>NC_084759.1:195430732-196657294 GCF_028858725.1 Colius striatus | reverse complement strand
AGAAAAGTCAGGGTACCTGACTTATATTCAGTGGAATATTAAATATTCCTTTAAATCCTTAGCTGCCGTCTGTAATATTTCTTCCCTGAGACTTTCAAGGCCAAAGGAAAAGAAACAACAACAAAAAAAAGACTTAGTGTCACAATATGAACAGTAAATATCTGCCTAATTAATCTGGTCCTTTCCAGCTGCTCAGCTGCCTTCAAATGTTGTTTTGACTACCAAATAAATGCCTAAAATGCTTTTGTTCCAGAGTACAGTGGGAATTGCTTTATCAGCTTCTTTGTCTCATCCCTGATATGGGCCACCAAATTTACAAGGAACACTCAAGAAAAATTACTTTTTCTTCAGGGAGTACTAAATGCTGAGTGTTGTGTAGGAAAGTGATGAATTTCATTGGTTTTAATTTCAACAAAGAAACTTTATTGACATTTCCAAGGAAGAAAACAGACCATTTGAGTAAATGTAACCCAGGTAGTCAAAGTAAAACATCCAATAACTGCATTACTAAAAAGATGACAGTAATTTCTTCATCTGAAGGCTGACGGACAGGATGAGTGTCTAGAAGCAACCAGTGTGTCAGTACCCTTTGAACCAGAGCTTCAGCCATAAATCTGTACCACAGAAGACTACTTAAATACTATTTTGGGTTTTTCTCAATAAAATCCATCTCCTCCTTTCAGCAGGATGAGTGAAGCATCCAGTAATTATATTCTGTCAGAGACATCATATTAATCTAAAAGTCTTAAGGCATCAGTTATATTAGTGAACTACATGGGGCCAAGTCATTGACTTGGATACTGTCCTGCAGTCATTCAATGTTTTTAACTGTTAGTTAAACCTGGGAGGTTTTACCCCTCTGCCAACTGGCAGAGTCCCAGACAAGGTACTGGAACTGCTCTCCAGGCAGCAATGAAAATAGAAGAGGGAAGGAACAATGTTTTGGTTTCTACTCATGCATATGTGATCTGCTGCCACAGTTGCTTTTAAGGTTGGAGAATGGACCATGGACCAAGACTGACACAGACAAATTGACTCTCAAACATATCATGTGAAATCCTACTGGTGTTTTTGGAAGCACAGCTTTTCTCTATTTTACCACTTGTCTTGAGATTAATGTTATAAAAAGCTAATAAACCAGAGCTGATTTATACCTAAACCTAGAAAATGTTGAGATTAAAAACTTCACCTTATTTGTGGAGACAGTACAGTACAGAGGACGTAGCCTTCTCTTGTAATATTCTTACATTAAATTCTTGTGAGCATGTAGAACTGAATAATTTTGCTTGTACTTCTGTGATAATTCTGGCTCATCAAAGATTAAATCTAGACTAGGTAAAGGCTAGTGATCCTTTAGGAATACATAAACAGTTATCTGTCCATTTAATTATAATCAATTTATCAGAGGTAGGTTAGTAGGTATCATCAGAGTACTTACACCCTTCACCTTTGTAGCCATCTGGCAGAATGGAGGCAACACATGGTAGCCCTTCAGTGAGGAGGGAAGGAGCTTCCGTAGTTCCACAAGGTGGCACTCAGGAGATGTAAAACAGTGGCACTGAGTTGATGCTTCTTTAAGTTCTGTGTTAATTCTTAATTTTTTCAATATGTTAACCATAATGGTGTTTTCAACCTCTGCACTGGAAAATAACTCCACTTTCAGATATGTTTTCTTTGTAAGGAAACAAAGTGGACAAACTCACTTTTTTTCTTTTTTTAATTTTTAAAACACTTTGCAGTTCTCAAAACATTTCAGGGATTCATGACATTCACTTTAAAGACTACTTCAGGGAAGAATCTTCATTATATGCATGTTTTGAAGACTTCAGATATAATTCTGAGTTTCTTTTGCATATAATTGCATATAACTAGACCACACATCAATGTTTTTGCATCTATTTTCATGATATATTAAGACTGTTAAATGGTTTGGGGCCCATTTTATCAGTATAGAATCATATCACACACAAAAAAAAACCACCCACAAAAAGTTCCACTTAAATATAAGAAAAAACTATTTTACTGTGAGGGTGACAGAGCAGTGGAACAGGCTGCCCAGAGGGGTTGTGGAGTCTACTTCCTTGGAGGTCTTCAACACCTGCCTGGACATGTTCCTACACAACCTGATCTAGGTGAACCTGCTTCTGCAGGGGAGTTGGACTAGATGATCTCTAAAGGTCCCTTCCAACCCCTACCATTCTATGATTCTATGATATACAAAACAAGTGAGATTCTCCACTAATCGCCTCATATTTAACAAACTTAATTTTTATTTTAAGGTAGAAGTATTAACATTACACTGTAACATGAGCTAATTTTTAGAATGTCGTTATTTCTTTTCTTTTTAATAGACTGTAATTACACAGACTGTAATTAGACTATGAATTCATAAATTAGCATTGCAGTTTGAAGTTTCAGGTTGAATTGTAGTGAATGAAAGTATTACAGAAGACTGCTAATATACATAGAAAATCTGTGAGAAGTAATTTACTGCGGATATACGTCTAGAAAAGTAGTTGCAAGGACCTGCTCTATTAGTGTTTAAAAACATGCTTCAGTTAAAGCATTTTTCCACTGATGTCAAGGGAATTATTTGCATAGTTAAATCCCTTGCTGAATCAGAGCATAAAGGATCAATTTTGGAAACATTTAAGTGAAGTGTTTTGTCAAATGTTATTATTTTTTTTTCCATGTCTAAAAATTCAAAGATGTCCAAAGATGTACATCTAAACATTTGAGAGCTTTGAGAACATTCTTATTGTTTCCCATATAGATTTTTCTCCACAAATTCCCCAAATCTATACACATCTTTCTGTACCCACAGCAAGAGGCAGATCCTAAAAAATATAACATGATACATGTCTGTAGGTGTATCATGCCATTCTTGGTATTTCCTGATTTAACATAAAATTGTGAATTCTGCATTTTGTATTCTAGACTTTTAAAACTTCAGAAGCTTAGCAGCTGACTAGGTTTCATACTCTGCTGCTTAGGTCATCTCTGTGTTTCTCCCAATTGTTTTTAAGGGCAGAATGTGTAGGCAGTCTGAGGGACATGCACAAAAACCTAAATTTCCAACTTGTGAACTTTCTTGAGTCTGGTATTTAGTGCAGGGGAAGTTATGAATTTGCTCCAACTGCAAAAAGTTAACTCAGACCTCTTTTGTATGAGCACTGAACTCTCATTTAAAAGATTAGAGACACCACTGTTGCAATTATTTTGAAAAGGGTGAGCCTTGCTCCATCCATCACAAGAAAACCAGCTTTACTCATAGGAGTGATTCAGAGAGCTGTATCCAAACTAATAAATGATCCAAGACCAGGGTGTAGGCTGGAGAAATGTCCACAATTGTCCATACTGTCTAATAGTTAACAAGATCCAGCAGTATGGTTCTTGGCCTGGGGCAATGAACTCTTTTGAACAATATCTGGGTTCAATTCAGGGGATAGAATGAGCCAGGGCTTGTTCTTAAAAAGTTTTCTGGTGAGATTACCCAATAGGGGGCAGGGACAGGAAGAGAGGATAGCCACATAATTTAGCTGTAGAGGTGTGAGCCATGTTGTGCCACTTGCCCCCATGGCCTGAGAAAAAAAAAAAAAAAAGGCTTATGTCCCATTTTTCTTACTGCATAAAGATAGCCTAAAAGATCCTAAAACTTCTCTCTAGCACATCATTGTCAGTCTTACCACTACTGTTAAAACCAGAACTTTTATTTCTCTTCTCCCTGTGCTTCCTAGGAAAGAAAAAAAAAAACAAAAAAAACCAAAAAAACCCCACCTGCTTTAGTTTTATAGGTATAACCTAAATGGCTCAGGACTGTAAGGAAAAATCCCTGCATTCATAGTTTGAACTGCGGCGGCTTGAAAACCATATAACCATGTTTCTCTGGTTGTTGGATGAAGGAAGGGCTGTGGATGTTGTCCACCTTGATTTTAGTAAGGCATTTGACACTGTTTCCCACAGCATTCTCCTGGGAAGTTGACTACTCCGGGCTTGGATGGGCATAGACTTTCCTGGGTGAAAAACTGGTTAGATGGTTGGGTCCAATGAGTTGTGGTCAATGGAGTTATTGGTGGCTGGTCACAAGTGGTGCCCCCCAGGGCTCAATACTGGGGCTACTCTTGTTTAACATCTTCATTAATGATCTGGATGAGGGGATAGAGTGCACCCTTACTAAGTTCACAGGTGATACCAAGCTGGGTGGGAGTGTCGATCTGCCTGAGGGTAGGTAAGCTTTACAAAGAGATCTAGACAGGGCCAAGGCCAATGCCATGAGTTTCAATAAGGCCAAGTGCCTGGTCCTGCACTTGACACACAACAACTCCTACAGGCTTGAGGAGGAATGGCTGGAAAGCTGCCAGGCAGAGAGGGACCTGGGACTGCTGATTGACAGTCAGCAGTGTGCCCAGGTGGTCAGAAGGCCAATGGCATCCTGGCCTGGATCAGAAAGAGTGTTGTCAGCAGGGGCAGGGGGGTGATCATTCCCCTGTACTCGACTTTGATGGAGGCTACACCTCGAATACTGTGTCCAGTTTTGGGCCCCTCTCTACAAGAAGGACATGGAAGTGCTGGAGAGGATCCAGAGGTGGGCTACCAAGCTAGTAAAGGATTTGGAGCACATCTCATATGAGGAAAGGCTGAGGGATCTGGGACTGTTTAGCCTGGAGAAAAGAAAGCTCAGGGGAGACATTATCTCTCTCTACAGCTACCTGAAAGGATGTTGTAGCGAGGAGGGGGTTGGTCTGTTCTCCCTAGTAACAAGAAATAGAACAAGAAGAAACAGCCTCAAGTTGCACCACTGGAGGTTCCGGCTGGATATGAGGAGGATTTTCTTTCCTGAAAGGGTTGTCAGGCTGCCCAGGGAGGTAGTGGAGTCACCGTCACTGGAGGTGTTTAAGAGATAATTGGATGTTGCGCTTAGGAAAATGGCCTAGTGATTGATAGGACTGGGACAAAGGCTGGACTTTATGATCTCAAAGGTCTCTTCCAGCTGAAATGATTCTGTGATTCTATGATTCCATGACCTACAACAGAGGCACCAAAATGATTGTTTTAAAGGCTCTATTTACAAGGGATTTAGACAAAGGAGTGAATAATTTAATATAGGAAAGCCGATATTTTATTCAGAAAAATAGGCTTAGTATATTGTCCTATTATTTCAGAACTGTATCTATTAAATATAAACCACAAACAATTTTTCATCGTAATTTATAATCTATAAACACATAAATGAGGAAAAATAATTTCCTGGATCATGCTGGAATTACTGAATAATTTATTCCTCTTTATCACAGCTTCTCTTAGTCTATAGTAAAAAGAAGCTGGGAATCTTTACCTGCAGTTATAAAGGCCAGATTAAAATATTCTGAAATCATACTATCATCATGAAAACTGAAGTGGGATGATTTGATGAGATTGGTTTTTGGCTCAGTTGTTTTGTTTATCTCGTAGTAGAGAAAGATTTGCTGATGCTATTTTTATGAAATGTAAGTAATATGATAGGATTCATCTTGTCTTCATGTAGTTGAGTAAATTAATTGTGTAGCTCTTGATATTTGATAAAGAGACATATATCTCCAAAGGTCAATTTATCTATTAAGTAGAAAAATGAATAGATACAGATAAACATTTCTTGAGAGCTCTCTCATTACAGCAACATAGAATTTTCACACATTTTCATTCACACTGAACTAGTTGCAGTTTCTCAGACTCTCATAAGCCTATGTATCTTGCCTTCACATATATGCAGTTATCTAAATAGCAAGTGTCATTTCGTTCTTAGTCACCAATTTGAATTAACTTCACTCAAACTGTTAATTTACCTTAATTCTCATAACATGATACACCCAAAGAGAGATTCTAATTTAATCTTTCTTTTAATCTTTTTATTCCAACAACAAAATGAAGAAATAAGATAGGCAAAGAGCAACTGAGATCTGTGAGGAAAGAAGCATTTTCATGGATAGCTCTTCATCACAAAATCTTGAGTGCAATTGTCCCCTACTATCTGTAGCAGTCACAATCTTTCTATTCACTTTCATTTTTTATGAGCTTTTTCTGCTAGGGAGAAATAAAAAATGAAAAGCAAATTAATTATATAATTAGGTGATTATATTTTCTTCAGTGCAGCACTTCTTCCTCTATTTTCTGCAGTTTTCGTTTTTTTTCTACCACTTCCTCTGAATAGGAGTTGCGTTTTTGCTTGTTTTCCTTTGATTTCTTTCAGAGAATCCTATGAGATGTGAATTTGTAAGGGACTTGAGGAGGTCTCTAGTCTAAAATTAAGAATAAAATTAAGCCACATTGCTCAGGGCTTTATGTAGTCTAGTCTTTGAAATATTAAAGGGGATAAAGTTCACAACTTCTCTGGGCAACCTGTGCCATTCACTGTCTGACTGTACTTACATTAATTCTATCCTTGTTTTCCTTGTTAGTAAGTATATTGCTCCACTAGATACTGTAAATTAATAATTATAAAAAGAAAATATTTTGTGTTTTCTCCCCAAGATTAGTTTCAGAGTGTGAAAAATATAGAGACTTTGTTACCTACCTGTTACCAGCACGTAGTGGTAGAAATTTGGATTCTTAGATTTCAGAACAGTTTCAAGACTGTATCTGACTGGGCTTGCAGAACAGGCTGGTGCCCACCCCTGTTTCTCCATTCTATGGGTACAAGTTTTCTGTAAGTACTTCAAATAGTCCCATGGAAAATCAGAAAGTGTGACAGCTCCTACTTGTTTTCCTGATTGTTCCATTGTTTTTTATTTATTTGAAAGTTATGTTTATGAAGACAATAGATGGATCTCCTCAGTATGTAGGCAAGGTTGCACTTTCCATGAGAAATATTTGGAGGACAGAATTGTATATCTGCCGGTGTGGATGGTGGAGAACAAGAGCCATAGCAAAAAGAGTTAGAAACCTGTAGTGTATGCAGAATATCAGAGGCTGCAGAGAAGCACGGGGAAGAAATAACCAGGCCTCTAGGGTGCTGGAAAACAACTTTTTTCAAAGAGTTTTTGGCAGTTTGCTTCAACTTAGAAATCCACTTAGTTGGTTGAAACCAAACTTGAAAGGAAGGACAAGCAAGGGGAGAGGTACACATAACCATTGTATCTGATCTTATTGTTCCAAGTGTTCTCAGTCATAAATTCCCTATTAAAAGTAATTAAAATATCTCTTTTTTAGTTTAAAAGTCTTGTCTTCTTTGGAGAGACATCTGTAAAGAAAAAGGTATATATAGACAGATGCATCTCAGTCCTTTGGCTGACTCTGGGTCTTGTCACAGAAAATGTTAGTGCAGAGCATGGGGTTTTTTGCTAAAATTGGCTTGTTTAATATGACTTGCTGACTCATTTTTCCAGCTGGTCTGTCTTTCTACTCAATTCCAGATGAGGCAATAGGAAAAAGAAAACTCTTTTGAATGTTCCACCCTCTTGCCAAACCAAGTAACAATTAAAACCTCCAATTTTCATTGCAGTTCTTTATCTCTGTTAATTATCCATGGAACAGTAAATCAGATATATTGTCCTCTGCTTGTTGTCAATAATTTCAATTCTAAATTCTTTATAGGTTAGTTGCAGATTTAACATACTGTTTCTTTTCCTCAAATTACATACAATTTCGCAACTTGACTCCAATGCAGTGTTTTATTTTTACATTTGAGATACACAGCACAGTCTAATTGACTCATGATTTTTATACACACACAAGCAAATCCAAATGACTCTGCCTTAACTTACTTAAGTAGTTACTTTTAATCCAGTAAAAACATCAGGTCACTCAACTAGCTAGTGGTCTTTAGGGGTTTTTTTTTTCCTTATTTTACCATAATTTTTAAGAATGTAATCTGAATCAAGTGGTGTCTATAATAAGCACCGACCTTGTGATACTGGTAGAAAATCACATTGTGATAGCTTGAGAGCTGGTAATTCAGTAGAAGCTGAAAGATTCATTAGAGGAATTATAGCTGACATTTTTTAAAGATGTCAAGAACAAACAGAGGATGTCAAATGTAACTTGTATTTTCAATACGATATGATATTAAAAAAGCAAATGAGATGCAGATATATCAAGTGAAGTCATGACTGCACGATAAATACTGATGTTTTCAAGTCTATAAAAGGTATGTTCCATCTGTCTCTATCCATATGAACTAAAATAACAACATTTTATCATCACACAGGTACAGTCATTCCCCTCCCTGTTTGTATAACTAAATCTATAATTGACTTGACTCATCACTGAGAAATCCTGAATGGGATAGTCTTATTAATTTTATTTAAAAACTGCAACTTTTATCTGTGTATAAAAAAACCAAGCACCTGAATCAGCATTCTGTGCAGCAGAGTAGTTATTTTAATTCTGCTTGTAATTGTAGAAACAAAAAGTTTGTGTGGATATGATTCTATGATAAAGCAAATGAAAATATATTGTTAATTAAAAAGGACATCTAACACAAAGCTTTGTTTGCCCTTCTTGCATATAGAGGTCAACACTAATAAATTTTCATCAATTGCTAGCTGCTGACTGATGATTTGGAGCCATTCCTACTGCTCTTAGTTAACACATAAGGTCTGATTGTATGACATAATTTTCATTGCCTATTTGTCAAATTAACATTTAGGTAGTAATAAATAATGTAATGAAATTAGTATAAATAATCATTTCAAAACATATCAATTAGCAGTAGATTACAAGAACTCTTTCAATTTTATAGATTATTATTTCATGAAAATATTACCCTATGGCTTGGTTATAGCCTGCATATAAATGAATTGTATTATAGTTTAATTTTTAAATTTAAATCAAGATCCATAGAAAGGAATCCATATTCTCATTCCATGTTGTGGTCCGTGATTTTAAGTGGCAAAGTTAATGATCCATAAAGAAAGATCCCTGAAAAGACATGGCAGTATGATCCTTGCACATTCCTTCAGAGGAACATGGTAACAGTGAACAGCTTATTAAAACTGTTGGGAAAATATTTTTCTCACTTTTTACATAAGGACTCAGCTTCTGAGCTAAATATTCAGCCAGAAGCTGAAAAATAATATTTGTGGGTTGTGTACACATCTTGCTGGATTTCTGATCTGTAGAGCAATACTGTTTTTGTCGTTTGATTTGTTTTGTTTTGGTTTTTTTTTTTTTTTCATTCAAATCAGTCAAATCACATGGGAAAAAAAAAAAAAAATGAAAATCCTGTTTTCTGTCCAAAACTTGGGTTGAATTTGATGAATCTTACAAAGCCATGACTCCCTCAGTTACTGAGATAGATTGAAACTGCATTGGTTAAACACAATTTGTTTTAATACTAATAAAACAAATAGCTCTTATGAATATCAAGAGCTCAGAGTGAAATATCAGAATCTTAACTCTTCTGTAGAACTCTGCTGAAAGATGTTAGAAAGAACATTCTTCTTGAGGAATACTTACAATAGCATAACAGTATATCTATTACAGTAATAAAAACTGGAAAAGTCACACTTTTTCTATTCAGTTGTATAAAGAATCCAGGTATCATTAACTTGAGAGTCACAGCTAATTAATGACATATAGTTATATGCATTGGTTTTTAACTTTCACAGGTACGTGTGTTTACATTTTCTGTTGGTCAACATAATTATGACAAAGGACCCATACAGTGGATGGCCTGTGAAAATAAAGGTACTATGTTTTTCTTTTGAGACTATTCTTTGCTAAAGATTTGATAAACAGTACCTGCATTATTCCCTAAAAGTTACAGATTATTTTTTAGCCTGATTTTTAGCTTCATTGTATTTTAAAATAGAATTCTCAAAAGTTTTTCAAATAAATAATGAGTTTATACATATATATAAAGAATAAGCTTGCATATTTATTTCTGATTAGTTCCTTTAAAACTTAGTATTGTAATAAAAATACCACAGTTTTTCATCACCACCACCACCAGCATAATAATAATAATAATAATAATAATAATAATTATTATTATTATTTTTGCAATAGCCATCTATGAAAAGAATTGGTGACAGATAAGAAATTAAGCAAAGCTGGTTTTTATTAAGGGGACTGGACAAAGCAATTTTTTTTTTGCTTTGTGGCTGGAAGGATTTGTTTCTGTTTTTCTCTAAAACATACAAAGGAACAGATGACTGGCATTATTTTTCTTTTCTTGATTAAGATATCAAAATTATTCTTGATGGGATGTCTTAGTTTCTAAGAGGATCTTATATTTTTTATTTTTATCCCAATTTCTTTATGTAGGAAAAAAACCCCTTGAAAAGGTGAAAGAAGGAAAAAAAAGGCTTTGTACTACAAATTCTTCATGAAAAAGATGGTCAGAAACGTTTTAAAAAAAAAAACGTTTAAAAGAGTATGAGAAAGAGAGTTCTCAAATGCCTCCCATTCTATTATATAATCATAGAATAGTAACTTATGACTGTATAATTCTGGGATAAGAGATAAGTTATAAATATAGATACATTTAAAAAATAAATTAATAATTGTGTAATGTTTAAAATAGAACAATTTCCAGACTTGACTGAAAATATAAAAGTATTTTACATATCTGTGAGAAGCAAGATTACTAAGGGTCTTGAAATATAAGACTACCAGGGAAGGAGGAGATCAGGCAGTACTTTCAGGCAGTAAAATAACAACAAAAATTAAAAAGATCTAGATCCCTGAAAAAAAGATATAGAGTTGTCCATAGCCTAGATGAATAGCGTATGTGTCATAATCACATTAATCCCTCAGTGTACTGGCAAATTACACAGAAGATCCTAGAACTTCATGAAGAATAGATTGTATTATCAGATAATTACCATAAATCTACTTTTTTTTTTTTTAATAACAACTTTGCATGTCAAAATACTTTGTGCATGTGAACTCCATTGTTTTAAAACAAATGAGGACCAGCTGGCTTAAAGCATAACGACCCATGTCATCTTATTATCAAGGCAAAATTATCATAATCTCTCCAAAATTGATGTGGTTATTTCTTTGCACATCCAGAGGTGCAAACTTTTATGTCATTTTCCCTTAATTAGACTTAATTTATTATTAAGTTATACATTGCTTATAGCAAAGTAAATAACCTCCACACTCTTACCTCTCCAGTTCTCCTTCCCTTCATTATATTTGACTTACAACTTGGTCTGGAACTGGATCTCAGTTTCAGTTTTATTGGTCCATATGGGTAATATTTGTAATTCAAACAAAAAAGTGTTAGAATCACTGCCAAATAAAGACATTTCTAGTGTTTACTTAGAAGAAATACCGATTAGATTTTTTCATCTTTTCCACTAAGTTCCTTATATATTTATACTAGGAACTTCAGTCTTGTAGCAGTCTGTTTTGTGGCAGATATACTTGCACTCCTCTATGCATTCAGCATATAATTATGTTGCTGTCACAGCATATTAAAATGACCATTAGATATACTCACACATCAGAATAACTAGGAGTACAAATTCAGTAAATTATCTCAGCTTTAAATACAACCGACAAATGAAATACATTATATACTCTCATTGCTTAAGAGTAACTGGCTTGGCCCGTATGGCATGGTGACCCATCAGACAGCCATGCATTGTAGCATTTACTAAAGTATTCCATTCATATCTGGTAATTTCTATAAAAATTAATTTAGAAATTACAAGCTAAAAGGAATATCTCAAGATTAAGAGAATAGCAATATATTATAGTGAGTTGGTATTATTTCTGTTCCAATTTTTAGGCTATTATTATGAAATTCCATCCATTGGAGCCATAAGAATAAACACCCAGGTAAGTGTGTTCACCAAATAAAGATGCAATTCTAAAGAAGTGGATTTATTCATGTTCTTAAATCTGTTGCATTTCACTGCTGTTTGAAGTAAGTTTTAAGATACACTTCAGGAACAATAGAGAAAAAAAATAAGGCTTTCTTTTACACATGGGGGGTTATTCCATTAAAACATTCTATTTTTTTGTCTTGTTAGTGTTGCAGTGAGACGATTTCAAATGTGATTCTCATTTCCCTGGCCAGTTTGCATGCATGCGTCAAACTAGCATCCTTTAAAGCAGACTGACCATGTGCGCACAACATAGTGTTTGAAGTGACTGGTATCTAACAGACACACCTCTGCACAAGGACTGTGTGTTGGGCTTAGTTTTCCTCCTGGCTTTACATGCAGCCTTTTTGATCGTAATACATGGTAACAATTTCTTTTTTTAAAAATTTCTATAAACCTGTTTTATAAAATGTCTAGACATAGTCTAGTCATAGCCTAGTCATAGTCTGCCTCCTACTATGCTTACAGCATGATCCTAAGGGTTTGTGTTACATGGAGAAGGCCGTGGATGCATGTGAGATGAACTCAGCTGAGCAGAAACGATGATCTGGTGTAATCCTGCTTATAGGAGAGGTTCCTGGACTGACCCAACCAAGTACATGGGTGGGAGTGACATGGGTTTTTTCTTTCAAAAAGAGTGCAGGAATGTTCTAGCAGACATGTATGTAGGTAATTAAGGGCACAGAACCCTGATGTGATCCAAACTGACAGTGTAGATGAGCAGATATTCTTTTCAGTTGTCTGAAAGTCCACGTATTCACATATCCAAAAAAACAGAGAAGTGTCTTAGCAGTTCTTTGTCTTTCCAAGAAGAGGCATGACATATTTTGGCAGAAAATAACAGTCCTTTTTTTGGCTTCAGTAAGACTCCTTTGATTCTGTTAAACTCTTCCAGATAATATCTGGCAAGAAATATCCCTAATATGATCAGACAAATAGAAAAGGTTGGAGACTGAAAGGAGTTTGATGACCTCCATTCACAAACCAGACCAGAAGTCTGACATCTCATAAGATCACCAGCTTTAACTGTACATGCCAACTGAAAGAAGGCAGGGACTATAAGGTTTTATAACTCTATTTTTTTTGTTTGTTTCTTTCAATAAAAGTTAGTCAAGTTGTTTTTGTAGAAGCTTACATATCTCCAGCTGTAACACCCTCCATCACCCACTCTCTCTTCTGGTTTGAAGGTTCTGCGATCTGTTTGTAATTTTATTATGTCACTAGCAATTAATTTGGAACAAAAGTAGTTATAATTCTCACTTTGTGGAAAGAGAGCAGTGGTTATGGATGTGTAAAGTCCATGTAACTAAGACTGAAACACAGGAATTACCTTGGCAGTAAATACTACAAGCTGAAGACCAAACCATTCAGTAGTATAATTGTAAAGAAGTAATTACATTCTACTCCTGTATTAGTGATGAATTTCAACTTCTTTTTTTCCGATCTTTTAATTAATGTTATTTCATTTTTGTTTATTTTCTATTCTGTTTCTGGACTTTGATCTAATAACTGCCTTCTGATGAATTTATTACACTTTTTGACAGGAATATCTGGACGTTTTGGGAAGACCAATGGTTTTAGCTGGAGAAAAAGCCAAACAAGTCCAATGGACAAATGTCTATCTGGATGCTCTGGTATGATTTGTATTTATCTCTAGTAAAGTAAGAATCTTAGCAAGTCAGTAACTATAGGAATCCGTTTACCAGTCCTGAGGACTCAGTTTCCTATAGTTCCAAACACAATATTCTTGTGTTTCCAGCATCTTTACACTTCAATAAAGCAGTTTCCTGAACAGCTATTTCTAATGTGCTGGTCATTACTTGCACCTAATATCCTTCTAAACATCCTAAACTTTACCAGAAATAAAGCAATTTATCGTACACACAGATATTTAAGTGTAGGTCATTGTTGTCCTCAAATTCATAAAACAAAAAAAAGAAGCAAATAGTTTTCCAGTGATGTACCTGTACTACAGTAGAGGTCATCTCTTATATTACTGGTGGGGAATTCTTACTGTTTTCTGTCCCCGCCCCCCCCCCCCCCCCCCCCAAGAAAGTATTCTTGGCAGAATGAAACCTGTCAGTGTTACTGGGTATTTGTACAGATTTTGGACTTGGAGCTTTAAACTGTCATAACTGTTGTAATTACTTGCTTGCTCAAAGTAATGATTTCTTTAATTGGACAGTGTATGTAATGGGGAAAATAAACCAAAGATATATGAAGTGTTTTCTTTGCTGCTGAATTTATCACTTTGTGCAAAACAAATATATTCAGGAAACTACGAAATGTAACATTATTAGCAGCAATCTAATCTGTTGCTCTAGATAACTTTCTTCTAAGTAACTCTAACTAGGACAAAAATAATGCAAAATTTTCATCTGGAATCATGTATTTATCCAAGTTCACATGGTCATCTAATGTCACGTCAAAATCTTCCCATCAGTCAGCATTACTGTAAAAAATTTATCAACACATCATAGAACTAAATGTGACACAGAGGAACTAGGCTTTCTTGGGAATTTCAATGGCCAGAAGTTCATTAACCATATTTTCTTGGTTATTGTTGAGGTACTTACTGAAAACATAAAGGATGTTATGATGAAAGTTCATGTGGTCTGTACATATCCTGCTGTAAAGCCGAAGCTAAATTTGTAACTGAGGATGTGTTTAATGAAGTAAAATGAATGATACTTGCAGATTTCTGTTGTGCTACTTCATATCATCAGTGGTTTAATTCAGTCTTTCCTTCAAGCTTTTCTTCATTCATGTGTTACATATGTGTGTTTGTGTATATATAATTATTAATGTATGCACATATATATATTTATAAAAAGTAGGACAACATAAGCTAAACTGTAGAGGTAAAGGCTGAAAATATTTGGACTTTCTCATGGCGGGTGAAAGCACAAAAGCACAGTGTATATCATCCACTCTGGAGCCTTTTCCTGATTCTTGATTTTAGCAGGGACTGGGAATAACTTCTCATAACAATTCTTTATCTTAAATTCCCTATAGAAATTCCCTCCTGTAAGACTTACCCTTCTCCTGCTTGTACCTCACTGGACTTTTTGCTATCTTTTTTTCTCTTACTGTCCAGCAGCTGTTTTGGGTTTAAGGCTAAAATAATACAAACAGTATAACATAAGACTTTTTTAACTCTTAATTTCAAGTTATGAAATCCTAAAGAGGTACTTTCATTTCAGGCTTTCTTTCAAGAATATCTTTAATATGATGTATTTGTGGCAATTCACACATCATTTCTTGCTCTATTCCTTCAGGTCCTGTTACAGTGTTGCTCTGGTCTCAAAAATCCTGGAATTTTCAGATACTTCTATATATGCCAGTTTGTTATAATATAGTCAATAATTATAAATATTGTTATTTATTATATAAGTAGCATTATTGTTCTCTCTAATGCTAACTGTATATTTTAAGGGGAGGAAATAGTGTTATCTCCCATACATATCTCTCCTGTTTCGTTATGTATTTCTTCAATACTCCTTCTAAAAATATCCTCCTCTCTCTTTTCCTGTGATTCATCTCCATTTCTTGCTTCTCTTATTCTCCTAAACAGTATACTTCTCCTTTTCTTCACCTTGCTTCTGACAATAGTAACTTTGATCTCCTCACCTTACATTTGATACAAAAACAAGGTCACGTTTGAAATTAAAAAAGCTGGTAATAGACTGAGCAAAAGGAGAATAGATTTCAACAGAGTGGATAATAGAGTATTTTAGAGTATTTTTTTCTAATGAAACAAAGGAAGAAAAGTGAGATAATCAATCCATACACTACATGGAAGGAATAAACATGAGTGCGAGGAAAAAGAATTTGAAATAAAACTCAAACATTACCATAAAAAAAGTAGAAATCTGTGTATGGAAAATTTAGAATGGAAAAAGAAAACGTTTCTGGGTATTTAAACATATGGTTTTCTGGATCCTGTTTTAAACATTAGTTGTGACTGTTAATAAAGGAAAAAAAAATATTGCATCTTCCTAAATAAGTGGAAATTCCTTGCCTCAGTATCAGAAGAAAGTAGTAAATTTTGCAGAATGAATGATGGACGTTATAGCAGGGCATTGAAAAGTGGTGATTATATGAAAAATAGTCTTTCCTGCTATGTTTTTCTGTTGACCTTTGCCTGTATATGTATGTTACCTACCTATTTACCACCTTTTAAGTTTTATTTGGCTTTCTACTTTTTATTGGGAGTTTTTTTGTATAGTGCATTCTGCAGCTGTAAATATGTTTCCTTAACATTTAGTGGTTTATAAACTATTATATCCTAAGTTCTTTTACATTATCTATTTTTATAAAGTAATTTATTATTCTCCCTAATAGATGGACACAAAACCAAAGTAATTTTAAGTTTCTCTGCAGAAAATCAAATAAAGTATTTTTAATTAAAAGTCAGTATTCTAATCTAGTGTTTAGCTACAGTAGTTCCTGGATTGTTCTAATATAGTTCAATAATTGCCATTTAACTGAAAGTTTTTTCTCCTCTCTGTATGTTATTATTTCCTAGGAGCTGGGCCTTGTGATTACAGGAACTCTACCTGTCTTCAATCTAACAAAGGAACAAAATGGGAAAATAGTAAGCTGTTAAATAAAGAAAAAAAACCCCAAACAGTTTCTTGAATTAAGTTTAATGTCAGACTCCCTGAAAAAATGTGTATTTTTATAGAATTTTATACAATTTGTCTTGTACATCAGAAACAAAAATGTCATCTTGAGTTGCCTGATAAGCTTCTGGGAGCAAGAAAATGCAGATCATCCTTTCTGTAGTTCTGAGTTTCAGAAAATGACATTCCTTGATCTATTTCTATGACCTGGTGGCAGTGAGAATGTGTTAAGTGTTCAACAGATAGGAAAAGGATGATGATGTAATTTAGGCCTTGCCAAGAAGGAATGCCCAGATAAATTTTTAACAAATCTGTGAAGCTATGACATTTCAGGGTAGAAGGCAATGATGCAGAGAATTTAAATTAATTGGTTGTACTAATAGAAAATAGCACTTTTTTCTTAAATCATAATTAAAATATTAAATAAATACAATTGCCCATCCCTATTATTGGCTGATATAGAATCAATTTATGCTCTCTTCACAAAGTCAAAATGCTTTTTCAAAATAAGATGTAGGATGTACTCTACAGTTTGTGTTACAATACTGTACTTTTGGTGTGATATTCATGTTAATTATCTAGAAGATAAAAGAACAACTTGAATCTGCTCAACTTATGTTTTGGCCTGAATTTTAGGTTACAGACTGTAAGATGCATCTTGCAGTACCTATTCAATTTTTTTTTTTGTCTGGAGGAGGGACTCAAGTGATATTATGCAGATGATTGCCCTCCTGTTCTGTAGTAGGAAAATAAAGTGAAGTAAATGTAGTGCCTGAGTCCCTGACTTCAAATGTTGATGATTGTTACAGTTACTGAGGGGTTTTTTTGTTTTGTTGTTGGATTTGTTTTCAGAGATCATTATACCATAGCCAAAAAAAGTTAATCGTTATGGGATCTCACCAGCTGAACTGAATAGTAGCTCTCTAATGTCATCAGCAATATTAATGCAACACTTTTGCCTTCTACTGTTTTTTCCTTACATTTATTGTTTGTTCATCCAGGAAAGCATTCAACTTCATAAACAGTATATGTGTTCTGTACTAAATTCTGAATGTATTAAATGTAATTTTTTTATAATTTTGTATTTTTTAATCATTTTTATATTATTTAAAATATTCAGGCACATAAGTAAGTAGTCAACTCTTCAAGTAGTATCTATTCAACAACAGATGAAGGCAAAATCAAAATTCAGTGACTGCTGCAGTTATTCTTCATTGTAAATATGTAAAATATGTTCTAACATTTTGGAATCTTACCAGAATCAACTGATTCTTGGAGTAATGGGGGTTGATGTTTCTTTGGAGGACATAAAAAAACTGACACCCCGGTTTACGGTAAGTTGCTTGCTTTGATGGTTTCTCTTTATGTATGATTTATGTACGGTTTCTGTGCATGCTCTTTCATAAATCATATAGTAATGACTAGATGCAAGTCAAATACCAGCAGGCTTCTTTCATATATTCTTTTCTATTGTTGTAGATTTTCTGACAGTTTTCTCTCCAGCCATATATGTGTTTCTGTGTGAATTGTCCATCAGGATGCATCTGTAAAAACCTTTAACAGAAAAACTTTTACACTGGGATTATATTCCAACTAAATATTTTCCTACAGCTTAAAGCACTGCTCTTTAATTGAGTGGTTCTTATCACAGTGTATACAGTAATTTCAGCTAATAATAATAGTGTTTATATAAGACAACTCTTTATACAAAAGTTCTTTAATGTACATATCTGTTCTCAGTATGATTAATTTATAAATTTAGACATCTGAGAAATTTCTAAGAAAATAACTAGTATTGATGAAAACAACAGCTGAGGAAGCAAAGGAACATCATGTATTTGACTGAGGGCAAAGCACTGCATCTAGAATGAAACAATTCCATGCCACAGTTTGGGTTTGGACAGACTGCCTCAAAAGACAGGAAAAGACCTGAGGGTGATGGCAGAGACAAGCTGAACATAAGTTATCAGTCTCTCCCTGCAGTAAAGAAGGCCAACTGTGCAGTGGACAGCTGGATCAAGAGTACTGTGTCCAAGTTTGATGTTCTCAATATAGAAAATAGAGTGAGGCCCTGGGCAGAGTCCAGTACAGGGACATAAATTTGGTCAAGGTCCTGGAGTGCATGGCCTATGAGGACTGCGAGAGATGGGTTTGTTCAGACTCTAGAAGGAACCTTATGAGTTACCTTATGTGACTTATAGAGAAGATGGACATCAGCATTTCTCAAAGGTTTCTAGCAAAACAAGAGATAAGCAACATAGATGTGGCAATGGAAATTTAAACTTGAACTAAGAAAAAACCCAACATTGTGAGGGAGATCAAACACTGGAGCAGTTCGCCCAGAGGCATTGTAGAATCACAATTAGAGGTATGCAAAGACCCTTTGAAACCTAGTCCAACTTTAAAGTTGGATCTTTGAAGTTAGCCCAGCTTTCAATAAAAGGTTGTACCAGGTGACCTCCAGAGATCCCATCAGCATAAATTATTCACCAAATTTGTGATTCTAAAAGAGTAAATACTAAGAAATTATCTCCGCTGTGTTAATATCTCACATATTTCTTGATGCTTGAGGTAATGTATTTTCCTTAATGTGACCATTTCTTGGAAACCATTAATTAATTTTCCTTTATTAAAACCTCATAATGCTAAACTTAACTTCTTTCTTTCAGCTTTGTCCAAACGGATACTATTTTGCAATTGATCCTAATGGTTATGTACTGCTTCATCCAAACCTCCAACCAAAGGTATGAAAAGCCTAATTTCTCTATAATAAGGAGACATTGTCAGAAATAACAGAAACTAAGGCCCACCAAAAGTGCAAGAGAGCAATAGTAAAGAATTTTCAGTTGTGGAGGTTTCAGGAAAATCAGTGGTGTATATATGACTTCATTCAAATCTACTTTAGTCAGCGTGAAGGCCAACATTGTCTTGTATTTAATTTTGGTTATACTTTATATATGTGAAATAAGTGTTTTAATACACAAATTAATATAAATCCAACTAGTAGCAGCTGTAATATCATCACAAAGAACTTGCAGTGTGTTACAAGATGCTTTCAAAGCAAAATGAGTTTACTAGTGCACATGCTTATTTAGTGATGCTTTCATATTTGCAAAAACAGAAATCAGGGTAAATGTATTTTACTTGTATTTTTGTATTTGTTTATTTGCTTATTTTCTGTTTACCAGAGCTGCAACTTGAACTGCAGATTTGGGATAGACCTAGCAGAGCACTCCTTCCCAGAATGTTTGATTTTTTTAGTAGTTCAAAAGTTTTTAATCTTTACCTAAATATGATAAGGATGCAGCTTTCCTCAAAGTTCGGGAAAATTTAACCCCAAAATTTCAGTCTGGCTTCATATCCACTAACTATAGTCCTAATCCTCTGAGGACTCCTACATAACACGTATCCTCTTAAATAATTTGCCTCCCTGGCTTTGATGAGATATTTCAACATGAATGGATTCCACTAGAAACAGACTTTCAGCAAATTTTGTCTCCTGAGTTCATAGTGCACAAATGCAGCATTACATAAAACAGTGTAAATGTAATTAACCAAAAAATTTTTAAAAATCACTCCAAATTGAGATAAATGTATTTAGAAATATACAGAAATAATAAGGAATATTTAGAAATATTTAGAAATAATAAGGAATCACTTTAACTCTTGAAGACATATTTATGTAATTTAGTTGTCCATATTAAAATGTCTCATTAAGATGATTTGAGTAATATATGTCTAAGATTAATGCAGACAGTCAATACACGGGCAAATAAAGCTAGTAAGGCTTTTAAACTTTAGTGGAAACTGATTCCCAAGTTATTTTTTATCATTTTAGAAAAACTTAAGTAACAGAACCCTTTATTTGCTGCATTAAGGCATGGAAATGACATGATTTTTTTGCAAATTAGATGTATATCCATCATTTTATTCCTCCTAGCCATGTTACCATGTCAGAATAGTAGCAAGCCCTTGACCTCTTGTCTTTGCAACTCTCCTCTCTTATTTCTTCACTATGATATCCTATCATAGCAACAAGATAGACGGGAGATTCCCTTTTTCACTACTTTACCATCCTTAACAGTCAAAAGCAGAAAAAGAAATTAAAAAATCATCCATGTATTTTCGTGATTCATTTAATTCTTAAACTGAGAGTAGTCAGCATTGTGAATATTTAAACTAATTTCCTGGTGAACTAATGAATGTCTTTGAAATCTTTCGCCAAATGCTGAGCAAAAGAGGAAATGCTTCTGAAGAAGACAAAGAATAACTGGCTCTTAACTATTGATGAAATATCCCTTTTGAATCATTTTGAAAAGTTTCTTTTAAAAATAAAAGGAAAAAAAAGAAAAGAAAAGAAGAGTTTTACATAGCCTTTGCAATTTGGAAGGACTTCAATTTCTGGATATATGCATTAGCTTTTCATTTGTTAAAAAATTAAAATTATGATTTGATGATTTTGCTTGGTAAATTATTGTGAGACAAATATATGTATTATTACTGACCAAATCTTTTCTTCATTAGAGAGTATTAGAAATTCAGATGATGGTAAATGGTTTATTTATTTACCTTTTCATTATATGCAAATGAAACTATCTTGTTAACAGAAGGAATATAAAATGTATCAATGTAGTGTTCTCATTTTAGGTGCAAATTTCTGAGGAATCGGTGGATATGAATTCTGTTCATCTCATATGTGCTGTTGTATTGCAGTATAAAATTGTAATACTGGAATAAAAAACCTCTTTGTTAGAGAGTGAAAAACTCATGTAATGTCAACTAAATCTAGGCAGACTGAGATGGATTATTAGAATACTAACTGTCATGGTTTGTCTGTGTATGAGTATGTAGAGTATGTTTAAAACCCAATATTTTATAAGTTATATGTTTTATGTTGGAGAATCATATCTAAATGTAATATTAAGCATATACATTATTATTGTTGTTGTTATTAACAGTTACACAGACTAGAGTTTTTCACTCCCAGTTTGTTTGGGGTGGTGCATGCTATTCAGACTGGTACAAGAACTACGTTTTAAAACCCAGGTACACTTCAAAGACAGATGTATATAGATTCATGGTCTTTCTTTAACATGTCATATTAATTTTAGTTTCACCTACTGATAGTGCTTAACTTATTAACAAACAATATCTTAACCTTCTTTGCCAGCCATTTTTCAATAGATGTAAGCTAAAACATAACTACGTCTTCACCTTTGAAGAGGTGAGGGTATATTAAACTTCCAAGAGTCTCCTCTTCTGAATGTGTTCTGCTTTCCTTCCTAAAATCTGTTACTTCAAATCATAACTGGTTCAACACAATTAATGTTTAGAGAAATTGTCTTACAGTATCATCTCACAAAAATAAATCCTTAGAACTTGTAAAGCCATTTGCACAAGTGAGAACATTTAACAAAAGGCAGGCTCAAAAGCATATTAAAATCATTGAGAACTTTCCTATCATGTTCTTGTTAGCACATGCAGACTACTTCAAAGTTTAATATGGGAAAGCTTTTTTAACTTTCAGTTTAATGTAGTTTAAAACTGTTTAAAATACTATTTTTCAGGTTTGTGTAATTAATTATGTTACATATTCAAACAAGTTCTCAATTCTGTGTTTTATTGCCACTTTTCTTTGTGTGTCTGTGCATATGTGTGTGTATTTTTACTATTGTCCTGAGAGAGAACAGGTGGATATTTCACCAAGTAAACACAGGCATTGAAATGGGGCTATTAAGCATGTGTTAACAAGATTAGTCTAAATTAGATAAAATATGAAAACAGTAAATAACTCAGTTTCTGAATCTGTTCTAAAGATTAGCATCCTTTATTTTCATTATAGTTGTGATAAAAATTTGTTTAATGCTAGTTCTAGAACTCCAGATGCCTTTCATAGAGTCCAGTATTTTGTCTAAGGGTTTATGGTTTTGAAAGAAATGTAAGAGGATATGGGTTAAAAGCCAGAAACAGCAGTAAACAAAAAGTAGAATCCTTCTCATTCTATATTTTAATTCTGGAAGAGTATGTGGGAGAGACCTCTCTGTTAGCTTAAATAACATACTAGACAACACTGTTGTCTAGGCCATTTCTCTAGACAACACCTGTGTGTAATTCTGATAGAGAGCTCAAAATTCTGGGAATTCGGAATAAGGGCTAATCTCTGCTTCCAGTAAACATCCACTGGAGAGTATAGGTGTTGAGGGAAGACTTCCATTCTATAATTAGGCTGTTTACTAATAGTGTAAAAATATAAATTACTGCTTTTTTGTTACTTCAGCAAATTGGTGTGGGCATACCAAAAGTTAATTTGAGAAAAAGGAGACCCAATGTACAGGTAACTTTGAATGGAGATGATTAGTGCATTAGAATGCATAGACCTGGAAATACAACTAGAAAGCTTCTGTCCTGCTTACTAGGAAAAATCTAACTAGAGAACTGTTTACTTTTACAAACAGCTTCCAAAGCATGAAACTTGCATCTTTCCTTGTTTAAATAATAGAAAACATGTTATTGGCTGTAGTGAAGAGCATTCCATTAAATTATGGTGCTTTACTAATAGGTGCTAATTCGTGCCATGCTGTAAAAATTATTCTTCAGATTTTGAAATGAATTTGAAGATTGGGCTAAAAAAAGAGATAAATTAGGCTGGTTTTGCTTGCATAAACCCAAAGTCAAGAGGATATCATTCTTATGACTTTATTGGCAAGTTTCATTGTATAGTGTATGCTATATAGCATTATAGAATGTTATACATACAGAATGTTATACATTTAGAATGTTACATGAGCTGTTCATCTTGTTTCTAAGAAACTGGGAGTCAGGCATATGTCTTATCTGCTATTTACACCAGGTTTCTCGATTAGCAGACTCAGCTCCACGGAATTAACTGCCATTAACCTGAACAGGGAAAATGAAATTTATGTAATGCTGTCCCTGAGCAGAAGACACTTAATGAAAACTTAAAAATCATTAAAGGAATAGATTAACTATGTAACTAGGAAAATATCAAAATTAGGTACAGTATACCATGTTAATTTCTTACACATATGAGAATATATAGTGATGGCTTGAATAACAACGCTGATAAAACATGATGTAGAATCCTGATCTAATTCAAGTCAGGGATTTCACCGTGGCAATGTTTATACCCTACATAGAAGACCACCTCTGGGTAATAAAAATAGCTCAATTTTCTGAGCACCTCTGGCCCCTAAGCCTGTGGTGTGACTTGGCTGTTGCTGGGTTTACCTGGCTGTGCTGTTTGCCCAGGAAAGTGCAGCTCTGGACAAGCTCTGAGCTCCCATCCACTCCATATGCTCCTGAGTCTCCATGTGGGGCCCACAATTTTGCTGCTTTCTTACTATCATTTATTTTAGAAGCCTTACAGTCTGTATCTTCATTAGTACTGCAGGTATGAGTAGTAACTAGGTTCCTGCAAAGACCTTCTATAGAATTTGTGAGAATACTGACCTCCCAAATTAGGGGATAATGATATCTTAATAAATATTTTTTTTTTATGTTGCTGCACCAGTTCTTTCTTTCTTTGATTCCTTCTTGATTTAAAATTTAAATAATAGAACTTTGCCTTTATTTCTCATGCTGAAAATGGATTGCACTCTCTTTATTTGCATGCTTCATTGCTAGTGATTTACTTCTATTTTGTTTTATTAAGTTGTGCTGGTGAATGTGGTGGTGTTGCGCTTATTCTAGTCAGGTCATATGCATGACTGGATAAAGAGAAGAGCAAACTGAACAGTAAGTTTGTTTCTTCATGGCTTGAAATAAACTCCACTAAATGGCAACCTTGGAAGAAAAAATTATGGAGCCCAAATACTGGTAAAAACACATTATTGGGGATAAAGACATAGATGGTAAAATAGTGTTCCATTTAAAGTATGGGGCTAGGAATTTTCTACTCTAATTTCTATGTGTATTTCTTTGTGCTTCAGGCACATCACATAATGTATATAGACATATTTAGTTTCTTCCTCTATTACAAGTCATTAATAAGTACCTTATAAAGAATATGTGGTGATATAAGTCTTAAAAACAACAGTGAATGTATAGCTGAATTTAGATGGATTGTTAAAGTTGACTGTTTTGTCTTTGGGACTCCTTGACTATGGCTAGTCCAGGTTATCATTTGAAATGAACATTGATTTTGATTTGATGTGATGGCTTTTTTTTTTCTTTTTTTACCATTTATTTTCTTCTCTGTTCCTTTGTGTATTGGAATGGAATGTGAACTTCACAAATGCCTCCTCTGCCATGCCAATGCCTTCATGCATGCTGTTTGGGTTTGACCATGCTATTCATTATCCATTGCATGTAAGAAAATGTATTTTTAATGTATTTTTAATTTTAGCCTTTTGCTGTTTATTTTGAGTGTGGATTTGTTGGGGGGAAAAAAGCAACTGCATAGTAATAATTAAATTGTTAGTATAGGGCATATGTTAATGCTATTATTTTAAAGTTAGTTTTATCTATCCTATATAAATATGAACACAACATTTTATTTAGTTATCAGTACACATTTGAAACAAATACCCAGAATCTTTGTCTGCAGTCATTCCAGTTCATTCTCTCTTCCTGAGAATAAATGTATTGGCTTTTCTATTAGCAAACAAGAAGTCTTGCTTGCTAAGAACTAGAGTGATTCTATATGCCAAAAAAAACCCATCTACATTTGTTCCTCAAAAATATGAAGGAATAATCTTTCATCTTTTACTTTTTTGTATTAGAAATACATAAATTGTGATGAAACATGCTTGAATTTTTTGATAGAATAATCACATGTACATTTGTAATGTAGCTTTGCCAGGGAATGTTAGGATAGAAGAAATATAATCATGATTTTGAAGGAAGAGACCTTAGTCTAATCTGTAAATAAGTTAGTATAGCTGAATCACTGAAATCCTCTAAAAATATCATTATCACAAATTATACTATTCTAGAAATACTACTATAGGAAAATTACAATTTTTTTGTTGCTAATCATATAAGAAATCGTGCCTAGTCACTTAAAAAAATTAGGCCTTGAGGTCCCTTCATGTATGAACTGGCCTATTACACAAAGCAAATTATTATCAATGAAAAAAATTAAGCTGGACATTTTTCTTATTCTATTCTAAACTATCAGATTTAAATTGTTAACTAATATATACCCATATTCTTGTTTATAAAGATCCTTCATTAGATGGATGCATTAACTACTGAATGATGAGAACTGAGGATTTTTACTCCATACATTACATTAAGTCAATGAGACTTAGCCAAAATTACTCAAAAAAAACCCCCAAGAAGTCAGATTCCTAACAATTTGTATAGAAAATGGCTCTGTCCAAGTAAATGCAGACCGCAACTGTGAAAGAAGAGACTGGAGGATGATCTGAGTTAGATCAGCAGAGCTACATTCGTCTTCCCATGTTGCTATGGAACAGGGGTTACTACAGACCCAGACCACCATAGTCAAGAGCTAACATCATGTACATTGAAGGTCTTGAAGCTGCTGGGTCACATAATTTGTGCTACAGATTTCCATCTCGTAAATTGAAGTGACAGTACTGATGTCAGGAGAAATGCATTCAAAACTGCAGTGTGTTCAGAAAAGTCCTGTAATGCTAACAATAGAAATTACTTTTATTTTTTATGACAAACAAATCATTTGCTATTATTGTGTGTTTTGTGACTGGCAGTCTATTCCCACCTCATAATAGGTAGTCTGTAGTCTGCTTTTGGCAGAATTGCAGAAGGGCACCATTGCCCCATACTACTGATCAGTCAAAAAACTCTCCCAAATTTCTCTCTTCTTCCTTTGCAGCAGGACACCTGATGAGAGATTCATGTCTCATGCTTCCTCTAATGAGTCTTCTCCCATATTTACTGTCTGATGCACCAGCAGTAGGGGAAGCAGCTTCCCAGCATGAGCCCATACATGACAGACTGTGAATGGACACTGGTCATTAGTGTTAATTTGGTTTTCATTTACCCAATTAACCTCTTTATCCAATTAAATAAAATAAATGAGAAAGGGTCACTAGTAATTCATCATGCTGTAAGAGAGTAAAATAGATGGGTAAGTAAGCCTAGTTAAGTAGCTTACTTTGAAATGAAGGGATTACAATGATTTGTAATGTTACGGTACTATTTATTATTTGATCATACAATATCTTCTGCTTCAGAATCCTAAATCCCAGGAGCCTGTTACACTGGATTTTCTAGATGCTGAATTGGAAAATGATATTAAAGTTGAGGTGAGATTACCTTTTTTTTTAGTACATGTTGCTGCCTGTATGTCACTGTAAAATAACCTAAAAGCAATAAATGTTCTAGATTTGGAATGGGAATTTCTTCACTATAAATTTCATTTTTAATTTTGTCAAGATGATGACTTTATAGAGAGATTACATTACAATGAAATAAATTGAGATACAGTATTATTTGTAGGTAACGGCAATGCATTACATTCCTCTCATTTCGAAGGACACCATGATTGCTGTTTAAATAATTCTTAAGTGACAATTCCTGGGTAGGAGGCTTGTAAAATTTTTCAGAACAGAACACTTTTTAATAGGATATTAATATATTACCTGAAATTTTTAAAAACTGTTTTCCTATATCTTTCTAACACAAGCTTATTGCTGTGGTGAAAGGGAGAACAGAGAAATAAACTTAAGTGTTGACAACAAATTAATTACTACACAGGATTTTCAGTTACTAATTTTGTAATACATTTAGAAATCAGAATTTTTAAGTGTAGTTTCATAGCTTTGTGAAATAAATTGGAGGATTATTAACATTTTACAATTTTTTAACATTGTTTTTCCCTTTGAAATCATTCTTTCATAATGACACTAATCAGCATTTCTTGATATCCATTAAATTCTGCCTTAAGTGTCTTTGAAATGCGTGCTTCAGAGAGGAGTTACTCTTGGACTGCTAGAAAAATGTTTTTATGAATCACTGCTGCTACCTGAATCTCACAAATGTACTTAAGAAGCACGAGAAATGTTAGACAAAACTTCTCATCAAGAGGTTTTATAGGATGGTCTTGCTATGCAAAGTACACCAGAATTGTTGCTTCATAACTCTACTGATTCAGTATGTGTTTGAATACAGCAACTTCTGATTGGAAAAACCTGGAAATAATAAACTTTTGAGGGTTTTTTTTAAGAGTTATGACTTTTACTTGAATTATCATTTTCTGTGTTTTTGCGAAATATTTTGAACCACTGAAAATATTATTCATGTTACATGCAACTCCTATGTTTTTTTGTGGGGCTGTTTTTGTCTCCTTTTTCTTCCTTTCCAATAGATTCGGAAAAAAATGATAGATGGAGAAAGTGGAGAAAAAACATTTGAAACACTGGTCAAGTCCCAAGATGAGGTAAGATAGGAACACAGTAAATTACATTTACAGGAACAAACAAAACCAGAAAAATACCGTGAATAGTGAAAGACGTTTATTTTATAATGTCAGTTTGTATCATTTTTTCCTCCAGAGTTGCTAGTCTTAACTGGCTTATAGTAGAAGAAATTCTGTACTTATGAAAAGAAGAATTGCTTTGTTTCTTGGTTTCTTTGGTGCATCATTAATCAGACAGTTGTTGATGAGGTCTTACACTCTGTTCACCAGGAAATGGACCCAGCCTACTTCTGTGTATGATTCCCCAAAGTACTAAACTTGCTTGTGGAGATATGTGAAGATGGGTTTGGTAATTTATATTGTGGTTGAATGGGAAGAAAACAGTGAGAAAAAGAAAAAAAAAAGTAATATTTATGTGCCATAAATGAAGAGTATTTGGGATAAGCAAATTCATCTTACAGTTATACTATGTACTTGTGCTTTCTGAACAGCTTGTTGAGTTCCTTATTTTCTTGTCCAAAATGCTCATTCCTGATAAAGATTGCTACTGGTTTCCAATAAGACAGACACATTTCCTGGTAATGGGAAATGCTCTAATTTCATATGTACCCTTACATGAATGCTCTACTTAAGGCAAAGAAATCATGACTGATGTGACACGGAAGCAGTTCTGAATATGCCTCACAGTTGCAGTTCTTCAACAGCATTTTGAAACTGTTTTACTCTGAATGTAAACCAGCTTGAAGATAGGTAAATTAATGACTTAGCAGAAAAATATGAAGCAAACATAATGTCAAGCAGGAACTACATAACTCATATATATATATATAAGCACATCATAACAATATGCAGCAGAATTACTTAGGACTGTTCACTTAATTTTTCACATGTATTATTAGCTGTCCTCTCCCGTTGAACACTTTGGTATTTCAACGAACTCTACTGATTTTACTTAAACGGCAGGATTTTCCAGTTCCTTCTTCTTAAAAGGCATGTTCTACAGATTCCAAGAGTTAAAATTATAGAAAATCAGACCTCAGAGCTTAGAGAAAGTTTATTCTAATAAAACCAGCACATTCCTTACCTCCATTCAATGTCAAATACATAGTAGTAACTTTTAAACTCTGCTTTGAATGTTGTCCAGATTACACCAAGTGACACCCAGTACTTAGCAATTCTTATTACCAGTCCTCTGACTCAATCCTGCATTGAGGGAAGATTCTTATGAACTTATTCTCATTTTGACACTGAAAAATATATTTCTTAGTCTGCTTTTTCATTAAACACTGTAGAAACTTAGTTGTCTTTCTGGCTGAAAATCAGGGTCAATGCACATACTGCCTTTGCAAAATGAGTCTGAAAAAGGAGATGAATTTTCTGAAACATGCCTCAATTGTTCATCCATGCTGTGATTTCACAATGTCAAGTTCTTAATCATTTGATTTTGCAACAAATCTTTGAAAACATGCTTAGAATCATAGAATCATAGAGTAGTTTGGGTTGGAAGGGACTTTTAAAAGTCAACTAGTCTAACCCCCCTGCAATGAGCAGTGACATCTTCAACAAGATCAGGTTGCTCAGAGCTCCATCCAATCTGACCTTGAATGTTCCCAGGGATGGGACATCTGCCACTTCTCTAGACAACCTGTTCCAATGCTTCGCCACCCTTATTGTAAAACATATCATCAAGGCTAAGTCTTCCCTCTCTTGATTTGAAACCACTACCCCTTGACCTGTCACAACAGGCCCTGATAAAGTTTCTCATCATCTTTCTAATAAGCCTCTTTTAGGTACTAAGAGGACACAATAGGATATCCCTCGAACCTTCTCTTCTCCAGGCTGAGCAACTCCAACTCTTGCAGCCTTTCCTCATGAGTGAGGTGTTTCATCTCTCTGATCACTTTTCTGTTCTCCAACAGACCCATGTCTTTCCTGTGCTGAGGATTCCAGAGCTGGATGTCTCATGACCATTCCTCAGCCTCTTAGTATCTGCACTGGATTTGATAAAGCATGCTGCTTCTGATAGTGTAATTTTAAAGGAATGCAAATAAGGGCAGGAAGCCGTGCTCAAAATCTCCACAACTGTGCAAATTCATCTGAGGTATTTTTTCATTCCTGAGCTATGTATATCATTAAGGCAATCAGTGGTTTTACGTGCACATCTATCCACCTGTGAGGAGACAGAGGAAAATCTGTATATTCATTCAACTCCTTGCTAAACGAGATTTTGACTTTATTACAGAAAGATTATCATGATATTTTATTATTATAGTGCAGAGTCTAGGGAATTTGACTCAAGGGGTGGACATTGTCTTCCTTCTGATACTCAATTCAGAAAGTGCAAGACCTCGTAGACTCTCTTCTTGAGCACACAACTTCAACTTCAATGAGAGCAAACAAATGTAACTGATGTTATCTGAAAGATGGTGATAATGATTCTCATGTAGTCATGTAGGCAGCTGAGCCATACTTTCCTACTGTAGTCTCTGTTAAAGTCAACTGAAGCCTTATACACTCACATTGTCCAGTGCAAAGCATGCCTGTAAGTTAAGGTCTGTGAACCTGTGGAGTCCCATGATCTTATTAAAGGTGCTCACTCTTCTTCTCTGTATCTGACTTCATGCTGCCTTTCACTTCTTTCCATGTTCTTCTACAGCAGTCTGCTGTATCAGCAGTCCCCTTGCTTTCTGACAGGACTCTCTTCTGTGCTTTCTCACACCAATGCCCGCACTCCAGCCTTCCTGATTAAGGTTTTACAATGCTGCTGTCTGAGAAAGATTTGCCTTTTCCTGAACAGTTCCACTATAGAAGGATGGTGGATGTATAGGGCCCTCCTGTGGCAAGGAGAAAACCCATCTGATGTCAATTCTCCTGTCTTACCAGTGTCGGGAGCCCATCCTGTCTAGGAAGCCACCAGCCTGTCCACCTGTTCTGAAAGGAGATTGGGTCATTCCTTAGCTACTGCTGGAGAGTCTAAAGTCCTGCTGGAGTCTATGTGAGGGAGAAGCTGCTCCTAAAGGGAAGGACTCACTGGGTCATTTTCAGACATGTTAAGGACCGTCTGTCCAATCCTGTAGATGAAAAGACCTCTGTATAGGTGGATAAAAAAGGGAAGATTAGAAGGTCACAAAAATACAGTAACTCCATTGATTTTTTTTTTTTTTTACAAATAATTGCATTAACAGTAAAGTTATTGAAGAGATCTCAGGATGTGCTTGCATTTCTCAGGCTATGAGATAGAAGGACCTGAAACAGTTGGTCAGGCATCTATTCACCCGAGAGAGGAAGCATTCATGCTTGCAAATGCTGGAGTCAGCTACAGCATCAGGGACAGGCAGAATGTGATGTCTGTGGGTGCGTGACAACATGTCAGTTATGCACCGCCTAGACCACAGTCTGTGGTTGAGTAGAATACCCCAAAACTTTTGATCCCAGATGCTTCAAGTGTTCAATTAATTTAATTTCCTTCACCTTCCATTGAACTGTGGGCCAAGATTTCTTCCTCTACTTGAACCTCTCTGAGAGAAGAAGGGAGTGGACAGAGATGAGTGGCAGTGGTGAATGCTTTGAGCCATTAAGCTCCGTGCTCCAGGCTGCTAAAGCCAGAATGAAGCTGCTCCAGACCACGGGCCATGCATGAGACAAGCATCAATTAGGACTTGATAGCTTCATATATTTTCTTATAAAAAGGGCTGATGTGGTCAGTTGCTCTGACTTGTGGTCTTGAGGCTTAAAATTGATGTCCTTTTTGTTTTGCTTTTTGTTTTAAGTTTGCTTTGCTTTCCTTTTGTATTGCAGCTGGCCCCAGCAGTGTCTTGGGAGATGACCTCATGCTACAGCATAGAGACTGGACTTGTAGCAAGTGTGGGTGGGGTGTGCTGGAGTCTCCCAAGGCCTCAGGGACTTTCCAGCTAACAGAGAAGAAGCCATAGGAACAAAAGCATTGCCACATTTGAGCATCCAGGGTGGGCAGTAGTGAAAACTGAAGGGTCACAAAAATTGAAGTAACGTGTAAGTTCTTTGCTAGTGACCAGCTGGAGATGAGATGGTCTTAGGTGGCTCAGTAGTGAAGCAGGCAAAGGTAAATAGGAGCTGGTGTATGAGGATGTGTTGTCTTTAAGAGAGGCTTCTTTCAAACATGTTCACAGCACCAGTGACAAGATTTAATAAAAGCCTAGTCCTAATCTTCCTTCCCTCCCATCCTGGGCACTGCTTTTCTCTTGCCAATGTACAATGTACAGTGTGCAACCCATTGCCCCGTGCCTGATTTGGAAGATCTGCCAGCACAAGTTTCAAACACCTACTTAGTCTTGAGCCGAAGTAAGTGTAGGCACATTATTAATTAATTGATAGGAATCTCTTCAGCCATCTTTGTACCTTAAATATAAAATATATCAGGGAATTAGACACTGACATATGCTGCTTCTTTTTCTTTTTCCTTTTTTTAATACCTACAAAGTCTTTCTATAATTCAGTTTTTTTTTTTTTTCTTTTAATAATTTAACTGCAAAATGGTCCATAAAGGAGATAAACATCTTTTATCAAATTTTAACAACATAGAAAAAAATAGGCCTGGGTAATTAATTTTAAAAGGGAAAATAATATGTTTATTTTAACTAAATTTGCATTTTATTAAAGTTCAATGAAAAGACTATAGGTGATTCTTTTGCATAATGTAAGCTGGGAAAATGTTTAAGGCAAAGAGTGCTCAACTCATGCTTTAATTAAAATAATAAATACAATTTCAACAGATTTGTACTTTATTTTTACTGCATTTCTCAAGAAAAGGTCATACTTCTTGAAGCTCCAGTTAATTTTTTTTCAACAATATCTGTTTATAGAGATACATTGATAAAGGAAACAGAACGTATACATGGACTGCTGTGAATGGTACTGATTACAGGTAACTCATTTTTGTTGTCTGACTTCTCTTACCTAATTAAATGTCCTTTTTTGTTTATTTTAGTTAATATTTTTAGTGTTACATTTTCCATACTACCTATGTTAGGACCAGATCGTCTTGTTTCCAGGCCTATAGGATTTTCTGTGTTCGTTTACAGCTTTACAGCTCTGAAAAGAACCAGAACTTCAGTCTTTTTTCCAGCTGTTGAGATTTTTCACTAGGTTATTTCAATATGCAGGAAAAACAGGATATATGATTGGTGTTAAGGATCTTCTTATATTTTCTATATCAAAGAATATTCTTAATTGTACGCTTTATTTCAGATTCTTCTTATTTAATATTTTCCTTGCATTGTCTCCATGTTCTTATTTCAATATGCATATTAAAAAGGAAGTGGTCTAAATAGAAAATGTGACATATTTTGTGAAAATCTTTTTAAGTCTGTGGTTGTTTAGCCCTGGCTGGGTGCCAGGTACCCACCAAGTCATTCTATCACTCCCCCCCCCGCTAAACTGGACAGGGGAGACAGAAATATAACAAGCGGTTTGTGAGTTGAGATAAGGATGGAGAGATCTCTCAGCAATTAGCGTCACAGGCAAAACAGACTCAACTTGGGGAGAAATGCTTTGATTTATTAATGAATAATCAAAACAGAGCATGGAAATGAGAAATAAAACCAAATCCTAAAACACCTTCTTCCACCCTTCATTCTTCCCAGGACCCTCCTCCCTTCAATCCCAGCAATGCCAGGGATCGGGGAAGGGGGTTGGGGTCAGTTCATTAGAGATGGACTTTGCTGCTGCTGCTTCTCATGGGGAGACCTCCTCACACTTCCCACTGCTACACTGTGAGGTCTCTCCCACAGGAGACAGTCCCTCATGAACTTCTCCAGCATGGGTCCTTCCCATGGGCTATAGTTCCTCACGAACTGTTCCAGCATGGAGCCTTTCACAGGGGGCAGCTCCTCACACCCTGCCCCAATGTGTGTCATCCACTGGCAGAACAGACCTTCAGGTACCAACTGCTCCAGCCTGAGTCCCTCACAGGATCACAAGTCCTGACTGCAAACCTGCTCTGGCATGATCTTCTCTCTCCTCACAGATTCCCAGGTCCTGCCAGGAACTTGCTCCAACACGAGCTTCCCACAGAGTCACAGCTCCCCAGTCAGGCATCCACCCGCTCAGGTGTGAGGTCCTCCACGGGCTGCGAGTGGATCTCTGCTCCCTGGTGGCCTCCGTGGACTGCAGGGGCACAGCTGCCTCACCATGGTCCTCACCACAGGTCACAGGGGAGTCTTTCTTCCAGGGCCTAAGCATCTCCTCCCCCTCTTTCCCCACTGACCTTGGTGTCTGCAGAAATGTTTTCACATTCTCATTCTCTGTTGCTGCTGCAGTTTAGCAACTGCCCAGTAGCTTCTTCCCCTTCTCAAATATGTTATTCACAGAGGCATTACCTCTATTAGTAATTGTTTAGGCCTGGGTCAGCTGTGGATCCATCCTAGAATTGACTGGCATTAGCCCTGTCAGCTACAGGGGAAGCTTCTGGCAACTGTTTAAAGAAGCCACCCCTGTAGCCCCTCTGCTGCCAAAACCTGGCCTAGACAAAACCTCTACACAGTCTGTCATTGCTTATATCATGAATCTGCTAACCTTCATGTCAGATCTTAGGGCCTACTAATTATCTCTGAAATCTGTGTCTGTTTGTGGTGAGATTTAACTGATATTGATAACTTTTTGTCTGTAAAAATATGGTAAATGACAGCAGGAACAAATGAAGCAATGGAAAAAAACACATTTCCCTTTGAATGAAACATTGATGTGTATATTATTTAAAACTCATTTAAATTCACAGCTCTAACTTGTAAAGGAATGTAGAAATGGCATTATCCAAAACAAGTTAAGTTTTAACAAGTGCCAGAAAAGTTAAGTTAATCCAGTTGAAAACGAGGTGGTACAAGTATTTAGTCAAATTTTTACCAAACCAATATTTTTATTGTGGTGTAGTCTGCAGCCAAGCTGGTTCGATTTTTTTTGGTTTTTTCATGTTCTGGACAGGCGTATAGCCAATGAAAATGCAAGTGTTAATTTATACGTGTAACCAAACAAATCAGTTTTAGCAAGAGAATGCCAATGTCAGATCTTTCATTCAGTGTCCCATTTTGCTGTTGATCTGCCTCTATCTTTATCAGACTATGCCATCTAGCAATCAGAAAAGAAACATGTTTGATTTATATGACTTCTTAATTCCTACTGAATTGTCTGGCATGAAATAGAGTAATAAATCCATGGAGTCACATTCTAGAAAGCCTATTAAACATAACATTACAGATTTTAATTAGCAATTTCTGCTGGCAGTAACTGTTAATGACAGGTAAACTGCTACTGATTTCCCTAGAGGAGAATTGGTGAATATTTAGTAATAGCTTTCTACCAATCTCACTTACATGCTGTTTAAATGTCAAATGTATCATTAAAAGTCATCTCATTTATGGCTCAATTGTTAATTTCTGCAGCTATCCATTAGAAACCATTGCTGTTCTACAGTGATAATCGAGTGCAAAATCAAAGATCTGATATGGATGATTACTCATACCTCCTGTCCTTTACATACTTTTTAAAGACTGAACCCTTCTACACATGTATTAAATTAGGTACAAAAAGAAGACTTTTTATCAAAAACAAGTATAATCTAAAACAAAATGCTTTGCAAATGCCTTGCAATCAATATGTTATTACACAATGATGCTCAAAAGTTTTAGCAATGACTACATGATTTTGCGTCATGAATGTAATGTGAATTCAAATATTATTGGATACATTTCCTAGTGAATATGGACAGTTTTATTAGTAAAAGGAGACTGTCATTATATAATGCTTGCAAATCACTGCAGTACTATAAGCTGTTTTTTGCAGTCAATGATCACTTTGACATGTGTTAATGTTAGGATCCTTAATGTGTTAGAGATTCGTTGCTTATCTGTTAAAAAAGACTTTCAAGCTTAAAAGCCTAAATAAGAATGAAAATAAACACAGGGAACTTCAGGACTGGCAGGATCCTACTTGTGTCTGTTACAGAGTGTGAGGCTGATATTTCACTCTATGACTGTCTTGTTTCATGATGATCCAACTTCCAAACTTGTTAATTGCTTTCAAAATGCATAGAAACCAGAATGGAAAAAACTGCTGCAGATAATTGCTTTACTTGTCTCATTTCTATTGCAGTTTGGCATTGGTTTTACCATCATACAGCTTTTATTATATTAAAGCCAAAATAGAAGAACCAATAACTCAAGCCAGATGTAAGTACTATGAAGGTTCTCTGATTTTGTCTACTATTGCCAAGTCTCAGATGCACTTCAAAAAGCAATGTTTAAAATTCATAAATTTTGTGGAATTCACTGATCATTATGTACCCAAAATCTGTAGCAATGATTCTAACCCATTGTGACATCCGAGGTGCAAGAAATATTCTATAAAGATAGAATATGTGCAGGTACCCCAGTTCCGCTGACAATCCCTTCCCCCTTGCTCTGTGCCTGTAGAATCATTGCTTTGTGTATCCTCTGTTGCTGTCATTTTAAGGGTCTGGATACTTTTTTCTTTTGTTCTATTAGCTAAATGTCATTCCATAAACTATAATAGTAAAGCTTTTTAAAAAATTACTATTTTTACTGTAGTTATATAATAATATTTAGTAAATTACCTCTGCTGCCCATAGGAACAGATTAATGTGAAAGCGCTGTTTGGTTTGGCTCACAGCTAGAGTTTTGTTTTGCATTTCACAAATAGTTCTAGTGGATGTATTTTTGGATTAGACTCATTTCAAGCCACTTACAGATTCTGGAGAGATAATTGAAAATTATACTTGTGAGTATTCAAATGTTTTTGTTCATAAGGTGTAGATTAACTGGAATCTAGATATCAGACAAAATAGAACCCATCACATCCTTTTAACTTTACCCAAGTGTTACAACAAACAAATATGCAGTTAAAGATAGAAAAATACTATGAATCTCTCTGCCAGGCATAGATAGCTATTATTAGAGAAAACTTGCTTAGCTCTAAATCATGTAATCTGCCATTGCCTACTGTGTATGAAGTAGAATATTGCAAGATTTAATATTCAGTGGAGTATTATAACTTTTTATAATTGTAAGAAGTTCAAAATTAAAGTTTCAGTAAGTGCAAATGTTTCTCTTGATGAATTAGATAATCTGGTTTTGCACTTATATCAAGACAACCTGCAAAACAGACCCTTGAAATAGGCACAGCATATGGAAGGTACTTGAGAAATAGTTGAGAAGGACATATTCTTCAGTCTTAAAAGATGTCTTTTTTTCCAGACTACAGTTGTATGTAAATTGAACCTTTGATCTATTTATGTACAATATTTTTATTCAAGGGTCTGTTTGAATAAAATATTGGTTTGTGACCCCTTTTGCTTTACCCTGTTTTTTTCTGTTTCCTTGCTTTCTCTTTCTGGTGGATAGTGACAATCAAAAAGGGCAAGTATATTCTTGTTGCTCAATTTCTTTCTGTTTACTGCAGTTGATATTTTTCACTTATATTTCTACTCCTACTGGATATTCTCCTCTGTATTCCTCATGTCAGGTTTTTTCCCATGATCATTTGGTACCAAAGCAAAAGAAGGGGGGGAAAAGAAAAGAAAAAGATGTTAAATGTTTTTCTGTTTTCATTCATATTTCAATTTATTGCCAATCCCTATTCCTTCTTTGTCTGGTACTATTAGTGTTCAGTGACACCAGCTTTTAAAGCCATTATTTACAGTAGCATTGAAAGTGATACTTATATGGATAAGTTTTAAAAAGTTTATTGCAGAATATACTGGAAAGATTTTCCTTCATTTTGCAACAATTCGGTGTCCCAAATATTTCTCTGTATCAGATTGTAATTCTAATGAAAATATCTCCAATGTTTTCAAGTTGTCATGCTAATGCATTCTGTAAGTTAGATATGTTATTGTTGAAAGGTGTATATTGTATATAATAACCAGATTTCTTCCTACTCTGTGAAATACTGAAATGTAGTATATTAGTATGAAAGTGTCTCAAAACAAACTTTTTTTTTTTCTGAATTCATGGATGCATGCAAAAGCTAGTCAAATACTTTGAGAAGAAAAATGATGGTAAAAACTTCAGTTTGCTTACTTGGTGTTTATTCTTCATCTTTGTAGTTTCAGAAACATTGAAGCTTGATAATTTTGATGAAGCTGGCTATACGTTTATAGCACCGAGGTTGGTTCTTTTCCAGTAATAAGTACTATTTCAATAATAAATAGTTATTTTTACCAGATCAATGACATTTGCAGAATACAAACTTGACCAATAAAGTTTTACTTTGCTAAAAAATACTATGCAAAAGAGCAGTTATTAGATTCATGGTTTACAAGATCGATCTTTTCTTCTTACTGGACTGTAAAGAACATCATCAGGCTATGATTCATGTTTATATTACTCAAAGAGAGATGTAAAATCAATATTGATGTTTTAATGGAAATCTTATATGTATCTATTCATTTCTTCTTGTGACTTTTAAGATTTTACAACTTTGTACATTAGTTTCTCATTTGTAAAATAGACTAATACTTGCCTCAAGATGTTTGACAACTTCTAGATAAAGTGTTTCAAAGCTCTCCATCACTTAAGGATGAAGCAATTTTTCATTCATTGACCATAAAAAATGATTGAGTCATTCAAAATTGTTTAAGTTCCTTAGTTCCCTGATGTTTTATGTGAAATTGTGTAGTCCTTGCAAGGCAAACAAGCTATGATAAATAGTTCTTAAAAATTAAGTTCCTTTAAAAGATAGTTATGATCCATAAAGGAAATGCTGCTCCACTAAGATCAGTTAAGAATTGTTACATTTCTTATTTATCTTATTATATTTTGTATCCTTTTTTATTTCAATGAATAGATGGATTCATATGCAAAACACAGTCTTTTATCTTCAAATGGATTCTCAGCTTAACTGTTTAATTTTTCTGAAGGACTGAAGTTATTGGTAGTCATTTGTACCAATTAACAGTTTCCAGAAAGTCCTTAGCTGTTGGGTTAATCTACACAAAGAAAGCCTGTTTGATTCAGAGCTCTGTTTAAATGTGAATGTTGGTATAGTAAGGTAAATTCTGCCTATATTCTTTCAGGATCATGATAAGATAGGTAAAGGGCAATATGATAGCTTATTCATATGAAACACTTGAACAGACTTCTTTTGTTCATAAAGTCAATTTAATATGAAAACCTTATTTAAAAAGAGAGCTCCCTGCTTTACTGCTGAATACTCTCTACATTTTCATTAAAGTTGTTTAATGCCACTCACCATCTAATATTTGCCTTCAGATTGCCCAGTGACATTTATTGAGCTTGCTTACTTTCAGTAAGATACCCAATCATATATTGGTTTATTTTATTACATTATGTAAAAGATAGTAGTTAATTCTTGATTTGTTTTGCATATGTCAAAACAAAGAGTGTTTATATGCTTATATAATGTGTACCCTATTAAAATTGCCTTTAAGAATTCTCAGAGGATAGGACCTTATCTCATAAATCCAGCCTTAGTTAAGCATAAAGTCACTGTTTTAATCAGCACTCCATGTACTTCACGGTATAGTTTAATGCAGGTGCCGTCTAAGCTCATTGTACATTCTCTTGTTTAGTTTTCAGACTCTGTGATCTCCTAATTTCATGACCTGAGTGCTTTTCCTGGGAATCCATGCCCTATCTCTTACATGAAGTTTTCTTATAATTCGGATTTAGTCAGGCACTTTAATATTTTATTTCCTGTAGATGGCTGAAATATTCAATATGGTCAACATTTAGTATTGACCATGGCAATCAATTGATGTGGTAGAGCCAGACATTTCACTATAGTTGCACAATGCTGCTTGGACTTTAAAATTTATCTTCCTTAGTTGCAAAGGAAACAAACCTTAGAAGACTCTTTTGTTTTTCAGAGAATACTGTAATGATGTAAAAAAATCAGAAAACAACACCGAGTTTCTATTAAATTTCAATGAATTTATTGACAGAAATACTCCAAGCAGTCCATCATGTAAGTATTCTTCTTATTGGTCTTTTTCCTTAGGAAACTACTTACTTATAAATGAGAATTAGTCCAAATGACAGTTTTCATCGTCAAAACATCTGGTTTTGGTTTTAATCTTCACTACTTTTGTTTTGGTAGAAATATATCTATTTTTATATTTTATCCAAAGTAGTGATTGTAAAATAATTTAGCAGATTTTTGGGTTTATTTAACAAAGTTTGCAGAGCTTTATATATCCAGTGTTTTCCACAATTCCCCTCAGTATTTTCTAGCAGCAAGTAACTTCCAGTTTGTTTTAATACACTCCAGAAATTTTCACTGTCTATTCCTTTCTCTTGAGTATATCAGACAAAGTAAGTCTCAAATAGACTTCAAAATCATAGAATTGTGTGGACTCTCTCTAGAAGTTCTCTGTCCCTCTTGAGCTGGGGAGCCCAAACTGGACACAGTACTCCAGATGAGGCCTCACCAGGGCAGAGCAGAGGGGGAAAAGAACCTCCCTTGACCTGCTGGCCACACTCTTCTTGATGCATTCCAGCATGCCATTGGCCTTCTTGGCCATGAGAGCACATTGCTGGCTCATGATTAGCTTATTATCAATCAGGACTCCCAGGTCCCTCTCTACACAGCTGCTCTTCAGCAGTTTGACCTCCAGCCTGTACTAGTGCATGGGGTTGCTCCTTCCCAAATGCAAGACTCTGCACTTGTCCTTGTTGAACCTCATGAGGTTCCTCTCTGCCCAATTCTCAGGCTGGTCAAGATCCTGCTGAATGGCAGCACAGTCTTCTGGGGAATCAGCCAGTCCTCCCAGTTTGGTGTCATCAGTGAACTTGCTGAGGGTACATTCTGTCCCCTCATCCAGGTCGTTGATTAAGATATTGAACAAGACTGACCTCAGGCCTCCAACTCAATTCCATGCCATTGATCACCAGCCTCTGGGCTCTGTCATTCAGCCAGCCCTCAATCCACCTCACCGTCCACTCATCCAAGCCCACACTGAATTCTTCACTCTGCTTCCTGTCAGTCTATATAACCAAAATAAGAAAAGGAGCCGAGAACCAAAATAACCAATAACCAAAATAAAAAATAAGGAAATTCTATTGCTGTCTCACAAATTGATTAAAGTGATCTCTCTAGGGCTTGAGTTGTTTCAGAACACAAATTCATGTAGCTGCTGCACTTTTTTAAATTGGGCCACAACCCATTTACAATACATAAGGAGTTACACTTTTGAACCATCAGTAATGCATTAAAGTCTTGTTCTCATGAAAAATTCAATTTCTGGATTAGTTTCTTTATACATGCAAGTCTGTTTAGCATTATTAAGATTTTATAAACAGTTGGAATAAAGTTTTTTGTTCTGTTTTGCATTCTCCAAGTCTTTTTAACATACTGCTGTCAGAGATCACTGATCAATTCAATAAGAGTCTCTGTGCTGGACCATGTAACGTGGGAATGAATGTGCGCTTAGATACAAGACCTCAACAAAAGGCTAGTTTTGTGTGCGTGTGTGGGTGTTTGTTGCTGTTTTTTATAGAGTCATCTTAGTCATTGACACATTGCTGACTGACTGAAATTTTGAGACCCTTGAATCAATCTTGAAAATTAAAGCATTCACTTCAAATAATTTAACCGCTTAATAAATGAAAATCCTAATTTAATATTCACAAGGTGTAGGAGTGAATGTGTGAGAACACATTTAGTGATATTTTAGTATATACTAGGGCCTACTAAGAAATCATGCCAAAAAGTTATCCAATTTTTGCTGAATTTCATTTTGGAGTCCACAACAAAATTCACTTTTTTCTTTATTTTTCTAGTAATTCAGTTACTTCAAAAATAGCCTCCTGAAAAGTAAACAATGTTGACTAGAGGAAAGAGTAGCTATGGAAATTACTCTGCTAAAAATACTTTTCAAAAGGAAAAACTAGTCAAATCCCCAAATTGAAATAGTCTATATACCATAATGCCTGTTATATTTTGACACACTCCATCCAACTTAACCTGTTAAAAGCTGGACAACTAAATCTGTTGTTACTCAGGGGATAGTAAGTGCAATTTGCCCTACTTGTCTTCAACTTCTGCCTCATGTAAGTAAGCAAGCCTTACCTTGTGGAGGTGCACACAGTACAAGGGGATTCTAAACATAAAATATATCCAGTAAAATATTAGAATTCTATATTAGCAGAGATAAGTATCACTCTGAAAGACATAGTTTGATATTTATATTGCGATTGAATAAAATATAATTTCTAGGAAAATATGGATCCAGCAAGACCCTTCCAAATTTGTTCTTTTGTTAATTAGTTCCTTAGTTAATTAGTGAGTTAATTCCTCCCCCTCTACTCTACCCTGGTGAGGCCTCATCTGGAGTCCTGTGTCCAGTTCTGAGCTCACCAGCTCAAGAGGGACAGGGTACAGTTAGAGAGAGTCCAGTGCAGGGAAAGCATGGAGTCTCCTTTTCTGGAGGTTTCTAAAGCCACATGGATGTGTTCCTGTGTCACCTGATCTAGCTGGTCCTGCTTTAGAAGGAAGTTGGACTGAGTGATCTCTAGAAGTCCCTTCCAGCCCCTACCATGCTATGATTCTGTGATTCTACTGGGGTTTTGTATTTTTTTCCAGCAGAAGAAATATTCAGTACCTTAGCTTGTATCACGTATGGCATGGTGCATGTGAGTAGGGAAATTGAGACTGTGGCATGAAATACAGTTTAAAAGGTTTGTCAAGCTAAGTCATGTTAAGTATACCTAAAGAGAATATATGTTTCAGGTGAGACTGCTCTTACTGCTGGTAAATCAGAGCTGCTGGTTCTATGCATAGCATGTTCACACATTCAGACTTCAGTAGATTTTATGAAAAAGCCTTTTTGATAAAGCTTCTGACACTTTTCAGTACCAAAAGACGTGTCCCTATTGATCTGTTTTTTGAAAACAGATTGAATTAAGGCAATTTTTATTAAAAAAGATCAATATCAGTTTTCTGAAATCTGAAACTTAGGCTGAAGCACAGAGCATATCATGGCTCTTTGTGGAGCAAAACTGAGGAAAATTTGGTAGGTTTTATTTTTACTTTCCTCTAGGAGTTTTCAGTCTCCTCAGCAAGGCTGAGCAAGGCTGAGCAGCTGGGGTTTGGCATGATTCAGAGCTTCAGGTCCCAGTCATGGGACAATTGATTTACCAACACTGATTTACTGTGTGATACTGAAGACCAAGAGCCAGATTTTTCCTTTACATTATTCAGCTTTAATTTAGACATAATTTATTTTCCATACTGGCAAAGTATTTGTTAAAGTTCTGTTGACCACTCTCTTGCAAAGAAAAAATATGCTTGAGAATCACTGACTGCAATCACTTTTCAAAGATGTTTAAAAATGATATATGCATCATATTACTAATTAAAAATTAATGTATTTTCCTGTACCCATATTAAAATGGAATTTATGAAGGGGATTTTTGAGAGACTCATTTAAATATATAACTGTTGTTGTTTGGTAGCATGTAAGTATAACTAAGAATTATATGTTGTTTCATTGCATCACCTGAGACAGAAAGTGTTTTAAAAATATGTTGCTTTCCAAATTTAACATAGGGAGTTTGCAAAGCTGGGACCTGTACCCTTAGCACTTTGACTATCCCTATGACAGAAAGTTTTTTAGGATACAATAAAGGAAAAATTTAAGTCAAAAGTGTGAAAACAATCTATTTAACGGTAAGTACCTGATGTGCAGTTAGACAGTGTGTCTAATTAAAATAGCCTTTTTTTTTTTTTTTGGCTGTGACGTCTTGTAAACTCAAAATTTAATTTTAGTCATTTAACGAAATTCCATGTCATATGTTTTCAGATTAGTGTCTTGACTCTTTTGATAGGTAATACTGATATGGTCATTAGAGTTTTGCTGGATGCAGGATTTACAAATGAACTTGCCCAAAGTTATTGGAGTAAACTGTCTCTGTAAGTATACCTTTTATTTACTGATTTTTTTGGGTGCATTTCAAAGTTTGATAATAAAATAATGTATGTGTATATATACAATGTTTACACAGGTTAAATATTTAGTTATCACACTAATTGCAACCTTTGACATAGAAACTTGTGAGAATTTGAGTAATTTTTCATTTTAAATCTTATTTTTGTTTACAGTGATGGAGTTGTTGCACAATTTGTTGTTACAGATGGTGGAATTACTAGAGTCTTCCCCAAAAGGTAACAATTATTATAAAATAGTATGTGATAATTTTGAAGCATGAAAGAGTGGGATGTTAAATAATGGATGTTCCTCCAAAATGGGAAAATAGCAATGAATTTTACTCCCTAAATCAGTTTATTTTCTATTTTAGTGTTACTAATGAAATAAAATCTTTTGTGATGATTTCTCAAGAGATAACATGTACTGTAAAGGTTTTTTTATGTTTTGTTGTAGCAGTGTTGCAGTTCTCTTTGTCTCATTATATCTACAACTCTTAACATCTTCCAAGACCACAATCTAGGGGGGTTTTTCAAAATTTTTAGAAAATAATTATATTTTTCAGTTATCCAATGAGATCTGACAAAGTCTGTGTACCACGTGAATGAATCTCACATTATTTCCAACTGTGACACATTAAAAACTACCAGACCTGCAGCCCAGCTTTAATGAGTCTCTAACTGTCTTTCTTTGATCACTGTTCTTTTGTGATTAGGGCAGGAGAAGATTGGTTGGAAAATGCTGAAACTTATGAAGTCAGCTTCTATAAACGGAGTTTAGATAATGACAACTATATTTTCACAGCTCCATATTACAACAGTAAGTTGAAATTTCAGAACTATGTGGTCCAATATAAGTTTCTTTTTGGAAGCTGGGGATTCTATGATTCTAAGTTTTCCATACCAGTTGGGGCCACTGGTAAAGAATGCGAGTGGGACACTCATAAGGAAAAGAAGTCTTGGGATATCACCCATTTTGAAGAAAAAGGTAGCTAGAAGGGCAATAAACAGGGGACATCATAATTTGTAATTGACTGTGGTGGCCCTGTGTGCTCAGAATTAAGAAAGCTGAAAACATGCAGAGTACTGGTATTTGTTATTATGCTGAAGCATTGTTTTACAGAGATACCTTGGCAGAATTATTTTTAAAGGAAGTGAAAGAAAATTGCACCTAGTGGCAATAACACTACCTAAAAAATCCTTATGTGACCCAAGTTCCATGTACTTCCCTAGCACCAAACTAAGCCTGGGGGAGCAGGTGTAAGGATTCTGAGTCCAAAACTCTCTCCACTGCACTGCTGCTTAATTTAAAGTTTGCTTTTGAATTCTATTTCAAATAGCTGTTATTCACCAAAACTGGTTTATCTGAAATACTGTGATCTTTAAAACCTATATATGTCCAATACTAAGTGCTTGTTGCTGATGTGAACATCATTAACTTTGTCAAACTTGTCTAAAAGCAGATGCTACCCCAAATGATATACTCCTTTTTTAAACACATGGAATCTTTTATTGCTGTTATTTCATACTTATTTATTGCATCTTTTCTCAATAAAATATTAACAAGGTAATTAAGTAAATTCCCTGAAGCGTTTGGTGTTCCTCAAAAAGCTCCAGGGAAGGTAGTTTTAACTTTCTTTTTTATACTAAGCAGTGTTGAAAACAAGCTGAACTCCATCAGCGAAGTAATTGTTACTTAGTGAGTGGTGTCAGTATACCATACATTGAAAAATACACAGACAACAACAGGATAAAATCTTTGGCTCTTATCCTAGTTTTAACAATGCTGCCTGTATGTGTAAAGCTATTCATGACTCTATCTGCAGGAAAACAAAAAAGGCTGAATTAACTTTGCGAAGCAGTGAAAGCATGTACAAAAAGTAAATGAAAAGTAAACAAAAGTGTTCCTCTTAGCCATACACATGGTAGTGATCTGAGCTATTACAAGTGATAATCACCAATTTCAGTTTCTGAGGAAGAGGCTTTGATATCATAACCTTTTTTTTTTCCTTTTTCTCTTCTATACTCTCAGAAAGTGGTGCCAATAGCTATGAAACAGGTATTATGGTAAGCAAGGCTGTGGAAATAACGATTAACGGGAAGCTTCTGAAACCAGCAGGTAAGATAGAGTGGTGCTGAAACTCTAATTACATTAGTTATTTGGTTGTTGCTCAACAGTGAATTAGAATTTAATTGAGATTTCAAAGGAACTTCACTTTACATGACATTCTTTTCTCTGGGACTTTTTTAATCTTCCTAGTGGAAATCAAGCCAAAGATCTGTTTGTGTTTGAGTAAGAGTGCTTAATTTATTAGTCTCATGAAGGATGTTGACAGTCAGACAGCTGAGCAAAACTCACAATTTATCTTTTCCAGTTTAAAATTTATATATTATTATAACTTTTCTTCTCTTTTAAAGGATTCTACAGTTACCTTTTTTTTTAAAAAAAATACTAAAAAAAGACTTTCATGTATTTCTTGTTAGTTGTTGGAATAAAAATTGACGCAACCAGCTGGATGGAAAATTTCACAAAAACCACAATCAAAAGCCTGGTAAGCAATTGACCAAGTCTTTTTTGAACTTTATTTGCATTTCTCAAAGCTTCAGATGGAAATAGGTCTAATAGCTTCTTGTGCCAGAGTCACACTGATGCGTAGTTGCCAAGTAGTTGTGGTATTTAAATCATCCACATGCACAAAATAAATCTATGTTGAAATAGACTGTATTTTATACGTCCTGCTTTCATTATTATAGAACATGGTTAAAGACAAAGAAAAATGACATATTCTAGTCAATAGGCTCCCTACCAAGATTATGCTGTAACAGTGAATAAAATTTGCAGAAGAAATGGTGAAGCTATTTTTATTTAGTATGGGGGATGTATAAGCAATGAGCAGTAAGGATTTATATTGCAACCAGCATCACAGTATTTTAGAACTTAATGAAATAGGTGCTTAACCCTTTCATTCCTTACTGCAATGTTTAGATCTAAGTAGGAAGGAGGAAAGGTTAAAGGGAAGGAAAAACTAAGGAATTAGTAGTGCATTCAGAAGGAGGGGGCTCAAAATGAAGACAATTATGCAAGAATTGGATGAAGTAATGTTGCTTAGTTGGTTGTACATTAAGGGAATCAGTAACAGTGTCTGGCCATTGTAGACATTAGACCTGTATTTCAATGAGTAAGCAACTTCATTGCCTAAATGTCAGAACAGTTAAGAGCAAAAATACATAATTTGTGATGAATGACTGCAGCATTGTCTGGTAGTTGTTTTGTTCAGGACATAATGCAAGGAGACAGTTCTGTGTGTATGTATACACATATTGCAAGAAGAAGAGAAAAACATGTTGGTAATCAAAGTCATAAATGCTAACTGGAGATGGTGAGCTTCCTCTAACACAAGGAATTCCCATGATTTGAGACTGGTGAAGCTTTTCATGATCAAAAAAAAAAGATACTTGGCAGCATAATTTCTAAGCTTTCTTTCTATACCCCAAACACATGGAAATGTGGATGTTCTTTCTCTTTCACTTTATACTCGCAGCACTGACATCCTGAAAAGTCTTCCAAACAATTTCTCTCTAATATATTGAGCATACTTAAAAAGGGAGATAAAGCGGAGACTTTGTGAAAGACAGTAGAGATTGTGCTGTTGGTAGTTACTGAATACTTGTTATTTACAAAGAAGTTTGTGATAAATGACATGCTCAAAATTAATTTGAATTAATATACAGGTATTAAAAATTGAATCACTTGTTCTTCTCTTGGTTGATAAATATTGCTGCAAAATACAGTTTATGAATGTTTATGAAGATTATTGTACTTGTGTTTTTTAGTGCAACAGTGAAATCTGTGGCTGTGAGAGAAACAGTATGGTAAGGATATGTTCAGTTTATAAATATCTGGCAGATTATCAAAATTCACTCATTTTTTCTAGAGTTATCTAAGACAATGATTCTATCATTAATGTTTGAGGGTTAATTTTACAGAAAATAGAACTTCCTATTTTATAGTCCAGTGTCTCAAAAAAGAGATGAAGATTGGAAGGGGAATGGCTGAAAGAGGTGAAGTGAGGTGAAGTGGGTATTGCAAGAGTCATTGCAATGAGATTATGAGAACTAGAGGGAAGAAAAGAGTAAGAGCAATAGAGAATGATGTGAGAAAAATGTAACAGTAATTTTCAAAGCAAGAGGCGAATTCTGAGGAAAGGGGACAATTTAAAAAAATAAAATCTGATAAAATAACCCTAGAAGTACCCTAGAAAAGGGTAAATGCAAACTGAAAAGCACCAGAGTACATGATGTGCCATTCAACAGTCATTAGTCATCCTTCTTTCCTCTGTTCCCAGCCCATCCAGGATCTGGGGATCACAGAGCTCTGCTAGCACTCAGGAGGGCACAGCTTCAGGGTCTCTTGCAGGATAAGATTCTGTCATGCACTTAAACGGCTTCTCTGCTCAAGTCTTCTGTGACTTGCTTTGTGGAGTGTGAAGATCATTAACTGCAAGAGTTAGAGCAAAAGGGGTACTTTGGGAAGTTATCTGTTTGGCCTCACTGCCGTCTCTCCAATCTCCGACTGCAAGGATCTACTACAAAGTGCAAAGCATAGGGAACCAGTGAGCTTCCCATTCCTGCACCTGACCCCTGGAAGAATCTCACTATAGTCCTTAACAAGTGGAAGTAACCATGACTAGCAAGCCGAGAGTGCCCTTCAAATTTTTACTATTAAGAGCTGCAAATGGAAAAGGACTGTGGGACTGAAGCACGCAAGCAGTTGTAGTCCTCTGTTATGAGCTGAGATTCAATTATAATCAGATTTAATAAGGATATAGCACTCTTAGAGCTAACAAAGTATTGAGCAAATAAGAATTTACTAAGCAATTTTTATGAAATTAAGCCACAAATAAGCCTTTGATCTGTACAAACTTTTATAATACTGATAATGCAACTTATTATAGCTTAATATGGGCCTTTGGCTATGGGGTTGTGATTTAGTCTAAGCTGCATAGATTTGAAGATACTTCTGAAGTGTTGATTAAAGACCAGTTTCTTACAGAGTATTCTCTTGACAAATCCTTGCTGCAAAACATATTTTACTTTCTTACAATAGCATGTGGACTGTGTTATCCTTGATGATGGTGGCTTTCTTTTGATGTCAAATCGGGATGAATACACACAACAGGTATGTATATTTTTAAGGACAGAACATGAAAAGCAATAGAAAGAAGTTTTAAGAGAGAAACAACAGCATTTCATCTTAAATTTAGTTGAAGAATAAAATTTCTGAATCACAACAATTTTACTGTATCAGAAATTCCAGTTATTTTGTTAGTCTTTTTTCACAATCTTATTTATGGTTCAAGATGGTTCACTTCCATCAAGTCATGTTCTTTGTACTCTGTCCTTAGACTGGTAGGCTGCCCTCAGACTTACAATAGTGAGGCATCCACACATCTTTTATATTTCATATTTGTCTTGTTCTTCCCCAAGCACAGTGATCTCATTGATACTGCATTTAACATTTACTATCTAACTGGACTTCTCCAACCAAGCTTTTGGGAGAGAAATAGTCAAAGAAAGAAAGAAATGCATAAGCAGCACAACCAGATGAGTCATGTAGAGGAAAATATAGGGAGAATCAGAACTGTTCACTTTTTAATGAGAAAAATACTTGGAAATAATTCAACTAATCTCTGCATGTTCTCCCTCATCAGATTGGAAGATTCTTTGGTGAAATTGATCCTGGTCTGATGCGAAACCTGATTAACATGTCCCTGTATGCCTTTAACAAGTCATATGACTATCAGTCAGTCTGCGATCCTGAAGAAGAACCAAAGCAAGGAGCTGGGCTTCGTTCTGTTTATGTGGTCAGTAGTCCTGTGTGCAGTGACTGACATTCCTTAAAAGTTTGCAAGTGTTTATACAAATAACGTAATCTCTGTTGTTTTTTTCCCAGCCTACAATAACAGACATTTTGCATCTAGGATGGTGGGCTTCAGCAGCTGCCTGGTAAGTACAAGTGTGTAGAAAATCCCTATGTCCAAACTGGAATTGTTCAGTGGGTTGAAACTGTATTCTTTTTATTGCCTCCATATAACTGCACAGAATCCTTTATTTCTGCAATTTGTTATGGAGAAAATTCTTACTATGTCTCCAGACTCCTTTGAAACACTCATTCTGTCAATGATTGAATTCAAGACTGCTCTGGCCTGGCTTTTGCAATTGTATGTTCTGACTTCAGGAAAGAGACTTGGGACTAATGATCTAAGTTTGATTGACAGGTGTGAAGGAACAGGTTAAATTATTACATCTAGAATTACTGATCACTGGTTCCCTGTTTCAGAGTATTGTCTTTCTTTCTAGGAAGAAGTCTATATCTATCTCTAGCCAGAAAATCTGTATTTACTTTTCAGTTAATCGTTTTACAGAAATACATGAATCAGAATCATGTAATAACTTGGGGTGAAGTGACCTTGAAAAATCATCTAGTCCAACACCCCTTCAGTAAGCAGGGATATCTTCTACTAGATCAGATTGGTCAGAGCCCCATCCAACCTGACCTTGAATGTTTCCAGGGATGGAATATCTACCACCTCTCTAAACAACCTATCCCAGTGTTTTATCATCCTCATTGTGAAACATTTCTTCTTTATATCTACTCTAAATCTGCCCTCTCTTGCTTTTAAACAATTACCCTTGTACTGTCACTATAGACTCTGCTACAAAATCTGTCCCCATCTTTCTTATAAGCCCTCTTTAAGTATTAAAAGGTCATAGTAAGGTCTCCCTGGAGTATTCTCCAGGCTAAACAACCTCAACTGTCTCAGCTTGTCTTAATAGGAGATATGTTCCATGTGGACCTACTCCAACAACTCTATGTCTTTCCTATGCTGAAGACCCTAGAGCTGGACACAGGACTCCAGATGGGGTCTTCTGATTGCAAAGAAGTGCAAAGTCACCTTCTTTGACCTGCTGCCCACGCTGCATGTGATGCAATCCAGGATATGGTTGGTCTTCTTGGCTGCCAGTGCACATTGTTAGCTCATGACCAGCTTTTCATGCAACAGTACTGCCAAGTCCTTCTTTGCAGGGCTGCTCTCAATCCCATCACCCTCCAGACTGTATTGATAATGGGAGTTGTCCTGACACTTGTACAAGACCTTACACTTGGCTTTATTGAACCTCATGATGTTCACATGGACCCACTTCTGGAGCTAGTTCAGGTCTCTCTTCAAGGCATCCCATCCCTCAGGCGTGTCAGTTGCACCGCTCAGCTTGGCATCCAAGCTTACTGAGAGTACACTCATTCCCACTATGTCATTGATGAAGACATTAAACAGTACTGGCCCCAATACAGACCCCTGAGGGACACCACTTGTCACTGATCTAAATCTGGACATTGAGCCATTGACCACTACCTTCTGAATGCAACCATCCAAACAGTTTGTCATCCACCAAACAGTCCACCCATCAAATCCGTACCCCTCCATTTTAGAGAGAAGGAAGTTGTGGAGGACCATGCCATAGACCTTACAGAAGTTCACATAGTCAATATCTGTAGCTTTTTCCTTGTTCACTGATACAGTCACTCCATCATGGAAGACCACTAGTTTGTTCAGGCAGGACTTGCACTTGGTGAAGCAAGCTATGCTAGTGGTCTTGAATCAGTTTCCTATCCTCCATGTGCCTTAGGATAACCTCTAGGAGAGTCTATTCCATGATCTTCTAGGCACAGAGGTGAGGCTGACAGGTTGGTAGTTCCTAGGGTCATCCTTTCTATCCTTTTTAAAAATGGGTGCAATGTTTTGCTTTTTCCAGTCACCAGGGACTTCAGCTGACACCATGACTTTTCAAATGTCATGGAGAGGGGTTTGGCAACTATATCAGCCAATTTCCTCACAATTCTGGAATGCATCCTGTCAAATCTAATAGACTTATGTCTATTCAAGTTTTTCAGGTGGTCACAAATCTGATCTCTTACAGTGGAATGGATTTTGGTCTTCCAGTCTGCATCTTGCAGTCCATCCCCTCAAGAGGTGTGGGAAGTGAAGTTGCCAGTGAACACTGAGGCAAAAAAAAAAAAAAAAAAAAAAAAAGAGTACCTCAGTCTTGTCCTTGTCTGTTTTTACAACTGTTTTTACAAGTTTGCCAGTCTTTCTCATTATGAGGGATATGCATTCTTTGACCTTCCTTTTATGACTGGCATGCCGTAGAATCCCTTCTTTGTATCCATTGCTAATGTTCAGCTCCAACAGTTCTTTGGCCATCCTGACCCCATCCCTACACAACCAGCCAGCACCCCTGCTTCCACTACCTGTGTATTTCCTTTTTACCCTTTAGTTTGACTCGTCTTGACTCACCCGTGTTGATCTCTTGCTTTCCTTTCCTGATTTCTTACACCATGATAGAAACCATCCTTAAAGATTTGCCAGCTCTGTTCTGCTCCCTTGTCCCTCAGGGCAGCTTCCCAGGAGTCCTACTGACTAACTCCTTCAAGAGATGGAAATTTGCTTTTGTAAAATTCAGACTCCTGAGTTTACTCTTGACTTCACCTGTATCCTTCAGGACCATGGACTCCACTAGTGCATGATCATTGAAGCCCAGGCTGCCTGATTAGCTCACTTCCATTGGTGAACAACAAGTCCAGTGTCACACACCCTCTCTCTGCTACTTTTCCATCAGATATTTGGGTGGTTAAAGTCCCTCCGCAGGATGAGAGCCTGTGAGCACAATGCCTCCTGTAGCTGGAGTGAGAAGACTTTGTCAATAAGGCTCCCACAGCATGTCACAAGCAACCCTGACATTGTTCCCTCACCTTTCAAGTATACTTTAAGGCTCTGTCAACAAGCCTCACTAGCTTGCAAGCAAAGATTCTTCTCTATTGTAAATGTAAATTGTAATTGTATTGTAAATGTAAAGAAGTCTTGCATCACACCACAGGATAAACAGTGTGTTATCTGATGGCAGAGTTAAAGGTTTCCATGGTAATTATGAGTTGGTTCTTTGAAATGGCATGTGAAAAGTACTAAACTATTTCAAGGAAGTAAATATAAAGAAAACATTTTGGATAATTCTGTAGACATTGTCCTAGCATTTTCTGTAGCTGAGAGGAAAAGTTGGTGTGTTTGCACTGTGGTAAAGGTTTGGGATTGACCTTGAGAGAGGCAGGATGGCACCAGCAATTAGATTTATTCAGAGTATTGGATACATTTTAAAACTAAAAATCCATTTAGAAGCTCTCTTCTCTTTTTACTTTGGTTTATGCCTTAATAATAATAGTCACAGACATAATTTTACCTATTTTAGAGCTGTATAGGTAGACACTCCTGTCAGCTATGTCCTCAGCACCACATTGGGATAAGTAATTGGAACTGATGTGATACTTTTGCATTGGTGTGAATTGCACCCTGGGAGACTGTTCCTTTCTCTAGTTTCATGATGCTTAGTTTTTTATAATAATTGTCAGCCTGGAATCAATCACTTACTTTATGAAGCTAAGAGTTAAAATATATAGCAGCTGAACAAACATATAGTAATTGTCTCGCTATAGCACTATGAAGATTGTATGTAGGTTTTTATTCTTGGTTACACTTTACCTTTGTTAACAGTAACAGCAAAAATTTCAGTTTTCTTGGGCAACAGCAAACCTCAAAAACTGGAGATGGGCAATAATCCAGAAGAGAAACTTTAGCTCTTTTCAAACACAGAAACGTTAGTTTATCAGTGTTCAAATCGGACTCAGTGATCTGGACTCAATTTAGACCTGAGGTTTATTGTGTGTGATGTTTAACTTGAAAGCACTACATGAAAGTACTTTCCGTGGACATGTTTTTAATGGAATCTAGGTTAGAAGCAGGCAGAGAATGCCGTTAAGCAAGCAGAGTGAAAAAGACTAACCAAAAAATGCATTCACTGAGGCACCTGGCAAAAGCAAATGCAGGAAAATAAAAGAAAGCAGGTTATTAAAGAAAAACGATAGTGTTTCAGGCAACAATGTGGGATAAAGCTGTGAGTGACAATTTTCTATAATTTATACAGGCTACATCAGCCTTTAGTTAACAGAGTTCAAATTGTTTCTCCTTCATGCTCTTTTAACTCAGAAGATTTTACAATTTACCCAGTTCTCTGTAAATTCTGTGGTAAGCTCTTACAAAGGATTACTATTTTCTGTCACCAAATTGCATCACCATTGAATGGCATCAGGTCTCCTCCACGACAGTTGTTACACTGTCCATTTGATGATTCAAGGCACAGAAGTGTGAATGTGAATCCAGAGCTCCTTCAGACAATGTTTCCACTATAAAGGTCACGGGCAGATTCATTTTCCTTACATATGGATCATGCTGCGTAATGAGAAAACAAAAATGTCATGGAGCTGGATAAAGTTATGCAGCCCTTTCTCTGCAGAACAGGCAGTAGAATAGAATGAGATGAGCAGAGATCAGGTCATATTTACGGGTAGAGAGAGGCAAACCTAAAACATGATGACAGATGAATACAACTTAGGAAGGTTTAAGTAAAAGCAGGAAGTCAAGGAATATAACTGTTTCAATTCCTGTTTTGATGGGTTGGTAGAGAAGAGAGCTGTGTATATGGCAAACCAAGTACTTACTTCAAGTAAATAAAATACGAAAAATATGATCATTAGTGAAGAAAAATGATTTGAAATAAATGGAGCTCTTTAAGCCTAAGTGTTTCAGCAGCATCTAGGAGGAAAATACATTCCATACTTCAAGAGCGGGAATAGAGATGGTTTTAAAAGTCATCTGCAACAGAAATTATTTTATAATGTAATACTCCGGCGTTCATCTCCTTCTCAGCAATTTAATGAACCTTATTCAGTGTAAAGTATGTAATTCAGGAGCATTTTCACTGAGTGTGTTCAAAAGGAGTTCTGAGTGGTTTAAGTGCTAGAGGAAGGCCAAAATGCTTTCTCCACCTCCTGCAGAGACATAGGATGGCATGATATCATTCCCATTACGTAAGTTCTGTGCACAAACGATAGCAAATCTTATCATTGCAATAAGAGATTAGTGTGAGAGAAGACCTGGGAGAAAATGTGAAAGAAAAGCAGAGTAAAACTGTAAGGTTTAAAAAACCACAGGTTTAATAACTGGCAAAAGTGTAATAAGCCATGATGATTTTGTTGATAATAGCTCTTAGGTTAGTAGTTTTTAAGCATCCATTACAAAGAGGACAAAGAACCTTTAACAAATATATATTGTCTTTCTGTGTTCAGGTCTATCTTACAGCAGCTGTTTTTGAGCTTGACTTTTCCACGTTTCCTTGAAGCAGGTAAGTCAAGAGAATCTTAGAGAGGCAACTTTGAGTGAAGTAGAAGGTAAGAATCTAGGCTGAGGGCCACATTTGGATCTCCCCATTGCTTTTGTGAGTTAAAATGTCAGTATTTATTTTCCTTTTTTTTTTCTTTCTATCAGCTGATATGGAAGATGATGATTTTGGTGCTGCCCTGCCTAAAACAAGCTGTATCACTGAGCAAACCCAGTATTTCTTTGAAAATGATGATAAATCCTTTAGTGGGATTGTAGACTGTATAAACTGCTCCAGGTAAAATTTCTTGGATAGCAACAATGTTTATTTTAGATATTCATATATTTATATATTTATTTTACAACAGATAACGACACTATTATAAGCACAAAAAAAATATCTGGATTACTTAAAACAAACTTAAATAAGTAATACAGAGAAGTATATATGCAAGAAAATTATAGATTGCATTTAAATTTTTTTAAAGGAATATTAATTGTTATAATCAAAGAATTTTTGTGTTATAGTCTGTATAAGCTCCATGAGAACTGTATTTCCTATCTCTGCTACAATTTTCCTTTTAATTTATTACGTGAACTTAAAAGCATTCTGCAATATGCAGAAGGAGATGATTGTCTTTAATCTGGTTATGTACTGGAATTTTTGATGGTCAACAAGATTATGCAATTTCTCTTCAAATTTACCTTCTAGTCAGTAGTGCTCATGATTTAAGACCTGTGGATCTTATTATGTGAACCATACTGTTTTGTTTGTGATTAAAAGTTTTACTCTTCAGCATCCATGTGCCTGTTCAACATGATGTTTAAAGTTATGTTAAAAAAAAAAAAGGATTCTTTAGAAGCGACAACTCAGAACTAGTTCTGTGTTTCATACAGAAGCCTACTGGGCTGAAAGTTTGCATGCATTAGGAGTTTCTGAAATTAAAATTACAAAATTAAAATTAACACTCAGATTTCAAACTCCTCAAGGGCAATATTTCATGCCAAAAAGAAAGAGAGGTCATTAGAGAACGGTAAATACAGCCAAAACATACAGATATTTTTTTCCTATTTATTTATTTCTATGCTTCTTCCTCCATGTTTTTAGCATATGTTTGTATAGTACCTGATTGTTAAGCTGGTTTGGTTTTGTTTTTGATTTCGTAGGATTTTTTGGTTTGACTTTTAGTTGTGTGTTTTTTTTTTTAATCTGGAGTTTTAAAAGAGTTCTTTATATCAGTTTACTGAAAGACTACAGGAGTTATTATGCTAATATTGCAAAAATAGTTCCACAATGTGGGAATGGGTATGAAAAGTAAATTTTGTAACATTCATTATTTAATGAACATGTATTTTTTACTCTTATTGTATGGAACCAGGGGTACGAATTTATCGTCTCTGAAATTTCAGAAATAATCTGAAATTTTAGTGCTGCACATCCAAGTAATAAAACTCTATTTATATAGTGGTAGCCATCTATATAAAAAAACTTGTTTGTTATTTTATATGTCACAGAATCACAGAATCACATGTCTTTAGAATTTTAAAGCAATTAACCTGTTAGATTATCCTGAATTTACCTCTCTTTGGGAGGCAGAATGTATTTTATTGACTACAAAATATGACGATTTTTATTTCTGCTTTTTTGAAGGTCTGTCTCCCTTCCCAGTACATTTAAATTATACACTAAAATTACCCTTGAAAAATCCAGAAATGTCCTTGCCTTAAGTATCTAAAGCATGAAGTGTAGTATCTGTAGCTTAAAGGTATCATGCAGCCTATTCAATTATCTATAAATTGAAGATTACCTTCCTAACTTCAATACCTTTTATGGAATTATATCTACATAAAAGAAAACAAATACACATTCAATTCATGGCAAACATACCCTAGACCCCTTTCTCAGCCTTCTTACAGACAGGTTTATGTGTTGGGTTTTTGTTTGTTTAATTGGTTTTGTGGTTGGGAGTTTTCTTAGTGTTCTTAGGGGAAGAATTGATGCTGAACTGATCTTATTTTTCAGTACAGCTACTGTTCTAGCAGCACAGAGCTAGCTATTAACTCAATTAAAGTCATATTGTGTTCTTTTCCATTTTTCCCACACATAAGTCTAGTTGAAAGGGGGAGCCATGGAAATGTCGAAAAGATTACAAAATCTGTTACAAGTGTTTCTTGCTGTTTGTTAACGGAAAAGATAAACCTTAGCAGGGAGACTGAATCTGTGAAGTTGGATTACTTTTATTCCAATACTGTATGTCCTCCTCCAACATGTATTTCCTTGCTTCATTTAAACATAGGTTCTTTTTGGCTTTTTTTTTTTCAGACTTTATCATGCAGAGAAGATTTCAAACACCAATCTAGTATTCATTATTAGTGACAGCCAACTGCTGTGCCGCTCCTGTGACCCCAAGCCACTGATGCAAGCAGAGAAGCCGGGTATCCTTTAAAATCATGTTATGTGGTAGTGTGGATGGATTTTTGGCTATAATATCCCAGAATAGATTTTGAAAAAAAATAATGTCCTGTTTATGTGCATATTAGTAGCGTATTGCCATTGGAGTACTTGAAGCAGCAGATATTTGATGATATCACAAATCATCTGAGGCAGCAGTTGCTGAGGCAGAGAGCAAAGATGTTATTTGTGAGGGAATAAACAGAAATGGGCTCACAGGAACTTAATAAAGTTTCCAAAAGGCAGATGCAAAGTCTTGGATCCAGGACAGAACAATGTCATGCAGCTGGACAGCCTGGGAACGGGGAGTAACTAGAAACAGCTTTGTAGAAAAGGTCTTGAGGATCATGATGGGCAAGAAGTTGAACACAGGTTGGCACTGGGGCTTGTGCTAAAGAGAGACGGTCACATCTTGGGCCAGTCAGCAGAAGTATAGTCAGTAGGCTGGGAGAATTTAACCATTGCATCTCTCCAGCACTGATGAGACCACATCTGGAGTGCTGTGAACAGTTGAGGCTGTCCAGTACCACACTAACATACCAGAGGAAGTAAAGTGAAGGGTCAACAAGGTGGTTTACATCTGGAGCACAGGACTGGGAAAGGGAGCCTGGGAGTCCTAGATTTGTTCAGCTTTTATAGAAGATAAGGGTATATCTGTCTAGAGAAATAACAAAAAAGGGCTACACTAAGATAAGAGTGGTCATGAAAAGTTAGGATGCTATACTGATGCCTGCAACATTGAGGTGACATGACGGAGGCACTTCAGTGTCTGTTCAGTGCCAATGAGATATACTTCCTTTTTGTGGAAACTGATTTAATCATCAAATGCTAAAGTTTATCCAGCTGCTAACACAGAATTGTTTCAGAGCTGACTGGAGATGTAGGAGACATACATGCTAAGCATTAAAATTAAAAGCATGTGGCAGGTTGTTCTAATTTAAGACCACCTTAATGCCAATCTCTATGCCTTTGGCCTGTTCAATCTAGTAGATACCTTTAGGTGACAGTGATGGCAATACATATACTCAGCACACACATATGCTAGGCTGGGAGAAATTCACCACTTTTTTCTCTGAGGATAGCATGCCAGAGATGGGAAGTCAAATCGTAATTTGGATTATTATGACAGAATATGGAAAACAATTGGTAATACTTTTGTCTATGTCAGGAAGTTAGTTGAGACAGCCCCTCCCATTCCTGAAAGAAAAGCAGATGACATTAGAGATGACTGTGTTTCTTTGTCTCAAGCAACGTGTTCATTGCCACATTAATAAAACTTGAATTTTGTCTATGCTTGGGCTGAAAAGGAAGTTACATTGGAATGCAAGCAAAATCTATGTCATCACAGAACTATGTAAACAGAGGCTAATATTCTAATTGACTCCAGTCCATGACAGTTTGATTAACTGTTGGCACTGTCTGAATTTATAGACAGTATACACTATAGAAATTTAAGCATATTAGATGAGAAATGGACACATGACTTGCATTTCCCTGTAGGCCCAAAGCTTCTAGAAAGCAATAAATGACTTCAAATAGCAGCCAGAGCAGCTCAATGGGCTTATATTGACTAAATGAACTATTTTATTTTTGTTCCAGCTATGCAGTACTAAGCTATTCTCTCTTTTCTATACCAAGGTACATTGTGAAATGCAGATGTAGCATAACATCACAATAATCAGACAGAGTGACCTTTGGGGGCTGTTCAGATGGTTATTATTAGACTTAGCTTCCTTCTGGCTGGCACAGCTTTATGTGTGAACATCATCTTTTAGAATATTTGTACATTTTGATTTCCCTTTCAACTGGGCCTCGTCACAGGAAAGGGGAGGTGAATCTGATAACATCTGAATGAAGAGAGATGTATATCTGTCTACATTTAAATTCCCTGTTCACTTGTCTTCTGTTCCATTGAACATCATTACTCATTTACAGTGGAGCTGCTATAGTATTCCACAGTGCTGCATACTGAATAAGATTGCTTCAAGTCTAAGTTAGCCCTATTAATGTAAGTAAAGTTTTGATGCTCAATTTTTTTTTAAAGCTCTCTAGGGTAGCTTTAATGTGTGTACTGGCAACAGTGGAATAAAAAGAGCTTAACATATTGTGTAGTAATATAAGTAGGTTTCAACAGAAAATGGTTTTGCAGTTTACCATATCCTTTCAAGTATGCTGCAATGACTTGTGTCCCTTGTTAGCCTGTGGCAAATCTGAATTATAAATTTTATACTTAAATATCAGCAATTACAGATTTCAGAGGTGTAAGCTAAAGCAGTTATAGTTACCTAACTAATATGAAATCACTGCTCCCATTCCTATCCTGCTGTTAGTTTGGACAGCATTTTATGTCTCCCTTCATCACCGAAATGCTAATGAGATCTGATTAGGTTTTTTGTCATTTATTATCAAAGCCTAGAATGGGATGATCTTCTCTATGATATTTGAGGCAATATGGGTGTATATATAATAAAAACAGTAGTTCTTATAAGCCTTCACTGAAATTTTCAGCCTGTCTGGCATTACTTTTCCAAATGACTTTCCTTGCTTTTATTACGTATCTTCATTTTAGCAGAATAACTCAGTGGCAACATATACTATAGCCAATCAGAACCATTGGAAGTTTACTATTTTATCTTGTGGTAAAACATAGAAGGTTTTTTAAAAAACCTCAGCATTTGCTTTTATTTATACTTTATATATGGTTCTGGAAGTACTGGTTCCAAAAAGTCATACAAGATGTTTTTTTTCTGGATTAAAATAGTGTGAAAAAGCAAAAGAAGTATTTGATTTCTGTTTTTATGGAGGGTTGGGTTGGATTGGTTTTCTTTAATTTAAACAAGGAACCGTGACTATTGATGTTTATTTCAGTACTATCTGAATTAGCATAAAACTTCTCCCACAAAAATAAAAACAGAATGTCAGTTCTACTAATGTACAGTGCACAGAAAGCAGTCATGCTCCTTAACCAGCAAAACAGATGAAGGGCCAAATCCTTGCGAAATGGTCAAACAACCCAGATACAGAAAGGGTCCTGATGTCTGTTTTGATGAAGCCAAACAGGTAAAATTGAGCTTGTAAGACTTTAAGACTATTGTTGAAAACAAATGTAGAGCTGTTTTAGAAGAGCAGTGAAAACTACATTTAAACGTACCTTGGTGCCTGGTAACCTCTCACTAAACATACCATTCACTCTAGACCATAGTCACTCTATTTCAAGTATCCCATGATTAACATAAAATTAACAGCTGCTTTCTTATCTGCCTTTCCTGTAACCATTGCACTTTCACACATGATTCACAGTAAAACTGCATAAAACCGATGACCTCTGTGTGATGCTGTGAAATTCAGTTCTCCTCTGCCTAGGAGATACTCCTAGCTTAGTAGCAATATTTTTATATTGGTATTTCCAAATATTATTTAAGATGTTGTTAAATGATTAAAAACATTATGGCTGGTTTCTAATGTTGTTGATCTTCATTCTCCAAATGTGTATTGACCTTAGATCATATTCTTAACAAATATTCAAGCACTTAGTTTTACTGAAATCAGCAAAATTGTGCTGTTTAATGCTCCCTGCGTTGTGTACATTAGAGTTTTGAAGGAGAAAAATTGTAACTGTGCCACATATACAAATTATTTTTAATATGCTGTCTTACCATTCAACATACTGTATGAAAGAAAATATATTCTAATATATTATGATTGTTCAGAATAAATTTCAAGGCAAAAAGTACTGAATGGGAAAGAACCTGCCATCATATAAAATAAATACTTTTTAAATGCATTTATGATGCCTCATTCCATTTCTGCGAAGGAAAGTTTGACCAAAACTAGTACAGTTATTTGGCTATAACTACTATATACCAATTTTTGCTCCAATATGCTCTCTGCTTGTCTTCAATGAGGCTCAGTTACTGAAATGTCAGTAGTGTTAGAAAAGTCCAGACAGTTGGTATTTAATGCATTTTTCTAGTAACCAAATTTTATTTTAAAAAGGAAGTCTTCTTACTGGCTAATAAAGTTAAACAAAGATTAAAAACCATCCAAAAGCTATTTTGGCATTGTAAATATTCCAGATCCTCCTGATACTATTGTGTGTGAAAGTACAACTCTTGCTCACTAGCTTGATGTGCCAGTCACTGTGTAAATCGTGTGTTTTGTAACAGTGGAATGTTTTGGTTAAGTTTATTTGCAAAATTTGCTGTGAATCTCTTGCTATTGGGTGGATGCTTTCACATTAACTCTGCTAACTGCCAGCAATCTGCATGATATCTCATCTTGTATGTCTTTTTTTCTGTGTTTTCTTTCCTTTCCTCTACTTGCTACTTTGCCCGTTATTAATAGGATCAGCCTATATGCACAACGAGTCGTGCCTCTGCCATGATGTCCGCTCCTATCTTCATTTTTCTGCAAGTTTTCATGTGGTGTGGATGGTCAGTTACTTTCTCTCATTTTTTGTTTGGTTCTTGGCTTAAAAAATTAGCAGACTTTTCTACTTTAGTAAGCATACAAAAGAAACCAGAATGAAGCGAGTCTCAAAAGCAACAATCTGGAGCAAATTACTATTGCAATATTAGGGGAAATTAAATATGAAAAAAGCCTGTCTGGAGCCTTATAAATCATAATTACAGAACACAAGAGCCTCTCCCATAGCAAATACAAAGACACGGGAACCTGTTTGGTTTATATGGTCGGCTCTTTGAGATTGCACATGTACCAACTGAGTCAGTGTTTTTCCCTTCCAAACATTTTTCCCTTGCCCCTGTTAAAATGAAACATAAGAGCAAAGTTTTCTGCACAGACGCAAACAAAGGTTCAAAGTAATTAGAAGAGACTGTAATACCTATGAAAATAAAGCTGTACTTAGGAGTAGTGAGGATGAGTGCTTTGCATATTCCTATTGAGAACAGGAAGGAGTTTTCACTGCATTGAAATAAACACAAATATTAATGATGGAAGGTAATAGTATGCAATTCAGTAAAATTATATTTTTCCTTTTTTTTTTCCCTAACCTTAACATATTCATTGCTAAATTACAGCAGAGGGTGGGTTTTTTCTTCTAACAAAATACATGGATATATTAAGTCCTGCATGTTGACCTAGTGCAAACTCCGGAGTTCATAACAAAAGACTTGACATTTTAGACTGTGTTGCATTTAATGGTGTGAGAGTGGGCACCACTGTGCTGGTGACACATGATCAAGAGTACTGCTGATATAAAGAGAAGAAAAAACGTGCCCACTGGAGGAGTTTCTGATCAATATTATTACCCAGAAAACCACTAGAGGGAGATACTAACATAGTTATCAAAGTAAAGCCAACTGAGGCAGAATTGGAAAGTTAAGAGGTAATTTTTCAGAGTTAGTGCAGTAAAATATTGAAAATTGTAACAATTAAGAACACTAATTTTCTTAAGAATTAGTATTTATATTTGGGGGAAGGTTCAATCAATATCACTTGAACATCAAGGAAAAAAAGCTTAAATTTCTGTTTAACAGCTGTATTTGTGTAGTTTTGAGGTCTCTTATTCTGTATTTAAATGATCTAACTTCTAGCAAACCTAGGAACTTACACAGCCATGGCTGAGTATTGTAAGGAAGGGTGAAAGTAGCTTCCTCCAAGCCAGTGGTATTTTCACCAGTTTGCCATCCCTGATAATAAAAAGAACTCCCCAGATTTTTAGCCTCTTCTGGGAATACCTAATTTCTATCAGCTCCCAAGGGTTCCTAAGTGGGATCTTTGAGGGTGAATAGCAGCTCAGACAACAGTGTACATTTTGGTGGGATTGGCTGGATCTGTGATCTGTGTGTGGGTAGCTATACAGCTTTGGTATACCCATTTGTCTGTGGTAGTCCAGACAAAATTTATGAAAGCTTGTGCATTGGAACTTGAAATGACTTGAGTAAAAGCAAAGGTGTACTCCATGCAATATGAAGTATTAAAATAAATGCTTATAAAAATACAGCTTTGAGGTAACCAGTTGATATCAAAGGCCGGATAAAGGGCTAATTGGCAGATATGGTTGGTTTATCCTTTATGATGTCAGTGTAGCACAATGAGTTCTGGTAAATGATTAAGGTTTCAAGGCATAATTTTAGTATATTAAATAGTTATAGTGTACTTCTAAAGGAGTAACAAATATACACTTAGACATATATATATGTATTTTTATTTACATGTGTGTCTAAAAATCTGGAATGGCACTGCCTTCAAGGAAATGTTGATACGTAGCAATGAATACGTGGGTTTGATACTTATCTATGAATAGATGCATCTATAAAAAGATGCATTTCCATTCTGCAAATGACAAATAATTTTCACAGTATATAAAATAATTCTCTCTAGAGTTAGCGTAGTAAGGCATGACATGAAGGAGATGACATTTGGATTTGATGCTTCTCTACCTCAAGCATGCAAGTAAATTTGACGTGACTTATTAATGCAAGAAATTTCTGATACACTTCTGATTAAATGAAACCATCTGAAGAGGTTTCTTTCCAATTCCTTTTGCAATTCTTTCTGTCTTCAAGGAGAAATAATGCACAGAATATTATTTTGAAGACAATAAAAAGAGAACATTCCCAAATGATATGTTGGTTATTTGGGCTTTCTTTGATGTAGTAGTGACTAACGTAATGGTCTGGGAAACTGAAGTGAAACTGCTTAAAAATAGCCCAGTGTTTACTTGCACCAGCAGAAGTAAAGATAAGGTAAGGTAAAAATAAGATAAAATGGTGCTATGTAATTTGAAATCTCAAAAAGCAGTTGAGAAGTTTTCTTGAAGCTTAGGGAGAGGGAAGGAGTTTTCAAAAAAGACATTTTGAAGACGATTCAAAACTAATGTTTTGCTCAATCTGTTTCCAAATTGAGGATGGGATCTCACTTATCTCCATAAAATTGTGGATTTTTTGAATTTATGTAAATCAGCATGTAATCAGACTTTCTCTTTTTTCTTTTACATTTTTTGTAATTTTCACAACAGCTAAATCACACAAGAAAATGTCAATGTGTGGTGCTGAGGAGGAGAAGTAATTTAAACAGGATTTACTGTACCTTCTTTGTGAATCCTATTTTTATCTTGGCTTAGGACACAAAAGAATAACTTATTCCAGAGAGAATATTTAGAAATTGTTCTTGGCAGAGTAGCTAGTTTACCACTGTAAATTGGTCTACAAACCTCAGAAATTCAATATGACTTTGATCAATATGAGGTTGAAATCTCACCAACTTTGTTTAAACCTTGTGTACTTTTGTCTAGTACGGTTTAATTCTGTCATTCATACTAAGAAGATGCCTCTCCTACCTGAGACTTGTAGGACATACTCCACTGTTTTGAAGTTAAGAATCCTTTAAAAACTATTCTGTCTAGTCTTAGGGAGAGAACAAAATAGAATAAAATATCTCTTTTCAATCCAACAGAAACATTACAAACTATAACTGTTGAATGTAAAAGCATGGCCTGTAAATTGTGATGTAGTGTAAAAAAAAAAAAAAAATCTCAAAAAACAAGTAGAAATGGGCAACAGAATGAAGGATTTTTAATATTTTTTCAAGTTCAAGTAGTGATAGGATTAATTCATCAATATAGTTTACCCGGTATTTGGTCTAACACAGAGGTGATGTGAAGGCTGAGTAGTGTCTGATTCTACATGTGGAAGTCCATCTGCTCTGTATCCATAGGCCATTTTCACTACAATAGTATTTTTCCTTTCCTCTTATGCATGTTATTGTTTAAGACCTTCAGTCACATGCTTGACTATATTTCTTCAAAGTTGGCTCTTCTAGGTAACTTCAGTGATAAAAATCTTAAAGACCAAGAGGAAACACTGAGTACTGCTCATTGCATTCACATGAGAAGAAATCTTCACTGATAATTCTGTTTCTGATGGTACTCACTACAAGGAGGAAGCAACAGGGTTATTTTTAGGTGTTTTGAACATAAATAAAGCTACATGACAAGACACAATGCAGATGCAAAAAGTGACAGAGCCAAACTAAATAAACCAGAAAGTTCAGTGTGTCTTCAAATCTTAGCATCCTATTGCAAATCTGGTGCAGCAGAGTTCACTTATGACTTACTTGTTGACCAGAAACCTTAAGAATTTTGAACTTGTAGAGTGCAATCAACTGGAGGGGGGAGGTGGGGGGAGGGAAGCCTAAAACAAAATGATGGAACTAAATTATAAAATAACAGATGACAGAGACGTCTGGAAATGGCTACTGTTGACAAAGAATGTCAGTTAATGTGAGCTATATGCTTTAGGAAGAATGTAATCTTTTTGGTCTTAATTTTGTTCTGAAGAACTTGAACAATGAAGTTTGGTTGATGGTGGTTTTTTTTTTTTTTTTTACATCCAAGTTTGTAAAGGAGGCTGTTGGTGAGTGCTATAGTTCCTGGTGATATACTGAGTCTAATTTGACTACTTTATCTGATTCTCTGTATATTTATACCAAACTCATTCTGATTCCTCTGACTTCTCTACATCACAGAATGTATTGTGTATGGTGAGGATCTCATTAAAGTCTTCACCCCTTGACTGACAAAAATTATTCAAAGTACTTTGTTATGCCTTGTACATCTCTGTTGTGAAGCAGTTGCCCTAACTCTGTATTTGACTTCATTCCTTTGATTTGATTAAAATTTTCTGTTATTTTTTTCAGCATATTTTGCCTATCAGGTCTTCTAATTTCCAATTTTATCTAATCTGCCAGTATTATGTGCTTCCCTGTTCTTGCCACTTTGAGTAAACTTGATTTCTTAATTACTGACTTTTTACCTAAGACAGTGTAGTTAATTTCTCTACTGATACATACAGGGGTGTTTCCTTAGAGTACTGGGTGGCATTTTTTTTGAGTTGGTGTTTTTTCATTTGTTTTGGGGTTGGGTATTGGGGGGAAGAGATGTGGAGGTGGGTAGTTGTTCTAAAATGGTGTGGCTTTCATTTTACGTGAATATCTAATGGAATATTTCTATTCTTCTGGATCCTCGTGAGAGACTTGCTTTTTGAGATGATGCTTCTAGGTTTTTTTCCTGCTCTCCGTTTCTTTGTTTATTAAGGTTTTGATTTTCTATTTTCTTGGGTTTGGGTTTGTTTTTGTTTTGTTTTTTTTTTTTTAAACTGCTTTTGGTAATCGTCACATATTTACTGCTCTTGACATTAGTACCGTTTGGTTTGGATTTGTTTGGTCTGATGTCTCACACAACAATGCTAAATCCTATTGCATTGTGGTCTGTAGAGCCGCTAGAGCTATACTAGAGATATATCAAACAGCTCTCTACTAATAATTTTGAAGAGTCCCATGCACTACTATAGATTCAACGACTGTACCCAAAGATGTGATGTCTACATCCCTTTTTTCATAAAACATTGATCCAGTCTGTATTTGACCTCTCTAACCTCACATAACATTTCATGATTGATATTGTCACTTTCAAGTGGTCAGCACTTCAAGCCTAATATTACATTTTTATTTGAAATTTCTTATCCATGAAGATTCCATCACATATTCCTTTTCCTGTAATACTACTATGCTTTGTATTTTTGTATTGCACTTTATCCTCTACATACTACCTCTCTGCTATATGTCCTGCATTGCCATTCCTACAAAGTTAGTAGCCTGCCAATACTCTTTCCTAGTGATTATTCTCCTTCCACCAGGTTCCTGATATGTATATTACTTTTGAATGGTTCAGTGATGACTTATCTTCATTAATTTTCTGTTTCTAGCATTGGTTTAGAAACACTTTAAAGTTTTGCTCGAGGTATTTTAAACATGGTTCCTTGCTTATCCTGGTTTTACTTTTTATCCCCTCCCCACCCTCCACTTCTCCTTCAAGCTTTTTCTGAGGTACATTTGCCTCAGACACATGTCAGTATGAAACAGGATCTGTTCCATGCTCATTGGCTTTCCTCTGCTTTCTGTTTTAAAAGCTTTTTAATGCCTTTGCCAACAGCCAGCATCTGTTACTGTTAAGGTGTAGTCTGTCCTTTACTGTGCATGTTCCTCATACCTAAGTCTTTTCTCACCTACACTGTTGTCCTTTGGAAGCTTGGTATCTCCTGGAAAAAGGGAAAGTGGCATTTTATACTCTAGATGCAGAATACAGTGAAAACAAGAGGAAGACGAAATATTTTGACCCTTCAAAGCTACCCATGAATCTCACATTTGGTGGCCAGAGGAGCGCGGGGGATGACTGGAACATTGGCTGTTTTAGGCAGCTAAACATAGATTGTATCAGTTCTAAGAAACAAGACGTAAAGGTGTTACAGACTCCAGAACAGACATCAAGTGTTTTTTGTCCAGAATAAGGAATAAATCCATAACATGAAAGAAATTGTGCGTTATAGACAAAGTGAGGCTAAATAACAGGAATTAATGGGAAAGAGGAATGTGAAAAAGAGGTGTGATTGCTGTGTGACGTAATGAGTAATTAGATTCCCTGATATGTGACAGAGCGGTGCAACTCAGAGCAAGCCCTCAAACAGGAAGGTGTCTTCTCTATAAACTGCATCAAATGTGTGCAAAAAAACAGTAGGAAATTTGATTCTTATACTTGAATACAGCATCAGAGACAGAGATAAGATTTTCATTCCCTTTGATCATATATCTTCATGTGCAGAACATACTTGTTTTAAGATGCGATCATGTTGATAAAATGGACATGAACATATCCTGGTATTTGTTTTCCAGTCTTGGAAAGTTACTTTTCTTCCATCTTTCCTCACAATAAAGTGATTACTCAATTGATGTAATTTTAAGGAATACAACAGTAGTTTGCTGAGGCTCCCAGGTATATCCCATAGCCTTTCTCGTTTGATTGTATCAGTATCTCATCTAGTTCGTAAGTTACCACCGTAAACTGTGTAAGTATCTGATCCTCCCATGCTTGCAGTTAATGTAGTAATGCCACTTTTTCTATCAAAAATCAGAGAAAATTCCAGGAATTGTTTTGCCATTATTGTAGGTAAAATAATGTATATATGACCAAAAAGGATGCCTCAAGAATAGCTCATAATGTTGAAGGCTAAAATGTAGATTATTTCTCAGGAAATTTAATTGTAATTCATGTTAAATAATTTCTTCTTTTCTTGTCAACAGGAGGATTCAGCCGACTGCGGTGGTGTCTCTGGTCTGAGTCCATCACTGTGGTCTATGGTAGGAATTCAATTGGTCCTGCTTTGGCTGTTATCTGGCAGCAGACACTGCCAGTTATGACCTTGCTAAACCAAAACCTGCATAACTTATTCAAGACCCGGCCAAAACGATAGCCTCAGTTTCATTTTAAAAAGGGTCAACTATTCAGAAAGCAGCAGAACAGCAGTGCTCATGTCTGGTTGTCACTCCTAGTGAGACTCATAAAGGCATCCACGGTGGCTGCATGTTGGAGTGTCGGATCCTTAAACGTGTGTGAATGCTGCATCATCTATGCCATCCAAACAGAATTCTGTACATTCTCCATCGGGGAATCTAAGATTATTATTTTTGTTTGTTTGTTCGCAGTTGTAATCTTGACTTCATGTAAAAGGGCTCCCCTGACAATAGCTTATGTATATGATTTTCCTTTCTTTTAAGCTTTGGATATCTTGAAGATTTCTATTCTTTTACATGAACAGTTATTAAAAAAAAAAAAGAAGAAAAGAAAAAGAAAAGAGAAAACATCCTCCCCAGTAGCACCATGATAGGTACTTTGAATATGAGTTTTGTCCAAACTATTTAAGTAAGATGAAAGTATTGGCTAACCTTCATCAGAAGTTCAGCATGCTTGAAAGGCTTTGTAATGAGTGGTTTAATCTTCCAAAATGAATCACATAGCCAGATAAGTTTTGGTAGGTAAATTGTTAAGGGAAGGAATCAAGTAGGGAAAGAAGGAAGCAAGAAAGAAAGGAAGGAAGCTTCTGATTTTAAAAATATAAAGGTGCTTGAGAGTTTAACTAAAAAGGGATTCTCATATTAAACTTTATGTCATCTTCTGTCAGAAAACAAAAGTTAACTTCAGTGTAATATTCACCTCCTTTTCACAATGCAGTTATATATAAAGCTAATAGAATCCTTCAAAGGCTCAAACAAAAATGCTTGTGAATAAAAAACGTCTTTGTGATATTTGAGCGTTGGTTTCCAAGGGTATTTTGCATGACGATGATGCTATGTTACTGTTTTTTGGTTTGTTTTCTTTGATGGTAGAGTATAGTCCACTGAAAAGGTAACTGAGTGATTCTTTTATTGTGTGAGAAACTGAACATTGCAATGTGTTACAATCAAATCATATTAAATAATATTATGAAACAGAGCTCTGAATATACTGTGCAATGAAAAAGCTGAGAAAATAGGGTAAATTTAGCTATCGTAACAAAAGGGTTGAGTTGGATTTTTTACAGAATAGTGATCTCATATGAAAACCTGTGTACAGATATTTAAAGTATATAAAAATCAGATTGATCACATTTATTTTTGGAAGTATATGTTCTCTAAGGTTCATATCAGGTTCCTCCTTTGTTTCCTTCATATAAACCCACCCATGTGATACTAAAAATTCTGCTGTTGCTATTTGTTATTGAAAATAGCATATTTAACAGCAAAGTGTTCTGGTTGCTGAGATTTAAAAAAACCCAGTCTAAACAAATGGGGAGCCTTGAATCTATATGTATGCACATTGATACTTGATTGTGAATAATAATTTTAGAAGTTGTTTTTCTACAACCTCATTGGTGATACAGATTGGTGCAGTAAATTACAATATTACAGTGTAGCATAGTGTTGATACAAAATATGATTTGCGCTTTTTTCCTAGTTCTCATGACTAAAGAGTATTGCAAGACAGCTAAACCAATGAATGTGCAACTCTGCTGGTATTGTACAATTCTGCTAACGACTGCAGTACGCAGATATTAACATGGCACAATACACTAGCTCTATACAAAAAATAGGAACATCCAAAGCATTGGTATATTGGTATGTATATGCTGGCAATCGTCTGATATAATTTTGATCATGCCAAAAGCTTAAAGAACTAATTGGGCATGCATTCATATCCTGTGAAAACTGAAGAAGCAACTCGAAGCCATGGCATGATTTAAAAGGTCAGACGTCTACTGTAGCTGTACCCATGCCTGGTTTGATGTTTTTTCTCATGTACCTTGGCTCCAGCTATGTATTTTCTCATGTTTGGAAATACAGTGAGTACAAAAAATAAAACCTGATCTTTCATTCAATGATCAGATTTAGCTTTAAAAAAAATATATCTAGTAAAGTCATAGGGTTAAAAGTATAATTCATTGTGTTGGATGACTACAGGTCTTCTTCAGGGAAGGTGAGCTAATTTTGGTAATATGGGTGAAGATAATCTTGGCGCTCTTTCTTCCAGTCGTATTACTGCACTTTTCTTCACTCTGTCACCAGTTATCACCTCACAAAAAATTGGTTTGAGACTTTCTAATGCTGAGATTGCATCCTGTATTTTCTCTTAACATGGTCAATTTAAATTTCATGGGAGGAATAAGGTTTGTAGGATCAGGCCAATACTTACTTCACGTTAACTTTTACTTCACTTTAACTTTTACTTCATTTTAATTTTTACTCACTTTATAGCTTTTACTCTTATTTAAAATGCAAACTGGTTTGTTTTTGTGTTTTGCTCTTTTAATTTCTTGAAAGATTATCAGTATTTTAAGTTCCCTGTAGCTTTCACTTATCTTCCCAAATAAACCCTTCATGGCAAAGTTACATTATTTAACATTTTGGAACAATTTCCTTATGCTGGTAGGCCATATTTTGAGTTACTTAATAAATATTTTATTAAAATCTGTAGGCAGAAAGAAAGATGGCACAAAGCCATGCTGCCACAGTGAACAACTGTGGCTTTTGCTGTCATCCCACTTCCCTTAGAGTGCTCAAATATAAAAGGAGGGAGAAGCCCATGCCATGCAGACACCTTAGCCTTCTTGGGTTATCCAAAGAAGGAAATGTTGCCCCCCTATATGATGTGAAGAAATATGTTGGTGCATAAACACTTAGCCTTCCAGCCATTGTACCCATCTGATAGAAAACTCAGGATCTGACCCTCCCAGAAGGGCTTAGTACTGCTCCCATAGAACTCAATAGTTTAAAAACAAAGAAAATTTAATTTAGGGTGGTTTTTTTTTTTTTTTCAGAAAGCAATATTTATTTTGACTACATCCAAATGATGGTCAAGGTATTTTGAAGTGCACTATCTAGATATCTGCAAACTTCAAAACACAGATAGAAAATGCAATCTGAACTTTAACTCTCTCAAAATGCAAATACCAGTCTGTTAGAAATAACTTGCATGAATATATACATATTGTCATGCACAAAAATACCCTTACTATCACATAATACATAATAGCAAACTTTTCATGTCTGTGAGAGACAAAACTTGATCCTATGCTTTAAATTAAGACATTTTCAAATTACTGTATGTTGTAAAAAGTCTTTTGTGGGTTTTGTTTTGGTTTTTTTAAGCCATATGAAAAGCTCTGTTGATATTTGCTCAGATCCTTTAAATAGCACTAAGGGAACTGTTGGGACTGTTTCAGTTTACACAGAAGTCATGCAGCCTATTGTATGTCTGGCAAATAACCACCATTAAAGTTGTTACAGCATGGTACTGTGCGAAACGTGATCTGAAGACTTAACATGAAAGGTTTCTTTCTAGGTTTTCATTTAAACAACCAGCATTACTGCCAAAACACTGACCGTGGTCCATATTTGTAACAGGTTTTTAACATGACATAGCAGGTTTAATTGACAAGATTTTTAGGTCCTGTACCTTTAAGATTTTAGTATGATCTTTTTCATGTTTCTAATGCTTGAGGCTTTACTGCTTAACTTGACAAAAAACAGTGTTGCTGCCATTTGTAAGTTTTCCTATAATATTCCTTTTACTAACTTAAAAACTGGCCTTACTGGGTTCAAATAGGCAGTATCCCTTTTAAGTGACCTTTGCAACCCAAGTGTTACTTGCTGTGGTTGAGAGTTTTTCAGTAATCACTGAAGAGACATTACGACCTTTTGTTCCCATTAACACTAAAGCTCAGAAAACATGCTGAGTATGTCTTAATTTCAAAACACAACCTCAGTCCCACTGGTCCTAACAATTCAGATGGTAGCACACTGGTTATTAAGATGGATATTAATGCCTGCAAGGCACTGCAATGCACTCCGGTGTTTTTGGAATGTTGACTGAAGGTGAGATCTTCGTAACTCTTTCCTTAGGATAAAACTTTACCCTAGCTTCATCAGGCATCCAAGCCTTTGACAAAGGCCATATTTCTTCTTGGTTTTTTTCATACCACAATGTTAATATTGTTAATACTCATTGTACACTACTGTAAAAAGAATAAAACAAAGTGTCTGCAAACAATTCAAGAGTTTTGAAAAGTTAGCCTCACCCTCTTCCCAGCTACTCGCATCTGTCCTGTTTATGGTTTAAAAGAAAAACATCATCTTGAGGAACTAATTTCACTGAGGCTAAAGGGATACTGTCTTGTTCAGATGCCATGAAATTGCGATTGTGATCTGACAAAGCTGTCTTCTCTTCTTGTGTTGTATGGAATGTCTGGATCATGCTTTCTGGGATATTTTTATTGAAATGCTCAGTGTGCGTTTCTGCAAAAAAAAGGCTTGGTTGCTCTTTACAAGACAAGCAGGTCTTTCTCCCTTTTCTTGTGTTCTCTTGACACTTTTGTGGAACTTGACAAGCCTGGAAAAATAATTTTTTTGTAAAAATTTGTACAATAATGTTATAAAAAGTTTATAATCCTAGAACTGTTGTGTTAATTCTTGTGCAAAAACAGTATATTCAGAATAAAAGTTTATCATTTAAAATCAACAAGTACTTCAATCGTTCACTCGGTACAATAAAATCATGCAAATAAGAGCAGCCATAATTTGCCAAATAAGATTTCTGTGTTTGCTATATAATTACACCCAAGTGTCTGAAAGAGAGCTATTTTCCAATGAGGAGTCAGTGACTTAGCACAGTTCTTATTGAGGTTCAAAGGAGGATATACAGTAAACCTTCATTTCTGCTTCATTTGCTGCTGTGAAAATTTTTTAGAAAGTAAAACAAAACAAAAGAGTTAAAACTGAGTCTATAAAACACTCAGTAAATAAATAGCCTGCAAAACATCTGAGGTAGCCCTGTTGTTCTGAAACAATTGCCTTCGGAAGGATTGTCATTTACTAACTCGTTAACATTGATGGAGTCCAAGGGTTCAATCACATGGAGAATCAGATGGCTCAGATGGGGGCTGCCCAAGTTGTTGCCCCACCTCTGACAAAGATTGCTGCATGATTCATGGATCAGCTTCTGTATCCTGTCGTTCTCAGCTAAACATTGAATTCAGTATGGATCTATGTACCTTAATAAATGGGCTTGAGAAGTTTGGGAGTTTCTTCACTGGGTTTTCACGGCGTCCATCAGAAGGGCAGAGCTGCAAGTGGTAACTGCTTTAGAGTCTGATTTTAATCCTTAACTGAATATGTGTCAAAACCCAAAGAGAATGGCAGTCATAAATTACTGATGGATTTGGCAAACCCCTGAGGAGTCAGATAAGAGAATAAGAAATCAAATGCAGATTCCAATGCTGCAAAGTAACAGATCACCCATGTGGAAATGCTACAAGGCAGCGCATGACACTGTACATCAACATCCAGAGATTACTGGCCTCAACTAGATTAAACATTGCTGCCTAACTACATGATTACCCCCACATGCTGAACTCATTGTTTCATGTTTTCTGTATGCTGACTGCCATTCGGATGTAGAAATAAAACCCCAAAATTCTTCCCTGATACAAGTTTAATTTAAATGCTGTATTACAGTACATTAAGTACCAACAGTTGAAACTCTTGGAAAACCCTGGGTTTCTTCCCCCACTTCTGGAACTTACAAGCATCTTTGACTTCATCAGCTCTATTTGGGAATGACTGCATGCAGTGAGATATTCTATACTAGTCCCTAGTGCAAATGAAACCGGAATACAATTGGCCTGTCATATCGTATTATTTTGAGAAATGACTTCACATTGTCCAATGCAGCTCTGTTGCTGCTAACCATCTACAAAAATCAAGAAGTTATGTAACACTGATGTTATAAAAAACCTTCACTGTCACATCTGTTAGACCAGTGTCCCTTGTAGTGCTCAACTGAATGAAATGCACACCCTAAGTGGTACAACGTTTTCTCTGCCTGTTGCAAAAATCATTGAAAACAATGTCTCCCTTTCCAATAGGCTATTAGGAACTTTTGTTCTCAAAGTGTATTTTTAGTAGAGGAAAGAAAAATTAGTTTTTCAAGAGAACGATTTTTATCTAAATTCTAACTATATTTCTTCTAAATATTTTATATCACAGAATCGCAGACTGTTAAAGGGTTGGAAGGGACCTCAAAAGATCATCTAGTCCAACTCCCCTACCAGAGCAGAACCATGTAGACTAAGTCACACAGGAACTCATCCATGTGGGTTTGGAACGTCTCCAGAGAAGAAAACTCAACAACCCATCATTTCTCTTTTCCTGATTGAGAATATGACACTCTCAGAAGCTGAATGCTCTTTTTGAAACCTTGTTCAAAAACCAGAAGTCTTTTAGTAAAGTCTCCTCTTTTAATAGAACACCCACACACCTATTTCTTTAGAGATTTGAACCTCTGTTTTTTTAATCTCTCAGAGGTTTCTTGACTAGATCTCCAGTGTACATTCCATGTTTTGTAGAACAGATATTTAAACTTACTAGTAGGTGTTTCCCTTGGGGAAATGGTAGATATGTTTGTGATTTGTCTCACCTGGCTCTATTTGTCTACAATTATTTGTGAGTTCACTCTGTAGTGAAAACAATGTAGAAGCTTGCTATAGAAGCCCCTGGTCCTGCCTAGGCTTTGACTATCTGCCTTAATGATCAGAAAGCAAATTCTTAAAAAAGAATTTTGTACTGCTGTTTTACTAGTGTGCCTTTTCAAAGATGGGAATTTTCACGTTAAGTAAAAGCCACATCTGTTATTTTATCCATTATTTTGATATTAGGGGTGTTTTTTACAGGCTCTTGATGCTGGTAGGTTCTGACTTGTTTTGAGAAAGGAAATATGAAGTATAGGACTTCATTGACATTCACTCTTCAAGAGAATCTTTCACTTATTTTTTCAGTCATTAAATTAGTTATTTCATAAACAAAATACAACATATAGAATTGGGAATGAAAGCTATCTCAGATAGCTTCACATTTCAACTTTTGTTACTTTTACCTAGACTGTTGTTGTAACCCAGACTCCTGTGATACCAACTTCTATCCTGGGGCTTGATTATTTAAAAAGAAATTTTTGGACCATTGTAATACACACATGCACTATAGAAAGGGTAATTAACATGCTTGGAACACTAATAATACTATGTTTTGGTATATGTGGTTAGCATGTATTGTTCTTGTAAGCTACTTAGAGTCTAAGCAGTTAGTACTATGGTAAGGGTTAGTCAGTTTGCCATGTAAGCTCTTCTGTCTTCAGGGATCAATTAGCTCTATGAGAAAATTGCAGGAAACTGGAAAGATACTGTAAAACCTAATTTCAAGTGGCTTTGAAATGAGGAGCATTCTCCTGTCCTGCTTACCTGCAAAAGATAAAAGATTCCTTTTAATGGAAGGATTTGCTTTTGAAATCTTTTGGGAATTCCAGTGTGGGAGATGACATGCTTGAAATCTTTGAGAACCTGGGGCTAAATGGTAAACAGTGGGATTTGCCAGGTGAGCACTAGGCGATTCAGTAGATGTCTGTGTTCCCAGGGTGATCAGTGGCGATCCATATGATGTAGTCAGTGGAGAAGGGAGAGCTATTCAGATGAGCAGCCACTGGAGGTTTGATTGCAGTTGCAGGTGCACATGCAACTATTGCTGTTGAAACCGAGGTATCAGGATGCTGGCTCCAGAGAAAGACAGACCAAGCAGTGGAGTGGTATTAATTCAAAACTTGATTATTCAGTTTTGGTGGATCAAGCTAGTTCAAAGGGTCAAGGTCTGGGCTCAGGAAATTCCACCTAAATCAAGACAGATGTGAAATTTAGACTCTTAGCTACCACAGAATGATACAGATTTATGTCTGCTTTAACAGCCAGTGCTATGCAGATAGAGAGAAGATGCCAGACTCCAGCTCCTGAAAGAAACTTCTTTTGGTGACCATGGCTGAAGCACAGTGTGGGCCAACACTGAATTCCTTCCAAAGTGGAGAGGAGGTAGTGTTGATGGTGAGGGGGATGTTACTCATCTTTTGCATCGTGTGCTTCTACTTAAAGTACTTGTCTCAAAAGTGTAAAATCTGTTTCTAATCTGTCTTTAGTCTGAGGATATCTATGGGAGAGAGAATCTGATCATTTAAAAAGGCAAGAATGAAATTTAGCCTACAAGCTACCTTGAATGGCCTTGACACCAGGCTGTACAAGATCTACAACATACAGAAAAACAAGTACCTTTGAACTTTTATTTTACTATTTGGCTTGTTTGTTGTTCTTCTTTAAATAAATTATTACCATTTCCAAATGACATGAGAAGAAATAGATAGGTAGAACCTGAAGATCTAGAGAATGCAAGAAAGATTAGGTATTTTTACCTATGTAAATACAGTGGTATGCTATACTTTCTCAAGGTCAAAAAGCCCTGCTGTGCTTTTCCATGGCAGATGACATGAGTAAAACCATGCTTTAAAGTAACCTGCATGTAAGCTATCCTCTGCAGAGCATGAAGGAGAACCCACGGTGTGATACTTGATTTTTTAGATCTATAGTTGAGTGAAATGTCTTAAATAGAAACTGGCCTTGCTCTGAACGAAAACCTATCCCAGGCACTGCACAGATAGGCACCTTTATTGTTTCCAGAAGAAGTTGTCTCATGTAAGTGGATATTCTGTTGCTAAAGGGTCTTGGTTTGGTTTTTCTTTTAATAGCTTAAATGGCCCTTTAAAAATTACAGAATAGTGTGGAATGCTATATTTTATAGCTCAGCTGTATTCACCCTCTGTAAGTAAGACCCTGGACTGCCTTCACTGTGTCTGAGGCTTTTGCCTGCAATTTATGATGCAGCTGATATACACTGTGCAGCACATCCCAGAATCGAATTCCAAACAATGCAGATGATCTTCCAGTGCTTGAGGGGGATTGGTTTAGGGGTCTGCTAGGCAAACTGGATACCCACAAATCAATGGTCCTGATGGGATGCGTCTACAAATGCTGAGGGAGCTGGCTGATGTTACTGCTAAGCCAGTCTCCGTCATTTTTGGATGATGATGGAGCACAGGTGAGGCAGAGACTGGAGAAAGGTCAATGTCACTCCAGTTTTCAAAAAGGGCAAGAAGAAGGACCTGGGAAATTACAAGCCAGTCAATCTCACTCCCAGTGAGGTTCCACAGGGATTGGTTCTGGGGCCGGTTGTCTTCAACACCTTCACCAATGACCTGGATGAGGGCACAGAGTATACCTTCAGCAAGTTGGCTGATGACACCAAACTGGGAGGACTGGCTGATTCCCTAAAGGCTGTGCTGCCATTCAGCGGGATCTAGACCATCTTGAGAGGTGGGCAGAGAGGAACCTCTGAGGGCAAGTGCAGAGTCCTGCATCTGACGAGGAACAACCCCATGCACCAGTACAGGCTGGGGATTGACCTGTTGGAGATCAGCTCTGTGCAGAGAGCGACCTAGGTGTTCTCCTCCCCCTCTACTCTTCCCTAGTGAGACCACATCTGGAGTATTGTGTCCAGTTCTGGGCTCCCTAGTTGAAGAGAGAGAGAACTTCTGGACAATCCAGTGGAGGGTTACCAAGATGACCAAGGGACTGGAGCATCTCTTATGAGGAAAGGCTGTGGTATCCAGAACTGTTTAGCCTGGAGAAGACTGAGGGGGGACTTTATGAACACTTATAAATATCTAAATGGTGGGTGTCAAGAGGATGGGACAACACTTTTTTCTGTAGTATCCAGTGAGAGGACTAGCAGTAACAGACATAAGCTGGAACACAAAAAATTCCGTTTAAGTACACTACCATTCTTTGATTATATGAAAAACTTCTTTCCTGGGAAGGTGAGTGAGCCCTGGACAGGCTTCCCAGATAGATTCTGGAGTCTCCTTCTCTGGACACATTCCTGTGTGACCTGATCTAGGTGAACCTGCTTTTGCAGGGGGTTGGACTGGATGATCGCTAGAGGTCCCTTCCAACCCCTACCATTCTGTGAGTCTGAACGACAATGGTGGAATAGTTTTGGAGGTTTTTTATCCAATGAAACCCAACCAACCAACCAATAAATGAAAACCCCAGATTATATATTCTTCCTAAAGTAACAAAAACATACTTAATTGAATTAATTGCCATTAGGAAACACAATATTTTTCATTGCTTTATAATAGTATCTTTCTGCACTGTAGTTTTTCCCCAAAGTTTATAACCCATGTCTAATTAACCTATATAAAAAATACAGCTGAGCTTGATAGTTTTTTAAGTGCAACATGAAATGGCTACTGTATTGGGCATAACCTTTGTCCAGAATCTCATATTAAAGCTACATTGAATTTAGTTGCTATAGCTTTATAGGTTAACAGACATACTTAGTGCCAATTCTTGGTAAAAACAAAATCACAGTAGCTAATTTAAATTCTGAGCAAATTAGAAATGCAAAGTGGCTCATTCAGCAGTGTATCAGTGAGGTTTAATTTAAATGGTAGGTGGACACTCAGTTTCTTACTACAGTGTTGCTTATGATAGATGAACTCTCTACTTAAAACTTAAATGTCCGTTTGTCTAAATTTAGAAACCTAAAATTGCGTACGTATTTTTCTGTCACTGATTGTGCATCATCATATACTTAAGGAAGAGTCTAGACTTTAAATACTGCCATTTGCCTCTCAGCGTAGGACCTGGAAGAGGAGATTGAAGTATTAAGCACCTCTGAAAAGCTGACATATTTTATTAAGTAAGCACTCCATGTGGGAATATTAATCAGCCTAGAAAATATAGTTATTTTTTCTCTAGGCTAATGGCAACATGAACTATGAAGCCAATGAGCCATCTAAGAATATAAAGCCATGGGATGTGAGGTTGTGTGGAGGATGCACACAAGCACACAAGCAGACACTCATTGAGGTTCATGTTGATATCATATGAGACTAATATTCACACTGTTCACCTCTCATCATTTAGGACAGTGATGATTGTTCTTTGCACCTGCATATCTGACTCATTCCTCTTCCTTCCTAGCCCACACAGGCTGCTAGCAGACCTCAGCCTGTGCTCAACAATGCTACAGTAGTGCTCCTTGCAGCAATTGCAAGCCTCTTGCAAACATTCCTACACACAAATACACTGCAGAGCTAGTCTCTGTATTTGATGGCATGACTTACCATTGGTCAGGGGAAAACCTGACAGATGAAATTAATAATTAAAGCCGCAAATAATAAAATGTGAAATGTCTAGAGTGTCTGGATATAGTTTGGCATGGAGTAATACAATCTTTGCCAGTGCCAGGCAATTGCCTTCTGGAAACATTGGGTGGCCTGAAATTAATTTGTTTAGCTTTTGCTTATGTGAAAATGTTCAACTTCATGACAACATCTGTTATGAACCCAGAGGTTATAGATGTCCAACTTGCATTTATATGAAATAGAACCAGATGCAGCTGTTGGGAAATAGACTATAAAATCATCTGAATATTTTTGAAGTGACTTCACTGATATTTTGTCTCATGTTTTCTTACAGTACATGGTTAATATTTTTAAGGTGATTTATCTTTCATCTTAGGTTCTGCTATTGTTGACTTAACCTTAAGAAAACATAATAGAACCTGAGAAGAAAGAATGTAATAGTTTTTATGTATTTCATTTAGTAAAACATGAAGAATTCTTGTCTTTTTATTATATTGCTGTGGATGATAGCACTATGCCAAGTGGACTAACAAGTGTCCTTTTTACTCAGGAACTGTGATTGATAGAGGTAGAATATATGTAGCAGGCTCTGTCTACCTCTTTTTTATTGCTAATAGTAGGTTATAACAATTAAAGAACACAAGCCTCATCCTCATTTCTGGTTCTGGAAATTCAAGAAACATTTGTTCCAAATGTAGAAATGGTATTTATGGAAAAGTTTTCTGAGGTTTCTAGTAGTGCCATCTGGTTGCTCCACTAAACAATTATTGCAGTCAATTGTCTGAAAACCAAGGAACTGAAGCACTTGCTTTAAATTTAGCACTTGTTTCACTCTGTGGCTGGGGGGAACATTGCACATGCATAAAGCCAAGTATGTGCTTAAATACTCTCATAATAAAGGTATTTAACAGCTAATAATTGATGTCTACCCTGGGAGTTCTGTTAGGCTCCTTTTCAAAGCTACTTTGTGCTTGAGATCTCACTGCTAATTTTGTCTCTTTTTTTGTACTATTTTGGTGTTGCAAATATCCATGCTTTTAAAAAAGAGATTAAAAGTGCCATTATTATGAATGATACGTTAAATTCTCAAAATAAGCTATTGCAATTTTCCTCATGCCAAAAAATGGGGAAAATGTGGAAAAAAATGTGTTTTCTATGAGAATTTTTGAAGTTATTTCAATGAATTATCAGTAACCTATTTAAATCACTATAACATCTCAGGACTTATGTGGCACTTGGTGAGACATCAAATCTTTGAAGGGAAATGAAATAACTACTAAGAGTGTGTTGAAATATTGTGAGCCTCATTCTTTGTAACAATTACATGTCCCTACTGCAAGGATTGTAAAGAAAATACTTCAGTCATACTCCTGCCTCTTTCCAAAGCAAATAATTTGTCTCTAATACATCTGAGGAAATAAATGCATGTTTGTAAGAAGTGCAGAGGTCCTATGAAGGCTGGTAGTTTGTGAAATTAGAGTGCAGTGTCAGGAAAGCTGATGATGTATCTAATTCTACTGTGAAGCCAGGCTTTTTCCAATATGGTCAGTTATGCTAGTTTGTGACATGCTAAGTAAAGGTTATGAAATCTTCAAGTTTCCTTGTTTTGATGTTAGAAAAGGAACTGTTAAACAACCGCACTTCTTAACATTGCAGAGGCAATAAACAAGCATGTTCCGCTCCACACGAATCCACTGACAACTCCTGAGTATATACAGTCAGAGCCTGCTCACTCGACACATACTGCTGAAAGTGGCCTTGGGTGAGTGGAGCTGTTGGTTCCACTCCTTGGCCTTCGCATCTCAACCGTGGCCATGGGTGTTGAACAAGCAGCATATGGGACCCCTGGGATTTCTGTCATATTGTATCTGCACTGACAACTCACCATTGGTTTCCAGTTCTGTGAAAGTCTTTTTAAGGGTATTTTCCTGTTCCTTGAGTTGATCTCTAGTTCATTTATACTTTGGTGGAGGGGAAAAAAGTATTTCCATTAGATAATGTGATATTCAGTATTAAGAGTTCACTTCCCCAAAGACTATGCAGTCCTCACGGTGAAAAGGAAAACTTTGATCTTGCAGATCCTCCAGGTTTTTATCTAATTGTCAAAACCTCCAAAGTAAAGGTTTAAGATTTATTTTTACACATATGCAAAGAAGGTAAATACCCCAGAAATTTAATAGTCCATAAAGCTTAAGGATACATTCAGCTGGTTTGAAGAGTAACTAGAATGACCTCTAGTCTCCTCTCTTGGGAGCTGGAGATGTGGATTATGTTGTCTAACAGTATCAGTAGATCTTCTTGGAGGTACTGTAATATCAGAGTTATTCCATGTCATGCCCTGAAGTATGGGCATGAGCTCCCCCTTCACACCAGAGAAGACAATTCTGCATCTGACATGTAAGCTATCATGTTCATAAATAAGCAATGTACAATCTTAAACCACTGTTGGACAGAATTACTGCAGACAAATACCAAACACAATAGTTTTAATTATGGTTAATCAGCTGAAAAAAACACTGTATATTAAAATTGAAAACATCTTTGGACTTTTATTGACCATTGTCTATACAAATCGGTCTGTCCACTTATCCAGGGTAAATTCATTCTCACACTTAATGGCAATTGCAGCACTTTATTCCAATAAAAGCAAAATGGGTTTTATGAAAAAATTATCATTAGGTAAGTTTGAGATTCTCTTGTGTTCAGTAACTTGGTTTCTTATTATTTAAAGTTGAATTTCTTTATTTTTTTTAAATAAAGAAACATAATCTTTAAAAAAAAAAAACAGACAAAGTCGAGCTTCTCAGATCCCAGGTGCAGGTTTTTAAAATCAAGAATATTGATTTTCCTGGTAGAAAAAAGACAAAAATTGGCAAAGTTGTCTCAGCAGAGGGAGAGGGTTTGTTTTTTTTTTTTCCTTTTTGTCCTTCATGCACCTGCACCTTTTACTCTGTGTTTTTAACAGCTGTGTTTGGTAGTGTAAGTGTTGCCTGTCACAAAAACATATGCCCAGCTATCACAAGCAACTGTAAACTGTTCAGTGACTCATGAAATTTCTCAGAACACTTTTCTAGTGAATAAATTAATATATTTCATAACCACAGAGAAGTATTTACAATCACTGCTAGAAAGATGAATGTGGGGTAATGTAAGACATGTGTGATTGTTTTTCTTCTTTTGATTACTTTTTTTTACTCTGAGACCCAGGAAAATGTATTTGTGTTAGAATTTTCTTACTTTAGTCCGTGCTGAAACTCAGTTATTAGTCTTGCCTTCTATACAAAATTGTCAAGTGGACAGAGGCTTTGTTTAAAGTGCAAGGAATATACAGACATGAGATGGAAACAAGAATGTCATAACAGTATTATGGTGGTTTAGCCCTGGCTGAACAATAACCAAACTATGGATCAGTCCATGGCAAATGGTAGGGCAGTGCATATGAAAAATCTGTTAGGAAAGACAGTTTGGGTGAATCTTACCTTAGGCAAAAGCAATCCTATCCAGGGGGTTGTTTTTGCCCAAGGACCTGGATATACTTGGTAGGTGATGCAGAAGGATGGGGAATTTTGATGCGTACCCCAAGGGGATTTTATTTTGGGTGAGACTAGCCCTTAAACTAAATGGTATTAGTCACTGAATAACTTCCTGCCTTGAGCACGCAGGAAGAAGTGATCTCATACAAGAACATGCACCCTGAGCTGTGACCAGAGAAGCTCAAGCAGCGAGTTGGTATCATCTGAGCAGGAACCTGGAAGACTGCTATGAGAGATGGAGCCCTGAAGTCATGGACTAACAGGCCATGGACTATGGGAACAATATCTGTACCAGTGACAGGAAAACGCTTAAAAATGTGCCTTATCTGAGCATGACGTACATGGAATAGAATAAGGGGTGGAAAATGGCCTGGGTTTGGGCGGGATGCGGTTAACTCCCCCGGCCGCCGCCAGGGGGCGCGCCAGGCCATGCCAGCCCGGGTGACGTCACGCTCGGGGTCTCAGGGCAGCGGCCGGGCCGGCGCCTGTAGTCGCAGCTACTCGGGACGTTGAGCCCGCCGGGTCGCTGCAGCACAGGCGTTCTGGGCCGTAGTGCGCTATGCCGAGTGGCATCAATATGCTCCTGAAGAAGCACAGCACTGCTGCTTCCCTGCTGGTGAGGGATGAAGAGTCCCAAGAGAACCAGGTGCCCTTTGTAGGTAGGAAATGCTGAGCAGCAACACCAGCTGCTTCTCCGGCTGTGCCCCGTTATCCCAGCATCGGGGCAGCCAGGTGACACCGTGCTCCCCTGGGTGACGGCTGAAGTAATTTCATATGTCTCACAACTCGCTCAGGGATAGGGATCGGCTGGTAATTGTCTCGTTTGTAACTTCTGCCTCCTCCTTTTCCTGTGATGGTCCTGCTTCAGTTTCTTCTTCCTCCTCCTTTGTAACTGGAGTTTCTTCCCTTTATAAGTGAGTTGACTTTCACATCCAACATTTCTTCTTCTCTGTTGGGGCAGCTGATACTGGCAGAGGTTGTTTTCCCAATGTGGCTGCAGAGCCTGCCACCAGGGTTTGAGCAGTGACGCTGCCTGTTGCTGGGGTCTGTGTAGTGAGAGTGCATGTCATTGGGACTGGGGTAGCTGCAATGCCTGTTGGCCTATTTTTCTCCTCTTCCCCCTGAGGGTACTGACTAGTGTTGAGCAGCATTTGATAGATACTAGCCAGGGCCCAGCACAGTGCAATCAGTTGTGCCTCTCTGGAGTAGCCATAGTATTTTTTTGTTCGAGTACTCTATCACTCTGAGAGCCGTGTCGCTGTTCCAGGGTGAAATTCCAGATCATTGCAGTTCTCTAGATACCTGCCCATGTTCTCTCACACTCCATTCCACCCATTACTATCCAGCCTTGGGGTAGATCTTTAGGTGAGACTTTTAACAAATTGTACAACCTTAAGCAAGATACGAAGCATATTCAGGAGACATACAGTAAAAGCAGGATAACTGGAATGTCCCAAGAATACCCATATTTTTCAAATGTTGTTTTAGTTAGCCAGAGGAGAAAGAGGAAGTAAAAGGGTGGGAGAAAGTACCCCCCCTCCCCTTCTCCATAGGTTGGGTCAGATTACTAATGAATTCTGAAAGGAAAAGCCTGAGGTATGGGAGTGACCACAACACTGTATGCAAATACAAGCTAAGCCCCATAACTAGCAATATATCATAAGCTGAAAGACAACAGTATAGCAAAATTGGGATCTTTATTATTTTCCCTGAGGTGCTAAACAGCACTGCAGAGAACATGTAGAGAAGGTAAGAGTTGACATAAAACCACCATGTAAACAGCTGAGTGAGCATTGTGACCAATTGCCTCATATAACCAATATGAGAAAACCATGTAACAAATCTCAACATGCTCTTAGTCACATCTGTCCTTATCTCAACACTTACTGCCCCATATTGGGCGCAAAAAAAGACTGTGGTGATTTAGCCCTGGCTGAACAATAACCAACCACATAGTTACCCACTCCTCCCCATCTCAGCAGGATGGGGAGGAGAATCAAGAGAGTTCTGTAACTTTGTGGGTTGAGATAAGAACAATATAACAGAACACGATAAAGAGTAGGCAGTTACAATGATGGCCAAAGGACAGAAAAAGGAGCAATGCCCGGTGTAACCCTATCCCAGCCAAACCCAGGACAAGTAGCTAAATAAATAATGAATATAAGAGATCAGTATCTTGCAGACTTAGGGCACGTGAGCATCTCGTGTGAGCTCTCCTGCTGGCTTCAGTGGAAAGCTCGTGTGGCTTGATGAATTTTCTAAACAAAAGTGCTCTCATTAGACACAAGAACAGCTGTAAATACATCAATTGCTTTTTTCTCTTTGAATAATGTGTGTTCTTGCATAAGAGAAATTGAGCTTGGATTTAAGGTCAGGGCATTTCCCTGTCTTAAAAGTTCATGCCTTGAGAAAATAAAAAACATTATAATGATGATTAGTATTATAGTAGTATTGATAACAACAATAACAATTAATGAAACACTTATTTCTTTTGTACACTGCTCCAAACTTAGGTACCTTCATTTCATCATTCTTTTGGTAGCTATTCCTTTGCATTTCCTTGTAAATGCCAGAGGTAGATAAAATATAGCATCAAGCACCTCACTGTCTTGGAGATGCAGTGTTTTAAACATCAGTTTGCTGCTTATGGTGAAATAACAGTAAAAATGTTAATACTCAACATGGGAGCTTCAGTGTTTCACCTCTCTTACTGAAGTCACCAAGGATTGGGATGAACTTTTCTTCTCACTGTTTCCACCACACACTAGAGAAGAAGGGCCATTCTCTGTTAAAAACAAAAACCTAAAGAAAGCTCAAGACTCTCAAAAAAACAAACAAAAACCCCCAAAATGTTGTTATGTTATTTAAGCTAGAAAGAATTGTGGCAACAGTTATGAGCCTATGATGACTTCCCTGAGCTTCTTTTCAGGACAGTTACTACTAATCTGTTAAATAATGGTCCTCATAGAAGAAACCTACCTCTTGCAGGATCTGTTGATACCTTTACCTACCTTGTTGTTTTCCCAGGCCAGGCTGTAACTTCTGCCTCTCTTGGTTATTAAGATCTTATTCCCATTAGACTACTTGGGGATATGTTGTGTAGGGACCTTCACTTTCCCTTCCAGTCCTGTCCTGAGAATTTCTCTTCTTCACAGAGGGAAAAAAGCACACATATGTGTGTAACAATGTTGGTATCCGTGTGCTATCTTAGTCCTTTTAATGCTTTTTCAAGATAATGCTAATTGCTTCAACCAGGCCATGCAAAATTTAAATGCTTTTTTTCGCTCTTAAGTTTTGGGTCTCTTTCCTGTTTTATATCTATGCTGACAGGTTTATGATATTACTGCTGTGTTTTCCCAACTATAACAGTATAGCCAATGCTCCCAGCAGTGGAAAAGTACTGGTGTTGGACTTAGAAATGATGAGTGTGAGATTTGTGAATGGCTGGGCCCTTACAAGCCATTACCAACAACAATGTGTCAGTGTTTGTTAGAGGCTATTCATGTCCATAACACCAGTAACTTCTGCATTCTCATAAAAATGGCCTTTGAAATTATGGTTTTGACTGGAGTGGTTGCTGTAGGGAATAATCAGAAAGAACTGCTTTATGTAAATCAGGGGGAGAATTCTCCTACCTGGGGGTCACATCCCAGCTGTAACCAAAATGCCATATGTGTAGAGCAGCAGAGGAGGTCTCGGTCACTTCAGCACTCTCCTAAGATAACACAAACCACTGCAGGGCTGCAGTAGGTCAGATGCAGTTAGTCTGGAGCTCACAACCACAAACATTTTGCTCTTTTAATTGTGGTTAATGGAAAGTAGGAATTCAATGGTGAGGCTAGTTCAGGCAAAAAACTTGTACAGTAAAATAGATTGGTGACCTAGAGTAGAGACAAATTTCCCCAAGCCATTATCCATGTCTAGCCACGGGCTACAGCCCTGGGTAAAGATAAACCTCAAAAGTGGGACTACATGGATAAAGCTTTTTCACTGGGCTGGGCATGTTATACCAGCCAAACTCCCAATGTGGGCCAATTCTCTAGTTATGTTGTGAAGTGAGAATGAATTTTAAAATGAAACTGGTGGATGAATCCTGCTGCAAATGGTAATTGCAAAGCCCCTTGGATATGGGGTACATAAGCTGTAACTGTACTTCACAGCCTTGATCCCATCTCTAATTACAATCAGCCTAAGGGAAGAACACAGAGAAACCTTGTCAAAAACAGGCCAAAACCCATCCATGTGACCACATTGCACAAGTGCAACCTATGTAATGCAGGTGACTGGCTCAAAAGATTATAATACATTCTCTGACTTTAAAATATAAGGGTCACACTCAGTTTTCACAACTCATCTGGGATAAAATGCATCTCTGAGAATTTGTTGGCATTTGTACATGGTTAATTAGTCCTTTTTTTTTTCTCACATTTTGCATAGGAGTGTAGCTTCTCTTCAGTTTCACACTCAGGGCTAAGACAATGAACTCCTGCCTCTCAGGGCTTACCTACTTCAATGTAGCTGATGGGAGGTATCCTGCCTTCTGCTTTGTGCTTACAGTATGTACAGTGATTGCTAACTACACACAGGCATCTTCCTAACAGCACTATTTGAGCCTGAAGTTGAACTTAGAGTCTGCCTAGAAGACTTAACAAGAAAAGCTGGGAGATGATATTAAAACATTGTGGCATAGATTAAGTCCATTCATCTCCCCCAGGTATTATGAATGGAAAAGGTTAAGCAGGCAGCTAAGTTAAGTCACTTCAGATGTGTATTGTAGGAATAAATACTTGTGATGTGACATTCACAATGATGTGTTTCTGGCTTCAAGCAAACTGTAGTGTGAGTTTATAAGCACTGTATATGTAGGGCTATATTAAATATTTTCTTTAATATAAATAGACAAGGCCTACAAATTGGTACATTTATTATGTCTGGGGCTGTGAGTGTTATTTTCATCTGCTAAGAAGCCTGATTGGAAGCTATCCAGCCTCCACACCTTCAGCCAAAGCAGTTTGTCCTGGAAATACAGGAGCAGATAAAATAGATGAGAAACATTCACACTCTGCAGTTCAGAGACAAGACAACTATCCTGCCTGCAGGCAGGAGCTGTACAAACATGGTTCCTCCTGCCCAGAGGAGCTTGGACAGACAGAGAGGTCCAGGAAGTCCTTTCACATTTGTGCACATGGCAAAAGGAGGAGCACACAGAGGGCAAGGCTACAGACTGAGACACTGCATGAGCATATCAGTTATACCAGAGATGCTGGGTGGAGCCTCACAAGCAGGTTTATGTTAGAAATCTCTGACATGGATTGCTACAAGCAAGGATTTGGAAAACAGTATCTCAGCAACTTAGCTGCTGGAGGCAGCACTCCTGGAAGTGAACAAAAGTCACACAATTCATAGAATCATAGAATCATTTCAGCTGGAAGAGACCTTTAAGATCATTGAGTCCCGCCTTTGTCCCAGCCCCATCAACCACTAGACCCTTTCCCTAAGTGCGACATCCAACTGTGTCTTAAACACCTCCAGGGATTGTGACTCCAGCATCTCCCTGGGCAGCTCGTTCCAATGCATGACAACCCTTTCAAGTAAAGAAATTCCTCCTCATATCCAGCCTGAACCTCCCCTGGTGCAAGCTGAGGGTGTTTCCTCTTGTTCTATTGCTTGGTACTAGAGAAAACAGACTGACCCCCACCTGGCTACAGCTTCCTTTCAAGCAGTTGCAGAGTGATAAGGTCACCCCTGAGCCTTCTTTATTCCAGGCTAAACAGCCCCAGATCCCTCAGCCATTCCTCATATGAGAAGTGCTCCAAATCCTTTACTAGCTTGGTAGCCCATCTCCGTATCCCCTTCAGCACCTCAGTGTCCTTCTTGTAGAGGGGAACACAAAACTGGACACAGTATTTGAGGTGCAGCCTCACCAAAGCCCAGTACAGGGGAATGATCACCTCCCTGTTCCTACTGACAACACTGTTCCTGATCCAGGCAAGGATGACATTGGCCTTCTTGACCACCTGGGCACACTGCTGGCTCATGTGAGCGACATTTCATTTGCTTTAAGTACTTTGCTGTTGATGTAAAAGCCAAAAAGCTGTTAATGTTAAATCCACCCTAACATTTTCTGCTTTAAACTTCCATCAGTGTCAGCATAGTACCTGTACCAAGAAAGGAAGAGTCAATCATTAAAAGTAAAAACCATTTCTCCTCAAGACAGTGGCCAGCTGACTCTGAGGACTGAGAGTTTATGCAAAGACTATAAAAAGAAAGAAATGTACATCTATAGGGAAAGAAGAAAAGAGTTTGACAGCTTGTGTGACAATGGTCCAGTGTAACAGAAAGGCAGCCCCTCTTGGTATAAATCTTTGTAGCTTTGTTGAAGTCCTTGGTTAGCTATATCAGGATTTATGACTCCTATTCATCAATTTGACTTTGAAGAAACAACTCACCACTATTTTGGCTTTCTCTTTTCAGATTACCAGGCTGTAAAATCACTGAAACTTCTTATAAGTCCGGGGAAAAAAAAATAGATACATTTTTAGTGCTAAGTTTTCCTATGTGTGTAGATCTCTGACTGAGAAAAAGAAAGCTAGAGGGCTAATCTGACTACATATTTTGAATTCAAATCAACTGTGGGATTTTAAAATGTAAATTCAGTAAACCAGTGCTTAGATACATACAGTCTAGTTTACAGACACTAAGAATGTTAACCATTTATTCTGTAAATAGTATGAAAATGAGAAAGGCAAGTTGAGTGATTTTCAGCCATGATATACAGACAGACTTTGGCTTCTGTGCCTTGAAAAACTACCTTCAGTTAAATATATTTAGGTAGCTAAATCTTTGGCAAAACTGGGGCACATCATACAAATTTAGCCAAAGTTTTCTGAAAGTTCAAAAGGCCAAGCCTTTGGTTTGATTTGACTCTTGAGTAAAGCTTAGTTCTGAACCTTTTTTCTCTGCCAGGAACCATACAAACTTCTACTGTTTGCCTGAATTATTTTTTTTAAGAAGAAAAAAAATTGTTCTAGAGTCTCTTCCAAAGTTGAGTACTAATTGGAAAAAGTACTTTTTCACGTTTCTTCTTCAAATTACTTAATTAAAAGCTGGACAAAGGAAAACCTTGAGATTCCTGAATTTTCGGTCATTAGGACTCTACATGGCTGGAAGGTTGTTTCTCAAAGGCCCATATTCCCTAGTCATATATGCAGTCCAGCAATTCAATGTACGAACAGTTTGGTTTAGAAAATACAGAAACAAAATATAGCAAAAAAGTAAAATGCCACCATCATCATTTGCTTGATGATTCTATACTCCTCTAAATACATGGGGAAACTATGTGTACCTATCCCACTGATCCATTTCTTTCTGATAATCATCATTTGAACCAACAAAACTATGGGAATCTTGTATCAAAGTCTCTTGAAGACGGAGAATGGGAAGGACAGGTATCCATATGGCAAGGAATTGGATCAGAGATCCCTCAGGATCAGAGTAAATCATGTCCAGGAGACTAGATCAGTCTCTCTTAGGGCCAATTTCCACCCCCTTTTCTCAAACTGAATTCATTAATATGAGCATCCCTGAAGTAAAGCACTACTCAGTGTCAGGCTGTCAGAATATGAGTCCTGTGAGATGTTTTGCAGAGCCTTCTTGCCAAGAACCTGACAACACCTATGTCAGAAAAAGTCTGTGCAACAAGGGGCACTGGTTATGTGTAAAGTACTTGGGGATTTATCTCCTTTTCTCTTGCTGTCAGCTGTTATCACAACTTATTCCTTCATGTTTGGAAAAAGAAAATGAAGATGTTACAGGTAATAACACTTCTGCTCTGTGAAATGAGTCATAACAGGGTATTCTGCAGTCAGATGTGTAAGGTACACATTGTGTAAGGTAATGCTTTAATTAGATACCATGTCCTCAACAGACTGCAATCTGAAGATGTCAACTTTACCTAAAGCTTCTGATACACAGAAAAAAAACAGATAGAAAATAGCAAAAATAAACTGCAGTTTTATGAGGCAAAATGAGATTGTGCTGTTAGCACAAAACTGTGGAGTTAAGGGTAACAGGTGAAAGGCATTTTGTAGGATCTCAGTATTTTTTTTTACTTGAAGGGACTTCTTAAGAAGTAAACATTATACTGCTGCAGAGTTTTTATGCAAGAGATTTATGAACATTTACAAAATATTTGGAGCATGGATGAAGACCGATACCATACAAATATAACACTTTCCAAGGAAAATGCAAGGAAATATCATCTGAGAGTGCCCAAGCCTTGTGTAGAGGACTGAGGCACTGAGAATGTAGGGATATTTTTCCAACCTACAAGAATAGAATGGTCCTTGCTAATTTTATACCAAAAAGAGAAGAGATGCCTGCTTTCTGGAAAAGCTGCCAATATAATATAGTTGTTTTGAGGCCTTTCTGAAGTGTCTAATTCAGCCTTTTCACTCCTGAATTAGGGTTCTGGATCTCATTCAAATTATTTGCTATCTACAAAGAAGTTACAGTAGCATACGTTTTTATTTTGTTGTCCTTTTTTTCCTCTTTTCTTTGTCTTTCCATTTTCTTATCTTTAAAATGGGATTTTGTTTTTTCTTTGAAAGAAGCACCAAAGAAAAGAGTTACCAGTCTTGTAAAAGCACAAAGTGGGATCTATCTCACCTAACTTTGTACATCTATATTCCAGACATCCACCATTGAGTTCTTAGCTTTATGTCTATGATGGATCAAAGAGGTAGTTCTCAAAACTTTCTACCTTGTAGTTGTCTTCCTTTCACTACACATAAATATTCATTTGTCACACAGTTGAAGTGCTAGCCTCTGCCTTAGTCCTTTATATTAGAGTAGAGGTTGGCCAGGGCAGATGATTGTCTTCCATTAAGTGAAATCAAAATCCTGTTTGGAGCTATGAAATGTTACAGTGATTACAGCAATTTGTAATTCCATACTGTTGGTTCATTAATGTTTTCTAAAACACCTTGAAAAAGTGAAATATTGAGAGTGATGCTGAGTTAAAATATTGAGAAAAAGCAACGACGCGTTGTATAGAAGAGGGTAAGAGAATAGCTGTTGGGAAAGTGTCGGTCAGTACTTGTGCAGTTTTGTAATCAAATAAACATAATCTTTAATCCAATTTTATCATAAATAGTTTTAGGTCTGCCTAGTTTTTGCCTCCTAAGTATCTTTATCCTTCCTCAATGGAAGTAAGGTGTGTGCTTAAAATTATGAGTTATTGAATTCTATAAAGGTAGTCCAAGCAGGAAACCTAAACCATTTTTTTTAAAAAAGCAAAACAAAGCAAACCAAAGCAAAAGCAAAGCAAAACAAAGCAAAGGAAAAAGAGAAGAGAAAATAGACTGCAGCCCTCTGTGCTTCTTACATTTCCAAAGGTTTGGAATTTATTAAGACAACAAGGCAAATCCTTCTGTTTTCCAGAAAGGAACATTTCTTCTCCCAACAAACAATAAATTAATTTTCTTAATTTTTGGGGATATATGTTCAATTTCTGTTCTTCTCCTTCAAAATACAGTATTCAAAAAAATCAAGTGATTTGTCAAAGATTTTTTTTTTTTTTTGGATATGCATGAAGCACTGTCTTGGCAGGACCTGAATAATTTAGAACAGGACAAAAACACATGTGGGATTTCTGTTTTAATCAATGTCAGTTCTGTATACTCTGCAAAGGGATTTTCCAAGGGTTAACATATATTATGCATTGTCATTACTAATTTCTTCTCTATATAAATAAGATAACATCTCTACTGAAGTAAGGTCCAGATGGCACTCCAAGCTATAGCTCTCTAAAATCTTTTCCTCTTGAGTTTTCCTAGTACTTTTAGTAAAAGACCATGAAGATTACCCTGTAGAGTTTTCCAAAAGCAGCCAAAAACTTCCAAACAAAACAAAACAACACTCAACTTTCCCTTTATTGTTTGCAATTAATTTGTTTGTAAAGAATATCACTAATGGAAATACTGACAAATGCTTAAGAGTTTATAGATTTGTCAGTTCAATGTGAGGGGGACCTCATGGCTAAAGTGTATATAGGATTCAGGGAAGCTCACAGTGTGCAATAGAACATGACACAGGGACACTCAAACCTTGGCCTGCTAAAACTTTGTAACACTTTTTTCTGTGTTTCTTTAGTACCTTTCACAATCAGTTTTATATTTAGGTGGCTTCTCTTAGGTATAAAGCCTGAATTTGCTGTGTATTTCAAACTGCTTTCTGCCTATGCTTGGGATGACTTGAGTGTAGTCTCAGTTATTAGTTTGTCAGTGAATGGTTCAGGCACTGAACATAAAAAGGATGTAGTGCAAGATGTCCAGAATACTTTGGAATTAATCCGGGTCCTCAGGAGTTTCAGATCCTCCAGGATTAACCATACTAAATAATCATCAGTGGATAATAGTTTTTGGTTTGAGGTTTGGACTGAGATATCCAGTAACAATGAATTGATCTTAGCTAGAAAATGATACTGCTATGTAGGCCTGTTGCAATCCTCATGCTATCAGTCCTATCAATACTAACTTAAGTTCAGGAATCTCTGCTTCTCCAGAAGTTGAACTTAAGCGAAAGGAAGTTAATTGTCTCCAAAACGAGAGAGAAAATCAAATCCTGTGCCAACACAGAATTGCTGAGCTAGCTCTCACTTTTCTGAATGGCCATTGCTGCAGTCCTGGCTTAAATCCATAATGGGGAGATAATCGGGAATTGATCTTAAAAAGCATTCTTGAAGGGAGGAAAAAAAACCCACCAATGCTCAAAAAGCATTATTTTTCTGAGAAAAACCTAAAGCTCATAATTAACAGCTCCACAGCTTAGGCAGATGTACAAACATTTTCTTACTCTTAAAGAGTATTTTTAATGTGATTTATCTATTCCAGATTTTCAATATTTTTGCTTAGGATTTTCAGTAGAAAACAAAAATACACACACATAAAGAAGAGTAAGGAATAGGTTCATAGACATATTCTTGAAGCAACGATTTTCAAATGGAATATTTGTATTAGCTCTACTAGTAATATATAGAGCATTTCTTCTAGGCAGGTAGATGTTGTAAGAACCGTTTTTCTCAACAGACATTTAGTTAACTTCCCTGATAGTTCTTTGTGAAGTCACTGAAGAAATAAATATAGAGGATATCAAAACACCTGAAGTCAACAGATTCATCATCTTCCAGGACAAACTTTATGCAAAAGCTAAGCCTATTGTGGAAAAGCGATACCTCAGTAGGAAGGTTCAAATTCAACTGTGTTTTGTTTCCATTCATACAAATCTTCAGAACTGTTATCATGAATGTATGGAAAATAGAACTAAGGAGACAGTTTTGTCATCAGCTTCATCAAATGCTCTAGTGGTTGATACGGCTACGAGAAAGGCTGGACAGGATGATTTTTTAAACTTCTCTTCCAGCTGAAACAATTCTGTGACTCTGATTCTATACATCTAAGAACGAATAATCTATCCTATAAGGTTTCAAACTAGAAATAAAAGAAAGGAACCATTTAGAACAGGTACATTCTGAAAGACCGACAGTTGTCAGTGAGGTATTAATGTCATTTACGTCTTAACTTAATGGTAATGGGTTTTGTGTATCACTCGGTTTTGAGATTGCAGACATGGAACTTGTCCAATTTTTACACCGTTTAGATTTGGGCACTAAATAACTGTTGGCTTTCTTTATATCAGTTTGGACTTTATCCTTCATTTTTATCCAAATTTTGCTTTGCAAGCCTAGAAGTTTGGACTGATATCTTTTAGTGAGGCTTTGCGGACCTGATCCTGAGCCCTTGACTGAACTGATCACAGGTCCTTTTGATGTGGCAACTGCAGTTGTCTATGGCAACTAAATACTCCAAAATCTATGAAAAAGGAGAACTTGCCTGAGTGACAGGAAAGCAGCATTGTATCAACTCTCAAGACAAAGAGGGAGATTTTTGAGGGAACAGTATTTCTAGACTGGATCACTTCATCACAGCTTTGAAGTTTTGGAGGCTTTTTGTTGTTTTAATTATTTTTTACCAGCCTACTGATCAGACTCCAAAAAATGTAAAGTAACATGAGACATCACTAAGGTTTCATTCGTTGTATCTCAGTATATCTTCCTTCATACTCCCTCTCACTATGTTGGTAAAAAAGGATTATTCAACCCTACTTACTTTAATTCTTTGTAGAACACTTTGTACCTTTAGAAAAACCTTTTTTTTGTCTCTGTCATTTTTTCATTTCCCTTCCATGCCCTTTTTTTTTTTTTTTTTCTTTTTGTTGTCATACGTTTCTGTAAGTCAACACAGCTCAGAGCTGGAAATTTGCTGTGGTTTAGCCATAATTAATTGTATTTACAGCCAAAGTACAACTATCTCATTACTCAGGTCAAAAGCCAATTTATTTATAATACAAAGCATTTGAAAACTGACATCTGTTCTTGAGATACACAGAACTTCTGAATTGACGTCAATGATGTAACCACACAAAAAAATGTTTCTGGTGAATTTCCTTAGTGTTTTTATCTGAATGATAACTCAGCCCAATGTAATGTAGTTTGCTTTCTTTTCTTTATGCTACACAATTGTATGAAAGGGCAAATTTTTAAAATGCCCAATAGTTATAATATGAGCCAAACTCAAACTAGTTAAGCTTAATTATCCTTATACATGAGGGTCTTTTTGGGAACCAGATACAAATATTACATGTGCTGCTGGGACATTGCCTCTTACTGTATAAGGTGAAGCTTCAAAATCTGGGATGACTGGAAAGCTGGGGAGTATGCTTTCAAAACCTCCTATATCTTTCAGAAGACAAACTGACAGCAATAGTAATTTGCTTTCTCTAAGCAAGAAATATTTTCCTAAAAGACTTTTAGGAGTGATTTAATTCTCAGGACATTTGTTTTGTCCTCTAGTTAATGATATCTCAACCTAACCCAGGATGGTGCAGTTGCTTTATTGTAATTCCATTACTTAAGGTTGGGAAATACCCTTAGATCATACAGCCCATCTAGTCACCTAGTCTTGCACGTTAGTAGGGGTGATTAGTGTATTTCAGACTTCATAGCAGGATTCTGTTGTTGCTCCGTAAACAGTAGAAAGCTGATCTCCTATTGATTTACATTCTTCTGCAAGATAAGGACCATTGATATTGAAAATGAATCCCTGAAGCAGCCAAAATACATATGTAATGTAGTCAGTCCACACCTAGCATAGACTGTTCCAGTCTTCTTATACATATTAGTCTTGACCTACAGACATAGATGTTTGATCACCCCAGCTGGATGATATGCCACAGGAATGGCATACAGCTACTTCAAAAGGAGCTGGATAGCTACTAGCTTCCATTTGTCTGTCTTTCATGAGGAATCTCTCCTTCTCTTTTCTAATGTGCTCCAAATTTTCACAAAACTTCCAGAAGTGTAACAAACAATGTTTGAATCTTCTACTTTTAGGCAACGTAGTTGTAATTGGCTAATGTCCAATACTTACCATACAGACAATTTGTTAGATTAACTGGTTGAATATGTCTAATCTCTTAGGGTAATCAGAATTACTAAATAAATCATATTACGGCAATCATAATACTAAGTTTTATAAATCCGTAACTTGAGGCATTTTCCAAAAAGCACAACAAATCTGCCATATAATACTGAATTTCTCCAGCTCTATTTTTCTCTCTCCCATGCTTACATAGAGTATAAATTATTTCATTATGGATGATCATAAGTGTGAACTGTGTGATTATGACTCAAGTATTTTCACAGAATCACAGAATCTCAAGGGCTGGAAGGGACCTTGAAAGTTATCTAATCCAACTCCCCTGCCAGAGTAGGCCATCTAGAGTAGGTCAGGTGAGTTTTGAATCTCCAGAGAAGGAGACTCTACACCCCATCTGGGCACCCCGTTCCAGTGCTCCATCACCCTCCCTGGGAAGAAGTTTTAACTTGTGTTTCTCTGGAACCTCTTATGTACTAGCTTGTACCTGTTGCCCCTAGTCCTATCATTGGACATCTCTTCAGAACTACAAAATTAGCCCGCATAATGACCCCAACAAACTACATAAAGGTTGCTTAATATGGAGAATCACTTGTAGTATAGCTGATGTCTGAAGAAAGGTTTTGGTTTTTATTACTTAGGGACACTGTGCTGTTAGACAGAAGACTAAATTGGCTTTGGATGAAACCACTGGAAGTAGATTTTTGAAAGGCTTTACTCACACTCTTTTTTTTTTTCCTGAAAAATTTTTCACTGTGAGGTGAGGGAGCCCTGGCACAGGCTGCCCAGAGGGGTTGTGGAGTCTCCTTCCTTGGAGGTCTTCAAGACCCACCTGGACATGTTCCTATGTGACCTGATCTAGGTGAACCTGCTTCTGCAGGGGAGTTGGACTAGATGATCTCTAAAGGTCCCTTCCAACCCCTACCATTCTATGATTCCATGATTCTATGTCTAGAGCTTTCAGTTCTCACCGTTATAGCATTTCCAACAAAGGATTCAGCCCCCTAAAACCAGTACTTTGAATTCATTTAAAAAAAAAAAAAATCTCTAAAATCTGCCTAAGTATCTCTAAATAAATGTTCTCTTTTAGGCACATCAGGAGAGCAGAAACATGCAATAAAAACATGTGGAAAGAACACAGGTGAAAATGAAATGATTATGCCAGACATTAAAAAAAAAATTTTCAACTGCCAGCACACTGAGATTTTTATGATAGGTTTAATAAGATTGTGATGGCACGAAATGTGCCTATTTTTAATATATTGATGGAAAGAACTGTATGATATTGTGGTCTGTAATAAAAAATCTCTGGGTTTGATGATCAAGGAAGTAAATGCCTTGCAGCTCTATGCCCCATGGTTTCGACACGCCACTCCTATTCATTTTAATGGAAATTACACACCAAATTACAAAAATAATTTTGAAAACATGTTTTACTGTTTGAAAACTGTTCAGGAAGTTCAGAGAATGTGTGTTGTGTTGACAAATAAATCTCCCTCTGTGTTAGACACCAATCAACAAGTGTGAAACTTTTGAACCAACATTTTCAAAAACAGATGTCTAGAACTGGATTTTTAAATTCCTATTTAGACACTTATTTGAGCTACTTTTCAGAAGCCCAAGCTTTTAAAATAATGACTTCAGTAACATGGGAAAAGTTCCTAGGCAGACTTTAAAAAAAAGAGTATTTATCTGTGGCTCTGAACTCTTAACAATGTCCTTAACAAAGTCTTAACAACAGCAACGTATGCAGAAGTCCTTAATATTAATGTAAAATCTTAAATTTTGTGTTAAATTATATTTCTGATTGTTTTTTACTCAAAATCCTCTTCTACTTTCTGTTGCCTTGATGGTATTGATTAGCTTTTTTACGCTTATATCATTAAGTGAAGGAATCACTTTGAAGATGATTGCTCCTGGTACAGATAGACCAGAGGCTAAATATCTCTCTCTTCCTCCTTCTCTAACTACTAATTCATCTTCATTAAAAGAAAATTGATTTTTTTTTCCATCCATATTTTCATTCATCTTAGTTTAACTATGCTGGGAGGAAGTATCCATATGAGCAAATACTGACGAAACCAAGATGATGGAATGAAACATGAACATATAAGAGAGAGAGAGTTGTAAATGCTTCAAGTTACAGGAAAAAATAAAATAGGAAATTAATTAAGAAATATAGAACAAAAGTTCTTTTTACAAGGAAGTGGTTTCGCAGCAAAGTTCAGACATTTTAATTGTGTTTACACAAACATCACATTGGATTTGCCATAATGAACTGTCATCTGTTTAAGATTCGCATTCCCCTTTCACCTCTTCTTCCTATAGATAGATAATACTCAGTATCTTCCTTTAACTAAAAGCAGCAAATTAGGCTGCTTACTTTTACAGTTGAACCTCTTTTTTTTTTATTTTTGGTCAGGTGGCATGGCATGGATAGTTTATCTCCATCTGTTCCCCATTTAAGAAGATAACATTAACCCCACTACTCTGATAAGCAGAATGAAATAAAACATGGCAAAGAAGAAGTTCCTTTCGAATTCTTTAAAAATCCCCTATGTCTGAGGAAGAAACACGCTTTATTGAACAAGGTTCAGAGTAGTACCGTGATTTACTGCATTTTGTACTCCAACTAAGTCTACATTAAATCACCAATATATGTGGTGTCAAGGTAAATGTAGAGATGGAAAGAAAATCAGAACATATAGATATTTTAGAGATTTAAAGATAAGGGATTTAAGCATGTGTAAGGGCAAATCACCTTTAGAATTATTTTTCTTTTGGTAGTTGCCAGCTTTTGGAGTCTACAATAGATGAAATTTCCATGGTTGTAGATCAAGAAAATCTGCCTTAGCCTCCAGCCAATATTAGCCTTCTAAGCAGCTTGAATATCATTCCTGTCAGACCTGCCACAACAATATGCACTGTCATCTTCTACAAGCAAATACTGTGTTGTGGGTTTTTTTTTCTCAGTTTCAGAGCTAACCTGGGTTTTGGGTGAACACGTAGCATGTAACTCGTCAGCAAATGGCAGAATCATTTATGATTCATACTTACATGGCTATTGGGAATTCATCTTTGGCAATTACAGATGAGAGGGGACGAAGAAAAGTCTGACTTCCTGGATAACATATATTTCTAAGATCTGAGTCAGTAGTGACACTAGGTTGTGAAACAGAAAGGCAAAAAAGGGAAAATAGGAACATCTAGCTATACCTCAGTCCTCTGATTCAGTAGTTGTCCTATGGTTGCTTATTAATGGGTTTTGGGTTACATTTCCTGCCATAATTACCGAGTGACTTTGGAACAAAGAGAAGCTAAACCATGGGTGACCTTTTTTTATTTTGTCAATCATTTCTTATTCAGAAAATAAAATCTTGGAGGAAGCAACAGTTACCTATATCTATGTAGCTGTTGCTAGCGAGCAGTTAGGCCCACAGTGCCAACAAGGGGTTAAATGTTACATGTGTGTGCATAGTATAGCTATTTCCACCAGAAATAATAATTCCATGCTTCTGTACAGGGAAAAGAGCATATTTCTTTTACCTGCTTTAGATGACCAACATATGATGAAATCAATAGTGCCTCTGACATAACTGTTTCTCTCCAGACTGGAACGGAGGACTTGATAACTGGCTTAGATGTAGTTATCAATATTAGTCAAATCAATCACACCTAGATTTCTTCACACTTTGTATTCTAACTTGGTGGTAAAGCAACCTCTATATTTTATGCACTCCATACATAAAAAATAGCAACAAGGTAAGTGGACACATGTGAAACAATGGCACTGTAAACAGCCTAGACAGCAGAAATCTATTTTATCGGACATGTTTACTCTTTGTGCTTGAAAATGTTTGCCAACATTGCTGTCAGATTAGCTAGACACAGAGAATAAAAACACGTTACAATTATCTAACCAAAGCAAAAAGAATAGGAACTAAACTCCTCAGAGAACAACAGTGGTAGTTTCTGAAGGTGATGTTGAGTCATCAACAGCATTCTGCTCCTGGAAGTGTGTTTAGGAAGTGAAAGTGCAGTCTTGGGCATTGCAGCCATCCAGAATAAAAACCAGACAAGATAAAGCAATATGATCTGACTGTGTCTGTGTCTTTCCAAAAGAGAGAGGGTTTTTTTCAGCTTTTTTTTTTTTCCATTCCCTATAGTGATTTTCCTTAAGAATTGATAACTCTTAAGATCTGTGAAGGGATCCCCACTACATAGCAGAGGCACAACCTTACACAACAGTTCTACCAATTTATTCTCAACTTTCACTTGAGTCCCTAGAAAGACTTTTGTCTTAAATGTTAAAAACACAGAAATTACCTCTATTCTTGTTGTGTGTTGTATGGCTAGGAATTTTATAGGGTTGTCAGAAAAAAATATTCAAAGAACATGTTGTATACACTCAATGTGTCACAAGCCAGAAACTCACAGGGGGAGAGGAAAGTATGACAATGAGATCATACGATTACCCAGCAGAAGAACTTACTAAAATTGTCCTGGATTTTCCTTCACAATTTCTTACCTTCTTTCTTTTTTCATTATTTATTGGCTTGATTTGGTTTGGTCTTTTTGAAAGTGAGAATCTTAAAAGCATTTGTAATAAAGCAGGCAGTTAGTCTAGCTGGCCATTAATGGGTCTATGAACTCAAGGAATAAGAACAATAAATAGAGGTAAAAATTCTAAAGATTGATAAGAAATCAACAAGGAATATACACTTTGGAGAAGAGACTGGCAATGCCTATATGATACATGGACGGGTAAGCAGAAAGATATAATGGCTGGTGTGATATGATGAATACATCAACAGAGGAAAAGATTACTATAGAAACTTTAGGGAGCTTATTGAACCTAAAAGATATGTATTTAAAATACATAGAGATGACAGGAAAAGAATGGGTTAGAGTGTTGTGGAGAAAGAAAGGGCTGAATTTGCTCCAGCATGGATGATGGTGGATTTAGAAAAAGGTCTTAAATCATATTAAGTTGCCATTACATGAGGGTCAAGCAATACAAGTATAGTTTTCTGTGATTATTAAAGGAAACACTGTACACAACTTGACCTGATTATATTTGACTTAACAGATAAGTTATCCTAGATGAGACACTCTAGATGAGAACAGTATGAGTGAGATTGTAACTCTGGAGCATAGAAGTGTAAATTCTAAGTAGAGTCTAGACATTGCAGTAAAAGTAATATAAAATAAATAATGAAGTAAACATGGAAAAGAGGTAGTCCTGATGTAATGGCTGATAATGAGGAAACAGAGCTGCTAGTTGGGCTGCTGACAGAGCAGTTGGAGAAATAAGCAGCGAAGAACAATCATGGGGGCTAGGGATAAACTGGCCGCCAAGAAGAAGGGAAATGACTAAATACATTAAGGAAAACAGGAAGACCTAATAGGCTTTGAGCCAGGCCAGAAAAAGAAAGTCAGAGGGAAGCTACCATGGCTCATACGCTGGATTGAATGGTTATTGCGCAGTGGAGGCAACAACTGAGATGTTATAAGCACTCCAAGATGTAGAAGAGAAGACAGAGATAAGAAAGATCCGTTAAAACTTCACATACAGGAGAACAGACCTTAATCAAATTTTAGTGGGTTTTCATCTTCAATACTTGTTTGCAATCATTCTTCTTCTGACCTGTACACTAACTGATTTGGTGTATAGGGACTCTCTGTTCCAGCAGTTTCTCATCACAACGTGAAAGATTCATCTCATTCCGCAATGGCAGCTTTCTGTGCCTATAGCAATTCCCATGGGTTGCTAATGTATCATTTACACATCTGAGAATGTTGTTAAGAAGCTCCTGAGGTGGAATGGGATTCCAGCTGCAGCAGCTACCTACTGCTCTTATTTCTTATGGCAGGCTCCTGAGACTTGTACAACTGCCTATTAGCAAGTTGATAATGGATGGAACAGCTGTAAATTTACAAGTAATGATAAGCTTGAGACTCCTAAATTAGTTGGAGAATGGCAATTTGCAAATTTTAAAACAGACCCTGAACCAGGATCTTTTTACAGGATAATGCCATCAACAAGACAGTAGGTCAGTGGTTGAAAGCTATAAGCATTCCTCTGCCATTTCTTATAATTCTCAGTCTTTGTTGAAAACAGATAATCAAAACAAATATCAGGCCAAATTACTACAATGGTTCAAGTATGGGCTTTAATTTTTCTATTGATCTGCTCGATACTCTTCAGGAAGTTATATGTTCTTCTCCAATTCACTGGAATATGTTTGGATTTATTTTTATGCAGTCACTTCATTTAGTTTGGGAAGTAAATGAAAAGTAAAAGGAATTAATACATTAAGGAAGCAAAACAACAACAGTCACTCAAGGATGGTGACAAAGAAAAAGAAACAGTATGAGGAGGAAGGAATAATAAAGCAGCTGGTTCAGCAGGTGGAAGAGAGAGGGCATCATACCCATGGCGATTCTAAGCTTCTAAAGACACATTAAAGTTGAGAACACTCAGGGAAGGGAAAAATGAGAGAATGAAAAAAATGCAAACTTGAAGCACAGAAAGTGAAACCTTGTAGTCTTTGACAGACAATCAGGAATATACTTGAAAGACAGAGTGATGGTTTCTGAGGAAGAAATTAACAGCTTTCCTGGAGAGAGAAATCTATGTTCCAATCATCCTGGAAAGAGTAAAAAGAGAAGAATGAGGAGTGGACTACTTTTCCTGATATTTCATCTGTTGATCTTATAAGTCAAGATGTAATAGACAGACTTGACCTCACCTAACTTGAGAAGTCTTTATCTGAGTTAATTTTTAGCACATGTAGAGTTATGTGCCACTTGCACTCATTCACTACCAGGTAAGTATCCTGCATCCATAATGGAAGGACCTTAGAGAACTCTGGGAACAAAGAAAGGGCATCTGTAGATCTTGGATGGAAATTCCTTTCATGAAAAAAGGTGTAGCCACACTAATTGAGTTTTAGTGTCAGTTTTGATGTATCTCTGGACCTGATCTACATTTAACAAAGAATTGAGTCGAAAATCTCTCCTAGGCCTAACATGTTTCAAATACTTCTTACTTTTGGATTTGAAAATCTTTGAAAGGATTTTTTGTTAATGGAGACTCAGCATGAAAATACGGATGTTCTATGCACTCCACACCAGGAAACAGAAAAAAACCCTCTAAATTCTAAAATATACACAAAGAAAAAAAACACAGGAAAGCAATATAAATTTAGTAGCCCTGTTTTCATCTTCAACAAACATCAGTACTAATTGTTCATTGCTCTGAAACAGGCAGATGATTAGTGAAGGAGTACATGGAGTACTTATTTCACTTAATATTGAGGTTATTGGGTTTTTAATAGAGCTAAAGTTTATATGAAAAGTGGAACATGGCATAAGGGCTAAATGGTATTAGTAGGCACTTTTAATTAATGTTCCGAGTGTTATATTTGGAGTTCAATGGTATTACTATGTTCAAATTAAGCTTGCAGCATCTAGAGTGTAGCAGCTGAACAAGAGGAAAAGGAGATGCTTAACATGGCATCAACCTGGTGCTCAAAAAGCCAGTTTCTATTGGTGTGTTGTTGTTACTGACAGCTGTGTAAGCTCTGCTTCTTTTCTTTCATGAGTATACAGAGTACAAACCTTACAGAACAAATACTGTCACTCTGTATTTGTACTCTTCAGGATAGTGCTGACAGACTATGTTTGAGGTCTGTGTGGGATGTATAACATTGACAAGTGTGCTCCCATCACACAGTGACCGAAGTTCAGCCAATCTCTCCCTGAGACTTCAGTGCCTGACCTCTATCTGAGTTATTCACATTACTGAAAGAAGTATCTGAGCAAAATTTGATGGTGCTGTTCACATGCTTAAATATTAGGCAAATATTTTAATAATATCCAAGTTAAGCCTCTGTTTAATTACTTTTCTCTTACTCACCAATTCTGTATAAATTGTTAAAATTCAATTACAAGAATAATCTCATAGAGTGTATGAAGAAGGAGAGAAAAATGTCAACAAGGGAAATTAGAAGACCAAGGCACTACTTTACCTTTGGTACTTTTTTTCGTATGAAGTCTGTACTTGGATTGATGGCTTGCTGTACTCCTTTATTGCTTTGTTTGGATCAGCTCTGTAGTACTTTCCAAATTTAAAAATGAAATGTGTGACTTTTTTTGTCACTCTTCTTAAAAAAAAGTGACTGAATGTTCTCATCTGAGATCAGCAGAGTCCCTTAGAGAGATGATTCATGAGATACTATGTCACGGGGAAAATTAAAGGGCAAAAGGGCTCCCTGAATCCTATTACTTTTATTTCTCTGTTGATTTGGTTTTGTTGTTTGTTTGTTTTAATGGGTGGCTTTTTATCAGTTCTATATTTTTATGATTTCTTCTAGTCTTTGTGTTCTTATAGTAAAGTAGTGGCATAGTCACTGAAAAGGGAAAAATAATCAGCTAAAACACTACTTCAGTTTCACTCAGAAATATGACAACCATGGCTTTTCTGGAAGAGAAGAAGAACACGAACAGCTCATGCACCACATTATCACGACTATTATTGCTGGGGCTAATTTTAGATCAAAACATAGACTGTATGTAGAATATATAGAGGTGTTTAAGCAAATATCTCACCTAAGAATAATTTTTGAGTCATGAAACAAAGTCTAGAGTGGAAATTAACAGGTTAGAATACAATGTTTAATTAGAACAGTTTGCTTTCAAAACAAATATAAACACCTGTGCTGTTGAGAATATCTGTCCAACAAGTCCACTAATTAATAGTATTTAATTGTAGGCTGCTTTTTGACCCTGCTGCACAAGAAAAAGTCTAATTTCTTAAATACAATAAAATCATGCTCTTAAACGTATGTATATGGGGCACCACTATTTTTATATAATTCTAACTGTGAATATAGTCCTAGCATTTTGGGTTTTTTTAAAACAGATATAGATTTGCATAGCCTGCCCACAGGAAAAAAATATCTCTTTTTAATGCTATTTTAATCTTGGTTTAAGTATTGTTTAATTTATTGATCAACTGGTTTAGTAACGTTGTTTATGGGATGCTATGATGTGAATTTAAACCCTAATGTTGAAAAGGGAGATCAAACAAAAAATGCAACACTCACATTCAGTGGTTGTTGACATGGTGAGTTTTATAATTTTATTTTTTTAACAGTGCAATTGCAAATGTGATTAATGACATGTGTAGTGCTCTCAGGAGAATATCTGCCTACCTGTGTTTCTATAGATATGAGACTATCAGTGAAATGTCTATCTCCAACACAATTGATTTGCCATCTCCAGCCAACTCCAGCTTTGGGAAAAAATGTTTATTTCCCCCACTCTTGCACAATGCTGACACAAATCTTAGTGCCACTTTGTTTATCCATTTGGGAATGTTACTCTTCCTTAAAACCATCATAGTTACCCTTTTGGTGCAACATGTGACATGTGAGTATATATTAGTAATATTAGTATAGTATTAGTATTAGTATATATTAATAGTAAAGCAGAGATGTTCATGTGATCTACAACCTGCTTGAGAATGCCTTATCAACTGAACTGTTTTCCTTGATTAAATAGTCTACAGTATAATGGAGACCAGTTGCTGGTTCAGTTGCTGAGAATTTGAGACTAGTTAAAAAAGCTGGTTAAAAAAACCTCAGTTGTTGCAACATGTCTTTGGGACACTAATTGCTAACACACTTTTTTGTTTGGTGAATCTGTGTGATAACTGAATTGGAAAAACACTTTCTGGTAATGTGAAAGTAGTCACAAATATGTCATCCTCACATACCTTTATGGAAAACAAATACAACTTAGCATTCCTGTCTGTCTTCAACAAGTCTAATTAGCAGGCTAATGAAAGTAGCAGACTACACATTTTCCTTTGGGTTTTCAAAGGAGTCAAAGTGAAAGTCAGTGTTATTTGAATATTACTACCTATTTTCCTTTCACTCTTTTGAAAATTCCACTAAGAAACACAGAGATACAAATGTACATGTACAGCAATAACAATATGGATCTTATGGAATTAAACAAAAAAAATTTGAGTTTGCCTTTCAAACTCTTATTTTTAATTGCAAGTAGAAATTCCTCTAACAGAACATTTTTGTCTTCAATACTTCTGGTATGTTATACTAAAATACTATCATGCGTAGCATTTTGTTACTTCTGTATTTTTTTCATTCTTTCTCTAATTTAATTTTCATAATGATTTTCCAGTAATACAGAGGATTTATTGTAGAAGTTTTGGTCTTTCTGACATCAATATATCAGAGTATATAATGTGGTTAGGTCCAATTTGGTTGAGTTTTCATTTGAAGTTTCCATTTTTAATGATCCCACACAGAACTTGTCTTAAGCTTAACCATAGAATCATAGAATAGTAGGGGTTGGGAGGGACCTTTAGAGATCATCTAGTCCAACCCCCCGCCAAAGCAGATCCACCTAGATCAAGTCACACATGAATGCGTCCAGACAGGTTTTGAAGACGTCCAGAGAAGGAGACTCCACACTCTCCCTGGGGAGCCTGTGCCAGGGCTCTGTCACCCTCACAGTAAAATAGTTTTTCCTTATGTTTAAATGGAACTTTTTGTTCCAGCTTTTTTTCCATTGCCCCTTGTAAGAACATGTACTCTCTGCATGTTTGACTGTAGATATTAGAGCTTTACAGCTTTTCAGATTATATACAAGGTCTAAAACTACCTGTATTAACACACTAGAAAACTTTTTCCAATACTCACTATATCTAGTTCTTCTCAGAATGTTCTTTCTCTAAAATAATTTTACCTTTAAAAAGATGTATATGTATCTTCCAGGTGAAGTAAAAATTTACTTTTAGAAACTGCAGTTGTATGCAACTGATCTGAAATATTTTTAAGATAAGGATATTTGAAACAGTTTTTTGTTATATTGTATAAAAATAGACATTACAAAAATAATATTTTTAATGGCAAGCATATTCATAGTTGATATATTACTGAAATATAACTCTCAGTAATTAATTAATTTAGAATTAATATTACTATTTGGCTTCTTTGCTTACAAAGTTTGCTGAAAATGCACTGGTTTATTACCTCCTTCTCTAACTTCATTCTGCCCATCTAAGACTGTGCAGGATGAACTGGAAACAGAATAAAGTCCTAGACAAGTTGATAGAAAAAAAGAGAACCTCAGTCCTAAGAGTGCTCATCAAGCAATTTTCAAATCATGTATCTGGTTTTGTCTGGAACAAGACTGTACACTGCAGTACAGTGTCAACTATTTCCATGTCATGTTGAAACATTTAAACCTCAGCTATTTCTCGGGCTGACCTTTTTTTAAAAAGACACACAATGTGGAAATCTTTTAATACTGGGGAAAAAAAATGTATGTATATGCATTTTCATTCTAATGAGACCTCACTTGTACTGACCATAAAATCTTGCCTTTTGCATCTCAGAATGATTATAGTGTAAGAGGTGGGAAAATATATGAGGAGAAAGACATTTCATTGAGCTCAGATGACCTGAACAATAAACATAACTGACAGAAATTTGAAACTAATTACATTCCATATTGTGTTTAATAAAAGAAATGAGACATCAGCTTGAGCATTTTTATTTTTGTTTTATTTTTTCTCCCCAGAACAGTACCAGTCCACTTAGATAATACATTAGAAGAAGAATCATTCACACACAAAATTACACAGAATGGTAGAGATTCGAAGGGACCTTTAGAGATCATCTAGTCCAAACCCCCATTAAAGCAGGTTTGCACAGGAATGTATCCAGATGGCTCTTGAAAATCACCAGAGAAGGAGACTCCACGCCCTCCCTGGGCAGCCTGTGCCAGAGCTCCCTCATTCTCACAGTGAAATCATAGAACCATAGAATGGTTGGGGTTGGAAGGGACCTTTAGAGATCATCTAGTCCAACTCTTTTGCACAAGCAGATTCACCTAGATAGACCACACAGGAACACATCCAGGCGGGTTTTGAAAACCTCCAGAGGAGACTCCACACCCTCCCTGGGTGGCCCATGCCAGAGCTCCCTCACCTGATCAGTGAAATAGTTTCTCCTTATGTTTAAATGGAACTTTTTTTGTTCCAACTTCTTTCCATTACCCTTGTCCTGTCAGTGGATAGTGACACCCTCACCTAACATACATATTTTGCTTCCTAGAACTATTCTATCTGTGTCATACCATCAGTAATCTCCTTTTGTTTGCCAGAAGTACCCTTTCTCTGTGCTTGGGGTGCAGAATAGGCACTGGGGTAAAGCCCCGGTGGCAGTTAGCAATTCTAGCTGCTCAGGTGCTGAAGATATGAGTTCCGTACTTGAACTTACAACTCAGCTCTATAAGTTTATTGGGAAGGAATCAAAGGTGATACTAGTCACATAAATTTTTGTTTCCCCATGGATGTAGGGTCCTGTGACCTATACCTATCATGGCCTGGTAGGTGACGTTCTAGTATGTGTCCTTTGCCTTCTTTTCGATGCAGCAAAAAGGAAGGAGTTGGATTTTGGATAAAGTATGCAGCATACTCAAGGGTGTTTCAGATTTTTTTGCAAGTGTATGATACAATGCAGTATAACAAGGAGCTACTGCTTAGTTTCTTAAACACTCTGTGCTTTCAGTGGAACAAAAACCTACTCAACAGCCCTAGACCTCTTCTACCTCTACCGCTATAGAGACGTATTATTGCAACAAGTACAAGAAGTCAATTGTACTGTGAACATTTTTTCTCTTTCATTCTTTTTTTAGAAATGTCTTATTTTTTATCCTTTGCCATGCCTTGTGGTTGCAACAAAGGAGAAAGCATGAGAAAAAACACCTGCTGCAAACAGCGAAGTACATATATTCAGGAAGAAAAAATTGCAGTTTGTGATGAGGAAATTTTTAAAACAATATGAAACTGACGATCTAAATTTAAATGTGCCCTTTAAACAAATCCTTTCTCTCAACCTCTTCCTTGCAAGTACTGTAGATATGTCACTTCTGTTTTCTGTAGTTTCAGACTCTTCTTATCTCTTAATAGAGTATGATAAAAGTATCCCACTTTTTCGACATGCCCAATGAACCAGGGCAGTACCGAAAAAACTGCTATTTTCATGATCATAGCTATTGCCAATTTTCACTTCTGCTCTCAATTTATTCCACACAGCTTATTTTAATAACAATAACAAAGTTCTTGATATGCACAGTATGGGTTTTTTTTAAACTCTTTTTAAAGAAGTAGGCTAAAAATTTCCAAAGACAGCTTTTAATTCTTGGTGCTGTGATGATTTAAGCATCCAAATTAAGACAAGTGAGAGCCCATTTTAGAAGTGCTGAGCATCAGCAACTCTGAGTTCTAGAGTATTAAAGCTCAGCACAGTCAAAGGATCAAGCAGGCACATACAAGCAACTCCAAATCAGAGACTGCTTTTTGGAAAATTTAGCCTTGTTTCTTAAGGGTGAAATCTCGGCCCTTCAAAGCCAATTACAAATCTCCAATGACTTCAATAGGCTAGGATTTCACCCTTTATATTTTATAGGAAAAAAACAAGCAACATCATACAGAAGTTTCTCTTTTATGATTTTCTTGATGTTTGCTCAACCCTGGCTTCCCTTTAGGTAGGAAAAATCATGGTTTTAATTTAAAGTCCATAAAAACAAATAAACAGTAGCTTAATTACAAGGGTGGATGGGATGTTTCACAATGCTTGAGCTAATGTAGTAAAACACCAAGTGTTTGAAAAAACATTTTTAAAGCTCTGAAAACTTTAAACTGTAGTGTGTGTTTTCTCCTCCCTGTTCCCAACAATGCTGGAGTTGCTAATTTTACAGCACAAATGAGAAACTGATGATAATTTCTAGTAAAATAGGTTCCATTTATTTTGGCAGATGTCAATGGCAGCAGTATAGAATAACACTTCTAAATACTTTATCTGCAGCCGTTTTTAGGTGCTTTGCTACATGCCTGTAAGATATGCTGTGGCCAGCTGTATGGTACTGATCTTTTCCCAATCACTTAGGTGTCACCATCTGTTCATAAATGTTTTATGTTTGTATAAAACACATATCAGTGCTTATAATTGACTACAGTATGATAATAACTTAGAAAAAACTTTTACATTTTTAAGGATGGTTGTCATCCTTCAAGATGAAATCCTTAATGAGGATTCAGATGTAGAAAATATTACAATATAAAAACTGAAACACAATCACCATATAATTTTTTTTTAATGCATAAACAATCTGCTGGCTATTGAATCCCTCTGCTCAGGTGAAAATGGACAATGTGCTAAATAAACTTTAGATCTTATGAAATCCCCAGTAAGAAATATTTTTCTGTTCTACAGTTATGACTTATTAAAATAAATTTTTATTGCTGTCAGTTCAAAGACTGAATGTGTGGTTTAGCTGTTCTAGTCCTTTCACTAGCCCATTTCTTCAGATATTTGCCAAACAAGAAATGACCATGATAATGTTTATTCACATGCAAAATATTTCTCTTTACTTTGCACACATACATGTCCCATCTATGCTGAATTATTTTTCATAAGATTAGATATGAAAATTACTTATCTGATGACTCCCTTTAGAGACTAAAGAAGAACCAAGAAGACTGTTGGTCCACATATGGATGGTCTCTGTGTTGAAGAAGATCTTGGTAAAATTTGCGACTGTTCTTTGGAGGATTAGGGTAAAGATAACTCTTTTATTTGAAAATAATGCTACTTGTCCTCTGTTGAATGGTCAGAGATTTGAAGACAAATTTCCTTTTTTTCCTGCAGGAGGTGGAGTCAGTGGTGCTCACAGTACAGTTTTTTAATTTCATCTGGTGCATCAACATGAGTAGTTGGACAGTCAGGGGTCTTGTTTCCTACACAGGTGATTTGTTTCCTGAGCCAAGCAACCCATTTAGAGTACAGCTACCCTTTATGAGAAAGACGCACAAGCAAAGAGAATTTGTGCTTACTTATTTCAGTGGTTGGTTGTGTTCAAATGGTGTTGTCTATAGCTGAAGGGTTTCATTTGGGGAGATGCAGAAGACAGAATACTTCTGATCATCATGCCTAAAGTGCAACACTGGATTCCATTTTGGACTGCAAGAGTAGTTTTAGAAAATTTTGCTTCAGCAACTAGCAAAGGTAAAATAACAGGAGTATGGAAAAGACTTCTTCCTTGCTGTGTGCCTCGAGGTCATGTTTTCATCTGAGCTCCCCAGAGTTTCAATTTTTTTTTGATAAAGTACACTTACTGCCATTCAAGATCAATGTTAGATCCTGTTAAACAAACTTTTTACTGGATTTTTAACCAGCTGAAATTCTACCAGGAGTTCTATAAATAAAGGACAGCACTGATCCAGTGGATTTTAGCTGTATTGGCTTTTAGACACTGTAAGTTTATTTCCACATTTTTAAAAGGCTTTTAAAAGGTAGAATGTACCTTTACTTACTCACCTACCCATTCTGCTTCTGTAATGTACTTAGAAAATGTGTTGTACTAGTCCACTTTACCTTTTGCCTGGCAATACTCCTGAGGCATCTGTTCTCAGATCAAGGGAACATCGAAAGGCCTTAAATCTGATCTCTCAGACAGCTGTGCTAATTTAACTAAAGGGGCTACAAGAAGGGATGGAGAGAAATCTATAAAATATTTGTCTGACATTTGAAAAAAGAGATAGGATATTTTCTTGTTAACCTTTAGAGCGGCCCATTACATAAATTGTGACAATGTTCTCAGATTAAATGAGATCGTATTCTGGCTTAAGTCTAGATTTATCACTCCAGCAAATGAATTCTACTGTAATGTCTGGCAATATATCTTTTAAAGAATGCTGTTTATCTCACTGGGGAAGCAGAGTGCTGATAAATAAGGAGTACAGCCTTTTGGGTGAAACATGGTAAAGATGAATTGCAAAGAAGAGTCAAAGGCATTACTTCCCTTCTTCAGTGTACAAATGTTCCACAGTATATATCTGATTAGAATTAGAAACTTTTCATAGCGTTTCTGTAAGTTTTAACATGATAAAGAAAAGCATCTAGGAAAAGTTGCCTTCTCATAACATTTGATTGTGTGAATTCTAATTACATATGAAAAGTATCTACACAGAATTCAATGATGAATGGTTGTTCAGTAGTAGCTTCAGTTCCTAATTATGCTTCCATTCACTCTAAATGAATAAATTTCACCAATTTATGTTTACAAGAGAAGACTGAGCACTGACATTTTAAATAATTTTATTTTAAACTCTCCTAAAACTAAAACAACTTCAATGGAATTCTTTGATTTCTTCAAATCTAGATCCTGCACCAGTTTCTAAGCAGGAAATAGTTATGTAAATTTATTGATAGAAATTTATATTTCATATTTACTCAAACTGAGTAGTATGAGAAGCAGAAATACAGAGCTCTTAAATCAAAAAGGCCTATGTACATCTTTAGGAAGAGAGCGGAAAAAAAATGAAGGGTTATTTTAGATTAACACATGAAAAAATTGTTTAATTCGGCTTGTGTAGTAGGGGTTTTTGGTAGCAGTGGAAGGCTTGCAGTGGTGGCCTCTGAGAGAAGCTGCTGGAAGCTTCCCTGGCTCTAGTCAGACCCATCTCTGGACAATTCAGGCATCTCTGCAGTAACATATTTAAGAAGGAAAACTCTGCAACAGAAAGACAAAGTGGTTGAGAGGAAGTGGGATGAGAAAGAAACAACCATGCAGATCCCAAAGTCAGTAAGGAAGGAGGAGAAGAGATGTTCTGGAACAGAGACCCAGGCATCTCATGGTGAGATGTCAGTCCATCCTCCTGCAGCCCACAGAGATAAACTGCAGCAGAGATGCGCTTGCAGCCTGTGGAGGACCTGATGCCAGAGCAGATCTGCAAAAGGCTGTGACTCTGAGAAGGCTGCACTGGAGCAGTCTGCTTCTGAAGGACTGCAGGCCATGGAAACGACCCATTCTGGAGCAGTCTCTGAGGAACAGCAGTCTTTGGGAAGAATTCATGTCAAAGATGTTTGAGTAGGAGTGTCTTCCGTGGGAAAGTCCTCACACTGGAGCTGAAGAGTGTGAGGAATCCTCTTATCCTGAGGAGGAAGGGGTGGCAGAGACAATGTGGGACAAACTGACTGCAACCTCTATGCCATGTCCTCCTGTTCTACTGGGGTTTTGAAGACAGAGAAATTGTCAGCAGATCTGAGCCCAGGAAAAAGGAGGGGTTAGGGGAAGATCTGGTTGTATTTTTCATCATCCTACTCTGGTTTTGATTCGTAACAGATTATGTCGGGGTTTTTTACCACAAGTCAAGTCTGTTTAGCCTAGGACAAGAATAGGTGAATGAATGATCCCTCCATGCCCTTCTCGCTACCTAAGAGGCCTTTGTAATATGTTCTCTTCTCTGTCCCACCACAGGGACAAAGAATGAATGTCTGCCTGATGCTTTGTTTCCAGTTGGACCTTAGCCATGACAAATATGTAACAGTAAGAAATATTATCAGAGGCAGTAGGTTTATAAAAACTGCTTTCTAGAGAGTAATTATTCAATTTCTGTTAAAAAATATTTTAAAAGATAAGAAATTAGCTGTTAATAAGCACAAACAGTAATGAGCACAAACCTTGATTCCAATAGGATGAACTTTTGAAACATAAAAACCCCATTTTCAGTGTTAGCTCCTGAACTGGGCTGAAGAAGATGTTTTGAGTTGCTTAAACTTCCAGATAACTTTCAAATTGCACACATTGTAATATTGCAAAAGGACAGATCATGATTCTTTGACATGTAAAATATCAGAATTATTACAAAGCCTGTGAGTTTCAAACCGCAATAGTGTTACTCATGAAAGTAAAGACTACTTGCCTGAATAAAGCAAAGAATGGTTATTCCTTATAGGGCAAAGTTTATTTTCAGTAATGTTTTGTATTCTGGGGAATTGAACATGGCTGACCAGAGAGCAGAAGTATATAATCCTACCAGTCCCACTCACTAATTTTGTTGAAGCTTGCAGTGCTTCTTTATTTTATCTTTATTTACTGAAGAAAGTTTGTTGGGTGATGGTGACTAATAGCTGAACATCTGGATGCAGTGACCTTTAAAAGCCTTTAGTCATTACTGTGCCCAATTAAACTCAATATCAACAGAAGTGCTTGCATTTTGACTCAACTACTATAAATCACTTTGCAAATACATTGTGCAAACAGGGGGAAGTATTACCATCCTAGGCTCATTCCACTCTAAATGACTTCAGCAGGATAGGTCAGGAGCTAAGGATTTGTTTTGGTTTTTGTTTCCAAAGTACAAACTTTGACAATTAAGATAATTAATTAATGAAGTTAACTGGACTAAATAGCTCAAAAACTTCAAATGGGGAACAAGACTGGAATTCATCTAAGTCAAATGTACAAAAATTATCAGGGCCTCAGATCTCATCCAGAGAGAAAAAAAACTTTGAAGAAAGCTCTTTAAAGGCCTAACTGGATAAACAACCATCTCATAAAAAGAATATTAGAAGTAAACAGGGAGCCTATCTAGAATGGGAGAAGGACTGATCATTAAAGGAAGCTATACTTCAAAGGTCAGAAAGTGCAAGCACAATTTCAAAAAATCAAGCTAAATTTGCCTTTACAAAGGAAAATAAAACAATTGAGCAAAAGGCTCTTCTAATAATGTCTAAATCTGGAAGTCCGACTCCTGATCAGTGAAGAGTAGAGATAAAAGGCAATCTAATGTGGCACCAGACACTGACATACAACACAATAGCTATTGAAATGAGGAGAGAGAAAAAATGTGCCATGTCTGCAATGGAAATCAAACCCAGACATAAAGGTGGTGAGGGCCTTGCACAGGCCGTGGTTGGTGTTTCTCTGGGACTAGGGTGGACCCACCTAAGCAGGTCCCAAGGACACCCAGGACAGGATTGCAGCAGATAGCCATGGCCCCCGGGCCGGAATGGGATCTTGGTCCAAGGGCAGGGAGAGCCCCAGGGGAAAGCAGAGACATTGGAGTTCTTGAGTGCACTCAGGGCCCTGGGAGTGTTAAGCACTTGGGCAAGACAATCAAAAGCCTGCTTTTCCCATGCTTTAAAATCAAGGGAAAAAAGACTCCATAAACAGCAATTCAAACTCCTTAAGATCTAAATTGGTGTCTGAAAATTCTTCTTTCTCTATTGACAAGTAGGAGGTCTTTGGGTGGTGCCTGCATTCAGTGAAGTTGTATGCTGAATTTAAAAGAGCTGGTAAGCATCATTTCAGATCTTTAAGAAAACTGACTCGTAAAATGTAGAAAGAAATAAAAAATTGTCACGTTGAGGATTATTTTATAGCTAGAAGCTATACAGAATTTGTATTTAAAAGAAGACAAATGAGATCTTGGGTGGCTAAGGAGAAGTTGTTTAACCTTTTTAATATGGAACACCTGGAGGAAATAGTACTTAAAGATTTCACAATAAACAGAAAAATGACATAATATGCAATAAGTTTATCTAAGTTAATCATGCCATGCCAATAGGAAACTTTAGATATCACTGTTTTCTAGACAGTGCATATATGCAAAGAGCATTTGATATGTCACATTCAGGAAACTATTAATTTAATTAAAATAATATAAATTAGGATATTAGGAAGGCAAGATAACAATAGATTATGATGACTATAACTATCAGGGTAGAGACACTGCAACTCTTTGGAACTAGTGTTTCTTAGTATTTCTAATTAGCGTCTGTTACATGTTGGGTGCTGCAGTTGGGCCATAACAACCCCATTCAGCACCACAGGCTTGGAGCAGGGTCACTTAAGAGCTGTCTTGTGGAAAAGAACCTGGGGATGTTAATCGACAGCCAGCTGAACATGAGCCATCAGTGTGCCCAGGTGGCCGAGAAGGCCAATGGCATCCTGGCCTGTATCAAGAATAATGTGACCAGCAGAACCAAGGAAGTGATTGTTCCCTTGTACTTGGTGCTGGTGAGGCCACACCTTAAATACTGTGTCCAGCTCTGGGCCCCTTACTACAAGAAACATAGGTGCTGGAGCGTGTCCAGAGACAGACAACAAAGCTGGTGAAAGGTCTAGAAAACAAGTCTTATGAGGAGCATGAGGGAGTTGGGGATATTTAGCCTAGAGAAGAGGAGGCTGAGAGAAGATATGATCACTCTCTACATCTACCTGAAGGGGAGATGTAGTGAGGTGGGAGTCGATCTCTCCGGTAATGAACAATAGAACATGTGGAAAAGGATTTAAGTTGTGGCAGGAGAGTTTTAGATTGGACATTAGAATGAACTTTTAACCCTGAGAGGGTAATTAAGCATTGGAACAAGCTTCACCAGGGAGGTGGTGGAGTCACCATCCCTAGAGATATTCAAATGAAGCATAGATAAAGTACTGAGGAATATGATTTAGTGACAAGCTTGATATTGTGAGGTGACTGGTTGGACTCAATCTTAAAGGTCTTTTCCAACCGTAATGATTCTATGATTCTATAGAAAAAAAGTAGACATTTCCATAAATCTTATTAATGGCAGCATGTTAGGAAATGTTGGTTGTATGTAAACTAGGTGTTACACTCAAATACATAGCTACCAAAAGTCCTAGTTCTTGAATTGTTTGCATTGATGATCCACCTGGAACATTGTTGGTCCAGATATCTGAGTATCTTCTGTAATTTGAAGCTTGGCAGAAAAAAAGCTGCTGTGTGCTTGGATCTTGCCTTGTGGTAGGCTTAGTAGAACTCTTAACATCAAGCAGGTTAAATATTAACATTGTCATCATAAGAATGATAACTTAGAGGACTAAAGTGCTAGGAATAAAATGAAATTCAGCAGTACAGTGTACCCAGACTTACATGTGGATCTCAGAGAATTATCCTATAGTTCATCAGTCATAAATGCAGAAGCACAGAAAGACTGGGTACTGTCATGGGTTTGGTACTTAAATTTAGGCTCTGTGAACACTCTTTGAAGGACCTCAGTCCATTTGTCCTGGTAAAACACAGGGGTAATGTGTCTCTATTAATAACTGGAAGACAGAATAATATTTTAAGATAGGCTGCACTTCAAGCACAAAATATTGACCATGACCACTCTTAGCATGAAAACAAAACACTAACATTATAAAGATTTTGAAGAATCAGAGCAATAAAATTTTGGAAAGTCTTTCCAATGAGATAATCATTAGTTGACAAAATATTTATTTAATATATATATTTATACATTTTTGATGTTTAAATTCTTATTTTGAAAGATATTCAGAAGTTACTTCCTAAGAACCTAAGTTCCTATGATGATGAAACTGATAAAATTATGCCCTTCCTTCAACCACTTCTTCTCCAAATTGAAATGGATAACCTCAGGATATGTATGCCAGAGGAACTCTCTTATTTCTTCATTGTGTAAGTCTGAAGAGAATGATGTCCTTTGCATGGTCATCCCTTGCTATGCTTTTGATACGAATAAAAGCCATGTAAAGGCAGATTATCTGAAGATGAAAACAATATTGTTTCACTCTTTAGGAAGAAGAAACTCGTAGCAGTTATATATAGGCAGATTGTTTAGTATTTATGAATGATAGATCTTGGTGAAACTCAAATGATTCTTTTAATTTGCCTGCAGTATTAAGCAGTATTAATAAAAGTGAAAGTAATCATGCATTCAGTCTCCTCTCTTTAGCTGCAGTAAAATGATAAAACGGTGCATGAATTCAAATGCAAAATGCCAAAAAAAGAGAGAAATCACCAAGAGAACAAGAATATTAAAATGTGCAAGCTGGCAAAATCAAAACTGATTTGGAGTCATTGACTTTAAGTTGGAAACTCTGTAAGGGAGAATTATTATTCAGAAGGATGTAAAAACTTCACAGTAAAACTTCACAGTAAAAGTCCACATTCTGCATTTCAGTTTTACTTTCTGCTTCTGGGTTTGGGGTTTTTTTTTGAGAAAGATGCATTACACTTACCTGTAGTAGCTGCAATGTCTTATCATGAAGTAGCACAGCTTTTCTGCACCATATGTTGGTGAGTCTCATATTTCATTTCTTCTCTTCTTCCCTTTCTCCTCTCTTTACAGTATTGGCAGGTTACTGTGAATGGTTATCCCAGTCTCATAGGTTGTGTCTAAAGTGACATGTAGGCATGAATGCCATGGGAATCAAACTCTTGATCACTCTTAATTCAGATTAGGGAACGGGGCTGGACTGTTGTTTTGATCTGATCCAATTTCCTGGCTGCCAGTCTGCTGTGAAAACAAGGATATGGTGCAGAGTGTCCGAGACCATTGCATAGGATTAGAAGACATCACATAAGACCCATGCTCTAAAATATCAGCAGTGGGAAGTCAGATATGTTACCTTGGGGAATTGCAACCAATATTGATATCTACCTGCATTTAGAAATATTAGGTAATTTATTGATTACATTTTCAGAGATTAAATTTTAGGTGCATCTAGGTAGTTACAAGCAGACACACAAATTCATGTGTCTAAATGTCATGTCTAAATCTTAACTGGAATGCCAGATGGTAAGTAGCTTTGCAAAAAAAAGACTTGGGAGTCCTGCTGGATACCTGGATGAACATGATCCAGCAATGGAACCTTGTGGCAAAAAGGCAAATGGTAACATGGGCTGCATTAGGAAGAGTGCTGTCAGGTTAAGGGAGGTGGTCCTTTCCCTCTCCTCAGCACTGAGGAGTCTGTATCTGGATATTTTGTCCAGTTCTGAATTACTTGGTACAAGAGACATGGACATACAGGACAGATTCCAGCAAAGGGCCACAAAGGGGATTAATGGACTGGAGCATCTCATATGAAGAAAGGCTGAAGGAGTTGGAGCTGTTAGGACTGGGGAAAGGACAGCTCACAGGAGATATTATTCACCTGTATAAATATGCAAAAGAAGACAGATCCACGCTCTTTTCAGTGGTGCCTAGTAGCAAGAATTGAGGCAATAGACAAAAACTGAAGAACAGGAGGTTTTGTCTGAACTTAAGGAAAAACTTTTTTTGCTGTCACAGTGTCCTAGTTTTTGCTGGGACAGAGTTAATTTTCTTCCCAGTAGCTTGTACATTGCTATGTTTTGAATCTAGTATGAGAACAATGTTGGTAACACACTGATGCAGGGATTTTTCAGTTTCCCATACTCTGCCAGCAAGTAGATGCACAGGAAGCTGGGAGGGAACACAGCCAGAAGAGCTGACCTGAACTAGCCAAAAGGATAGTCCATATGATATAGCATCATGCTCAGTACATAAACTGAGGGGAGTTGGTGAGGAGGGGCCAATCGCTCCTTAGAGTCTGGCTTGGCATCAGTCAGCAGGTGCCGTAAGCAATTACACTGTAAATCATTTGTCTCTTATAGGATCATAGAATCACAGAATGCTAGGGGTTGGAAGTGACCTTTAGAGATCATCTAGTCCAACCCCCATGCAGAAGCAGGTCAAGCTAGATCAGATCACATAGGAATAGGTCCAGGCGGGTCTTGAAGATCTCCAATGAAGGAGACTCTAGAACCCCTCTGGGCAGCCTGTGCCACTGCTCTGTCACTCTCACAGTGAAATAGTTTTTTCTTATATTTAAATGGAACTTTTTGTGTTCCAGCTTCATCCCATTACCCCTTGTCCTGTTGCCAGCTACTATAGAAAAAAGGGATGTCCGAGCCTCCTGACACCCACCATTTAGATATTTATAAATGTTAATAAGATCTCCCCTCAGTCTCCTCGAGACTAAACAGCCCCAGTTTCCGCAGCCTTTCCTTGTATGAAAGATGAGCCAGTCCCCTGATCATCTTGGTGGCCCTGTGCTGGACTCTCTCCAGCAGTTCCCTGTCCCTCTTGAGCTGAGGAGCCCAGAATTGGACACAGTACTCTAGATGAGGCCTCACCAGGGCAGAGCAGAGGGGGAGAAGAACCTCCTTCAACCTGCTGGCCACACTCTTCTTGATGCATCCCAGGATGCCATTGGCCTTCTTGGCCATGAGGGCACATTGCTGGCTCATGGTTAACTTATTATCAACCAGCACTCCCACGTCTCTCTCTGCAGAGCTGCTCTTCAGCAGTTCAACCCTCAGCCTGTACTGGTGCATGGGGTTGTTCCTTCCCAGATGCAGGACTCTGCACTTGTCCTTGTTGAACCTCATGAGGTTCCTCTCTGTCCAACTCTCAAGCCGGTCGAGATCCTGCTGAATGACAGCACAGCCTCTCGGGAATCAGCCAGTCCTCCCAGTTTGGTGTCATCAGTGAACTTGCTGAGGGTACATTCTGTCACCTCATCCAGGTCGTTGATGAAGATGTTGGACAAGACTGGCCCCAGAATCGATCCTTGTGGAACTCCACTGGCCACAGGCCTCCAACACGATTCTGTGCCATTGATCACCACCCTCTGGGCTCTTGTCATTCCACTCATGCAAGCCACGCTGCCTGAGCGTTCTGAGGAGGATGTTATGGGAGACAGTGTCAAAAGCCTTGCTGAAGTGAAGTCTTCTTAGATTTTATTACTCTTTTTGTTATCTTCTTTTTCATTACTATTACTACTACTATTATTATTATTTCACTTATTAAAATGTTCTTATCTCAAGCCATGAGTTTTACTTATTTTCCTTTCTGATTCTCCTCCCTGTCAACAAGTTGAGAGGGAGGAGGAATGAACAAGCAGTTGTGTGGTGTGTACTTGCTGGTTGGGGTTAAACCATGACACAGAGTCTCTGAGCACTGACACAGTTTGCCCAGAGAGGTTGTAGAGTCTGCATCCTTGGAGTTGTTCCAAAGCCATCTGGACATAGTGCTGGTCAACCTGGTCTAGGTGGCCCTTCTTGAGCAGCTGTGTTGGACCAGATGACCTCCAGAGGTCCCTTTCAACCTCAACCATTCTGTGTGATTCTGTGAAAGTGACCATTTTCAGTCTCATAATCTCTTCCATAGTCTCATAGTTTCTTCCTTTACATAATAGTAACAAGTTTGAGGCCAAAATAATGAATTCAAAATATACACACATAATGTTACATGTTGTGTATTTAAAATTATTAGTTTGGTTGGGGTTTTTTTTTAATATTCCTGAGAATATGAGGTTCAGAATTCCTTAATGCAGATGACTAATCTTACTTTTTATTTAAGAGTAATAATGGAGAATTTTTTAAATAAATACCTTCTAGAATTTATATTGAATAGACTACAAGTAAGCCAATTAAACATTTCCTCCATAAAAAACCCAAAACCAACAAAGGAAAAAAAACCCATCTGTCTTCCATTCACAGCCAAGTATTATTTAAATAATAAATGTTTCACAATTTTACTTGATATATTTCCTTTCTTAAGAAAATAATAGTCAGGGAAGTCTCTGAGAAGATTTCCTGAACATAAGAAAAATATAAGAAGATTCCTGAACATAAGTAAATCCTGAAGTTCCAAGTTAGGCTTTCTGGATATCTTCAAGAACTAGAATTCCACCTTGAGTGGCCAAATTTAGGGACTTCAGTGGAGGATATAAATTATGTAGTGCCACAAGTTAAGTGACTACAAGGAGCACATCTATAAAATAATGCCTTAATCATTAGTGAGTGGTTCCAATTAAGAAGAAAAGGTGGAGAGAAACAATAATGTAATTAAAGTAGTAATAGGAAAAGATATAGAAGAACATTCTCTCACAGCAGACAGAAATTGCAAGTGCTTACAGACTGTCAGATTTCCTTTTGAATTCAGGATCCCATAAAAGCTTATTGTATGTAAGGTTAGAAAATAATCTTCAGACTAAATCTAGTTGAAGAGTGAAGGATAAAGGATAATATTCAAGCACTTAGGTTATGAAAGTAGACCTACAAGGAAAACTAAATAGGCATCCAATTTGACTTTTAAATATTCTTGACAAATATGTACATTAAAATGAAATATAATTATTTTTATCCTCCAACGTTGTCTTACCTATAAAAAGTACCAGAAATAAAATGAACTGAAATGATTACTGACTTAATTATGTAAGCATGCACACAGCAGCCATTTTCTCAGGCTTTGCCTTGCTTAAACTAGAACTAATATGCCCTCTTCTCCACTGCCTCCCAATGGACCATCTGGCCTTATTCTTCCTTTTTTATCCCTCCTTTAGTTTTTATGGTCTTATTTCAGAATCAATTTGGCAGTAAGTATCTTTTTTCTTTTTCACTCAATCTGTGACTTCCTCACTTCAGGTATACCTCAGAAATAAAAAGTGCCATTATTGAACATTGTAACAAAAGGGCTGAACTCTGTAAGTGATCATGAATTGATAAAAATATTTGGCATCAAACTAATACTATCACAAGACAAATTATGAAAAAGACATCAAAATCAAACCAGTTGCCACTTTCAAATGATACTGCTTCATATGCTACAGTGAAATGACCAGTTTTTTACCTTCCCAAGAACCTGTTTCTATGTAAATCCAATCTCTGCAAAGGATATCTCTATATATGTTTATACGTTACATAAGCAAGGTATAGCATAAATTTGTGTTGTTGAGGACACTCAAGAGCAGAGTCCTGACGCAAGACATGCAGCCTGTTGGTTTTGAGTCATAGTTTCAGATACAGCTGGAAGGTGTGTCAGTGCAGAACTCAAAGCCTCCTGCCCCAGGAAGATCCACAAATTAACATGCTGCTGCACATATTCAGACAGTCCCTTTATGGAGTAGTTTTGTAGATTGTAAGAAACGTGATATGCTTTTCCTGTGAAAAGGAAGCACTCTTTAGGATATTTGCAAACTTTGCTATAGACTCAGAAATCAATTTAGAGTTTCAAACAGAAGGAAAAGCTGCAGGCAAGGAAAATGCATGGTTCACACCTCACATAAATATTCTAAGATCTTAAAGATGAGATTCTTAATAGCTTTTGCAACTCTTCATAATAAAATGGTAAGTTTTATGCTAGATATGTTGAGGCAGAAAAAGTTTAGCACTGAGTGGCTGTGATAACATCATAGACCAAAAAGGAATCTTTCTGGAACGGCCCTCTGTGCAAGACTTGGATTATAACACATTCCTGAAAATGTGGTAATTTGCTTATGACTACAAGGAATCGCATTGCCATTTACTGCATGTTTTAGCATCAGGGACCATGCAGATCCTGTATTTTGAGATTTGTTACCTCCTGCCTTGTATGTTACTCTCAAAGAAAGAAACAGCATGACATAAGAGACTATGCCTTATCAGTGGTGATGATAGCAAATAAAAACTGCAAGGTGATATGATGCATTTACCTTTGACTGAAAGATCTTCTGTTTGGATTTAACAAATTAACTTCTCAGAAATTTGCTCCTCTGAGCAGCAGCTGTTTGCCATATGGATGAAAACTGCATTTGGCAAATGGAATTGTTTCCTCATGCCCATCTGACTTTCATATACAGTCATATATCTGAATGTTTAAGGGTGGAGTTTGCTGGTCTTCTGAGGGAGGTTCAACTGAGAAGTGTTTATTTTGAATCCCAGTTTTCTTTTGCTCTTTTTTCCCCCATTTTTCCCAGAAGTTTCTTCTCCTGCAGAAAGCTTAAAACAAAACAAATAAAAAGCCCTAAACCCCAAACTTAATAATCTGAGGAAAATGAAATGCAGTGGAAAAGTGAGGGAGAAATATTTTTGAATCTTAACAAAATAAGACAAATAAAACATTCGGAGTTAAATGTTGGCTCCAAGAAAGTAAGGAACACTGTATATCTTGTATCCTTGAAATATTTGATTGCTATCAATAAAATAAATAATTTAAGGAATAAATGATGATAGTAACTGCCAGTTATAATATTAGGGCAAGAAACATTCATAGTTGTAATACTTTAAAATGTTGACAAGGAAGTTCTCAATTTACCTCATTATGGTTTAAGTCCATCAAACAGAATTATGCAAATATAAAGAAATACCCTTTCCATATATGAGTTATAGTCTTGTGAGCACATAATTTTTTTTTAGTTACAGATTTCTAACTCTTCTCATGCAAAGCTGTCACAGCAGATTTTATGCTTTTAATGAATGAACAGAGCCTCACAACACCTTCTGGATATTATGGATAAGAATTATTTCAACCAGTAACTAAAGTAAGTGAGTTTAAGAAATTTATTCATGTACATAATGCATATCCAGATTTGCATATTATGTTCACATGTTCCCATATGGATTCCTACACAGGACATCAGAGAGATAATAAATACATAAAAATTAGGTAATATATAATTTTGGATTCACTTATAACTTTGGAGTGCTATCCTTATGACCAAAGCACTGGTTTCATTGACCTCTTGACTCATGACTTATCTAATCAGAACCACAGCTACACAGGAAATTACTTTTCATTATCATAAGGGGTTTTTTTTACAAACTTTTCTAGGTTTTTCCTCTCTGATGAAATGTCACAATCTGCTATTTTGGGAAACTAATATTAAAAAGGTATTGAACTGCAGCAATTAAAATGTTTTGTAATTTCAGAGCTCCTTAAGAATAGAATAAAGAGACATAAAATGCACCCGTGTGGTGGTTTAGCCCTGTCTGGGTGCCAGGTGCCCACCAAGTGGTAGTATCACTCCCCTCCTAAACCAGACAGGGGAGAGAGAAGTATCAGGAAAGGTTTGGGAGTCAAGATAAGGACAGGGAGACCACTTAGCAATTAGTGCCACAGGCAAAACAGACTCAACTTGGGGAGAAATTGTTTGATTTATTAATGAACAGTCAGCACAGGGAGATGGGAAATAAAACCAAATCTGAAAACACTTCCCCCCACCTTTCCTTCTTCCCAGGACTCTCCTTCCTTCCTCCCACAGGGGCTGAGGGTTGCAGTCAATCCATTATAGATGGACTGCTTCTTCTCAGGGGGGAAGCATCACACTTTCTGCTGCTAGAGTGTGGGGTCTCTCCCACAGGAGACAGTCCCTCACAAACTTGTCCAGTGTAGGTCCTTCCCATGGGCTGCAGTTCCTCATGAACTGCTCCAGCATGTGGCTTCCCCTGCGGGCAGCTCCTCACACTCTGCCCCAATGTGGGGACCAGAACAGTCCTTCAGGTACCAACTGCTCCAGCCTGAATCCCTCACAGGATCAAAATTCCTGACAGCAAACCTGCTCTGGCATGGGCACCTCTCTCCCCACAGGCTCCCAGGTCCTGCGAGGAACTTGCTCCAACATGAGTTTCCCACAGAGTCACAGCTCCCCAGTCAGGCATCCACTCACTCAGGTGTGGGGTCCTCCATGGGCTGCAAGTGATCTCTGCTCCCCAGTGGCCTCCATGGACTGCAGAGGCACAGCTGCCTCACCATGGTCCTCATCACGGGTCACAGGCGAGTCTTTCTTTCAGGGCCTAAGCACCCTCCTCCTCCACTGACCTTGGTGTCTTCAGAGATGTTGTTATGTTCTCACTCTCTGTTGCTGCTACAGCTTTTGCAACTGCTCAGTAACAACTGACTGGCATTAGCCCTGTGAGCTACAGGGGAAGCTTACAGCAGCAATTTGGTTAAAGAAGCCACACCTGTAGCCCCCCTACTACCAAAACCTGGCCCAGGCAAAACTACTACAACCCTTTCTTCAGTTTTGGTTTTGATTGCATTCTGATTTTAAAATGTCTGACCTGCAAGTTCACAGTCAGTTTTACTTAACATAAGTAGTTTGATGTAACTTCTATATATACGATATATATTAGCAATAGAGATAATTTCTTTATGGATCATGTGCTGGAAGTGTCCGTACCTTTACAAAACAGGTATGCAGCTCTGTAAGTGAAGCTGAGCAGTGACCAGGGAAGGGCTCAACCTGATGGGAGGAGTTAACCAGCATTGAGGCAGCCAGATCCCAACATCAAAATATCTTCTTCAAAGAAAAAAAGAGATGGGTCATGGACATAGGAGCCCATCTTCTGAAGGGAATAGAAGAGCTGATATGTAGACCCAACCCATTACTTAGGGAAGTCTGCTGCCTCCCTAGGGCACGGGTCAAAGATATTAGGAGAAAACTTCCTACCCTGGTAGAGCCAATGGGCTGTTATCCATTGGTGACTTTTCAGGTGGCAGCAATGAAGTAGTGATCAGAATTTTAAGAGCTCTCAAGGGAGACTTCAGGGTCTTGGAATACCTGGTTAAGGGATCAGGAGCACAGGTGGTGTTCCTCTCTATCCCTTTAAGGAAATATGAGGTAAGTATCTGGAAGAGAAAACAGCTAATTGGTTACCTCAGACATAACTGCTAAAACCATAGATACTTAGCATTAGGGTAAATGAACACCACCCCAAATAATAGCTAGGTAGATGTGAGAGGCCCACATAAATGTCTCCACTGGGAAAAGCACCTTTAGTGTGGAGTCATTATATATTTTATTGTTTGTTTGCAACCAGTCAATATGTGTATACCATGTCACCTGACAAAATGGCTAGTATGCTTTTCAGATTTCACCACTGAACCTACTGTCTCTAGCTCAGATGGTTGCTATGGGATGTGGCAGGTAGCTGAAGGCAGTGGGGGTCAATGGAAGAGGAGTATGTGTACCCAAGAAGTTGAGCTTCCTTTGATGAGACTGGAGGACTACCAGACAAATATATGCAAAATATGGGGTATAGCATGGCAGTCTGACTCAAGTACAAATATATTTTCCCATCTATTTATGATAGAATCGTAGGTATTAATTATTTGCCTCCCTTCTTGACATATTTTTACAGAATTCCTGGACTCTAGAGGTAGCTGAAAATTTTCTTTTGTTTCTTATTTTCACTTTTGGTTCTCTAGTGTGTACATAAAAATGCTTTTTAAAATGGATTTGTGGGTAGGCAACCTTCCATTCCAAACACAGATGTACATCTGCATTTATTATTTAGACATGCTAAGTGGAACATTTTTTTACAACCTATTCTAGCTACACTTGGTTCTTTCTGACTGATTAAATTTGGATATGATACCGTGACTCTTTTAAAATAAAACATTTGTGCTCTATTACCTAGTTTAAAAAAAAAAAAAAAGCAAAACCAAACTGCTTTATACCTTTGCTGTAGTTGCTGTTCCACAGCCTCCTTGCCTGCACAGACTTTTTCCCACAAAGAAGTTTGTGTCATTGCCTTGTTCATCAAGTGTGTGATCAGTCTTGGCTTAAACAGTGTGATGCACTGCTTAAAAATGCATTTCCTTCCTCTTGCAGTTATGGTATGTTTGAATGAATACTCATTTTGCCATGGTTGCTACTTCACTGCAATTTTTGCTGGCCAGATGACCTATGATTCTCAGTTTGAATGTCTGTTTTTCTTGTCCTGACATTCTCTTCTTTGAATTGCAAAATCTAGCTGTTCATTCAGTCTTGATTTTACAAGGCAGAGATTTGCATTTAATAAATTTTGGTGTGTTTTGACTCAGGATAAAATTAAATGGGTTTCTCACTTCACTCTATAAGGTCTTGATCAATAGTTTGTAAGTTACTTTGGAGTTTAAAATCCTATTAAATACCTTCTGCCTTTTCAAAACCTAGTCCCATAAGCCTAGATCCAAGAAAGATCTTTTGAATACATGTCTAAAGCCATGGCTAGTCCCATAGATAAAAATGGGAGATAGCAAGGATTTGAATTTGTGAGCATGTTTTATTACCTCTTTAAAGTGTCATGCAGAACAACAATTAGTTTATGTTATTGATGAGGAAGAATGAAGTTCAGGGCAAACCTAAACTTCTCTTGCATTATACTTTTTCTAAAACATAATAGATTGAATATTCATGACAATTAGAATGTTTTCTAAAGTTAAATTTCTATGTAAAAGAGAGAATGGCTTGAAGCCAACTTTAGAGAACTATGGTGTTACAACAATGGTTACAACAATTACTGCTTTTTGCCTGCAGGATGCTGCAGAGCTTATTGAATATCACAGTCTGGGAGGCATATTCCTGGTGTGTCCTTCTGTAATGCCTGCTCCCAACTGTAACACATTCAGATGTGATCTTTGTGATCAGTATAAACGCTGGTCTCTCCTTTTAACCTCGATCTTTTAACTTCCCTTAACAGGAGAGCCTTGGAAATAAAGATTTAATAGGCTGCTGTTTACTATACCAGTACTTTATCTGTACTAGATGGATACACTGATGTAACTGATAGAACATTTCAAGCTGTTATTATTCCTTTAGCTCTTTAAAAAGTTTCTTTGAAAATCTATTGCCCCTTGAAAAAGTATTTTCTCTGGTTCTATTGTAACTTCATATATCAGCAGCCATTCTGGTGTTTGCAGTTAAGAAAGAGGGCAATTAACAGGATGACAGTTGGCATATCTCAGTAAGCAACCTAAATTGCGTACCAACTGGAGTTGTAGTTGCTAAATTTTGCCCCCAGATTTATAATTTGTAAACTTTTTTCTAGTATTTGTTTCATAGGTCAGAAATTAATTCATAAATCTTAACCCATATAAATGTATTTTTAGATTGACATTAGGCAGGAAGACTTACGTAATTTTGCAGGACTTTAATAAAACTTTTAGAAGAGAGAAAGAGAAATGAAGTAAGCAAAGAAAATCAGAAAGGCAGAGGAAAATTTGAAGGGGAAGGCTGATGGAGAGGCAAAAAGAGAAAAAGAGAAAGAAATAGAAAGAAAAATAAAAAGAGGAAGGGAAAGACAAAAAGAGGAAGAATAAGAAAGACAAAGAAAGAGAAAGTTAAAGAAAGAAAAAGCAAGCAAAAGAGAATGAGAAAAAGAAAGAGAAGGAAAGAAAATATTAAATTCCATATACACTGTCAGTTACTGGGAATGAGGCATATGAGTAGTTTACTGGAGTAATTATTGCTCAAAGTTTTAAAAAAATGTGATAGAAAACATTCAAAATTTTGGTTAGTTATTCCTCCTGTTAAAAGTTGGAAGATTATTTCCAGATACTGGGTCAGCTTTCTACACTAGTACTTTCAATGGGACTATATCAGACATCCTTGTCATAAAATACAGATTAATTGTAGACAGCATGCTTGCCATTTTAGACTTGGGAAACAAATACCAGATTCTTTTTTTTTTTTTTTCAGGGGAAAATATAAGTAGTTTAAATGTTGTTCATCTCAAACTGAGTGACATAGCCCTCTGTTTCCTGTGGGTGCTTAGTGCACATTCTCAGTGGTTTATTTGAAGTGCTTCAGTAACTGAAGGACATGTGCATAAAATAATATCAGACAAAAAGAATTATCAAGTAAAGAGGGAGCATTTTTTGTGTTTTGGTTTGTACTATGTTTTGATTTTTTTCTTAAGGAAAAGTAATAAAATGTTAACAGAACATTTATTGGTCCTTAGAATATGAAAAAAAAAATTGCTTTACGTCTGAAACATCTTGTACTAAAATAAAAAGCTACTAACAAAATTGTATATTTGAAAATTCCTTGTCCAAAAAAAAGTTTATTTAGTCATTTACATCAGAACCTCAGGAAGCTGCATAAAGAGAGAAAAAAAAATCATAAGTTATTGTGAAGATAAATAATTTCATAGCTCTTAAAACTGGATGACCATCAAATTTTTGCAGGCTGGAAAACATTCTAAGGAAGTGTGATTGAAAACTTATTCTGTTTTTATATTTTTCCCTAGACAACCTTCATTGATTACTGTCAGATAAAATTTCTTGTCTATGTGAACTTGTCCTTCAATCCAATCTGTAGATTCTTAAATTTAAAAAAAAATGTTACTGAACTAAGGAAATAAATACACAATGAATATTAATCTCTATACCTCTATTTTAAGAAAGACTCCAAAGAAACTTGCAGTAATAATAAAAATTCAGAAATAATGTGTTTCACTTTAGGTTAGACCACAACTGCTATTCAGCAGGGAAAAAACTCCACTTTTCCATATATTTTTTTTTTCTATGTCACTACTGTAAACACATTTCTTGCTTTATGCTTATTCATATCAATTTGATTTAATCAAGAAGATAAATTTATTTTACAATATGATGATAAATATTGAAATAGGACATCATACTAGCTTGCTTAGCAGTAGTGTTCCAAATTAAAAAACTAATTCTTTAATAGATATATGTAATTTTGGATCTGAAAAATACGATCAAAACTTTGGAAAAGTTGAGCAAAGCTGATGCATGTAAACAAGCAGCTTTAGAATTGTGACTTCAGCCCATAGACATCTAATTTCTGCCTCAATCTTATTTTTTTCATCTGTAGTTGGTTGCAAAATCCTCAGCAGGACTATGCTAAAGCAAGAATGTGCCTTGTCACTGTTTAATGTGCAGAGAAGCCTAATCATTCATCCTGAGATTTCACCTATAAGACCAAAGCTTGGCAACAATTAATCTCTATGAAAAGTGAGGATTGGGTACTTCATAAAAATAGGTGCCATAGTGTTGATGTATAGAATACTAAAAATAGCCTAGAGAAGAAATATATATGTGTATTACTGGCATAGCAAATGTAGAGCAATCACACTGTCATCAGTGTCATTTCAGTACCAGCATTACAATACCTGTGGTAAGATAGTGAAGTGACTAAAATGTACTGAAAAAGGTTTATCTTTAGTACATAAAGGGAAACAGCAGAGAAATGTAACAGTTTGCCCTAGTCTTCCTTTGAGAGTTTCTGTCCTGATTCTGCAGCCACATGTCCCTTTTCCCTACTTGACTATTTTCCAGTAGCTGTATTACAAAGCTCAAATCCCAAACAAGGAGACTTTGATTCAAATAAAGTACCCAAAGCTTGTTCTTGAAAAGAAGTCAAGCTGAGATTCCTCCTCTGATAACATCTTCTCTGATGTCTTGGCAAGCTTTCTGTCTCTGGGGTTACAAACCTTAAACCAGGAAAGATCAGTGCTTTATGGCCATGAATTGTGAGGGGTTTTTTTTGTTGTTTGTATTTTCTCTGAGCTGCTATTAATATGTTCTCATGTCTGAGACATTACTAAGGAACTGATGAATCCCTGTGTAGGCTGCTTTCTAAAACCTTTACCAGCGCCCTACGTAGAAATTCTCCTCTTTGATATGAAATCCTAGAGAATTTACTCTTGACAAGCAAGTTCTGGAAGTCTTCATTCTCTGGAATTCAAAGGACTAATGCCTTTGTCTCTGGACAGTCAAATTGCTGAAGCTACTCCATAATGTATAATTCACAGCCAGAGACCAGCATAATTTTATTCTTTGTTACTCATATTAGAAATGTATTTTAAAATGCCTACCAATTTGAGAGGTGGTAGTAGTAGTATTATAACAATACCTCAATTTTTAAAAAACTCTGTACATTACTTTTTTTGTAGCTGGCCTTTCAGCATCTCTTTTGCTAAAGTCTTCTCAGCATATCTCTCAACGATGTTTCTTTTACGGAAAGATCATACTGGAAGATAAGGACCCTTTGCTGTCTGCCAACATTTTTACCTCCTCTAGAGGTAAAATGTCTAATACAGAGAACCTGTTTTTAAAGTTTTTCCAAACTTAAAGCACACATTTAAGTTGAATAAACAAAATATGGGCTGGCATGAACATCTCTGCCTTGTTTTTTCCTGGAAATCTCTTTTGTAAGTTGATTTGTGGGGGTTTTGTACACTGTTTTGGATTTTTTTTTTAATAAATAAAATGTCCTGATTTGAAGTCCTTCAAAAATTTTATTTTCTTTTAAAACTGTGAGTAATTACTGAAAATAAAAAGTGTTCAAAGACATTCACAAAATTGTTTTCCAGTTTAGGATTTAAACATAAAAAGATCTTAGAAAACTCCCTCAGTTTAACAGTTTAGCCAGTTAAATGAAAAAATAGCCAGCCAAGTATCTTCAGTGGTTTTACTTAAGTACACTCTTGATTTTCATGGACTTAATGCAGAGGGAAGGGTGAATCATCTCTACATATAAAAGTTTCAGACTAAGCGTTACTCTGTGGTCAAAATCACATATATACACACTAAAACCATTGAACTGCTTTAAAAAGCAGGTGATTTTAAAATCAATGTGATTTGAAGATTTACTTAGTGGTTGAATATTTTGAGTTTATATTTCCAAGCTTTTTAACAATTAAAAAAATGAAATTAACTAAAAAAAGTATGTAAAAATATAGACTTTCTTGATCATGATTAAGCTTTGTAGTTTAGGTAAATAGACAAAGGAATGAAGACTTTCTGAATCAAAAAAGAGCAACATCTCTAAAAAGAGAGATCTGAAGACTAAGCAATAACTACAGATGAATTTGGCCAAACCTTTGATTTTCAGACTACTTTGCCCTAGAGAATGAATGTTTTTATAATCATGAAAAAACCCTTTGTTTGCTAAAAACTGAGTTATGGAGAAGCGCAAATGGGTACATAGTTGAATGCTTAAAAAGTATAGAGAATAACTACCCACAGAGTAGTAATCCCATAACTATGGCATGTAAATTGAGGGCTTCTGTGGCTGTTGCTTCATATCAAATATACTGAGCTTCTGTTTGTTTTTCCAATGGCCAGTACCACAATTTCAGTTTAGTAGACTAAGGTCAAAGAGATCTTCATTTTTTCTTACAGTCTTGCATAAAAATGATCTATTGTAAAGGTTTTGCATATCAAATTAGGCCCTGAGTAATACATTAGGGTGTATTTATTGATATTATCAATGACATTTATCTTTTCTAGTTTCTTAGTGCCGCAGAGACTAATACAAAAAGAAAAAACGCAAATATGAATAAAAATTGTAACATCCTCAGTCAACATATCTAAACTCTGAATACATACAAGGAATAGTTCTTCTGTATGAGGGACATTTTTTTTTTTCATTCCTAAAAGCATGTACACACAATGCAATGCATTCCCAGAATCTTCAAATGGATATTACTGGGATTTCTAATGAAAATAACCATTTTGCGTATTTATTTTCCAAATTTACCTCCTTGTAGGTGAAACCTTTAGGTGTGGAAATATGTAAATTTCAGAGAAAAATTTATCAGATATTTCCTACTAATAACAATGTGCTGTGTACAGATACCTGTATTTTGCTTTTATTATTTTTCCCCCAAATACTGGAAACTGAAATTTCCAAAGTGATCTTGACAGGCCATGTTATCAGCATCTGACATTGGGCACCGTACCATAAATGGCTTAAATGGCTTTCATACTGAAAGATTGTTTTGTTATTCACTTAACTATTCTTAACATATAACAGACATGTAAAAATCAGTTCTCGTGTGCCTTACACGGGAAAGACATAAAGGATTTACGTTATTAACTGACTATAGGAATGAATGCTAGATTACCTGACTAAGGTTTAGGACATAGCACCTGAACAGCTGGGCATCTGGGTGTGGGGAGATTTGTGAATTATATATGCTCGAATATTATGAATATATGTGAATTATATTGTGAGGAACCAAGCACAACCACGTCACTTTGGAGCTCATGTTCCTGTTTAATCTCAGAAGCTTCAAAACCACACTTTTCATTTCCCAGGAGCATGCATCTGTGTACAAAATAATATTCTAGACCATTTGTATAAAATGGTATTCTAGATTGTTTTGTATTTTGCCTATGCCCTGCGTTATTTTTCATGTTTATGTCATGAAAATGCTCAGTCAAGGTATGAAGTTGCTTGTACAATTCTGTTTTGGAGTAAAGTGCAATTGCACAGTTTGAAGCCAAATTATACTATGACCACAAAACCAGATAATAGCCCTTGACGAATTTTTGTTTGGAAGCTGGGACATAGGCTGAAGGAACGGGAAGCTTTTTAAAGCTAGATAGTTTAGGATATTAAATATGCATGGGTTTTTACCTGTGAATGCCATTTTTGCAGAGGTGACTGCCTCAGGTGAGGGCCTAGATTACAGAGGAACTGTGGCTGTGTCTTCATTCTTGGGTTTCCCTGGTGGTTAATCAACAAGAAGCCTCATCCAAAGTGCCACAATCTCCTGCTTCACTGTATGGGGCTCTAAACACTTGACTGGTATGGTGAATTTGCCCTCTGGGATCTGCAGCATTTCATATGATGACATGGAAAATCCTTTTGGTTGAGTCTAAAATGGTGGACTCTGGGGAGCTCCTGAGCTTCTGCTTTCAACTACACATTAATCCCTGTGCTTGAATCTTGTCATTCCCTTCTTCCCCCTCTTCCTTTCAGCCTTCCTGCCCTTTTTGTCTGTTTTGCCTTTTTCTTTCTTAATGAGAAAGACCTGAGGATTAGGCTGGAAGGTGCCATGTGTCCAGCTGGGGCTCTAGCTGAGGTGCCTGAGCATGTATCAACACCTGACACGTGCTGTAGCTCTGCTTAAACTCTGCCTTTCCCAGCAGCGTCAAGTCTTGCAGTCTGTATTTCAGTCTTTTCCCTTCTTACTCTCAACCTCAGTTTATAAAAAACGACAACACAAACTTATCCTGCCTAAAATGTGAAGCACAATTGTTTGGTTTAAACTTCTCAGGCAGCTTGAAACTTTGTTATCAGTCAGCTCAGTGTTGAAAAATAATTACTACATGCAATCATGAATTTCACTTGGCTTATTATCCAATAGAAGCATAACACAGTAATACCTATACCAGATAAGTCAAGAAGTAAAAAGGTTTATTCGGAACCCAAGAGGTGATTCGTGTGACAGATGCTTCTTAATTTAGAAAAACTTTCTTCAAAGCTAGCTGTGACTTCATATTACTTTGTGTGTGTGAAGATTCCTGCCAAAACTGAATATCTAGCATTTCTGAATAGCAAGTTACATCTGAAAAAGAGATACAACCTTGGTTACGGTCAGAAAGGGGAATATATAAATAGCAGTTTCTATGTATTTGGTCATGTCTGCTTACTTTTCCAACCAAAATAAACTTTTAAAATCTTTTTTACTCATGTAGGCAGTCCAGAGGAAATACATCTTTGGTAAACGGTGCAGTAACTCTTTTCGTTTAGATATTGTCTACAGAAATGTTATGCTACTTTCCTAATACAGAACTACACTGATTTGAAAGTCAGGGCAGGTTTGCAAAGCTGCCAAAGAAAACAGAAAAAAAAAGAAAATAAAAAATTCCCACTCTCAGCTAAGCCCTCAAAACAGAAAAAGAGTAAGAGATTTATAGGTCAAAAAACTTGCTCTCAAAAGGTCAGAAAACATAACAGAATATTTTTGCATAAAACCTACAACTTTTGACTATCACATTTAGATCATTAGTTTCTCTATGTGCAGACTGAAACTAAGCATCCTTTTTGAAAACTTAAGCATGAAATGCAATTTTTGCAGCTTTCATATTGAAATTCAAGGTAAAATTTGAACAGAACTAAAATATTAAGCATCAGTTGTAAAATACGTGGGGCAAGAAGATACATAAAAAGATATTACATTTTGCAGTGTATGATGTGGGACCAAAGAGCATTTCATCCAGATGCAAAACTTTGTCTTGACTCCCTACAAATAGAGCATGTGAATAGAGTATCTATAAGATCCTTCCCTTTCTAACCTTCTTTCTGTCCCTGGTTCTCCTCTCTATTTGCCCTAGTTTCCTCTGAGAAGAGGTATAGAGGGCTTATGTAAAAGTCAGAGATGTCCCCCAGTAGGCCCCCAAAACTGGACAGATGGAGAAATATGAATATAGATTTGCACCTGCCCAGCATAATACATGCAACCAAAGAAGCTCATGCCCGTGACCCCAGCTCTCAAGCAGAACTACAGATACATCATGAATAATACATAATACTATATATTAATAATAGGAATCCATATAGCAAAATATATTCTCCATTAGGCAGCACCCTTGTCCTCAAGAGACACAGTAGAAATCTTCCAAAAATTCAGGAGAAATATGACTACAGGCCAAATACTCCCTCAGGAAAGTCAGAGGCAAAAATAAAAATAATCGACTTTAATGGTGCATGATTTTGTGCTTTATACGTAAAAAAAATGTTCCTCATCACATGCATGGACAACAAGGCAAATACATCTGGTTAACAGAATGTGGCTATTTTGGGCTCAGCATGGTGCTGTGATTATTTCTGTTGTTTACTGTTTATATTTATGTCTATCTTTAAACACAGGGAGAAAAACAGTAAAAAAAAACCTCTCAGTGAGATACCCATTTTCTAACAGTTGCAGTGGACAAGGATTTCACACAAGGTCACTGGCCAGCAGAATGCATTTTCTCTGTTCTCAGGTTGTGCATCTCTAAGGAACTCCTTTAAATGCACTTTTTTTTTTTTGGGAGAAAAATAAAGACAGAAAAAAAAAAAGAAAAGAAAAGCAACCTAGAAATAGTTTTCATTCTGTAGATTTCAGAAAGTATTTTTTTCTCACATAACTGTGTTTTTTCTGTAATGCCAAATGTTCAAAATATTTTCTTCACCAACTCTCTCAACTCCTTTCTGTCTCCTTTCTTTCACTTACCAAGGCAGTAATTCCCAAATGGAAATTTTATGTTTTGCTACTGGGTATAAATTGGGAGGAAAAAAAATAAAGTTTTGGGAAATAAAAGTTAGCGATGAACACTTGTGGCTTGATGGTCATGGTTTAACCCCAGACAGCAACTAAGCCACTCACTCACCCCCTCCCTCCCAGGGGGATGGGGAGGAGAACTGGAAAAAAACTTCCATTGTTAACTTTCACTTCCAAAATTATTCTAAGAGAAGCTGTTTCACTCAAAGGTGTTTATCAGCAGTATGGATAGTAAGTCTGGGCAAAAGAGCCTGGGCTGGAGAAGCAGACCTGTTTTCTGACTCACATGGCATGGGGCCACATGCAGGCCTCTGGTTTATTTGTAGAAAATGGAGGGGAACAGTTTCCTGTTGTCACACACTCGTGCTGTAGATGGTACATGGGTGCATGGGAGAAAGGAACAGTTTAAACTAAGGCAGAACTTTTCCTGAAGTGTTTATTTATGAGCACTCGTGTGTCACGAAGGCCGGTCTCATGACTTTAAACAAAACCCAATGTCATTGCTTCCAGGAGGTTAAAATGAAGTGCAATAGAAGAATTATAACCACTTTGCCAGCAACCGAAAGAAGGTCAGACCTTGCTTAGGACTGAGGCTTGACTACATGGAGTGATGCTAGTCTGCTGATACTTGACCTTTAGGTTCCTCAGACTTGGCACAATTTTGGGGAAGTGGCAGCTGTCAGAAGGTCAAAGAGTGGAAAGGCCAGGCTGGTGGCAGGGGTGGGCAGGTTGCAGGAAAGGTGTCTTCTGCAACCAGTTAAGGCCCTGGTTTCTCCTGAGCCATAAGGTGGGAGACTCCAACAGAAATGGTGATGGATGAGGGTGCTCTAAGCGGATGGGCCTGAGAGGCAGGTGGAGGTTGTGAAGGGAAATGTCTGCAGGTAGCCAGAGCATCGTTCTGTCTGCAGGTGAGAGGGCAAAGGGGGTTGTGGGGCCAGGAGGGACATGGGGAGACGCTGAGAGGCTGTATAGCAGCAGTCCAGCCTGGCTTCTCCTCTTGAGCCCCTAGGGGATGAAGGAATTGAGGCGGGGGGAAGGAGAGAAGGAAAGATGGAGGGAGACTGGGGAGAAGGGAGGGAAGGATGGAGCAGGGACGGGGTGGTGTGAGCCCTCTCCCTGGGCTGGCTGCAGGGCGGGAGGGGAGGCAGCTCCTGGGGAGGGGAGGGGAGGAGAAGAGGCAGAGGGGATGTTGTTAAACAGTTTCTTACCGTAAGAGGGAGTTGGGACCCAGATCTTTCCAGTTAATCACACAACAAACTTAGATCATCGCAATAAAAAGCAGCTCAGCTCACTCTGCCTCCTCTAGTGACCGGCTGTACACAGGGTCCTTCCGAGGAGCCATCTCCTCTTCTCCTTCCCGCCAGCCGCCCGGGGGGGCTGCCAGCACTATGTGGGCCACCCAACTCCTGCCAGCCTTGCTGCTCCATCAGCTGCTGCTGCTTCCCATCACCATCCCTGCGGCAGGTCAGTTTTCCTATCACTTCGCTAGTCACTCCCCTCCACCTCACCGCTCCATCACCTTCCCTCTGCTTCGCTCCACCGCGCCGAGGGCGGCTGCTCGGGGCGGCGCACCGGGCGCACCCCTGCACCTCTCCCCGCAGGTGGGGCAGGCGCGGGAGCCCCGCCGTGCCGGCGCCCGCAGCTCCCGCCCGCACTGCCGGGGCGGCGGCTCAGGTGCGCCCGCGGAGGGCTGCGGGGCGGAGGGCTGCGGGGCGGGCGGCAGAGCAGCGGGTCCGGGACAGCCCGCACTCCGTCTGCGGGAGCGTGTCTGCGACCAGCGCTTTGCCGGGGCAGGGAACGCGGCACGTTTGGCTGTTTGTGGAGGGGTCGCTTGTTCCCGCCACCCCGTCCTCGGGTGACAGGGAGGTTCGGGGCTCGCTCACGATGGGGAGCCCCGGTGACTGAGAGAGGGAGAAGGAAATCTCAGTGTTGCCTTAGGTGCTCTCGGCCGTTATACGGACATCAACATGTACTCTGAATTTCTGAGTGGCAGAATAAATGCTAAATAATAGAAGTTGTCAAGCAATACTCAAAACACAGGATAGTACGTTGCTGAAAGGGAATGTTGCTGCTGAAGTTCAGCAGCATGAACGTGCTATTTCTAGGCTCAAATACTTGCAATTTCATTAGACGTTCTTGATGAAATCCGGGAGGCGGCAGGGGGGAAGGAGCAAACAATAAGTAATCAAATGCTGGAAGCTCTTTAGCTGAATTTCTTTCCTGAAGTGTCCCCCTTGGACTGGATATCTGAAGAGCCAACTCTGCATTTCTATTGGCCCTCTGGGGAGACCTTTAAGGAAAAAAAAACTTTGCAAAGGTTTCTACAAACCTTTCCTTCCTTCCTTCCGGCAACATTGTTAGGGTCAGACCTTTGCACAGACAGAAACAAAAGACAGCCACAATTCAGGGAAAGGATCTGCCAGGAGCGGGTAGAGTGAGGGCAGGCACACACAGCCTCTGGGTCCTGGGGCAAAGGTCAGAGCATCAGGCAACATGTATGGCAGGTGATGTTGATGGCTTCAAAGACATAATTACATTTTCTAATTAAAAAAAAAAATAAATCTTGAAATAGAATTTCAGAGTGGAATATTTTGTAATCTGAGTGGGCAAGTGAAAAACAGACTGGCAGTATCATGTGCAGTAGAATCTGTCATTTTTCCCCTACAGTAAGAGTATGGTTCTGTAGGATGCTGAACATCTCACCAGAGCTTCTGTACTCAGTCTGCTCAATGATTTTGCTTTCATGAGCATTCTTAGCAGGTGCTACTATGCTACTACACTCTTCTGAACTCTTTTTCCCTCGCACATTGCAATTTCCATTTTATGGACCCATGACCTCTCTGAAAAGTGATGACTAGAGCTGGCTAGGAATTTTCTGAGAATTTTTTTTTTTTTTTTAACTGGAAAATGCTGACCCATCAAAACTTTTCACAGTAATAATTCCTTCTAAACAGAAACTTACTTTGGCTTGGTTCCCCCAAATCAACTGAAAGAGAAATTTGCAGCATTCAGAAAATTCACAATAGCTATTGGTATCTGTGGTTGAGAAACTCTCACCTGTGACAGAAACTCCACTGATGGGTTAGTTTGAAATAAAGTGGAACAAATATCCCACCCCTCCAACTTTATTCCATAGGCCAAAGATACAGAAACTGGCCTGTAGCCGAGTTCATAAGGAGCTAGTTCATGCTTATTTTCTTGATAGTCAGGATTCTTTTCTTGAATGAGTGAAATTGTTCTTGTTCTCCCAGACTGTAGGCTCTCAGTGCTGGTCCATATTTTACCAAGCTCAATGAATATTTAGTCTCTCTAATGTTCCAACAGGAGGGACTGAGAGACTGCCTCTACTGCCTGTGTCAGCAGACTGATCAGCAGAGTTGTGTCTAATCCATGGGCTCTCCAGTTCAGGAGTGGATGGTTCATCTTGATGGGGAAGAGAAACAGATTTCCAAAACTTTAGAATTTTTCAGAGTAGAACTTGTATTCGGGCCAGCTTTCATAGTGTCACTTTCTTGGCAATTCTCCCTTTCTTAATTTTCATCCCCCACCCACCTTAATATTAATCAATCCCATTGTTTGCCTTATGGACAAGAAAGATTGGTCTTACCACACACTTCCACGTGCTTACCTTGCTTTTAAACAATACATGATCTTCTACAAAAGTGTCTATATTTTTACAGTGTAGGCAAGGAGCGGTTGTGCCGTGTCTTTCTGCAAATACATTGACTGTTTTCTAAATATACATGGAATCTTTGTACAGGATGTTGAATTCTTTCACCGTGGATATTTTAAAGAAACATTAATGTTTGTCTATATATTTATTATTTTTATATATGACAGGCATGCTAAATGATGAAAACAGAATTTAAAAACAGGAAGAAATCTTTTGCTAAAGCATATCCATTTTCTGTTAGCGTTCTGTCATAATTGATTTGAAATGTACCTAATGATGAGTATTAGTTCTTCTGTGATTGGATCTCATAGAGTTGGAATCCCATGCCCTAGGTTCTGGGTGAAGACAATGTCCCATGTTACGAAGGTTGCTGACTAATACATTTGAGTTATATTAATGGGTAAAGAAAAAGGAGGGTGAAAATAAAAAAACCTGGAAATATTAATGTCAGCAAGCTGTCCACACTATCAGTTTCTGAGTTTCCTTTTAATATGTAAAAGATAAGAAGGTGATTCGTGAAAGATAAATGTGCAAGGTTCCTATGGACAGCCTACCTAGTCATTATGAATATCTTGTAGGTCTCTGACACTTGCACAAAGAAATTAATCTGTAGCTAATAGCTTTATCAGGCAGTTTTCTTCCTTACTCAGACACTATTCAGTATTCTTAGTATCTCATTCATGATGTTAGTCTAGTGACACTAAAAATTAGTTTATAATCAAAGTAAAATGTAGTATATTGTAAAAGTGTGAATGTTAAAGATTTTTTAAAATTATAAAATTCTGTGAAAAAATACTGCTAGCCAGTGTGTTTATTCAAATTTCTCTGCACTTTCTGTAGTTTGGATGATTTGAAGCTCCCAATGAAGATCTGGGAGTTACACTTAGTTCCTATAAATAACTATTGCTTAAAAAAAAAAAATCCCATAGACATAATCAATGTATGAATTTTGTGTATTCCTGTGGTTTGCACAGCTAAGTATACTTTAAAAATTTAATGTGATTTATACTTCCCTATCCCAGCTGTAGATAATCATTATACTATATACTGTCAACAAAACGAAATGATACTTTGCCAGTTGGAAGACTGTGTTCCTTCTGTTTAATGGAATCCTTTTGGTGCTCAGTGCCAGGGGCTGCTTGTTTTGCTCTCACATGTAATACAGCACTTACCCTGCTTAACAGATTTTCTGTTTCTATTAATGCCATTTTCATAAGCAACATAGCAGGAGAACGTAGAGTTGAAAGACACAAGATTAAAATATTGCATAAAACTCTGGAAAATCGTGCACTGAAGTCAATGGAGGGAAAGCCTCTTATTGGAGGAGCTCATCTGTCATTATTGTAATACTTCAACTGAGGCCAGGGTTGGAAGGGAAATGTTCAGTCTCCCTTGGAGATCTTAATATCTCCCCTTTGGATCTTTGCACTGAACATTAGTTTGCCACTTAAGCATTTCAAACTTTTCCAGGGAGATTTGAAAGCAGGATAACTGGGCCTCTTCATGGGTAAAAGCTTTATGTGGAGAGGAATGGGGTTGCCCTGAACGTTTGCTAATCACTTGTGCTGGATGAGTGTTGGAATTTCACTCTCTCCCCATCAGCACTGAGGCGGCGTTGAAGGCCAGAGGCTAGAAGACAGCATGGAGGTGAGACAGGATTGATCATAGAGGTGAGAAAGGACTGATCTCTACTTGCTTGGGAAGCATGAGTAGTAGCAGAATTGGCATGATGTGAATAATGTTTGTACCTTGCAGTGTGGGAGTCTGGCAATTACAAAGAACTGGGAAGGAGTGAGGGTAGTCTCGCTGTTACCCCGTCTTTTTTTCTGTAGGTTTTTTTGGCAGTATCCTCAGACAATAGTAGAGCTGTTCGTGGTTAGTACCTACTTGTAAAGCAGGGCTGCAGCAGAGCAGAGCTGGGAACATGCTCCAGATTAGTCAGATGTGTTGGCAAAATCTAGCTGCAAGAGTTTTCAATGACTTTTGAGCCTCCACCCATGTGCTGTCTGATGAGCCCAGCCATGACTGGCAGTCCTCGATGCTCCTGGCCCAGCTGAGGCCTGGCTGCTGCCTCTGTCTCCCCTCAGCTCCAGCTCTTCCTATGACTCCCAGCCTTGGCCAGCAGCACTATTTTTATGTATACAACATACAGCAAGGCTCTCATCACTTCACAGGACTGTTGTGCTGCCCTCACCAGTCTGTCGCTCTTTGCTTTGCCCAAGTACCTGCCCTGCATACTTGTGCTTTTCTCTTTACCCTCACTCTGTGCCTGGATGACCTCAGCAGTGGCCATGACCTCGTTGCAGAAGTAGTGCTGGTTGTCTCAAAGGAGACACCAAATGCTTGTAAAGATTGTAGAACGCAATGTGAAAATGTGGGGATTTAATTCTTGAGTAAAATGCATAAGAAGACAAATCTTAAAAGGGAAAATCCTCTTAGTAATTTAGCTAGAGGATATATACAGCAAGTCAGAGTACAATCTGCAGAACATTTGTTTCTGGCAATGGGTCCCAGCATCCTGCTGAGCTGATAACTTTTTCTTAGAAGAAAAAGAGCTGTTCTTTTGTATTTACCATCCATTTTTAGAGCACACTATTTGTTGTTAGCTTAGTTTCTTGAGCTTTTGGGATGACCATAGGAGAGAGTTACAAAGGCAAGACTTAGCATAAACATGAATTTTAGTTCCAAGTAACATTTCAATCTTTGCAGTTGCTAATAAGAGGAATGTGTGCATTGGGGGGGGGGGGGTGTATGTGTGTTAGTGATGATATGCAATGTAAAGCCAGAAAGAAACACCTTCTTGCACTTCCTGGAGCTGTTCAACAACTAAGCTGAAAGCTAATGTAAAAATCAGGAAAAAAAAAATCACTATACTGTATATCTACATTTCGATTTACTTTATGAAAAGAAAATAAGAAAATAAAATAAATTTAAGAAGTTAAAATAATCACATCATCCTCCTTTCTGAGAAACTGTTCAACTATGACAACCTAGAGATGCCTCCTTGGACAGCTGTTTTTATTTTGGTGACTTTCCATCTGTACAGCTGACTGCAGTTTTTATGGGTATGGTTGGTAAACTTCTTTCACGCCAAATTATTGTCTTATATAAATAACTTCATTAAACTTAATCTGGCATCTAAGTCCATTCATTCTACAAAGTTCTCTTCTTGGGCACAGTTCAGATTTGTTTCAGTTTCTCATTAGGTTGCTCTTTCTTTCTTCCTTTTTTTTTTTTTAATTTTTCCAAATGAGACCCATTTGGAAAAAGGTATTCACTTTTTTCCATTCTAACCAGCAATCTGGACATTTCTGATACTGAAACAGGCATAAGGAGAAGTCAAAGTAAATGAAAGTAAGTTAAAAGTATGTTAAAAGTGCTGAGTATTAATTCTTTTTTATCAAAGTGACTCTGTTTGGACATGGTTTAAGAGAGAAAATTGCTTTGAATGTATTTGTTTAAAAAGTGCTTCTTAGTTATTCTCATAGACAGCAATACTTTGATGATCCCATCAATGATTTTAGTATCATTATTCACCTTTCACATCTTTTGTTACTGAGACTATACTGTTAACTTTACCTTGTGGTGCCTGAAAGAAACCATTTAATAATATCCACTCTCACCATCTTGTCAAGTTGGTGGTCGTTTTTTGTGTTTGATTGGTTGGTTTGGTTTTGAGGCTTCTTTTTTTTTTTTTTTTTTTTTGGTTGCCTTTGAGGTTTTTTTTGTTTGGTTGGTTTTTTTAATCTTAATGAAGTCAATATATTTGTGCTGTCATATTGAGGCCTGCACCAATAGGCAATTTACCCATGATCTTGTAAGTGATTTGAAAAGCATATCTTGAAAATACGTGATTGAATTTAATTAAAAGTATGATTTCAATCATGTTTTATAGACAAGCATATAATTGCATTTACATACTATTTTTTAATCCAAGTATGCTGAGAAGTGTTTCTTTTTTTCAAACACTACTCATTGATTTTTTTCTTCTTATAAAGTTTTGTCAAATGCAAATTTCTGCATATAATTAAATGTACCTAAATTTTATTTTAATTTTAAATTTTCAGTATTTATACTGAGATAAGCATGCAGTTTTGATATCTCCTGTGAGAAGTCATGTCTGACACTGTGATAATACATGGTTTTGCAGATTTTTGGTTTGTATATTTTATTGAGACCTAACAGTTGCTTGTTTCTCTTTTTTCTACCATTCAGATGCAAACTTATGAGTACATTTACTTATGAGTACATTTTGTTACCACAAAATTATTGTTGAGTATGATGTTCCCTGATAAAATGTTTGCTGTGTTTCTTGTGTGAATTTTGCTTTATGGCATTTATTTCACATAAGTTTTTGGTTGGGGATTTAAAATTTTCTATTTTTTTTCCCTTGAAAGTCTTTTATATGATGGTAGATTTCTGACTTCCCACCCAGTTCCCATCCCAAGTTTTAAAACACATGAAATTCAGCTTTCATATTTTATTTGTTTTCCTAACTCATTGGGGAAATTCAGTTTACTTTGGATTGCAGTGATGATTACTTGCAAAATTGAGTTAATAGCTAATATCATTTTGACATTCTGACCTGGTTGTCAATTCTAACAGAAATAATTCAATCTTTAATTAGTCATTCTGCTCAAGGTCAAGTGACCTTCGTTCCATTACAAACATGATGCAAAATATTAGGCAAAGATCTAAAATGCCAAATCATACAAAAGAAAGGGACTATGTCTCTTATATTTCTGAAATAATGGTGTAATTTTGTGACCATTTTTCTTCACTGCAATATATATAGAGAGATAGAGAGATATATCTCTTCAGCTTCTATGAGCTTACACGATGTGTGAACAATTTCCCTCTTTTTATTTTTTTTTTCCCCTGGTGCCATCTTATTTTGTATTTTATTGATCCATTTGGAAGGACTGCAGTTGATTCCTCTAGTTCTCTGATGGCACCTAAGTCTAAGGAATTTAAATATCTTAATTTTCTCAAGGTTTTTTTTTCCCTCAATATTTTGTTTCTCTCTGACATCTGACAAACATAAGGAACAGCAGTACTATTATATTACTGTCTGTATGTTTTTCTAAGGTAGAAATCGTAAAAGATCTTTTTTCATCCATAGTATGAAGACCTGTTTCTGATTTACATTAGTAACTATGATAATAGGAAAAAAAAAAATTCAATACCCCACACAGCTGAATGTTCAACACAATAAGATAAACAACTACTTAGGAAAATGCTGAAGTTTGATGAGTGTAAACAAACGGCATAAAGAAATAATACTCCAAAACACTGAGATCTCATTAAGAATCTTGATTTAAACATAAACTTTTAATTTTAAATCTATTTATCTTCTAATTTGGAAAATTTAGTGTTGAGTTTTGATGTGTTTGTTCTGTATAATAAAGTGGAATGCAAAGTTAGAAAGAAACGAAAGGAATGAGGCTTCTCACATTATCACAAGACATCACAATGTGTTTCTTTAAGAATGCACTAAGTATTGCATGAACTAGAGTGAAACTTGGAAACCTTGGAAGCTGACAGGCCAAATGCATCATAACTCCTGATTAATAAAAGCTTTGTAGAGTCTATGACAAGTCCATAAAAGTAGAGATTTTTCTAGGCAAGACAGCCAGCATGCTCCAGTTGTATTCTGTAAGACTACAACTCTTAAGCCTAAATATACATCTACATTAGAAAAAGCTGGACTGGTGGAAGAAGGAAAAAGGGATTACTAATAAGGTAGATAAAGTTAGATAATGTCATTGTGAAATTTTGCTGTAGACAATACAAGTAGTGTTTTGGTCTCATTATGATAGACAAAGGTGATCTTTAGGCCTGTTGACATCCTATATGCTATGTTGATTACCAGAGTGATGGTATCATATTAACTATATTAGTTTTTCACTACTAAACAGAAAACCAAATTATTTATGTGGTCAGACTAAGACATGAGGGTCTGAAACTTGACTGACTTAGATATTTGAACTCTAAATGGGGAGAAACTAGATTTATACCAAATTTATTGATTCCTATATAGTTCAGTATAAGACTTATTGTTTTCTGTAAAGTGTGAATTTTAAATTGAGGTATAGAATATAATCAAGCAATTTCAGGAATGAGAAGTGTGATGGTGTCGGAGCCCAACATAATTTTTCACGTGGGACACAGAAAAAAAGTTACTTTGCTCCTGTTTTCCCATTAGCTCAATGATCAAAAAATATCTAGAGAGCAGAAGAGATCAAAATACAAACACTTTTGCTGATTCCAACCTATTTCTCTTGTTAATCAAAAGTCTTAATTTCCATGATACTGAATATTATGGTGTCCTTTACTCTCAGTACTTGGTGTTTTGCTGGTTCTGTTTCTATAAATATAATTAAAATTACAGTTAAGTAGGTTCTAGAATACATGTACTACAACCTCCTGGTTTCTGTCATGTTAAGAAATAGAATGAGGTATCACCTTCACCTATTTGAGTAAATTTTGGAGTTGGCTGAAGAAATCTTTTTAGTTCATGGGAGTTTCTGTTTAAAAAAAAAAACCCAAACCATATTTAACTGGATTTTTTTTATTTGAATCAGCTGCTATTATTTTCAAATTTAAGTTAAATGTCAGGCTTCCATATAATACAACTACAGTGACTTAGTAATACAAGTACTTAGTAACTCTACTACAAGAAACATCAGAGAACATGACCCACAAAATAACCAAAAGCCTTGAATAATCAAAGATTATGAAAATGAAATGAACAACAATAATAAATTAGGAACATTAGTTATAGCATATTGCACAATAATCTTTAATGCAGACTATTTCTAAAGCAGTATTTAAGATTTTAATAATAAAAGCACCTGAAGTAAAATTTCCTAATTATTTTTATTTATTTTGTTGTAAGAGTTGTAAAAGTGACATTTTGTGTTATTCTGATGGTTCTAACTGTTACAGTACAGATGTGTTTGGCCCTTTGCCTTTTGGATTATAGGCAAGTCATAGAATATTGCTGTTTGAAAGCTAAAGTAAATCGGGCTGTTACGAATTGCTAAATACAAATTCAAACCCATAATCCTCTTTGGACAACTGCTAGGAAAAGCAGAAAAAAAAAGAACTGTGAACCATGTTTTTCAGGCAGAACAGAATTTCTTGATTCTTTTAATCATATTCTTGCATGCTAGCGGGTGAGTTTAAGAAGTTGTTATCACTGGGAATTAAGATAACGACACTTATCAGTGGATGGGAAATGTTAGCATCAGGCACTGAAGGAAAGTACTTTGGTATTTCTGTACGGATTCTTACCTCCATTTGACATAAAAGTCTTGGCTGAGACAACATAGAAGTAACAAATATGTCTTGTAAAATAATAGATTGAGGAATTTACCACAAAATTGTTACAGAAGACTTGGTTTCAGTGGTTGTCGTAAAGAGCAGATGCAGTCCTTTTTGCAGCATTCTGGCTTTATCACAGGTACAGCAAAAAATAAAGCAGATTCAATGCAGACACAAAGGTTTCCACTAACAGCGTGCTGCTACTTGAGGCAAGAGTGTCCTTATAGTATTTCCCTGTGCGTAGTGATTCATTATGTTAAGACAGGCCTTATGAAGAATGGATGAGAGAACTGGGATTGTTCAGCCTGGAAAGGAGGAGGCTGAGGGGAGACCTTATCAGTCTCTGCAACTACTTGAAAGGAGGTTGTAGTGACAAGGTGATTGGTCTCTTATCTCAAGTAAAAAGTGATGGGACAAGAGGAAGTGACCTCAAGTTGTGCTAGGGGAGGTTTAGACTGGATATTAGGGAAAACTTTTTCACCAAAAGATTTTTCAATCATGAACAGGCTGCTCAGGAAGGTGATGGAGTCACCATCCATGGAGGTATTTAAAAGACATGTATATGTGGTGCTTAGAGACATGGTTTAGTGGTTGGTGTGGCACTGTGGTGTGCTGGGCTAATGGTTGTACTCAATGATCTTAAGTGCCTTTTCTGATCTGAACAATTCTATGATTCTATGATTTTTGGTGCATATGCACTTTACAAATACATGGGTGAAAATGCTTAAAAACGCTGATATGAATCCCTAACCCAGCACCAAAGCTATAAACATTTTATCTTTTATTCAAAATCTTTTTTATAAAATAATACCATGGATTTAGAGGTAAATAAATGATTTTTTCTGAAAATTTTTGTAGTTAGAATTTAAATTGTGGGCTATTAGATGTGGGGCAATAGTGTAGGTCACCTATATCAGTTCAAAAAGAACAGTAAAATGGAGTGAAGATTATTTTATAGGTACATTGCAGCAGAGATATTCTACTCCTTTGATTTTATCTTTTTAAAGGCTGAAATCTAGTTTAAATGGCTTGGTGTATTTTTAGGTGTCTTAGGGATAACTCATTACTGAGACATATGATTTAGCTGAATCCAGTGAAACTGTGAGCTCACTTAATGATCAGAATGGAAGTTCTGCAAAGGGAACACCCTTAAACCCTCTTTGGCTTTACAATATGGGGAGTTGTCAGCAACTCCTTCAGAGTCTCAGCTATTGGAATTTACAAAGTTATTCTGAGCCTCTGCACAGAGTGACCAAGAAAAATTTACTGACTCAAGTGCACTCTGAACTTGCATGAGGAGTTATCTGTTCAGAATAGCATATCACTAGGCTGAGGTTTCATATATTTGAAAGACTGCCAAAATGTAATAATCCTGAGCATTCTCATTCTATCATTGTTGCAGATTCTGTAGAGGAAAATGAAAGGACAACTGTGAAAACAATTGTATGGAAAGAAGTTATGAAAAATACTATTACCTGCTTTGTAAATTAAGGATGGATTCATTCACCTAACCTTACCTGGATTAGCAATCTAATCCCAAAAGAATATCTAGAGTCATTGAATGAAATAGGAGAAATAGATTCAAGGGGCAATTGTACATATGTATTAGGAAAATTGTGGATTTTTTTCTTGCAAAAATTAAAGACTTTTCCTCTTGAATATTAGCCAAACACCTCTAACTGATCTTCCCTGCTTTATTTTATACTTATTTTTCTCTTTTTTATTTCTTTACTTCTTTCTTAGAGGGTAAAGGAAAAAGGAGAAATCCTCTTCATGACTACAAAAAAACTGGAGAGTTGATGCTCATTAAGGTCAACAAAACACTGGAAGTAAAAACCAAGCTGTTAAACACCACTGAGCAATGTGCCAAGAGGTGCAGCAGAAACAAAGGCCTTTCATTCACTTGCAAGTAAGTTATGTATCTCTATTTTAATTTTTTTCCTAATGGAACCTATATAACACATTTTGATCAAAGGTGTCTCTGCAATGGTCATCAGCGGTAGCTTGTACTGAGAACAACATAAAGACTGTGCTTTTTTACTTCTGTCATTGTTCTACCTGTCCAGAGTAGGTCAGTCTTTTCTGAAGCTTTATCTGAATTGTTCTGTCTTAGCTTGTCCAATCTGTAATCTAACATAGCTGAAAAAATGTACTCATGTTAAGATGTAGATGACTTGTGCTGCACTGTAGTGTTCCGTGAACATTTCTGAGATTTATATGTCTTTTATAAAATGGTTATTGTTACACATCACAGCTGCAGTATTTCAGCACCACTTCAGACCATATTCTGTCTTCATTCTTTACACATTACTCCTGCTGAACCTCACACATGGAGCACAGATACATGCACTGCTGAAGTTCACTGGCAAGTACTATGAATCTGATACAACAGAACCAGGCCTTCTGGGCTGTACAATCATTACAAGTATACGACAGCTATTCTGCAGCATCTGCTGTCTCTTAGAAACACATCATACAGCTGATTGCTTATTTTCCTTCTGCATACCCTCTACTATTTTTTGGAACAAATCGCTATTATTTTTCCCATGTCTTAGACTGAGATTATCCCCCTGGCCTCTCTTAGTCTAGCCCATTAGCAGTAAATGAAAGGACAGAAATGCAGGAGAATCTTGGAGAGAATGGATGAGTTCTGTACTGGTGAGTACTAGGCTAAATGTGAGCCCATTCTGGAGACATAAAAAAGTTTAGACAATCACTACAAATCGAAGCTAGACCAAGTGTGATAACAAAGCTCTTCCTTGACAGAAAAGGTCCTCAGCTGTAATTTAATCCTTCTTTAAGCCTTTAATTCCAGTGATGCAAGATGTAGTTTGTATTGTTTTGTACTTTGACAATTTATATGTAAACAATGAGCAGAGTTTACTTATTTCTATTAGAAAATATTTTCCAGGCATTAATATTTTTCACATGGTACAAGCCACTCCTTTTCCTGTTGGCAGAGCTTTCACTTATATCACTGCCAAGTGAATCAGGTTGCATTCAATACAGCCAGAGATCCTTGAGTTCTGATGGTCAGCAGTAAAGAGTATTATAAAATTAGATTTCACAGTATAAAATATTCTGAAGGGTGCCAAGCAAATAACAATTCTGTATTCCAATATCTGCTTATAAAAATTGTCTCAAGGTAGTTGTAGATTCACTGAATGGTGTATTTTGTGTTCTGAAAATATGAATGTAATACATTTGTTGATTTTATTTTACATGAATAATAATCTGTATTTTTAAAGCTCTTTCATTTGTGAAGATTTTATTTTTCTATTGAGACAGTGTCTGATGGATTAATTGAGGGTCAAATTCTGTCTTCTGTTATCAGTCAATAAAGCAACGTAGAGGAGCTATGAGAGACTATGAGAACACAGCTGAGAAGAGTCATAGTAACAGACAGAAGAACTGCAGTCAAATCACTATTTTGCACTGAAGATGAAAAAGAATTCCAAATCTGACGACTTAAACTCTGAATTTCCAATTTTCCCTGACATATTTCTAACAAGGAAGACTAGCAGCAGAGGTGTTTAGGTTCCTTGGTGATTAGATCCTGCCTGTGCTATCACTATGCAGCAGAGTAAGAGGGGTTTTTTCTAACTGGAACATTCTTGTGATTTCCAGTTTGGCCCCAGATGAGTCCTGTTGTGGTGTGCATAGTTCTTGACTGCTACTGTAAACACATATTTGACATATGTTTCTTTCTAAAGGAACCAGTGATTATTAATGTTTCCCCTTTATTCTTAGGATCCCCAGTCTTAAGCTTCACACCATCATATGGTTACTACAATGTGACATTTTTTTCCAGCTTAAATGAAAATGAATTAGTTTACTGGTTGCTGTGGGAGCATTCTAAAATAAGAGAAATAATACAAAATGACATTTCAAATAGTTGCAATATAAGACTTGGATTTTCCTTTGTTTATTGAAGTTTTCATGGCTTGATTCTGATATGCCATATCCATGCAGTAGTTCTCCATTACTTGGGTCACAGCACTGATATTCTGCTTTCTGGATGCAAACTCAATTTATTTAAGGATTAAGATGAAATAAAACCGAAACACGTCGTAACATAATTGTGACAATAGCGCTGGAGGCAGAAACATCTAGGTGTTTGCCCTGAGGTCTGGGCTTATTTTCTGTCAGAAAGTGGTAAAGTAGCAGATTCAAGGCACTATGGACTTAGAAAGGACCAGGCACTCCTTATTTTTGGGGAGGTGAGGGGTGAAGGGAGGGGATTTAAGACAACTTTTGGTTTATTTTTTACAAATGTTTGTATAACTTGCAAGTATGTTTTGAGTATATTTGATAATCATTAGACTTTGCTGTTTTTAACTCTGTATGCCTTTTTGTTGGAATGAATCTATGACATTTCTCATCTTCATCATTCCTCTCTTCTTCACATAGAGCTTGATCATTTCCAACTGAGTTATGCTACTGTTACCTAGATTTACCTCTTCTTCCTAACATTATTCCTAAAATCTCCTATCAAAGCACCCCTTAGATTCATTTACCTTGTCCTTTTGACATTATAACTCTGTGCATCTTTTTCTCCTTTTCCTGTCAGCTTTCTTAATCTATTGCAAAGCTGTTCTTATTCCTTTGTTTCACCATTTGCAGTCCATTGCTCCCACTGTTTTCCTTCAATCATCCTTGCAAGCTTTTCCCACTACATTTCTTATGGATGAGAAAAAGTTAATATAGTTACTATTTTATTGACTATGCAGATGACTGTTGCAGGCATGTCACTTCCTTCCCTACAAAGATGTTCCTGTCTTATCCTTTATTATCTGCTTAATTTCTGGAGGGTTTTTGTATTTAAACAGAAAGAGATTCCAGTATAGACCACCAGATTTCAGTATCTGATCAGAAGATCTATCCACTATCTCAATGTAAATAGCAATAATGAAAATTGTTGTAATCAGCAGTATCAGTAGACGAAAATCCAAGAATTTCCTTGAAAATGTTTACTTTGGAAGTGTAAAAACCCTCCAGATTTGGGTCCAAGAAAAGATTGTTAGAAACTTTTATGTGCAGAAGTGTCTGAAGCCAAACTGGAAAGAAACCAAAAGGCAACTGAAAGGCAAAAACTGAAATAAATGTTTGTAAACAGTGCATTCTGCATTCCCACTGTAGAAGAGAGGAGAGGAAAGAAGAATGTAATTGGAAAGACAGAAAAGGTCAAGGGTATTTTTGTGAAGATGGAGTTAAAGGCACTTGGATACGCTCATATTTGAGAGCCAGCCAGAAGAGAACAGAAGGCTGAACAAGGGCAGAAGGATGAAGGTTAGCAGGTTGGAAACATTTGGAGTCAACAGAGTAGAGAGAGCAGTTGGATGAAAAATCTGTTTGGTGATGGAAACGATAATGAAGAGGATATTTGAAAGAGAGAAGACTGGGGAGGTTGGATCTCGTAATATTTTTAACTGAAGCCAGCAAGATCTCTCACAGAAAAACTTGTATGGCGAATTAAATGATCAAAGAGCTTTGAGTTGAGGGATGTAGCGCTCAGGAATATGGCACAGCTAAAGAACAGATGAAGTGCAGGAAATCTGTATGTCTTTTGGATATTATCAAGTAGTGTTAAAATGCTTTCTCAAGTCAGAATAAAATATCTTGGAAGGTTTGGGATGACTGATACAAATGTACAATTTGTGGGGGACTAGAGACAATGATATCAGATCAGTAATTTATCTGATTTAAGTAAGAAATTAGGGGAAAAAAGAATTTTCAGTATGGAGTGTTGTTTGTATGTTTCTTGTTCATTTTTCTTATTTGAATAACTGTTGCTCCCACCCAGACAGTCAGGTGTCTTTTTAAAAACCTTTAAAATATTTTAGCTACACTTAAGGGATTTAGTCTCAAAATGATGTTAGGAGAAAAAACTCTGCACATTCCACTTGAAATATTGAAAGAAAGTGTTTTTACTGTTGCAATTTGTGTTTGTCTTTCATGCCCCCAAAATATCCACTCAATTCAGCACACGTTGTACTGTATCCTTGAAAGAAGTTAAAAATAAGAGAAAAAAGAAAACAAAAGCAGAACAAGGACAAGCTGTAGGTACACTATCACAGTTTAGATTATTCATAAAAATAAAAATGTTTTTAGACAGCTCTGTTTTTCTAGGCAAGAAACAGACTCCTTGTGCTTTAATTTTCTTCAAGTCATCAGGGTGAGTTACCTATTCCAGAGACACATTGTAAATACAGCAAAGAAGATGTTTTAAAGTCTTTTATTCCCCAGAAAGCAGTGCAACTGGGTAGACTAGTGATGTCTCAGTCACATTTATCTCACTTTTAAAATAAAGATCTTTAATGACAAGGGAACTCTCAGATTAGTGTGAACAACCAGGCTGGTATTTAATGTAACGACCACATCAATTTAATATCTTTGTTTCTTTGTTCTTGTCAGCACAGTTGTGGGTTTAAATAGTAATTTGGACTGTTTCTCTGACTTTCCCAGTAAAAATAAATCTGATGTCGTTGCATGCTCCTTGGCAGGCCATGTGTCATTATTACAAACCACACAGATTTTTTTTCTTATCCAAATTTTCTTTGCAGGGCCTTTGCTTATGACAGAGTTACAAAACGGTGCCATTGGTTATCCTTCAACAGCTTGACAAATGGTGTGAGAAAGAAGCAAGACCATGCATTTGATCTGTATGAGAAGAAGGGTAACTGATTTATTTAGTGATTTGTTTTTTCCAGCTATAAAGGGGGGAAAAAAAGATGATGTCAGTCAGTGACTTTTGGCTGAAGGAGCTTTTTGGGCATGGGTGGTTTTATCCATTCTGAAAGCTGTAGCCTGCAGTTTTCTTTACAAGTGTCGTGGTTTTACTGTCATGCAAGTTCATATGCATACTTCCTTATACTCAGTTTTCCAACCAACATGTTTACCTACCATCATGTGTACTGGTCTGAATTGTTACTTCAGTTTACTACTTAAAAGCTCATTGTATGAGTTACTGTTATTGACTTAATATTTCTTTGATTTACATCATTAATAATTGGGGTACTTCAGTCCTCAGATATGGACTTTTCGTCAATCAGACACCTAGGAAACATTTTCAATAGCTTTCTTTGAGAAATTAGTGATCCCTATTTTGAAAAAAAAAATAATGACAAGAATGTAGGCAGACAATTAAACAGTATTTTGAATAATTAAGTATTTAAGGGCTGTAAAATGTTACTTTTATGTGAAAACTGATTATCAACTCTAATTTTAAATACATTAATTAAATCTCTAATTTTATTCTCTTTCAATAGACTATGTCAGGAATTGTATAATTGGAAAAGGAGCAGACTACAAAGGAACGATATCTGTTACCAAAAGTGGTATCCAATGTCAAGCCTGGAATTCAATGATCCCCCATGAGCACAGGTAAGAGTTCAGGAGCAGAGACAATAGGAATAGTGCCCAGACAGCTTCCATAAAGCAGAGTTTGACTTATTAGTAGATAAAGAATTTATGACAAAACTGACCTTAGATGACAAAATCTCTTAGGTGTAGTCTTGCCTTTCCCTAAGAGATACTGTTCTCTAGATCCAAGAAAATCCTTACCTTCCTGGGCTTTTCTGAAGATGTCTCTGTTACTGACAGCCTGTGTGTCTGGATCCCTTCCTTTCCTGTTTCAGTTTTTTTAGCTGTTTATACCCTTTTGATCTCCTAGCTACTGGCAGAAGCAAAACATCTGTGTAATTTCAGACTGGGGTCTGTAAGTTTATCTTTGTTTTGTAAACGACTCCCAGGAAGTGACTCTTTTTCAAAAATAGATTATTAGGAAGCGAGGAATATTAGGGATATTAGTCCACCTATTTGATCAGCATGAAATGATTGTTACTCTGTTTTGCATAGTGGCAATTAATTCTGTGTTATTGGTAGAATATGTTAAACTCTAAAACACGTAGACCAGGCAACAGATATATGGAAAGAAATGAACAAATCATTGAAATCCTTTTCTTCAGATCATATGAGTAATAATTAAAGACTGATGCATCAGATATGGGACTTTGAATTTAAGACCTGATGTCGTGAGGAACTGAGGCCATATCTACACCTTGAGAGTAGACTTAGTTCAACTATATTGGCTAAGACAAAAGAGAAGAAAGCCAAAAACTGAAGCCGGTAAGAGTGATGGTAAAAACAGATTCAACCACAACAAATGCTGATGGAGACTAACAAAAGGAATATGCACTACTGGTCCACTCTTTGACCATTTCTCTTTGAAACTTTTTATATTGACTTTAGCCATTTCGATAATAAACCCTTAAGAGTCAAAATAAAAGTATCTTCTCACCCGTAAGCTTCCTATCCACATAGCTGCCTTTTGATCTGGATGCATATCATCAACACTTTGTTTAGGAGGAGCCAGGCTGGAGACTGCTAGAGAGGAACTGTGATGTGTGCTGTTCAATCCTGTCCTGACAAAATCTATCCAGTGTGCAAGATGATATCTTGGAACAACATTAAAAGGCAAAGGATACTTGGGTTCTTTCCTCTTACGATGTGTTACAAAGCTGAGCCTCAGGCTTGGACTTGACTTCTTATAATATAGATGGTAATGAGCTCGATTTTCAGTGTGGGGCCAGATCGGTTCTTAATTGTGAACATATGATAAATACCATCAGCTCCCACAGCAGTGGCCTCTTGAGACTCCACACCTTGAAGTACACAATTTTTGCCTCTTTGCAAAGAATTCTCAATAATTAAAGCTTAAACAAGGATCAGCATTTATTCCATATAACATGTGTAGGACTTGTATATCATTAAAGACAAATGTCTGGATAGTATGTATTATCACTGAATTGCATTTTAATATATAGCATACAAAATTTTATCTAATACATTTGGACAGCTGCTCGTCTGTGATGAATTTTATGAGAATGACTTTTCTCCTGCCTTGTGCAATAAGTTTAATTTTTAAAAGGTCACTGGATAAATGAGGTGGCTGCATGCTAATTTTGTTTTTCAACATCAGAAAATATGATTTCATCATCAGAGACATGAGGGAAATGGGAAGAAACAGACAGCAGTGGTGTGTTTGGAACTTATTAGTAAGAAAGGCTTAGATTTTTAGGTCAGTTTTTCTCAACATCTGATGATTACAAACTGCCATTGGAAAATAAATCCCTTTTTCAAATTCAAGGGAGAAATGTACTTTACTCATTTTTTCATTATTTTTCAAGTAATAATTGAAATAACTTGAGTCTTTAAACTTGTTCTTGGTTTTAAGAAATTACAGTTTTATTTATTTGTATTCCAGTAGAATCTGGTGAATCCAACTGAAATCACAGTCTCATTATTTTTATCTCTGTCCTGCTACAGATTACAGGACTATCTTCCTTTTGCTTTTAAGAGTATTTTTATCTAAATGGATAAAGCAAAGGCAAAAAATATAGACAAATACTTCACAGGCTTTTTGCTAGTTTTTATGACTTTTGCTGTGTTTGAATCTGTTTTTATCATTACTTGTGACATTATGCCTTCAATTTTGGGCTCTTTTCTTTTTTTCCTTGGCTAACACAGTTGAACTAAAAGAGCACAGGAGTGGCTTTAACTTCCATTTCTTAGTGGGTATTTACTGCAACTCAAGATACAAGATTCTTTCCTTCCTCAAGAATGTTGCTTCAATACTTGTTGAAGCCATTTGTGTATCTGACCCATCTTGAGTTTCTAATGCTGCTAAGACTTTTTTTAAATGTTTTGACAGCATATCTGACAGAATTTGAAATGCATTTTCCCTGTATTTTCTAGTGTCCTTAATTTCTGAGCAGAGAGATTTTTTTATCAGGATATTTAAACAAATTATTCTAACAAGCACTATCATACTACATTAACACATACACAGGCTGCAGTGTCCCATCAGAAAAGTTTGCCCTGTGCTGCCTTTAGCAAAAAAAAAAAAAAAAAAGAGACGTATTTATATTATAAGACTAAAGAGGAAAAACAGAAGGGACAATTTGATAGGTAGTTATAATGACATAAAAATTATTCTCCTCAAGCACTAAAGAAAAACCCTTTAAAGTAATGCTTCCATATTGCATTGACTGGAGCCACAATGCGATTAACAGAGGTATTTTCCACTTCAGTTAGTTCAAAGATTTCATTAACAGGAATAAAATGTGATTAAAATGTCACATGTCAGAATTTGCTTTTTGTTTCTGTCTCCTTCTCTTTTATTTAATTTTTAATTTATTCATTTGTAACATAGAATTTGCCAAAGACAGTAGGAACCATTAATTTATCTTCTGCTTTTGTATATAAATTAAATCAATGTCTGTGTATAAAGACTGTCCCAATTGTTTAGCTTAGTTTCCTAAGCTGCAAGTGTCTAGCCTTCTAAAATAAGTTAAATTGTGTTTATTTTTTTCCTTTATAATATAGGTATGTTTGAATTACCTTGGTGATTAAAAAGTCCATTACAAAAAAACCCAAACCCAAAATAAAAAAACATAAAAACAAGAGGAAAAAAACCCTCTGCACAGACAACCAAAATAAAGTATTTGGCATTTTCAGAATAAAAATTTCCACCAGAATTTAAATATACTGAAGAAAAAACACCTGGAAAAAATCTTAGAAAGCTCAAAAATGAAATAAATTTATTAAGTTGAATTACAAGTTTTGTATGATCTTCTAAGTATTTAGCTCAACTTTCCAATGACAACAACAAAAAAATCTTACTCGGTTGAGCAAAGTTCTGACTTTTATGTGTTTTTTAACTACAGAGATTTAGCTGCTGTTTACGCCTCACTGTAATGAAAGTGTCAGTGAAATGCCACTAGGTTTGACTGCAATGTGCAGCCTAAGTTTGGTCATGCACTCTTGCAGTGGCATTGAATAGAACCATCTCTGGGATTGAGATCCTTACTATGGTGTTAGCCGTTCCTTAGTTTGCGGCGAAAAGTAACTAGTATTACTTTTATATATAAATATATGTAAATATATGTCTACATATATCTCTGTATGTCAGTGTATATGTGGGCATTTCTCAAAAAGTAAGCACATAATTTTACAGATAGCTGAGAACACAAACTCTTGTTCCTGGTAAGTTCATATTTGATGGACTGAGCATAAGCAGCAAAGTTTCGTACTGAAAATATGTGTTAGGCAAAAAATACACTATTAGCTTACATTTCTGTAAAACCACTAAAGAAAAACAAAGTGCTTAACAGTGGTCTGAGAACCCCTAATCTAAGGGAAAAATCTTAAGAGGTATTGTTATTTAATAGTCCCTTACAACAGAAAATAAAATGAGAGAGCACAGTTTAAGTCAGTTAGGTTACTGTTAAATGACCTAATTTTTACAATAGCAATGATGAGTGAGTCTAAAAGTAGCAGACCCTAAGGTGACAGCAGTGGGGCTTGTGGCAGAATATGAAGCAAGACAGCTAAAGCAGGATCTGGGGAAATTTATGGTGCTGTGATGCAAAGCAGTCTGAGGTTTCAGGCAGTGAAAGCCTCTCAGTGTGTCATGTCACACCGCTCGGTCATGCTCATGTGCTCTTGGCGCTCAGTTCTACCTGCTGCCTGACCAGAGACAGGAAGGATTTTCTCTGCTTGTGAGCTTGTAGTGGGTGCATGCTAATCCCAGCTCGGCCTGCCAAATGTGCACAATATGTGTAGGAAAGGCAGGTTTGACATGGCTATGGCCTCCATGATTTTTTTCCCCTATGTACCTAACATATTCTTCCCCCTTGTCCAAGGGCCTTCCACTATTGTGTGAGTACTTGCAAGGCTGTGAAGCAGCGAGGACTGGCAGGGAATGTGCTGTGCTCTCTGGCTCTGCAGCAGACTTGGCTCTGGACACACAAGGGATGGAAGTAAATCTCACCAGAGCAAGCTAAGGGCTAAATAAATTGTCCCAGATTTAGGCCATTGATTGAGTAATCTTTACTGAATATGTGTATGGATGGATATTTGGATGTGTAATTTTGTTTAGGCAGGGTGGAGGGAGCAGGAAGCAGAACTGTGTTTCTAACTGTATAGTAGAATTAACACCAAGGTTTGCATGCTTATACTGTAATGATTGTCATTTTAAAACTAGCTTTTTGCCTTCGAGCTATCGGGGTAAAGACCTTCGGGAAAACTACTGTCGCAATCCCCGAGGGGAAGAAGGAGGGCCATGGTGTTTCACCACCAGTCCAGAGACACGCCATGAAGTCTGTGACATCCCCCTCTGTTCACAAGGTAATCAGGCACAACTCATGCCCAAAGTTGCCTTTTCTCTGCTGACAGCAGGTTCACTGAACTTCCAACAGTTTCAGTGACACTTCCTCATGGACTTAAGAGAAAGAGTAGGTGATTTCTCAGCAAGAATAACTTAGGTAGCAAGAAAAGCAGTTGTTAGAGGAAGAGGAGATCTTGATATGTTCCAACACTCTGGAAGACTTGAACAAATTTTGGACTCAGCAGCTTTTTTTCAGATTTTGGAGAACCTGGAACAATGAACTTGTGTTAATCTCCCAAATGCGACCCTTTTTTTTTCACTTCTCTTGTCCATAGTGAACCTATTAACAATTTCAGTATTACTGTGATATGGAGTAATCTAGTGTCATATCATGATACAATAAACTTTTCTTCTTCTTTTTAATGGCAGTACAGTTACTGAATTACAGGATAAAAGCTCAATCTAAGCATACATTTTGCTTTTCAAATGAATACTGTGAATAAGAAAACTTTTTATAAATCCAATCTCACTAGTCATTCAGTTCACAGAATTCGAAAGACACTTCATGTGCACCATTGCATTTGTTGACTTTTCCGTTCTTTTAACCTCCAAACTAAGCTCTTATATCTTGCTAATCAGCCAATTCAGTTCCAGTCAATCAACCCATTTAAATTCTCAAGATTAAATGCCTTTAATTTTCCTGCTAATGTGTCATGTTTAAAAGCTATGCAGCATTGGGGGAAGAAAAGAGAGAGGGAGGAAGATAATGATTTACAGGAAGCTTGAAAATCTATTAAAACCTATCATTTAAAGACCATTTTAAGTGAGCTTCAAATAGGATAAGACCTAGAGCTCACTGTAGTATAAGAGTTTGGAAGTGGATGCTTTGGCTGAAGAGTGAGATCTGTAATTGCATAAATTGGTATTTATTAAGTGTTCCTTCATTACAGTTACTCTAATAAGGGGGCACTTGAGAAGTGTGTCTATAGTTAATTAGGTTGAATTTATTTTTTATTTTAAGACTTCTCATTCTAAATTATCAAGCATATTTTACTCAACAGTGATTTCAAATCCCTGTGGTAGCTTTTGTCCAGTCTTCTTCCACCCCTCACTTTCCCAAACCAGGGCTGAAAATGTATCATAGTTTAAGCTGCCAAAAAGAATTAATATCAAAAAGAAACAGTATCATATGTAGCTGAAAATATTGGGAATTTAAGGAGGCAGAGTGTAATGCATAAAATTGTAATGCAGCCATTATTCTGGTCTTAAAATTTGAGTTGTTTTTAGAGTATAACTTAGAGCAGTTTAGAAAAATGAATGTTGCTTAATTACAAAATACTACCTCTAAAAATAATCCTTCTTTATATATATGTCCCTGTCACTAAACATAGGTAAGATTAAAAATCTGGTAGGAACAGAAATGTATCTAGCAGCTTACACTTAACCATCTCAAAACCATAAGTTTCCTATAAAGTGACACCAAATGTAAGCATCTGGATTATATCTAAGAAAGAGATGCAATTCTATTTCTCATACCAATTTAACTAAAGAATATCACTCTTTCTATACCTTTCTTGGTTGATTTCAGTTTAAAACAACAGGGATAAGATTAGGGTTTTTTAAATTTATTTTTTGCTACCAGTCTTTAACATAATAAATGTCCAGTTACTTTTTTTTTTTCCTAGTTGAATGCATGACCTGCAATGGAGAGAGTTACAGAGGGCCAATGGATCACACCGAGTCAGGCAAAGAGTGTCAACGCTGGGATCTTCAGAGACCACACAAACACAAATTTCGTCCTGAGAGGTAACCTCTTCTTCCCACCAAGCAAATTCATGTGGTTGTAATCTGAAAATGACACATGTTCTACAACCCATAGGGCAGAATTGGTGTTAGCTGATCTGAGATTTGTGAACTTCACCAGGTTTAGTTGTTTGTGCTTCTGACCCATAGTGTGTGCAGGGTGACTACTATCAAGACAGAGGGCAGTTAGAGTTACATCCCACAGTGCACTGATGTGCATGCGCTGCGTTAATAAAGCAAAATTTTCTCCCTAGCTTCAGTCAGCTTCAAATACTTTGAGGTAATGACAAAGTAAATAATGATGGAAAGTAGTAAATTTTGGTAAGAGTTCTTAACACAATCAGTGAATATGAGCTTACAACGTTGTATAATTGAGAGTATACTCCTTTTCTAAAATACTGAACAACTTTAAAACGGTAGATGGCTTTCTGTTGTAATCAGATTTATGTGTCCAATTTGTTTGACAAACAGGTTTGTTCACTGTATGGGGTGATTTTTTTCCAGGCTGCTCTCTAGCATTTTATGCACATGGATTTATATTTTAGACCTTTTTATTTTCCATTTTAATTTAGATATAGATACATAATGCCAAAAGATGAGTCAGAAATAACAAGACAAATTACATCCCCATTAGGACTTGTCCTAGAGGGTAAAATTCACCCAACCGCAAAAGGTCATCTATAATAAACCCTTTTGGAAGGATTTTTGGTGGGAGTTTAGGCCACACAGAAAGGCCTTTGTGATTCTCTTAAACTGGACTAAAGTTTCATTTTAGTTTTACTCTGTATTTTGGATTTATTCCATTTATAAAGTGGATAGAATAAACTTAACTGCCAGAGGAAATTTCTTGCAAAAATCAAGAAACTCAGAATGATTGAGACCTTCCACTGAAAGTATCATTATATACGTTGAAGAGTTCCACTAAAAAAAGCGTTGTTTTTGTACTTGGAATATTGAAACTAGTAGATTTTAGAAAACTAGATTATTCAGCAAAACATTAAGGACCTTGAGCTTTATGTGATATAACCTCTTTTTCCTCTGGTCTCAGATGATCTGCTTCATGAATAATAGCAGGCTATCCCACAGTTCTGCTATAATAAATATTTTGTATTAGTAGACTGGGACTGAAGAGAATCTGTTCCTGAGTTTTGCCATGCACTTGCTGTACATTCTAGAATAAGTAACAGAAAGAAGTTTATTCCTTGGGAGTGAAACATTTATAGAACTTCTGGGCACAAATAATAATAATTTTACCATCAGGAGGAATTTTCTTTTTTTTCTGTTTGTTTTGGTTTGTTTGCAAAATGACTCTGCAGACTAACTACAGTCTCATGAACAATTGCCTTCTTCCTTGAAAGATTTCATTGAGAAAATGTCTTCTTGAGAGTTTTCACACTGTAATAAAAAAAGAGTATTTATCAAGTAATCTGTCCAGACTGAATTGATCTGTATGTGCTTTCAGAAGAGTAACTCAGGTCCAGTACATTTCTAACACAAAGATGTTAATTATATTTGTGGGAGGGTCACTAAGGTAGTGACAATTACACTTTGATTATACTAGCTTTCAAAAATGTTTTAGGGTTTGGTTTTGTTGTTTGTTTTGGTTTTTTTTTAAAATAACCATTTAAGTTGAAAATAAGATAGGAAGTCTGAAATAAATGATCCATTAAAATATAGCAACCTCTGGAGAGTCTTGTACTGTATCATCTAGGGGTAATGTGAGTAACATGGAAAGCAGGTAAGGCTAGTGGGACAGATTCAAACTTCTTTCATTTATGGATTCATCACTTGCAATGATGAAGAAAGAAAGGTGAAACTAGTAATCTTTTTAAATGCTTTACCTGCTGTTCCCAATGTTTTCAGCCCAGGTTGAATACATCTGACTTTTCTCACCTTAATGGATTCTTCCACATTTATTCCCTTCAGAGGAATTCCCTTACTGAAGGGAATGGATAATACTTGTTTACGTAGCTGTGACTGAAGCTACCAGTAGGAATCAACCCAAACAGCTCCTACATGACTTGTTTTTAGCAATTAGTGGATCATAGAATCATAGAATGGTAGTATTGGAAGGGACCTCCAGAGGTCATCTAGTCCAAACCCCCTGCAGAAGCAGTTTCGCCTAGATCAGGTCCCATAGGAACACGTCCAGGCGGGTCTTGATGCAGCACTGTATTTTGAAGCTCCAGTTCTCTTGCATACTTTTCATAGACAGGATTATGCCTCAGTGTGGAAGGAAGACAGCTAAACATAATGACTTAGGTGGGCATAGAGCAGCACAGGCAAACAATTTTCTGCTCTTCTACTTATATTTTCTTCTCAAAATCATATACACTGTGAAGATAGCTACTTATTACATGGAGGAAAGTAGGGTTATAGTGTAAGAGTTGAATAACTGCAGATATGCTTTTATTAAAATGCTCTGGTTTCTGTTTCTTGTATGAAAATTTCATGTATACAAAATCCAGATTTGAGTCATGTATTTAAAAACAAAAAAAACCCACCAAAAAACAAAAAAAGCAAAAGAAATATTGGTGAACAGTTTTAGACACTAAGTTTCAGTTTCTTTCCAGCAGAGCTGCTGATTAGTATCTGTCTCTTTAAAGAGAAAAAAAATCTCCTCATCTAACAGGGGTTTTTTTACCTCCTAAAAACTGAGAAAGTCTTGATTTGGATGCCAAATGTGTATCTTAATACTTCATTTCAGTTTCATCATTGAGGTATAGCTACTGCAATTTCAAGGAGAGAAGAGAAATACGTAGGATTCTACAAGATTATGGAAGCTTCAGGCTCTTTGTTGAGTCTAAGCAAGAGGTCCGTGCTAAAGTGTGTTGTAGAGCAAAATGATGAGCTCTCAAAGAATCCTCCACAGTCTCACTGTTGAATAATGTGGAACAATTTGAAGCCCCATTATTAATCTTAGCACTAATTGTGGCTTAAAGGTGTTAGTTGTCCTTCTCTATAGGAACTGAGAATCTGTTCATTGCTGGATATGAATGAAGGCAGAAGCATGCCTGAAAAGTCACTGGGAAGAACCAGTAACTAAGAAGACTTTTGTTGTTCTAGCGAAGGGCACACAGATGTATTAGGTGTAGAGATATGGTTCATAAACAACTACTCCATTCCATAAAGATGCTCAAGAAGAACTCTTCTCTTGTTAGTAAGTAACACATTTTTAACATAATAAGAGAATATATCATATAATATTATGAAGAACAGAGGGTTCAGTGCTATGAAAGACACTTGCCTGATATAAAGTGGATTCTTTACATCCCCAGTTGTTCTGGATGTTTTTTGAGAACTCTGACTGCAAATACTTTGCCATTCCTGGTCTTACCTTAGCTCCTTGTGTAGCATTATGGACTCTTGCTACAAGATATGAAGCATGTGCTGCTAACATCAAAGCTCATCACTCCACCTACTAGATGGCCAAGGCCTTCCTGTTTTCTGCTATTATTAAATCATACATTTTTTTCTTGTGAAATCTTTGGACGTAATTTATTCCTTTACAGTTTGTCTCCTACTTGGCAGAAAACAGTGTACTGCTGCTAGATCTGAAACTTCTGCATTCTTGACTGTCCTTGAATTCTGAATTTTGAGACTTTTCTCCTTCGTGGTTTTGGCTTTTTTGTTTTGACTGTGGTTTATTCTGCTTAAATCCTATCCCTGTCTGTTGTAAAGATGAAGGAACGTAATTTTTCCCAAGGAATGGGAGATCAAGTTGATAATGCATGAGTCAAAATTAGGATGATTGTTTAACAGAAGAAGCATCCTCACAAAAACATATGCTTGTAAATCATATTTTCCTCTGCTTGTGTAAAGAACATCTGCTTGCAGTTGTAAATGGATTCAGGTTCCCAGGTAGTTAACTTTATTGCTTTCTTACATACTTTTCATGTTTCCCTTAGGGGAAAAACTACTTTTGATTCTTTTGCAAACATATTTCAATAAAATTGGAAAACCAAGACAATTTGTATTCACTACAGGGGGGAAAAAAAAAGCATGTATCTCCTTTTCTATAAGTTTATAGATGTTAATATGAACATCTCCAAAAAGAATCTCCTTATTTTGAATATCTGCTTGAGTGTTCAGTGATGGCAGTAGGAACGTGGAAACAATTAAATGGCACAATAGTTTCATTTCTTAATGAGATAAAGTGAGATGGAAATTAATTCCTTATTTTTCTCTCTTTTTCCCCCTCTAATGCTTTCAATGAGGGCATGACCTAGAATAAGCTCTGTTACAAAAATGGAGCTATCATTAGTAACATAGCTGTTCAAAATAGCTTCCAATTTGAACCCAGGGCTGTTGCTCCGAGGAACCTGTTTTCTTAATGAGTCCAACATGCCAAGCAGTGTTTATATAATCCATACTTAATTGGAGTCTTTCAAAGAAATGAGTGGCTTTGGAGTCTGGTCATCAGTTGACAGACACAAGAGCAAGAATTTAGCAATTAGCAGAGTTACTCCATCCGGTATCCCGTGCATTAGCACAGCAGGGAATCCCCTCAGTGGAGGTCTGATTCTGCTGCATATTTGGAAAGAGATTTTGTGTTATTAACTTTGTAATGGTGTTAAAAGAGTTTTTACATCGTCTCACAGGATTAGACCCAAGGTCAATAGGAACTGGTTCTTGTTTGCTTCTACTGATGATTGTCCTGTAAGCACTTTGTACAAGCCAGGGCAGCATTGCCAGGAAGACTTCCATGACACCTTTCTCATTGTGGTTTGCAGATATCCTGACAAGGGCTTTGATGATAATTACTGCCGCAATCCTGATGGCAAGCTGAGACCATGGTGCTACACTCTTGACCCTAACACCCCGTGGGAGTTCTGTGCAATTAAAACGTGTGGTGAGTTCAAGCAAAATTTATTACTTCCTTTTCCTTTCCAAAATCTGGACACAGGTAATTCAGGCAATATAGGACCACAGCTAGTTCATTCATTGCACTTCACTGACTTTTAAACCATAGCTTTCAAAGTGGATCTCCTAGAAAGACATTCTATTTTATCTGGACAGGAAATAAAAGAGTTGCATGTTACTTAACACTGGAATATGTAGATGTGTATCTTCTGTACAGGAAATTGCATTAAAATGTAGGAAAACCAAGAACTAAAAAGTGAGGCAACACCATCATGAAGATCCTGAGTATAGTATTAGTCTGGCCATGCTGGGCATCTGCATCACAATGTAGGATGCACACCCTCCCTACTCAGTGCTCTCTTGTCATCAACTGTTCATTGCTTTGTTTTCCTCTTGCATATTGTGGTTCTAGGCTTCTGTCACTGCACACTGTTCAGCCTTGTGCTGAAAATAGAATTAGTAATCTGCTCATGGGTGTGATCTTCATCACTTCAGTATCAAAGAACTCCATAGACTTGATTTTTTTTTCATCCATTCAACTACTAGATGATGTCTGTTTTTAGCCTCACTTTACAGACAAGAAATTGGATCAAAGTTACATAAAGGCATAGAAATATTGCCCACTTTTTGTGCTTTAGTTCAGGATTTTTAGAGCATTTGGCTGCATATTCTATTTTCACATCCCAGATCATCCTAACTGTAGTGGTAGTTCTGACATCTTTTTTCTACTGATAATTTGATGTTTTAAATGAGCAGTACAAGGATAATGAGGAAGGTATTGGGTGAATTTTTATTGACTTTCATCGTCATGCTGTGGCTGAAGTAGTTGAAATTTTGTTGGGACAAGCTTTAATGAGGAAACAGAGATTTGTCACCCTGGAATTCCTTGCCTCATTCACAACTTGTGGCATTTAAAGGTGAAAATCTCTTCTCTTATCTCCCGTACTGCTCACTGACAGATTTGAGGTTCAGTGTTTTTCCCTCAGTGAACTGACAACATATGAAATAGTTAATGTTCAAGTAGGATATTAGAGGCAGTCTTGTAATACATAAGCAGATTTAAAAAAAATATCTTTTTACTCAAAAGATTTTATTTATAACGTCTCTGGAATAAAGGCAATTTCTGAAAATAAGGCATGACTTAGCTGAGTCCATACTGTAGAAACCTGTCAGCCTCAAGTGCCCCAGCCCTGTGACAGAGCCCTCAGGAATACAGGCAAAAAAGGGAATAAAGTATTTTTGTGTTTTCCATGAAGTAGAGGCAAAGGAAAGCTTCCAAAACTGCTCAGTGGAACTCAGTATCATGTAAGCTCATGAGAAAATCAGTTCCTTTTAGATCTGCAATTTTGGAAACTACCATTTCCTTTCTTTGTTCTGTTGCAATTTTTACCAAAATTAAGTGTTTAAAAAAAAAATTCCTCAAAACTGGACAATCTGTTTTTCCTCTAGCTCTGTGTTACTTCAGTCAGCTTAAACAGTTGTAAAATTCATTTACCTTTCTTTAGGGGGAAGATAGATGAAGATAATAGATTCTATTAAAAAGAACAATAAAGCTCACCTGGAACTGGATTTATATGAGAATTCCCCCCAAAACGAATAAAAGGAATTATTTTTAATAACATTTGAAGTTACAGAGTTCTTTGTTGGATTTGGTGGGTTCTTTTTGTTATTTAAATCAAGAATAAAATATTATTGGGATATCTAAAATCCAGATAAAATAGAAACAGTAATGTGTCTTACAAAAAATGTTTCCATAATATAATCTTGTATTTTTCCTGTAATATTAGTAAATATAAAAATACAGGAGGAGAGGAGAAGTTATGTGAGCGTTTGCTAATGAGTGAAGCATGGGATTCTTATTCTTCGCTTAGAATTCTTACCTAACCAAATCATACAATGTTTTCTGCTTCCACTATAGTTCAGAATTTACTTTCCTTACTTGTTCTTTGTTTATGCTGTGTAATGTCTTGGAGTATCAGTCATTTCTTATCAGTTTGTCAATTGTTTGAAATCCAAAAGTTGAATAAGAATACTTGTAATGTGCTTCCTGATGAAGGGTAATGGAAATTATGATATGTCATTATAAATCCAGTATAAAAGTAGTTAAAGTTAGCAAAATTATTCCTTTGTTACAAAAGTGAAATTAATTTCCTACTTTGGGCAATATGTGCTCAGGTTCTCTAGAGGTGGTAGAAATATAACAGGACTACTGCTTGTTTTGTAACAACAGGCACATATTAAGTAACAGCCATGTTGGAAGTTTTGCCTGTGAACTACATGTAATTGTATTCATGGAATTGTATTCAGAGTTACTGATAATCTTTGAAACTTTGAAAGTTTAGTCTTTTCCTATTGTGAACACAGTCTTGCTAAGCTATATAGCTGAATCATCTTTTAAATTTTTTAGTTAATCAATTAAGTTAGGGGTGAATGTGGGTTTGGACTTTGATTTGAGGTTTTGGGCTGTTTTTTTTGTTTTCTTCTGTGTTGTGCTTTTTTTTTTTTTTAAAGTAAACTGAACTATGCCTCCTACGTTTCTCTACCTACTAGAAAATATCTGAATCACATGTAGGATACATATAATTCCCCTAGTAGAAATGATTTCATTAAAAACCAAAAAATTCCTAAATTACAGCTGACTGTTTCACAAAAGTGACTTTTATAAACCTTTATCCCTTGGTATTTCCTGAGCTGATGTGTCAGTGTTCTGAGGATTCACATCTGGCTTTGCTGGTCACGTAAGCTTAGAGTCCATGCAACTTTCAGTATCTAATATCTGGGCTAAGCTTTATAAAATAGTTGTGTGGGAGATCTTCTGCAAACTACTGTTATGTCACCATTGTCTACCCAAGTCACAATTAGAGTCCTGAAGAAAAGATAATAATCAAGATGAAATTTAACAAATTCCACAATGTAATGATTTTAATGTTGAGGTGGAAGTCATTTCTCTCGTTTCTAGGCAAAAATAGACTGAAATGACTAGAAATTCTTTCACTTTCAGTTAGAAAGTATATTAAGATCTGTGGAAATTTCACCTGAAAAATTGTATTTTCACTGCAGAAAATTGTAGATTTTTGGAAATCTCTGAAGCAATCTATGTGGGCTCCTAGCAAGAAGCCCAAAACACTAGTCCATTCTGGGTTTTAGTAGCTTCTTCATTTTCTGTAGCTGCATCTGTGTGTAATCTCAGTACACTAAGAGAACATCAGGAGTTACATGTCTTTATAGCTCTGTGGTTTGGATTCCCACACAGGATTTTAATTCCTACGCTGAGGCCTGTTTGTATATTTTACAAGAAATACTAATTAGAAAAAATACTTCGCAAATCCAAGTCCTTGGACCATATACAAAAACGTAGGTGTCTTCTCTTTGGGGAAGTGACCACAAGGCAGCATGCTGCTTGTGGCTTTTGCTACATTTCATGAGTGTTAGTATGCTCTATAGCCAGAATGCTGACAACAGCCCATATACAAAATTTTCAGCAAAAAAAGTCAGTGGAAGGAAGCATTCAGAAAATAAATATGTTTTTAAGACTGAAGAGACAGGAGGGCATTGTAACTTTATTTCCAAGCACAGAAGGCAGCATAAAACATTGTGGCTTACAGCCAGGGCTATGAGAAAGAGATGACAGGAGCAATTAAGGATTAGAGATGGCTCAAGCTGCAAAAATTGGATCTGGATTAAGACTTCAGGGACCCCAGGATTGGTTTGAAGTTGCTCACATATGTGTCTGTGGTTTTGGCTTGAGACAATTTTTAGTTAGAAGAGAGGATAAAAAGACAACTATAACAGCAATAAAGAAGTGTAGGATGAAATGAAGAAATGGAAGCAGTGACAGCAAATATGAAAAAAGAAAATGACTGTTACTTTGGCATGAATGAGGATATGGACTACAGCGAAGACAGGAGTGAGGAGCTAATACTGCTTTTAAAAACAAAGAGAAATGGATAGTTGCACTTTGGTGGAGAAGCTATAGGATTAGGAGAGAGGTGTTGAGGCTCAGAAAGGAAGCTGCATATGTCAATCATTTGGGAGCTGCAGAGCTCGATGGAACTATTATGGCAAGGACAGTGTTTGGTTGCTGCCTACCTAATTTCCAACCAATCCAGTTGATTTGATCATGAATTTAGCCTTTACTGTCAGTATTTGTAGGTAATAGGCAGGTGTGACTGGAGCCCAAAAAAGCCCTGAGAACATTCAAGAACATGCAGGTTTGTTGGAAAAGAGCAGATAATGAAACAGCAAAATTGAGACTCTAGGGTGAAGTTCTGATCAGTTATACCAGAGGTCCAGTGTTCATTGTATATGCAACAGTTACATATGCATGTCTTCAGATAGGAGACTTCTCAGATCTGTTTAATAATTTCAGTTATAATTTTGAAAGTGAGATGTAAGAGTCCTGAGCATGCAAAAATCTAGATTGTATGTTTGTAAAAAGTATTTTAAACTAAATATTTTAGGGACTTAAATCCTAATTGTAGATACTGGAACAACCTGGAAAGACGTCTCTGTGCCCAAGGAAAACTGTAGGTGTGCAGGTTCTAGGTGACAGAGTTATTTAGTACTGCAATTCTTGAGCTTGGGTCAAATTTCTTCACTTTTTAGGTTTTTGATTGGAAAAAAACCTGCAAACACCAGAAATCAGTGTTTTGAGGTCTTTTCAATGTTTCACATACTGTGAGACAGGACATTGAGGGAAGCACATGGAAAGTATCATACTGTCTAGAACTGTAGTCTGTACTGCTCAAGGTGGGGATGCCTGGAGACAGTGTAACTGAGCACAGGAAGCTTCTTCCCATAACGTCACTCAAGTTTCTTACGCTATTTGCAGAGTTGCATGGGTCATGTTTAATGAGTCTTAAGCTGTGTTTAGAACACTTTCTTTACTGGGTTAGACACCACTTTTTAAATTTACTTTAAAAAATCTTTTGTTACAAATCAGGGCACATTTTCCTTTTGGTGACTGACTCACTGGGAAAGACATTGCAACAATACGACTCTGCTTCTTTTCCAACTAGTTGGTTTGGGTTTGTTTTTTTCCCCTCAAATATATAGATCACTGTGAAAAAACACAAATGTTCCCGCAAAATTCTTACCTTCTTTTAAGTCAGTAGGAGTTTCACCATTGACCTAAACTTTGTGCAGGGTTTTCTACTGGGTCATTTGGTTTAAAGACAGAACTGGTTACTGGTTACTAACTGGTTACTTCAGCTGTAGAATGACTCAAGGCCCCTGCTGATTTCCTCATGCTGCCAGTATTGTGAGAACCAGAACTAAGAAGACTATCTGTGGCTTTACACATGAAGCTCTGGATAGTGTTTTGTCTCCTTACTTAAGCACCTATGAATGCATGAGCTGGCCCTCATTAATAAGTTTTTTGAAGTATTAAAATAGGGAGGGGGCTATGGAAACCTTTGCATTATTACATTTTGGTTAGGAACTTCAGAGTGAACATTGCAAACACGTGAAGATTAAAATATTACTAACAGGAAATCCTCAAGTAGTTGTCTGAATGACATGGGTAATTTGAATCATCCACAATATTAAAAAAATACAATAAAGTTCAAAAGTAGCAAAATGTTGCTAGACAATTATCGAATTCTGCTGTTCATGGTGAAGTTTCATACAGGAATAAGAAGTGACATTTAATTAATAAATCATGAATGGTAGTGTTTTATGAGATGTTATTGTGTGTTATCTTCCTTTCAACATACTTTTCACCTCAATTCAGAAATTTTATAGTCCTGTGGACCTTTTGAGATGACAGAATTGCTCTATTCATTCAAATAAAAATATTTTAGTGATCCTCTTCACAACCAGGATTTTTATTGAGAGGTGGCACAAAGCAGTAGCAGCAGATAATCTATCACACACTGTATTTTTTCAAATAGTTTGTCTTTTAGCCATTATAATGCCTTTCCAGTAGTGTCTTGGCTGTGTAAATGTTCATGAAAATGTGCAAGTTAAGTCTGATTCCTTTAAGTAGGGTATTTTGACATGGACAAATTGTTGTAAAATTTGATCTACAGATAGGGGTCACTGTCCAGACACAGTGTAAGGTTTAGCAATGAGATGTGTATCTGTAGATGTATAAGGAGGAATGTTCTGGCTTAATCATTAAGCAATGATTAAGGCCATTAAGCAATGGCCTGGCTTAAATCAATTATTGCATTAGTTGCTTTATGTCAAGCATGTGGTTTTAAAGAATACAAAACCCACATACAATGATACATAAATAAAACCTAATTACTTTTCCCCTAGTGTGACTGAGTATAGAGTAAATATTCTACACAATTACTTACAGTTGAAATAGTAACTTCTTGTGTATAAATAAGATTGTATTAGTTTGAACTTTATGCATTATTATTATTTTAAGACTCTTTCGTAGAGTTATATAGTTGTAAATTATTTATTTAGGAAATATTCCGCAGCCAAGTTGCAATATGTATGCTGAAATTTATCATGGTAGGTTCCTAGTTTTTTTCCAAGTTATACACCACACCTCTTTCTTTTTTAATAAAACTGTTATTTTTTTTTTAAAAAAAAGTATGTAGCATGTAGTGGAATATAGCACTACAATCTTCAGTCTCATCAGCTTAGGAGCTATTTTACAATACAAATACAATTAGTTTTCATATATTAGTTATGATGGAAACTGAAATATACAGATATGTGTTTCTATTAGATGTATGAGTTTGGTTTTTGTTGTATTATTTAGAAGTCAGCAATAATGACAAAAAAATATAGTTACTATCTACGAGCCTGTTTGATGAATCCACTAGAAAGGATGCATTCATCAGCTGGCAGAAGCTTGCTTCTGGTACTTGCAGTGCCATGTCCTTTCAACTTTGGAACAAGTTTGGAACTCACAGTTGCATTGAAACAAGACAACCTTTGCAGACAAAATGCCTTGGGAAGAAACAGCAGGAAATTAATTTGGCCATGAAACACTGATGTAAAAACATCAACCAGATGAACAGAAAAACGGAAATTTTCTCCAGCATGGGGAAATATATAATTCAACTGCACAACTTGATGTTATCATCTGACAGGGAAGTGATCTTTAACGTAGATTAGACAGCAAATGAGCCAAACCCATCTGTTGTGACATTTGGTTTCCTTAGGATCCATATTCTCTGCAAGTTCATAGAACTGGCTCAAGTTACCAGGGACGAACTGTTATGAGTGACACACAAATATTGTTCTAATCACTGTACCACTCGAAGAAAACAAGTTTTAAAACTTTCTTATTACTGGCAAAAAATACTTTTGAGGTAATTAATAAATGAATCTTGTGAATAATAGCAATTACCAACAGTTACTTACAAAAATATTATGTTAGGAGCTTTTGGGGACATTGTAGTAAGTGCTGCTCTTACTGCAGTTTGTTTGGTTTTTTACTATTTTGTATATATCTGTTGCAATATCTGTGCCATTAATTTGAAATTATGAAAATTGCATAAGAAATTAAAAGAGGCTTTCAAGTTACATGAGTGAATCATTTGGAAAACCACTGCTTTTCTGAATTTAGTTCAAACAGCCAAGACTAGGGCAAATGCAGAGTATATCAACATCTGTAAAATATCTTGAGCCTGATGAATTTGTTAGTCTTTAAAAAATTTGTCTCTCTATAGAGAATACTGAACTTTGATTTCCAAAAGCTGGGCTTTCCTCCCCCTCCCCCCCAATATGAGGCATAAAAAGACAAACTTCAAGAAGGATTTAGCAAATTATTTTATATATATATATATTTAATATATTTTTTTTTCCTATGATTTAACATTCTGGGAATTCTTTGGAGAAAACCAATGGGTTTTAATCCTGTAAACATGTACTGACCTTTTTAACAGTGTGCACATGGGTGGTCACTCAGTTTTGTAAAGCTAAGGAAACAAGAAAGTATTTGCAGAACTGGAAAGAGTAACTGGCAATATCTCTTGACTTTCAGTGATATAGCATAGGCCAGGTGTCTCACTAAACAAAAGCTCTTACATGTGGCAGATTCTTTGCCCACAAGTGTATAAACTAGTGTTAAGTCTAACACGTATTTTGATTTCATGGATGTTGTGAATGTGAAGAGGAGAAAATTATCTTATAAAAGAGATCAGATTAGCAATTTAACCAAAGAACTTCAGTTAACACATTTGAATTCCAATGTAGAGTTCAAATCTGATATCTTGAGACAGGCTCACCCATAAGAAAATGAAACATCACTTCTTCTCTGCATCTTTAGATGAAAGCATCATGAACAGCACGGATGTGGCAGCTGAGACATCAACATGCATTCAGGGACTGGGCGAAAGTTACCGTGGCACAGTCAACACCATATGGAGTGGAATCCAGTGCCAGCGGTGGGACTCTCAGTTTCCTCACCAGCACAACATCACTCCTGAGAACTTCAAGTGCAAGTTAGTAGAGATATGTGGTTATTGCTGTAGGAGGAAGAGAGGCGAGTTTTCAAGTGTTTAGAAATTCATGCTACCGTAGAATCCCTGTCCCAGCTCCCTGTGATCTGAGGCATTCACTTTTTTTGCTGCTGCTGAAAACTATTTGAACGTGGCAAAATCTGTTCTTCAGATCTCAAAATACCTATTCTAGACAAACTTCTGTGAAACTCAAGTGTTTTTATGAGCTTTTTCTTTAAACATATATTCACCAATTTAATTGACTGTGAAGTGTATGGATGTTCTCCAGACTGGGACCCAGATCCCAATAGCGCTGGTACATTACTATTGTTTTTGTTTCATAGAGGTAAGAATTTGTTTTCAGTTGGTTACTGAAATCTTAAATCTTAAGTGTAATCTCCTTGGTAATACTCGACATCTATAGCATTTTACAGCACTTATTTTCCATCTTTTTAATCCTGTTTCTGTCTCATTACTAAATGCACTTGGATGAATAGAACTGCTTTTACCTGCAGGACCACTAGTCTTCTAATCTTTCTCTACAGTTCATAAATTCCCAGGATGTGAACAATCTACTTATTTTACGAAATTACCTTAATCATGCTCTATCAGTCTTTTTCTTTATTGAATGTAAAAGAAACCTAGATGATCAGCATGGACCCAAAGCCTCCTTTGTACTAAATGTCTTTATTGATAGCTAAATATTAGTCTGGGCTTGAGCTAGAATTTAATAGCATGGATCTTTCAAGATAAAGAGAAGATTCCAGTCTGACTTCTCTAACAATAGCTCGCTTGAGCAAAACAGTTAGATTTGTCTTCTTAATCTCTTCACTGCTGTTACTCTGTTTATCAGTCAAATACTCTGCATTGTAGCACATCCACTGAAAATGAAATTATCATCATTGTAATGCAAAATAGGAATAATACTCTGTTGATCTCAGGACCACCTTGAATTTACCTGGAAGTTAGTGCTTTAGTCTGATCCCATAGGTTTTTCTCAGACAAACCCATACTAAGCCCATTTACACTGTACCTATGTAACTCTGCTGCACTCTTAATAGTGTAGAGATGTAGCAATATTAGGGCTGCTTAGCTAGATAATGCTTGAGAGTCTAGTGGCCATTCAGGCCAACAGCTTGAGTAAAATCAACAGAACCACTGATACAACTTTTCAAAACCTCACATGAGCAAGAATTTCAGTGTTAGAGCCATTCCCTCCATAGACTATTATCAGTAAGTGCTGCAGACAAAAAGATACCATTAGATATGGATATGCACAGAAATTGGCAACAACTGTCACGAGATGGGAAAATAAAACTCCGAGTTTAAGAGGTTTGACTATTTCATGCAAGCTGCAAGAGACATTTAAAGATGTTCCCTTGGGACTAACTTACTTTAAAGGTAACAGCTGTATAGAGTTTCAACATACTTTTTTTATATTCCAAGATTCAGTTTCTTAAATGAATTGCTGACAGCCTACAGGACTGTTTCTCTAAACTCAGCAGAACCATTCAAAGTACAGGGAATTGTAGGCACTTTGGTAATGTTTGTATTTAAAAGCACTTGTAATGGATTGCAGGTGTATCCAATGTCAGCTTGCATGCAAATTTTTATGGAGAATCCTGAATAAAAATAAGCTATATTGAAAATATTGTTAATCTTCAAATTTAATCTTACATCAAGACAAAACAGAGGTCCACTGAAAATGAATTCCCATAGCTATATTCTTATTACAGTTACTGTATCCTTCTGGACACTATGTTCTGGCTCCTTATCTTGCCCTTGAAAGTGGTCAGTAACATACAGACCTTAAGGAGCCTATATTATTGCTAATTTATAATAAAAAGCGATAGAATGTATCAGTGGTTTTAGGTTATCCCTGCTGTGAGCTAACATATTTATTTTTATAGGGATTTGAGGGAGAACTACTGCCGAAATCCAGATGGATCTGAATCGCCCTGGTGTTTTACCACTGACCCAAACATCCGTATCGGTTATTGCTCCCAGATTCCTAAGTGCGATGTATCAAATGAACAAGGTAACAGAGGGAAGGGTGATAACGTGATTTTAGATGAATGCTGTATTGTTCCAAAAGACAGACAGGCAGGCTTGAAAACTGGAGAAGTTCATCTCAGTACATCTGTATTACACCTGTGCAGTTCTGCTTTGGCTTTTTCTGCATACTTGGGATTCATCATGGTGTAAATGAGATTCATTTCTCAGTTCGTTTTCAATGTCATCAGGGAAAGCTGCATCTCAGATATGCTATTGGATCTGATTTCTAGACAAGGTGGATCTGTGTGCCATTTTGTATTAGCTGAAAATCTACTCTATTGTCTAATCTTTCTTAGTCTGAAAGGCGTTTTTCCAGAGCCTTGATTCATAGTGTTTTATAATTGTACATGAAGCCACAAAAAAAGTGGTTTTTTATTTTTTTTTTTTACTCCCCTGTCTAAAAAGAGTTGATCTGAGAAAAAATATGTGGTACTTCCCATGTAGCCTCTTACCTTCAAGCTGTTAGTTCTACCTATAAAGACTACTCTGAGTCTTCATGCAAATGTTATTTTTCCCATGAGGTTTTGACATTACTCTAAGGAGTGTTATTGCATCCTGAGCACTGATGCCAATCAGCATAAACTGAAGTTAAGTCTTCAGACTTATGACCCTACATCAGGCTACATTAAGATCTCAATCTTTAAATTTCAGCCATTTTTTTCTCCTAAAGTTGCATTTGCAAGAGGTACTTCAGAGAAAGGATTGACTTGACTTTCATTCTGTGCTTTTTGTAAAGTATCAATCATCAAAAAGAAAAATACCGATGAATACAAAATAAAACGAATTATAGAAAAAAGTCTTTATAGTAGTGATCGTTTTAAACAATCCTCTTGAAAAGTCTCAAAAAGGCTTGTGATAAAAGCTTATGAATTAAACATGACTTCTGTTGCAGTGAACAGGCAAGTTTTTGAATTACATTAAAATTAAAATAATATTTATTTTTTTATTTTGCCAAAGTTGAACTTTAGTCTAGAATTATGTACCGTTGCCAGTATCCAGAATGCATACAAAAATAGTTGTTTCAAATAGACTGTTTATTTTTTGAGGAGAGAGGAATAATGGGGCATTTTTGTTCTGTTTTATATAAAATAACTCCTGACAAGTTTTAGAATATTCTGTGTAACCCTTCGAAATGAAACATAAACTATTTATAAAAGATATTTTCCCAGTTTAAGTAAGACAAACTTTTAAATGCTACTGTGTTGAGAATGTAGGCCCCAAGTAGGGCCATTATGTATCTAAAGTTTGAAACTCTCCTGTTTTCTTTCTGATTTGATTTATATAGTTGTCAGATTTATATTGCATAGTGTTTGCTAAATATAATGCTTGTATTTAACTACTTGGATTACTGATGGAAAGGAAGAGTTTACAATGTGGCACATTCACTTCTTGTTGTCTCAACGTTCTTTATTTAGATTGTTATCGTGGCAATGGCAAGAATTACATGGGGAATCTATCCAAGACAAGATTTGGGCTAACTTGCTCAACATGGGACAAGAATATTGAAGACTTACGTAGGTGTGTACATATGAAACAGAAAGAGATGGTTCAGTGAGTCTTGAATAAATACTGCCTCCAGATGGCATTTCTTCTTATGAAGTGATTCTAAAATAGCCCCTTATGCCATGGAGCTTTTATTACCTTTTTTTTTCCTTTCTTTCTTTCTGTCTTTTTTTTTCTCCTTGGTGGTTAAATATATTACACAACATGTCTTTGTTCAGGCTAACCACTAATTGCAGGCTTTGGGATGTTACTTAGTGTTTAGTTTACTGGCCTGGTTTATCCCACCTTTGTCCTTGAAAGTTTTATTCTATGAGAAGATAGCAGGAATGAATTTGATGAGTTTGATGAGTAGTTAGCTCATCAGTCAGATCTCACAGCTCATGCTGTTTCAAGCAGGTTGTAACGCAAGACTTGAAAACAAAGACTTGAAAACACCTAAGATCCCTTGTGACCTGAAATTGAATCTTGAATTTATGATCTAATGAAACTGACATCAAGTGTCATTAAAGTGACTTTAAATTTCTGTTGTTTATCATTACTTTGCCTTCATATTCAAGTAGTGGAAATGGCAAGTTAATTTATTTGTTGAAGTAAAAATGGACCAGCAGTAAGTACAAAAGAATATCTAATTTTCCAAGATTCTTTCAGTCATGCCAGGATCCTCAGTATTGTCTTTGCAGGTCCAGAACAATAGATTAATAAATCTCAGGAGTGACAGTAACAGTAACTTCCAGGTACCACACAAAGAAGAGATTCATTCAAAATTTGCATGAGATACTATACATATTAGTGGCCCAGATAGAAACAATCTTCTCTATTTGTTTTCCTTCAGTTTCTGAAATTATTGCGATAATATCTATAATACCTTTGGTACTTGTTGTTGAGTTAGTGATCAACATATTGCCCAACATATTAGTCATTGCACTCTGGAATTTGTCCCTGATTCCTGCTGCTGACCTGATGGTCAGTCAGTTGAAAGTGTGTAAATCAGTAAGTCAACCTTTGGGCTGACATATAATCCGATGTATTGTAAAAGGTGGGCCTCAGTGTCACTGTCTGGAATCACCGGTTGGGCTACATGTGTTTTTCCACACGCAGAGTAAGAGGCACCATTCATATTCCAGAATGCTGTCCATGTAGGGGAGGCAGAGGCTTAAGATCGTGATTTCTGAGAGCTCTGTTAAGCCTTCAGTTATCTGTGAATAAGACATCTTGGACCTACTGGATGCTTGCTGCAATTGCCTTTGTGTAATCTTGAGCACAGAGCAGCCTTTCTTCTCAAAATCTCACAAATTTTCCATCTGGGAACATCTTTGTCTCACTCCAGCAGTTATTCTGGTGATGGGTGTGCTAGAAGCAGCGTGCATGGTTGGTTATGAAATAAGAAAGCAGTGCAGCTGTGACTTAAGAAGCCTGTGTGCCTCTATCTGACGAGAGAAATAAACAGCTTTCTCTGCTTCAGGTTTTCACTCCAAAATTTCACCTGAAAACTGCCTCATGCAGGTTTACAACTTAGGAGACCTGTCACTGAATTTTGTCTAAGACATTCATCCTTCTCTTTGCCTGCTGCTCAGTCTTGCTAACTTTCTTATGCTTGTCTTTCGTTTGTCTAAGATTCAATTTTCATTACAGATTCAGTGCTCCCTTGTGCTGTTGAACTGCAGGAAGAAGGTACCTGGGCTCCCAAAGAAGCCTGTAGATTTGCTAAAGGCAGCACAGATGCTCTTCTAATCAGTATAATGATCCCTCCTGAGGGTATCCAGGGATTTTAACTCCAGTGGGAGATCCTGAAACCTCTCAGCTGTCTGGTGCACACAATGCTTAAAATACCAACCATAGGAAACTTGGACCCAGATACAGCAAATATTTCGGTCTCATCTTTGCTTTGATTTTAACCAGCCCTAAACCCTGACCTGTAGGCTTCTCAATCAGCTAGTATTACCATGTGGAGCAAAGCAACATTTAACCTTTGAAAAGTTGGGCTATAGTATAAAGCCTTTCAGCACTTTGTTGGTTTTTTTTTTTCCCTGTAGGCATATACAAATATTCAGAGAACCAGATGTTAGTAAACTGAAGAAAAACTATTGCCGCAATCCAGATGATGATTTTCATGGTCCCTGGTGTTACACAGATGATCCTCTTGTTCCCTGGGATTACTGCCCTATTTCTCGATGTGAGTACTTGGTATGCCTAGGGCATTGTCAACTGTGCAGTCCCAGTGAAGCCCTGATGTCACATGTGTATGCATACCTTTCTATTGCCATTTGCAGCAGCAGAAAATGTGTAATTCTATCAAGAATAAATTGTGCATGACTGAGAAGGAATAGACAGAGGCTGGTTGTGCAATATATGCACAAGAGGTCCTTTTCCTTGATCAGCTTGGAGATTTCAAGGCTTATTTATGCTGAAGGAGCAGAAAAGGACAGTTACAGATGGTCAAACATTTTCCAACAGATGTAGCTATTGAATGAGGGCTGGATGAAGACAAAGAATTGTCTAGTGGTCAGAATGCTGGCTGTGGCCTCAAGAAACCCAGGGACAGTTATATGCTGTGCTGCAAGCTTCACAGAATCTTTGTATGATCTGTATTTGTTTGTAAAGTTAGATTAATTCACTCTACATGTGCTGAAGTTTATCTATGCTAAATAGATTAGATTGTGCTTTCAGATGTTTATAGGATGATTTAACTCCTGTCAAGAATTAAGAACATCACTCCTCCAAAGCGGCAAGTTAAAATCTAAATAGCTTAAATAAATAGAATTAAAAATCCTAGGGAATTCAGTAATAAACTAATGTTAAATGGAAAAATACAGATTTATGCTGAAAAATGTGCAATTCCCATTTCTGTTCAAAATTTTTCTCTTTAGTTCTTATTTCTAAATCACTGTGCTGTATATCCTTGGAGACCATTTAAATAGTAAATCAGGCATGTCTGTGATCACTAGAGGTTAAGGATAATGTTACATTCATTCCTAGCAGCAATCTGCTGCATTTCCTCATAGTCTGAACTGCAACATCTCTAAGAGGTAATATTTGAAGTCTCAGGTGATAATTTGGCATCTATGTGAAAAGTAAACAAACTGTGCAAAAGGTTATTTGTGTCAATATAGATAAAGAACAACAGATGAAGAAATATAAATTTTATTCACTCATGCTGAGTTCATTGCCTGAATCTATGAATTCCTAAGGAAATATTCACAGTAAATGTTTGTAGGGTGTACAGGTATGATGAGTATTATAATTTCTGGAATCAAACTCAGAGATGGAACATGTGTTTCACAATTTTAACTAATATTGTAAATAGTATAGCTTAGTATTAAACTACCAGTAGTTCACTTTGATACTGATAACCAGCTTAGCCAGTACAGATAAAATGCTGGCAGTTCTTGAGTCTACTTAATTGCTACTTTTATCTGGTATTTCAAACAACACTATACATATTTATATGTATACATGTGTACATACACATACAAATATGCATACATATACATATATACCTACATTTGTACATAGACATGGAAATTTAACTGTATACCTTTATACCTATATATTTGCTTAATGAGGGACATCTAATTGGATTAGATTGTTAAATCTTGGCTGTGCAAATTTTAGTAGCTACACCTGTACTTCTAGGTCATAAAGTTGTGTCACTCTCCAGACTTGAACAAAGTTTAAGCAACCTTGCTGTAACTGTGCTTTTACTTGGACTAGATGGAAGAACCAGACTGGATTTTGAGGAGTATGTTTTGAAAAGGATAAGTTTTTGTTACTAGAAAGATAAAAGCACTTTTGAAGGTTCAAAAGTTTTTAAGGAATTTTTCATTAAATTTGATGTGACTTTAATTACATGACTTGAATAGTTCCTTAAATTTTACAGAAAAGTCACAACTTCGTTTTTCAGTTGAGTAAGCCATGTATGTTGAACCTGATAGACAGCCTGATGTATTCAGGAGTCAGACAAGAAGAAAATGCTTGGAACTCCTGTTGCAACATGTTTAATTCTTATTTAATTCTATTAGAATGCAATTTTACCTCTTGTTGATTCTTTCCAACATTTCTTGATTCAATTTCTTGAATCAAGAAATTATTGACGTTTGAAAGTTTATTAACTATTACAGAATTACAGAATGTTAGGGGTTAGAAGGGATCTCTAAAGATCATTTAGTCCAACCCCCCTGCTCTAGCAAGTCTCTCTCCAGAGAAGAAGACTCCACACACTCCCCAGTCAGCCTGTGCCAGGGCTACATCACCCTCCCAGTAAAGATGATTTCCTTATGTTTAAGCAGAAATTTTTGTGTTCCAGCCTCATCCCATTACCCTTAGTTCTATCACTGGACACTACAGAAAAAAACTGTTGCCTCATCCTCTTGACAAACATCTTTTGAATACTTGTAAATATTAATGAGGTTCCCCCTCAGTCTACTCTTCTCAAGGCTGAACAATCCAAAATCCCGCAGCCTTTCCTCATAAGATGTTCCAGTCCCCTGATCGTCTTGGTGGCCCTGCACTGGACTCTCCCCAGCACTTCCCTGTCCCTCCTGAGGTGAGGAGCCCAGAACTGGACACAGGACTCCAGATGAGGCCTCACCAGGGCAGAGTAGGGGGGAGGAACCTCCCTTGACCTGCTGGTAACACTCTTCTTGATGCATCTCAGGATGCCATTGGCCTTCTTGGCCACGAGGGCACATTGCTGGCTCATATTTAGCTTGTTAGCAATAAGAACTCCCAGGTCTCTCTCTGCAGCCTGTACTGGTGCATGGGATTGTTCCTTCCAAGATGCAGGACTCTGCACTTGCCCTTGCTGAACCTCAAGAGGTTCATCTCTGCCCAACTCTCCACCTGGTTGAGATCCTGCTGGATGGCAGCACAGCGTTCTGGGGAATCAGCCAGTCCTCCAGTTTGGTGTCATCAGCCAACTTGCTCAGGGTACACTCTGTCCCCTCATCCAGGTCGTTGATGAAGATGTTGAACAAGATTGGCCCCAGAATCGATCCCTGTGGATCTCCACTGGCCACAGGCCTCCAACTCAATTCTGTGCCATTGATCATCACCCTCTGGGCTCTGTCATTCAGTCAAGTTCTCGACCCACCTCACTGTCCACTCATCCAAGCCACACTGCCTGAGCTTTTCAATGAGGATGTAATGAGAGACAGTGTCAAAAGCCTTGCTGAAGTCACAGTAGATGACATGCACTGTTCTCCCCTCATTTGGCCAGCTGGTTATACCCTCATAGAAGGCTAGCAGTTTTCACAAGCACAATTTATTAAAAAAAAAAAGCAACTATTTCAAACTATTAAAGTTTACAGTATGCCATTTTCTGTTCAATTTTACTCTATTCATTTTTTAGATGTGTTTTAATTTTGTGTTATTGATCTCTTATGTGTTTGTCTAGGTGAAGGTGATACAACTCCTACTGCAACTAGCTTGTATGGTAAGTTTGCAGATGTATTCTGCAGTACATATATTGTATCTTCTAGGACTAGCCATTCGTTTTTATTTGGAAAATAAGAGAAAGATCAGTTAAAGATGTACAAATTGTACAGCTTGGGAAAAATTGCATTTACAAGAGAAAAATATAAAATAGCTTTATACTCCTTTGTCTATTTCCATTGTCCTGTCTTGCCAATGAGATAGAGTAATGATTTTCAATGCTTGTTTTATAATTGTGTAAAACCCTGAAAAAAATATTTATATATTGCATTTTATATTCCCTATGAATTTTTCATATAGACCGATACAGCCTCCCTGAAGTAGTTTTGATACTCTAGAAATATATTTCATCTATAACAAATATTGACCTTCTTGTGGTCCTTATGTGCAACTGTACAGGTTTCCTACCGCTGTTTTTAGTAAAATGTGATCTCTGGACCTGCTTTCAGATACTGTCATTCCTTGTGCCTCAACAAAACATTTGAGAGTTGTAAATGGAATCCCAACACAAACTAACGAAGGATGGGTGGTTAGTTTGACATACAGGTAACTATCACTTTGATTAGAAAGACAACGCTTCTACTAGGATAGTTGGTTTGGAGCTGTAGAAAACGTTTACCATAAGAATTCTTCTAGATTGCAGTCAGATTTTATAAAAGCAGGAAAATAGCATTCCCGGAACCTCAGGTGATTCCATAGTAGTCACTCAGTGAAATATTTATATGTTCATTGTCAGTAACTTGCACTCATGAGCTTATAGAAGTCTGCATTTGCAATTAGCTAATGAAGACCTTTTCATAACATTAGCTTAACATCCAGCATGAAACTGTTTATTTTGGAGTGTTACAAAAATTTTGAGTTTCATATCAATATTTTCACTTGAACAGCAGTGCATTTGTTTGTAAATTATTGGATTCTGGATTTATACCTGTGTCAAATTTATTTTTCTGTTTCTATCATTGCATGTAATAAAAATGTATTCTGTATTTAAAAAAAAATGTAGGAGCTATAAGATAATCCTTTTTATTCCATAAAACAAGACCCTAGCATGTACAGCTGAAAATGTGTACTACATTACTGCAGACTTTACTTTGCTACAGTGTAAAAGCCAGAACACATAATTACTGTTTCCTACGTTCATTACTCTGGTTCATCAGCTGGAAGTATGGATCATTAATGGGTAACAGTAAATGCATCTCATGCATCTGTATCTGCTAACATGAACAAAAAAAAGTTCAAAACTAGTTATCTTTCTGCTGGTACAGACTAAAGTACAGCTCAATTCTGTTAGCTTATGATTCATCATGTCTTTTAAAATCATGTTGTAGAATAGGTCTTAAATGAAAAATTAGAGTGAAGGAAACCATAAAAAGCCCATTTTCTACATTGTTTCATTGCTATAGAAATTCTGGGGGGTCTTTCCCATCCTTGATAATCTTTGCATCTTATGAGATCCAGACACAATTAAACCTTTCTGGAAGTCTAGTAAATGGTCCAGAAAGGTAGTTCTAGAAGAATGGCAGTGTATTCCTACACTAAATAACTGAATATGTGGGCTGAATTGCTCTCTGGAAAAGTTCCTTTTTGTACTGTTTTTAAAGTAGCCTTGATTTTTGAGGTACTTTAGATAGGTAAGGTGAATTGCACCTGAATGCCTAAAATTCAAGTAGCTAATGTTAAGAAACATTTGCATGCAACAAAATTTCATTACGTACATGAGTGCTTAAATGATTGTAGATTCTTTTATGAAAAGGGAATTCCAGCAGCAAAATTTCATTTTAGGTAGTGCATGTTGACATAAAAATGTCATTTTATTTCCTGTTGTTACCAAGGAAGCAAGTAGAATGTTGTCTGAAACAAAATCTTAGTGGCTTTGGAACTTTCTGAAAAAAAATAACTGTACATCTCTAAATGGAATTGCTATGGTGAATGGTGAAAGCTTAGTGATATTTAGGAACTTGTATTCATATTTGGCAACTGAGGACCACCTCTAAGTGTTAAATTAATAAATGATATGTATTCTTAGATATTCGATCCAGATTCTATTATCAGGTATATTTAAGTGTATCTGTATCAGTTTCATCTGTTTTGTGGAATCAGCTCTGAATTTGTCCCACTTTTAAACAAGAAGTTCAACCTTCCTATATGTACTAGTCAGTCTTCTAAAGCAGACAATGCAATCTTGTAAATTCCTTTTTAATAATTAATGATGCAAATGTTACATTTATACTCCCGATTGTGATATTTTTGTAGTAAAACTGGGCAGAATCTGTATTTTAAAAAGAACTCAGCCTTTTAGACTAGATATTTGTTCCTCAACCAAAATACAATTAAAAAAAAAAAAAAAGAGGCAAGCATCTGTGTTGTTCTGCTGTCTTTGAACTCCAGATAGAGTTTGGGCTCCTTCCAGCAGTTCTTTGCAAAGCTTTGAACATTTGTGTGATTTGAATTTATAAATTGTGAGATTTTAAGCTTTTCTCAAATTGCTGACAATTCTGATTCACTTTCCAAAGAGCTGCAGAAAATAAATGTGATTTTGGAGGCATAAAGAAGGAAACTAATTAATCTGCATTCCACAGTTGTCTTTATTTTTGAAAGAGCTGTCATGCTTAATTGCTTTAATTTTACTTGATATATTATGCTGCAGGTTTTCTATAATCACATATAAGATGTCATACGTTGCAGATTGTTTCCAACTGAAGTATGTGGGGACAGAAATCTCATAGGGCTTGTAATCAAACACAAACTCTCCACCTTGAGGTCAATGCTTTGAATAATAACTGCATGAATAATGACCAAACTTTGTTTACATCTGGTGGCAGTTTGGGGACTTGCTTGAATATTTCAGTCCAGTTCTCACTAGAAAAAAATTAACTTTCTTTTTTTAATTAGATCCCTTATAAATTCAACTTTAAAAACACTAAATGCAAATAGATTTCTCTTTCCTCCTGGTTTTTACACATTGGAGTCAATCTCTGTAAAGTCATGTTACCAAAAGTGTTGAAAGTAGAGCAAAGGGACAGACACATTTCTACAGGCTGTCAGCCCACCACCTTGCACCAATAAAAATATGTGGAGAGGAAAAGTCTTCTTTAAAATATTTACTGTATAGAAACTAATACTATAATGGTTTTTTAACCTTTTTCTTTTTTTGTTGTTTTTCTTCCTCACAGGAATAAGCATATATGTGGAGGTACTTTGATAAAAGAAGAGTGGGTTCTAACAGCAAGGCAATGTTTCCCTTCTCGGTACAGTAGTCCATAGCTTTGCAATATGGAAATACATATATTTTCAGGAACTTATCAGCACTACACTTGTTCAAATTAAACACATCAGTTTTCCCTGCTATTTGGCTTTAATGTTGCTTTTCTGATATAAAAGTCCTGTGGGGCCTTGGTATTTTCTGTTATTATTGTTGTTAGTCTAAAAGAGCTCTGTCTTTTTTATATGGAAGTATAAATATGTTTTCCAAGTGTTATGGTTAGACAATTACCTCTTTGTGAATATAATCTCATACTTCTGCTTAAGTGGACAGAAAAAAGGAGAAAACTTGGTCAAATCTCAAAAAGTTAAAAGATTCATACTGTCCAAGCATCTAAATGTTTGGATACTATTAGGAAACAAAAATTAGTAACAGTTAAAGATAAAATTCTGTAGTGGGTTCGGACTGAAAACTTATATCTGAGATGTGGATTTTGGAGTAGCAGTTGGCAGCATAATCCCATTTCTGCCTAAGTGTATAAGTTAAGATCTTGTATAAGCGTATTGAACAGAGTTTCTGAGTTATTGCATTATACATTTAACAAATTCCTAACCAAATGTGCATCATGTAGGTACAAAGATTTGAAAGACTACAAAGCCTGGCTTGGAGTCCATAATATCAAAGGAAAAGGAGAGGAGAAGCATAGACAAGTTTTGAATATTTCCCAGTTGGTATATGGCCCTGCAGGGTCAGATCTGGTCTTACTAAAACTTAACAGGTTAGTAACTGTTATTGTGAATTCCAGATTTTTAACAGATGAATGAGATTCTTCCTAAACAGATTTGCAAATACAATTCTTTACTATCACTGACATCATGGATAATGTCTCCATAGGGTAAACTTCCAATTGTAAGAAATGTTTCTTGAGATATACAGGTTCATCTACCTTACCCAGAAAACAGAAGTTACTTCTGAAAAATCATGCCTACTTTTTTTTTCCTGGTAACCAAGTTTAGATTTGTTGGGAGGGTTCTTAGTTGGATTTAAAAAAAAACCCCAAACTCCACAATGACTACTATATGGTTTTAATTTCTAGAATAAGCACTAGATTGTAACAGATCCTTCTAGAAATTTGAGCTTTCAAACTTTCTCCATATTAGCAACACTATATATTCAAATGAAATGCCATCATTACTTACTTTTAAGATAAAATCCCAAGTTTAATAGCATAAACGTGGTGACAGCATCTCAAGAAATCTTTTGACAGTTAACAGCTGTAGCATAAAAATAGGTAGAAAAATCCATCGTATTCTTCAAAGATAGAAAAGAAACAAAATGAATTGGCACAGTTTTTAATTGTGGTGGTCTATAATAAATTTAACATTTTTTTAAGATATATTTTAGAAGGCTAAGTAAAATCCATGATGTCTATTACTCTTTTTATTCTTTTTCTTTTCAGACCTGCCATATTGACAAATTTTGTAGAAATAATCCGATTGCCCATTTCTGGATGTACCATTCCAGAGAAGACCAGTTGCAGCGTTTATGGATGGGGATACACTGGATGTAAGAAATTATTTTTAAAAACTAAATGAATTCGTTGACTGCTTACTTCTTGTCATTATAGGTGAGGCTGCTGGTATTGCCTGATGCCACAGTTGTCCAACACTTTTTGTTATAAGATGCGGTTTCATTTTTTTTTCTAATTTTGTAGAACTTTCAGCATTTTATCTAAGATCACTTAATCTGAAATATTTTTTTCTTGAGTATTTTTTTTTTCAGCCACAGACAAAATGATCCACACGTTTCAAAGAATGAACTAGAGAAAAAGTACTGTTCTACATGTATAAAAAAATCTGACAGAGTTGTTTTGCAGAGTTCTAAGCCTTTTTTTAAAAATTCCAATTAATCTACTACAACAGTCTCTTTCTGTATCCCAAAACAGGCTGCTCTGTGGAAAAAACAGTGCAGAATCATGTAATCAAAGACATAATTAATATATACAAAGACAGGGAACTAAAGATGCACAGGCAACCCTAAGTCTGGCATTTCCTAACTTTTGAATACTTGACTTTCAACTTCACTAATGTTTATTAAACACAGTTTTTGTGTGAAGTAAATACAAATATGTGGGAGAACAGACATTTATTTAGTCTGGTAAATACTGTATCTGGCTAATTATGTGTTGATGATAAAGTTAATGGCTGACAGTTGACAATAATTACTCCAGTAATCACTGTGCTCAAATGTCATTTTGCCACAGACCCTGAGTAAGCAACAGCAACATACTCACGCTGTCCTGGAAGCAGAGTCAAACCTAGACTCTAACTCTCTGGCTCTCTTTCTTGCCATCATTTCTTTGTGGGTGGCAAGTAATCTGTACCAGCTTTCTCTCAGATGACTGCCTTTGATGCTCCTAGGATGGCCAAAGTAGCCATCCTCTGGGGGTAATGGTAGTCTAGGGGCAGGGAAGTCAGGCTGGAGCACAGTGTAGCATCACAGGAAAGCTTAGCTGAAGAGTACTGATAAGGAATTTGCAATGCTGTGGAGTTATGTAATACAGTAAATGCATAACATCTGTCACCCAAGGTCTTTGTACTGTATTTTATGCACTACTTATAATCCTCACAGCATCCTGGTCAGGGAAGAAAGAAGTGTTACATCCATTTTTTTCAAGAAAACAGGATAATAAGTCAGTGAAGGGCAAGCTTGGCATTTTCTTTTGATGGCTGTGCAGAGAACAGGCAGGTCTAAGTCCTTTATTTATCTTTGCAGCTTGTACAGACTTGTCTTTCGACACGTAGAGCAATAGTAAGCTCCACAGGGCTCCTGCTTCCTGACCTTCACACTGATGAATGGAGATTGCACAAGGCTGTGGGTCTGCACTTGCAGGCACAAAGTCATTCAGTGTAGCTGACGCAGCACAGGATGAGAAAAGCTCTGCTCTGCTGCAGTATTTTTCAAGTCACACATCCTTCCCTACATCATGGCAGGCACATTGCCTCATGTTTAAGGCAGAGAGCAAAATTCTGTCCACTGATGGGAGTGACAACATTCTCAGATTCATTTTCTGATTTTTGTGATGTGACAGGGCAAGATGGCGAATGGTAGAGTAAACCTAATTACCTAGCCCTTTCTTCTAATACAAAAACCTTCTCCAGATATTCTCAGAGAACTGAACAGACGCATGTACCAAACACATTTCTTGCAGTCTCTCTTATAGCAATTATAAGAGCATGGTAACAGTGAACATGAAGAACAAAAAAAAATGTGAGTACTGGAGAGAAAGTACAGTAACTGAATCTACATGAGTATGTTTATCGATTTTTTTTTTTTTCCCCCTAAAATCAAATAAAGTTTTCATTCTCTTTTCAATCCTAGTAGTTAACTATGATGGCCTTCTCCGGGTAGCAAATCTGTTTATTTTGGGAAACGAGAAATGCAATCAGTATCTCAAAGGGAAGATCACTGTGAATGAGTCAGAGATCTGTGCTGTGGCTGAAACTATTGGTGCTGGGCCTTGTGAGGTAAATATTACATTTCATAATGCATTCTTAGGAGCCATCATCTTGTCGATTTCTTTCCCAAAAATAATTTACTAGAGTTTTTTGAAATTATTCTCTCTGCTTTAAAGTTATACACAAAAAGAGATTTTCATGTTTTGCATTGGAAAATTATTTATATTTTCTGCCAGAGTGCAGGAAGAGATCCCTTTGCTTCAGTTTCATGGTACTGCTCCACCAGTAAAGGACTTACATGAGTGTTAAGTATAGTCATATGACTAAACACTTTGCCAGACTGAAACAAAATTTTGTTTTGTATTATAAGGGCTAAAGTGGGCTTTGCATTAGCAACAGCAGTGTACTTTGAGTAGAAAGCAAAGGCTTAAGCAAATTTAACTACTTAGATGAGGATTTGCATGCAAAATTCAAGTCACTGCTCGATAGTTGATATAGTTATGAAGGATGGAGAAAGATCCAAAAATGTACTGAGGTTCCGTATAAGCCAGAAGCGTGAAGCATTTGATCCCCCTAATCAAGCCTGACCAACGTATCAATGAGGACAGGAGAACTGTTTCAGTGAAAGTATGGTTTGATACAGTTGTTTTGATTTGGAATAGTTTTGATGATGGAGAAAGGTATCTAAGGAGAAAAGCTGTAAATCATTTATTACAGGAATATCCTATTTTTTGTGCAGAAAATCTTATGGATGAGGTGATTTCTAGAAGGACAGTCATAAACATTATTATGCATTTAATATATGGAATAGATGATTTCCTAATACTGATGTTAACAAAGTAGTGAAATCTTCCCTACCCGAGGGTACTACTAAACCACGGGGAAATGAGGTTTTTATCAAGCTGAGACCTCTTCCATATATTATTAATATTCCACAGGATATTTCACATTTTGTTACTGCAATGTATTTTCTTCAAAATAAAATATTTAATCATAAATTAGCTCTTAGACATGTCAAGGTCTATAAATAAAACATCTGCATGGAACTCTGCTGGGAATCCTGCACTATGTTTTCGCCTGCAAGAAGAAATGGACTGAATTAATATTAGCAATCTGTCTTAATCACTGCATGGTTTCCTGCTCCCTGACTTCTCCTTTGAAGCTACTTTCCTCAGCAGAGAACGGGCAGAGAAACAAAATCAGATTGGCAGGTGAAACTCCAGTCTTGAAAGTGTTTTATGAGCTGCTCTGATGGTCCTGACATAGTTCATTGTTCATGTGGGAACTAATCTGCAGTCAGTCAGAAAACCCTCAAATCAAATAAAGGTCAAGCATTGTTGTTCTGGTGATCCAGAGAGAGTATAATACTAATTGTCAGCTTTTTTTTTTTAAAAAAACAATGTCCCATTATCTGATATGAACATTTACTGTCTAGTTTTGCAGCTAGTTTGTTAGGTTTGGTGTGTGTTTTGCTGGAGTAAAATCTGCAATGTCTATGGTCAAGTCCCAAATCTGTGTGAATGTACCTAAATGATTGAAGTACTCCAATTTTTCACTGGGTGCATAGATGTTTCATTCACTCAGAATAATGAAATAGAGTATTTTAACAAGTTGTGTCTCAAAATTATATCCACAAGATAATATCTTTTTATTATGTTTGGCATTCCCACCACCTGCCTGTCTATTAGTACACATAGATTCTCATTCTAGGGCATGGCAAGATGGTTAACTGACAGAAGGATATTAACCTGACTCTTTTCAGCAGTCCTTCATGCAAAGCCTGTTACCGTAAGAAAGATGTCTATGAGTCAGTTCGCTTTCTGCTCATCTGGTTTACATGCACATAAACAAACATTATGCTTACAGGTACCCGAAAGAGGAGAGTAAGTACTTATGGTAGTCTGAAGTCACTATATAAAGATGGATCACAGGGTTTCATTTGCATGGGAAGCAACCAAAGGTCTTGGCATTGGTTCTCGTAAGTTCTTGTTAAGAAAAAGCTATTGGAAGTTGGGTTTTGTCCTATGACAAGATCATCTTTTCATTGAGCTAGGTCATCCCCAAAAGAAAACAGTAGGAGACAGGTGGGAGCTATGTCTTGAATAATTTTGAGAAGTGACATTCTTAATTTTTCTGTTTTACCTAGAGAGATTATGGTGGTCCTTTGGTTTGTGAACAAAACCGGCTGAAGATAGTAGTTGGTGTCATTGTTCCTGGCCGTGGATGTGCCATTCGAAATCGTCCTGGGATTTTTGTTCGTGTCTCATATTATTCCCGGTGGATACACAAGATTATGATGACTTACAGAAAACCCTGAAAAACTCAACAACTTCCATTCAAAGAAAGATTTTGGACAACATGGATTTAATGTATAATGTAAAGATCAATAACTTTTAAACTACTTGATAGTCAAGTTTGTTGAGCTTCTTTTAATATTGATGGGTGTTCTTGGCGTTTTGTCTATCAGTGTTTTATAAATGTTGGAGTGACTTACAGTATATGCAAGTATGGTGACATATCTCCTGAAGATACTTGAATGGGTAAACAGTTTTGCAAAGATATTATTACTGGATGATAAATGGTTTTGTAGAAATAGATCATATGACCTCATGCTGCTCTACAGATTATCTTAGATGGAGAAACAAATTGCAGTCCTATTTAACACATTTTATTCTTTCTGTCATCCATATATTTCTCTTCATATACGATAAAAGACATACTGAGAGATATATGCATTTGTCAAAGACAGCATATGTGATCATATTTCTCTTACGCCCTTATAAGAGGTCAAAGATTTCAATCTTTCATTAAAAATAATCTCTTTAGAAATTAATCTTTTAATTATTGATGGACTTTGACATGCCTGCCAAAAGCAGAGTTCACACAGAAGTCAATATCACTTCCTTTTACAAACTGCTTACAGACTCTAGTTCTGCATGTGGTTCCTTCAATGTGCACATGATCCCCAAAGAACAATTTCAAAAACCCTTCTGGAAGTGGAAAGAGACACAGAACTGGATTGATTAGCAAAGTGATGATCATTTTTTTTAAAATTAGTCCCTGAAATAGCTATGAGTTACAATGCTGAAGAGAGTATTCCATACGGTTTCAAAAAATAATCCTGATTAACTACTGACAGACTTCGATCATTAAAAGAAATTTCAGTCAAATACACCCAAATCTTTTGCAACAGACAAGTGCTCAAAATTCCGTTGATTCTAGTTATTTCATGAAAGCAACTCTGTATTTACAGCTGGAAAAGAATAGTTGAATCTGGCACTTGATTGAGACACTTAATATTTGGAAAAGTAAGTTATACTTTAATAGTCTTTCAGAAACTTAAGATCTTTAATAAAACCTTACCTAAATTTGGACAAAATTATATCCTTTATACAATTCCTTTCAGGGTAATAAAATTATTGCAGAGTTTCATGCAGTCATGTAGGTAACATGGAAAACATCACAAAACTTGTGTTTCCTGCCTGCTCTTTGAACCATCATTTTACTTTATGTCAGGGTAAGGGAACAAATAATCGACATCTATGAAAGCGCTTGTCCTCTTTTAGGTGTTTAGTTGTATGGCTGGAATTATCACGCAAATGTGGTGTTGTGGGTGGTACTAACTGCCCTGTAATTTCTGGAAAACGTAAATCCAGTTCTCTATTTCACTACTGTACATGTAATTGTGTAAGCAGCTGCAGTGTTACTTCACTTGAGACTGTGTAATTGTAAATGTTTCCAGTAGCAAATTGTATAGTATATGTATCATATCTGCCTCTAAGCTGCCATCATGGTGTAGACATATAAAAGGACATTTCATTGAGAAGATGCAGAGTTGAATTTTTCACTGGCAGAAAGTGACCACTCTGGGGGAGCTGTCTTGTGAGGCAGTCCTCATGTTGACTCACCAAATTATTTTCTTCAGCAGTGCACTTTGATTTCAGTGGGACTTGTGTACTCTTACACCTCCTGATGAACTGGGATGAGTTTCAGCCCATGCTTAAGTGGCTTGGCTTGCTGAGATTTGTGTCAAGAATCCAGCAGATTTTACTGGCACGTAGGAAGAAGTCTTTCAGCGAGCAGAGCTTCTGAAATTCCTCGTGATGTAAATAGTCTCTTTGGACAAGATGCAACTTCTCTGTACAGTGGATCTGAAGTTGTGGATGCTATGCAGATAGTCTGTTTCAATCTATCCTGGCTGCCTCTGAAGGCGTTATGCTTCTTTTGGGCTCACTTACCAGGCCTAAAGAGGGCAGGATTTAGCCTGTTGTACTTACAGTTAATTATTGCCATGTATATGTACTGTATTCTAAGTATATACTGACCACATCTTACTGAAAGGATTAACTTTTTAAGAGAGACTTTTAAAAAACTCCAAGTGAGTTTTGTTTTCTGTCACAAGAAGAATGTGGATAAAATATATAATTCCATGTTCACTCTTTGTATTCTAAGAATTGTTACTTCCTCACTGTATTATATTTGCAGGCATTTTGTTATGTCTATCTAAAAAATGGAATCCTAAAATATTTTAGTTATAAGCTTCTGCTGTGCAGAAGACTGTGATTTTTATATATATATATACATATATATATATATATATATGATAAAAATACTGTTTTTTGTTAGACAACGTGTAAGGATTTTTACCTGTTTGTTCTGGGCAGTGCCTCAGTAAAATAAATTGTGCAGAGTTAATGCTCCAGAACTTAACATGTTTGTTATGCACTTGCTTATCAGGTGCTCTTGCTGTCCCTATCTGAGCATGGAGGGCACGTGAGACTCTGAAGAGCAAGGGAAGAGAAGAATAATGATATGTGGTAATGAATTTGTACTTCATTTATTCCTGTGAATATTTCTTGTTGGTACCAATGGTACTGTACCAGGCAACTGTTATAGCTACAGGCTTCTGTTAAGAAAAGACACTCTAGAATATTTTTTCACTGTTCTAACATTTTTTTATCTCTATAATAACAAGGGAACGTGATCTAATAAGCTGGAAAGCCTTTTACTGACTTCAGTGGGATCTGGATTTTACTTCATAGACGTGATTTTTTTTTTATTAGAATTAAAGGGTACAGAACTTAAATTCTTATCTGAACATTCTTAAACTCCATTGAATTACATCTTCGTTCTCCTTACTGTTACTGATCTTTGTTCTCTGAAAAGTGTAATAACTGGATAGAAAATTGTGGAGTTAAAACCAAAGGCTGATTTTGAGCTACTGAAGTTAGTTTGACTTAATAACTGGTTTTCTTTGGGCATCAGAACTGGCTGACGCTTCTTCCTTTCATTAGTCAAAATGTTTTTCTTCCCTTAAAAAAAGGTTTTTTTCTCTATCTCTTTTTCTGTCATAAACCTCATGACCCTCAGAGAAACCATAGCTCTCATTGGGAATGTACTGGTCTTGATTTTTGCTGCTACTGCTGAAATCTTCTTCTCTAGTTTAATATTAAAATTCTCTGAGGCATTCTGCAAACCCTTGCTGCAGGTTACGCCAATGTACTTGACAGAGCTACTCACTTGAGTTAGAGCTTTTTAGACGAGGGTCCAAATCTATCTCTGAGGGTCAAAACCTACTCAGGCAAAATGTCCCTTGAAATAAATGAATGTGATTGTCAAAAGAGTGGGGGCTGAAAGTTGCTCAGTGCTTTTCCCTATGGCTATTCACTGAACTAATTGCATCCTTGTACACTGAAGAGCACAGATTCTCAACTCCATGGTAACTGCAACAGCAGGTGAGGCTTTATCATCATCCTTCTGGAAGGCTGATTGTGAACTAGATGACCCCCATGGAACCTGTATGAAACCTGTTGGATTGATTATTTAGCCTTATTTCCCGATCAATTATTTTCTTCCTCCCTCACGTGCACTGGTATATTATTGTTTCGTGAATGTTGGGGCTGCTGGCAGGAACTAACGTGGCTTTTCACCCTAAAATTTTACAGTGTTTGTTTTTAAACATACTCTTCGACATTTACCGATGGTTTTTCCTTGCACGAGATCTAACTTCAGGGAGCTGCCTGTGGAATTCAGAGTATGATAAGAGTATTTTTTCATATTTAAGTGGAAAACGTAATGCTCCCATTAAATACAACTAGTTCAATGCCTATTGAAAATGTAACACTGTAGTTATAACTTGTATTACAAATATTCTGTAATTAAAACACCATCTTAATTAGTTAATAAAGTTGGTATTTTTGTAACCTTGTTTACTCTTATTATTCTTAATAAAGAATTTTGTAAAAACAACAACTTAATTAGCATTATATTTCTTATTTTAAAGAAGAAGGTTTGGAATGCCATTGCTGGGATCCCAATTCTAATTCCAGTGAGGGGTTTTAGTGTGCAGAGGAAAATGAAAGATGCAGCAAAATCCATGCTACAGTACTAATGAGACTCCCCCCGAGAGATTCCTCAGTGAATTCTGCGCTAGGATGGCCTAAACATATTCTGGAGAGAGTATATTCACAGTGGAAAGGATGGGCTTCATCTAAACATGAATATTTACAAGAGGTTTGTAGTCCCTTACTATTTCAGGATGAGGGGTTTGGAATTTTAAATATTTATTTTAATACACTTAGACTTCAGGAGAGGGCTCCCCTCACTGTACCACTTAGTACTACTGATGGTACAAAAGATGATGCAAAGAAGACCAATAACGTGCACAAACCTACGTGCTGCTGCTGTGCTTAGTATCAAAGGCAGCCAACAGCAATAGCTAGCAAAACAGGAAACAAGCAACACCCTTACTATTACCACCAGATTGGTTCCTCTGTCCAGCCAAGTGCTGTAAAGCGCCTGCAGCATCATAGCATTTTGGTTTGGTAAGTTTGAATAAGGGACAGTAGGTTCATTACTTCTTTTTCATTATCCAGAGGAAATTTCTAAGTTCTAAGCATTTCTGGTTACACTACAGTTTTGATGATTTAAATACATATGTGGAAACAACTTCAGCTATAACAACAGTGAATCATTCTTCAAATTAACTCGCGTGCAGAGTGTTTGAAGTCTAATTCTGAATTTTCCATAGTAAACATCACTTTCTTTCCATTTGTAGTCCAAAAAGAGGATTTTCTAACTGATTCATAAAATCATTGTTTTTTATCAGGAACTCCTGAAATCAATGGGGATTTTGCCAACCATGCCGGAAAGCTTCCAAAGTTGTAAAAATCTAGAAATAGTCCATATGTCAAAACCTCATCTTGAGATAGTTTTACATTCAAAGTGTTAAGGATATTCAGGTGACCTGTCTACCTACTGGGAGCCATGAGAATTAAATGCTTGTACAGCAATTTGCACAACAAAAATCTATAAAGGGATATCTTCTTGATAGTACATTCTGTCAAGGCTTTATCTTTTGTAGCTGCAAGAACACAATAATCTGCAGATGATAAATGACGGAAACCCACATTGATGTTCAGTACTTGCGTTCTGCTCTTTGTTATTTAACAAGCGTCATGTAAACAGAGCAGGCCATTTAGTAGAGTTCAGTTGCATATCTACTCTGCCTTCAAAAGCACCGATTTCTGGACAACTATGTCCCAATAAAAAACACGTGCAATAAATAGGAAAGAAAACAGCTGGGAGGAAAAAGGCAAACCATAAAAAGGTTTATACCAAAGTAAGCCCTAAAATGAACTGACTATTTTTTTTTCATGTTGTCTCAGTTTTTATATCTCAGGATATATGGTGTGAAAAGCTGCAATAGAATAGCTTGATAGCTTTAGCTTTCCTAAAGCTGTTTCAGTTTGGTTCAGAACACTTGGGAAGGGGCAATGACATCTACACGTGATCACAGAAGATGTAGTGCAAGTTGTGCTTCTGTATCTGAGGAACTAACCTTGCATTGAAATCACTGTCAAAACTCCGTCTAGGGCTAATGGGTAGGTCCTACATTCTCCTTCTGAACATCTTGAACCTTGTCATGGGACTGTTTCAGATCCTGACTTAGTCAGGCACTTGAAGCATGTTCTAGACTGGTACTTAGTGGCAGACAAGAAAGGCACATGTTTTACTGCAAACCTGGGCATCAAAATTCCACTGCAGGCTGTAAACTTTTGCTCCGCCAGAGTCTAATTGAACAGAGGAATTGTTTAATTTACCTACCATTACAATATTTTTAATTAAAAAAATAATACCCCCCATGTTGAATACAGTTACTACTAATGTAGTTTTTATACAAAGAGTAACAACTTCCTTAAGCAAAAAGTCACCACTAGAGCCCAAGAGATACCAGCATTTGCTCAAGATATCTTAGGTTGTCCTCATTTGAGGTTTTTTTTTTTATATATTCTACTGGGAGAAAATATACGTGCAGGAGAGTGCAATCCATAGAAATTTATTAAACATAAGGCAAGAAATACAGTATTAAAGGCACATCTTGGATTAGATAAGGCTGGTGCAAAACAAACAAGAAAATAGTCCTCTCCAGCAGAATTTTAATCCCGAGTAATATGTGAGTTCATAGTATTTAATTCCATGCAGATTATACTAACTGAAAATTTTCCATCTGTTTTTCTTTCCTTAAGGATTAATGTCACCATGATATACAAACTGAGCAAATATGCATTTACATTGCTATTGCAAACCATGTCAACAGGAGTCTCATGTCTTGAGTATAAATATGCCATCTGCTGTTCAGCCTCATGTTCAACAGTACTCTAACTTCTCACAGCAGTTACAAAACTACCATCACACATATTCTTTTCTCCATTTAAAAAATTGTTTTATTTTTAATTACATAAAAGCTCAGAAATTTTACTGTTCACAGTAAAAGTGTAAGTTATGGAATCTTTGCACTAAACATGTACTTGAAAGCCTGTATTTTTTAGTGCTGTGCATCTTTATGAAGCATCTGAGTCCCAATTATTGCCTGATCAAAGAATAATAAAATCATAGAATTGTTTTGGTTGGAAAAAACCTTTAAAATCATCAACTTCAACCACTAACCTGACACTGCCAAGCCCACCACTAAACCATGTCCACCAGCACCTCATCTACATGTCTTTTAAATGTCTCCTGTAATTCTTTGAAGTATGTTTCTGTTGGCAAAGCTTCCACATAGCCTTTATTTTTCCCATTGAGTATATTCAGAATATGTCTAAGAATCCCTATAGGAGGTGAAAACTCATTGCAGTACTGAAATATTCAGATAACAGACTTCAACTATCCACACCGATGGTACTGGCTTGCCACTAAGTACATTAACACAGCAAACGGAATATGCTAGTGGGCTGAATGCCTTCTACACATGCTGCATCAGCAAGGCTTGGCTATCCCTGGGGAGAGGCTCCACAGCCCTCTATACAAAACTGTCCATACATAGCCAAAGGCTGGATATGACTGAGCACTAAAGCACACAAATTACACATGGACACAGAAACAACTCCACAACACATCCACACAAATGCAGACAGATGCCTTCACAGTGGTATCTGACTGACTGATTCAGAACTTACTGGTCTATGCATGCTTCTGGGAAAAGGGTATACAACCTCTAATTTTCCCTGTCCCCCAGAGCTCTGATAACTTGTGTGTCTTAGTAAATGAACAAGACAACCTGAGAAGAAAGGTCTTCCTACCAGGACCACTTATGTCACTTTGCCTAATAACCAAGTACAGCACGGGAATACTTCATGGTGACAGTCAGGAATATGAATTTTTCACATTCTGTATTGACACATTTGTGACGGAATCTTCTGCAGTGTAAGCCTGAATTGCAAGAATGTGCCTCAGGTCCTTTGCTCACATTCTGGACTACCTGGATCCAAACCAATTGAATCAGTTCTGCAGTGACAGCATATTTACATCTATCTTTGTGTGTGTGCATGTTCATGTGTGTGTGTGCATACACATGTATCAATGTAGCATGTAGCAATGTAAAACCTCTGGCACTAGTGTTTATTGTCCTGGAAGCAGACAAGTACATCTGATTAGTGTTCAGACACCTGTGTACTGGTTTGGACCCATCAGTGTATATAACTATAATATGCCTGTGAAGGCCCCAAAAGTTAGGAATTAGAAAGCTCAGCCTTGGCTCCTAAGATGCTCGAACCCTATGGCAAATCAATACTAACCATTTCCACCTACATTGTTAATTGAAATTATGCACAAGCCTTTTGAGTTGCATCTGGAAGCTTATTTTCCTTTTGTTCCACTTCAGTTTTGTTAGATATCACTAGAGGCTTGTCTTAATTTTAAACTCTCTTGAGCGCAGATATTTTTCCTGTAGAAACCTTCTTTCTTACTGGAGCTCTTTCTGTCTGTTATCTTAATTAATTTAGTTAGGTATCTCTTCTGAAGTTCTGCATGGGTTTTCCAGACTCATTTCTCACTTTATTTTATCAGAGAGAGTGGACTGTGTTTGTAAGCACGGTGTTTATTAATCCTCTCTGATGCTACTTAGTGTCAATAATGTTTTAGTTCATATAACTACTTAACACTAGTCCCTGAGCATTAATTTATTTAACTTTCTACCACAGTTCTTTATTTAGCTTTACCATCCTGACTCATTTCTAGACATACTTGGGAAAAAAACCAAAATGAAACAAATCACAAAGACTTTTCAGTTTTCTTTAGTTGGTCTTTGCATTAATGCTTCTAAATTTTCTTATCAGTACTTTTTCCCATCACGACATGCAGATTTTACCAGCCTGGTGTGCAGGAACGTGTCAGTTTTATTGGTACGTTTAACAGAGACCAGGCTGGTTTCCAACTGAAATCCATTTGATTTCCCTCCAGCATGCTTCTTACCTCCCCAGTCTCCTGCTCTGTGTGGCTTGCTCCAAAGAGGTATTTCCCTGCCTATTTGGGTATCGATTGTTCATTCCCTGTCAAAATTGGCAGCAGAGTTTCCTGTCTTTCTCACTCCACACTAGGGAGAATGGACTTTTCTGCCCATTTCCCTGAAAAATTCTTCAGGAGCATAAACTATCCTTATCTTTAAAGCTATTTCTGACTAAATGCAGGAAGAAATCTGTGAAGCTGGTGTGAGCTTGGTCAGCTAAATCTTTTAAGAAGGCACCTGACTTTGCTTGGATGTTCTTCCTTCTTAAATATTAAAATAAAGGCTTGGCATTCCCATATTTCTCTGAAAGTTCATTGCAGACACTTAAGAAGAATTTCTGAATTCCTTTCTTGGATCAATGGTGAAGCAGTGGTGGTTGCACAGGCTGCAGCACAGTGTGATCCAAGGGATTCCTCATCACTGCTGACAGACAAGGACTCATATTCTTTTTCTTCTCTATTGGATTTTCTTGCTTATTTTCTTTTTTGTCTTGTTTGTTTGCTTGGTACTTTATTATTCTCTTTTAATGCTGACAGGAAGAAAATAAACAGGGAAGAGTAGGGCTGGTGCAAGTGATGTGTTTGAACTGTTCGCTGGTTAAGATTTATGGTCTGCTAAGGACAGCTTTTTGGAATGTTCTTCACTTCTTTCTTGGCAGTTTTCTTGGCCTTCTTAGCTGTCTGAAGACACTTCACTTTCTCTATTAGGAATGTGCTTTCCGCATTATCTTCTCTGAGAATGAAAGTGACGAAGTCGCTTTATTTCTCTTCTCCCGTCCTCCCTGTCCCCCACTGCTATCTCCAACTGTAAGCGCAAATTCAGCAACAGTACTGAGCACTTCACTGCAGGACATTTTCATTCTGCAAAATACAGAGCAAAGGGCTACTTGGGTATACATATGTTGAATAGAAAAATAAAACAAATGCACTGATTGAAGTGACATTTCTACAACATTTGCTTTACTCTCTCTAGAGACCATGCCTGTAAAGACAGAGTTCTGTAGTGTGTGAGAGCAGAAAAAGTAAACTCAATCTGGGAAAGAGAAAAACTGTTAGAAAAGACTGTTGCTCATACAGTAGGCTTCTGATTGCTCTTCAAGATGGGCAACTGCCTTCACATGAGTAGTGAATGAAAGCCTGGCTTGAAATAGAGAAGTTCTGTAGAGATAAATGAAAATATTAGGGGCTACCCACAGAGAAATTTAGTGTGAGAAAGCAGGGCCATAGTTTTAGGTCTCAGCCCATAGGAGTTGCCACTGAGAAGCTGAGGAGCCACACAGCTTCTGACCACAGCTCATGATCTCTGTTGTCAAGTCTCTTTCTTTGGAAGATTGACCTCTGAGAAGAAATTCAGCTTTGAGAGAGAAATTTCAGCAAGTTCTGCTGAAAGCAGCAGTGTGTCATTGGCTTCCTTGAGACCAGTGCTTTCCACATGAAGCTGGTTGATTTGGTTTGGTTTGTTTTTTGTGTGGATTGAAAAAGTGGCATGAACCAGTTTATGTCTGCAACTGAATGTAGTCAGTCTTTTGACTCTAGCCTAGAGGATCAAGATCAAGGGAACAGAAGTTTATTTAAAAAATGTTCTCTTCCAAGCCACATCCTTCCTATCGTTTTCTCAATTTCACACATTCAATAAAAGGGGAAATATACTGCATACAGAAAACAAATCAAGCCCTCCAAGTGAGAACGTATAGCAATTTCATTCAGAAATGCTCCTATTAAAGCACAGAGTCTATGAAAACCACACTAAGAGAATATTGTACTCTGTGGTCATTTGTTAGTAAAGCTGACAGGAAATCAAAACTGAAAGAATTCTTCTGTAACTGCCAACTTGCTGTAATGGAAGACAGGGGAAATATATTTATCTGTTTACTTGACTAAGAAGAAAGAAACCAAAACATATTTTCCTCCAATAATAGAGGGAGATTAGAGTGTTACTAGTCACTTGTGTGCTAGACTTCCCTCTAGGCTTTTCCTAATGTTTTGTCTTACATTCAAAACAAATAAAATACCACCTCTTAGGAAAAAAAAATTCATAGATCATACAAACTAGAAAGATCTTTAAGTACCTAACTTTCTGCCTTTACAGTGTTTGGGACATTTTCCAGTACTTCACATTATTGAGAAAAATCTTTTCATAGTAGAGATTACATGTATGTAACCTGGCAGAAAAGAGCAGCTGCAAAGATGGACAACCCATTTGAAGGTATGACTCACTTGGCTTGGTTTTCCCTCTAAAATTAATTTTTATCCTACTGAAATAAAGAACGTGAAGTAGAAACAGTCTGATTACAAGAGATTCTGTCACCTTACTTAGGACTTATTATAACAGGCACTAGGTCAGTTGAATCATATAGGATGGAGGCTACTACTGATAAGATACTAAATGTGATCTCTATAATTAACATCTCTGTATAAAAGTTAAATGATTATTTGAAGAATAAAAATAATCTGAAATATTCCAAGGTCAGGCTCAGCAGTGGATTTAGTCTTTGCTGCGTTGCTTTGGTGATATAAATGTCTTCAATTGTTATATTTACAGCAATTTTACACTGCCATGTATCAGTCAAAACCATCTGGAAAACCTTGTCAAAGATATTTCATTTGATTAATTCTTCTGTCTGGGCAGATCTAGTGCAGTTTGTCAAACCATGGAAATAAAAAAGTTAAGACGCATTTCCTACTCAGTAGCTGGGTAAAGCTTTGATAGCTGGAAGAGGGTAAAAATCAAAAGTGGCTATTTTTCCCAAAAAGATACCTTTAAGATAACAATTTTTAGTGAAGTTGTATGACAGAAAGTGTGCAAGATAACTGGACCAGATAAGTAATATATTAGGATTTTAGAGTTTAAAGATTAGACAGCAAGGACCATCATACTTGTAGCAAGGCAGGAATCTGTATGTGCTATCACTGTGCCATATTTTTTTATGCTTTTCAGACTCTGTTATAATGTTCAAAGTTCTGAGAAAGACTCTCATGCATAAGACTTTGTGACATTCTTCCTAAGTACTGAATATACCTACATAAATTCAGCCAAAATAGGTGGACTTCTGACATATTTAGGACCATAACATGAACAGGAATGGATTATGCTGGAACAAACTGCTTAGGTTCTCATTTGGGACCATAATAAATCACATGTTTAACTTCAAGCAAAAACTCAAGTCCCATTGACCAGTGCCTGCCTTTGAATACACAAAGAATCCAGTTAAAAAGTTAAAAAGTACTGTGACTTTGAATGTAAGGATTCTAGTTGGGACCAGGACTTGTTTAAATAGCACCTAAGCCAGAAACAACATGAACATGAAAAAGACTTCTAAAATGGACATTAAAAATGTTATTGATTCTCTTTCATTTCTCTTTTCTTTTTAAAATAACAGCTTAAAATTACATTAAAAAAAATCATAGAATCATAGAAAGGTAGGGGTTGGAAGGGACCTTTAGAGATCAGCAGGTTCATCTACATCAGGTTGCATAGGAACATGTCCAGGTGGGTTTTGAAGACCTCCAAGGAAGGAGACTCCACAACCCCTCTGGGCAGCCTGTGCCAGGGCTCCCTCACCCTCACAGTGAAATATTTTTTTCTTATATTTAAGTGGAACTTTTTGTGTTCCAGCTTCATCCCATTACCCCTTGTCCCATTGTCAGCTACAATAGAAAAAGGGATGTCCCAACCTACTGACACCCACCCTTTAGATATTTATAAATGTTAATAAGATCTCCCCTCAGTCTCCTCTTCTCCAGACCAAACAGCCCCAGTTCCTGCAGCCTTTCCTCATATGAAAGATGTTCCAGTCCCCTGATCACAACTGCAACTATTTGGGAGAGGACACATTCAAATTTACTTCTGCTCTAACCATAGTTTCTGTAACTCCTGTGAGTTACAGACATATAACATGCCATGTGGTGTCATGATTTAGTCTTCAGAGTCTTATTTAATGCTTTATTTGTCTTTCTGTAGTTAAAAGGCAATGCAGCAAACATTTTAATATGGTTGAATTTTAATGACATTCAGTCCAATTACCTCAGAGTTTGTGGGGAATACCTGTAAGTGGCCTGTCTTCTGGAGCTGAATCTGGAGTGTATATTTCTGCAGCATCTATATTACTCGGCTACACAGAACTCTTAGGATTCAGAATTACAAATGACAGATTGTATACCAGGGCTGACATTTATTTGATAGAATATGGGGATATATTTGCAACATGATGATAATTGTACCTGGTAGGTACTACTTTTAATATCAGAATGAAGCCCAAAACATTCACATACTGTGAGAGACAGGACCTGGATGATGGGTGTTGTCCTGCTACCCTGGGTTGCCTCTGAAACCTCTGGCCCAGGTAATCAGAAAACCACCAGTCTGCCCAGAACCATGCTAATTTTTTTTAAAAAAAAATGATAATATCTTTTTTTAGTTTTATGGAAGAAGTGAAAAATCAAGAAAGTTTCCAACACTCCTTCCTGCAGTGGTGAAACTTTGTGTCTGCAAAAAGGAGTATCAAGCTGATTTATTTGTTTTATATGAAGCATCCTTCACATCTTTCCCCCATTCAGTATTTGAACTCTTTAAAGTTCTGTGATTTTCTAGTAAAAATAGTTACTTTCAAACACACAGACTTTCTTTCAAAATTGAAATCAGAGACTATTCAATGGAAAATGTGGATAAAAAAATGCTTATAGCTTCCTAAATAGATTTAATTTTAGAAATTTCTAAAATATCTTTAACCATAAGTCACCTATAATTTCACCTGTTTCTTGTAAAAACACATTTGAGTGTTGAGTTCAATGACACAACTTTATTGTTTAATTCTTCAAAATACTCTACGGAATACTATTGCTTTCTCATTGCAAGACCATAGAATGGTAATTAGCAGCTATTACCTTCATGTTACAAAAGAAGAACTAGGCAAATTTGTGCTTCTAAGATTTGTAAACTTTTGGTTACAGCAATAATTTTCAATAGAACATCAAAAATGTGAGAAAACACTTACAGTTTTCAAAGAAGGTAGATGAGCATCTAAGGAAACCTAATCTGTTATATATGGAAAAACTTTACATGTGTGGTTATTTTTCTGGATTTCCTAAAGAAAAATTTACAAATTTGGGGATTATTGACTAGTTGTAATTTTTTTTTTTTTTTTTTATTTAACTGTAATGAAATGTCACAGTTGCTGATAGAAGTATTTTTTAAAAAGGAAAAAAAAGCCACTTTTTCTCGACTTGAGTAATTGTCAGGTCTGAATATAATAATTTTAAAGATCTTTAAGACAACTGGAAATGTACTATCACTGCATCATTTTTATTGTTGTTGTTTTTGGTATTATTATTTCTCTTTGAAAATAACTGGAACTCCATCTATTTAATATTAATATTAGAATCGATATATTTCAGAATCCTGCAGGATTTTCATTTCAAGTCATTTCACAATGATTTTCAGAATAATTTTCAAATTTTTGAATGAACTAAACACAATAGTTACTGTATCCACCACAAGATGAAATGCACATGTTTTGTACAGCAGCTATGTACAAAAGTTTGGTATCCAAGCTGCATTAAAAGCCTAAGGAAATTCTGAGGAGGTAGAATACAAGTAACATTGAAAGTTGGCAAAGTCATTACACAGTTTAACACAAGCTGTTCCTCTCTAATATCATAGTGACAGTTTCATATAAATGACATTTCGTGAGTAATAAAATGACAAATACATCATTAAAATTAGAGACAGATTGCTAAATGGATTAGACTGCAAGTATCTTGTTTTTTTCTTTCTTCTTCCACATGCATATTTCATCTTGTTGAGAAATTATATGCCAATGCTGTTCATAATGCCAGATCTTAAAATGAGTTTTAACATTCATTCAGTTCTATCATGCAATAGCTCTTCGAGGGAAATTCAGCACCGTCTTTTTTTAGTATCCTTGAACAAACCACCCCAAGCTCTGTTCTGCAAGATCTTAGATGTATGAAGTGCCAGGAACATTTAGGGCCTTGTATGTATATAAAGTAACTGCAGAACAATGAAAAAGTCTCTCTTTTCAGATGTTCTTTTAAAAAGAAAATCTTCAAGACTCGGGTTAGAACATGAAAGTCTGTTATAAAGCTTGATCTCTGAGTGTGCAAATAACTAATACATTTGGGGCAATAGAAAAAGAGATTGGTCAAGCCACATTCACACACAGACAAATAGACAGTTAAGAAGCTGACAAAACATATTTTAAAAAAACCTAAACATATAGCTATCTAGAAGAACTTCTGACAAAATATACAAAAAAGAAGGTACACAAAGTTTTAGAACAGGCTATCAGAATTCTATTTTATACAAATATGGTTTTATTTTTAATTTTTGGTTCATAAAAATAATTTAGTGTAAGAAATAATATTCATTATAGAATAACTTAGGTGTTGTCTCCTTATTATCCTGTTTAAATCCTCCAGGACTCTACTGATTTTAGGGTTTTGTTGTATTTTCACATGCTATTGGATTGCAGCCTTCAGAGACCTGTCAAGTGTGTCTAGGGTATGCCTATAGTCCATGCAATTGCAGTAAACAAGGTGGTGTTCTATTAACAGAATAAATAAGGATGTTTGATTTCTTATAGATGCATCTCCTTGAAACACTTTCTTATGTGATAACACCACATGTGCCTCACCAAGCACGGAGAGGCAATGTGAGTGGTCCAGGGCTCTGTGTGTGCTGAAACCTTTTTGTTTTGTTTCATTTTTACATTCCTACCCTTACTTGAAAGTGAACTCGATCACAGGATTCAAATGTTGGAGAATGCTGTACCAGCAGATACCTTCACACCAAAGCAGGCCAACAGCCTCCTGCACTGCAGGGCCACAAGTGTGTTGGAGTATCTGATATATAAGGAGAAGCTGAGGGAGCTGGGTCTTTTCAATCTGGAGAAGATGAGAGTCAGAGGGTATATTATCAGTGAGTGTAAATACCTCATAGGAGGATTTGAAGAAGACAGAAGCAGATCCTTTCCATAATATCCAGTGACAGCACAAGAGGTAATAGGCAAAAATGGAAATACAGGAAATGATATTTGAAGATGAGAAAACTATTTTTTACTGTGAGAGTGCCTGAACACTGGAACAGCTTGCCCAGAGAGGTTGTGAAGTCTTAATTCTTGGAAATATTCAAAAGACACCTGGACAGAGTCCTGGGCACCCAGCTTAGTTACTCTGCTTTTCCCTTTCAAAAATTCTGTGATTCCATGCTCCTGTTTCCTTAGGAAACCCATTTAAACACATATATATAAAAACTTCAAAATGCCTGTTCAGGTAGTTCTTCTTCATTCATTCTCACGGAATAAGTAATTTTACTTACTATAGGCTACTCATATATACAGATAGCATTTGAATGAAAAAGCTGATCAGAAATGTCTAGATCTGTTAGAACTGCTGTATGTTTATCTGTCGGTGATTTGTTAATCAAAATCCTCTTTTATGAGAATATGAAAATACTTTTTACTAGGGAAATTAATGGGCATCTTACTGGCCAATCTTCTTTACAGTGCTGCAGTGGAACAAGCAGGAACTCAGTTTAGAATTATTGAGCTCAAGAGAAAGGAACTGATTGAGGGCCTTGATACATAGCAAAACCTTAATTCACACTGTGCAGTTTATATATTTTGATGATAATGGCAGTCTGTAGTAGTAAACCTAACTCAGTCTGAAATTATTTCTTTCTTTAATGAATTTGCAGGCTATTAAAAAGGAAGTGATGATTCCATAAAGGTAACTATAAGGCAATAAATATATCTTATACAATCAAGGCTATTTAATTGCTAGATAGATTCCACCTTTTTTAATGGACTGTAGAACAGGTAATTGTCAGTCTTGGCCAAGGTATAATGTTTGTAATCATCTTCAATAGTGCACTGGTCTTAGTTCTAGGGCCTGATCATGGAAGATACTGAATGTCTCTAATGAAGACTAAGGGCTCTTGGCCTCAACTAAAGTGAAGAACTATGCAGGATCACGATCCCACTTTGTAAAATAATCTTCTGATTAAGCATGTGCTATTTTTTCCTTTTCTGAAATGAGTGTGTGCACATTAACATCTGTAAATGTCAGACAAGTGATCTGGTGTATTGAGCAGGCTCAGTTTAAATCTGTCTAATGCATGCCTTGTCTTAGTAAAGATACAGATGCTTTCTGTGGTCCTATAAAGCTGTGCATTTTAATGATGAATGGGAGAATTTATAGTTCCAATTACTCTTGTCTCCTTTGAAGCAGGAAAACTGGCAACCCCTTATCTAGACTTTAGCAGGTTGAGATAAACCTTGATAGTAAAAAATATCTGGATTGTCAGAGCTTTTAGCTACAGTAAACTATTAAACTAAAAACAGCTGTTAGTCAAAAAGGAACAATACCCATTCATTTGTAAGATGTTCTGTAGGAACTGGGATACTATTTAATGAGCTTTTTCTTCAGATGAGACTATCATAAAAACTCTGCTACACACATAGACACTCACATGCACAAGCATGCACACACAGTAATTTAAAACACATCGTGTCTGAAGAATTCTTGTTTGGCTAACACACAGTAGTCATTTGGAAGAAATGATCCATGGAGATCACTGTGTTCAGAAAACTGTAGCTTAGTTCCAACAATATAGCAGTGAGATTACACTCGTTATGGAAATGTTATTGTCTCTACAGATCTATTATTCCCTTGTGGTGTCTGGAACAGTAAAATTGTCCTCATTGAAAAGTATTACTCTGTCTGCTTCTTTTTGTTCTTAAGTACTTAGAAATTACTTGGATACTGTAGACTTCTATCACATCTCCTGAATCATTACCACTACATTTCATTGTATTATGTAAGATGACAATTCAGTCTAAGTTTTGTGCTATGCTTCTGTCAAGTTTCTGTAAAATTTTCTGATGTGAATTTAAGTATGTGTTTTAGTTAATATGGCGAACAAGGAAATATACTAATTCAATTTGTAGTATACTTTCAGTGTGCTCACTTTATTTATAAAATACTGTTCAGCAGTTTTTAAATCCTGTGATGACCTATTTCCTCAAGAATGAAATCTCCTGTATTTATGAATTATCTCCCACAGGCCTGTGACAATGTCTGTATCATGTGCAATGTCTCTCTAGTTTCCCAAGCCAATCTCCTGGAAATATGAATAACCAAATCTACAAGACCAAATCTTTAACTGACAAACAGTGGCAACAGCCTACCTGACTTCCAAGGGGTAAAAATTCACACCAGTTAAAATCCTCCTTTCCATCTGCAAGAGTCTTAGTTCTGCTTGGTTTTCCTGTGTTTTCTGTACAAAATCAACTTTTGTACTGAAATCCCATAAATTTTGCTTGGATTACAGTAGATTTCCTTAGAAAATTAAACTCGGTCCCTGTTCAATCTGTATTTCTTACAACCAGCTTGACTTTGCCATGACAAGGTAAAGTCAGCATTCTTTTTTTTTGAGATTTTTGTGTTAGTTCACTATTGGTTTCAAGACAGCAGTGAAAGTCTAATGGGAAAGGTTAGTCTAGCAAAGGAGAAGGTTTAGATTATTATAAGTAATCTACCTGCTATTTACTTCTATACTTCTGCCAAAGGCTCAACTCAACTGTGCAATAATGAAGAAACACAATTTTCTTTTTGATTCATTTGCCCAGATGAAGTTTGAATCTCTTCATTGCACTCTAAAATTGAATCCTAAAGAAACAAATTCTTCTAATAGAAAGAGGAATTTGCAGCCCAGAGAAAGCTGAGACTTAATGTTATCATTTTCCCTTATGTTTTAGTATACAATCAGACTTGTTCATTTCCAATCAGATTTTCCTATTTTCACATGCATATTCTTATTCTTGCCATGACTTGTACTGGGACTTGGCAGGTTGATCCACAGTTGTGAATTTAACTTCCAGGCAAGGACACTGAGCTTCTCAAGTGAACCAAAGACCTGAGTTCCTTCCTCCAGGATTTCCTGTGTAATACTATAATATGGTGGTGTCTAGTCTATTCAGTTTAGGCACCGATTCATTTCCCTTTTGAAGTGACTGGCCTCAGAAAATGGAAGAAAGAATATCTGAGTTTCTCTAAAGTAGCTTCCTGCATCCCTTGAAAGACTGTGAAAAGAAAGAAACACTTCTAAGATTTGCAGATGGAATTCCAGGCTACTGAAGTGAAATATCTGCTCTGTGTTTTTTATATGCAGTTTAGGTACCACTAGAGAGTAATCCAGTATAAGACACATTTATATTCTTTTCCATTGAGAATATAGTAAAATAACAGCAAATGGTCATCTCCATCATTCACTTGGGATGCCACCTAACAGTTTCCTCTGTGCAGAAGTGGAAATCTCCAAATGATTAAAATGAATAAGATACATGTCAGCAAGAATCTAGGCTGGATTCTCAGGATTTAATCCAGTAGCCCAACAGAGCTCTTCCCTCCCTGAAGCCGTGGTCTGCTTCCCTGAATCACTATGCAGGCATTTAACTGGATCAGTCAATGCGCACCTTCTCTCAGGTATCTGTCCACTATCAAAATTGGCTATGACAACCTAAGACTGTCAAAGTTCCTCCAGAACTGGATACAGATTTCTAGTGTGGTTGCCCATAAATTGGATTGCAGCGGAGCTTTAAGTATTTAAAAGACTGTCAGCTCACCAGAAATACTTGTGATCAGCCTGCAATGAACTTTAAGGCTGTGGAAGGAGGTAGTTACGAGATTGGGCTGTTTTGAAAAAAAACCAAACCAAATCTCCTGTTTTGGATGTGGTATACTCTAGAAATGTTAGGTCCCAACTGATATGGGATTTATGGCATTAGAATTCCATTGACTTTTGTTTATCTTGTATTTCCAGCACTAGATAGCACTATAGTGTGTATGTGGGAGAGGAGACAAACTGCTACTTCTCTCTCTCCTCATCAGAAACTTCCTTTTGGTTGATATGACAATTCTTGCTAGGTGTGAATGATGAAGTGCATTGAATCACACTTTTCAGTAAAATTGAGCTTTTTGGATTTTATACTTTCCATAACTCAGCCAAATTATTTGCACCACAGTTCTCTGTTTGCAAATGACAGAAGACATCTTTATATATCAAGATTGCTGAGAAAGTGAAACCCAATTGTAAAAATAGGGGTGAAAAGTCTAAGTGGTAGAAAAAGAGAGAAGACAGACAAACTTGTTATTTGCAACATAAATATGGATCAAAATACTGTGTTATAAAACTTTCTTTTCAATGTTTTTATTGTTATGATGCCAGATATTCTGATCCTGACAGAGCCAATCAGCTTTGATGAGAACATTGACTTGGCTTGAAGCCAGGAAATAGGTGTAAACATCAGACCTCATTAAATTTTCCTGAAATGTATTGAAATTGAGGTTTATTTTATGCTGTGTATTAGATAGCTATTGTAATTATTCCACTTTATTTTACATCAAGACTTTTGCACTGCATCACTCTCAGACCTGAAATCACTTATGCCCCAAGGCAGATCAACCCAAAATTTGTCGTGTCCAATCCATCTAGAGGACAATTAACAGTTGTATCTATCTATCTTCTGGTAATAGCAAACTCCTGATGACACAATGGATAACAAAATTTCAGCAGAACAGACACTGCTTGTACATGACATCTGTACATGAGAAGGGAAACTTCTTTGTTTTTCAAAGACTCATGTAAACTAACAATAATTCCTTAATTTCTAAACTACTTAGTAGACTGGGTCCATCCTGAGGCGTCTTTGAGACATGAAAACTGGTTCCACACAACTGACTGGATTGGATATTTTGGGTGTAAATTATTTCCTTAAAGATGGAAGTTTTTTCTGTCTGCCACCCTTACATGCACAGAAAGCTTTCTAGAAGGACTTTTGACAGGTTTAATTTGACCAGGTTTGCGCATTTAATTCAGTTGAACACATCAGGGTACAGCATATACAGGCAGCAGCAGCATTCTGAGGACAGAAGATAAAAAAAAACCCAAAAATATAGTTTTGTTAAGAAAATCAGATCAGCTGAAGGAAGGCATATATGATGAGAAAAGAGATATTATTTCTCCATTTGTGGGATTTTTTTACTGCAGCTTCTTGTGTTTGCTGTTCATCTGTCTCTGTCTTGAGGGAATTCTAGATCAAGATCTACGTCTTCCCAGGTTTTTACTATTGTGGTCTTCCTACACCAATCCTGAAGGTAATTTGCATCTAAGTCTTAAAAGACTCTTTTTATCCTTCAGTGTTTCAAAACACTTAACCCTGCAATTACTGGAGAAACTTTTTATATCCTGGGGTCATTAGATGCTATATTTCCTGTTGCCTTTGAGATACTTCGAAGATTTTTTTTTTTTCAATAGCCCATGTTCTAACATTTGAAATCACATTGAATTTGGGTAGGTGTGATAATGAGACGTAACCTGCCCTCAGATAACTTCTTGCTCATGGAAACTTTATTACTAATACATCTCACAGATTCCATCACCACTTATGGCACCCTAGCAACATACATGAGACAGAGAGAAGGATTTTGAGCAACAGATAAGAAAATGAGCAGGGCACAATTAATCATATTTCGTATACATGAGATCCCCAGGAGTGTGGAGCAGCAGGCTAAGAGGAATCATGGAATCTCAACCTTCAAGGGAGGATACATCACTTCAGTGGCATTATACTGTGAGAATGAGAGGAGTACAGGAACAAATTATAATTCATTTTTTTAACCCATAAAAAACCTTGAGGGCAGTAGTAGCAGTAGCCTTTGTTTACAACTCTGATGATTATATCAAACAACAAGCCAAATGCATTGTTATTCTCATTATATGCTTGCCTAGCCTTTGATTAGATATAGTTATTGACTAAACGTGTCTTCAGAAATTAGAAACATGGTCATGCAAACCAGGACTGGTAAAGTTATCACAGCAGTTTCTCCCTTATACAAACAAATTCTTATTGCTTTGTCCCAGCGGTCCACCCTGAGTATCAGAGCATGACATGAACTTTATTCAGTGAAGATCCACAGTGCCTCTGTAAGAAAAATGAGTGACACTCTGAGTCATTTGTCGTTGACTATGGATACCAAAGACACAAGAGTTGACTTGGAAGGAAAATCCTAATTCTGTGGTCTTTATTTTAAATGTATACTTTTCTCATGGAATGTCTCATAATGTGTATATTTTCATGCCTGTTCCTTTCTTGACACTGTAAGCCTCATAGAGCTGCTACAAAATGGGATAACATTGCACTCAATGGAAACTGAGGTAAAGAGCATGTCTGCCCTGAAATATGTACTATCTGTCCAAAACTCTTTCAATTTTTTTCAGACAGTGCTAATATAATATTGTCAATTCCATCACAGTAGCTTGCTTTTGTAATGCAAATTCTGATTAGACATACATTACATTTTAGACATGTATTCACACTTGTTTCCACATCCTGCAGGGCAAAATATCCTCACCCATGTCTTGGCTTACTCTTATTTCATTTGGTGAAAATTAGACTAACTTGAGTAAAAATTGGAAGAGAGAAAATCTGTGTTCTTTTTGCCTTCTCTCCAACAAGCTTACTATTTAACTTTTTTAATACTTAATCCTAGTAATGTGAAGGATGTGAGTTCAAACTGTATTGTATGACAGCAGAATAAAGGCTGAATGTTCCATCATCTGTACAATCAAATAGCAAAAAAATTAAGTAGAGGAAAGAGCATTTCATCCTCCTTTACCTCCATGAGCAATTGCATGTATTTCAAACTCGATGGTCAATAGATGTCAGAGGTCAGAAAACTGGTTTGTTAGTTCAAAAGGAGCAAAACATGAGAGACACTAAGATAAGTTACAGTATTTTACTCAAAATGAACACATGGCTCACAGCAGGATTCTTAGGACTTCACAAGGAAAATTCAGAAACTGAAAGAGGAGTCTATGTGGGGATTTTGTAAAGTGACTAGTTTAGACTAGACCTCTAGATTTAAGCTGGTTAAAGCTAAATAGGATGAATTCAAATCACTAACAGTTTTACATGGGAGTTGAACTTATACACTATTTTTTTTGTGAGTCAGACCAAAGTGCCTGTTATGATTAAGGAAGTTATTTGAGACTTTCTAGGGGCTAGATCACTGGAGACTTGCTCAAATGGCTGAGTCTTCACATTCTCATCTAGTTGATGTCAAATGCACTTCTGAGGAAGGTCAAAAACTTGACTGACTCTTTTCAACTTATCAGTTCCACACCGTTTTCATATTGTCATAGTAGTTACAAGAGGAGGATTCCTCATTAGTTAAATGGGCTGTCTTGGATTAAAAGTTAGTTGTGGAAGGGAGGTCCATCATCAGCTAATTTGTTTGTCTGCATGGCAGGCTATTATTTTGCTGTGGAAAAACCTTAAGCCCACAGTATAATGGCATTAGTGTCTGGTATTCGTAATTCTAGCCACACGGTCCTCTTTTTCAAAATTCATCTGCTCATTATTTGCTGGAGCCAACTTTATTTTTTCTGCAAGATGCAACAATAAGTAAACAACATATGTTGTTGATTCAAAGAATTAACAAAAGAGTGGGGTTTTTTTCATGCTCAAAAACCCCGTCTGATGAGTGTGTGCAATATAGTTTTTGCTTTTGTTAATTTCTCCTGCTTCTAAGTGTTTGCATTCAGAAGCTGAAGAGGACTTAGATATTAATTACGCATGTGTTTTGAGTCATGAATTTACCCTTCTAAATATATCTTATATACACTCACATAAATTCCTTTTTTTCTTAATCTATCAATCATTGTACAAACAGTACAAGTATAAACATTTGTCTTAATCTTTAGGAAACCATTGTGTATGGCTGAGTAAGTCAAAGTTCCCATTTTCTACCCTGGAGTATGATTTCATCCCTGGATTAGTGACACTGTGTTTAGTGTACATGACTTATATGTGCTCTAACAGCAGCCAGCAGCTTGAGACTGCTCTTACTGACACTGAATTTAATGGTGCAGATTTCTTACTCAAATGTCATCACATTTACCTGAAAGGATTCCAGGCATATTGTGAATGTGACAATGGAAACAAACTTTTTCATTTTTCTCAAACCCATATTGGATATCCTATCAATCAAAATCAATAAAGAACATTTAGCTCGAAGGCATCAATTTTATTTTATTTTTCTTTTTTTTTATAGCCCTTTTCAGTCAGAAAAAGTAAAGATGTAAGTCCTTTCCATTAACCTTACCCACTCAGTTTCCATGAAAGCTTCTGAGTCATGTCTTTATGAATATTCTCCCACTCTTACTTTATCTAAATTGTTCTATGGCTTAGAAGAACATCTTTGTCAGGTCAGTATAGTGTTTGTATATGTGTTCCTCTAAATCTCAACTCAAAAGAATATTTACATACAGAATTTTTATTAAATATCAGTAAATACCATTTGAAAAACAATCATCCATACAGGAGGTGGAGCCACGTGAGAATTGGTTGGTCAATCAAGAAGAGATTGATGTATAATGAGTCACACAAATAATCAGACTGTGAAGCTAGGAGAAAATCACACTCTGAAAAGTAACCTAATCAAAAGTAGAAAAACCCTAAAATTAAAGAAATATAAAAATATTTCATTTAGTAAAATTAACTTATGTCTTGTCTTTTCACCACCACTTCACTAAAATCTCTCAGCTATCTGAACGTCAAACTTTTCTTAGTGCTCACTCTTGTGCTTACTACGGGTGAAATATTCTCATGGCTTTACAGAGACATTATTGTCTTCTGCTGGCACTAGGAATCTTTCTATGGCAAAACATATCCTTTCAGATATGGTTTAGAACATTGTCTATCTAAGATGTACTCCATAAAATTGAAACTATGTGACAAATGATACAATTAATGACAATTAATTTTCCGTGCCTGTGTGAATAAGGTAGTAGTAGGTGTTATGTATTTAGTGTTTATTCTTCAAAGTTCTAATGAAGACACATATTTATATTCAGTACTCCTAAACTATGCCAATGGATTGTGAAAATATTAGGATATATAAAAAGATACGGTTCCTTTATTTACTTCCTATATTCTTTATTAGGCACTGATAGATATTCTATATAGGATCTGTAAAATAAACCCAAAGATCTGTATCAGTAACTATAGAAAGATTTCATTGAGTTTCAACAAAATTTTCAGAAGAAAACAAGGCAATTGAGATAGCAAATAATTTTCATTTTCAGTTATTCTATGATTTTTAACTGATGTTCACTTGTAGGAACATTTTAAAAGGTACAGTTTAGAATTGCTTTAGGATAAATATAAACATGTAATCTTAAAAAACATATTTTTAGTATATAAATTAATAACATACTTGATCCTAGTGGTGCTACCCCACAGAAAATCACAAAATGGGAATATTATCACATATGTCTAATTTAATCAACTATTTAACATTTTCACAATATGTTTACACAAGATTTACACACTTAATATTATTCATTTAAATTACAGAATCATTAAGTAGAAAGTAGTTTATTTTTTTATTTATATTTTCTATGGACACTGTGCATTTAAACTATGTATATCTACCTGCATAGAATTCTGTCAATTGTACTATGATGCAGTCTGCATTTCATTGTCTCCATCTATTCAATTATTCCTAATCTTATTTGACATCTTGTCCATGAAGACCTGTCTGAAATCAGGCATGTGCTTTTGATTAGAATCAGTTGTGATTTACACATATCAACTTCTAATCTTGCTTTAGTCACTGGACCTTCGTGTGGTCACTAGTTCTTACTGGCTGAATTATTTCTAATTTGATTATCCGGCATTAGTCACCATCTACCAGATGTAGACATGAAAAATTTCCCAGTAGGTTTATAAAGTCATTTATGACAGGAAACAATTTTTCAGTGCATTCATCACTTCTGTCTCCATCACGCCATTTCTTTCAACAAAGAGTTTTTGAAATATAACACCAAAAAAGGTGAAATCATACTGCTCCATCTATAATTATAATGATGATACCTCCGAGTTTTTAAGCTCAGCTGGGTTGTTCATTGAAGTTAATATTTTATTTTCTAAACCACTGATACTATCTTCTATGCACTTCTACTTTTATTTGTAATTATCAGTGATCATTGTATTTGAGAATACAATAAATTTCAGTGCATATTCACAAAGTCATCAATTATTTATTCTTAGTTTTATGTGATTAGTTGCCAGTCACACTGTGTTAAGTAACATTATTATTTGCTAGTCATATTTAATCTCTATTTTATTATAGAGCTAAATATAAAAGAGACTCAAGGATAGCAAAAACTATTATTTTTTTCTTAGTGATTTGGTGTCTTCACATCAACAGAGAGCTTCTTGTAAGTGAGTACCTGTATTAAAGTAGCTGAATAGCAGTAGCAGTTTGAATAAACAGGATTTCCAGTACAGAAATCCTTCTTCAGATCTGAAATGGTGGAATCCTCAAAGCAAGAAGATTGCTCAAAGGTTTACTAAACATGTTATCAACTAGATCTTTGGAGAAGAATTATTGTGGAAAAAAAAAGAGAAAAGATGTGTTTGCAGGAGGAGTAATTTAGCTGTATGATAGGGGAGAGAAAAAGAGAGGTGAGTGACTTACTGTATGTGGGGCATGGATGAGAAAGAACTATTATGTCATGATATTCATGTGAAATATTAATTTTCCAAGTAGTTATGAGAGATATAAAAAAATGTAATATAAAATTTGGCAAACATAGGAAATAGAATGTAGTGAAAGCTGAAATATTTGGAAGAAAAAAAAATGTCTTCATGTTCAGTCTTTATTAGATTTCAGTTAATATTTAATTTAGAGACTTTTGAAGCATTATGATCTTTAAACTACAAAAAATCAAACAAACAAAAAAACCCCAAAAACAAAACAAAAAAAGACTCCAGAATCACAGATTATAAGAATATTAAATCATATTGTTTCTGCTATGGAGACAATGTAAGTATTTTTTTCAAAGGATGATAATGTTGAAGGGGAAAAAGAGCCATTACATGATCTACCCACTCAGAATTCAATAGGAGATCAATTCTACATTGGAACTGAGCTTTATATGGGAGTAAAAAAAATGTCATTTTATTTTGTATTTCATTATTGTTAATGACTTTAATGTCTCAGTTTCCAATTTTACATTTAAATCTATTCTATCTTGATGGAATTCTACAGTTATATGTTATACTTAAAAGAAACTCAGTTGAATACTTTCTTTTATCTATCTTGTGAATGAAAATAAAATGTAAAAATACTGCGGATGTCATCACTGCCTCCTATGGCAAAAGATCGTGTGAGAATCTTAATATTTTCCCAGAAAGATGAAGTGGGGTTGATAGCATCAAATGAACTACCCAGAGTGAAACCTCTCTTACAGGAATCATTCTGTGCTTACCTTCCAAGAATCATAGAATCATAGAATGGTAGGGTTGGAAGGGACCTTTAGAAATCATCTAGACCAACCCCCATGCAGAAGCAGGTTCACCTAGATCACATAGGAACATGTCCAGGTGGGTCTTGAAGACCTCCAAGGAAGGAGACGCCACAACCCCTCTGGGCAGTCTGTTCCATTGCTCCCTCACCCTCACAGTGAAATAGGTTTTTCTAATGTTTAAGTGGAACTTTTTGTGTTCCAGCTTTATCCCATTACCCCTTATCTCGTCCTGTTGCCAGCTCCTATAGAAAAAAGGAATGTCCCAACCTCCTGACACCCACCCTTTAGATATTTACAAATGTTAATAGAATCTCCCCTCAATCTCCTCTTCTCCAAACTAAACAGCCCCAGTTCCCGCAGCCTTTGGTCGTATGAAAGATGTTCCAGTCCCCTGACCATCTTGATGGCCCTGCACTGGACTCTCTCCAGCAGTTCCCTGTCCCTCTTGAGCTGAGGAGGCCAGAACTGGACACAGGACTCCAGATGAGACCTCACCAGGGCAGAGTAGAGGGGGAGATAAAACTCCCTTGAACTGCTGGCCACACTCTTCTTGATGCATCCCAGAATTCCATTGGCCTTCTTGGCCACGAGGGCACATTGCTGGCTCATGTTTAGCTTATTATCAATCAAGACTCCCAGGTCTCTCTCTGCAGAGTTGCTCCTCAGCAGTTCGACCCCCAGCCTGTATTGGCGTGTGGGGTTGTTCCTTTCTGGGTGCAGGACTCTGCACTTGTCCTTGTTGAACCTCATGAGGTTCTTCTCTGCCCAACTCTCAAGCCAGTCGAGATCCTGCTGAATGGCAGCACAGCCTTCTGGGGAATAAGCCAGTCCTCCCAGTTTAGTGTCATCAGCCAACTTGCTGAGGGTACACTCTGTCCCCTCATCCAGGTCAACGATGATGATGTTGAACAAGATTGGCCCCAGAGCTGATCCCTCTGGAACTCCACTGGCCACAGGCCTCCAACTAGATTCTGTGCCATTGATCATCACCCTCTGGGCTCTGTCATTCAGCCAGCTCTCAATCCACCTCACTGTCCACTCATCCAAGCCACACTGCCTGAGATTTTCAATGAGGGTGTAATGGGAGACAGTGTGAAAAGCCTTGCTGAAGTCAAGGTAGATGACATCCACTGCTCTCCCCTCATCTAGCCAGCTGGTTATGCACTCATAGAAGGATATCAGGTTGGTCAAACAGGAAGGTTTGGTGAATCCATGTTGACTCCCCCTGATAACCATCTTTTCTGTCATATGTTCAGTGATAACATTCAGAATGAGTTGTTCCGTCACTTTTCCAGAGATGGAGGTGAGGCTGACCGGCCTGTAGTTTCCTGGGTCACCCTCTTGCCCTTTTCTGAAGATTGATGTGACTTTGGCCTTTCTCCAGTCCTCAGGCACTTTACCCGTCCTCCATGATTGTTCAAAAATGATGGAGAGAGGCTTAGCAATCACATCAGCCAGCTCTCTCAGCACTTTTGGATGCATCCCATCAGATCCCATTGTTTATCAGTGTTAGGCTTGGCCAACAAGTCTTTAACCTCTTCCTCTTCCACCCAGGGCAAGTCCTCTGCTGTCCTGGCCATCCTGTTATCCTTGCCGGACTGGGCTTCCCGAGGGTCAGCCTTGGCCGTAAAGACTGAAGCAAAGAAGGCATTCAGTACTTCAGCCTTCTCTGCATCCTCAGACACCAGGGCACCCTCAGCATTTAGCAGCGGGCCCACATTCCCCCTCACCATCCTTCTGCTGCTGATGTACTTGAAAAATGCCTTATTGCTGTCCTTAACATCCCTGGCTAAATTTAATTCTAGAAGGGCTCTAGCCTTCCTAGTTGCACCCCTGCATGCCCTGGCAATGTTCCTATACTCTTCTCAAGAAGCCAATCCCGTTTCCACCTCTCATTGGTGGCTGCTTTCTGCCTGAGTTGTCCCAGCAGATCCTTGCTCATCCATGGAGGCTTCCTACCTCCTTTTCCTCCTTTCTTGCGCATTTGGACACACTGATCCTGGGCTTGGGGGTAGTGGTGCTTGAAGATTGACCAGCTCTCATGGGCACTTCTGTCTTCTAGAATCATATCCCATGAGATCCATCCAAGTAGATCTTTGAAGAGGCCAAAGTCAGCTCGCCTGAAATCCAGGGTCACAGTCCTGCTTTGTGTTCTTCCTCTTCCACACAGGATCTTGAACTCTACCATCTCATGGTCACTGCAGCTGAGGTTGCCTCCAACCTTCACATCCCCATCCAGGCCCTCCTTAATCGTCAGTACCAGGTCCAGCAGCACACCCCTCCTTGTTGGTTCCTCGATCATCTGCAACAGGAAGTTGTCGTCAACAATCTGTAGGAACCTCCTGGACTGCGTGTGCTTGGCTGTGTGGCTACCCCAGCAAATATCAGGGTGGTTGAAGTCCTCCACGAGGACCAGGGGCTGTGATCATTAGACAGCTCTCAGCTGTTTGTAGAAGGCCTCACCCACATCCTCCTCCTGATCAGGTGGCCTGTTGCAGACTCCTACAACCATATCACCTGCCTTGCCCTGCCCATTAATTTTTACTCATAAGCACTCTACCCACTCCTCATCCCCACCCAGGCACAGTTCAGTACACATTAATTGCTCCATCACAGAGATAAACTCCACCTCCACGCCTTGTCAGTCTGTCTTTCCTGAACAATACATAGCCCTCCATGGCTGTGCTCCAGTCATGGCAGCTGTCCCACCACATCTCTGTGACCACAATGAGGTCGTAGCCCCACATCTGCACCCACATCTCCAGTTCCTCCTGCTTATTCCCCAGGCTGCGTGCATTGGTGTAGAGGCAGCGCAGGGGCTTACTCAAACACACAGGTTTCCCTGGACGGGTGCAGGAGGTTCCTCCTCAGTTTCTCTTTCTCAGGGTGGTCAGCCTTCCGTATCTCAGCCCAGGGTGCAGATGAAGGGCACTTATCATTGGATTCCCTGTCCTGCCCTGTTTCCCAGCTAGAGGGGACAGCTTGTTCTGTTTTGCTTCTCCCTCCACCCCCCAAGCCCCTTAATTTAAAGATGTCTTTATTAAATTTGCTAGTCTACTCCCAAATAATCCAGTGCCTTTACAGGAGAGATGAATCCCATCCCGTCCTATGAAGCTGTGTCCCCAAGGAAGGACCCATTGTCAGAGTACCCAAAGCCTTCCTTCTGGCACCAGCCTCTCAGCCAGGAGTTCACTTGGCTGATTTTTCCATTGCAAACTCCTCCTTTATCTCTAGTGAACAGGATAGAGAAGAAAATAACCTGAGCCCCTCTACCTTTTACCTGCTCCCCCAAGGATTTAAAATCCATCTGAATCCTTGAGATGTCATGCCCCATGACACCATTCATACCTACACGGAACACAAGTAGGGTTTAGTAGCCTGCATCCCTGATGAGCCGTGGCACTCTCTCTGCCATATCCGTGATCTTGGCCCCAGGCAGGCAACACACCTCTCTTGACTCCCTACTTGCTCCACAGATGGATCTCTCAGCGCCCCTTAGCAGTGAGTCACCCACAACAAGCACCCGTCGCCTCTTCCTACGATGTCCATTACCTACTGCAGGTGGAGCAGCTGATGGGTTGTTTAGTAAAAGAAGCATAGGTATTGTTCACACCACAGCTTTAAGGTATCCCATATTGGACTATATACTGAAGAGAATGTAGATAGTTCAGTATGAATTTTTAATCAGTAACTGAAAGAAAACTTTTGAAATTCAACGTATCCTTGAAAGCATTGGATATACAAATACTTCTGCCTTATATGACTTCTGTACCTTAGCTATACAGCTGTTACTATATAGTTCTTGTTTCAAATGGAATGGGAGTTTTATATATGGATTAGAACACCTCCAACAATCCATTCCTACTTCTTTTCAATGAAGTGTGTGGATGATTGTCTCATTCATAGAAGAATTCCCTCAAAGTTGTTCAACTACTTCGGCTAAGAAACGATTTGATGACCTGTTAAAGTCCATGTAATATATTCATGACTGGGTCTTGAATAGAATTGAATTAATATTTTAATAAAATAATAATCTTGTCTTTTCATCTAAGAGCAAGATGTGCTTCATAGACAGGACATTTAAACTATCATCCTGAAATCCTGTCAACCATTCAAGACTTCTTTTTCTCATTGCAGGAAAGTTAGTTCACCTGTTTTTTCTGGAATACTTTATTCCCCAGGGTGGATCTAAAGAATTAAACCAAAGCAGGCTGACCTGAAAATAAACTTTGTGTAGATTTTGTTGAATGTCTGACTCAAGACAAAGTCAGACTGTGTGAAATTGAGAATGGAATATGATTAAAGGGAAATGAATAAAGATAGGGGAGATAGAGACAGGAATAACGTTCCTGCTCTGATTTTTCTTCTTGATAGGCATGCAACTTTGCTGAAAGAAAATTTGGTAATGTATACACTTTTGAAAGATCTTTTCCTTTTGTTGAAAAGATGCAGTACTAAGGAAAAAAAACTATCAAAAAATTCCTAAGAATTTCAACATTTCTTGCTGTGAGGATAGAGTCAATCTGATGGGACTAAACCGTGTGTTATGCACATAACTTATCTTCCCACTCTGTCTAATTAAATGAGGAAGAAATCTAATCAATTGTAAAAGACAAGTTTTCTATGAATTTTTTTCTTCCCTATTGTCAATATTTTTACTCCCTAAACTTATTTTTTGTTATTTTTAATTGGATAAATAAAAGTCCTGGGAAATTTTTTTAGCTATATGAAAAGAAATATTTTGCTGGACCTTGTGACAAGTTTCAGCTCTTCATAGGTTTTATATCCAGCAACATAATGTCCTGAACCGTATGAGAGCTAGCATTTGCTAGGTATATTTGGTCTTGAATTCCACAGCTTACTGATATAAGGTAATTAAGCATTGCCTAAGGCATGGAGATATGTTCATCTTTTCCTTTCAGAGATACATTGGTAAAAGCATGAGATGGCCTGCTCTTGGAAGGCTTTTCTGTTTATTCTCATAGTCCACGCTAGCTCATATTTCTGTTTGTTTCTCTATGGGCCACTTTGAGTAAAGCAGATATGTATTTACTCCGTGATATACAGCTAAGGCACATTTCCTTAGTTGAGAACCATCTGAATCTGAGCTCAAATTTGACATGTGGTTTATTTTAATATTGTTTCATCATGGTATTTGTCATCTCAAACTAACTGAAAAGTGTACACGTATATACCTTTTCCCTTGTGTGGAATTTCCCATGTGATGGGAAAAAAATAGTAGTGTCATGAAATCTGAGTATTGAAAGGGAACACCTTTTCTTAATCTCCAACTGTTTGAGACACAGAGTAATAGCATCCCAGCAACAAGACTTGCAGGCTATTATTAAAGTATAACGTTTTTTCTATTTATTTTAATTTATTAGAGGCAAAATATTTCTCAGATAAGAAAAATAACAAAAACAAACAGAAAAAACCCCAAACAATGCCAACATTTTAAAACATAGATGACTTTAATCTGTTTTGAACTATCTAAAGGATTTTACTCTGGGCTTAAATTTTTTTATCTAGAAAACCTTGGTAAAGGCTTACTGGACAGGACCTATGAAAATCAGGACACTTTTGTAGTTTTATGGTTTTCATCAAAGTCTGAAATTATATCATACATGAAGCAATTCATGGTATTACCTGGCTTAAGGGTGGTAGATTTTTGAGAACTGTCTTTAGGGGCCTAAAAGAGATTCTTGGAGGCCCTGGAACATAGACGTATGTAAATTGTTCAATTGATGTAAACACTCAAAGTCTGTAAGAGAAGCAATGACTTAGTGAGTTGTTTCAGATGATGCTGTAACTTGCCTATGAATGTAATATGAAAGCATATTCTACAAAAGCTGATGCCTTTCTTACATTCTTTGACAGTGATACCATGCCATAAGTATAGGTCTCTTAGTAAAGGGAATTAAAATTTTCTATAACACTGATCAACCACCAGTTCCCTGGTGAAGTGGAATTAGAATGAGAAGAGTCCCCTTCAAAATACTAGTAATGAGCTAGAAGGTATAATAATGCAAAGGAAATCTCTATTTGGCTGATCCATTCCTTTTATACACATATGGAGAAAAGCACATAACCTCTTGAACTCTTATACAAGAGGATACCAGTGATGTGCCTGGACCAAAGAGGAAAAGATGTGTCTGATGACACTCCTAGCAGACTGAAACTGGCAGAGTGATCTCATCAGACTGATCTGATCTCTACAAGGGCTATGCTTTTCTATTACTTGGAAATACTGTAGCATAAATAAACCACATAGTTGCATTTTTTGTCTCTTCTTCCAAAGTAGTCAAGTGTGTTTGCTATTCTTTGAATGCAGTTAGTTTCCATATTTAAAGCAACACTGATGCTCAGGGAATTGTATTGATCTCCCCTGTTTTTAAAATGAACCTAATATCTTCTGGTTAACATCTTCTGCCTTATGTGTTTAGTTTCTGAGATGGTTACATTGAATCATTTCCGTGGAATGGTCTATATCCAGATACAGAATACAGTGCATATAATTAAAAATATGTTGAATGCTACAGTTTCTTCTTAGTTTGTTGGATCTTCTCTACAAAATACAAAAAAATCTTCTCTCAGATAAATTTCTTATTAATTGTGACTTTTTTTTGCCTTTCAATGACATACTTCTGCAGTTCAATGCCAAGAAAAGGGGTTAACGGGTGAGTAGTTTTCAGTGTTTTATTCATATTATGAAAACATTGGATGCTGGAAAAGGTGGGTTAGAAATAAAATTAAGGACTGAAATTTTCATGTGTGGAAAGGACCTGTAAGATCATTAAGTCCAGCGGTTAACTCAGACTTCCACATCTGTAATCTGTGTTAAAGGTTTTAAATATATTACATATAGATAGTTTTGGCCAGTTAAATTTTTAAAAGCAATCAGAAATTATTTCAACTTATAACTTTATAACTTCAAAGCTTCCTTCTCTGTTTCTAGATTTCTTCTCATCCTTCTTCCCATCCTTCATAATTTTAATAAATCCAAGAGAATCTAAAGTTGGCACCCAGATCTGTCTTACCCAACTGCTATGATGGAACTAAGATACGTAATTTAAAAACCTAGGTGGTCAAGGGAAAGGGACATGAATTTCCAGTGGGAGAAATGTAGTCCTGATTGGACTGATTTGACCTAAAATAAATGATGGCTTCCCTTCATGTGTGTAAATCAAGGTTTGAAGATGAATGAGGATATACGTGTGAAACATATACACCCAAACAAATTGAGTCAGATGAAGATAGTCACTACAGACTGAGCACAGGGCTAATGTACTTTGAGCACAGGCTCAAAGTAATGGGAAGCCTTTAGAACCTGCAACAAAAGTTTTGAGTATAAAATCATCTGGGTTTAGTCAGATTTAAAACTCAGATGTGCCAATATCATATTGTCAATAATGGTCTGGAAATCCTGCACAGCCACTCAGCTTCCAGTCATCTCTTGTGGGGGCTTTCTTGAACTGAACCACATCAGCAAGTTTATTAGTTTTTGATGGATCTTCCAATCGTTAATTGTTATTTATTTATTTTTTTAAAAAACCGCATGTACACTTCTGTAAAGCTAATCAGTGTCAGTGAGATCACAGTATAATGTGTTGTTGTGAGAAAAAGTACCCCTTTTACTTTCTTTGGACCTTCTGCTTGATATTTCTACTTGGTGCTTTCTCATCGTCCTGTTATAAAATACAGTGAATGATTATTCCCCAGTCACTTTCTCCAGCTCATTCACGGTTTTAAAACCTACCAAATCACTCCCAGCTCCTTCCATTTTAAAATGTTCTCATATGGAAAACTTTCATTACTTCTCATCATCTTTGTCACAGCTCTCTATACCTTTACAAGTTTTACTACATTTGTTTGAAGAGGGGGATAGTGAGGAGTACTTTACACAGGATAGAAGGCCTGTGTTTGCCACAGATTTCTACAATCATACAAGGTTTCTTAGTCTGTCTTTATTATCATTCTGTCTTCTCTGATTGCTGGTGATCATTGAACTGGTGATTCTAGAGAAATACAATAATCCAAACATCTCTTTCCTCATTGAAAGCAGTTTAAAGTCCATCATGATAAGTGAGCAACAAGACTTTCTTTTAAATGTTTTACATTTATTAACAGTTAATTTTCTTTTGACCTTCTCATAACTAGTCATTCAGTATCATATGATATCTTCAACTCTCTAAAGTCAGTTTCTGGAATAATTGCCTTGAAAAGATGTATATCAATAATTTTTTTGTGTTCCTCTTCACCCCACGCCATTTATGTTTAATTACGTGCACTGAAGTGCAAATCTTCATGGGTTACAACTGGTAACATTTTACGTTATTTATCTTCATTATTTGTTTCCCACCTTTTAACTGACCATGAGTTGGTATGGGGACCTTTCCTGTTAGGTTGAGAACTTTCATGAAGGACTTTTTGAAAGTTCTTTGATAATTCGAGTATAGAATATTAGGTAGTTCACCTGTAATTCTTGTTTCTCTCAAATGATCTGTAATGAAGCATGATTTCTCCCAGCAAAACTCATGCTGAATATTCCCTATTGCCTCATATTCATGCATGTAGTTCATTATTCACTTCAGTTAATTTGTCCAAGACAAAAGAAGTTTAGTTTCCTGAATATCTCCTAACAGTTTATTTGAAAACACAGCATTTCATTCAGCACGTTCAGTCTTTCAGCATCTGAATTGGTTTGAACAATTCTGACAATCTCAAATATAATCTAATTTTGAATTTTCAAGGGAAAACTATTTTGCTTTCTTCATGTTAAAAAGCCTCATCAGAACAAAGTCCTTCTAAATAAACTTCAGTTTGAGTTATTTCGTTGGATTTGTTCATCATAAGGCAAGGCTCAGTGTCAGAGCTTACCTATGTTCCGCTACAGTGAACACAACTGCAAATAATTCACTTAGTATTTCTGCTTTGACTGCATCTTGCTGGAGAAATTATTTTTACCTTTTATATCATCTATCAACCCTATAGACAAACTGGCAAGATTCCTGCTTTTGATATGTTTAAAGAAGTTTTATTTGTAGTTTTCATCTCTCATGCAATTATTTAACAAAGAGATTTTTGGCCTATCTTATTCTAGACTTCCCAGGGTTTATGCTTCTCTTACTTGAAAGCATTTTCCATTTCTTGAAGAATGTCCTTCTGTTTCTAATACTCACTGTTATTCTTTTGTGAACAACTTTCTGGGAATCTTTTAAGGTCTCTTTGGGTACATGGTACAAGCTTGCTCCAAATCTTTGTTACGGTGTTTAAAACAATTTCCTTGCCACCTGAAAGCAGTTTGCAAAACGTGCGGGAGGCAGGCATCTGGTCATAACATACTTGAAGAAAAGGGGGATTTGGTGTTATAAGTGCTCACATGTTTCACTGTATTTGAGATTGGGATTCATAGCCTTAAACTATCCCTTTCTAAAGAAACCAAGACAAACATTAATGATTTTACTCAGTTTTACTCAGTTTTCCAACTCAAATGATTAAAAGAATAATTAACAAAGTAGTAGTTGAGGATTTGTTTCAGGTCAAGGGCAATCACAGAATCATAGAATAGTAGGGTTGGAAGGGACCTTCAGAAATCATCTAGTCCAACCTCCTTGCAGAAGCAAGTCAATCTAGATCAGGTCACATAGGATCATGTCCAGGCAGGTCTTGAAGACCTCCAAGGAAGGAGCTTCCACATCCTCCCTGGGCAGCCTGTTCCACTGCTCCCTCATCCTCACAGTAAAATAGTTTTTTCTTATATTTAAATGGAACTTTTTGTGTTCCAGCTTCATCCCATTACCCCTTGTCCTGTTGCTAGCTACCATGGAGAAAAGTGATGCTCCAACCTCCTGACACCCACCATTTAGATATTTGTATATATTAATAAGATCTGTCCTCAATCTTCTCTTTTATAGACTAGTAATATTAATTCTATGTTTTCCCTACTACTGTAAAGTTAACATTTTCTATTTTTTTTTTAGGGAAATCTTCAATAATTTGTTGAATGTGAAAGTGGGAATATGATTTCCTACTCTAGACATCAGCAAATGATTGCAAATTTTAGTTTCTTCTCCAAGGCCAGTTACACTTTTTATACAAAGAATAATCATGTAAATCACAGACACAAGAGTGAGAATAGAGGGTCTTCTCAGGTGAACAATGTGCTCATAGACTTAGAGAAGTAAATGTCTTTGTTCAGACAGGGATTATTTAAAAATCTCCACCAGGAAGAGTGGGACACATCTTAAGAGTTTGGTAGCCAAGGCTCTGTTCTTGAAAGAGGAAAATGTCTGGTAGAATTCACTTTTAAGGACCTCTGATTCCAAGTTTCTTATCTCTGAGTATATGATCTGGCACTGAGACTGACATAAAGAACATGACACATTCTTCTCTGACAGCTGTCCTTCTGAATGAATGCCTGTAGCATTTACGTTTGCAGGAGAAGTCATCACTTCTAAGTAGAATTATGTTCTTTCTGAGCCCAAGAAGTGGCACTTTCAGGGTACAAGCTTTTACAACCGTTAGGAGAGATGTTTGACATAATGTCTTTTATATCATTTGGCTTTTAAAGGTGTAAATAAAAAACATGTAATGAATACTTGAGATGTACGATACAGGATAGTTTGGATGGTTTGTAGGGATATTTCCAATGTGATGAGGAATGTAATGTGGTTCTGAATAGCTAATCTTACTTTTACTAAATAAAATGGAACATACTTTTATCATGAAAATGATTGCTAAAAACCACTTTTCCTGTCCTGTGACTTCTGACTAAGATTTCTCAAAATATTACTCATTTTCCCTAGATATCTTCTTCAGGATGAACCAAAATGAGGTAAAATCCTGCTTTATGCAAAAGTTGCTCATTTGAACTAGAAAATGAACAATATTAAGTCACATGGTAGACATATATTCTTTGTCAAGAAATGGCATAAGTTTTTCTACATTGTATTAGGGGAAATGCATTAAACATAAGCAACATATTTGGGGAGGAGTTGTTTTGTAATTAAACAGAATGATTTCATCTACTTAACTATCATAAGCAAAAAAAATAAACATGTTCCAACTTCTGTTTTGCGTGACACATCATGATTTCAGTATGAATTGGCTTCAAAAGGCTGAAGCAGTAAAGTCTTAAAATTAGTATGGATAGATGGAATGAAAAAATACTAACTTTAATCATCTCTTGTTCCCTACGTGGTCCTATGCCTTCAGAAAGAACAACGAGTTCTACAAATTTCAACTGTTAAATTTATTATATACTCTTCATATAAGACATTTTTCACTCAACTGTTTTGCAACCATGGTTTTAGACTTTCCTGTAAAAAGTATTAAACAGAGGATTAATATAAAAAAAATAATTTTCAAAAATTAACACCAAACTGTCCAAATTTCAGATGTCATAAATATGGGAGCAGCATTCACAATGCAGAGATCAGTCTCTGCTCTGTATCCTGTGCCCTCATTAGAGAAAGGCTCTGAAACTGATTAAACAGCCCAAAGACAGTCAATAGGAAATGCAAAATTGTTAGTTTTCTATAAGATTCTTCACCAAAGTAGTTTGGAGTACATTTCAAGGCTGCAGTTAAGAATGTCTATGAAACTGTGGATTAGTGCTTGAAATTCTCCTCTTAAGTCCTGATTTTTTTGTTTTTCTTAAACATAAATGTTAGTTAAGTGGTTTTCTCCATTTCCCATAATAATTTGTAGGTCAGATCCCATCAGATTTTCTACTTCCAATCTATTCTCAGTAAGAGACAGTATTGTAATGAAGGTCTAGAGGGGATCCTGTGTGCTGGTAATCTCCTCCTCTTCGTGCATTGGAGATGTGTGCAAAAAGAAAGCAGTTGCAATCACAGAAAGCAGGAGGGGGTTTTACTCTATAAGTAGCATTAAGAGAGAGGAATGACTAGACTCTTACTGATGCAAACTGTTTTAGAAGGAGCTAGGATTTGTTTAGAAGCCAGTAACATTTCTTAGAAAGGTGCTAACCACATGGATCCGGAAAGAGAACTAGGATGTGGGTCTCAAGCAGAGCAACACAAAGTTCTGAGACTACAAGATCTTTTCTCAGTACACCAATTGTCAGAATTATTGTTCAGAGGCATCTGATTCCATCCATTGGCTATATTTATTAATTCTGGGTCAGCCTGCTGAGTGAGCAATGTTGACTTATTAGGTCTTCTCTGAAGCTTGTGATCTTATTCTCTTGTCCAGTAGATTGTTACTGGAGCACAACACCTGATCCAAAACACCTCTGAACAAGTCTTTCTTGAGTGGAAGGGTGAAGAAAAGTGAAGAAAGAATATATTCTGTACAATTTGGCAGGGACTGTGCCATCCAACACTGCTATATCTGGAAAGGTCTCTTTGGATCTCTTTGGAGAAAACGAATTGACATGCAGGACTCAGTTGTCTTCACTGTGTAGTATAATTTCCAGTGCTATAGGGATACTGCTCAATCCATAGCTTCTGTTCCAGAGGAATGGTGGTCCAGTAGGTCCCGAGGCATTGTATTTTCTGTGATGTTTTAAGGTGTAAGCAATGAATCTCACTGCATAGGTCGCCTTGTAAATTGATGATTTCATTCTGGAAGTAGAACTTGTTCTACATTTGAAAGATATAGATGTTACTTTACTAAAAAATTGTCATCCTATTCAGAAACCTGAGTTTTTATTTCTCTGCTTGTAAAGGAAAGACAAATTTTAACTCTTTTGGTTTGTGTTGCTCATAGTAAAAGTAAATTTAGAAAATCACCAGGGCCACAGCTCTGTAAGTGGCAATTCAGTCATTTGAACTAACAGAAAGTATTTACTGTTGTTATGATTTCTCGAGGTTCTTCACAACCTAATCTGGATTGACACTTTGAGAAGTACCCACTGATCTTTTCCCATTTGAGCTCCTGTCACCTGCACATTCAGTCAGGACTGCCAAATTTCCATTGCTGTGTTACCATTTGCATCAGAGGAGGTTGACGAAGGAGTAGTTTATAAATATTTTTCTAATGTCAAGCAGTTACTGCATTAAAATGTCAACTTATGCTTTGAAGATTGTATGGTTACGTGTTTTAAGTTACGGTGCTCTTTTGTTTGCTTGTACCTTTAATCTTCTGTTCTTTGAGCCTGTTGCATAATCATGGATGTAATTTGCCAGTTGTGCTGCCTGTCCTGAAAGCTTTACCTCACAAGAAAAGGAACACTGTGAAGAGTCAGAGTACTAATATAAAACAATTTTCCCTGAAATCCCTTGTACATATAGCATGATTAGTTTCACAGCTGTGAATCAGATCTGGCCTTGCTTAGTATACACAGTCTATAAACCATATTTGTACATATTTATACATAGTGAAACAAAGAGAGCAGAACAGCATTTACTTGGCTCAGAACAGGTATTGCATCAGCCTAATGTCTGCAAGTCCCTAGAGACAGGATAAGTCTCCCAGCTTTGGAAGATGATAACTTGATGCTCTAATATTTTTTTTATACTGATGTTCTAATACTAGGCAGATGTTTAATTTGCATGTAGTTCATAGTACTGAAAGCATGCATCTCTGTAATATAACTATCACCAAGATGTAATAGATCCATTTGCTTTAATCATGAAACTTTGGTTTCAAACAGTGTGCTATTTCACAAAATAATGTATAGAATAAGAACATAAGTTTCTTAAAGTTATCTCAGTCCATTCTCTTTAATTTGCTGAGAGAGTTGATAAGAATGGAAGTACACTTGTGACACATGTTTATGAAGATTCAGAATTGGGGAAAAAAGAGACTGCTGGAAATTTATATTTCAGGAGAAGATTTTCCAGAGAGTTCTGAATAAAAAGAAATCTTAGCAGTCTAAAGTGATGGAAAACATCTATGAGTTGAAGCATGTCAATTGTGAAATTTTGACACCTGATCCCACCTCAGTTGCCTAAAACTGTATTTAAATTGCTAACAGGTTCTAATAGAGAGAATAATGGTCAATAGTTCATGAATGAATGAAGATCAGACTTCAAAAATTGCTTTGATGTCAGATTGAGTTTCTAGGCAAAATTTACAAATTTAATTCTAGAAGATACAGCTCTATTGCTTTTTAACTGGTAATTGCCTCATAGAATAAGGCATCTAAATGTGTCTATATCTCAGATAAACATCTTAACTTACATTACAGTCACTGGCATACATTAACCCAACACACTGCTCTGGTGCCATTTAGGATGGCTGTCCCAAATGCACACATAGATGAGACTGGAACTTGAAAACATTGTACCATGCTGAGACGTTGGCTGAAGTCTAGGTAACTCACCTGAAAGACATCTTAAATGACACCAAACACCCCAATCTCCTTTCAGGTGGTTAGAGAGAGTGATCATGTCTCCTCTCAGTCTCCTCCAGACAATCCCAGTTCCCTCAGCCTCTCCTCATCACTCTTGTGCTCTAGACCCTTCTACAGCTTTGTTGTCCATCTCTGGACATGTTCAAACAGCTCAGTGTCCCTCTTGTAGTGAGAGGCTCAACACTGAAAACAGCACTTGAGATGCAGCCTCACCAGTACTAAATACAGGGGGATGGTCCTACTGGTCACATTGTTTCCGATTCTTGGCCACATGGGCACACTGCTGGCTCATGTTCAGATGCTGTTGATTAACACTCTCAGGTCCTTTCCCTCCAGGTAACTTTCCAAACAATCTTCCCCAAACCTGTAGCTTTGCCTGGGGTTGTTGTGGCCTCAGTGCAGGTCCAGCACTGAGCCTTGTTGAACCTTATACAATTGACCATGACCCATCTCTCCAACTTGGCAAGATCCTTATGAAGACGCTTTCTGCGCTCCAGCAGATCTATGCTCCTGCCCAGCTTCTTGTCATCTGCCAATTTACTGAGGGTGCTATTCAATCTGCTCATTCAGATTGTTGATGAAGATACCAAACAGAACAGGCCCCAACAATGAGCCCTGGAAAAAACCACTGATGACCAGCCACCAACTGGATTTAACTCCATTCACCATCATTTTCTTGGCCCAATCATTCAGAACATTTTCCACTCAAAAAGCTGTATCTATCCAAGCCATGGACAGATAGTTTCTCTAGGATGATGCTGTGGGAGATGGTGTTGGAGACAATATCCACGGCCTTTTCCACATCCACTGAATGGATCAACTTACCGAAGAAGGGTAATGGCTTACTGAAACAGGATCTGCCTTTCACAAAGCCATGTTGACTAGACCTGAAACTCTTGATGTCGCATATGTGTCTCATAAGGGCACTCAGGATGATGTGCCCCATAACTTTCCCTGGCATCAAGGTCAGCCTGTAGTTCCCAGGATTTTTCTTCCATTCTTGTAGATGAATGTCACATGTACTAACCTCTAGTCCAGTAGGATCTCTCCAGTTAGCTAGAACTACTGGTAGATGACAGAAAGCTGGAGATTTAGTGATACAACATGGAGATCTAATGCTGTAATTTAGTCAGTTGCATGAAGCTGGAAGATATGATGCCACACTCTGGGACATCCATATACTTCTGGCAGATGGAGCCAACATGACCTACCTCAGAGTATATCCAATGATGCTAATTCCCCTACACCTATGCATGGGTCCCATCCTAAGCAGCTATCTAGATTTCATTGACTGGACATTTATTTATCTCAATCAGACATTAGCATTTAAATAGAGATGTCTGTGAGATGGATTTCATCCTCTAGCTTTCTCTACCTATCTGCTCCAATGATGAGCAGAAGAGGAAAGAGAGAGAAATATAATGAGAGGTTTGTAAGGTGAGATAAGGACAGTGAAATCACTCAACAATTAGTGTCATGGGCAAAACAGACTTGGTGAGAAATTGATTGACTTATTAATGAACAATCAGAACAGAGAAAATGAGAAATAAAACGAAATCTTAAAACATCTCCCCCCACCCCATCTTCTTCCCAGGACTCTCCTTCCTTCCCCCCAGCAGTGCAGGGTATGTGGGATGGGGGTTGCAGCCAGTTCATTACAGATGGATTTTGCCACTGCTTCTCAGGGTTAGGCTTCCTCACGCTTCCCACTGCTATAGTGTGGGGTCCTTGCTATAGGAGATAATCCTTCATGAACTTCTCCAACATGGGTCCTTCCCATGGGATACAGTTCCTTATGAATTGCTCCATCATGAGGCCTCCCACAGGGGTAGATCCTCACACACTGCTCAGTGTCATCCACCAGGAGAACAGTCCTTCCTCACACACTGCTCAGTGTCATCCACCAGAACAGTCCTTCAGGTACTGACTGCTCCAGCCTGAGTCTCTCACAGGATCACAAGTCCTGACAGCAAACCTGCTCTGGCTTGGGCTCGTTTCTCCCCATGGGCTCCCAGATCCTGACAGCAACTTGCTCCAATGTGGGCTTCTCACAGAGTAACAGCATCTTTCAGGCATCCACCCATTCCAGTGTGGGATCCTCCACTTGCTGCAAGTGGATCTCTGCATCCCAGTGGACTCTATGGCTGCAGGGGCAGAACTGCTTCACAATGGCCCTCACCACAGGTCACAAGGGAATCACAGTTTAGCAACTGCACAGCAACTTCTTCCCCTTCTCAAATATATTCTTCACAGAGGTGTTACCTCAACCACTAATTGGCCAGGCCTTGATCAGCTGTAGGTCCATCTTAAAATTGACTGGTAATGACCCTATCAGCTACAAAGGAAACTTCTCAAAGTTCTTTGTTTAAAGAAGCCACCTCTGCAGCCCCTCACTACCAATACCTGGCCTAAATGAAACCACTATGTTTGTGTAAATAAAAATAACATCTACTTTTTTTTTTTTTTTAGGGAACAGATGTTTTAAAGTATAGAGTGAAGAATATCTCATATAATGTTTTTCTGTTATCAATTCAAAAGTGAATCCAAGAGTCATTAACAAACTGATGTCTCTAGAATCCCCAGTAAGTCCTGACAGATGCACCAAGACACTTTATCAAGGCTTCAGTAACTTTGTTTTCAATTTCTGTGTTACCTGAGGTAATTCCAGAAAAGATATTTATTTATTTTTCAGCATAAAATGTCATCTGTTTGCAAAACCAAAATAAATTATTTTTTCTGTTCCAAGTTAATTTATGTACTATCTTGATAGATTACTATATGGTTAACACAGAAATTTGTGGATTTAATGAATCCCATAACTATTCCTTAGTTTATCACAGGAGGGGAAAAAAGAGAAACTGAAAATTATTGTTTGTCTCTTTGGGAGATACTCCTTGGGAGATATCTCCTTTGGGATACTCAAGTTATCAGTTCAGAAGATCTTCATTTTTTCATGATAAGTCTGAACTTTTGTTCAGAGAAAAAAAAAAAGTGATTCACTGACTGAGTCAGAGCTCCCTTTCTCCCTCTTCCTCTCTCCCTCCCCATTACTCTCCTCCTCTCGTGTACCCCTGGCCCTCTTAAATTATTTATTTTCTTTTGAAAGTTAAAAACAAATGATTGATAGCAGTAAGCTACTTGGCTGCTGTGCCTCAACCCTCTCTTCTTGGTAACTGAATCAATTCTGTTTTAAGCTGTTCTAAGGAAGTCTGAAACATGCATGTGTTGGTGAGTGCTGTCTGGACTAATCACTGTATGTCTGTGAGTTATAGTCCTGGGAAAGCACAGCCAGCCTGAGGCGAGGTTGTTTCTATCTAGTGAGAAAAGGCTAACTCTGGTTCTGGCATACTCTAGCCATGGAGTACCTGACTTTGCAATTTAATATGATTTTAATATAAATGAGTTTTTTGATGACAATGTTGTACGTAAGAACAGGTAGGAATCTGCTGATCTGTTTGAAACTGTATGTGATAGCTTTTCAACAAGATCTGAAGGGAAAAATCCCACCTCTAGGCAAGTATTTAAAGCTTCATTCTCATTGCATTACACCTTGCTCTTTGAATAGCTTTAGTGACTATAGTTATCTTGCATGAACAAAGGAGAGAGAATTTGATCCTAAGTAAATGTGTGTTTGTGTAAGACAGAAGAGAGAGAAAGGTTGGAAATTTTTTTCTGGAGCCTTAAACAATCATGTTTTTAGCATTCCTATCTGCAGTGGGAATCCTTTCCCCGTAGTCATTTCAAAGCCTATTCAAGTCAATGGGTTTTGGATCTCTGTCATCTGCAGCTATGGCAGGCAAACAAAACAAACTGCTATCAGCTGTAATATGACCTAAATATTTGCAGCCCCTCTGCAAAAAGTCTGGCTTTGGGTCATTTTAAGGAGCTTACTGAGGTATTTGTTTCAACTGTGTTCTGCTTCTAAGAAATTTTATATAAAGGAAGCAGGAGAACATGTAAGTTAACATTTAGTTGTTCTAAGTGTCTCATGCAAGTATTAAAACATCCATTTTTTTCCCCTGCTCTTCTGATATGAATTGGTTAGCTTAGTTGCACTTTGAGGACAAAGTGCACTTTGGGTTCCCAATAAGAAATGTAAATTATGTTTGAAAACATCCAAAGAAAATATTACCTGTTGAGATAGCACAAGCTGTTGTTGCTTCCTTGAAACAGTGGTTAGGACCTGGCTCAGTGTGTTTCATTTTGTCCAAGTTGCTTTAAGTCTGTGGCAACAAGGCCCTGAATATATCATTAATCTTGTTTGTGCAAGTATAGATATTCTGAGAATTAACTGGTAAAACTTAAGACTTGGAGACAGTAGATCACCATTTCAATACATTCTCTTTCCTCTAAAAATTACTGCAGTATCTCTTCACCTTTAACTGAGAGGGATTAGGTATTCATTCACTTTTGGAAGCCAACTTCTTCATAGTAGAATGAGATGATATAAACTCATTAGTCTTTTAGTTTTCTAATTGCAATATCAGAAAGAACAGTTCTGTATAAATTATATTGGAAATTTCCTTTCTTATGAGTTATGTTGTCATTGGATCTTTTTGGTGAAAATTGCAATCAGAGCTGACGTCTTATGTACCAAGAAAAACAATAGAAAAAGTGAAACATTAAAAAATGAAATAATAATAAAGGTACTTAGGGAAGTCACTACAAAGAATGGGACCAAAACCTTTCAGAAATCTAGCTGTGTTTGTTGAAGACAATTTTAACCTTACCACTTTGCTGGATAATCTGAAAAGAGGTGACAGAAGAAAAGTCTGTTTGTACTTTTGAAGCTTGAAGTGATGGAGTTGCACCAATTAATCTCTGTTGAGGCATAAACATATTTTCTGCTATTACCCCAGTCCTATTGCCTCATTTCTGACAGAAAAACAAAGCAGAAAGATCAGGGTTTATGCCTTAAACTGATGCAGCTGTTTGGTCTGGTGATGCGAATCAGTGCCGAAACAAGATGTTCAGCTAAGGCTCAACTTACGCTAGAAGGAAGAACTAACAGTGAAGACCAGTTCAGTTGTTATGTTACAAAGATGTCATTATCTTCCTCTGTCTCTGGAAGCGTTCTCACTTGCTCTTTGTTTATCTTAGTTTCTAAGGTTACAGCTGATCTCTTGTTTATCAGTGACTCACTGAATCCCAGTAAGATCTAACCTATTGTCATAGAACTATGCCGAACTTATGAACCTATTGCTCTTGGCAGCAAAAAATCTTACCAAACCATTGGCAGTTTGCAAGAATTCAGCAATGACTTGAGTGAGTTCCCAATTTTCTTTCTACTCAACTTTTTAAGTACATTTCTGACTAGCATCTTCACTGAATAAAGTCAGTTTTGAAATTTGTATTCATTCCATGGATGTAGCTTCCAAAATATTTTCTTTTTACAAAAGACATTCCATAAGAATGATCTAGACCGTGCTCAAGATCTACTACAATGCACTTCAATAAAGGAAACTATGCAGAATTGACAGTGGAAGCAGACAGAAGTCACTTTAAAGAGCCAGAGTTCTAACATGGAGTTCCAAGACAAGTTTAAAACTACAGTTTATAACTGCAATTATAAAACTGTAATTATAAAACTAATACAGAGAGATCTAAGATAGATTATGCCATTGGTAGTCAATCCAAAACAAAGGCATGTAAATCTTTCACTGAAAGGAAAAAGTTTACCTCCTATTTGTTCCTTAAAGTCTTCATCTGTTTAATACAGTGAATTTCTGTCTTATTCTGCTTAATTATATTTCACAGAAATTGCTTTCTGTGAAATAAATGTGAACCTCTAAGGTATCTGGTGTACATGTGAAAGTCCTTAAAATATTATGTTAAAGGAAATCAAAGAATGAATGCAATTTGTCTATGTGCTTACTTATGCTTTTTTATCCCAGTGCTATTATCATTACAAATAAAAACATATTCAGTTCTTAAACTGGTGTAAAAATGTGTGAATTAACAATCTGAAAGAATGTTTTTCCAAGGGGAAAAAAACTCGTTTAACAATAAATATTTTCTATGTTCCTGAAAACTCCATATGTAACTGATTCTAAATTTATTGAAGGAAGATGTGAATGGTGATGTTTTCTCCCTCCAACCCTTTTCGCTGTAGTTGGTGAAAGATCAATGACAAGAGCTTTCTGAGAGAAAGAAAAAAACTTGCCTGCCTTATGTCAGAGACATATATCTTGGCCTTTCAAGAAATGATCCAGGGACTCTCACAGGACAGGACCCTGTGACTGTTCCTAGACAAGTATCTCATCTGGTATACTTTTAAGTCAGTCACGGGACAATACTATATTAACATGTAAGAGCAAGCACAACCGAGTCTCCTCTGGGATACACACACTGGCCAGGAGAGTGCTACTGAGGAAAAATCAGGTATAGGCATAAAAAATGGGGCATTAGTTTTGACTTAGGGACAATCTGCAATGTCTCTAACTATAATGAAGTAGTAATATACAATTAAAATCTTTAAAATAATTTTCTGCTAATATGTCTCAAATGTAACCCAGGGAAATCTATTCCCTACAAAGGAGAGACTTCAGACATCATGAGCAGTCAGATTTTGTCTCAGAAAAGGTTGTCAACTAGCTAATGCTCATTGTAATGAAGTATATCTTCTTCTGCTGACAGAAGAATTGAAAAAGTTCACTTAGAAGGTATCTTTAGATTGTTTTGTTAATGAATAGTTTGAGTCCATTGTTATATTCTACGTATAAAAGGGAAACCATATCAATAACTCATCATTGTTATAATTCTCATAAACAGTTCAGGATAGAATTAGTGAATATCAGTTAAAGCTAAATTGAATGGAAATGGGACCCTCTGTCCATTCTCATTAAACGTTTGTTCAAGGATAAGTCTGGATTGGCTTAAAATAAAAAACTTTTTCTTTCTTCTACTAAAAAATACATTGAGATTGATTAGTTGTCATGCTGAAAACAGAAAGGAAAATCTTAGAGTTAGGCCTTGACCAGTTTTCCAAATCTCTCCAAATTTACTTTCAAAGAAATTCCAATGCAAAACATGAAAATAAATACCAGAATTTTGAAAAATTGACTGAACTTCTGAAACATTTTCAAAACATATCTTTAGAGGAACTTGAAACAAGAGATAGATACAGCTGTGTCTCCACTGCTCTTATCTTTCTGTAGTACCTATGAGCAATGTTTGAATAATAAAACAAATAAAACCAGGGGTTTTTTTTGTTTTACAGTTAAAATGGTTGTTAAGGAAAATTATCCAGTTTCTCTCTCAGTCTAAAGAGTTTTCACCACAGACCTTTCACATTGCAAAGTCTGACAGATAAATGACCTAGGGACTAATTTATCTCTTCATCTTATATTATGGCTGAAAGAGAAATACTTTGTGCAATTATTACTTACCTTCTCTTTTTGAAGCATTATGTAAAAAGAATGTAAACAGGAGTTTCCAGTAAGGGTGGAAAAATACAAGCATAACTATATATTATATATATTATACCCAGAATCACACAGAAATACAGAATAGTTAAGTTTGGAAGAGATCTCTGAACGTTGTCCTGTCCAACTTCCCTGCTCAACCTAAAGCTGTTTGACCAGGGCCAGGTTATGGGGGCTTTTGAATATCACCAAGGACGGAGACTATTTAGCCTCGCTGGGCAATCTATGTTACTACTCAATCACCTTCCCAGTAAAAATGTTTATTGATGTCCAGATGACACATCCTGTGTTTAAGTTTGCATCCATTGTTCCCACTCACATTACTCCCAAACTCATGCACACACAGTTAGTCACACATTAACAGTCAACAGAATGACTAGTAACTTGATATTAAAAGCAGTTATTCTTTCAGGGAACTCATTCTTCCTTCCTTTATGTCTTGAATTCAGAAATGCAGTTGTTGATAACGATGACAAGAAATGCAAGTTATGATGAATAGGGCATTATTTAATATTCAAAACCACTTAATTTTACCTGTCTAAACAGATATTCACATTAGTCTAGTTTAAAAACTCTAGTTTTGGAGTATCAGACAGAAGTGCTTCCTGTAGAGTAAATAAAACTTTGTTAGAGTCTGTTCCTTTGCATTCTACTAATGTAACTGAAAACAAATCTAGTAAGATTAAGAGGAAAAGAGAGAGATGCAAATAGCGTTACCACCTGTTCATTTTCTGTTCCTTAGACAGTGTTTTACTTGGATGTTAGTAAGTCCAATATTTTCCATTTCTGTGTATAAATGATCAGATTTTTGTTTCTACAGCAGAATTTTTAGATTCATAAGGTTAAAGTTCATTTAGCATTGAAGAGACAAATGAGGTCAGCATTAGTACTGCAAACGTTTTTCATTATAGAAATTTAGTCACAGGCTGGTTCAGAAGTTGAAAATACCATAAGGAGAACACAGGACACTAATCTCTTTCATGACAGTGACAATTCCCAGAGCTGTTTAATATCAGTAAATGCTTTCACGTACTTGAAAAAGGGCAGTATTTCATATGGATAGAATCCAAAATTCTGTGGTTCTTGAAATTTTAAAAGTATTTTGATGGGATTGTTCTTATAACTCAGTTGTTATTCTTACATTTTGCGTCCAAAGTAGATTCCAGGTTACTTTTGGCAGGTATTTATTGTTGAAAATAGGCAGAACTAAGACAGTATGAAGAGGGGATGTGGCAGAGGAAACCACCCTAGAAAATCTCCAAAATGTCATCTCTTTTGAACAGATTTGAAATTTGTTTCCTTTCTTCAGCATGATTCTTCGAAGTCTGGATTTCTTTTCCTGTTCCTAAAATAGTATTATAAGCTGTTGTTTATTCTATATGTTTTTAATGCAACTAACCATGCTTCTTACATAATCTTTTGTGTATGTTTTATTCTGGAAAACTTTTAACAGCTAAGATCTTATTTTACTTCAGAGACTCTCTATCTTCAAAATAAATAAGATTTTTTTTCATTTTCTGTAGTCAGATTTTAGATCTACAGCATTTAATTGTTGATTCAATATTTAAAATTTTTTCAAGGATGAAATTATTATTTTTTCAGCACATTCTTAACTGTAAAAGTGGAATTTCCTTAATCCTAAGGATTCTTCGTGTCTCTGAAAATAAATTTCAGCTAAGGACTTCAGTATAAAAATAATTTTGGTACTGAAGTAAGAATTAATACTCCTGTTTTCATCTGCTCACCTGTTTTAGTATTTTATTGTTAATGAGGCTAACACGATTTCAACAGAAAGAACATTGGCAATAATAATGTGAAGATATTTGGGCTTTTCTACTCACACATATTTCAAAGAAGACATAAATGGAAGACATTTGTGGCTATTCCCACCGCAAAACACTTCCTAACTAGAACCTTTGTTGAATATTCAGCTTTGAGTCTGGAAATGATATTAAACAGCTATGCTGCCTCTAGACTACCTGGAAAGTTCTCCACTGCAGAAGAATCTTAGTTGTCATGATGGATTGTGCAACACAAAGACCTGTTACATTCATTATTGGTGCTTGAAATCTTTCTTTCCACATAAACATTATTGATACATTTTATTTTCAGTCTCAGTAGTTCTGGTGGATTTCAACTAGACTTCTGCTAAAAAAGGTTCTTTGATATCTGCAGTTAACATGTTCCTTCACAAGCCAAAATTTTTCCATAAAGCATATTATATTATTTAAGAAAAAAAGAACAAAATCTTAGGCTGTTATTATGAAATATTTCAGAAAGTTAAAATTACTGCTATCACAGTAGTGACCAATGGTGCATTTCGATGAGACCTTACTCATTTTTGTTTCTTAAAAATAAACAAATTTCAAATATAAACAAATTCAGGAAAAAAACTACACCCTAAAATATCAAGATAAGAAAGATCATGCCTCTTCAGTCTGTTTGAGAAGACTTGACAAGCCCAAAGACTATCCCATGCCACTAGAACTGTGAGACATTGGAAATTTCTCTAATGTCTTCTACATGCTAATATAAACAAGGTGTTTCTATACAAACAAGTAATTTAGCATTGAACTTCAAGGTTTATTCGGTAGAACAAAAGGAATACAAGTACAAGTGTATGTAAAAGGAAGACAAAATTTATAAAATATGACCTTTCATAAATCCTGTGGTGAATATGGTGCAGACAGTAAAGCTGAAGTGACACATCCAGTAGAATACTTTTTACTAATATGCCAAGAAAAAGTAGTCCTATAGTATGCCACATGGCAGCTGAAGATAGATGAACAACACAAGCTACTATTGCTGTGCCCACTCTTGTGTTTTATCATGACTGTTCAGCTAGCTTCTTTAGAAAAATTAGGTCTAGTCACATAAATCTCAAATATCTTGAATCTATTTAGATGGGTGTGCAATGGAACTGAGAATCTGGAAATCACCTCTGCCAAGATAAGAGCAAGAATACATGCCTTTTGCATAACCCCTCACTTCACAGCTGCTTTTCAAAACATGGCCTGGCTCTATCTCTTTTGTGCTAGCTGTGCTAAGAGCCAGGGGTACTGAATCTGTTTGAACAAGTGCCCTGGCCTCCTTTTTAAGGTGTTAAGCCAACCTTCTGTAGCAGCCAATATAGATTTGGCTTGGAGAACTTTTTTAGTGTGCAATACAAATTCTACTACAGGCTCCTTCTGTTTTATTTGCACAAAACAAATGGTCTTTGCAATTTAACAAGTGCAATATTTTATGCATACCTATAGCTAACTCTTCCACTGCCATGAACACAGTGTATTCATCTAGGTAGCCAGAATATTTATTTAATATTATATCATTATTACCTTGTGTATGGATCAGAACCATAGTGTGACAGGTGTCTAAAGGCATAAAATAGTCTCTGAGCAACAGAATACAGTTTAGGACAAGAAAAAAGGCACTAACATGTGACAAAACAGAGGGACACACTGTAACAAAGTTGTTAAGTATGGTAGTCAGCAGGAAAATTTTCTAAAGCAACTTTTAGCTAAAGGAAAAGACATAGAAATGTGTTGAAACTTTTCAGAGGTACAGTTGTAATAGACTTTCATCTATCCTAAAGAAGGCAAAAGCCCATTTCCTAATTTACAATAGGTGTCTGGAAGGTCCATACTAGCTCCTCATTCTTGTTTTGTTCTTTACCTTGTGTTCTGAGAGACATTAAGGTAAAGTAACTCCAGTGAAAGGCTACATTTCAGGAATGTATCCAAATCAGCACAACATCAACTTTTTCTGTCAGTCTCTTAACTGATTCTTACTTGATACACTGTCACCTTTATATCACATATGGCCTTTTGTAAGACAACAGAATTTAACTATGCTTGAGTGTTTATTTGTTTTTCTTCTTGGAGTTAGTGAAATTCAATGCCTTGTTTAAAATGAATTTCATGAAAATCAACTAATGTTTTGTTAGCTTTTGCCTGAGAACTACAGTCAGTGCTGACAAGTTTAATGTAATGCATATTTAAATGTAAATACAAGCAGACCTTTCAAAAAATTAGTAATTTGTCTTATTTTTGATTTTATAGCTTAGGTATGTCAGTATTGACTCCTGAAATGTATATAATTTCAGTAGCTGTCTATACAATTCTTGCAAGACATCCATATCCTGATGAAAGTCTTGAAATAGATTATAAGATATGGTGAAAAGTCCTGTATAATAAACACATCTCCATATTTTGTCCCAGTTTCTCACTGAGAATGTCTGGATGGAGACTCCCATGACATAATGGTTTGACATGACAGTCGTTTCTGGTAAGGTAAAGGTACTGTAAAGGCTTGTGTAAGAAATTGCTCGAAGCTCTCCCCAGCTCTGAGCCAGACCCACGTCTGGGGCTGAGCCAATTAGACGCCTCCATTATCACTTTTTAGGAAGAAGCCAGGAGTTTTCTTCCTGTTTCTTTTTCCTTCTCTCCCTTCTTCTCCGACTGGTGGTGGTGCATGTATCTGGAAAAACAGCACTATGGCCAGAGGAGGCCATGTCCCATATGAGAGACCCCATGTTCCCAGAAGCTGTAACTGTGGGAAAGAACTCACATCAAAGAAGCCCAGAAGAGTCCATGTCTGGAGCGAAAGACTGTTGTGGTGCTTCTGTGCTAGCTGGGCCAAACCACGACACATGGGAAAATTGCTGAACTTATATGATATGAGCCTCTTGCAGAAAAGATGTCTGGACCTCAAGACTTCAGTGCAGTGCACATTTTACAGTCAAAGCATGCCATTTTTCCACCATTTTCCCTGAGAATAGCCAAAGGTAAATGTAAGCCTATCTGAATCCTTGTTGGAAACAGCATCTGGAAAGATGATGTAGCAAATTAGGTCTGTGAATCTGAACTTAAAAGTCATTAATTGAAGCATCATTTGAGCAGATGGATATTGAGTAGAAATGCCATTTAAATGCAAGTATTAGGGCGTTCACTCAGCAGAAAACACAACAATGCACATATGTATGCAAGAGAGAACATGTGCTTTGAAAAGGGATATTTGGCTCATTATATATATGAATGACTGAAAACATAATTAAAATAATTTACTCTTTGTAAAATAAGTATTTTTCATTTACTTTTTCTTTTCTGTTAAAATACTGCAGTCGCAATGGAATGACAATTGGACAGGACTCTATACCTGAATGCAAATCTTTTATTTCAGTAGGACATCTGTAGGTACGTAAGACTGTCCTACATTGTACATTCAAGACCTTGGAAATCCTGTTGAGATTCCTAGCTGGTATTAACCTTCTCATCCTCTTAAAAGAGAGGAAAATGACACTGACCCAGGAGAATTTTCTTTTTTGGTGTCATATGTTCCTAATCTTTCTTATCTTGACCTAGTCAATCCCGGGCTGAGTTGTGAAGCCCACAGTGCTCTTGTGAAATTGCTTTGGCTCACAGCAGTAGGATGGTTGATATGTCTAAGTCTAAAGATATGTGCCTGAAATGTTATTGAAAGCAATCCCAAGTAACAATATTTGATTATTTTAAAGAAATCCCTTAGGAAAAGAAACTGAAAAATGAAGAGACATTTTCTTGTGTATTTCACTGCCTTCAGAGGCTAATTTGTCTTTAGTATATTAGCATGAACAGATCCCTAACAGAATGTTGAAATTATTTCTCATCCTCTACATTTTCTGCATGTAAAAGTTGTATATAACACTAGAATTCTAGTTCTGTCAAAGTCTATGTACATTGCACACATTTTCTTCAAAATTATTTTACTTCTGAAGTGTAATAGGAACAAATAAAAACTTATTTATAAGTTAGGCCTGTTGCTATACAGAGGGTTTTTAAAAACTTTTTACTAATGAAGAAAAGACAGAAACATTTAGAATGTGTTTCTGTGCTATGTATTTAAAAAGCACCAAGCTGCTTTGCATTCAGCTACAGGAGGCTGAGATTTTTTTTGCCTAATGTTCTTGTTTTTTGACATGACAAATCCTTGACAAATGCATAGTAGTTTCCATTGGGAAATAGTAACTTAGGTGCACAATAGAATTTCGGTCTGAACCAAAGAAAGGAATTTACAGCCTTAGACAAATAGTGCCCAGACTCAGAACTCACTGGGAATTAGGCGATATAAATTCATGTTAAATTGGCAACACTTGATCCTCAACCTTTGAGTCTTAGAGTGAATTACAGTCACAAAACAGAAACAGAACGAAGTACATGGCCCATATATATTGTAACAGCATTCCTCTTCTTGTGAGCCAAGAACTTTATTTATCGTTCTATAGTTCAAGTAACATAACACACCAGATCTGCCCAATTGAGGCTGACTAGCCATACCTAAGCAAGGACACCTTCATATATTTTTGTGTTATCACATTTGTATAAGGACAGATTTTCTTCTGCTAACATGTAATTCCAAACAGTAGAGCATATAAATAGAAAACAGATTTTCTTCTGTATTCATAAATCCTAAGACTCAAGCATTGTAAAATAAAATGATTTGTAGTTCTGAGCATTATCAAAAATAAATGTTACATTATAAGGATGATTTGGAAGTATAAAAATGAAAATCTTTCTAATGTTTGGAATTAGATCAATAGATAGGCTTTGTTTATGTGATCTGTGCTCATATGATTAATATTAGCTCACAGTAGGTTATTTTCAAGAGTACTTTTTAAACAGACACAAGGAAAAAAATAATGTTGCTCATTTAACTGTTTTGTATTTTATTTTTCTCTTCTGCCTTCTTTAGCTAAAACAATTATATTATTTTCAATAGATCCAGATAGTGAATGATTTATAAAACCTCTGAAGGAGCTCTGGATTGTGAAACCAATCCTAAAGTAAAACTACAAAATGATGTGCAAACAATGTTTATTTCAAAAACACGAAGCTTTTTGTTGAACTCTTCCTATTTCTTTCTATTGATTTTAAAGATTAGTTCTGCTTTAATAGACATTTTGCAATAAGTTCTGAGGAGATGGGAAGAGGATTAACCAATAAGAATGGCAAGTCTTCAAAAAGTATTCCAACAATTTGCACTCCTCTTTTCCATATATGACATTTACCTTGCAGCTACACTGCTTACATGTAAGTATGATGTTTATAAAAACATTTTCTCAGTCCAAAACTGCATACTAACATGCATTTTTCCTATAAACTCCTTAAAATGTAAATTGAGGAGAGATTTTTTTGAAAAATCACAGCCTAAAAAAACAGTTTTTTAACACAGTTTCAAAGGCAGCAAGATTCTGGGCTCATACATCATACATTGTGACCAAGATTTTATCAAGTATACTATTACTATGACATTGATAATAACTTCAAATTCATAGAAAACTTGCATAGTCCAAGGCATGATTTTCCTTTGTTAACACTTTTTTTTAAACTTTTCTTAAATGAAAGTTCTTTACAATTCCCAGTTTTCTTGCAAAAATTAAGAAATCTCAGTCTGAATTCCATATATTCCTTGAATTTCCTGTAAAGGGGCCTATTATTCCATCAGCTGAAGCACTCATTAATACACAGAAGTGTTTGAAGAGTTATACATTCACAGAATTGTATGTTTGAGTCTCATGGTGATGACTAATTGCAAAAACAAAAAGCAAATGACAGTTGAGAAGAGCAACTTATTTGCAAAAGCATAGCCTGGGCTGAAGAAAATTTTAAGAGAATGTTATTGTTTCTGCATATAAATACTATTTTTAATGCATTTTTAGCATTTCCAGATGGGAAGCTGTTTTTATAGACACAAACTCAATAACCACCCTCCCCAACTTTTTAAATCATGCACTTGCATAATCACAGAACAAAACAAAACCATAAATGAGGAAAATTGATATTTTCGTGTAGGTAAGTAGCTCCTTCATCATCTTGCACTGAAACTTGTCAAACCACATTGCCAAAAGAATAATGTCATTAGGCATGACTGGAAAAAACTGGGGTTTTAAATTTTTCTCTTAATTATTATTCTAATAAACCCAAAAATTTAGTCCTATTTTTTCATTAGTAGTTTTCCAAATACCAAAAATTGCACAGCTTAATTTACTAATTCAAAAATGAATCAATATAATAATTTAATCAATATTTTTTTGGAGTCAATAGTCTTTTGGAATAAGTCACAATATGAAAAGTTGACATATAGGTTATTTGGACTCTCCACTGCACATAATGACAACATCATTTCAGAAACATCCAAATTATTAACTTCTTTTGTTTCTTTTTTCACACACAAATTTCAGAAGAAGGAATATAAAGCATGGGAAAGAATGAGAACTAATCTGAAAAGATAGAAGAGAAGAGAAGAGAAATATGAGAAGATATTAAAAATGTGACAAAGTAGGAAAAAATGAAGAAAGGAACAACATAAAGAAATGCAAGAAAGAAATGTAGAAAGACAAGAGAGGTGGCTATGAGGCTCAGATGGAGGCACATGTTTAGTATTTTTAGTAAGGTATTTCAAGAATAATGCCATGTATCTTCAGGAATTTATCTTGATTATTTTTGTTACGGAACATAATTCCATGGTGGCTGGACTGTCATGTTTGTTCTCCAGCTCTCAGATTTTTGGCACTTTTTGAATCTCCCTTTCTTTAATACTAGTCTCCAAGAAATCGTTACATGTTTTACTGAGCTTTAGGGGTTTTTTCATATTTATCCAGCTTCCATTTAGAGCCCATCAGGCTTAAAATTGTATGGTTATCTTATAATGCAATTTTATTTCATAGGAAAAAAAAAAAAAAAAAAAACAACTCTTGCATAAATTCTGGCTGGGACAAAAGGATGTAGGAACAGTCCCAAAGCATATGGGTTAAATTAGCGCCTGCTGAGTTGCAGTGCCAGCATTTGTCTGGTTTAATGACATGATTTTAAGTAATTAGAGGGAGGTCTTGAGCATCCTCCATGTGATTTTCTGGTGGATTAATTTTAAACAGAGACCCAGAGAACATTTGAGACCACTAGTGTGAACGTGTTTCTGTTGGTTAACAGTGAATAATTGGCCTAGTTTCTTGTCCCATTTTTTCTTCAGGAAGATATAATTAATTCGTGTGTGCTAGCCAGTAATATACATAGCACTGCTGCAAACCATAATAATACGGCTAACCTCCGGAGTAACTAATACAGGTCAGACGACCAGGAACAAGACTGAATCGATAGGAAAGAGATTCAATGTGTTGTTTCTTCTTAGGTCAGGGACATATAAAAATATGAAGAGTTTTTACAACTAAACACTAATAGCAAAGTAAAAGAATATTAAAGATGACATTTTAGATGCTGATCATGCTTCTGGAGCTTAAGAGTGAAAACAAAACGTGAAAGTTTGTTTTTTCTAGTGCCTGAGGAGTCCTTCCCAATAGAGGAGTGAAACATAATCTCAATGTTATTTTCTATGATTCCTTCAAAAGCACTCTTTTCAACATATTCTTTTGCCTTGAACAAGCATTGCATTTGTTCGATGATGTAAGATGTTATCTGTTTTTAAAGAGATGATTTTCAGACTGTTAAGACTAACAAAATATTGCAATTATTTAATTTTCTCTTTTGGTGTATAAGAGGACGAGTATGCAGATGCAGATGTTAATCTGTAGTTTCAGTTATGTAACAGAGGTCAAAATCCCATAAAAAAATTATTTAGTGCAAAAGTTGTAAAGGAATACATTAGACATGGAGAGTAAATTAGGAAGGGAATTATCCAGTCAGAACTAATATATTCTGTTGCATTTGCATCATATTGTCTATGATAACACACAAATTGAACAGAGGATCTGGACTACATTATGCTATATCAATAATACATTGTTTTTAGGATTAGGAGATGTTGGACTGTGAAAAAGAACATGTTTAATGTGAATCCAAAACTGAGCATGGGATGTGACATAAAATGAAATCACATGATAATAGCTTTTCTTGTAAGATAGCTCACTTAAAAGCCCTTATTTCATGTATTGCTTCAAGCTAAATACAGTAACTCCAAACTTCTTTGGTGTTAATCAGCCTATTATTAGTTCAAGCTCTTGAGTAAGCTAAGTTACAGTGACTTCTTGTATCATTTAGTTAAACAAAAAATACCCAGACTTTTTTAAAAAAAACAAATAATACAGAATATTTCTAATATAGATCCATCCTCTTAATAATCTTTGGAGATCAAGGTGTGTCCCATATTGCTGTGCAGCTGCACAGTGACACTGTTTTTTAAATGAAAGTGGAGACTACAAGAATCTCGAAATCGGAGCCAGAGGTGCTGCAGATTGAACATTTACTGAGCAAAATATTTAGCTCATGAGATGAGAAGAACTTTGAATCTTGAGTAGAAAGTGGGAACTTACAATTTCTACTTTGAAAAAAAATACATTTACTGAAAAAGATTAGGCTGAAAATTCTGCATGATTTGTTCAGTAAAGAATCTCAGTTTTTGTTTTTGGGTGTACCCAGTGATTGTGAGAAATGTCTCATAGAATCATAAAATCATAAAATGATAGTGGTTGGAAGGGATCTTTAGAGATCATCTAGTCCAACCCTCCTGCAGACGCAGGTTTACCTAGATCAGGTTGCATAGGAACGTGTCCTGGTGGGTCTTGAAGACCTCCAAGGAAGGAGCCTCCACAACCCCTTTGGGCAGCCTGTGCCGCTGCTCCCTCACCCTCACAGTGAAATAGTTTTTTCTTACGTTTAAGTGGAACTTTTTGTGTTCCAGCTTCATCCCATTACCCCTTGTCCTGTTGCTAGGTACAATAGAAAAAAGGGATGTCCCAACCTCCTGACACCCACCCTTTACATATTTATAAATGTTAATAAGATCTCCCCTCAATCTCCTCTTCTCCAGACTAAACAGCTCCAGTTCCTACAGCCTTTCCTTGTATGAAAGATGTTCCAGTCCCCTGATCTTCTTGGTGGCCCTGTGCTGGACTCTCTCCAGCACTTCCCTGTCCCTCCTGAGCTGAGGAGCCCAGAACTGGACACAGGACTCCAGATGAGGCCTTACCAGGGCAGAGTAGAGGGGGAGAAGAACCTCCCTCGACCTGCTGGCCACACTCTTCTTGATGCATCCCAGAATTCCATTGGCCTTCTTGGCCACGAGGGCACATTGCTGGCTCACGTTTAGTTTATTATCAGTCAGAACTCCCAGGTCTCTCTCTGCAGAGCTGCTCTTCAGCAGTTCGACCCCCAGCCTGTACTGGTGTGTGAGGTTGTTCCTTCCCAGATGCAGGACTCTACACTCTCAGGTTTATTATTTTTAAATTATTTTTCCCTGCAATTTTATCTGACTAGTCAAATGAAATAATAGAAGAAATGAAAACAAAAGCAAATTTCCTATTTTCCAAGTGAAGTCACCTAAATTTCAGATTTTCTTTTTAAAAGAAACTTTCACGAAAATTTAAATTTTTTTGTACAAATGAAACAGTCCTCCTTCAATTAAAAATGTTTTGACAAAACAATTCTGATCAGTTGTACTCAACAATAGTGACCTCAGTATGACCTCTTGCACAAATATGATTTATATGAATGTAGAGAATGTGAATCAGCCTGTTAGGGACAAATGTTGGGGATTTTTTTCACTTGTTTCCACCTTGAAAGAGGTCAACTAAGCCCTTGCATTCTGGGGAAAAAATATAAAAAAAAATTAAGGCTGTCAGCAATAATTCTATTCGCTTTAAAGCTAAAGAAGCCTTCTTCAGTCAGCTGCTCTGAGTTTTTTCTTTATCATGGTCCAAATTAGGAAGATAGGGACCCAATAGCAATTCATAATCTGATCTCAGTCATTTGACCTGATTTTCAGAGAAACACACAGAGTTTACGCTGAAGTTAACAGGACATGCAGCTGTGTGTTTTGCTTGCCAATCAGCCTGTTGGCTTGTAAGAATATAACTAAACTGTCTAAGGACTGAAGAAGACAAGATTTGATTATTAACAGTAAGAAAGGGGTATTACTTTTATAATAGCTTGACTCACTTTAAGAAAGAATATGCAATACAGATACTTTATTTTGGAATTTGGAATCATCATGAAGCTTAAGCTGAAGTTTCATTTTATTTAACAGGGTATATTACATGTTATACAGACTTAAAAGGACTAGATCCACCTAGATTAGGTCGCATAGGAACGTGTCCAGGCGGGTCTTTAAGACCTCCAAGGAAGGAGACTCCATAACCTCCCTGGGCAGCCTGTGCCAGGGCTCCCTCACCCTCACAGTGAAATAATTTTATTTTATGTTTAAATGGAACTTTTTGTGTTCCAGCTTCATCCCATTACCACTTGTCCTGTAGCTAGATACCATTGAAAAAAGGAATGCCCCAACCTCCTGATATCCACCATTTATATAGTTATACATATTAATGAGATTCCCCATCAGTATCCTCTTCTCTAGACTAAACAGCCACAGTTCCTGTAGCCTTTCCTCATAAAGAAGATGCTCCAGTCCCCTGATCATCTTGGTGGCCCTGTGCTGCACTCTCTCTGCAGAGCTGCTCTTCAGCAGTTCGACCCCCAGGCTGTACTGGTGCATGGAGTTGTTCCTTCCCAGATGCAGGACTCTGCACTTGTCCTTGTTGAACCTCATGAGGTTCCTCTCTGCCCAACTCTCAAGCTGGTCGAGATCCCGCTGAATGGCAGCACAGCCTCTGGGAAATCAGCCAGTCCTCCCAGTTTGGTGTCATCAGCCAACTTGCTGAGGGTACACTCTGTCCCTGCATCCAGGTCATTGATGAAGATGTTGAACAAGATTGGCCCCAGAACTGATCCCTGTGTAACTCTACTGGCCACAGGCCTCCAACTAGATTCTGTGCCATTGATTACCACCCTCTGGGCTCTGTCATTCAGCCAATTCACCTGATTGTCCACTCATCCAAGCCACACTGCCTGAGATTTTCAATGAGGATGTTATGGGAGACAATGTCAAAAGCCTTGCTGAAGTCAAGGTAGATGACATCCACTGCTCTCCCCTTATCTAGCCAGTTGGTTTTGCCCTCATAGAAGGCTATCAGGTTGGTCAAACAGGATTTCCCTTTGGTGAATCCATGTTGACTCCCCCCGATAACCACCTTTTCCTTCATATGTTCAATTGACAGCATTCAGGATGAGTTGTTCCATCACTTTTCCAGGGATGGAGGTGAGGCTGACTGGCCTGTAGTTTCCTGTTTTTTCCTTCCTGCCCTTTTTGCAGACTGGAGTGTCACTGGCCTTTCTCCAGTCCTCAGGCAGCTTGTCTGTCCTCCATGATTGTTCAAAAATTATGGAGAGAGGCTTAGCAATCACATCAGCCAGCTCTCTCAGCACTTTTGGATGCATCCCATCAGATCCCATTGTTTATGAGTGTTAAGCTTGGCCAACAAGCCTTTAACCTCTCCCTCATCCACCAAAGTTAAGTCCTCTGCTGTCCAGGCCATCCTACTATCCTTGCTGGACTGTGCTTCCTGAGGGCCGGCCTTGGCTATAAAGACTGTACCATCTTTCACCAGGGCAACCTCTGTGTTCTTCCTTTTGCTGCTGATGTACCTGAAAAAATCCTTCTTGTTTTCTTTTAATTTCCTCGCTAAATTTAATTCTAAAAGGGCTTTAGCCTTCCTGGTTGCATCCCTGCATTCTCTGGCAAGGCAAAGTTCCTATACTCTTCCCAAGAAATCAGGGTCTTTTTAACAGTCTGAGAATGTTAGAACCAATCAAGTAATAATAATAAAAAAATTCCAAAAGTTGGGATTTAGAACATCTTATTTGAGAATCAATATCTGCACATTGTAAATTTTCCCATTTCAATCATTCCTTGAGTCTTGTATTCCGTGGTTGGTTTTGTTTTTTTTCTTTTTCCCTTGTATTCAGAATACTGTTTTACAGTACAGTGTCATTGCACATATGACACCTGAAGTTATCTTGAATGGTGCCTAAATGCCCATCATAAATTCCTGAAGCTGCTAGACTCAGAATAAACATAATAGAGAAGTGTTTTCTTAGTCAGTAAGCCTCATTCTATTTACTTTAATATATGTTGGCTAATACTCTGTCCTACAACTCTCACCACTTTTAACTTCCAGACAGTGGAGTCAAAAAACCAAAAGCAATTCCTGAAGTCAGTATTGTTAGTCTTTGATCTTTAATATTTAAAAGAATGTATATAAAAATATTGAATTATTAAGAAATCAGTTAAGATTATTATGCTCTTCATGCACTTTTTCTTCACGTGCTCTGTTCCCCTACTATCTCTGCTATCAGTTAGGAAAGTTTTTAGAAGCGTTGGGCCGTGGAAGAGTGAAGCCATGCTAATCCTAATCTTCCCCTGATGTCATCTTTCTTCCAAAGTCTAAGGGTCAGTTTGTGTGGATCTTTTTCCTTCTTAATTAATCCAGGTACCGAATCTCAGATGTGCTTGGAGATTTTTTTTTCTCATTCTGGAAACACATCTAGAGGAATTCAATACTGACAAACACATTTTGAGAACAAAAAGACCTTTTGAATGCAATCTAAACTAAAACCCAGAGCACAAATGAAATGACTATTCAAATAATAAATAATAGAGGCTGGATTCTTTTCAGCCAATTTTTAGGTTAGATCAGATAATAACAAAATTTTAAAAGTGTAGTGATTGATTGCAGGTAAAGTCACTTCATGAATTTTTCAGGTTTTATTTCCAGACTACACACAGACTACATGGCAATGAAATATTCCTGTGTCCGTGATTTATCTTGTATCTAGGTAGTGCACTGTAAAACAAAATCTCTGCAGATTTGAGACCAGGGTAAAGAAATCAATTGGAAAATGTTTTGCTGGACTGTTTAATGATTGCCTGGATCACTGGAGGCTGTTAAAATATTAATAAATGGGAAAAATCACTTTGTTACTTGGAAAAAACCCACATTTTTACTGCTAAATTTCACTCTTAAACAGAGGAAGGAGTAAATAAATACTGACAAGTTCTGAAACAGTATGAACAGTTCATGTAGGCTATGTATGCTTTTCCGCACATGAATGAACATATGATGCTACAATGTTCAAATTATCAAAACGGGCCTTTTCCCATTTCAATCATTCCTTGAGTCTTGTATTCTGTGGTTGGTTTTGTTTTTTTTTCTTTTTCCCTTGTATTCAGAATACTTTTATTAACTGCTCTTCTGTTTGTCTACTCATTTATTTATTTATTCCTAGTATCTTTCATTGAGGTACCACTAGATTACAGTCTCCTTAAACAGTGATGGCCTTGCTGCTCCTCATCAAAGCGTTTCAGAAGTCTGAGTCAGTGACAGCCATAAAATGTTTTTTACTGCTGCAAAAGTACCTGTTATTTCAAAGGATGTAGGCAATAATCTTGTTGTTTCTGTTCAGTAATTTCATATTTTATGTCACCCCACAATCAGTTGGATGTCAGGAAAACATCAGCATTACATTTTGAATTAAGTATTCTTGTGAAAATTAGAAAAATAGCAAGAAAAACACACGGTCTATCTGCATAAGACACAGAGATTATATTTACTTCCAATTCACTAAGAGTCAATCACAACAGATGGAGTCTCTAATTCACTAGATCTGGGATTTCCATGCAACTAGAGTGACAATCTCAAGCCAAATTCTTGTATTTCTTTAATTGCTTAGTTAGCTTCACTAACAAAGCAAACTGCAATGGAGGATTTTCCTTCTGAGCCCTGCTGTTTTCATCAGGTCAGCAGCACTGCTCAGTAAGGAGAGAGTCATCTTGCCGTGGAAAGAAAACCATACATTGTTATTTGTCTGGTTCTTATTGGATCCTTGTCCTTAATCCTCATACTTGTGATGTGCTTTGGGTGTAAAGCAATTGTGGAAAGAGCTCCAATTCAAGAGATCCTTGGACATGTCTCCTTCTTCTCTTATATTTTCATTTCTTTACAGTTTGAGGGTTTTTGGGCTTTTTTCTTTTTCATTATGTTGCTCTCAATCTTACAATTAAGTACCTATCCTTACTTTTTGCAGAGGATCATGATCTATTATGTTTCCTTATTTTTCTGATACTAACAATGCTTCTGTGACTGGAGTTCTCCTTTCTTCAACTACTGAGTTTATTTAGATATTTATTTTGAGTGCAGGCAGATCATGTTTATCTTTCTTAGATGAACTGGCAACACTGTAATGGTTTTAATTACTATTTTCCAGGTAAAGAGTGTGCCAAAAGTTGACATGTGTGTTTTTAGGGTAGGCCAGTCTCTTTGGTAGCTTTCTGAATGTCTTTTTTGAGAATATGGTTTTGACCTTCCGAAAAGAGTTCTTTTTGAAGAAGTCCTAGTTACCTTGCTAAGCTGGGGTAGAGGTAGAACAGGCTACAGCAATCCCCTCACTAAAGAATTAGTTCTTTGTGAGGTTTATGATCAAAAAAACATACTCTGACTACTAATGAAATTAAACTAAGTGTTTCAGTCATATTTTCTGATTTATGATGACACTTGCTCATAAATAAATGAAGTCTATACTGCTTATCTTTCAATCGTGAGAATAACTTGTGACTCCACTTGGGATGCTGTTCAAGGTGATGAGAGAAGTGCTGGAAATACTCCATGTACTGGAAAGGTTTGTCTGAATAGAGAATGGGCATGCTGAGCTCCTTTAACCTCTTCAGCAGTCTCATTATTTCTCTTCAGAATGAGCAAGCAGTTTTGTTTTAAAGAATTCCTTGGCAACAACAGTGCATACATTCATCTTTCCTCTGGCCTCCAAAGATCACAACAGTCAATTAGACAGCATATCTGTGAACTGTCCTTCTTTAAATAATTCTGTCATAATCTCACTCTTTGATTTTCTTGAGGCTCTGCCTAACTAATTATGCATTTTGGATAAGTACTGATATCAAGAGCTGTGCTATTTTATTGTGTGTTTTGAAAATCCTATCAAAATTGGATTTTATTTTTTTAAACTAGAATTAAGCTCAAACCAAACTGGTACTTTAAAATGATCCAAGACCACTACATACCAGCTAATATCATTAGCACATGCTGTATCAGAGACATCTTTGACCAGCTTATCTCTGCAAAACATGTTAAGAGTAGGTCTATAATGGTAAATAAAACATGTTCATCTATACAAAAAAAAAAAAAAAGAGACAATTAAAATGAGATTCTTCTCTTGCCCTAAGGCCAAGTGTCTTTTCTTAATATACAAGTGAGTTCTGACTAAACTCTTTCTTCTAAAACTACAGAACTGCTCAACTACACTCAAACTGCCCTTAACTTGTAGTATTCTCCAAAGTGTCCCTGAATACTGGGAAGCTCTAGCTCGGCTGGGCAAAACCCATGCCAAGGTTGTGCATTAAATAATACATATCTGTGGGCCAGTGGTCTAGCCTGTTCCCTGGATCTGTTTTATTTGTCTATATACTAATGGAGCCCAATTATCTTCAAGGTGCTAAACTGAAGCATAGAGCTATTTTGTACCAGTGAAAGGAACTTAAAAAAATAGGTACTGTAATTTAACCCCTTTGTCACAGATGAGAAACACAGGAAAATAATCTGATTCCAATTAGATTCATAAGAAACAAAAATTCACTTCCAGGCAGGAAACTCAAAGCTCATTTCCAGATTTAAGTAAAGTATCATGGCTAACTTATAATTGCTTAAAAATGGCTTTATGTAATGGAAGTGATGACAGACCTTTCATTATGTCCATGAGTGTGACTATATAGCAGAATAATTTTGAGTTCTTATTTGATTCTTGAGGTCTGAAGCAATTTTAATTCACTGTGAAGTTACATCTACCAAAGTATTAGTGTGAGGTACTTTATTTTAATATTAAACATATGGAGTTACAAACTGATAATTTCCTAAACGTCCATAACTTCTGTACTGGTTCCAAATTAATCCCACTAAATTAAATGTATTAACATTAATACCAAATGTATTCCTGTAGCAGTGGAAGAGGGAGAATAATATTTCATTAATCTTACTGATTTTTGTATAGCCTATTCTACATACTAATCGTCATGGCAACAGCAAAAGGTACATAGCCCTTTGTCATCCTATTATGATTATACAAGACTTAAACAGTTTGTTGCAAACTTACCAATGTCAAGCATCTAAGTCTAAAGGATTTTCTTTGCTTTCTGTGTAGTTTTTTTTTTTATATATAACTTAAGTGTTACAAACAACTCAGAATGAGTGGAACTTTATAAAGCTATGATGAATTATCAACTTCTGTATATGGTTAAGTCTCAGCCCAGCAAAGAACTTTATGTTTATCTAATGTTATGCACTATGAATAGTCCAGTTGATCCAATGATACATGTTCATGCCATGTAAAATATGGCATATCTGTATTTGTCTTTGTAGAAGAAAGAACCTTATAGTATGTATTAGCAATATAATAATTTCAGTTTAATAGAACTGCAAATGAAAGAAGTATGATCTTTCTTGTAAGATCTGGCTGATAAAACGTAGATGCAAGAAGGAGAATACTAACAAAACATGAATATAATTAAATAGCTATTAAAGAGAAACATTATATTGTGATTGTGATACTTTTGCAAGGATGTAATTTTAACACACACTCATTATCTATATATATGATGGAACATTCCTATCACAAAAAAAAGGATCATTTGTAAACTTTGGAAATAATTAGAGGATATAAATTATACTACCTTGCAACTGAAAGATATATATGCTTAAAGTGCTTGTCAAAATAGTTGTGCAAAGCTTTCCTATTGTGGCAAATAACAACACCAAAAAAAAGAGAAGCGAATAAAATCACTATCCTCCCAAAAAAACCCTTCTTTGATTGTTCATACCAGATCCCCTTGATTAACTTGACCGCACAGTCTCTTGAAGTCTGGTAATAAAATAGAAAATCCATTTTCCCTTACATAGATTCATTTCTATCTGCCATCTGGTCAGAGATGAGCTTTGCTTGTAGACAGCAATACAAGGGGTTTAGTTATAAATATCTTTAAGTCCACCTACTTTAAAGAAGAAAACTCAATTTGCATCTTATCTGAAACTGCAAACACTGCTGCAGTCAAGTGGGGTGATTCCCATGATGTTAGTGGACATAAGACTAGATGTTCTTTTGAGGTCCCTTCCAACCCTTAAGATTCTGTGATAAGTTCACTTATTATGCTTAATGTAATATTAATTGACTTACAGCTCCAGAAACCTCAAAGGCTTTTGTGTTAGTGGGAAAGCAAGATGAAAGGATAGCATAATATTCTTGTATATCATATATAAGAACACTGAATTCCCTTCTTTGACTTAATAGTCTTTGTGTCAGGTCAACAATTCATCTTCTTTTAGGCCCTTACAAGGCTTTTGTCCAGGAATAATTCACTGTGCTCTCATCTAGTTCACAAAAATATTGTAGGTATAAGGGCATTTTTTACATACACACACACTCCCAAGCTATAAAAGAAGGCAATTCTTGACAACTGCAGCAAGCACTGGAAAGTGTAATAGAAAATCAAACATCAGGTATCAATAAAATTATTTATGTATTTTTACAATACCCCAGCACTAATTACCTGCTAGTGAACAAGCAAATTGCTGATATAATTTTACAGATTATTAATGCTGGGTATATACTTGTATTTATATTTAGGAGAAAATGATCCATTAGTTTAATGCAGCATATTTCTACGTGGTGATTATTTTGATTTAAACTAGCTAAATGGATTTGGATGCAGTGCAATTGTTGGAGAATTTAGGGCACTTTGGGGTCTTTTTTGATGAAGAGTGTAGGCTGAGAGGTTACAATGTTAAGCTCGAGCTGCCAAAACTCTGGCAACATTAATCTCATTTGAGTAGTGTGTCACAGCAAACACTGTGTTCAGCCTTCGGCTGAGGCTGAGCAGGCTCCATAGCTGTCACACAGAATCTCTCCTTGGGGAGACCCACAGGCTTGTGGTGCACAGAGAGGTGCTGTTTGCCACTGTCAGTGCACGAGATGTGATGTGTTTGGAGAAATACATGAAAGTACACCTGGGAACAAAAAAGGCAGGAGATAAACGACTGTTCTCCTTCCAGGGCTGCTGAGAAGCCGCAAAGTCTTATTTATTTACTTATTCACCTATCTACCTATTTTTGCCTTTTTTTTTTTGTGTTTTGTGTTGTCCCATCTCCCGATATGCATAATGATAATATGATAATAGTGATAAATTGAGTTGTTTTTCCACAGGTACTGCTACAGTTATTTTGAAAGAGATTTGTGTTAATGAACAGACTACCAGTGCTTATACAAACATGACTTTGACCATAGCTACACGGAGTCATGTTTGAGTGAGTCATATTTTGATATTAGGACTGTCCAGTTTCAGTAAGCTGAAATACACTACTTCTGGAGGCAATTTATGAAACTGTGTCACATTTTATAAAGAGACAGATACAGACTCTATCCACTCTTATAAAACTGTACAGATTAATTTTATAGGCTGAACTGAATAAAGAAAAATTGATTTTTTTAATCCTCCTATTGTGTTTCTAACAATAAATGATGCTGTAAAAATCTGTGAAACTATGATTATTCAAAGTTACACAGTGAAGTTATGTGAAAAGTTAGTTAAATTAGACCTTCTCTTATGCTATTCTGTAAATTACAAATCTATCTCAGAAAAAAATTTACAGTTGTTTACTGCTTCAGACACATAAAAATTTTAATTGCCTCAAACACTGAAACAGAATCTCAGCATCATGTTACAATTAGTAGATCTGTGTATTGCTATTAAACTGGATTGCATCAGATACAAGGCTGCCCTTGCTGTCATCAAAATCAACATTTTGATGTCAACTAATAATTGGAAAAGAGTACTATGACTACAGAAGTGAAATTAGTATGATACAAGATTGCAATTAGACCTGGTGAGTATGCATATGATCTTTTCAAGCTCTGTATTTCCTTGTTTTTATAAGGAACAGAAAAAAATTAATAGTGATTTAGACATTGGAAAAATTTTTTAGACACTGGAGCAGGCTACTCAGGGAGATGTTTAGAGCTGACGAGCTACTGAGTGACATGGTTTGGTGACAGGCTTCTCAGTGTGAGGTTACTGGTTGGACTTGATGATCTTAAAGGTCTTTTCCAACCAAACAATTCTATGATTCCATGATTGTATGATAACAGAGTAACATAATAAGGAGAGTCACCGAATTTGTTTCTCAAGTGTAAAGATATATTTCATACCATTGGACATTTACATTTATAATTACAAAGTTCTGCAAACCATTATTATTTTGAAGTGAAAGACTTACATGTGTGAAAATCCCAGCTGAAGTAACATGGTATTATACAGTAGATTGAAAAAAATACTGTGCAGAATATGTAACTATATCTTCCTTTCCAACTCCAGAGCATACCAAGGAGATAATTTCATATCTGTGCGTACAGACTTATGTAGATTCTTGTTATAGACTAAGAAGGAAGTAGCAAATGTATACATATTAAATTTCAAACTAAAATAGAAGTAACTATTCTGAAGATTTTACTTGTATTCCACAAAAATTCAAGAACATTCTAACATACACAAAAAAGAGAGCCCAGGGAATATATAGCAAAATGCAATTATATATTTTGTGTGTTCTCCTGGCCAAGAAGGCCAATGGCATCCTGGAATATATCAAGAAGAATGTAGCTAGCAGGTCAAGGGAAGTTCTTCTCCTGCTCCACTCTGTCCTGGTGAGGCCTCATCTGGAGTCCCATGTCCACTTCTGGGCTCCTCAGCTCAAGAGAGATAGAGAACTTCTGGAGAAAGTCCAGCACAAAGCCATTAAGATGATCAGGGGACTGGAACATCTTTCAAACAAGGAAAGGCTGCAGGAACTAGGGCTGCTCAGTCTGGAGAAGAGGAGACTGAGGGGAGATCTTATTAATATTTAGAAATATCTAAAGGGTGGGTGTCAGGAGATTGGGGCAGCCCTTTTTTTCTATTGTAGCTAACAACAAGACAGGGGTAATGGGATGAAGCTGGAACTCAAAAAACTCCATTTAAATATAAGAAAAAACTATTTCACTGTGAGGCGAAGGAGCCCTGGCACAGGCTGCCCAGAGGGGTTGTGGAGTCTCCTTCCTTGGAGGTCTTCAAGACCCGCCTGGATATGCTCCTATATGACCTGATCAAGGTTGACCTGCTTCTGCAAGGAGTTGAACTAGATGATCTCTAAAGGTCCCTTCCAACCCCTACCATTTTATGATTCTATGATCTCACAGAATCATATATTTTTTCTTTCGTGCTTCAGTGTATCCACTCTTATGCCCAAGTACTGCATAAAAGACATTGTAAATACATTTTGCACAGTATGTCATGAGTAACTCACTTTCATCACTGTAAATCATAATTGATTAAAACTCTATGAATGACCTAGATTCAGAGCTGGCACAAACTGAAGTACCTTCACTGAACTCAGTGGAGTTAAGCAGATTAACTGATGTCAGCATCTGCCCCTCTGACTGAAAGATGTGAAAAACAGTCTGTTGTAATATAAAACTGTTATTTATGAGAAAATCTCAGTGAAGAATAGCAGGATGCCAGCTTAGCTGAACAGGGAAACCCAAAAGAAATACAAAAAGAACATATATAGGGTGAAAGCAGTGTCAGTCCAGAAGGAATGTAGAGGGATCATACAGGTACAATAGGATGGAATTAAGGAAAACAAAATCACAGATTGGCTTGATTTGGAACTGATGAATGATGTTAAAGGTAAAAGAACGACTTATCAACAGCTGCAAAGAAAAGATCATGAGGACTCATAGCTAGACTTGCTTTCAAAGGTCGTGGTCACAGACAAAAGAAAATGTAATGCTAAAGTTCAAGAAGGAGACTCCAGAGAACCATTAGCTGCTCAGTGTCAACTTAGTACCTGGGAAAACTGTGGTACAAGTCCATATATGAGACAGTTGCAGGCACTTGTAAGACATGAAGGTGACTTGGACAGCAGGACTTTACCTGCTTCTTGTAGCTGATCATGAGATTTTTTTTATGAAGTGAATTGCTAAGCAGTATGTGCCAGTTACATTGACTCTAACAAGGCTTTCAGAGTCGTACCCCACAGAATCCTTGTAGCCAAACTGTGGAAATGTGAACTGAATGGATGGACTACAAGATGTATAAAAACCTAGGTGAACTGCTGGACACAAAGAGTGGTGGTCAATTGTTTGGTGGCCCTTCCAGTGGTCAATACTGAGGACAGTGCTATTTTAAACCATCACCAATGTTCTGGATGAGGAGATGGAAAACTTACTCATCAAGTTTTCAGATTGCATCAAATTGGAAGCAATTATAAAGACAGAACTGCTGCTTAAAGAGTCATCAGTGAGCTGGAGGAATGAATAAAAAGAGCGTCATGAGTTTCAGTAAAGACATGAAGTCTTGCATCTAAGATGGATCAGTGGAGACTGTGAATTGAATGGTTATATATCAACTTTGTTCAAAGCAATGCAGGTGATTTCAAGACAAATTTGTGGTTTTCTTGTGTCAATAAAGGTTAATTGCATGCTAGACTGCATCAGGAAAAACATAGTCAGAAGAAGGTATTCCTTTCTGCTCAGAACTCATGAGGTTCATCCAAAATATTGTCAAGTAAGAGAAAGATAGATAAGCTGGAGAGTCCAGTGGAAAGCTACTAAGATATTAAGGATACTGCCACAGAGTAAGAGGCTGAGATCTGTGTTTGTTCAGACTGAGGAAGAGGACTAACAGACCTATTTGCCATTTTCACAACTAAAGAATTTTTATAGAGAAGTAGTAGTCAAAATCTTCTCAGAGGTGCACAGCAAGAAAAAAAAAGAGCAGGCTATAACAATAAAAATCATGGCTGGTTATTGAGAATAAAGAATATTCTATACATCTATTTAAGAAAGGAAACAAGCTGCTCAGAGAGGTTGGGGAATCTCCATCTTTGGAGATCTTAAAAGTCAACTTGTTTAATTTAAATAATTGTAATGAAAGCTTATAAATGAAAACATCATCCTATAGGATTGAATACAAATGTCAATTTATTTGATGAGCAAGAAGTTTAGCTGTATTTTATACTTCAATAATCAAGACTCTTCTTACTTTTGATTATTGATTATGATTTTTAGTTTAATTTCTAGTTATGATTGTGGGTTTAATTCCATAAAAGAAAACCTGTATACCATATATTGAGTTTTGAAGTGATAGTTTCTGCTGCTGCTGCTGCTCATTCTTGTTTAACAGTTCCATGTAATTGAGAATACTTTCATATAGAATATCCAAGCACATTCTGTATCTACTATTTTCTTATGTTTTTAAGCAAGCATTTTCATTCAATGTTTCTGCTTTGAGGTCATTTGTTTCAGGTCTCCTCTCCTCTCCTCTCCTCTCCTCTCCTCTCCTCTCCTCTCCTCTCCTCTCCTCTCCTCTCCTCTCCTCTCCTCTCCTCTCCTCTCCTCATTTTCTAACTAGATCTAATTCACATTTAAATCATAGTGCTGTAGAAATGATGGTATAATCAACTCCAGCACAGAACAGATTTGTCTGGAAAATAAAATAAAAACCCATAATCTCCCAAAAAGCTGCAGAGGAGTGGAACGTGTGACGGATAATGTGACTGTAAAACAATGTTGATGTGTATTTATAGAAATCATTAAGAATGACATAAACCTCTGCCAGTGGACTTCTTAATGGGACTAGTTAGGTCCACTATTCCAAGATGTTTATATATTTCTTGCTTGTGTCTCTTGTTAGAAGTCTCTGATCTTCCCATTTCAAGTAAAAGTTTACTCTTTAAAAATAACAAAGACAGCAGAATGAAGACTCAAATTTATTTCATACTCTGCTTGCTGAGCTATGATTCATCACTGTAAATGTTTGCTTTAGTATCAGGATTCCAGATGTTTACTTCCCTCTAGTGAGCACAGCAAAACACAGATTTGTGGAAGGAAGATTTTATGATCAGTGAGTAAGGCTGGCCACCTTTTTTTTTTTTTTAAAATTCTTATGGTTATTTGGTCACTGTTTATAACAAAGTTCAGTTTATAAAGGACTACTAAACCAAAACCTGAATTCCATCAACTCCTAGATATCAGTAAAACAATCCATCACACTTTCTACTTCTGGGCTTCTGGTCATCTGCAAGATGTGATAGCATGTTTACAGTCTCCACATTTGCTAATCAGCTCTTTATCCTTATTCAATAGCTTTTCAGTAAAACTTTAATACCAAATTTAAACTTTAAGATCTCAGTTAATACACTGGACTTTTGTTATTAGATATCTTTACTGAGGTATTTAGAATATTTTACATATATATATTTTGTACGATGCCTTCAGAATCTTATATCATCTTTTAGTCAATAACTACCCTTCCAATAAGATTTGTCTCTTTGGTTTCCAATAGTTTTATTTTACTTCTTAGTAGCCACACATCCAGATTCTATTAGCTTTCTCATGTTTTGTAGACGTGTATCTTTTTATTAAAGCCAAAGAGATTTCATTTTGCAATTTCTGATTTTATTTAATGGACATGACTTAGAAATATCGACTAGACAGTTCTTTACACTAAGGTCAATTTGTAAACTCACTACAGTTTATAAGACTCTTTATCAGGCCCAAATCCCATAAAGTGCTGAAGGTGTACATGCGAATAAAACTCATTGGCTGAAAGTTAACCAAGTGCAGGCACTAGGAATAAATATGTCAGTTTTGTTCCATTTAGTCTCATTTTCAGTGAAGTGTATCTCAGATATAAGAGAACTATTTTATGGTTTCTATGTCTAGATTTTATTACATTTGAATAAATATCATTGTTTAACTGCATTGTATTCATGACCAATTGTTGCAGTGGAAAAAGAAAAAACTAACCAAAATGATGTCTCTGTAGGATTCTCATGTAGTTTATCAAGTTTGATGACATCTTATGATTTTACACTAGGAAAAGCCTTCTAACAAATGTATTTTGTATCTATGATTTCTTTAATCAACTTGCCACCCAGAAAACTCAAATACTATCATGATGACGAAAGCATCTTCTAATGCAGACTAAGTAGGACTCAGATATGGAAACAAAATTACTGTAAAAGAGAATTACACAATATGCCCACCTACTACTGAGAGATCTTTTAACCTCAAAGTGTTTAAAGTCTCATCTCAATCACACAAACAGAAGCTGAAGCCAAGTCATGTGTAAAATATAAACATGACATTGAAGTAGTCTGCCAGGAGTCGTTAGAGACAAGTGAAATATTCTTATCTTCCAGGAAGGCAAGTACACGTATATCCTAAAACAGGGAAAGCCAAACTAAAACTTTCCATGTAGCAAATGCTCTTTAGAAGGAGAAGCCTGAGCAAAACTAGAGGTGAGCATGTGGAGGTTTGCACATCCCACAAGAGACTATCCCACAGTGTTTTGGAAGGACTAGGCTTTTCACATAAGTAAAGAGAAACATAAGTAAGGGTCCAGCCAGCACAACATGCTGACACCAATTTAATCTGGAGTAGAGGATTGTTTATGCTTCAGATGACTAATTGTCATTGATAAAAAAGTACTTAAGTGGTACAGAGGTAGCCAAGCTTTAAAGATATGACAGTGAAGCAAGAAAGTGAGCTGCAAGTGTTTCTAAGTAATACATCTAAAAACAGAAGTATCAAGGAGAATTTTGATGAGAAATATCAAAATGCAAAGCCAGTTATAGCTAGCTCTTCTGTAAGTACCTGGAAGTGACACAGATGGGCTCATAATCATTATTTCAGGAGAAAGCTTTTTTTTTTTCAGGTTTTTTTTTTTTTTAGTTTGCCTTTAAAACTTTTCAGAAAATAAGAATGCAGAAGAAACAAAAGTAAAGAATTTGTGAGGTGAATTTCAGGAAAATACAACTAAAAAGAAAAGACCTACAGACCTATGTCACACAGACACTTCTCAGAGCTACTATGTAACATACATTGGTAATTTTTGTGTATATGTGTAAATAAAACTGCTTCAGGATGACACAACAGCCTCTCAGAGGTAGAATTTTCTGCCTCTCAAATTTCTAAAATATCATATAAAACTTTTCACACCCAGTGAAACAAAAGCACCATCCATGCTTTCATTGCGTGTACAATAAAAATGTTGATCTAATGTGACCTATCCTTTTGATCCCTATTAAATATCTTTTGATTTATTCACAGGCCATCTAATAATGTAACTAGACAGATGAAACAAAGATTTCCAGACATTTAGCTATGTGTGGGACGGGACAATTACATTTGTACAAATAAAAGCTATCAACCTATCAGCATTTTTCTGCTTGTTAATTGCTAGTGTCTGATAGATAAGTGATCCCCAAAATAGAGGAGGAAACATTCTCTGTGCTCTTCATTCTCCACTGGAAGATGTAAAAAGAGGCCTAAGTAGATCGGAGATCTCGACTTTAGATATAGGAGCAATGTTTATTGGACAAACACCTGATCTAGATAAAAGGCTAATTAAAAATATAAGAAAATCCTGAAAATAGGATCTTAGAATGGGATGAATCACCCTATTAATATACCTTCATACCTAAAGAAAAATCAGGTAAAGAGACCTTATGGATTTATGAATTTTAAAGAAAGCAAATAAGAACTCTTGAAATTCCTCAAGATTAGGTTTAAATAATGCTGCTGTTTGTTGTCTTCTCCTATTCTGAAAACAGAAGTATGCTGTCTAGTTAGTTCAACTCTGCACTTCTTGGTCCTGGTAAGATTTGCTGGTGCTCACTCTTCTCTCATTAAAGCACATTGTCATTACTCATAGAGTTATTGAATAAACAGGTGAGAACAATGATCTACAGGACAACTATGTACTACAGATTTTAATATGGATTTAAACAAAGCTACAGTTGCAAATACTAGTTTTAGTTGTTTATTCTAAGGAAATTGAAAACAACCTTTCAGAAAAGTTAGGGGTATGCAGATATTAAGCTTCCTTTCTATTTTGTGTAAATAGATAACAGTTTCTATTACAACAATCTTAGAACCTGCATTTTTTTGAGAAAATACTTACCTGGCTTACTGTGTGAATCATAAGTACTTGGAAATGGATTTCGAAGTTCTTTCACACCCTAATCCCTGTATGTAAAACAGAGAAATGCATTGACCTCAGAATATGCTCTTCATTGTTATTACATGTAAATTCTGAAAGCCATTACACCATAAAGACTTATTATACTATTTTCAAAACCAGCCTTAAAAGTAGAAATGACCCTAAACAAAAGTTGCATAAGTAAAAAGAAAAAAAAAAAAAAAAAGAGAGGAGAAGAAAAAAAGATTTCTTTAGTAAAATGAAGTTTTAACTCAGTTTTATCTGTGAAGAAATAAACCGTGTCTAAATACTTCTAATATAGTTTAGGTTAATGATGTGATAGCATGAAGAATGGCGGTGAGCACAAATTGAGAAGTCCAGTTCTGTATAGCATTTTCAGATCTGTATTTTGCAATTAATAGAAGGAAACCAACTTCTTTTATGTATATGTCTCAGGCTTTTTGTGGCAAATTGCCTTTAACATTTGGCATAGAAAAAGCATAACAGACCAAGTGGATCTGAGGCTAAAGAGATTTTGATTTTCTATGCTGTGCTGGTAACTGCAAAATTCAGTGCAGATTTTGCCACCTTCTTAATAGATTTTGTTACGACCATTCACCGTGTCATGGGTCGCCCACTATACTTTACTTTATCATATCATTGATTTAAACTGTATCAATCTTTATGTAAGTATGGACTAACTATATTATATTTTCTTTCAAAAAATAAAGAGCCACCAGCAGGGAAGAGTAGGCAGCTTTATTTACCTTAGTGAAGTATTTAATGGAGTATTTAATAAGATAAGCTTTTAAAATTACTTTCCTGTTCACACCATTACAAGGAAAGACTAGTTGATTGGTCACGACTTGATTAATTTATTCTAATTGTGAACAGATCATAAAGATATATAGATTCCTAGACAAATTGACTGGCAGGTCTTTTCTTCAGGCATTGTTGCAATCTATGTAACGTTAGCTCTCCTTAAAGGCTTAAAACTGTGGCTGGCAGTGCACCTTTTGGAGCTTATCGTTGGCAGTTGCCTTTGGAAATTAATCCAGAGTGACATCCAGCAGTAGAAAAGTAGTAATTCCCATTTTCATCAAAGGCTTATTTTATTTAAATGCCATTTTAGTCCTATGCAATTAGAGACAATTAAAAGTGTAATTCACCTTCTCCTGTCAGACTTTGGCAAATACTCAGTAAGGTATATTCAAGAAATTAAGCTATATATATAGAGTACATATGAGGTGTGTTTAGCAAAATTATTGTGTTGTTCTACCTGGTTATAGGAAACTCATTGAGCCATAGTAAAACGCAGCTCTCTGCCATGTATAATTTGGCTTTCAGCTCTGGAATATTGTATACAGACCCAGACAAAAGGAAAAGTATCATAGAAAGGAAGAGTAGATCACTGACTGAGGGGTAGGTTCAGACTGTTACCGTTGAAATGGAACATTTTTGGAAACTGCAGCGGAAAAAAGAGAATGCAATATTTTCTTTTTAATGTAAAATAAATTTTAATGTTTCTGCAAAGCATTTTGGAGGAAATCTGTCCACTGTGTTCTAGCTATTGTGCAACAATGTTTGAAAATACTAATAATCTCATAAATCATCAGGAAATTTTTTTTTACTAATGTCTTTGAAGATATCATTATTCACCATGCATGAAAAGGAAAAACACTGTTAAGTCTCAGTCCAGCATTATTCCCAGTGATTGGCAGGTTTCACTGAAAACTTTTTTCAACCATCTAAGGAGTAGGAGACAAACTAAAATTGACTGATGTCCTGCATTATCTGTTGAAATTACTGCCTCAGAGGAAAATTTGTGCCTAGATGTATTCACAAACTGGTGTCAGAAAAGTGTTCACATGAATTTATTTGTCTTAACCATTATTTGAAAATTCACCACTAGACAGAATATGTAATTTTTAATTTTTTTTAATTTGAACTGAAATATTGGGAGTGACTTTATATTTACTGTGCAAGGTATGGATAAGCCTATGTTGATATTTTTCAGTTATAATACTATGAATGCTAATATGCATAACTATGTACCACTATAATATATTATTGACATTGCTAGTAACAGTCTATGGGCTTTGTATTGAGTCTGCAAGACTTGAAGATGGAGCTTTGTCAGACTTGCTTGTCTGAACTTGTCTTGCCCTACTTATAGCTTTGTTTTTACTTGGTTTACCTGTAACAGACTTTTTTTTCATCTGATCAGGTGGCTATCACTAGTTTAGTTTATCTTTGCTTATCACTGCCTACTGAGGTTAAACTATGACAATAGTGCAAACATAGTTTTATAGAGGTTGTACTGATAAGTAATTATTTTGTACAGAATGAGATATTTTGGGCTCTAACGTGATGATGTCATGTAGAGGCATTCAGTCCTGGCACAACAGAAGAAACCTTGAGAGGCAGAGAGGCAGGATGCAGCACAGGGGAGTGCAGGGCTGGGGTGGGGAGAGATGGGGCATAAACTGACACCAGAGACTTAACACCTGTAGACAACTCACTAGCAATCAATTAAATGTAAACTTGGATCTAGCCAAAGCTAGTTTTAGGTGTAACAAAGAGAGAAAGGAAGCATGCAATATATGCAAAATTCACCACATTCTGTAAATACAGATGGAACTTGGAGTTACAGAGCAGTGCAGAACAAGAAAAGGTGTAAAGATGTATTAGCAAACTTATAATGACCTGGCTAAGTGGATCACAGAGTGATAAAGAATAAATAATTGGAACAAACACCATCTTCTTCCAAATGAGGACTCTGGACAACTCATCATAACACCCCCATCAGCATCAGACTGAGACACTGACTTGGGATCCAGAGGAGAAGGGGAATGGTGAGTCTGATATCAAGAAAAGAGATAGAAACTAATAAGTGTCTGTATACCAATTTAAATTGCATTATCTCCATTATAATTGCTGATATTTTTTCTTTATAGAAGCATTCATTTATAACTGTCTTTTGTTTTGCTTTTTCTGGTCTTGTAGTGATTCTTGAATAGACTCTTAAGATTTCAATTATGTTAACAGTAAATTCTCTGCTTTATATACGAGGTGTGTTTCCTCTTTTACCATAAACAAGATTCTGAACATAACAGTAAAAATAAAATATGTTGAACTAATAAACTATATTTTATAAACTACAGATGTTTGCCTTTAGCAGATTATAACACATGAGGAAAATACAAACAGTAATACATCAGAGGACATATCCAGCAAAGTGTTATTATGTGAAAGACTTTCAAATATCTCCCAATTTATTAATATTTATTCATGGACATTATTCAACAGGCTCTCTGATCTCTGAAGTCCAGCTTCAGACAGATGCTTGTATTCATATTGACCTCTTTATTGTGAAGTCATTTTGATTTGAAATCAATAGTTGCACGTGTAAATTTATCAGTGCTTATTAAAGATTATCTAGCCTAATCCATTGGTAGCTGTTGTCTTTTGTGGATATAATTCCAAATATACATAGTAACGAAAGGTAATTATTCATTTGCAATGCCAAATGACAGTGGACTGATAATTATTTGACATATGTGTTCATGGATGTCTGTGAGTTACATAATTATGTGTTTCTGTAAGGAATTAGCTGAATGTTGGAGGGGTGAAGGAAGGAAATCCAGTTGAGCTTTATGAGCAATACTATGTATTTTTTAGTTTATAGGATGAATTACAAACCTCCTGTTTGTATAAAATAATATATATTACATAAGTTAGATCTATTTTCTTAGTTTGGAATGTCTGGATAAAGTTTTATTTAATCATTTCACTTACTGTGTTATGAAAAATGATAGTGACACACATTCATTATTGATAAGATACATCTCTATTACTCTGGAAAATTTCTAAGAGAAAACTAAAACAGAAATATTAGGATACTATGTGTGTAGTAAATCCTGTAAGCTTAGAAACTAAGTGAACAGTATGATAAAACTAAGAAACTTGGCATTTAATCTTCTTTTTTTTTTTGCCCTTAATCTACAACCTCATTATTTCCAGACAACACAAATAATTGGTTCACTCTCCTTCTCTGGCAACAGCTTAGGCTTTCCAGCAGAATGCATTTTGAACAAATCATGTTATTACACTAACAGTCACTGATTGAAGTGACTGTTGAATTAGGTGGAAACAAAATTACCCAACAAGAAAAACTGTATTAACACATTTGAGTCCAAAAACCTATTCTTAGACTATTCTTAGCATTGACATGCCTGTACCTACATCAGGTGCTACATTTAGTGCCTGATTTTCTTTTGAAGCTGCATCAGAATTTTTCAATGCCAGTCAGTGAATATATGAAAATTGATCCAAAATAAGGCGTGATTAGCATGTTCCTTGGAAGTGCATAGTCCATTCTATTCAAGATTTGTAAAGACATCAGAAAGTGAAATATTTTTATTGGAATATATTCTAATGAGCACACTTCTGATATAAGATCATGGTCTCACAATAGTTTGGCTATGATTTTGTAAAATAAAAACAGAGATCTTTTGAAACATGAGGTCTACTTCACTGAATTACAGACTCCAGAATCACACTTAGGGGAAAAATAAACCAAAACACAAAACTTCAAAGAAATACAGTATTATGTTCCTATCATCTGAATATTTCCTATATTGATGCTTATTCTACAATACATAGTGTATAGAAAATCTGTGGCAACTGTATTCGTAATTTGTGGTCTAAAATTAAAAAGAATCCAGAGCAAGCTCTCTGGATTGCTATAACAGTACCAGAAGAAAATTTAACAATTCACTTTCTGTAGTCTGGAACTAAATTGTTAAGAGAAAGGACATGTCATCTGGGAGACTTCTTTGTCTTGGATAAAGTAGAAACCAGGAACAGTTTTACTTTAAAGATAATATACCAGTCCTTGCCAAATTTCTGCATTTATGTCTATACCTTTATGTGTTTCTATCCAAGCTCTGCATGGTATCATGCTCACTTTCTTGCCATGACTTACACTGTTATGTCATAGAATACTAATATCGTATTGTAAGTAGATTTTAAATTGCTTTTGAATCCTCTCTTCAGCTGCCTTTCTACTTAAGAATCAGAAGATAATGGTAGATTTTTTCCTCAGGAAATAAAGCATTTTAATGAAACACTCTAAACAGATTGCTTATCCCATGAGTGTATGTCTGTTGTGTATAGGTACATAAATACACCTAGTCAGATATAGATTTTACCTGACTCTTGTAATTTGGTCCCTCCTGACTTTTCATTGCTTTTGTAGCTTTCTTTTTATTTTAATTTTATAGAAGGCTTATCTGCATTAGGAGATGAGATTTTGAGGGAGTGCTGATGTCTTAGAAAATTATAAGAAAATCCAGGAAATTCAAACCTCTGACTCTGGGTCCTCGTCTCTCAGGGAACTTTGAGGATCTTTTCCAACAACAGCTTGTTCCTAAGCACTTCAGCCCAAGGTAGTCCTGAACAAGAAGATCTAGAAAGTTTGGAGACCAACTGGTGAAAAGTTTGGTAACCATCAGAGTTCACTGCTTAATAGCCATGTGTATGTTAATCACAGGCTTATGTCCATTTCCTTCAAGTCCACCTAGTGGAAGTAAAGTACTTTCCAAAAGAAAGTCTGAAATTCATCCTATGAGTGAAGTGGAATGGAATTGGATTGGACCCAATCCCCTATAAAATAACCAAGTTTATGCTTTTTATACAATACCTATTTCTGGTTGTTTTCTTGCAATATGCTATTCCCAAGGTGACTTTCACTTTCTCATGACCTGTCCAAATTTCTAAAAATAATACAGCCCTGAGTGAGATAGCCAGCTATGTAATTAAGACACTAAGCCAGGAAATCAAATTAAAAAGCCACAGCCATAAGGAACTCAGGAGTGTCAGTTGCAGATCAGACACAACAGATGGTAACTGTCTAAATCCTTTAATTTTATTGTTCAGTGACACAATATTGAAATAAATCTTTCCCTTTCTCTCTCACACATACCTTTGCAGTTACAGACATCTCCAGTAAATGTTTAAAGACATTACTAATTCAGTCTTTCATCCACCTCTATCCCATAATTTCAGTACTGGTTTCTGATGAAATGTTGTTAAAACCCTCTCTGAACTAGTCCATGATTAGACTACATGAACTATAGTCTTCCTCTAATACCTCCTGACCTGCATGTCAGAGCTGCCTTCTCAGCGCAAGAGCATGGAAATGGAATCCTACTTCCATAGCACTGACATTGCAGAATGTACCAGATTTGTGACAACTGGATAATAACCTTAGGAAACAATTCTAGGAGAAAAAAAAAAAACTAGTCAGAAACCTTCTTGAGTGATTGGCAGCATTGGTCCTGAGGGAATCGGACACTGAAGGTGACATACATATGAAAGAGAAGGAAAAGGGAAGAAAAAAAAAAGAAGAAAAAAACATATAAAACCAGTGAATAGTAACCAACATTTCATATTCTGGAACACTAATATGGTAGATCACATCATTAGAGGAATCAGAATACTATTACAAAGTCAAATCTGACAGACACCTTCTCCAGCGTGTATATATGAATAAGTCCTCATTAACAGACTCTAAGAAGGCGGTTAGGAGGAGTTTGCTACTGAGTAGATGCAGAGAACAAATTAGGCTTATTCCTCAGACACTTCTGTGCAATGATAATAAAAAGTTGCTGAATTCTTGTAAAAAATGATAATGAATTAAATAAAAGTAGGTGTTACTTTTATAATATAAAAGATACTGCATCCAGCATGAGGAAACTGCTTCAGGCCTCATTATATGAGATAAAGTTCTTAAGAGCTTCGGAAAAATATGGTTGGCTTGGCACATGTGATCATGCTCTTGTTATATTCAGTGTAAGCAACAGATAATGAGTAGGTCATTTTTCTGCAGTAAAGACAAAGATAGAGGGAACTGTAAGAAAATTTTATGATATAGAAGGAAAGAAAGCTTTCTCACATGGCTGAGAAGTCATTGTTCCAAAATCAAAAAGAGAAAAAAAAAATGAATTTGACTCCTTGGAAAAGTAAGTAGAGTGGTTAGGAGTCATGAGACACTTTTTAAAACACTGGGGAAGGAAACAAAATTAGTCTGAAACATACAAACTGGAAAGTAGGGAGATAAAAGAAAAAAGAAAAGTGGGAGAGAAAGAAGGAAGGAAGGAAGGAAGGAAGGAAGGAAGGAAGGAAGGAAGGAAGGAAGGAAGGAAGGAAGGAAGGAAGGAAGGAAGGAAAAGAGAGAAAAAGGCTAAGAGAAAAGCAGACAAGAAAGAGAGAAAGAAAGAAAAGAAAGAAAGAAACAAAGTAAGAAATAAAGAAAGTAAGAAAGAAAGAAAGAAAAAGAAAGAAAGAAAAAGAAAAAAGAAAATATAAAATTTAGCACACATCAAACTAAAATAATGATTTTTAAAGAAAGTTTAGAAACAGAAATGGCCTGCTACTGAATGGAGACAACAGTGTTCATCAATGCTCTGGTTATGTCTTATAAATATTTTCCTTCTGTGTTTAGAAGGTAGGATGACATGCTTATTAGACAAATACAATGTTTTTTTAGATAAACCACATTTACAGGGAGTTGACATTTTACAAACAAGGGATCAAACGCTCATTAACATCACTAGGGATGCAGAAGATCTATTAGTGGCCAGGGTTAATTTGCACATATATTTTGCAACATCCAGAGGCATTTAAGGGGGGACTTTACATTAGAAAGAAAGCAAAAGTTAAGCCACATGTGGAAAAATGCAGGCAATCAAACTATGCTGACATGCAGGGTCACTCTTAAGCAAACATTTCTGCCTGTATATTTGCATGCTGTAATGAAGAAGCTTTGGTTAGAGAGATGGATAGTTCATTTTTGTGGTTTTTTAGTACGGAAAAAAAAATCCCCCTAGCATGTGTCTTGTGGCAGATTTTGTGTGCATTCAACGTGACTAGTCATGATAGATGCCCCAGCTGATGGTGGAAAAGAAACGGCAATACTTCCAAAGCAAGTTAAAATTTAATTTTCTTTAAGTCTGTGACAAACAGGGAAAAATGATGAAAGCTTAGAAACATTATTGCTAAAATCTGACTAGACTGAATAGAAGATTTGTCCTTTTTTGGAGAGAGTCATAGCTGCAATTTTTTACTCTAAATCTGATGTTTGTCAATATAGGCAGCTGAGAGGACATCAGTGGCCTTAGGGTGCAGAGGCTTATGGATCGATATTTTATGGACCCTTTTCCAGGACTGGATAGCTGTCTATTGGTTCTAGGAACTAAGATTTTACAAAGCAAGAACCCTTGCAATTCTTTGATGAATGGATTTATGGCATTATTATCAAAATATCTGATAACAATCACAGAAGAGGATGTGAAATGGTATTAGAGTTGTAATTCCAGAGAAAAGTTGACAGTGTGCTGCCACCTACAGAAAAGTAGCTTTCTAATACAGTTTCAGATGGAAAGATGGTCAAGTACTTAACTCTCTAACCAATTTCCTGAAATGGTATGTAATTAAGAAAAGTTCATAGATGACACAAAGTGATAAAATGGTGGAAAACAGGTGGAATAGCTGTATCCAGAGATGTAGCTTTCCTGGCAATAACCATCCAATAAAATGCCTTGTTAGCTGGTAAATACAAAGCTATGCACCTGGAAAGAATGAAAGTTCCTGACATTATCAGTGTCTATATCCTGGTCTCTTTAAAGTACTACCACTGAGGAAAGCATGAAATTACGGCAACATACATGACTGTCACATAAAAGTTGATCTATTCTTGGTTTTGTTATGGAGATATCTGTACACATTGCAAGAGAGTAGCTTCTGAGTTTTCATGTACAACTTCTTAAAAATCTAATAATACATGAAAAATAATTTAAAATTAGAGAAAAATATTCCAGTGGCTGAAAAAATTCCTTGAGAGATTACAGTTACCATTACAGTAAGTTGACTTAATTAGACTTCTTGCAAATCTACAAGGAAAGAAATACTGAACATATTCTGCTCTGGTTATAACCTAGAAAGATATGAAAATCCCATAGAGTTAGAAATTGAAGATTGTATTCCTTGATTTCGATTTACCGTCTAAATAGTTTTAACTTTTAGTGATTCACTATAGGTGAAAAATATTGAGAAAGCAAAAAATTCTCAATTTCTCTGTCAAACTGGATGGTTTTCTAGTTGATGTATTTTGACTAAATACAACCTGATTCGGTAAACAGGTATTTGAATCAAACATCCAAAAAAATTATTGTTTGAAATTAATATCAGAAGCTTTTTTTGTGGGGGTTTTGGTGGGTTTTTTTGTGTTTTACAAGATTAAATGCTTGTGTATGAATGAGGGCAGGCAATGATGTAGGATTTTGAGTCAAATGTAATACATATAATGAAAAGTCTTTACAAATTAAATAGAATAAACCCAACAAAACTTTATTTTTCAGAGATATTACAGTTTTTGACACTGACAGCATTTGACCACAGCTCTACTTCTATATTTGTCATACAAATTTGACACAGTACATTATTTTTATGTCCTATTTGTTTGTTTACTTCTTTTTGGTAGTGATTGTTGACTTTTTCTCTGCTCTGGAATATAAAAGTACTTTTCAGAATAGCATTAAGCACTAGTGAGGTAGTGTCCAAAACCTGTAGTCCCCTTGTGTTTGCTCTCTGCAAGATAATGTATTACATATTTATTCAAATGTGTCCTTTTCTCAAGCACAGCAAAATAAGCTTCAGAATCAAAAACGTATTCTGCTCTGTTTTATGAAATATTTTTTGAATCCATCTAATGAATAATATTTTGATACTAGCAAATACAACATCTAAATTTGAAACGGTAGACTAAAATGTCCATTCTTGCATTTTAAACCTTGTAAGCACTACTTTCTAAACTATTCTCAATTATTCTCTTTTTAGTTTTAGTTTTAACACTCCCACATTGGAAGACTGGTTAAGTCCTGCAAGAGTCTTTATTGATATGCTACACTACCATCTTCTGGAAAGAGATGAAAACAGAGCTTTAACTATTTAAGATATAAACAGGGCTTTTTTTTTTTTTTCTGTGTTTTCTTCATTATTTGCAGACTAAATGCTGATAAATTCAAAGGACCATTGGATATTTTCAGGACAGGAAAAAATAAAATATTAAGATTTAACCTTGCATGTTTAAGGAATCTCTCCTTCAGGAGGGAGTGTCTCTTCCCTCTCTTTAAACCATTCTTCAAATCATAATTCTTGACATTTTAAGACTCATTAACAATTAACTTGCAAAGCATGAAATCTTTCCAGATTAAGAGAATTTTGCTGCAATGGACTATCATTTCCTCAGTTGAAATTCAGAATTTAGCACTTTTTGTCATTAACATCAGCCTAGAAAGCAAGGTTTGTGGCACATCAAATTTGTAAAAAATTCCAGTAAATGTATCCAAGCTTGTGGGTTGGCCTATTACGGAGATAAGACTGATTATGGAGGTCAGTCCTGGAAGGTGAAGGGATAGATTTTAGTGTAGTAAGCCAAAAAGACAAACATATTTTGAGCAAATAAACCAATATAGAGGCCACCTCTGAAACAAAAATATAATTATTTGGAAATTAAAAGTTCTGCTCTATATTAGAAAAGAACAGAAACATGAACCAATACAGACCTACTATTAATGCTTCTCATATTACACATTCTATGTATTGAATATTTCATGGGACATTGTTTTTGGAAATTTTCTGTAATTTTGATAATTTGAAACAGCGTTCAAAAAAGGGCCTTTGATGCTGAGGTTGACCATTCTCTTAACTGTCAATTTGATTAGCAAATGGAACAAACCATGGCACTTCTAGATCCAGTCACTCTTATAAACATAGTTCATTTAATTGTTTTTTGAGATATTTGCTGTAGGAATATGTCTCCTGGAAGAGAATGACAAGAAGAGTATCGAAAAAACTTCATGGTGAACTTGGAAAAAAATTCTTCATCTTGAAACTACTGTGGGAATCCTATTAGAATGTTCTAAGATATCTGGTGAAATTAGACTATGAAAGTTACCAAAAGAGAAAGTAAGACTTTAGAAAGACAGATGTATGTGTAAACTTCCTGGAAACAATGAAATAAATATTTAAAATTATGACTAGTGTCCTGTGACCATCTGTGCTATTTCTGTTTTCAATATTTCTTCATTTCCTGTTTGAGCTTGCAAAGGAAGGCAGTTACTGATGAAAAAAAAGTTGGATTTTTTTTAATAAACTATACTTTTAAATTTGTAGATTTAGTACTTTCAAAGTCCAAAAGTAATATTACAAAAAAAAAGTAGTAATGCTGTGGAATAATTACTTTATTGTTTTCTGACTTTGATATATGAGGAAAAATGAAAATGTGGACCAATATTCTCCTTTGCAGGACAGAATTTATTCTGACATACTTAAGACACATATTTTAGAAAAAAAAATTAATAAATTTTGGTCATCATACAGAATGACAGAATCTTAAGGGTTGGAAGGTACCTCAAAAGATCATCTAGTCTAACCTCCCTACCAGAGCAGGACCACCTAGGAACACACAGGAACTCATCCAGGTGGGTTTTGAATATCTCCAGAGAAGGAGATTCCACAACCCATCTGGGCAGCCTGTTCCAGTGCTCCATCACCCTCACAGTGAAGAAATTCTTCCTTGCATTTCTTTGGAACCTCTTATATTCCAGTTTATACCCATCATCCCTTGTCCTTTCATTGGTCATCACTGAGGACAGCCTGGTTTCATCCTCCTGACACTCACCCTTTACATATTTGTAAACATTAATGAGGTCATCCCTCAGTCTCCTCTAAGCTGAAGAGCCTCAGCTCTCTCAGCCCTTCATATTAAGCGAGATGCTCTACTCTCTTAATCATCTGTACTGAACTCTCTCCATCAGCTCCCTGTCCTTCTTGAACTGAGGGCCCAGAACTGGACACAATATTCCAGATGTGGTCTCACAAGGGCAGAGTAGAGGGGGAGGAGAATCTCTCTCAACCTGCTAACCACAGCCCTTCTAATACACACCAAGATGCCATTGACCTTTGCCACGAGAGCACATTGCTAGGTCATGATCATCTTGCTGTCCACCAAGATCCCCAAGTCCCTTTCCCTACATTGCTCTCAGAGTTCATTCCTCAACCTGTACTGGTACATGGGGTTCTTTACCTTTAAGCTGATTTCTAAAATGCTAAAACTAGTTGAAGTGAAGGCCTGCTTCTTGGTGTTTGGATTCATTGAACATGCCGTGATCACAAACATAATGAAATTAAATTTTTTTCTTGGAATCACTTGAGCATCAACAGAAAAGTTATTCTCATTATAGCCCCAGATGTAGAGGCATTTGTCCAGGACACTTGGCTTACCAAACCTGGTCTTGTAAAAATATCAAGGGACACTTCATGATCACATCATGAGAATTGTTGCATGACCTAAGGTAAGATGATCGTTTCTAGAACATGCTTATACAAATGTTCCTTCATTTTTACAATTGATATGTCAGTTATGAAAAGAAAACCCCCAATGATATATTTTGCATTGCTGGTTTTGGGTTTTTTTGCATGATCAGGTAAATAAAACTGTACTCATTTCAATCTAATTTCACTGATCCATTCATGACTGGGTTCTTGTATTATTAAATGTAACAGTAGTCCTGGTTTTGATATACCTATATGTCCTGACATGTCTCTGGTTTTGGATTTATAAAAACTGAGATCCTAATTCTGGAGGTTTTAAAAAAATCCCATTCATCAGTGCATCCACAGATAGGAACACTGATGTCACTAAAATGATTCCACAGTTAAGATTTGTATCAATGTTAAGATAAAGAATATTTTTAATGATAAATATACTATGGACATGGTTATATTTTCCAGCTATTAACATAATAGAAACACATGTATCTTTCTGAGCTGTTCTTTGAAAACTACAAGTTCAAATTTTGCTTTTATTTGTTCATTCTAAAAAGAAATGGCAATAAGCGCTTTGTGAGCTGACATTTAAAAATAAAGAAAATAAATAAAAATAAAGATCTGACTAGATTATTATCTGGTATATGCAGTGGTTTGTCTTTGATTGTCACCTATTATTCAGAAATACTTTGAATGTGAGGAAAATCATGTCTCAGTTTCTGATTTAACAGCCCAAAATATCATATTCTGTCCCACAGAAAAATGCATGCAAGTGAAAGTCAGTTAAAGTTATAAACCTAGCTAGCAATCCTAAAGTAGTTGTACAAAGAGATCTTATTATAAGACAAGAAAAAATGACCTTATTTAAAAAAAAAACAACTTAAATATAAGATTTCAATTGTTCTGTTACAAATATTTAGTATTCATCACGCTGTCAAAAAGTGTAAAATACATAGCCATTTGTAAATTAGTATTTAGAGAAAATTGCGAGCTATAGTATGTATTCCTTGTAGATAAAAGAAAAGCAGTAGATCACAGATGAAAGAATTTAAAAGAGCACAAAACTGAATGAACAAAAGGGTTCCATAAATATAATTATTTAAAATTTGTCATAATAGTTTAGCATCTTCTAACCTTTAAAAAGCAGTAACACTGGAAGATAATAGGTCTCCAAAAATGTTATGCTAGAACAATATGTAGGTAGAAATGCTTATTAAATTCACGACTGTTATTAACAATATGTATTTATCTAAGTATGCTAATAACAATGAAGTGATTATTTTTTACTCCATTATTTCAAGTATAAAAGAAGTTATTATTAAATACTCCATTTAATGAAAAATACTATTTTTTTGTATTTTCTTGATTGGGACAAACCTGAACTTCTAGAGCTTCAGAGTTATGTCTAATAATAATATATGTGATGCAAGTATTGCATACCTCCTTTTTTTATTGAAGTTTAGTAACAATAAAGGCTGAAGATTTCTCAAATCATTTTCAAGATGTATTTTCAATATTTTCTGGGCAGATATTTTTTAACAGACTAAAGGAAGATTATTTAATAGACTAAAGGAAAAAGATTTGTAGGCACATATTGATGGTAACGGTGTTCCCTGAAGGATGGAATATAAATCTTACATGGTTATAAAAGCCTGGCTTGTTATTGTCTACCACATGCAATTCATGTGGGGAAAATAGAGGGAGTGTCCACTATGGGAGTTACTTTTCTCTGAGGGAAAAAAAAAAGAAATCATAAATATCTGTCATGTAATCTAGTTTGATTTATTTTTCTTACAGCTTTCAGTAATTGATGAATATTAATACATGAACTTTTTATGAAGCTGATTTTTATTTTACTTTTTATTTTACAGCTTCATCAGATAGTCAGTGAAATTGAGAAAGTCAAGATGTGGTCTGTTTGTATTAAACATATATTTACGTAAATGACTGAACATTGCCAACAGTAAAAACTTTTTCTGTGAAAATGGTCCACACATAGAGTTTATGTGCATAGCTGGCCTCCCTAGCCACTGGCTTGCTTTATCTTTCTTTGAGTTTTTAATTCTTATGACTAGGAACGAACCATTATTTTTTCTTGGCTCTCCCAAGAATAGAGCGAAGGAGGAACTTGACTTTTGCTTTTCAGTGTCTTCATCTTCTCCAGTAAGAGCAGATGTTGCAGACGTGCTAGCTCTTGTCTTCATCTCTGGACTTACTCATCCCCAGGAGTCAACAGAGAGGGAATAGCTACAAGAAAGAACAATGAGCAATATGGATGTTAGGAATTAAATCGAAATCATATTTAAAATCACTTTTGCATCTCATGGACATCAAATCTCTATTGTTCTCGTCACAATTGCAGACCAATGGTTTTAGTTTTCATACATCAGCCCATTTACACCATCTTCCATAACATACTCATAGAAAAGCTCAAGTAGTGTGGCTGGGATGAGTGAACAGTGAGATGGATTGAGAACTGGCTGAATGCCAGAGCTCAGAGTCAAGTTGGAAGCCGATGGCCAGTGGGGTTCCATAGGGGTCGGTTCTGGGGCCAGTCTTATTCAACATCTTCAACAACAGCTTAGAGGAGGGGACAGAACATACACATGATGATACCAAATTAGGAGGACTGGCTGATTCACCAGAAGGCTGTGCTGTAATTCAGTGACATCTGGACAGGCCGGAGAATTGGGCAGATAGAAACTTCATGAGATTCAACAAGGACAAATGCAGGATCTTGCACCTGGAGAGGAACAACCCCATGCACCAGTACATGCTGGGGATGTCCTGATGGAGGGCAGCTCTGTGGAGCTAGACCTGGGAGTTCTAATGGACAGCAAATTAAACATGAGTCAGCAATGTGCCAAGAAGGCCAATGGCACCTTGAGTTACATCAAGAACAGTGTGTCCAGCAGGTCGAGGGAAGTTATTCTCCTCTCTACTCTGCCCTGGAGAGGCCTCATCTCTAGTACTGTTTCCAATTCTGGGCCCCCCAGTTCAAAAGAGATAAGGACCCTTGGAAGAAAATTCAATGGAGGGCCACCAAGATGATCAGGGGACTCAAGCATTTATCTTACCAGGAGAGGCTGCAAGACCTGGGGCTGTTTAACCTAGAGAGAAGACTGAGGGGACCTTATCAATACTGAAAAATATCTAAAAGATGAGTGTCGAGAGGATGTCTTTTTCTATGGTATCCAGTGATAGGACAAGGGATAACAAGTATAAGCTGGAAAACAGGATATTTCAGTCAAACATGAAGAGAGATCTCTTTCCTGTGAGGATGAGGGAGTCCTGGCACAGGCTGCCAAGAGAAGTTGTGGAGTCTCCTTTTCTGGAGGTTCCCAAACCTGTCTGGACTCATTCCTGTGCAACTTGACTGGGGTGAACCTGAATAATCTCTAGAGATCCCTTCAAACCCCTACTGTTCTGTGATTCTATGAAGTGCAGCTCAGAGAATAACACAAGTAGAAGGGTTAGTCAGTTGGCTCATATGCCTCAAAGCAGTCTTCTTTTACTTATGGGAGCTCAGAAATTTCAGTCAGCTGCCCTCAGGGATCACTGTTTTCCTCTACAAACTCCAGTTAGGATCTCTGCTTCATTGGAGGGAACCAAAGAAGAGGATAATCAGCAGGAAGAATAAAAGTAAACAGTAAAATGAGCAGGGTAAAGTAAGCAGTGAACTGGAAAACATGATGAGGCCGCGTACAAGGGTTCTTGTCAGGCAGCTCTTAGCAGGGTGCAGAAAAGCCTGATGAAAAATAGAGTTTGTTTTCCGTGTGGCCACCAGGTGACACTAGCGAATTAGGAATGATTTTTTTTTTTCTCACGTAGGTGCAGGAGCAGGCTGGCTGCTCCGGGCACATTTAATAGGTTTTTTGCATTGTCTGTAGGTTCTATGAAGGGAGCAATGAGATTCCATTCGAAACACTTTGAAAGTTAAAAGTATATGTGTAAAAATATCAGTACCACTGCTAAGTGCACTAATTATGGGCACACGTGCCTCCTCTTTGCCTGTAATTATATCAAGCTTTTTCTAAATATCATCATTTTAACCCTTCAGTTATCTTATTTCTGTTGGTAATAATTGTCTAAGCAATACTATATGAGCAATAAACACATATTCATTAAAAATTATTTTCATTTTAACCCAGTATTTGATTCAATTGTCTCTTCCCAATTATATTTTTGCTATTTGCAAAGAGGGGTCAAAGAGTTTTTCTTTGATTTTAATTTTTATATGTGCATAATATCATGATTAAATCTCAGTTAAGCTTAGTTTTGATGACTTTACTGGTATGCAAATCTTTTATTAGTATTTTTTTATGAGACATTTTAGACCATTGTGAACTTTAGTTTAGTAAGTTGAGTTATTATTTGCAGCAAGAATTGCCGCAAATGTTAACAGGAATGTTACTGGAAATGTTAATGAGATTTACATCTGAAATTACAGCTTTTGTTCACTTCAGCCCTAAATAGCATAAACAAAATGCAATAGAATCATAGAATGGTAGGGTTGGAAGGGACCTTTAGAGATCATCTAGTCCAATCCCCCTGCAGAAGCAGGTTCACCTAGATCAGGTCACATAGGAACATGTCCAGGCAGGTCTTGAAGACCTCCAAGGAAGGAGACTCCACAATCTCTCTGGGCAGCCTGTTCCACTGCTCTGCCGCCCTCACAGTAATAATAATTAGTCATTATTGTTACGATTTCATTCCCAAAGCTATGAATATTTCAGCCGTTTATTAGTGTTTCTCCTTCATTTTAATAGCAGGTATACAGCATACCTTTAAGAGTAAAACTATTATAATGCAGATATTGGACTCACATAATGATCATCAAAGAATATTCAATACTTAATAAATCCAGCACCAAAAATATCCCTCTCCTCACCTGCCTTCAGCTTGAAAATAAACCATATCATTGAAAATCACAGATAAACTCTCTTTATTACAGATAACATTTGAATGATTTTTAACAGGCTTTGAATGTTACTTCCAGCATAAAAGTACCGATTTTCTTCTACAAAATGCTTTGCAAAATGTCTAAAGTACATCAACAGCCATGTTAACTTCAAGGTCTGCATAACTGTGTCTCAGTCTCCTTAATTAAGCAAACAGATGCTTGATACATTGTTTTGTGTTCACATTTGACACACTCCCTTCACTGACAATTGGAACATGATTTCCACTTTTTTTCCCTTCACTTAAACTGAACAATTGCAGATTGTGACTCTCTAAAAGTGAGGGAGGTTTAAAGGGAAACAATTGGCCTTGGGATAAAACTGCACAAGGTTCTTGCTGGTTGTTTTCCACTGAAGCTGTTTTCCAACAGGATATTGAGTTTTCTTCAGAGGGACATTTTTTGGAATGTGTCTGCTTTTTGCAGACAATTTAATCTTTTATTTTTGTTGGAAAGACGGAGTACCTGACAGCTGAAAAGCCTTTGGTTGAAAATAAAGCAAACTAAAAATATTTGGAAATGCCCTCCAGTGCCTTCCATCATATGCACAAGCCAGACCACTCTCCATGTTGCACTGCGGCTATCCCTTGGTGCACCCCAACAATCAGCATGACAGAGCTGCAGAGGCACTGGCCTGCAACAGCAGGAAAAAGGACAAATTCCAATATTTATAAATCCCAAAGAGATGTTTTCAAGTAAAAGTTTTCAGGTTTCAACTGAGGTTTGTGACAAAACCTTCCACGTTTTCTTATAATAGAAAAATCATGCATTTTGTAACTTATTCCGTTATTTAGTTTATAGTGCCTTATTGCACAGAATAATTCAATTGAGAGAGTCCAAGCTGGGATGTTGTACTGCAGATGGAGCAAGATGAGGCCCAGTGAAGGAACCAGGGCCAGAAAGAGCTCAGGATGGCTGTGGAGATAAGGATGTGATGAGGCCCAGCTGGGATGGCAGGTTAGTGAGCCAGGATCCAGATGAGCAGAGTGAGTGTCCAGACATGGATGTGGCTGCAAAATACATGCAAGACAACAGAGGCTGGGTGCAAGAACAAACTCTGAGCCTGATGAAGGAATTAATGACTTTGAATCACCGACAAGGCTAAAGGAACAAACAGCTGTTCTAGAAATAAATTCAAACTCATCTGCTAGAGCAATACAAGACTTAAGATTTAATATATGCAGCAACAGGCACAAAATGCACATGCAATGGGAACTTTCAGATCACACAGCTGGAAGCAAGTGTGCCCTGATTTGCATATATCTACAAGTGCAAGAGATCTGTTCAAAGCATTGCTTTCTGCACTGCAGGTCCTTGGGCAAGGGCTGGTGGAGCCCAGAGTGCAGGGTGTAAGCTTTAGATGAGAGGTGCAGAGATGCTGCTTAATATAGGGCATTATAACTGGGAGATTTGGATTCTGGTAAAATAGGGGGCTTACAGGAGAGAAGGGCAGGACTTTGAGCCCCTTGAACATGCAGGAACATATCTTCTGTGTCAGGAAAGTGAAGCATCCCATACCTGTGAGAAGCACTAAGCTTGCCTGTACAGCTCAAATGTATTTTTATCCTTGCCAAGAAGTTTTCTTTTGGACTAGCTGTGCTTATCTCTTCCACAAGACTCTTTTCTCTTTTGTGTTTCTGATGTTTCGGATTTACTTTTAGCTCTAATTCTGAAGGTTCTTTTTCTCCCTACATCACAGTTTTGTTCACATAAAATGATGCACGTGAGAATTATTACTAAGTAAGTCCTTTCCCTTTAGACTTCCATTAGAGCTACTTAGTCTGATTTATTCATGTGCAGCTAACAATTGCCATCTAGTGGCTATTTGCTGCTTAATATAGCATCTAGTAAAATACAGTATGACTTATAAAAATCATAAACAATACAGAAAAGAAGACTACGTTGTTAGGCCATATTTGTTCTTGTTATCTCCACTGCTTTTGTGGGCTGAGGTAAGTGCACATTGATCTGGTTGCAATGATTTGTGTGGTCTTCTCACCACCCATGCCATTTAATCACCAGTAAAAATCAAATTAGTGAAACCACACTCCATTTTCTGAGTAAAAGGTGTATGTCCACACTGAAAGTTTTCTACATATTTCAGATTATTATTTAAACTCCTTCAAATGAATACTATGATTAACAGAAGGTGTTTCCATTTAATTAAACTGACACTAAGTCATAAATTCAGTTAATGTAAATTTATGAAGTGAAGTTTTCCAAAGGGGAGGCTTACATAAGCCATGAACAGCTTTTATAAGCATTAGAATCTATACATGCAATAGCTATGAAGACAGTGGACTGCAGTGATTACAGTGGTTTATAAAATCATGATCAATACTGGGAAGAAGTTACAAGGAGAAGCTATTATTTCTCAGCACACACAAATGATAATGTAGAAGGTTTTTAAAAAGTACACTCTAATGATGCACTTAATTAAAGTGTAGGATGCATTGCTGTAGGGTTCTGACCACAGGTGTATATAAGTTTAAAAAGGAGCTTAGACAAATTCACCTGGTGTAGATCCATCCTATGATATATATGTATATATATGTGTACCATGCCTAAATGTACTGTCTAGTTTAGGATTTTCCACAGTGCTGAAAGCAGGCAGGAATTGGACAATGAGAAATTACCCTGTATTTGTCTTTATGTATTTTTCTCTGATAGACAACTTACTGTTGATCATCTGGATAAAAGGGTCTGGGACTTTGCTTCAGACCCAGATGTCAATTCAGTTGGTCTTAAAAATAATTTAAAGTTTGGATGATTTAATAGGTTTCCTAAATTAAATGCATATAATCCTTTACAGAACGTGAAAAATATCTGGCTTATATGCAATATATACACTGTATATCTACTCATTCATTAAAATTCTTCCCTCTTTCCCACTTCCTCTTTTGACTTTTATTTGTTTTTCCTTTTTTATGTCTTCATCCATCTCCTTTCCAGCTTGACTAAGGAGACTAAAGTGCTGTTCATATTGAGATAAACATCTCACTTGCACAGCTATGGTGTATGAGTAAGGTAGTAAAATAAAATAAGTTCACCTATTGCTACTTGATCTATAACAAACAAGAGAACAAAGATAATAAGTAAAATTACTCTGAGTTTTGCCCTTTGCAGACAGTTTAATGAATCATTATTTACATACCATGACGAGCATCTGCCAGGTGAAAAGAGGTGAATGAACTGGTTCATTGCAGTTCATGGTATGTTAATTCTAAAAGAAACAGAATTTGAGGGGCCTATTAGTCTCAATTTATCCTAAAATACCTTACATTCCTATGTAATGAGGTTAATTTAAAAACAAAACCAAATCGCTGCATGGGGAAATAATAGTGGAACCATGTCACCTGTAATTTCAATGAGGATGCAGAGTCACTCAACAGCATCGTAACAGGTCATGCATTGCCAATGACTTGGAAAAACCCTTCAAATCCTTAACAGGTAGCAGCTGTCAGGGTACTGTGTCACCAAAAGCTTGCTTGCAAGTACAGCAATTGCTCTGGTTCTGTGGGGAAGATGTTTGTAGCTTTGATTGGGAAGTTAGAAACATCTGAGTTTAGTTTCTAGTGAGTCATCACTAATACAAGTAGCTAACTCAGAGAGGATCAATGATGGCAGCAGTGATCTAGCAGCTTTGCTTTTGGGGAATCTTCAGGTAGCTGAACTTTTGATTTTCCAAACATTGTGATTTCTGTTTGTTTATATACACTGAAACAACATATTATAGTTGTAAAATTTTATGGAAAAATCAGGAAGTGTTTTGTTATTACATACTACAAAAATGTTGTATGTCTGAAAGCCATAAGTGAAAACTTTCCATCTTAGATGTGCAAGGCTCATATCTGATCTCTTTATACCAGAGAGAGAGATCTCTATTTAGTCATCATCTTTTGCCTACATGCTCTGGCTCTTCTCAAAGAACGTGGCTGAAGGAAGCAGTAGATCTGGGCTGCCAAATTGTGCTAAACCCCAGAATCCAGCAACCTATACTGTATACCCTGCGTTTTCTTGGGTAAGTTTAATGCATTATGTTCTTGTTTGACAGATGGTTTTGCTGAATGCTGGAGCTGGTGTTGGGAAACAGATTGGTGTTTGAGGTGTCAGCAGCATTCACTGTTCCTTAGCAAGTTAAAGACCATAACCAGAAGATGTTTCAAGCTTTGTAGCTTGTGAGGTTTGAAATGTTAATCTCCTATCTGCTTGCAAATTTTGTGATCATGATGGGACATTCATACACTATTCCTTCTCTTAAAGCTGGGCCTCTGGAAAGATACTTTGACAGAAAAGAGGTAACACATTAGTAGAAAAGAGGTACCTACTTTTCTGTCAGCTTGATGAGGAACTTGAAAAGTTACTTTAGGTCCCTTATCTTTCTTTCCCTCAAGGCGGTGCTTTTTGAATACCTTGGCCCTTCCACATCCATGTCGTGTATCTACTGCTAGCCACGTCATGACTGGGCCATCTAGCTCAGTGTTGCCTTGTCTGTAGCTAGAATTGCCTTCTAGTCTCCACCATTCTTTCCCAGTACAATTAAGCCAGGCTGAACTGGGGAGCAATGAACTGAGCTGCGCTGTCCTGTGTCCTTGGGACAATAAAGGAAAAGTTGAGGAATATATTGAGGCACTCACGTACTAGCCCTGAGGAAACTTAAAATTAGTAAAAATCTTTTTTTGTTTAGGTTTTTTTTTTACATACTACTTTCTCTGACTATTTTCATGAGATTTCTCAGGAATGCATAGTATCTGTACTGAGTGTGGCCTAGAAAAGAGTGATTGGTGCAGTTCTACATTAAATATACTAAACAGTTCATAAGGTTAAAAGGATAACATAATAAACACATTTCACAAACTCACACTTGCTCAACTGTTTATATTCAGACCTGTAGAAGAAAAAAAATCTGATTAATGGAGCTACTCTGGTAGTTTTCATATTAACTGATCAAATCCCCTTTTCTAGATGTGAATGTCATAACAACTTAAATGTATATTTTACAAAGATGCCATGATTTTTATAGCAGAATCAAGGTCACTAATGAGCTACAATTCTGTTCAACCTACATAAGTCTAGAAACATCCTTTCATAGTACATGCTCTGTACTTACACTTATCTTCAGTGTGATTAAATTGGTAGAGTGAAAATAAAAGCCTCAATGAAATAAAAAACTTAGCAGAGGCAAAAATATATCAGGTAACTAGGTTATGTTTATGGTAACTGATTTTGCATATATTCAGAATAAGAAACATGCTTTAAATCAAGTGAGGGATTTCAGGAACGTTGAAAAATTAATCAGCTTTCAGAATTTGGTTCTCAAATTGAAATGGAGAACTAAATTTTAGCACCTTTTGCTGGTTTTACTGGAGTGTATATACTGTCATATTGAACTGTAACTAATTAAATAAGATATGATGAGTCAATGCATCTGTTGGAAAGAATGAAAATAATGTGATACTCAGCATTAAATGTAAGACACCTTTTGGATGTGAAGTTTATAAAAGCTGCAGATCACTGTAAAAAAATGAACAGTGTTTTGAAATATTTCTGTGATTTGAGTATGAAAAATAGAATAGTATGGGAGGGATATTTCCTATTAAATTAAATTTTACCTGACATTTCTCAGAGTAGGGATCAACAGTGGAGAATAATGTAAGTAGGAGGAGAGGAACAGTATTTTAAAAGCCTTGTAATGTGATAATTTCTATTCTAGTATAATTTCAACATAAAAATATAATTTTAAAAAAACTCTGAATGAAGAAGCAACACATTTTAAAATAACATATTTTGTATTCAGACTTCTGCTTAGGAAAATATACATGTCTGTAACACTCTGATGGGTCCAGACTCTGATATGGAATAGAGAAGTATAATAAAAAGATTACCTGCTTTCTGCTACTAGATGGAGTCAGCACAAAAAGGTACAGGCACCAAGTCAAAAGGAAACAGGCTGTTTTTTACTTATGCCTAAAGCACTAAGATAACAAGTGAAATAATGCAGCAAATTTAGCAAAGCAGCAGAGAAAATAAGGCAATGTACCTAACTTTTACTGCATAAAGTTAGTGGTAATAATTAAGGAAAATACATTGCAGTCAACAACAGCAAAATAATTAAAACCTATGGTGGAACAGGTGACTAAAGAGTCAGTATCTCAAAGCCCATACCTGTGAAATAGGTAATTAAAGCCCACAAACTCATATAATAGGTGCTTTAGAATCTTTGAAGAATAAAGGAGAGACAGAAGGCACAATGATATTTAAAACAGTTTAATGGAGTTATATTAAAATCAAGTTGTGAAATTGTTGATGCCAAGACAATACATTTGCTCAATATGAACAGGATGATGTAAAACTTACCCTTCTCTAAAACTCTTTAAACTGAGCTTGCAAGAAGCTTTGACTTCAATAACAGTTGTAGGAGCTCTATATCTGCGATCTAAAAGGAATGAGCTTGATCATCACACTGAAAGAGGAGTTAACAGTTTGAAAGTTCATCCATATGCTGCCTTTTCAGGACACAAGGTGGTTGAATGTAATTTGTGAAAACTGTAATTAGTATGGATTTTTTCTGTTCACAATGAAAATCTCATGCACAGCACAGTGTGGTTCGGTATACAGATCCAGTTCCTTATGCTCTCTGGCTAGGTACAGAGTACATGATGTTGTCATGGTGCTGCCACACTGAAAGTTTGTAAAGTCTGAAAATTCAGGATCCTTTCTGACTGCTATGCTGTAGTTCTGTGTAAGCTATAAATTACTGAAGTGGAATAGTCTGCAAACATCTGTTATAACTGTCAGATGAGGGTCAGGACTGCTTTCTTCATATCTTCAGCACTCAGGTGAAATGCTTTAACCACCTAACAATTAGGCATTTTTTTTCATTAACCATATAATACTAGATTTGGGAATTTTTTTGGTATCTCAAAGAGGTGTTGGCTGCAATCTCTTCCAATGGGCCAGTGTTACAGAGCAGCTATGTCTATGCTTGTGAATAAAATTTTAACTAACAGATTGATAAAACACGACTTTGATCTGCAAAATCCATCTTGATCAAAATTTGCATGGTGGGTATTAAGCAAGATTTGAAACCATATAATGTACAACTACCTAGTTACTGAATAAAGACTGTGATCATGAATCATCATGATTCATTACCTGTAAGTAATGAGAAGGAAGCATTTTCCTAAAGAGGATATTTTAGTATAAAAGAAGCTGCAACTCATAGGATTGGAGAAACCTGCAGTGTTAGAGATTCTGTCCTTGGGCTTAAACCTACATTCTTGTTCACTGATGTAATTTAGACAGCATAGAAAAATCGTGTTCAAGACAAAAATATTTTGCCTCTCTCAGGACTCCTTGAAATTTCAGCTGACACCTTTCACCTCCTTTCTGAACTCTGTTAGAGTAGTTAAAGAGTGCTTAGATGTCAAAAGCATACAAATAAAGAAATTTGAATGAAATAAATAATAACCTAGATATTAGACTTCATATTTTGTCAATGTATATGACAATACATATAATTTTGCAAAGAAGTGGAGTGTTATTATTAATCAATTTTTCTGGGATCATAAAAGCTCTGATCAGAGAAATGATTTGTCTGACTGTCCAGCAGCAGAAACATGATCCAGGAGTCTTAAATATTCATGCCAACAACACCAAATCTCATATGTCTTTTATACCAGTTGTAAAAGTCTTCTGGCAGAAGATGAAAGGTGCTATATAAATACTAAACTGTACAATTAAAAATAGCTTTTTTCTAGATCATGTGCAATACTCAAGGATAGAGGTCCCTACTTTACACATGCTTCATGCATAAACGAGCTGTCTTGAATACTAGCTTGACTATTTTCCAAAAGAAATAGATTAGCACATTTCTTTATCCCACCTGCCATTCTATGATTCTGTAGCAATAATTTGTAATATTTTTAAGAAAGCATTCATATTTGTTGCATGCTGATATTGCATCACATTAAGAGCTTTTTCTAGATTGCCATGCCCTTAAACTCTTGCAATTCAAAATTACATGTACTGCACAATCTCCAGTAAAATCATGAGACTTGAGCTCTATAAAAGCTCATTACTATCATATCACAAATAAGCTGTGGCTTATTTCTTCAAACATGTTATAAACACACACAAAAAGTCAGATTATTTTTAAAGGAATACATTTTTACAAGATATGCATTATTTTAGATTTGGATTAGATATAGATTCAGCTTTGGAGGTATTCATTCTCAGATGAGAAGTTCTTATTCATTTCAATGTGCATACAAATATCTGTGTCTCTCACAGGGCTTTTTGAAGGGAGATATGCTCCGAGAGAATATCCCAGCTGAGTGCTCCTGGCTTAGCACTAAAGCTCCATTCTTGCTCACATCTCCCCTGCTAGATAAAATTTCAATTCTCATTTTTTACTAATCTTATCAAAGCTATTTCTCCCCCATTGACCTTTTGATAGCTATATTTCTCCAAGGTCTATTAGGTTGTAACAGCACATACATTTTCTCTGGAGAAATGACCATTTAAAGAGGCTTTTGTCCCTGTCTGCTCATCTCTGTTTGCGATTTATTGCACCACTCAGTTTTGCCAACACACTGAAAAGTATAGTGACCCAAGCTAAAAAAAAAATCCAAAATACCATAAACAAAGGTATTTCCTTATTTTATTTTACAGCATGGCAACTGAAATGGGGCAGTAAACTGCAGCCCAATATGCCAGCAAGCTGTTGAGGAAAAGCTGCAATCTGGAAAACATCCATAACATGGAGATAAATTGTATGTAAAATTGTATTTTTGCAGGGAAAAAACAGGTTGAAGTAGTTGTCGGAGAAAAATTTGATGGAAGACAGGAATCCACAGGAAATGTGATAATTCACTACTTCAGCATTTTGGGCCACAGAATAATTTTTTTACGACATGAGTTGTTGAGTCTTCTTCTCTGGCAATATTCAAAACCCACTTGGATGAGCTCCTGTGTGACCTACCCTAGGTGATTCTCTGGCAGGGGAGCTGGACTAGATGATGTTTCGAGGTCCCTTCCAGCTCTTGAGATTCTTTGATTCTGCATAATTGAAACAGCAATATACCATAGGAATAACTTTCATTTTGTTTCTCATTAGATTGATCTGAAGGATTTTCTTGGAGAAAGAAAAGAAAATAGTAGAAAACTCACCCAAGACTTAATTTATGGGGAACAGTTCAACAAAATGGACACTTAAAATAATTTCTAAAATGAACAGGTCTGAAGTTATACTCATATATAGCCCAGCTGCTAGCATTACCAGAGGTCAAACTTAGCTTGTTTTCAGCATGTTTCTTTGCACAGATATTAGTCTTTGTCTACAATTTTGGCCATGTCTCTATTTTCTTAGCTCAGGCTAATCTAACACATCATCTATCTTATTGTTTCTTTTAAAAAGCCTCAACAACTGACATTTACAATTCACAGTATTTGAAATACTTTTCTTTGGGTCAGTTTCTTAAATTGCTTCAGATTAAATAAACAAAATCACAGTCTGCTATGTTTTGAATAGTGTAAATTTATTTATATAAAATTATATGTTATTCTGTGGCAGAAACAGCAAGCTATATCCTTAAACCCTATAAAACATTGATCGACAGAAGGTACACTGGTTTCTGCTATCTGGCCTGAAATCTGATTACATGATCCAGACATGTTTTAGATATTTCTTTTATTAAAGGTAGCTATTTTCAGATTAGTGGCATAGGAGATAGGGTGTTTATATGAATGAAGGACCATTCGTCCTTGATTTGATTGAATCTGGCTTCTGATGATTATGTTCAGGTAATGTTGGGACTAGCCCTTATGATGCTTAAAATCAGACTTAAGACTAGATTCAAAAAGTAATGTGGATTTGAGGCACAGCATACAGGGCTCATCTGATGGTATGGATGCCTCCAGTGTAGAGGTTTGCATCTCACTCGTCCAATCTGAACTTCCATGAAAATAAATATACCAGACCAGAAACTCATAAGTGTGGAGCATTCAACTTGAAGCAGGGATTTAACATATGCCTGATGATACATACTCTCACAGAGCTTACGTATCTCCCAGTGACTGTACTTGGAGCCTGGAGTAACTAGATCAGCTATGGATCTCTGATTTATACTGCAAGCCTGGTAAGATGGGACCTGTCTGGATGGCATCAAAACTAAATATCTGTTATTGTGCCTGGGAGCAGACTTTACTGTGAGACCTCATTCATCTGTTGTTTTTTGTTTTTCCCAACAGTGTTCAGAGCACTGCATAGAAAATCGGAGCCTAAAGATACTCTCCCTTTTTGTGTCTTATTACCGTATAGGTACCTATTACCTTATAGATTACCTTATTATAGCTAGAGAAGGGTAGATGAATATGAATACTGGCTATTCTGCTTGTCAAAGTTGACTCATCATATATGTAGGAATGAAAAATTCACTGTCTCAGAGAAAGAGTTTGGTGTAGCCTGGTAGATTTTTTGAATTCTGTCTCCTTAATATGCTTGCAAATTAAGCAGAAATAGGCAAGAAGGTAATGTTTCAATAAACAAAACAGCACCTCAGTGTCCATCCATCTCCACTCATACCTCCCAGTTGAAGGTCTTTTGGCAATGCATTATTTTATGATTCCAGTCTGTCAACCCCCACTAGTTAAGTATCTTAACATTGAGCTGGTTCAGCTTGCCAATAGGACACAAGGAAAAAACTTCAAGATCTTACAAGAAGCTTTGAAGGAGATTCAACATCTGGAAGTGCTTTCTCTAAATCATTTATGTAAACAAATTACAGTAATATCATGGCAAGAGTCAAGGTGATTTCTTTCAAGATAGGAGACTAAAATGCTGGAAAAGCCATGTTTAGGTCTTGACTAGTTATGATACTGTGATAAGCAAATAAATTTAATGAGCTCACCAACTTCCTTTTGATGGATCTCATTGTGCCATCTTCACATTTAAATCTCATCTTCTCTCACATTTTTTTCCTGTAACTCTCTTCTAGTTGTACTCAATTTTCTTGGCCCCTGCATGCACCTTCACTCTTATGTACTGGCTTCTTTGCATTGTCTCCAGGCTTTGATTGTGATAACCAGTGAGTACCAGTTCACAAAGGCCTGAAAAGAGTTGGCTACTTAAAATCAAACAAGATAAACTCTAAAGCAAATAGGATTTTGTTAATCTCATTTTGATTTCTTCTCTCCAATGTGGGTAAAAATAATGTACCTTTTCCCCTTCTATTGCAGTGTAAGGTATTGCTGGAGCTTCTTCTTATCGGTGCTTTTATAATTTTAGGCCGTTAAGGAACTGCCTCATTTGCTTTTAAACTCTGTTGTTGCTGGAGGCTGCTCCATTCCAGTGTTGTGTCTGTAGCTTTTCAAGTTTATCTTCAAGATTTTCTGGAATTGCTGCTGCTGAGGTTAAGGCTCTTTTCCCTTGCCAACAGTCCCAGCACTGTAGTGGCAAGTGCAAGGATTCTGATGTGGCTAGAATTTAAAATAGTAATTGAATGTGCTATAAAATGGCCATGTAAGGTCATCTTCTCTTATCTCTGCTTTGGTAATTTAAGTTTTACAACTGTAATTTATTAAGAAGGGGGGAAAAATATCTTTCTTCATCTAATTCCATAAGAAAGTTTCCCTTGAAAGCTGGATACTGATGTTAGTGCATGCAGTTAAGAATTTGTGTTTAGATTTTTGTACAGAAAACTTCTTCATATGCTGTAGAATTTATACAGGTATGATCAAGCTCTGCTCTGTATGGAATTCCTATCATTTTCGGTGGTGATCTTCAGACTTATATTTAAAATTTGATTTGATCCTCTAGAAATGTGGGATACGTTGATATATGTGTTTCTCAATCCCTCTTTTATTAAAAAAAAAACTATTAAAAAGTTATAATATATAATTATATATCTATAATTCTCCAAATTTTTATAACCAAGATAGAATGGTGCAGATTAGCAGCATATTTTCCCTAGATGTTGAATTTACCAAATCCTGAGATAAAAGAAAATATTTAGTAGCATTTTTATATAAGTTTTCTGAATTTTATTACAAATCACACAAAACCCCAGTAGAAATTTGACTAAATATTTAAACTATGCACTCTACAAAATCATACATAACTTTAATTACGTCTTAATAACATTTTCCTTTTAGGACTGGATACAAAGTCCCCATAAATGACACATGTATGATTTTGACAAACCCTTTTCATTAAACTATAGCAGTCAGTCACAAAAGTTTTTATTCATGTTTAAAATTAAATTAATATTTTATTTAGTTTTAAAATATAAAACATTGAAATTATTTCTAAATAGAGGAACCAAATAAAACGATTTTATTTTACAGATTGTTTTATATTAAAAATTATTTTCAAATACTTCTGCAGACTTTGATAACAAATTTTGTTCCCATTTGAGGAGAAGATAGGATTGTGTAAGTATCTGTGCTTGAAAGGTTTGTTAATAATTTAAATACTGCATATGTAACTACTCAATACTTCAGGATGTTTCCCTTTCCTAAGTTGAGTTTTTCTTAAAGTTTTGCTGACAGTAAACATGTGACAACTGCCCTGTACGATGCCACACATTTTTAAGATGCTTGTCTACATGAAGGTTCTGTGAGTGCTTTCTCATTCTCCCTGCTGAGCTCTGGATCTGTCTCATCTTTGGGCACCACAGTCCTGCTGGTAGCTGAACCTGACTGACTCTTCCAGTGTCCACACAGTGTCTTCCACATTTGCAATTGATTCCCATTCAGCTTATTCCTAGAAGTGCAAACATCTGACACTAAGTCACATAATTTCTGTACATTTACAAAAGGATTGCAGGTCACATTTTCTTGCAGTTGAAGTGAGTATAAATATCTGAGAGGACACCAAAAGAGTGTCTCTTGGTGTTTTTCAAATACTAACATTTTTTGATCTGTGCCTCTATGTTAATACTCTCTACTATCAAGCCATCAGCTAATATATAACTTGTCCGGGCAATGTCTGAAGGGATCCCGCTGCTACTGAAGATTACCATACTTTTAAACACATAAAAAATGCTTTAATTAAGACCTCTTTGCTAATGTCTTCACAAGAGTACAGAAGTCCAGAGTGTTCAGGAAGTGTAATTCTAGTACTGGAGTTTAACTGTTTGTTGTTTGATCACTAAAAAGCAAACCATCAGATTAATTTGAATTTAAACCAATTATTTGGTATATCTCTGTGTAGAAGAAAAGTCTCTGATAAATGCAAGGACTTGGAGCAGATCATGAAGAAGCAGCATTGTAGGAAAGGAGTAAGAAATCTGATGAAAAGGAGACAACTCTTACTCTTTTTGCATAGTGTCAAGCCTGAGGCACCGAATCCAGGTGTGATAGGCTTTGAGTGCTACAGACACATTTGTCAGCTTAAGAAAACAAGACAACCTGAGCAGACCTAAAAGGACTGGGAGGAGAAAGATAAACAGATAAAAAAACCTGGAAGTACTCTATGAGTTCCAGTTGAAAAGGGAAAAGATTAAAAAATTAGGTGAGATATAGGACTCAAGAAAAGTCCTCAGGACAATGTTACTCAAATTTTATCTTGAAATCATAATCTCTTTTACTCTTTTCTACTAGATGATTGCCAGTTGCAATCATAAGAGAAAATTAATAATCCTAATTATATCTAATTTGTACCATCCTGCTAAATCAAGAGCACAACATGCTCAGACTTGAAACCCAGGACTGTGTGCATCTTTTAACCCTAAGGTCACTTGAGGCGCTTTTAAGTGCAGAGATTTTGACTTGCAGCAGCTTGGGTTTTCAATATTAAATAAGCTATAATCTGATAGTAATTGTAATACAGAAAGAAATGAAAGCAGTATCCATTGTTTCTGTCAAAAATAGTGTGCTAAGAAATTTAATTAGTTTATTCTCTTGGTTCCATGATCAAGGTTCTGTTTGTGCTCTATTTCTTCCCTTGTATTTGGATTCAAAGTGCTGGAAGATTATACAGGACTATAAGACAAATCTTAATTCACTATTTATTCTTAAGTAAACGCTCAGTAAAAGCCATTTTCTGCTTTGCATTGAAAGTTACACTACTTTCAAGGAAAGTTGCTGCTGAAATCAAGTTTCAAAACAGGGTTTAGCTCAACAGAGAGTGGACTCAATTATCAGAGGTAGGTCTAATAATAATCCTTCCTGTTTGTAAGAATTATATTTCAAACACATCCAATTTTTTCTCTTTTAAAAAACCTACCGAATTAATACAAAGAAATATGGTTTACCAAAACCTTAATTCAGTGACTCATGTTCTATGTAATCCACCAGTTATTTACATGAATTGTGAGTCTTGAAAATCTAGATATACTGCAGGTGAGCTATCGATTTTCAGACAAAAGAAGCAGCTGTATTTGCAGAAATGTGTTTTTACTACCCTTCAGCGGAACAGTACACAACTTTTCAATAATGGACACAATTTGGGAATTATAAACTTTTGGTTTATAGAGTGGGGCTTTATTTTCTTTTTCCCAGATACACAAACAATTCCAGATCAATGTGAACTGGAAGGATAAAAGTAGGTCTACAAATGTCTCCTGTGAGTAGCTAATAAAATAGGCACTTTTCAAAGTTGTCCAAGACATTGCAGTTGATGAGAAAATCAACTGAGATTGTTTTGAATCTTATATTAGGCCAGTAGCAATAAACCAATAGAATTTTATAATGATTCTTCCTGAGACTGAAAACCCTGATATAATTCCTAAGTGGATAGATAAAATGAGGTTTTTGTATCATTCAATCTCTTGTAAATTACTCAGGCAGATAGAAAGATCCTAATCCCTTTCCTTACCATTGTGTTTGTCTCATGCTGGGTACAACTTATGCTGAGATCAGAAGTTGAATAGTCGAATCATAGAATTATAGGGGTTGCAATAGCAATTTATAAAGAAAAAAAAAATAAAAGACTCAAAGGCCATACAAGTAGAATTTTGCTTGCAAATAGCCACAGAAGCCAGACTATCCTCCTAGCGCCATCATCTAAGAAACATACTGTTTCTGGTCATGGGTTACTTGGAATGTTTTCCAATTGCAGCAAATCTCTTGTTATCATTCAGCAACAGCACTAACATAAAGAACGTCAAAAGACAAGTAAACCAAGAAACACTATGAAGATCTATCCTCAACAAATAGTTTCACCTACTTCCCAAACAGGAGCTCTCCTTTATATTACAGAAATAGAGGGAGAAAAAAACCCAGCAGATATGATGCTATGCTTTTCTTTGCTTTTAAAGCAGACCTGTCTCACAAGAAGAGGATTTCACTTGCCCTTCTGCTCTAAACTTTTGCTTTGTGTTGTTGCATATGATATACCTGCCATACAGTGGTCAAAACAGCTAAGCCACTAAGTTTACAACAGGCACATTAGAATACTTACCTCCCAAGAGTGGAAATTCACCCTTTTCCACAGGAGAGCAACAGAGGTCTGTGACTGAACCTCTGCTTACACAGTTTGATTCACCCTTCTTGATGACTTCAGATAACTAGATTAGAATGGATGCCCTCCTGTGTTTCACAAACAGGGGTATAGGAGCCTGAGAAGTTTTTAATAGAAGGTTTTACAAGAAAATGTAAGCTTGTAGAAATTTATGAAGTTAACTTAGAAAGCAGATTTTTTTAAAAAAATAATTTCCAAAAATATCTCTCAGATGTAAAGGAAAAGGTTGTAGGCATGGGGACGTGGCATTTGGAGAATATACTGAAAAAAAATGGATCCAGTGGAGCTGACTGTGGCCTTTGGCGTATAGCGGGATTTGAACTTGTGTCCTGCACAGCCCACAATGTCCTGGGAATCCCTCTGTTGTTCTTCCTCTAGATCAGTGGATAAGTAATTATTCTCCTATATGATCATTTCCAGTAGACAACTTTGATGTATACTGTTAACTTCATCTGGGGCAGCTTTAATATTTGTTCTGTCTGTTCAAGTGCACTTCTTGAACAATCAGTCTTATAAAGAGAGTATTTGCTCTTTGTCACCTTCTCTAGTTCATTTTCATCAGCTAAGGTGATAGATAAATGATGTATCAACATTTCCTTTGCAGGGAGTTGACTGCAAGTTTTCTCCATTCTGAGCTAGTGCCTTAGACAACAGACACTTCTGATCCTACATAGGAGAGGAGGAGGGAGAAATGAGAGAGAAGGCAAGAAAAAGGTCAGTTTTACTTTGAAGTAAAAGAAGGAAAAGATTTAAAAGTCTGAAAATTCCTGAAGAGGAAAAAAAAAATCTAGTATTAGTTCAGAAAATTAGCTGTGCAATGAATCACACATACGATATTTGAATGAAACCTTATAACTATATTAATATTGTTTATAATACATTAATACTTGAATGCAGTATTCCAGTAATGGTCTTTTTAATGATATATATTGCAAAGTTAACATAATGTTATTGTACTTAGCACTTTCTTGTTTAACATATCAGAAACTACCATTTGTTGTCTAATTTCACATCCCATGATGAGTACATCCTATATTTTACCACAGCCATGAGCTGCTTTCTGGCACTACTTTTCCATATAGCATATCATCCTGTAGGTTCTTGGTTTCTCAGTGCAGTCTGTAGAAAACAAGCCAAGCTGTCCTGAGTGTCGTCCTTTTCTGAGCAATTTAGCTCTCCAATTTACATTGTGTCTCTTCTTTTATCATATTCAGAAAATTCAAAGGGAATGCTTAGGGTGAGGACTTGGTATGTTTTGCTATGGGTATGTATAATGTTTAATATTTATATAGTTCATAAATTTTATTCAAATAAGAACAGTTTCCTGAACTCAGAACCTTTGGTGAAGATCCACTGCAAGTGTTTTATTTTACCCATCTCTTACGTAATTCCAGCCACTGTTGTAATGTCGCGTCTAAGACAGGATAACACAAGTAAAGAATCTTTCCTAAAAATGTCACTTAATAATTTTGCATTTTGACATGTACAACGGTATTCCCCCTGGTACTTTCCACAACTGGAGTGTTAAGATTTGCGTCTAAGCTGATGTTTTTACTAGTAATTATATCCTACAGGTAAATAAGGACAGTTTTCTTTCCTGTCAATGTTACACTAGAAACTAGTGCTGGCTTGTACTCTAGTCTTGATGCACATCTGTCACAGTTTAAGTCCTGTTGTCAATGAAGCACAACACTGCCACTCAGACACACACCCCCTGACACACTCAGCTCCCATAGAATAGGTCCAGTGAGATGAGAGGAGTAAAAATTACCAAGGCTCTGGTGGATTGAGGCAAGGGCAGGGAGAGCTCACTGCCAATTATGGTTCTGTGCAAAACAGACTTGACTACTCAACTTAGGGAAGAACAAGATTAATTTAATCCACTACCAACTGGAAACAGAACAGAGAGAAAAATATTAGAGTGGGATGATGAGAAAAATACAATTAGCACTTTAAGATCTCCTTCCCTTACCTCTCCCTTCTTCCCAGGGTCAGCTACCTCCTCCCCCCTCAGCAACGCAGGAGGTCAGGGAATGGGAGTTTCAGTCTATCACTGGTGGTCTCTGCTACACCTTCCTTTTCAGAAGAGGACTTCTCATTTTTCTTTTTTTTTTTTGCTGCTACCTGGGGTCCATCCCACAGGATACAGTCAGCACAGTTTCAAACAACTTCTTACAGGGACCACCACTGCAGCCCCTCCTCTTTACAAGAAAAGGCTCCACACAAACCCAACACAATGTCTTTCAGAGTTGGATGGACCTCTGTGCCTCTTCAACGTCAGAAGCAACGGAGTGCACTCATCTAGTCCTAACTCCTCCATAATGGGTCATAGAATGTCATAGGAACTTGTTTGTCCTAAGAGTTTCAGGAAATTTATCCAGTTCTCATCCCTCAGAATTGCCAAGGAGATATGTACATGTTAATTCTTTCCTATTTTAGTATTGACTATATTTTCCTAAGAAAACTGCTGGAAGTCCTCAATAAAACAAAGAAATCAAAGTTGTGGCACATTCCAAATAAACTATTTAACCTGAAAAAAAAAAAATCTGGTTAGTTTGCTCCATCAAGCTAAAGATGGAAAAAGGATCTAATGGCCCACAGGAGTAGACCTTCTTAATAAGCAGCTTCTCATCACAAAAAGACTCTCTTTAAAATTATTGTTACTATTTTTATTTTATTATGCGCAAGGAATTACATGGGAAGGTTAAGAATAAATTAGAGAAAAAAGCCTGAGTCAATATGAATGTTTTGTCCAGAAAGATTGTTTAACAACCTGGTTTCCTAGGCTTTTCTTACAATATACAAAAAGTATTCTTACATCTGTTTTTTCATGTTTATTTCTTTTTGCATACCTATAAAGTTGGACTGTTTACATATCACATTATTTCCTTGGTGATTTGAAACTTGGTGGCTGGAACTGAAAGAATAACATTTCATTAACTATGATTCTGTAAGGCATATTAATCATTAATCATGTGCAAAGAAAGTAAGTGCCATGTTCATAAGTGTATTTTATTAAGTGCAGGCTGCCTGGTCTGGGCAATGTGGCCTTGTAATTAAGGTGCAGCAGTACGAGATGAGCAGTAGCATTTGCCTTTCATAAATTTGTGAAGTCAACTTGGGTAAATTAGCATTATCTCTCTTTCCTTATGCACCACTGCTGTCTCATTTATTAATGAATACAGTCTCTAACCTCAGCCATTTCCCTTTGTGTTTTTGAACGCATATCTATAACAGTATGTACTCTTAGACTCTAACCTGGAGCTTGGAAGTTACACAAAGAACATTGATATTTATTTTACAAGAGATGACTCAAATAGTGTCTAATGCAGGCATGACGTACAGGAAGCAACCCTCAATCCTAATATATAAATGTATGTATATTATATGAGGACTGCTACTCATGATCCTGGAGAATGGTGTTTTTCAGATATTCCACCTGTAAAATATCCTGTTGATCTAATGTTTGCCTAGTGATCTTCAAAATAACCAACGTATAGTTCAGACTGGTAAAAAAATACTGAAAACATGACAGTAGTCAAAACTAGACTTTTCATATAAGTTTTGTTTTAAAAAGTTGTTGGAAGAAAAGTAAATCTGGAGGAAAAGTAGAACTTATCCTGGACAGATATTAATAAAAATTACTGATGTAGCTAAAAACTTGTCCAAGCTCAATCTAAAACAGGTTAGTGCATTTTGTAGTGGATCTCTTTTATATTTTAAACAGACAGGTAGAAAAAGTAAAAAAAAAAAAAGTCACACTATAGAGTACTAAACAGGAAATTAAAAAAAAAATCAAAGAAAGTGGTGGGAAGTCTTCAGTTTGCACACCTTTTAGAAGAAACTTCACTCACTGAACAGAACTTTTCTACGAAGTACAAGACCAAATCCTATTTTCATGCCTAGGATCTGTCTTCCTATCTGTTCAAATGCTGATACAGTAATCATGCAGTTATTGTTTGGAGCTTCACTTACACTGTGTAGCAGTCAGTGTCTGTGCCCTTTAGAAAAGGGCCAAACTAGCAATAGACCTGGCTTCTCTGTCATATTTCTGAAGAAAAAATCTTTAACTTGAGACATGAAGTATCATATTGAGATGCCACCTTTACAGAATTGGAAGCTTTTTATTGTTTATTATTTTTTTCCCAGGTGCTAAAGCTTCTAAGGATGCTAAAGAGCAGTTAAACCCACCAAACAACAAGCAAAAAGCCTTCTGTGTGTCAGTGACAGTAGTAAGGTCTTCCACCCACCAAGAGCTAGATAATGGTATGTTAGAGCAAAGCACTGTTCTATTCTAATATTCTGATTTTAGTGACAAAAAACAGATGCTTCAGAGAAGAGGCAAAGAACTCAGAATAGGTATAATTCCTTCCAGAAATACTTCCTTTTAATATTTCACACATAAAAGGCCAATTTAAACCTGAAACAGTGACTTTTCCAAGCCTTTCCAATATCCTTTTTTAACATTAATTATAACAACTAGCTCTTTTTGTGATAAGTATAAATTGCAAACTCTTTGAACTTTGGTAGGGAGATAATCTAAGACATATCCCATTACACGCTGCTGTTGAACCAATGATTTGCTGCTTATAAGGAAATAGAATGAAAGATGTTGTACAGTAAAGAAAAATATTAATTGAATTTATCAAAGTCTATTTAGCCTAATTTATAAGGACTGGTCCATTAAACATCAAGAATGGAGATTGCACATAACAATATAAATCATAATTACATATAATGATTTGCATCAATGAGACATTCAGCTGCAACTAATGGGATAAAGTAGAGTTTTTAAGTTGAAGAAGATTAATTTAAAATTGCTAAGCTTGTAGCTAAATAGTTTTTAAATATTGGGCTTACATCTTTAGTACAGTAATGATCATTAATATCTAAAAAAAAGAAATAAAATCAAACCTATTTAAAGTGCTTTCAGAATCATGCTGTACACTTATTATCAAGCATTATGATTGATATAACTCAAAGAGTAAGAAAATAAACAAACCCAGAAACATATAAGTGAATAGAAAATAGCTTCTCAATTTTTCTTGTATGAACCTTCTTAGTTAACTGTTTCTATACTATACTGTATTTTTGCTTCCCAAAAAATTTTAGTCAAATTATAAAACTACAGTTGATATATGGGTGAAAAAAAATTTGGAAAAGTGACTATTAAATTAAGGAAAGGAAAAAAAGCTTTAAGACTATTTGATTTTTGGTTCATTTTTTTAAAAAAAGGTGGGTTTTTTTTCCCAGAGATAAAAACTGCAAAACTGTGTTCAGCTCTGCCCTAAAAGGAATATTTCGTTAAGTGGGAAGAGCTGATTTTTTTCCTCTTCCCTCTCTCACCTCCTAACCTCATCAGAGAGTTGACTACAGCACAAAATACTGTAGTGTGTATCTACAGTGAAAGAAGGTGGGAAGAAGTGATTAAGTATTTTAAGTGACTCTGAAGTGTGCAAGTACTCACACATAGTCTATGGCATTGCCTTCCCTTTAGGTTGGGGAAAAAAAAAGCCACTCTTTTTAATTTTGACCATGTGTTTAAATCCCACTGAAGTCATCAAGACCACAGAATAAATTAGAGTCTTAAGGAAGCTAAATGGTGAAAGACAGTTCTGGGATCAGCTGGGTATTTGCTGCAGTATGAAAAAACAGCCAACTTTCCCCTCGTTGTTTGTCTGCTGTCATTCTTCTAACATCCACAAGACCTGAAGGCTGAAAGTTGAGCATCTCTTGCAAAGGGCAACCTCAGCTGCCTCCTCTTGACAGGATTTTGATGCAGAACAGCAACAGCATGTCAGACTGGGGAGATTCTCTACATCTGCTTTGTGCAATTAATCCCCTAGGGGTAACTTCACTCACATGCAACTAATTTTGCAGCATTTTAGCTAGAATGTGATTGAGTGAGCAGACTGGAAATTGAAGAAACTTGGTATTTATTTTGTGAAAACAAATGAAGAGGCCATTAACCTTCCAATAGAAATAATTAGTGTATATGTTTTAAAATATGAGTCCTTTCTTTTCCCAGGCTTGGGAACTGTGCAACAGCTTTGGTGACAATCAAGATCATACGACTTGTCAACATTAAGACAAGACAGATTATTGTGATGAGGGAATCACAATTCTCCATTCATAAACATTTAAACCTAACCCCATAAACTCCTGCAGTCTCTCTTGGTATCAGTTGTCTCTGGTTTAGGTTCTCTTTCTCAGAGAGTGTGTAATCAAGGTCTGTTTCAGAGTACATTAAGATAATTTCCTACACCTTACTCAAAAAAATTAAGCTCTTTCTTAGGAGTGAGGGTCTACTGGGACTTGAATAAATAATGTCACAATCTTTGTGTGCCTAGAATATATGGGATCACCAAGAAAAAAAATATCAATTCTATTGCTATATTTTTGGGTTTACTTAAGTTCATCAGATTGTATAGGCATCCATTTTGTAATTCCACTGCCAGGGTACAGACATGAATGACAGTTTTGCTGTAGATATATTTGCCTTTGTGCATAGATACTGATACATAACACAAAATATCTCTGAAATGACAGCAGAATACGTGTCAAAACCTCTTTACTCTGGATTGGCATGAAACCAGTATCATAAGTTAATATCTTTAATCAAGTTGAAGTTCAGATGAGGTTTCTTTGTTATCTCCATTAACTAACTCTTTTGTGGCTTATCAAAATTGGAGTGTCCCACTGAACAAACACTGTTTTAAAATAATGCTTTAGGAGCTTACTTATCCTTTCTGAAAAAACTTGGGTACAGGAAAGTTAGAATACCTGAGAAAGTGTTTGTTTTAAAAGTATATCTTATAGCAATTTTATTCTTTATCTATATCCAGCTCCCCATTGCTTCCAGCCAATTTTGCAACTTATTCTCTTACCTGACAATGAGATATAAAAATATTAAAACATTTGCAGCTAGATAAAGGAGAAAGATCCAGATAACCAACCCTTATTGATAAATAACAATCGGCCCAGATAATTCAAGTATATTATTGTTAGGTCCTGCAGAAACCACACAGGAGAGATGTCCATGAAATTCACAGGAATTCATAAATTCTACTTCTCCTGCAATTTCTGGTCTTGCTTCCTGGCTATGTACAAAGACATTCCCAGGGTAGACATCATTTAGCCACAAATTGATATGAAAGAATTCCATTGGTATGGGATCAGTCTCCTGCAACTTGAGGACTAACTATTTTGGAAACATTAGTTTCTTCTGTGTTAGGAAGTCAAACATAAATTCAAACTTCTTGTGTTCCCACATAACAAAATTTTGAGATCAACTTTACTCACTTATTGGAAAAAAACTTTATAGTACTGTCTGCAGACAAACCTATAGTGAACAGGTTTTCTAACATGTCTAGCCAATGTTCTTCACCTTCAGGCTCCCTCCTCTTTTACTTTCATATTGAAAGTAATTTTTACGTTTTAATGAAGTGCTTAGACAAGTGTAGAATTCATCAACCAGGCCTATATTTAATCCAAAGGTGAATTACGCCTACTGGTTTCCAAAGGTCAGGGTACAATAAAGAAAATATTTAGATAAGTTACAGTTTAAAATGAAAATTATATTTTAAGAAATAGGTATGTATCCTCTAATCATCCACTAATTATGAAGAAATTATGACTGGGATGTAGTTATATAGATGAGCTCATTTGAAAGGTCAAAGCACGTACATCATTATTGCTGCTTTTAAAATCTTTTTCATGCAATAGAAAGATTGAGATTAGCCTAATCTTTTCTAGCTGAAACTCAGGGATTTACAAGTCATTGAATTTTTGAACTAACAATCTTTTGTTCTGTGCATGTATATGTCATGAGTCCTCTTTCCCTATGGAGTTTTTACACCCAAATCTGATGATTAATTGCTTCCACACTTCAAATGGCATCAGAGAATCTCTTTTCTTCTCAGATCTCAAATCCAGGAAGATTTTATTGCTTCTTCACCTCCGTAAGCTTTCTATTTGATAGTCCAGCGCAGGCCTACCAAGATGATCAGGGGACTGGAACATCTTTCATACAAGGAAAGGCTGTGGGAACTGGGGCTGTTTAGTCTGGAGAAGAGGAGATTGAGGGGAGATCTTATTAACATTTATAAATATGTAAAGGGTGGGTGTCAGGAGGTTGGGACATTCCTTTTTTCTATAGTAGCTGGCAACAGGACAAGGGGTAATGGGATGAAGTTGGAACACAAAAAGTTCCACTTAAACATAAGAAAAAACTATTTCACCGTGAGGGTGAGGGAGTCCTGGCACTGGCTGCCCAGAGGGGTTGTGGAGTCTCCTTCCTTGGAGGTCTTCAAGACCCACCTGGACATGTTCCTATGTGACCTGATCTCGGTGAACCTGCTTTTGCAGGGGTGTTGGATTATATAATCTCTAAAGGTCCCTTCCAACCCCCACCATTCTATGAAATGACGTTATTACCTCAAATCAGGGATAAATTTGTACAACAGAATCAAGTGATCTATTTTCCAAAGAGCTTTTGCAGTTACTTAAGAGACAGCTATTGTTTTGATGATAGTTCAAATTCTTCATGTGTTTAGAAAGGTAGCAAGCTTTTGGAATATGCTTTGCTTGGCAGTGGGTTAACTTCTGTGTCTGATGGTAAGTAAAAGGATTGTTTCAAGTATTGCCATAAAATGATTGTCCCTTCCCTCTGTACCTGAAAGACCAGGAAGAAGGTCTATCTGGGTGCATATGCTCTCTGATAGGTCTTGGACTACTACAATCATTTCCCAGAGTTGAATTTCTTAGCTTGAAACAAGGACAACAAGGATGATTTCTATGGTATGTTAGGTCATGATAAGTTGTTTTGAAAGCTGTTACTTTCACTTTGAGACTATAATTGTTGGAAAAGCACTCCATAAGGAACACTCATAGAATCAGAGAATGATAGGGATTAGAAGGGACCTCTAAAAATAATCTAGTCCAACTCCACTGCTCAAACACAGCACTGCATCCAGGCAGGTTTTTAAAACCTCCAGAGAAGATGACTCCACACCCTCCCTGGGCAGCTTGTTTCAGTGCTCCATCACCCTCAAAGTAAAATAGTTTCTCCTTAAATTTAACTGGAATTTTTTGTGTTCCAGCTTTTGTCCATTACCCTTAGTCCTCTCACTGGACACTACAGAAAAAAGGGTTGCCCCATCCTCTTGACATGCACCTCTTCTCCAGACTGAACAGTCCCAGATCCTGCAGCCTTGAAAACCCAGAATTAATATATACATAATCCATGGCAAACATTCACAAGTAGATTACTATGTTATTTAAAAAATATGTTTTCATGTTTTACAGTTTTCTTCACTTGGAAGACATCATCTCACTGTATGCTAGATTGTACCAATGATTTTTATGCATTGAAGTCAGTAAGTCTTTTTGTATCAGTGGGCTATAAGTTCTCATAAAAATTAAAGCATGTGGAGCTGTTAAAAACTAAAATAGATTGGGAAAAAAAAAAAGCATTGGATAAAGTCCAGCTTGGAGATTTATTCCATTTTTTTATATGAAAAAGGTGAATGTGCTTTATGGACCCCCTGGGTAAAACAGATTTTAAAGGTTGTGAATTTTAATATGAGTGTATGAAACCATATGGATTTGAATACAATTTATGAACAATGTACACTTTAAATTGTCTACTCATAGCACAAAAAACATCTCATCACTAGTTTCTTATCATTCTGAACTTTCCCTTAAATCTTATAAAGCTGATAAAAGAAGCTTTGGAGATGTCACAAGTTTAAACAGTTTTTCTATCATCAAGTCAGTAAGATTTCATGTATTTTCAGACAATTTTATGATTTATAGTTCTCACATTCCAGTCTGGTTCTGACTATAACAAGGTACCAGCAACTGTCACATCCATGACTCACATTATTAATCCACTGCCAGACTCTGTTTGAACTGCTACACTTATAAAGGAGACAGCATGAAACTTTAGTTTTTTTCAGACTGTCTGCTAGATTCTTAGTGAGTTTAAACTAAAGAAGTTCCATGGACTTCAATACAATTCCAGCCAAGTACTGCTACTGATAGTCTTTTGGTGCTTGTCTCAACTCTATCGACTTATTAGGTGTCCGAATAACAGTAGCATCTAAGAGTCACAGAACATATATTTTAGACCCACAAAATAAATATTTGAAGATGACAGTGATAACAGAAGGCTTCTAATGCACAGGTTCACCAAGAAAAATCTTAAGGCACTTACTACATTCAATAATGAATTTTAAGAACCCTTTTTTTCTAGTGTGTCTTAGTACCTTCTATACCATCAAGCCATCAGTATTAATAACAATTTTACTCAGGATGGCATGGATCTCAAGGCATACAATCTGACTACATTCCTCTCATGCTGCAATCTTTACTGATAGCTCATAGACACAAAAAATTTCCTAATAAATGGATAATGGAGAAAAATCAAAGTTTGAAAAATTTGTGGTGAAATGTGGTAATAAGTTTGGAGATTAAATTCGTGTTTCAGTATTGAATCAGAGATGATAGAGGGATCTTTAAAATCAAAGCAAGCTGACTGGATACTATCTATGCAAGGAAGGTTACAATGAAAGCAGAACAAATGGCACAGATACATTTGGTATCTAAAATTTTTTAATAATAGAAGGGCAAGATCATAAAAACCTGGAAAAGAGCTTTAGCTGAAGATGGGTAAGAAGGAATGTATCCTAGCCTATTTGGTCTTTGGCCCTTCTTATCTTCTATCTGCATAATCTCATGAAATCTTTGTAGTTGAACTGAGTTGCCTGTCCCTTCTTATAAAGGTCATACATTCTCTTCTTTCCTTTAAATCCAGTCAAAAGTAGTCTTCTTTCTTTTCTTCATCTTTTGATACATAGAGACAGCCTGCTCCTATACCTTTAAGTTTTCCTTCTTCAAGAAGACCAGCCCTCCTGTGCTCATTTACCCTTTGGGATTACCTCCTGTAGCAAATTAATATTTACAAATATCTAAATGGTGGGTGTCAGGAGATTGGGGCATCCCTTTTTTTCTATGGTATCTAGCAACAGGACAAGGGGTAACTGGATGAAGCTGGAACACAGTTCCATTTAAATATAAGAAAAAACTATTCTGCTGCAAGGGTGATGGAGCACTGGAACAGGCTGCCCATGTGATTGAGGCTCCTTCTTTGGAGGTCTTCAAGACTCACCTGGACATGTTCTAGGTTAACCTGCTTTGGCAGAAGATTTGGACTAGATGATCTCTGAAGGTCCTTTCCAACCCTACCATTCTATGAAAAGGATCTGGAAGACCATTTACATAGAATAAAAAGTGAAAAGGAGAAAGATGCGCTGATGTATACAGGAGTATACATGGAAATAACATGGAAAAACAGACGGGAAAAGTTAGATTCTCAAACCCCTGAAAAGGACAAGTTTTCAAGAAAAACAGAGGTAAAAGGATTGAAAGCACTGGGAGAACATCCAGGAAGAGGACATCTTAATTGAAAGACTCCAGAGGGGTTGTGGTTGGACTCCAGAACAGGCTGTGGAGATCAATTTGGAGATCATTAAAAGTCATCTGGACAGTGTCCTGGGCAACTGGCTCTAGTTGGCCCCCTTTAGCAGGAAGGTTGGACCAGATAACCTCTAGGGTCCCTTCCAACATCAAACATTTTGTGAAAATCTGTTTATTAATATCTGAGAAAAAAAGGTGGAAGTTATCTTTGGAGAGTGAAAAACATGCTTCAGCTGAAAGAATCTAGGATAGACTTGGTGGATATGACTCCATAACTATAGGGATAATTACATTGGAGTTTAACTGTTGGTAAAAAAGATAGTAAAACTACATTTAAATGGTGAATTACAATACTTAATATATATAAATGTAAAAAGGACAGAAAAAGAAACAGATTATCAACTCAGAAGATTGGAAAGACTAAAGTCACTGGAAGAACAAGGAAGATCTGAGAGCATAATGAATGAGAAATATCTATGTGTATAGAGGGGTAGAAGGAGGAGATGAGAGCTGCCCCTTTGGACGTCTTACTGTATCTTTCTTTCCAATGGAGACTAGTAGTGAGGTGCTGGAGAAGATCTACCTAAAACTAAAACTGCAATTAAATTAAGGGTGTCTTACACTTAATTTTGGAGTTGAAGTACTCGGAAGACCAATTCAAGTTAACTGAGGCTATTTGCATTCAGTCGAAACTTTTACCATCTGATTTGCAAGGTAAATATCCACATGTGAGCTGATCACCTTAGACTCTCTCCACAGAGAGTGAAGAGAAATATGTATCTCTAGGAAACAACTTGGGCTGACTTATCTTTGACCCTCACATTTGAATGAGTTGGTCTTTTATCTATTTCTTTCCAGTGACTGAAAAGAGAATCTTAGGTAATTAGATCCATATTCAATTTCCATCATAGAGATCTACACGACCTGCTTTTGACCAGCAGAATCCCACCTTAAAATTGGTATTTTAATACATCAGTAATAATGAACACCTCCTTGTTCAAAATAACTTAGAATTTGAGAGTGGTTTTGAAATGTCTGAACAAATTGCATAGATGGAAACTGTATGAATCCACTGAGTTATATATTCTTTTATTGTTGAAATTCTGCAGTCCTAGGGATATTTACAACAACAATGATTTAAGTCCAGACACTTATTTTAGCTCTAATCATAGAAGTATTTATGTTATAAAAGACCTTTAAGATCAAGTCGAGCCTAGCACTGCCAAGTCCACCACTAAACCATGTTCCCAAGTACCACATCTACATGTCTTTTAAACCCCTCCAGGGATGATGACTCAAGCACTTTCCTGGGCAGTCTGTTCCAGTGCTTGACAACCCTTTTGGTGAAGAGAGTTTTCCTAATATCCAATCTAAACCTCCCTTGGTTCAAGTTGAGGTCATGTCCTCTTGTCCTATTGTCTATTACTTAGGAAAAGAAACTGACCCCCTCCCCCCCCCAATGATCATCTTTGCATTTCATCATCATGGCAAGATACTATGTTATGAAATTAGAGGAATGTTTCTCACCATGCTACATGGCAGTAAACAGAAATGTTCTGGTAAGAGACAGTAGTTATTGATTTTTTTGCCTTTTTTTTTTCTTTCTATTACTGAGGGGCACAATACTAATTCTGTCACTTTTGAAATGCAAATATATATGTATTTAGAATTAATATCAATACAAATACATTTGTATACACACACTATTTATATTAGAGCCTCTTCTCTATTCTAGCAGTGATAACAGAACTAAAACTTTCCTTGAACATATCTCCTCTAACATCTGCTTGCTTTTTCATACATACACATTTGAGTCAAAATTCCTTGAACTTATTCACCTCTCTAACTACTTAAGTGGCCCAGAGAGTATAGAAAAAGGTAATTTCATGCAAGAGACATTGGCTCGGGACAATTTCAAATAAATATGAATTATGACAGTTATAAAAGTAGCAATGTATTCCATCTTCCCTCTTGGGTATGTGTTTGTCATCATTCCCTCTGTATGGGTCTAAACTCAGTTTTAAAGAAGGAAGTTTAGAAAAGTACAGATACATGCTGCAATGGATGGCTCAGCATAGCTGTTTGCATTGGAACAACATATTTGCCCAATTTATTTCCCTTCATTCAGGCTGGAATGGCTCTAATCATCTTTTAGCTTGTGACCTAGAAGAAACTTGAAACCATTAAAGGCTTCAGATTGCCAGACTAGCAGGCAACTGCCAGGCATTATTGACTCTGTTCAACAATATAGTCTCAAGCTATTTGCATTAGCTCTGTGCTGCTAGGCGAGCTGTCATCTGACTGTTTCCACCAGTTTTCCTTCACCAAAGAAGCAGTCTAACCCTCAACTTTCAGTGTTTATAAAGCACTGTTCTCTTCTATTTAGGAGTGAGTGAAAGAGTTGAAAGCTTAGACTGGCATTCTTCACCTTGACACTGTGGAAGCACTTTAGACTGTAGAAGCACTTCATCTCATTAGCTCAGTGTCTGCCAACACACTGGAATACTGCATGGAAATGTACCTTACTTCCAAAAAAAATAATGAAGCAAGAAGGACGAAAAAAAATACATTTCATACAAAATAAAGGAAGTGTTAGAGTCTGTAATGTACTCCAATTTGATCCCACAGAGCTGTGAAGAATTTTTTTTTGCTTTGAGAGATATAAGAAAAATCAAATATAGAAATGGAGGCTACAGGAAACCTCAAAAGGTGCCATGGATCTACCTTTAGTAATTAGGCAGCATAAGGCTACTTAAAAAGATATGCTGACAAAAAAATCCCAAAGCTTTAGGGCAGATAAGTCTCTTGATAACAGATAAGTATCTTTATAACATCTATGGAAGTAGGGAATTTCTAGGGTGATGTTTGCATAGCCATGATGTCAAACTCAAGGCTAACAGAAAAAGACCAAAAGATACAACTGTATCACAAGAAAAGATCAGAAGTGTTTCAAGGCATCTTCCTTTATCAGAATGGAGCCAGATGCAACTTGGATCATCCAACAGTCACTGTTGATGTAATCATAGAGATTAAAAAATCCTCTGAAACTCAATTCTGACAGTCACTTAATCCAGAGTGCATCAACAGGATATATTAATATGCACCAGTAAGAGTTTGATGTACCAGAAGAATACTCTGTACCCACATCTTTTGTCTACTGCTGATGGTATTGCTCTTATTACTTTTCACCATACTCCCTCTCAAACTCTTGTAATATTTTTTTCCTAAGTAAATATTAGGGTCACAGAAACAGAAAAATTGAGTTGGAAATAGTTTTGGAGATTTCTAATCCAGCCTTTTGCTCAGAGGATGTCTAACATCAAGCTTAGATCAAATAACACAGGGTCTTTCCAGATGTGTCAAAAGTTTCTGAGGACAGAGCTTCCAAGGTCTCTAGACAATCCAATCCAGTCATGTATTCTTCTTATTAAATATAAGAAAAAAGCTATTACAATCAGAATTTCAACTATTGCTAATTGAGACTTTTGACCCTTATTTTCTTGCTATGCATTCTGAGAAGAATTTGACTGTTTTCTACTTCTGTCTTCAGTTATGTAAACTGGAGGTGTAGAGATTTTCTGGAGAAAGGGTTGGCATATGTGAAGCTCGACACAATATTTCAGATTAAATTTCAGAAACACTAAATATAATGAAATAATCACCTCCCTCGACCTGCTGGCTCTTTGTTAAATCGTTCATCATAGAGGCAACCTATATACTGCAAGGAATAGTTTTTGCCTGTTGAATATCAGTCACTCTCCTGTCTGTATTGATGCACAGGCCTAATCTGCCCTGGATGTAGAATTTCACATGTGTCTTCATTGAAACTCATAGTACTTCTCCTTGTCTGTCCCTCTAGCTTCCTCTGAAAGGCAGCCCTACCCTGCTGTGGTTTGAGGATACCCCCAGGGTGTCACTTGTGAATCGGAAAAAGCTGTGTTCCTGTCTCATTCTCCAGGTTTTCAGTGGGTACATTAATCAGGATAGGCACAATACCTCTCAGGAACATCATTTTATCCTGGCACAGATAGATTTCAAACAGTAGCTAGCTGTTACTTATCAAACTACATAAACCCTTAGAAATTATGCACATCTGAAGTGAGAAACTTCAAACAGTTGAACACAATTCGAAGTCTGGAAACCCAAGCAGTTTTTCACCCACCCTGCAGTCCACTTGTCTAGTCCATATCTTTTTGGCTACAATCTGACTACAGGGCCGTTGAGTAATATCCCATCAGAAATCTCACTGAAGTCTGGCTCTTCTTCCTTCTTCTATTACACATAAACCGTAGTAAGTGTTCTCTTTTTTGTAGTTTTCTTTCTGCTCATCCTACTGTATATACTCCCAGGCATACTTGTGTTACTCAGAATTCAGAAATAGTTCATTTGAGAACACTTGTAAAGTCTATAGTGATGAACATATCTACATTACCATGCAGTTAATATCAGCATTACACAGAAAGAACAAAGCAGGACTATTCCAAGGGCACTGTGGACCACATGTCTAAAGCTTATACAATGTTCCCAAAACAGCCTTGGCTTTGATATCTCATCATCCAGTGCTTGCCCAAAAAGGCTTCTTCCTTACTTTTTTCTATGTTGTTACCTGAAAGAGTTATCGATGAATACTCTTACTTCAGTTGAACACTTTTAAACAAACTAGTCATCAATGTTGACCGATCAAAGCATAGACATAAAGAGAAAGCAGAAAGGGAAGATAGCTTAAGAATAAAACCACTGTAAAAAAAACCCCAACCCCTGAAATAAAGCAAGTGAAAAAAGCCCAAGCAGCTGCTGAGCATCCAGTCCCTGAGAATGTGCTCAGGTAAGCCATGTCTCTGAGTTTGTATCTAGTCTGATATGAAAGAAGCATCATTTGTAGAAACTGTTAATTACAACCAGGAGACTTAATGCAGTAGAAATTAACTCTTATGGTACCATGGCCTAGGTACTGGCACAGCAAATCCTCAGAACTATAGGTCAATGGTATGGTATGGAGAAAGCTAGTTTGACAGACAGATAAAAAAGCTAGTAGGTCACCTTTTTATGCTTTATGAGAGCAGTAAAAATGCAGTATAGAAGAGTGGAGATCAATTCTGGTTCTTGGCAGATGTGCAAGGCATGTGTTTTGTATGTGCTCTTTACGAAACAGGGAATGCTCAGTGGAGCTCTGAATCCTCTGAGTCAGAGCCCAGACACTCTGTGAAATAAAAACCCAGACATCAGTCTGGCTGAAGCATTGGAACTAAGCTGAACACACGTGTGATTACTTGTGTAGGTGACAAAAGAAAATGGAATATAAAGTACTCTAGACAGTTAATAAACCTGTCTTACAAGCTTCTCTTTGTCCTCAGTGAAAAAAAAAAACCACAAAACAAAACCCAACCAAAACTCAAGTGCAGCTAAACAGAAATGTCAAATGTTTTAGAAGAGACAGTTATTAGGTTTTCTCCCTGCAATAAAAAAGAATACTTTTTCAGAATATTCAGGGAATATTCACAGCTTTGCAGCCTAAATGTGCTTCTGGTCTGCACTAGCAGAAGTTAACATATTAAAGATTGTTTTATTTTGAATCATTAACATATATTATTCAAACTCTGTTGCAGGGTTTGGATGACCAGTAACAGTTGTGAAATCTAAACTCTCTCATAGCAGTGTGCTTGCTCATGTGGTCTTGGAAGGCTCAAACACCAGAGTAATCCTTTATCACTATAAGTATCCTGATATCAGATATATATAGGAATAGTTTTGAGTGAAAACAGTATAAAAATTGCTGACCAACATTTTTTGATTCTTTCCCCACCTCCTTCCAACTTTAAAAGGAAAGGGCTGCAAGAGGGAAAGGAAATAATAATAAAAACGGATTTTTCCTACGGTTAACAAGTATCCCGAGAGACTGTCACAGTGCTACTGTTGAGCAGCATTTGTGATGATCACAATGAAAATAAATGGATTACTTCAAAGAAGCAGCTGATAGTGTTTTCATTGTGATTGCCAAAAGCATCTGTTTCAAGAAGGGAGACCATGTAAACATTATGTATTCATTAAATTATATTGAATAACATGCTTTCCACAAGTGATAATGCATTTCAAGTTTAAAAGAAGTTACCTCAGTTTCTGTAACATTCCTTCCCAAAGCATTAAAAATCTTTGATATATAGAGGTCATGAGATCACAGGGTGGAACGCTGAAGGTGGAAAGTACCTCTGGACATTGCCTGGTCCAATTGCACAAAGCAGCGTCAGACACAGGATCATGCTTAGCTGGGTTTTGAATGTTTTCAAGCACAGAGACTCAACAGCCTTTCTGGACAACCTATTCCTGTGTTCAGATACCCTTGTGGAAAAAAAAAAATCTTCACTTTAAACAAAATTTTCTGTATTTCAATTTGCGTCTAACATTTCTTGTCTTGTCACCAGGCATCACAGAGTCTAGTTTTCTTTTCTCTTTTTTTGCCACCCACACACCTTCTTCTCCCATCAGACATTTAAACACATGGATACCCTCTGAGCCCTCTCTTCTCCATACTGAGAAACTCCATCTCTCTCAGCCTCTCCTTTTATGACAGATATTCCAGTCCCTTAACCATCGTGATCTTTTGATAGACTCATTCCAGTAAGATCACATCTCTTTTTTCCTGGAGAGCCCAGAACGGAACCCAGTACTGCAAAGGTGGATCTCCAGAGAGGAGCAGAAGGAATGAATCATCTCCCTCAACCTGCTAGAAATGCTAATGTTAATGTGGTCCACAATAGTGTTGGCTTTCTTCCCCACCAGAGTGCATTGTTGGCTCATGATCAGCTTGTTTTTCACCAAGAGCCCCAAGTCTCTTTCTGCAGTCGCTTTTCTGATTGTACTGATAGATGGAGTTATTTCTCCCCTGGTGAAGGACTTTCTGTTAACCCTGACTGAATTTCACAAGGTTACTGTTGGCCCATTTTTCTAGTTTGCTGGGGTCTCTCTAAATGAAAGCATAGACATCTGGTGTATCAACCTTTCCTTCCTGTTTCACATGGTCTGCAGATTTGCTGAGGATGCAATCTATTTCATCACATAGGTCAATAATTAAACTGCTTAGTGTTGGGCCTAATATAAACCTTTGGGACACAAGTAGTACCTAGACTCCAATTGAACTTCATGTCACCAACCATAACCCTTTGAACCCCATTGTTCAGCCAGTTTTCAAACCATCTCATCATCCACTTTACCTCAGCCATACTTCACCATCTGTCTATGGAGATGTTATGGGAGATAATGTTAGAAGCTTTACTGAAGTTAGGGTTGTGCCTTGTTATAGAAGACAATAGGTTAGCTGAAGATGGTTGAAGAAAGTCTCAACTTCCTGCTATTCTTTCCTAGTAGGAACAAGACACGCATTCCTTAAAGAGGTCTCTGATTATCCTATAATGAGTCTCTAGAAAGTTTCAAGGCAGGATGAAGAAACTGCTGTGCAAACTGCTGCATCTCTTGGCTGCACTCTGATGAAGATGGTGAAGGAGGAACTGTAATCAAGGCCATCATCCCTGCAATAGGAGCTAGGCTTGGGACACCCTAAACTAGAAATGAACTATTTCTAATTGTGCTAGCAGATACTTGTCCACATTGCAAAGCAACCACCACGTCTTGACACAATTCTTTTTACTTTTCAGGCCATGGATTTGCTACAAGAGAATATCTTGTAAAATTTATACTTAAACTCACAGTGTTGTTAGCCACTCCTTTATAGAAGTCCCAGCACTTACCACAACATAAATAATGTGTCTTACTTGACAGTAAGGAAAGCTGGTCTGACAGATTGAAGGCAGTCAGAGTGCAGTAAAGGCAATTACAGAAGAAATGAAACAACAAAACCAATCTTGTGGTATATAGTTCCTCAAAAACCAGAATGCTAAATACTGGGCTAAGAACAATCAGAAAGTTAACTGGGTCAGCTTTTGCCTCAGAAGTTCACATAAGATTTTTTATACTTCCATGGTCACATTCTTCAGGTATTTTTTGTACTAAATATCATCTTGGTCCCAGAAATGTGACACACGTTTGCCCAGTGTACTGGGACTTTGCAAGGCTATGCAAGTTAGTTTGTGTGCTATACTGTGAAAGCTGTGCTGTAATTGCAAACCACTTTTCCTGATGGGAAAATTGAATCTGTCAATGCACAAATGTTAGATATCAAAGACTAGCCTACAGAACAGCAAGAAATTTTCACATACCATATATGCACCAATACATACATGGGAGAGGAACAATTGTCTACTTTGTTTTTGTGAATTCATTTCTCTTTAAAACAGCTTTGTCTGTTCAGGTCTAGTGCTGAAGAAAAATGGCAAATATTGTGTTAGCTAAAGTATTATATAGTGTAAAATAACCAGCTCCATGTGGTGTCAGTCATGAAAACAATATGGAATATCTGCCTCAATCTGACTTGTAAATCAGAAAGGCTAAAAGGCTTTTCTGTCATAAGGTTTATCGGAACTGCTGGTGCTCAGCACTTCACTTACTACCAGGGGAAATGAAGCAAAAATAAGGAGAATGAGGAGCATTTTAAACTATAAATTATTATTTATAGTTCCTTAATATGTACACAAAGTCCAAACAATCAGAATGATTGGACTGTGCTATGTTTTGTATTGTCCTGATCTGGAACGGCAGCCTGTATATACATTTTAAAAAAACCCTAGTTTTCCTTTTGAATCTTGTGCTGTCAGACATATAATATATGCATACAGTATATGCTTTAATACTTGTTGGTGCTTAGCAGGAATTCTGTTTGCATTAAACTGAAAGATTTGAAGTGCTTTCTGGATGAATGACTTGAGGACAGCACGTCCTTTGCTCTGCCATGCAGCTGCAACAGTGGGCTGATGTGCCTGGCTGCACTGAGCCCCTGGCAATCAGTAGGGCACATGGCAAGGCTAGGGAGAGTGAGAGAGCAGTTGCTGCTGAGGGAGAGCCAAAACCGAGTGCCTCCTATATGATGAGACAAAAACTTCATCCCTGGTTTCTGTGGATGACTAAGTTGTATAATCACCTCCACTATGAGGAAGCTTAACAGCAATAGCTATCATATTTTTCAGGCTGTACCTGAACTGTGCCTCTGCAGCACTGGGAAACATAAAGTAGGTTTAAACAAATGAAGTTGATTTCAGAGCCAGTCTGCTGAGAGAGTGCCTGAATATAGACACAGCTTTAGAAAAATGTCCTGCTTCTTTACTAGATGTAATTGATATGCTGTGATGAAAAATTTGGCAAGCAATTAGTTTATCCTGATATCAGTTATCTGTTTTAAAACAAGTTTGTAGGGCATTCTACCACATCCCAGGCAGAGATTGTTGCCCCTCAGAGACCATATGACAGCTAATCCTTTGTATGGGTACTAGTGACTACCACATTACAAATTAGTTCCAACCACTGAGTATTCACATCTGTTGTTAACACCATTGGAAACTGCAGGAAAAACATCTAGTTATAATGTTTCAGAACTGAAGGCAATCCAGAACTTGGAAAGTGTTAGCAGCTTTTTGTTTCTACTTTTATTTGTTGAGGAGCATAGGTTTCTCTCAAACACAGGAAGTTAGATCCATCTGAGCTACTGATCTCCATATTGTTTCAACACTTCTCATTCTGGGATGTTGTGTCTGGGTCACTGTAACAGAATGCATTCAGTCTGAGGAAGAAATGAGAGATGTCTGAGAGGAAATAAGTCTGACGAAATAAAGTTGAATATATAAAATGTGCTTCTAAGTAGAAATGACTTGCTGTACACCAAAGTCAGATCCAAATATCCTTTGTGATCAACAGCAGTGTTGAGCAGCTGGGTAACAGAGAATGTATTCAAGGGAAGGAAAACAGCTGCAAGAAGCAGAAGTTGCTGAGGATCTGTTAACGAAATATGGACGTTAGTCCAGAGGTACTTGGCATAAAGATGTCCTACAGTTCATATAAATGTAAAAGATATACAAAAGGCAACTCTGTCCACTAATGTTTGAATAGTCAGAAGCATGCAGAACATCTATAAAGAGCCACTCACCAAGGAGAGCTGAATAAGATTATATGAAACATTTCACCTTCCTTCTTTCCTGTGCACAATTTTTTAGCAAGAATTAGGCAAAAGCAGTTCTATATGTGTACATATGTGCACATATATGACATGTATTACCTTCTTCTGATATGAGGTAAGTGCTTCAAAGCACCAGGGTTTTAAATCACTCTACCATTCTTATCCATGTTGTTACATCTGCTTGTTAATTTCTGCAAATTTCTGTCATTCTGCTTCTAGAGATGTGCATGCACTTCTTGCCATGTTTGTGAAGTCCTCTGTAGCTGCAGAACGCATATTCATTTTTACACCAAATATAAGCAAGTTCTTATATATATATATACAGATATCTTTATTAGATGGCTTTAAACTACAATTTAGTTAAATCAAATAGCTAAGGCAAAAATAATGAAACTAATGAATAAAGCTGAGTTTTCAGGTGAAAATTGCCCCAGTGATGAAGGAAACCTGCTGCATATTTACAAAACTCCAGATAGATTGCTACATCCATGTGTGAGAACTTCAAAACAATTGCCAGTACTGACGCTAAATTATTCTGGCAATCAGAGACATAGTACTAAGGATTATGAAGTCCTACTGAAAGTGGCAAAAGTTGTAGAAATTCCTTCAAGAATAGAATGTTATATTTGCCTAGATTGGACTTGTAGTCTTGCATATGATATGTAATTTTCTTTCCTGTCTGTTGCTAAAAATTGCAGGAAACTCAGAAAGAGACTTTTTTTTTTTAGCTCAAGCAGATACTAGAGGTTTGCAATTGACCTCAAGCTCTATGCTGACATAATACAGCTTGTAGTTAGCTGTCAAATTCTTCAGAGACTTGTATATATTTTTAAAATGTGTTTTATAGCATGAGGAGCTAAATATATAAATTTTATAGCAGTGCATGTGTATGTATAGCCTGGTTAGTCTATTATAGAATATACTGAACACCAATTTTATCGTATATTGGCTTAGAAGTAAATTCAAATGTACTCTCTTCAACCATTAACTCCTCCAGATGTTATTTTCTCTGACATTTTAAAATAAATGCACAATCCATTTGCAAGCTATCCCGTAATACACTAAGTTGAAACTCTTTTGCTAAATGTAGAAACTTTAAATAATTTCTGTTTGAACAATCTGTGTTGTCTGGATTGAAGCATAACTTTTGAAAATCTTATTTGAGATAAATGTTCTTGTAAGCTAACATGAGATCAGAGTGAGTTTGTTATGATAGATTTAGATAAATTCATTCTCTTTTCCCCTCATTCCTTCAGATTTTCTCTGGACAAATGAATTTTCTAGGGACTTAAAATAACTGTAAAACCACATCTTCTATTAGCATCCTATTTTCTGTCATGCATCTCTGTAACCTTCCAGTCAGAGCTTCCAATATTTTTATTCAATACACTATTTTTGAGATTTTATTGTCTCAAAGTGATTGATAGCTAGGAATAAGGAATACTCCAGGCAATAATTTCATCTATACTATGCATGCCAGGACAGTTTTTGGTTTTCTTTTCTTTTTTCCGTCTGTAAGCACAGTGTGTATGTTGGTATCAGAACAGCTAAAGTGCAGACTGACACCAGACACAGCTGGATAAGGTAGAAGCAGCTGTGTTGCTGTGTTTGCTGCATGTTGGTAGTGTTGGCAGTACCAGGATGGAGATCAAGAAGATCCAGCATCCTGGAGAAAATACCTCAAAAGTCAGAACTCTCTGTGCTGGTGTGCAAACCAAGGGCAACTCATCCAGAATGCAGTATCATACCACTATTGATCCCAGGGCTTCAGCATCACAATTGGTTTAAGATATTCAAAGTCAAACAAAGTAAAATTGCCCCATTTGTCTCTCTTGTTTAACATTAGCACTTGTATAGCTGGTGGTGAGGCAAGGGAGCTCTAACTAGAGACTGGTTGGATGAGGGAGACAGTCTGGCAAAACAAGAGAAAAAAGAAGAAAAATTGCTCATCTGCAGCTTCAGCTCTGCTTCACAGGAGCTATAGAGGCAAGAGGAAAAATCAGGCTACCACCAATTTAGAAACAAGGTTCTGTTTACTGGACCTCATGCACAAAGGACATTGTTTTCTCTTTTTTTTTTTTTTCTTTTAAGCAGAAAAAAGTTGTCTCTGGACTTTCTCTATACTATGCTCTTTCCTTTATTCTTGTTTCTGCTATATGTGATTTGTATGTGAAGACTTCAGTGCAGAAAGAAATCTGGGTAGAATTCAACACTGGAATAGTTAGAAGAAATAAAAAAAGTGAAGTTACTTTAACTGAGACTTTTAAGAAAAATGTGAGAGCTTGGTGAAGGCAATGAGACAGGCAGATTTAATTCCAATTTTGTGTTTGGCTGTCACGTACTAGGTTTGCTCAGATAAAAATAAAGGAATTGTTTTGATCTACAGCTGTATAAGTCAGTGTATCGGTGCTGTAGGAAAGGAAATTAAGTGACGTTTGATTGAGTTGGAATGATACTGTAGCGGAATGCAAGTGACAAAAGGACCGAAGGATTATCATTGATTACATAGTAAATACAAAATTTACGGAGTTTCACACCCTTTGGATGACTGGAAGGGAATTTTTCTTTCTGGTTTTTTTTTTTTTTAGAAACATAAGGATTTTTTTTGTTGATAATATCTCTTTCAGTACATAAACTATGAAGAAAGATGGAAATCTGAAAAAGTTAAAAGAAAGTCTTTGTAGAGAGATTTATAGGGAAACTTTTTGATGTAGGGATAACTATCTCTCCTTAAATTAGGAAGCAGTTTTGATTGTTCAAAGAGTCAAACAATGAGATAACAATGAGGAATATGCTATTTTCTCAGAAACTTTTAGATCTTTGGTCTGGATATGATCTGAGACTACTGTCAGTGAAAAAGCTCTCCCTGCCTTTCCCTTCACCGACTTCAATTATTTTCTGTATGTTCCTTTGAACATCTTCACAGTTAATTTTTATCTTCATTATAGTTAAGTCCACTACACCATGAAAGATATTTTCCTTCCCATTCTTTTAAGTAAAGTATGCATCAGTGTAGACATGGTATAGGACTTGATTAATGTCATGGATCTAATTCAGCTCTCAGTTGCAGGGTAAAATCCATAACAGACTTTGGCCTAGTGTGGGTAACATATAAGCCATCATGTTAAGAAAAACATTTGTAGAAAAATCAGGTACCAAGTGTTCGGTAACTAGGTATACAAACAGTTTGAATTTATGAAAATGCCATTTTAGGCAAAACAACCACCCTACTTAGGAGGGGAAATAAACTTACTTTAGTCACTCAGAGGCTTGGAAGAGCCATCATTCATTCATGTTTATGCATCTGTTTAAAATTTAGCCATTGCTGACTCTTCAATTCCACATGCACAAGGTCATCAACTGACTGGTTGTTTCTTGCTTGACTTGAATAGTCCATTTACCTAAGTGAGGTTTTTTTGTTCCAAGGTGAGAGAACTACTCAGAAACAAAATTCAAGCTGTAATGAAATTAAATGTATACATGGATAACTTCTTCCTGACAGTTTGAAGTAAAATATCAGGTCAGGCAGCAGAACAGAAGTTAATAAAAAAAAATAGAATCACAAAATCTATTAAGAACAAATCATTCAAGGCTTCTCCTGCTATGTTCAAGCATGTGTTAATAAGGACTCAAATCTAATATATATGTAAATATGTAATCAGATTTCACAACAATTAGATGATTTACACACAACCAACAAATCAATCAAATAAAGCAACAGGAAAAAAAGTTTCCATTTCCACAAGGGTCTGATTCAAACTTTAGAAAAATATCCTTAAAATTTTGTCTTTCTTTTTAAGGGCACCATTAATCCACTTAAGGATTAAGCTATTTAAGGCCTTCATTTTAAGCCACCATTGCAAGTTTCTTTGATTTTTTAGACACCTGTAAAGGTAAACTTATCTCCATTCCTTGGAAAGGAAAAGTGTCCAAAAGGCTCTTGGGATCTGGAAAGATGAGGTGACATCACATTGTAAGTGATAAGATGAAAGCTAATCTTTGCTTTAATTTGATAAGTATTCCTGACCTGCAATGTGTTACTTCAATATATTAAAAACTGAAATTATCAGCTCAAGTGTGTCTGTTGTTGATCTTGCCACAGCATTTCTCCCATTGTCTGACAATATAGAAACCTTCCCATTTTCCTTCTGTAACCTGAAAGATAGGGTATTGTCTGAAGCAAAACTTTTTATATTTAAGTAGTCCTCATAGACAAAATTCACCAAGCAAGTTCAGATCTAACACAGAGTCAGCAGTATTTACCAATTGAAAATAAGATAAATTTCTTATGCAAATGGATTACAGCAGGTAGACAGGGTGAAGAAGTGTGGAAACCAATGTATGTTGCCCAGGTAACCACAAACAGGATCAGTTTGGAAATACAGATGTTTTTTGTGATTATCTAAACATAAGTTCTTTAGGCTGGTTTTGACTTTAAGTTAGGATAATAGTTTCAGAAAGATTTCCTGCTGTAGTCGATTTTGGAATTTCCATTCTTTTATAGTAAATTAACAGGACAGAATTATGTTAAAATGAAAGCAAGGAACAAAAATATTAATAAACACATGTTTTTCAGCTTAAAAAAATATTTTATGTATATTAGTGATTGTATGCTCACAGAATGGTAGGTGTTAAAATGGACTTCTAAAGATCATCTAGTCCAACCCTTCTACTCAAGCAGATCCATCTAGATAAAATCACTCAGGAACACGTCCAAGCAGATTTTGAAAATCTCCAGAGAAAGAGACTCCACACTTTCCTTGAGCAGCCTGTGCTAGGGCTCTGTCAACCTCACAGGAAACAAGATTTTCCCTTAAGTTTAAATGGAATTTCTTGCATTCCAGATTTTGTCCATTACCTCTAGTCCTCTCATTGGACACTACAGAAAAAAGTGTCATCCTCTTGATGAAAACCTTTCAAATACTTGTAAATACAAATGAGGTCCTCCCTCAGTCTCTTCTTCTTCAAGCTGAACAGTCCCAGATCCCACAGTCTTTCTCATAAGAAAGATGCTCCAATCCTCTGATTATCTTAGTGACCCTGCACTGGACTCTCTCTAGAAGTTCTCTCTCCTTCTTGAGCTGGGGAGCCCAGAACCAGACACAGGACTCCAGATGAGGCCTTACTAGGGCAGACAAGACAAGGAGAAGAACCTCCCTTGACCTGCTGGCTGCACTTTTCTGGATGCACCTCAGGATGTCATTGGCCTTCTTGGCCATGAGGGCACATTGCTGGCTCATGTTCAGTTTAGTATTAATGAGAATTCCCAGATCTCTCTCTGCAGAGCTGCTCTCCAGTGGGTGAACCCCAGTGTGTGCTGATGCATACGATTGTTCCTCTCCAGATGCAGCACAGCCATTCTGGGAAATCAGCCAGTCCTCACAGTTTGGTGGCATCAGCCAACTTGCTGAGGGTACACTCTGTCCCCTCATCCAGGCTGTTGATGAAGATGTTGAATAAGACTGGCCCCAGAATCGATCCCTGTGGAACCCCAGAAGCCTCCAACTTGACTCAGCTCCACTGATAACCAGCCTCTGGGCTCTGTCATTCAGCCAGCTCTTGATCTACCTCACCATCCACACTGTCTGAGCTTTTTGATGAACATGTTATGAGACAGTGTCAAAAGCCTTGCTGAAGTCAACATTAGGTGACATTCACTGCTTTCCTCTCATCTACCCAGCCAATTATACTCATAGAAGGCTATCAGGTTGGCCAAACAGGATTTCTCCTTGGTGAATCCATGTTGAGTCCCCTTTTTACTAATGTATTTTGAGATGGCATCAGTGAGCCATCACCTTTCCATGGACGGAGATGAGGCTGACAGGCCTGTAGCTTCCGGAGTCATCCTTCTTGCCTTTTTTTCAGGCACCTCACCAGTCCTTCACAATTGCTCAAAAATGATGGACAGTGCTTTAGCAATGACATCAGCCAGCTCCCTCAGCACTTGTGAGTGCATACCATCAAGTCCCATATATCTGTGAGTGTCCAGCTTGTCCAACAAGTCTCTTACCTCATCCTCATCTACCAAGGGAAAGTCTTCCATTCTCCAGACTATCTCACTGTGGTCCATTGAATGGGCTTCTCGAGGGTTGTCCTTGGCAGTGAAGACTGAGGCAGAGAAGGTATTCAGTAGTTCTGAATCTTCTCTGTATCCTCCATCACCAGGACACCCTCCTTGTTCTTCACTGGGTTGGCATTCTCCTTAATCTTCCTTTCACTACTGATGTATTTAAAACCCCCTTCTTGTTTTCCTTACTTCCTTTGCCAGTTTTAATTCCAAAAGGGCTTTGGCCTTTCTGGTTTTGTACTCTGATGATGTTTTAAGCTGTTGTTTTATCCAGACTGCTATAAGTCTGAGATAATATTTTGTTAGACAGATTCACAAGGTTTTTGAAATACATGAAAGTGTGACCTTCAACAGCTTAACGCTCAAAGTAGCTCAAGTTGAGTATACATCATGTAAAAGGGGTAAATTTCTTGAAGGCACTTTAGGATTTGCTTGGTTAAGTGTTTTATTTTCTGACGAACATTGGAGAAATACAGGAATATCTTTGTAAACTATTGCATTTTTTTTTTATTAATATCACAATATATGCAATATATGTCATAGGTGAGTGAACAATATTTTATGGAAAATCAGGAAGATCTGAGATCTACTAACATTACTGCAAATTTTTTAAAAAATCCCCTTCATTCATTCAGGAAAAAAAAAAGAAGTTAAAAATAAAAGTCATCAAACAGGAGAATATTTTCTCAAGGCTTGTCTAATCACTTTTTAACACATCCAGAGATTTTAGCCTTCTGTTGGTTAGCTATGGATTTGCATTGCAAACAACTGTTGCTGCTTGTTTAAATATTACTTTTGCAAGGATTGGGAAGGAAAACTATTGAGATGTCATATTTCTGCAGAGTATACAAATCCTTAAATACTGGTGGTTGAGCTGATTAAGGAGTAAGTTAAATTCTCAGAGGCTGTTTTGAGACTGGCTGAAACAAGAAAGTGTTAGGAATCTATTGAGAAGCTTTACGGTTCACAGCTCAAAATCCAAAGCATGCAGAATTGCCTAAAGATCTAAGGAAATATGTGAAACTGGATTGCTGCCACCAATCTTTTCATGTTCAGGGTTATAGAATTTGACATCTTAAGACAGTCTCTATGAGATAGAATATCATTGTGCACTGTTTAGCCCAAATCATGTGATAAGCATAAGGGATAGGGTTATATTTTGGTCTTTTTCCTTTTTCTGTTGTTTGGGTGTTTTTTTCTATAATTTGACCTTGAGCTACTTTCACTTTGTGTGCAGTCTCATCACTAAGAACAACCAAGAAATACGAGTGCTTCCCGTAGAACAAGGTAAAACATGATTGCAGCATCAGATGGTATTCTTGATGATTAAAGTAAGGAGTAACTGATGTTTCAAGTGATGGCAGCATCTGAGTAGAGTTGAAAAATACTACTCTACTGCAAAGAAGTGGGATGGAAAGCTAACATAATTTCACCAGATAAAACCAAATTAAGGATATTAAGAATATAATTTAACTGGATGGACTAGATGATCTCTAAAGGTCCTTTCCAAACCCTACCATTCAGTGATTCCATGAATCTGTACTTTGCATTTTGGCAATGCTTTTGTGGCTTGAAAGAATTTAGAAATGATAGAATACAGTTTTTCTCCTTCTCAAATAACCTTTTGGAAAAGTTAAAAGAAAGATTGTTCTAGTTTAATTGATCTTTTTCCCTTACTGCACTTAATACTGTTAGAAGGCAAAGACAATCTGATGGGAAGGTGGCATACAGGACATGAGAGTCTTTGCCCACAGTGGAACAACTTTTAAGTCATAGGTTATCTTATCAAGTACCATTCTGCTTTTGAGTCCATGTACAAGACATGACCAGCTCAGGAGCCATGAAAACCACAGCGTTCTCTCCAGAAGCTGTACTGTGTGTTTTATCAAACCAGGCCCGTCTAAGTTTTATACGTATCTAGCTTTGTTCTTGCTACTTAAATCACAAGAGTATTTTCAGACATCAGGATGAATTAATTATTGAATCAACTTTTTTTGAGTGCTTTTTAGCTTGTTCAATGACCAAATAGATCCAAAAATACTGATAAATTAACTAATCATATGCTTTACTGTGAGAAGTTTACCTTAACTTACTTTACATTCAAAACTTGTTTTCACAACCTGTTTAAAGCTTTGATGACTCTCTCTAACACTGAAACACCACTCCCTCCCCCACCTCCCATCTCTTATTCCCTCACTAGGTTTAAGTTAATCACAGAATCACAGAATCTTAAGGGTTGGAAGAGACCTTGAGAGAACATTTAGTCCACACCTCTGCCAGAGTAGGACCACTCAGAGTAGGTCACATAGGAACTCATCCAGGTGGGTTTTGAATGTCTCCAGAGAAGGACACTCCACAATCCATCTGGGCAGCCCATTCCAGTTCCCCCTCACAGTGAAGAAATTCTTCCTTGCATTTCCCTGGAACCTCTTATGTTCCAGCTTGTACCTGTTGCCCCTTGTCCTATCAATGGATACCATTGAGAACAGCCTGGCTCCATCCTCCTGATACCTGCCCTTTACATATTTATAAACAGTAATGAGATCACCCCTCAGTCTCCTCCAAACTAAAGAGCCCCAGCTCCCTCAGCCTTTCATCATAAGGGAGACGCTCCACTTCATCATCTTTGTGGCCCTGTGCTGAACTCTCTCCAGCAGCTCTTTGTCCTTGAACTGAGGGGTCCAGAACTGGACACAATATTCCAGATGTGGTCTCATGAGGGAAGAGTAGAAGGGAAGGAGAATCTCTCTCGACCTACTAACTACAACCCTTTTAATACACCCCAGGATGCCATTGGCCTTCCTTCTACCATTTTGGCTTTAGAGACACAAATTTATCTAAATCTCAAGATTAATGTGTGCAAAAACATATACATGAGTTTATTAGACAAGACTTCCCTCAGAGCGAATGTAGTATGTCATGGATCTGAAAACCTACTTTCTAGGAGGGGAAATACGTAGGAAATAAGAGGCAGGTATAACTAATAAAGCTTGTCCTTAAACTGAAATTCAGACCTTGGTCTTTGAAATTGAAGAGCAATTCTGCAAGTTTATTTGCCAAAAATGTTCCTTATTAGATTTTAAAATATAGGATGCTTTTTATGGATCAGTACTTTGATGTTCAGGGTGCTACTCAACTTCATTCACTGTTTTCAATAAATTACAATATGTTGGATCTTTAGGTCTCTTATGTAAACATTTTATTATTTCTGATGTTTAGGATACCAAAAAAGAAAGAGTAATAGTCCAAAATACATATCTATATCTAGGAAAAAAATTATTTAGACTGTAACTCCATTTTTTGTGTATTCTCTAAAATTTTTCTGAATTTGCATTTTTCAATATGATAGTTAGCAGTGAATGATATCCTACACTGAAGATACTCACAAAAACACTTGCTTAATGCTGATGTTTTGATCAAATAATGATTGTGTTTTGAGAAAATAATTTTAATTAAACAACTATTTAACTTAACTGATTTTTTTTTGTACCATAGTAGAATTAGGTCACTAACATCTTTTACTAAGTGGCTCATCTAGTTCCCATACTACCAGAGCCTGAAAACCTTCCAGAGGACACTGAGAGGCATATTCATCTTGGGATTGGTGCTGATCATTCCATGGCCTGTCTCTGATCCCTTTGTTGTTGGTGATAGAAATAAATTATTTAAGAAGATAGAAAAGTTAGACTTTTATGCTGTATCAGTCTTCAGTGTTATCAATTCCTTCCACCTCACAATGAGGAGAGTAGGCAAGGTATTCCTCTGCACACAAAATGAAACCAGAAATTATCTTTGTTTCTTTTGTTAAGTGTTCTCTTCAATATATTATTTATTGAACATTAAAGACGTGAAAGGAAAATAGGAGTGGGGATTTTTTTTTCACAGTTGATAGAATTAGTTTCCTTCCTACAATATGGGATTACATGGGGAAAAAAAAATACTTCTAAGAAATACATTTCTCTTCTGTTCCAAGAGTGATATAAGAATTGAGATTAGAGGAATTAACTCTAAAAGTTTAAGATAATTACAAAAACACCTTTAGAAAGACAATCTAGGTCTATATATATAATGAAGTATGACAAGTTATCAAGGTAATGCAATATGTGCAGCTGAGGGAAAATCCAAGATGAAAGTAATATGATAGCTTAAGAAATATGAAAGTTCCTGATGTAAGAAGTGTTAAGTACACCCAGTATGTCATAAAACTACTTAACCAGAGAAAATACAGGAAATGTTTACTTAAACAGTGATGTCTCCTGTATGCTAAAATTATATAGAACATAAAAACATCTTCTGGAAATAGTGTAACAATAGAAAAGATTCAGAGTAAGTTGGAACACAAATACAAAATCTTTCCTTCATCATATCCCACAAATGTCCCTGGGAAGATGACTTTGTGCTCTCTTTGTTCCTACAGCAGAAGTTGACTCGTTTGAGATCTCAAAATACACGTGTCAGCATGATAAGCAGTAAAGCAAAATAGCTTGGGAAAAATAGTATTACTGGAGGCAGAGGAAAATTAAGCTCCATAACTCTGAGATACTTTAGTCACCTCTTGCAGGTACACATTGTACTCTGCAGATATATCACCATTTTACTATAAACACAGTGTCAAAGATTTAGTTCAAAGACTGTACAAAAATACTTGTAATGCAGAGCTACTAATTAGTTCTCTTGATTCTACCAAATCACCTCTCTCTTAGCTAATCTGTGTCAGTGAGTGTTTAAAGTCTAAAACATCAGACACAAGACAGCAAAAATAGGCAAAATATCCCCACAAAAAGGATATATCAGGGACAGGCAATTATGATTTGGTGTGTAGTAGCTGAGTGGAGGAAGGGGATCATTTTGCCAGCTGGAAAGAAATGGAAATGAAGCTGAAAAGTATGAAAGGATTCAGGGAAGAAGGAGAGAAGTTAAAAGAAGATAGTATTAATTGAAGCTGAGTTGAAAATTCTATAGTCAAAAGAGGAAAACTCTTGGATTGGAAAGCTAAAGAAGTCAGGGAAGCAATATAAATCAACTTTGACATGCCATTAAAATCTGATATACACCAAATTTATTTCTAGAATTAAATTTTTGGTGGATGAGGTTAATAAGTCTAAAAGTCTAAAGAAAAACCTAGCCACAAATTATGTCAGTCTGCAAATCTCTAGCTGGACCATGAAGTCAAGAAATCTTCACCCTTAGATTATTTTTCACTAGGACAAAGTAATGCCCGTTGCATGGTAGTATCACGTATAGTTCAAATTAGACTTCTAGGTCTTTAAGCTTCCTAGAAAATGAGAACAGAGAATCAATACTAAAAGTAACTCTAGAACTATTTTTTTCTTGTTTTTTTTTGTTGTTTTAATTCCTTGTTCATATTCTGATGCATGAAATTGTATTACTTGTAGTTTATACTGGCTTGGTTTGTTTCCTATTTTTTTTCTTTTTTCTCCCTCCTTTTATTTCCAGCAAATTCTTTCAAATGAAGAAATCATTGTCTGAAGTGCAAAGCAAAAGTTGGCTCACTTTACACTCACTATTCATGTACCATAGAGGCTTTCCAAGATACCTGCCCCAGCTGACTTCCTTTTCAAGGATTGAGCATAGTCAATAAATTCTGTTTCAAAGTTTAAATTTACAATAGACTCCATTCATAAAACTGTCATGGTAGGTTTTCTAAGAACATGTCACACTAATGCACAGAATGCTTGGAAGCTGAGTAAAAACTGAGCTGCTCATACATATCAAAGCTTTCTCCTTTATAGACAGATGGTCAACTTTCCATTGGACTCTTGGAGAGAAGGTGGGGGGAGAAGTGTTAGCTCAGAAGTACCAGACTACAATGAAACTTGTTCATAAAGAGCTGTTATATGCTCTTTGCTGTCTGTTCAGAACCCATTTTAAGAACATGACCTAACTCACATAAAATCCAAAAGGCTTCAGTAGGAACTGGAACATGCCATATGTCTGAAAAGGATCACATCTCTGGCATAAAGCATTGCTACTTGTGGGTGGGAGTTAAGAGTGTATGGCAGAAGGAATGAAATTTCTGTCCTACTAAATTTCCTCTTTGCTTTTCTATTGAAAATTATAGCTCATTTCATGCCTCAAAAACGTTCATGTTGGGCTGATAGAAATTGCTGCAATTGTGACTTCTGTAGATCCACAGTGAATCTTGATTTATTTGTGCTCTTTATATTTAGAGCAGTAAATGTATAGTATATAGATGGGTTAAAGATCATCCTATAATGGCAGCATTCCAATTCTCCTTCTGCATTGAATTTCTTTGATTCTTTGATTTCATTTTTTTCTCTATGTATTTCCAGGCAATTTCCTGCAACTGTTTCCATGCTCCTTTTGGGTTTTTTTGTGGGGACATGAAAATTTTACAAAAATAGAAACAAAAGACACTGTATAATAATTAAAAAAACCTGAAATTGAAAAAAGGACATGCAAATGTGTGTTTTAGAACCCAGATTTCTACTCATACAATCACTGTAGAAAAACAAGACTTGAACTATGTGATTTACCAAATATTGTCAACATAACAACTTCAGAAGTTCTGGTATAGCTCAAGATTGTTATTTTTCATCTTCCCTCTGATCAAGTAAAAATAAAGTGCCTCCTTTGAATAGACTGCCCACATTTTATGTCACAAATAGACCTGGAAAAAAGATTTACTTAAACCAGTCTAATATACTATGATAAAACCCAGTAACTTCATAAATTTTATATGGGTTTTCTTTTAGATACAAACTTTAAACTCTGTCATTATAGTTTTATGAGGATTTGATATTTATGAGAAATTTCACAAACTATATCTGTGCTGAATTATTGTCAAAAAATGAGAACTTCGCAAAAATACACTTCTGGGAATAACTGTAGGAGTCTGCAGAGTACTATTGCCTTGCCAGACCAATGGCATTTGATAAATGACAGTAGGACCATTCATTTCTAATGTAAATGACTGTCTCATGACAATTTTCTTTACTTGTGGCTACCCAAATCCCCACTCTTTAAACACCATTTTACTTTTTTTAAAGACTGTCATAAAATCTACTTTATATTGATATACCATACATTTCTGTCTCCAACATCAAGTGATGGTCTTAGAGGAAGATAAGCTAGACAAAGCTCATACTGGCAGACTTAACACTCATTTATTGGATTTTTTCCCTCCCTTAGGCAAGACTTTCTAGATTGTCCTTTTAAAAATTCTAATTCTGGTGAAAAGTTTTAGTCCTCAGTTGAGTAGCAATATGGGGTTTTGTCTTACATATCAAGAAAAGCAAGATCATTTTATCTTCTCCTATTCTATTCTATTCTATTCTATTCTATTCTATTCTATTCTATTCTGAAAAACTTAATAATCTTTTTCCTAACATATCTTCTAAATGCTACTGCTGAATCTAGCAAAAAAATACCTTAACAGTCCAGAGAAGTATCTTGGTGATGCTCTGTCTATACAGTAGAGAAGGGAACTGCTGGAATGACAATAAGAAGTTTTGAAGAAAGTGTTTTTTATAACATGTATGGCAATGTATCTATACTAGAAAAGAAAGAAAAATATATCTTCTCAAATTGATGATACCATTTCTAATGGTTTTGAGAAAGTTTTGAGACATAAATCTCTTTGTATTCAAGAGATAATAATTCCTAGATTAAGATTCAGAAGGCCTGAAATCTGTCTGTCCCTATATTCATTACTTGGTTTAATTTACACACCTCCAAGTTCCTTCATTCCTTTTGAAAAATATCTTTTCCTGGTCTTAATCTTTTAACATTCCTTAGAGTGTAAATTACATTCCTATATAGTGTCTATCACATAATCAGCATTTTGAAATAGTGCTGCAGCTTAGCCTCTAAGGAGAAGTGTGTAATCTTTTTCTTCTTTTTAATGTGTAGTGTATGTGTATATGTACATGTGTTTTATTTACTGTTTTGAATGAAAATGACATTGTATAACAGGATATGTTGGGCAGAAAGTTTTTACATTCCATCTGAACAAAAATACTAATTTTCTCATGTAAAATACCATTCCTACTTTTCTCAGTACACATTCATAATTTCAATGCATAAACTCCTTGCAGATGATTTTATGTGCACGAAGAATGTAAGAGATTTAGTTATTTGAATTATTGCATTAACGTGTTTGGAGCTACTTTAGTGTTTTGCTGGCAGATTACCTTTAAATTACACATTTTTTCATTGTTCACAATGCCTTTACCTATCAGACAGGGATTTTCTAGGGCCATTGACAGACCTTTTCAAGTGCAAAATGCACAGTTGCTTTTTCTACAGCTTCACAATAACCATTACATGTTCATTTTTCCTCTGATCTATCTATGAACCCAATCTAAACATGTAGAGTGTTCCTGACTTAACAAGGCATGTAAGTACATGCTCAATTTAAAGTAGAGGCTTTAGATGTATTATTTCTATTTATTGTTAAAGAGGCTTCAACTGAAAGATGAATATTGTGTATAAGCTGTCTGTTGGTCCTACAGTAGGGAGTTTAATTCTGCTCTATTTCACTTTCTTAAATCTAAGTGTAAATATTCAGATGAACCAGATCTCTTGTCCTGTTTGGTTTTAAATTGTCTCTGGATTTTCCCCATGACCATTACACTTTGATGTAGTTTAGTTATCCTTATCCTTTCATTAGGATTTAAGTGTAATGGTACATTTTACTTGAAAATATAAAATCCTATGGGTACAAGTGTGTTTTATACATTTGTGAGCTTGCTTGTCAAGTAATGCATTGCCCATTCATTCCAAAATAAAGTACTGTGCTGCATACAAATTTCCAACCAAGATTTCCAAAACGCCAAACTGTAATTTAGAATATGATGCTGCTCTTGTCCTAATCTACTGTTTCCCTGAATCAAATGCAAAACTCTTTTCCCAAGGTCAACAGTCTGTAAAAACTAAACTTTGCTGTGAAGGTAAATGGCAGTTTCCATTTCTCTGCTGTGAAGGTAAACTAGTTTCTATTCAAAATTGCAATAAAGTGAATAGATGTAAATTAATGGTTAATTGGTCTAAAATGAAGAAATATTTCAAAATTTAACTTTTCAATTCAAAAAAAAGCTTTCTATTTTTACTTTTTTATTCCTCCTTTGTCCACAGGAAATTATTTTTGAAGAATGAGTGAGCATTCCAGTTTACTGAGTTCTAATTTTCATTCTTTCCTGATAGGGGCAGATCTTATGCAGGAGTTTTCCTTCTCTTTCCTTCTTTATCCACCATTAACTGTAGAAAATATGAAAGTAAATTATAACTCAAATAGCACAATTGTTAATCACAGGTCATATTCTAAATGGACACATGCTTTGACACTTTAAGAAACAAATGGATTAAAAAAATATCAGAACTATGATAGAAAGCTACAGATTAAGAGTGCCTTGGCTCAGTAAACTCACTGAGATTTCACACATTGAGATGTTTTAACTTCATTAGAAGTATTCTCAATTTTCCCTCCTGCAAATGGAAGTCTTTCTGACTTATGGAAAATGACTCTACACTTAACAGAAACTGAAATAGCTATGAGGAGAATGAAAAGTGAACTATTAAACATGTTTCTCTACAAGATTTGATGCTAAATCTTTCACTTAAGAGTTTTAAAAGATTGTTATATGATTTTGGTGACCGAATTCAGAATGCAACCCTACCTACTGATGCATCCATAACTTTTTAAGGATGGAAACCCCACAATTGTATTCACTTTGTGACTTTGCCTTTCTCCTAAATTGATGGGATAATTGAATAGCTCTGATTCTCCTTACCATCACATATCTTGCCCTGAATTATCTGTGGATAGTTTTGATAAAAATTTCCATCTTAAAAACTATGTTTATTTTCTATTCCATTGGATTTAGATGGCTTTTAATTGATCCATGGGCTTCTTGACTGAACAAAGGCGAAGACATATAATTAAAGCTGGGAAATAAAATATTCTAAACTGAGACAAATCTTCTGTATTTCTATTTTACTTGAGTCATCTGTTACCTCTTGAGAGCATTTTAAGAGAATAAGCTAAACATTGTATTGACCTAAATATCATTGCTATGAACAGGATACATTTAATTTTAATTTAAGTTATTATAAATCCCATAGTTTACTTATTTGTAAAAATTCTGAGATTTATCAGGAAAATTCAGCTGGACTATACTCTCTTATCTAAAAGCTTGGAACCATCTTTTTTAATATTTATGTTTCAATAGCACTTATAATACTGTACAGTATAATCTCTTTAGATGCTAAAGAAATAGAAGATACTGGCTCAGTAGGTGGCACTACTCCCTTAAAATCAAGATGAAGCTTTTTCTTGGACTGGTATTTTGGGCATAGAGGTAGGAGAAGTTTTCTGTTGATTATCTGCAAAATTCTGCATTGCATCACTGCGATGATTAAAGATACTGTGCTTTTAGGAAAAGACAGATCATTTTGCCAGGACAAGTAGATGGCAAAATACGGGAAGGATAGTATGTAATTTTGATTTTGTACATATGATATTCCTTTTCATTTTTTGTACTTCCACTAATTAGCTGAATTTAGTGCAAAATATCAGGATTGTTTTTACATTAAAGCCTGTTCTGAGATAAGATAAAAATATGAATATATAATTTGGAAAAAAACTTACACAGTCTGGTAGGGTTTTGTGAAAAAATACATTGTACAATTTATTTTAAAAATCAATGTAAATAGGATAATCTATTAAATTTCTGAAAATATAACATTTTAAAATTTCAATTTTGCAAAGCACTTCATGAAGTCTCTAAGAAAATAGGAAAAATGCTAACTACTGGCAAAAATATGTGTACTTGAACACCTCACTAATAGATTCCACTTGCTCCAGTACTGCAGTTTACTTAGTTAAACTTTCATCAGGTGTCTGCATTTAGAATTAGTTTGATTTACAAATCAAACTATTGGAAGCACCTTTTGGAGAGTTCTTTGCAATAGCACAGTAAAATACTGTTTCATGGCAAAATCAACTAAACATTTTTTGTTGAGAATAGTATTTCTATCAAGATCTGCATGAACTTTACAGTCAGTATACAGTGCAGTATAAATTTAAGAAGACTGTTAGATCTATGGTATCTAATTTCATAGGTGCTTTTGAAACCTACAAAAGCTTTAAACATGTGTATTTTAGTTTGTAATAGTTCTCTTAGGCTAAAATTTAATGCATGCAATACACCTTCAGATGAAAAGAGTTATAAAAGATTTTAATGTCCTGTAGAAAATGAAGCAATTAATAATTAAACTAGACAGATGGTTTCAATAGTTAAACATTTATTTAAAATTTAAAAATTATTCAGGAAAGTTTTCCAGTAAACATTTTCTATAGTCAACATGTTAATACTACTTTTGCTAACTAGAATATCCACATGTCATTGAAGAGATTAAAGTTAATAATTTGGCAGGATATTTCTCTGAAGTGCTTTTAGGAAAAGAAAGTCACATGATATAATAAGAACAGTATTGGAATGCTTGATCCCCTAATTGCAGTTGTTTATTTTTCCATTTTTGAATCCAAGCATTCAGGCACTTTACAGCTTACATGCAGATTTTCCTTGTAAAATAAACCATCACATGTGTAACCCGTCACACTGAAAGTGAGTGAAGCTTTATGGTAACTTTGAGGGTCTTTTATGACATAGAGAAAAGCCCACAACTTCCCTGGTGTTACAGATTGTTAACAGTTGTTATTTGAATTCTTCTTAATGGATAACACCCAATAATTGCTTTGCTTTCCACTGTGCCTGCAATCTGATATCTGTAAGAAATCTTAAATCTAAGAGTCAGCTTAAAATCTTTACTAAAATATTTAAAAAGAGAATGAACAATAAAGCATCTAGTGTTTCTAAAAGCTGTGTGACGCTATTTTTAATGTCCTAAAGTTCAAGTTGTCCCCAGTTTACAATAATACTAACTGCTTGATCTCAATTTTGGCTTAAATTTATAAGAAAAGCAGAAACTGGAGTATTCACACACCAACAAGGGTGATGGTGACTATTATTTCAGTTTGAGAAAACTATGACACATTTCTGCGTGCATCAAGTCTATTACATTCATGCATTTTAAATTTTTTATTACAGATTAGCCGAAATGGAATATTCAAAGTTTTAAAGATCTGACCTACCTTCTTCTATTTCTTAGTTTAACGCTTGATAAAAAGACACATACAATTAATAGCATTCAAATCAAACCAACAAAACTTATTAGTTGTAATTGATTTTTAATTTCACATTAATTTTCTGAACCTCAGGGAGGTTTGTGAGAAAAGAAATATCTTTTCATAGTTGAAAGGGGAAATTTGTCACCAATTGTATCTTCCCAAACTAAGAGAAACCACTCTTCTCATAGTATTTAGAATGACAGTGCCATGGTGTCCTTAGCAATGCACTTGTTCAAATATATAAGGTTAATCTAATTTGAAATCCCAAGAAAATCTTAGCAAAAAGAAGCAAAAGGGACTAACACATATCAAAACAGTGCATATTTGAGACATAGGATATTCAGTCAACTTTTTAAATTTCACTCTGTTTTGTTTACTTATTATGCCTACTTACTATTAAGTAAATTATCTCATTTCTTATATTTTTCTCTATTTTTATCTCTCTCATTATCTTGGTGATAACAGTTAGAAAAATTTGTTCTTGCTTAATGTCTTACTGCAACTTACTTAAAAGCCCTGTACATTGTAGTGACATCTGTTACCTTTTTCTCAAAATGCTTAATTGTTTTCATAACAGTAAAGTTCACTGTGATTGCTGAGAATATTGGTTACTGAGGAGGCTGCTGAAAACACTCAACAAACCACTTTTGAACATATAACAAAACTCCTGACTGACCAGAGAGGTCTCTGTGGACTGGAAGTTAGTGAATGTGATACTCATCTTCAGGAAGGGATAGAAGGAGGATCCTGGGAACTACAGGCCTAGCAACCTAATCTCAGTATCACAAAAGGTTGTGGAACAGATCATCCTGATTGTCATCACGTGGCATATACAAAATAAACAAGTGATCAGGACTAGTCAGTATGGCTTTATGAAAGATAGGTCCTACTTGAGCAACCTGATCTGCCTCTATGACAAAGTAACCTGCTTACTGGATGAGGGGAAGGCTGTAGATGTTGTTTACCTGAACTGTACTAAAACCTTTGACATCATATCTCACAGTAGCATCCTGGAGAAACTGATTGTCCATGGCTTGGATGGGTGTATTGTGAGATGGACGGAAAACTGTCAGAATGGAAGGGCCCAGAGTGTGGTGGTGAATGGTGTTAAATCCAGTGATGTCCAGCCAGCAGTGCAGTGTTGGGGCCTATTCTGTTTAATATCTTATTCAATTATCTGGATGAGGGGATTGAGAGCATCCTCAACCCTCAGTAAGTTTGCTGATGACACCAAATTGGGTGGGTGTGTAGATCTGTATGAGGGCAAGAAGGCTCTTTAGAGAGATCTGGACAGACTGGAGCAACGGGCCTAGGCCAATGGTATGAGGTCTAACACGTGGCAAGTCTCATGCTTGGACTGTGTGATGGGTTTGTGTGGAGCTGTATGTGTTTGGTTACAGAGGGAGGGGGTTGCAGTGCTGCTTCTATAAACAGCTCCCAAAACTTTCCCCTCTTCTGAGTTTTTGACCCACCTCCAGCCCAGCTGGGCCAATCTGATGCCTCTGCCATCACTGTTTAAGAATGGAAATTTCTAGTGTGTTGGAGGACTTGGAAGACTAGGGCAAGATGGAGATGACCATGCAGACACCGCAGTCAAAGAAGGAGGAAAAGAGAAGTGCTGGACAAGAGATCCTCCTTCAACCTGTGGTGAGTGAGAGTGCTGGTTTTCCCCCACCATGACATAGAGGACAGTGACAAAACTAATGATTGCCAGCAGCATCAAGAGAGCCCCATGTCAGAAGGGGTGAGTGTTTTGGACTCCAACCAAGAGGAAGCAGAGGAGCTAGAGACAGTGGGATGAATGCATGTTGGATCGGTCTGTGCAGGACTACCCTGCACTGGAGTAGGTGAGGACTGGTGAGAAGTCTGCCTCCTCAGAAGTGAGATAGGAGACAGGAGACATCAGGAAAAGACTGAATGCACCCCTTCTTTCCCTGCCTCCTGTGCCACTCAAGTGGGAGAGTAGTTAACACCACTGTTATCAGGTAGATGTCTGAGCCCAGAAAGAAGAGAGAGGTGGGGGGAAGGGGTTTTAAAAGGGGCTGCTTATATTTTTCGTAATTTTTCCGACTCTAAATTGTTTTGTGTTGGATATTTATGTTTGTTATGTCTTTGATTGATGACAGTTTAAATTATGTTTCATTTTCTTCCCCAAGTCAAGTAGTCTTGTCTGTTTTGCCTGGGACCATAAGTGATGAGTGAGTCCTCCCTGTCCTTAGGGAGTTCCAAAGGCCCTTGGTGCTTCTGGCTGACATCATCCTGTGTTCCACAGATGTGATAGGCCTAAACCAGGACAGACCACAACAACCCCAGACAATGTTTCAAAGCTTGGGGAAAAATGATTGGAAAGCTGTCGAGAGAAAGAGAATCTGCCCAGAGGGCTAAGAAGGCCAATGGCATCCTGGCTTGTATCAGAAATAGTATGGCTAGCAGGACCAGGTCAGTGATTGTCTCCCTGTACTCGGCACTGGTGAGGTTGCACCTTGAGTGCTGTGTTCAGTGTTGGGCCCCTCATCACAAGAGAGACTTTGAGGTGCTGGAGCATGTCCAGAGACTGGTAAAGAAGCTGATGAAGGGTCTGGAGCACAAATTTGATGAGAAGCGGCTGAGGGATCTGGGGCTGTTTAATCTGGAGACAAGGATGAAAGGAACTTGAGAATCTTGAGCATCTTTCTTAAGAGGAAAGGCTGCAGGATCTGGGAGTATTCAGCTGAGAGAAGAGGAGACTGATGGGGAACCTCATTAATACAAGTATTTGAAAGGGTTATATCAAGAGGATGGAGTAATACTTTTTTTCTGGATGAGTTCCCCAGTGACCTTATCTAGGTGGACCTGATTGAGTAAGGGATTGGACTAGATGATCTTTAGAGGTCCCTTCTAATCCTAACATTCTGTGATTCTGTTAAGAGGATGGCATCAATGCTTACAAATACCTAAAGTGTGGATATCAACAGGATGAGACCAGTCTTCTCTCTGTAGTGCCCAGTGACAAGACGAAGACTAACAGATACAAGCTGGAAAACAAGAAGTTCCACTTGAACATGAGGAGAAACATCTTTACTCTGAGGGCGAGGGAGCACTGGAACAGGCTGCCCAAAGAAGTTGTGAAGTCTCCTTCTCTGGAGGTTTTCAAAGCCCACCTGAATGTGTTCCTGTGCAACCTGGTCTAGGTGAACCTGCTTTAGCAGAGGGTTGGCGTAGACAATCTCTACATGTCTCTTCCACTCCCTACCACTCTGTGATTCTATGATTTGGAGAAGTCTTATTCAGGAAATGTTACAAAAATAATTTGTGTGTGTATAGCTAATCCAAAGTTTATACAAACCATAACAACATTAACAATAAAATAAGATGCTTTTTTTTTTTTTAATCAAGCCAGATTCTGAATATGTGAAAATGTGTCTACAAAGAGCTACAAAAAGAACTAAGTCTCTTTTATTCTATGTCAAAAGACAGATGGTATAAACAATGATTACTAAGAGTGAAAGCTCAGTTTGCACTGTATGTCCAGATCTTGTGGGAACGTTATTTTTCTCTGAAACAAATAGATTTTGTTCATTTGTGTTTTTAGAATCTACCATTCAGAAAAGTAGTCAGCTGCAGTTGAAAGTATATGATGTCTTCAAAACAAACACTTTAACCATTGGACCCACTCCTTTCCACAGCATGTTCAGAAATTAGCTCATTTTTAAGGAGAGTGAGAGATGTCTTTTTTTTTTTTTTTTTTTTTTTTTCCAATTATGAAGGAAGAAAAGTTACTGCTCTTCATCTTAGACTTGGACATACAACCTCTGCATTATCCCTCTCAAAACCCTCTCAGGTCCCATTGGGAAAGTGAAAGTATCACTTTCATGGGAATCTCTTCAATGGACTTATTCAGAAAGGAGTATTTTGCAATTTATTCCCTGTAGTTTTGCCATTTCTTGCAAATAAAAGGTTAAAATCTGTCAGAATGAAACATGAATATAAGCATATTTATAGTCACTGATCACAACATTTTTAATAGAGTAATCAGAAATGTTAGATATTTTATTGTTTGTAGCTAGCATATAAACAGGTATCCAATATTGTTCTCTAAAATACCCTATCATTCATATCTGACTGAAAGTATATGTGGTTTAGTTTGCACAATGTTACCGTTTTCATTTATTAAAAAGCTCATTTTTCAATTTGTGAACATAAGATTGGCTTCTCATGTGAAGAGAGACATGAATTTTCCACTTGATTATGTAATTGATCCAGTTCTGATTCTAAACCTTGATTCTCATTTAGTCTCCATTAATTTTGAAAATTAAACCTCTTTTCTTCCAGAAAAAAAAAAAAAAAAAAAAGTGGTAAGCATCTCTTTTTCTGTGCTCAGTAGACACCTGCAATAATCTGTTGGGGATTTTGGATATGAAGCTGCTTAATTTTTCATGAATATTTTAAGATATTTTTGATCATGAATATTATAAGAACTGATCAGCTGTTAAACTGTAAAGCACAGCCTTACAATACTCTCAGAAAATATTTTAAACCACATTGATATCGATAAAAAAATCAGGAGGAATCTACTGCACTTGAAAATACCATATTGTTGAAAACACGCATTTTATGACTGAGAATAAAGATCTTTGCTAAAATGTATGTAATTTATGCACTGATTGTTACAAATAGCATGTGTAATTCCATATGGTGTGCTTCATAAAACTTAATGCAAACTATTGCTCCATAGCAGACAGTGGAAACTCTGTTAGAATGAAATGCACTATGAATGGAGCCCAGTGTTGGAAGGCAGTTCAAAGAAGCTTTATCTAAGCAAACTGGAATGGGTGATTTCCTTGTAGTTCTACATTAATTATTAAGCATATGCCAAGCTGCTCAGGAAAACCTGTTATACCTTTGAAATGAGGTAACACAAATATCTCAGTCTCCTGTACTCAGGAAAGGTTTGTAAAATGAAAATATTTTTTTTGCATGCTGAACCTTTCTTTAAAACCTCTTTGCACATAATTACTCTTTTCCCATAGACAGAGACTTTGAATACTCCTAAATTTAAACACTCTGACTGGCCTGTTAACAACAAAACCCAAAGTATATCAAACGATCATCATTAAACATCTCAATAAATCCTATGCAATCGTGTACTTCAAAGCGTTAATTCCAAACACAAGAATGAAAAGTGTAGCAATTGGATAAAGAGAAGAAAAACTAATAAATCCTTTTCTCAATTAAGCTATTATGAACTGTAACAATTTATATCTAGCTGCTATTTAGTGCTTTTATATAATAATTCATATTTAAGTGTACCATAAGAATTAAAAAATTACCAAAACAACCTTGTAAAAAAAAGTAATATTTTAATTTCTCCACCACGGCGATGGGAGAATGGAGATTAGTTGTCTAGTCCTACACAAGGGCCAATGGCAAAGCTGTATTTAGAAGCATTGTGTCTAATTCTACACTCCATCTACACAGTGAATTGCACAAAAGTGAAGAGCATATCAGCACAGCATCTGCCTCAGCCATTCATAGGATCCACAAGACATGTTGCCACTTTTGGAGTGCCTGCACATCTGTTCTAAGAGTGACTAGACACAAACTGCACCAATTTCAAAAGCAATTTTACACTTTTCCCACATTATCAAAGAACAATGATGTCAGACTTTTTTTAATGTGTACAAGAACCACTGCTAACTGAGAGGTAAGAAAAAACAAATGAGTACCCCCATCCAACTTCAGTTTGAGGATTTCAGTGCTACATCTCACATGAGTTTGATATTCCAAACATTTACTAACACTGTAAAATATGTAGGATCATGTTTTTAAAAAGCTATGTATTAAGCAAAGACTATAAAAATGGTAACATGAATCTCAGGAACTCTCCTCATATCTTAATTCTACTGTGTGTGGAAGTGGAGGGGGGAAAAAAGGGGGGAAAAAAGTGACATCTAACTTCTACAAATCAGTAATTAAAGCTTTCAGTCTAAATAAATGGGACTCATCTAACTATGAATGTCTATAGCTCGAAATGTCTGACAGTAGTCTCCTTTTATAATCTGCAAAGGGAAATGAGTATCTTACTATTCAATTCAATCACATAAGTTTAGAATAATTCCCTTCTTGAAGTTGTCTTTTTTGTCTCCATTGACCACAAAAACCACACAGAATACCTAACTCAGATTTAAGCATCTGTTTCTGTAAGCTCAAATTGAGCCCTGGGCAGATGAAACACTGCTCAAACTGTCTATAGATTTTTCTATAAGCTCTTTGCTTCCTGAAGTGAATGATTCTGTCTCTGACAGTCACCCAGTAACTGCTAGCAATAAATCTGTTTTCAATCTGCAATAGAGCCATGAAAGAATTATTAACATCTGAAGCAGTTTGTAAACAGACCTCAAGAATCCCTTTTTCTATAGTCTTCCGATATACTTTCAACACAAGAGGATTTCAGTGGAGGAGTGTTTGTATGGATCTGTAGTAGGAGGATGTTGGCTCAACCTTCCTTTCTCACATGAAGTGCTAAACTTCAGTAACCAGAAATGTTTTCCAAGTATGTTCTGTAGGATTTGGATTCATGCTATAAAATAATCTTTTCACATGATGAAGTAATTCCAGCATGAGTAGACTCAGCATTTCAATATATTCCATTGCTTTCTCCTTCCTGATACGGTATTTGATTAATGGGAAACTTTTTGTGATATCTTTACAGAATAATTTTGTAATAGAAATAACCAGAAACTCTGTATTCCTACAAATTAAAAAAAAAAAATTATAATTAAGAAACACATTGTGTGATGGTAACAGCAGGCAGAACTTCTCTGAAGTCAGTAGTATCAATTCACCTCTCCATAGAATCTGGCCTCACAGTCCTCACCAAAGCTCTGTAAATCATGGTATGCAAAACCATACCATTTGACATGATAGTTCATTGACCTCTTCTTAGTTACATTGTCTTTACTGTAAATGTTCTTACAACTAAAATTTAATAACACCGCCAGTTTGCTCTCTGACTTAGGCCTTTCAGATGTAATGGAGCACAGCCCAACTGCAAATATACACGCCTGATAGTATATAAAGTATTTTATGAAGTCACATAATGTTTGTAGGCAAGCAAGCCAATCTCTTTAAAATCCTTGTACCTGATAATTCACACAGTCAGCACACATGCAACATCTGCTTCTATAAAGATTTAATGTTTCGTCCGTATAGAATTTGGATCTCATTGTTCCTAAGTTAAAAGCAGAGAAGTAGAAAATTGCATTGAGTGCAGAAAATAAAAGCATATGGGTTTTACAAATAACAGATTTTTGTAGTGAACTTAACACAGACAGGTCTTAACCAGATCAAGCAGAGTTACACAGCCAAAGTAACCCTAGAATTCCTATGGAGAAGACAGACATGAAGTTTCTCTCTTGGAATATCCCCTTGAGGATTTCCTAATTGTGAGGGAAAATATTTACTTTCCTGTATCTGAAGTTTTCTGTTGTTGTTACAGGCAGAGAAATCAGAATGTAGGACTTGCATGTTGTTAATGATAATGTTTTTGCCACATCTGTATGTCTCAAAATGTCTCTGTCAAGCAGGTGCCTCCAGAACTTTCTCCTCTAGAAAATGCTTGACAATATGAAGACATAAATATCCTAATCTACATCAATTTTGTGAGCATCAGTTTGCATGACAGGAGAAGATACAAGAGTCAAAAAAGTAAGGTAAACATTTCCTCCCAGGACAGCTGTTCTTACATTGCTTGTTCCCAAAAAGGATATGGAAGATTTAGAGAAATCAGAATAATGGGTTCTACAGAACTGTCACTAATTTCAAGGCCCAGCTTCTTGGAGTTTTTCCATCTTGTTCTACTTCTTTTAACTCTAAGTAAAGATTCATGTCAAATTCCCTCTCATTGAAACAAAATTGTCATGGACTGCCAGTGATTCCACTAATGGAAAGCAATGGGCAACCTCCAAATCTTAGAACCTGTTGAATTCTTATAAGATAAAACATGGAAAATATGAAACGTATTTTGCTGAATTTTCTGAAGTTAAGATTCCTCAAAAATAGGATTTTCCAGTCTTAGAAGAACATTTGCTCACTGGAAAGAATTATAATTTCAATCCTAATTCCACAATAAAAACTATCTCAGATGGTTTTTGATTTCTTCATCACCCCACTTTTGCCAAGTTTTTCAAGACAGTAAACTTACAATCTGTATTTTAAGACAGTATTTTAAACATTGTCAACTTCTGTGTAACCAAAAGGTGGTTGTTCATGAAGTGCAATGTCAGAGGATTCATTATCAGCAAATCACTAAAGGATAGAATGCAACAACCTACAATGATTTTAAAAATGGTACAGGTGAAGCCAATCGATTCAGCCCAGCTCTTATTTTTATCTGTTTCCACTGCTATCATCTCAAAAGTTAACATTGTCCTACATTTTTATCAATGGCTTGATCTCTTGCTGCTAAAACACATTTCTACAGATATTTCAGATAGAAGTGCAGTGGTAAGTGCTTTGACACCAGAATTTAATCAGCATGTGTGGACTGGAGCTTTCAGAAACTATTCTAAAATGTCTGAGCAAAAAAATGGGACAAATTGTTTCTATCTTTCATCCAAAACACAGCAAATTGAGATCATCAGTTCATGTAAATCAGCAGAACCTTACTGAATTCATTAGAGCTCTTCTGATTCACATCTGTAGACAATCTACAAAATCATGTTGTCACATGTAATAGTTTTATTATGTTCTCATGGTTCCTCCTTAACTGTATAGAAATGGCTTTCCTGTCCCACAAAAATGTTAACGCATATAGAAATGTCCCATTCCACATTAAGGAAAGCCTAAGGCTGGGCTTGTATGCATGATAAGTTGTTTGCTTCAGATACAAGAGGCAAATTAAACTGATTTTTGTGGCATTTTCAGACTTTTTTGTTGTTGTTGTTGTTGAATTAAATGTTTTCTTCAATTTATTGGAGAACAATATGTTCCTTTGAGTTATAAGCCATTTTAGATAAAAGCAAATGTAAGCAAAGGGAGTGTTTTCTTAAGATGTTAGAGGGTTAGGTGTCTTGTCTAATTCTGGCAGATAGAATGTAGAGAAGGACTCACTTGTCCTGCCTTCCCCAAGGGAATTTCTATAATTTTCTATGATGGATGATATTGAGCTTTGCAAATAGTTTTACTTAACAAAAAAAAAAATGCTTAAGAGTTTCCTCCATTACCCCTCAAACTTTTCCTAATATAAAGCAGACCTGAGTTTTATCATGTATTCCCAAGCTGGATTGACACAAAATACCAATACTAGGTTCCCACATCCTTTAAGTTCTCTAAGCATGGAACAACTTGTCTCTTAATAAATTGGTTATGTTTGTTAGAAAGTATAGAAGATAATTCAGTACAATCTTATACACTAACTAACTTACACTAACTTCCACTAACTAACACTATGTGATAACTTACACTATGTGATAACCATCCTCCAAAATGAAGAGAATGGTTCATTAAGTCACAAATCTTGACTTAGTTAGTAATTTAGTTAGTTACTTAGTAAGTCACCAACTTACACTAACTAACACTGTGACTAACTTACACTATGTGATAACCATCCTCCAAAATGAGGAGAATGGTTCATTAAGTCACAAATCTTGTCTGTGATAGAGAGATTCAGTTTCAGGTCTTTGTTGTAATTCTATTTTTCTCATTGTTACATAAAGGGATACGGCTCAATTAAAAGAGTCCTTTATAATAAACAGCTTAATAACAGTATTCTGAGCACTTCATCATCATCATAGACTTTCTTGGATACTTAGTCATCTGCTAGCACTTCCATAATTTGGAGTAAGTATTTTTTTACAGAATTGATATGCATAGTTAAAACCAGAATTAGATTACCAATATCATTCCCATTCCACCAGACTACTTCAAAATCCTCTATTATTTCCTACATATTGCATTAAATCAAAGTCTTGTACAGCTGGAAACTGTTCAAAGTTTTGTATGTTATGATTTTTTCCAGCAACAAATATAATTGCCAAACTGTGCTGGCAAGTTTTCAGATCCTGACTGCTTCCCCCAAAGAATCAATGATCCTCATGCTTCTGCTCCCAGAGAGATAGGATAAATTTGCTGCAAATTTTCAAGAATACATGAATTTTTTATGGCAACTGTCAACCATCTCAGAGATCAGCACTCTTTTAGTTTAAAACCGTTATCCCTTGTCCTGTCACTACAGACCTTGCTAAAAAGTTTCTCCCCATCTTTCTTATAAGGCACCTTTCAGAACTGAAAGGCTGTAATAAGGTCTTCCCAGAGCCTTCTCTTCTGACTGAACAACCTCAACTCTCTCAGCCTGTCCTCATAGGAAGGGTGTTCCACCTCTGATAATTTCTGTGGCCTGCTCTGGACCTACTCCAATAGGTCCACGTCTTTCCTATGCTGAGGACTCCAGAGTGATAGGCAGTACCCTAGGTGGAGTCTGACCAGAGCAGAGTAGAGAGGCAGTCACCTCACTAGATCTGATGGTGCCCAATTTTTCATCCACCAGTACCCCAAGTTCTTCTCTGTAGGGTTGCTCTCAGTCTCTTCATCCCCCAGCCTCTATTGATACTCAAGGTTGCCCCAACCTAGGTGCAGGACCTTGTTGTTGACTGTGTAGAATCTCGTGAGGTTCACATGGCCCCAGTCCTGGGGCTTGTCCAGGTCCCTCTGAGGACCTGAAAATTTGCTGAGGGAGCACTCAATCTCACTGTCTACATCTTTGATGAAGACACTAAAAAGTACTGATCTCAGTAAAGACCTCTGAGGGACACCACTTGTCACTGATTTCTGTCTAGATGTTGAGCCTTTGACTACTACCCTCTGGATGTAACCATTAAACCATTTCCTCATACATTGTTTATGTAAGTTTCCTTTTCTACATAAAACCATTGCCATCTATTCATCCTCCCTTATTCTCCTATTCTAAAAAAATCCCAAACCAAACTGTGAGAGTGACAGAGCACTGCAACAAGCTGCCCACGGAGGCTGTGAAGTCTTCTTCTCTGGAGATTTGCAAGAGCTGCCTGGATGCATTCCTGTGTGACCTGATCTAGGTGAATCTGCTTTAACAGGGGGGTTAGACTAGATGATCTCTAAAGGTGCCTTCCGAGTCTTGCCATTCTGTTGTTCTGTGATTCTGTTATTGATCGGATATTTTAAAAGGTTAGAACATAAATAAGTTTGTGCAAACCACCATTATCAGCAGGTCTGAATGGAATGGACACAGTACATCCAGTATAATCCACACACAGTACACAGCTGATCTCCCTTTGCATAGTGCCTAGGTCAGCTCCAGCAACCAAGGGCAACCAACGCCTTCCAAAGGTAGTAGTGTTTGCAGGAATGCAGCCAGTATAGTACTTTGGACCCAAACAGAAGTTTCATGAAGCTGTAATTATTTAATCTTGTTAATTAAACAAATAGCTTATGCATTCTTCCTAGGATTTGAATCCTACCCTTGACTGACATGCTGAGTGTAATAGATTATATTCTGTATAAGACAGAAAGTTTAGGGAATCATTTAGAAAAGGAAGACCAAATAAATTGCTAGGACTACTAAACTGATAAACATTCATCATAATTGTACAGATCTTGTTAATAATGAGATCATGTTTAACCATTTCAGCAAAATTTTCCCTCAGCTAGGCATAATTCCCTGAGAAGTTTATGATCCATGTTCAAAATTATAAACCGATGAATATTCAACCCTTTATAGTCTCTATAGTTAGAAGTGCATTCTTTATGAAAGGGTCTTAGTGGGGGAGGAATGCTGGAATTTTCTAGTGAAGTGTTTTTAAAGCAAATATGCCTTAAGCTGTTATGGATGAAAGGTGTTTGTTAAATTACTTGATGTTACAAATACCTGAAATATATTGAGTGGGTGGTTGATTTAATTGCAGTTGTCAGGCCGGTTTTAAAAGCATATCTTTTTCTTTTTGTTCTCTTTTTCAGATCTACAGAACAGTTGGATTCTGAATATAAAGAAAAGAAAGTGTCTGAATATACTAATCACAAAATGTGGCTTCTAGCTAAGCCAAGGCATGTTGTCAAGTTGAAGTGCTGCATAATTTTCAAAACACTGAGTCTGGCCAATGCATTCCATTTTTGAATAGCAATACCCCTGTTGTTCCAGTCCATGATATTTGAAGAGAAACATCCAATAATTGTAGTACTGTTTCTTTCATATATACATAAGGCTAATGCAAATAGGAAAATTAGTGAATTGCTCACTGTTGTAAGGTTGAGCATCCTCTCCTGAGTTGTCAAATACTATCAGCAACAGGGGGTCTATCAAACTCCCTGCCTTACTGTTGCATTGAAGAATAAAAGTTGCTATTGTAGAATAAAAGTATTTAGAGCAACACATGGAATGTGATTTGCTTAAGTCTAATTTTGAAGTACAAAAAGTAATGCTGCAAGGTCATTAGTGTGCCATGCTTCTGAACATCAAACTGTCTTAAACCTTCAGCATTCAGGGTTAGTTTCCCAAGAAGGACTTGAGGTAGGTAATATTAATGCTCACAATGCCACTCCTATAAGCATTCATATAAAAATCAGGCAGATACTGGGAAATTTCTGATAGCAAAAAACGCCAGGTACCAAAATTTCATCTCAAAGATATCTAGAGTATGACCAGACACTTGTTTCAGTGTTTGAACTTCTCTATCTATTCTGTGGAAGGAGTGTCAGTTCTATATTGTGTAGAATAATTACAGATTTAATGGGCTAGAGAAAACCTTAGGCAATTTACCACATCAAGTCATGTTCTGTTCCTCTTTTCCAGAGAATGTTGTAGCATTTCAAAGTGAGCAGAGCAGCTGTAATAGGAGAAACTGTGAAAAAGCCTCTCCAGCAGCACAGAATACCTTTCAGCTTGAATATAACATTTTAGAATGTTAAAGTAGGTGAGGAGAATCCTTAAATTAAGTGTTGGAGATAAGTGGTCTTCCACACGTCGTTGAGTCATGATGACTAAAAAAATAATTAAATTAACATTTTCTTCTGAATTTATAATAAATTAAGATTGTGCATGCTGTCATTTACTGTGCTTCTGTGGATGAATGGTAACGCATTAACTGGGTAGTTATTGTTTTTTACCACCTGCCCCTGTCCTAGTTTTCTTCCTTGACATCCTTGAAAATACTGGCCTTACATCACAAATCTCCTAAAACCTGTTCTGAAACACTTACTAATGCGAAAGTTCCCCGTTGATTTTAATGGGCTCTGGATCAACCCCATGAATAATAGGGAAAAGTTGTAATTTATTTCATATGGTTTATCACTAGGAAGCAAAGAGAACTAACTTCATGCACAGTGTGCTTGTAGTGCTTGGTCTTTATCCCTTGGATAGATGATATTATTGTCTGGCATCAAAGAGGAGTTCAGAAGAAGAGAAACAAAACAATAAGAAAAAGTTCATAGGAAAACATTTATTGAAGCACAGGATAATCTTAGATTTACTGTTGTTTCACCACATAGACTTGTATGTGCACGAATGTGTGTATTGGCAAACCTCTGAGCTGTCAGGTCTTTCTAGCTTTCATGTAAAATGACAGAGATTCTAGGAAGCATCAGAAACCCCCACAGTTTTAGGTATCATTAAACAGCATTGTTTCAAAAATGTAAGGCTCAGAGCAGTCACTTTGTTCACTCTCCCATAAGGGAAAACAGCTTACCTTGTTTTTCAGGGGTCTGCACCAAAGCTTAGTGAAAAGAACTCTTTCTGCCTTCATCTGGGTTAAGTCTGTAAGAAACAGTTTAAACTGTGCAAGAACAGTTAGAACAGATTCAACACAAGTGTTGGAAGCAGCCTTATAGATATGCTCTGCTGTCACTTCTTAAACACCATTAAAACACAACAGACTCTAAATTTGTCTTTAATATTAGATTGAAGGAATGTAGAGATACCAAATCCACAATGGTGATATACTACTACAATTTCCAAGTCAGTCACTTAAAAGATATGAAAAATTGTATTAATTGGTCAAGAAAAAGGTGGCAAATGCACACAAAAATTCACTGATTAGTTGTATCCTGAGAGAAGTTACAATAAAAGAAAGAGAAAAGATACATATTTCACTCAATGCCTGTGTTAAAAAATCAGGTAGCAATTTATTTATAGTATTCTTTATTTCTCTTTAAAAGCTTTTGTATTTAACACAAATTTAAAACATAACTTTATGTACCATTAGTCACAGTATAACAATTTAATCATAGAAGCACAGGATCATTTATGTTGAAAAAGACCTTTAAGATCATTGAGACAACCATTAACCATCTTCTGGGATAGTGACACAATCACTTCCCCAGTCTGCTTCCATGCTTGACAACCCTTTCAGCGAGGAATTTTTTCCTCATCTCCAATCTAAATATCCCCTGGCGCAACTGCAGGTCATTTCCTCTTGTCTTGTCACTTGTAACTTGGGAGAGGAGATCAACACTCACCTCACTAAAACCTCCTTTAAAGCCGTTGTAGATGGTGATCATGTCTCCCCTCAGCCTTCTCCACGCTAAACAAACTCAGTTCCCTCAGCTGCCCCTCATTAGAGCATAAACACATCAGTGGACCACAATCACATCCTTCACCAGCTTCTGGACATGCCCCAGCACCTCAATGTCCGTCTTGCAGTGAGTAGAACAGAACTGGACACAGTACTTGAGGTGCAGCCTCACCAGTGCTGAGTACAAGGGGCCAATCCCTACCCTAGTCCTGCTGGCCACACTATGTCTGATACAAGCAAGGGAGCAAGGGTGTCATTAGCCTTATTGTCCACCTGGGAACATCGCTGGCTCATATTCAGCCAGCTGTACATCAATACCTCCAGGTATCTTCCCTCTGGACAGTTTTACAGCCACTCTTCTCCAAGCATTGCATGGGATTGTTGCGAGCCAAGTGCAGGACCTGTCATTTGGCTTTGTTCAACCTCATACAACTGCCCTTGGTCAATCAATCCAGATTGTCCACATACTTCTGAAAAGCCTTCCTGCCCTCCAGGAGATCACACTCTCTTCCAACTTGGTGTCATCTCTCAAATTACCAAGGGTGAATTCAATCCCAAATCATTGATAAAGATGTTAATTATCATTGATAAAGATATTAAACATAACTGGTCCCAATACTCAGCAACACAGAGTGCTAAAACTATGTTTCTGTGGTTATTCCTGATTCCTATTTGGTTCCTTTCTAAGGTTTTCATGAATTACCTGAATGGAAAAACTAAATTTAGGCTATTTTTTTTTTTAATCAAGACATTTCAATGGATAATTTCTGTCTAGCTCTAATAGCTACTCATTTATAACTGACCAAACATATGATAGGGCGAAGAGCTGAAAACTGTTGAGCTCTCGTCTTCTCCTCATCATCTCTAGTGATGCTGGCTTCTCTCCTTCCCTCTCTCTCTGCACAGATGGTTATCTAATCCCAGTCACTAACTTCAAAAGCCAAATTGTTCTGTGTAACGGGCCCATTGCTAGCAATATAGCAGTTGATAACTGGGATCGTGTGCTGATCATTGAGGGACAAACTGTGCTTTGCCTTCAAAGGTGCCTGGGTGAGAATATATGCAAAGAAACAATTTAAGTAGTGAAAAAAGGAAATTAAATCCTTCTGAAAGTATTTGCTTCTGGCTGTGATCGCACACCTGAGGTGTTCCCCTGTGTAGTGCAATTGCCAGGCTGTCAGGGAGCAATAACTGTGTTCAAGTCCAGGCTCCATGGACAAGCTACTAGCTCCTGATGTCCAGTGTTAACAGCCCTCTCTGGCAGCACAGCCAGGAGAGGTTAGCACGGGCTGATGGAGGATTCCCAGGGTAGATAGTTCTGAGCCTGATACAATTGCTGAGACCTGATCAGGGCCCAGGGGAGGCCAGATTTGCATGCCTAGGGGCAGGGGGAAACTTCCAGTCTTCATTAACTCAGCATTTTCCTTTCTTTTTTACCATTGCTTTATTACCTTTAAAAAGTACAGGTGTTTGATGATACGTTACTCATAAAGGATTAGTTGGCTCTCCATCTGGACTTTTCTACGGCTTAGAAATTTTGATCCAGCTGAGCATATGCAGGTGTTGGCTTTCTGGGACTGGGTAAAGTAGCAATCACATCTTTATTTGGCCTCCTTGGCCTTTCTAGACACACATTTCCCTCAGCAGAAATCAGGTTATCCAGCTTAGTGGCCTGGACCCTTGAAACCAGTGCTGAGCTGTCTAACTGAAGGAGAGAACATACATTCTCAGTGCTTTAATCTCATGATAATAACTATGTCAGGGTCCAAATCTTTCTGTGTAATCAAAGGAGAGAGACAAATGTCTCTAGGGGCCAATCTTGAGAACTTGAATTAGGACTCTAATAATTGCCAAAATGAGATACAATAATCAGCTTCTATAGGGCCTTGCAAAATCCTCTGCAAAATAGGAATTATTCCCCACTCTTTCTCTCTATGAAGGGCTCTTATTTTTTTTTTCCAAAAATATGTGTGATTTGAATAGTTGTTAAATACACCAATTAATATTGTTTCAGTTTTTGCTTGTTTTGGCTTCCTTGTGGCTACAGACAGAATGATTTTTAAGAATAATTTTAAAGTTTTTTTTATGATTTTTATGGAATTAGGTCTACAGAAATCAAGGCAGTACTGTTTTGGGTGAAGAAAGGAACCTGAAAAAGAGAAGATGAATGACATTTCTTGATATATTATTATTTTATGTGCAATGAAATGTTCAAGAAATACTACAGGCAAACAAAGAAATGAAAAATCTGATTGTTGAATTGAGAGTTTATAGTCTTCAGTGTATATTCTTAAATAAGAAAGATAACTTTGCACATGACATTTTGTGTCTGAATTTTCTCTGTAATGTCCTATGCAATGGAAACAGAATATTATCAGGGTTTTTAAACTAAAATAATATTATGAATTTTCATATTTTCCCTCTTTTCTCTTTTTTTGAGTGGGGCTTTATAATTTTAGCCATATATGCAAACACAGAAAAAATATATGGCTTCCTTTTTTTGGAAAGGAGACAGAGATATGAGTCATGGAAAGCAAGATTTATTGGTCTACCAGAAACTTTTAGTTTAAATTTTCTCATGTCAAATTCTTTCAAAGAAATTGAATCTGCATGTAATTGCACATAACCATGAAAAGTGCAGCTTACTCTTTGACTAATTTAATTCACTGCCTTTTTGCTGAGGTTCTGGCCTGTGGCTTTGCTCTAATAGACACAAATCTTGTGTTGACTTATCCAAGTCTCTCCTGTTTGATTTACTAATTTAATGTATCAGTGATGAACAGCTACAACATTCTTCTTGAAGCACTTGAATATACTGTCCAATTATTGTTATATTGCCTAGAAGTGTGAATTGACACATAGATTCTTCTAAAAAATGTGCATTGAACAAAATGTGTTTAAGAAGCACATGAAAATAAGAACTAAATACTGAGAAAAGTGACTGGCCTGTGAAATTGACATTCAGCTCAATGGAGCTTGAAGTAACAGTAATACCAGGGTCACAGAGCAGCAAAAAAAACTTCTAAGACCTGGCTCCCCACCAAGGGGACAACCTCACAATCGTTTCCAGTTGGAACTCTGGCTTCACCACAGTTTTCAAGCTCTGACTTCAGGAGGTCAGCCAGGAGTGGCTTGGGACCCCTCTGCAGGGTCAGGAGCTAATGAAGAGAAATGAGGCTCACCTAGTTCTAAGGAAAGAAACTCTAGTGATCTCTGGAGCTACAGCTCTCATAACACCTGGTCCCTGACTGCAGGCTAGATAGATTGATTATTTTGGCTGGGAAGTGTCCCCATTTTCCAGGTAGAACTGCCAAACAGACTAGGCATTTCAGTGCTATGGCTTTATAGGAGATTTGCTAGATGAATGAGGCTTTGTCTACATTAAAAAGAACCTAGCAATGTGATGCCTTCCAGGGAAGCATTCATTTAAGCACAGAAACTGGGTGAATTTAGACACTAATGTATGAGATGGTAGTTGAGGAAAAAAAAAATGTCAAACTTCTCCAGTTGATCAACAAGGACTTAGATTTGGGGACGGGGGTAAGAGGGGACGGGACGATGCTTCCTCAGGTATAGAAAACTGTGTTAATGAATGTCTTCAACAGTGTCATCAATGAGCCAAATACACAGAGATCTTCTGCAACATCCCTAACAGAGTCTTCAGTGGGAGCACAATATTGCTATGTATATGAGGAGCATAACTCATTGGCTTTGCTGTATGTGTGTGGTGATGCCATTTATGCAGCCAGAATACTTCCTTAGAAGTGAAAGACCTGAATTGAAGACTTTCCTAAACGTATGGAAGGTCCAATCCTATTTATTTACACAGAAAAACGTTATAATAATCAGAATACAAAGTGTAAGTGTTTAGGAGGTTACTGTAGCCTTACATGAACAGCAAGTCATACCCTCAAAAGAAGAAAATGGTTGAAAGATATCTGGATCTACTATAGAGCACTGTGAGCACCATGCTGAGAGTGAAGCAGCAAGGCATTCTACTTTCAGCATTAACCATGGATTTTGTCTCTGAATTGTCTAAAATAAGAGCTATAAATGGCATAGAAAGCAAAAAAAAAAAATTCAATAATCACTACTCCAAAATGAGTACCTGAAGCTCAATGCTAGTGAGTTTAGGCTCATTTCTCTCATTCATGGGTTTTTTTTACCAAAACCAACCAACCAACCAACCAAAAAAACATCAAAAATCCATTGCAAATTATTCTGCTGTTGATTGAGTGTCCTAATTGGAGTAAATAATATTATAAAAGACTTTTCTATTGGCATAATAATGTCTTCACTTAGGCTTCTGATGAAGGAACTGGAGAAAAAAAAGAGGTTAACAGTTCTGTCTACATTAGCAAACTTATAAGAATATATAGTATTTGACAGTATAGTAAAATATAGTATTTGCAGAATCTCTGAATTTGCTTAGTTTTAGACTTCTTTGGTTGCGAGTTGATTTCAGTTTTTTGTTATTACCTTGTTTTATTTAAGGTATTATGTTCTCTCTCATTCAGATTCTTAACCTCAGAAGGACTTTAAAAAAGCCTGCTGTTTAAATACTCACACACATACCTCTTTGCATGAGTGTCCATCACATTTTCACATTCTGGAAATACTCTCGTGAACAAATATTTGCTTGTTCAACAGTTCTCACGAGGTGAATAAAAGAGCTTATGAACATTATCAAAGCAAATACATGTGGCGTCTGGTACATGAACATTTATGATCACCTTTTTGCAGGACAGATCCAATGCTAACAAGGTTTCAGTAAAATGTACAAAATGCACTATTGCAGAGTCAAAAATACTCATTACTTCATCAAGCAGCAAAACATCATTGCTCTTGCAGAGTTGCCTGGATGATATCCTAGCCCTGGTAAATTCAGGGGCAACTCTCCTACTTTCTGCCATCAAAAGTCGTTTCATCAGTGTTGGTATTATTCCATTCTTTACTTTCACCTTATTCTCAGGATATATATTGCCTTGTTTGCTTGGAGTGTTTGTTGAAAATAAACAACAGAAATTAAAAGTCACAAACTTTATTCAACAACAGTTTTATCTCTTTTAATAAACTCAAATGCTCCAGAGGAAACATTCAAATTCAAATAGTAAGTTTCACACAGACTAAAGGTAAGAGGTGAGAGCTTGCCCTTGGAGACTGCATACCTAGCCAGGATAGTTAGGAATACACTTAATGGATCATGATATTGCATACCACTGGTAGTGTTTGCAGCACTAGGAATGAACACACCATTGCTGATACTCTCCTTTGACAGCAGAGGGAGCGTTTCATCCAGTAACTCATTTGTCCTCATACGTTCTCATGAAGATCCTCACGATAATTAATAAATAAATACGTTACGAAGCCAAAATATCTCTAATCAGACAGGTAGCTTGTATTTGATAACTGTAAAGCAAAGTAAAGTAGCTGGAAAACCACATAATGTCAGAAAAATAGAAGACATTAATGGTGGAGATCAGAAACTGTTCCTCTTTATCCTTGAGAGATCATTTCCAGAAGAATTCAAATTAGTAAATTAATTTCTTTTTTCACCTACTGAAAAATGCAGCATGAGGGGTAAAGAGATTGGATTAAAAAAAAAAAAATAATAAGGAAAGTCTCCAAAGCTGAAATTTACTTTCTAAATTTTATGAAGGTCTGACTCTGCAGAGTTCTCCACGAGTCTCTTTCAGACGTATATGTGCAGAAAATCCAGGCTATTTTGTTACTGAATCCAGGCCTTTGGCTATTGAGGGGTTAGGGAAGATCTGTCAATAATGTCAGACTTAAAGTATACGGAACAGAGAGTGTATCAGTGATTTAGTCTCAGCCTGTGTTATACGGTAACAGGTAAAAAGAGCGCTGATAGAATGAAAGTTTCAATAGCTCTGATCAGATTATAGTGAGTAGCAGTTCCATGTTCTAGTAGTTAATTAAGAAGATGTTTCTCACTTATTCAGTGTCATGTCCCTGTCTCCAGCCATATCTGTCCAGAAAATGAATTACTGAGTGAGTTATCTGAGTGTGTTAACAAATGTGCCCTGTGCATTGCAGTCAGGGTACTAGCAGTACTAGGTTGTTTGTGAGCTTTCCTGACTGTGGAGTTTATTGATCACCTGGGTGATTCTTGTTTCATGTAATACTCTTTATTTTTTATTAGCCTTTGCAAAGGCAGACTCTGATACCTCAAAAGAAATGCTATTGAATGAAGAATATTTAACTCCAGGTGAAACTAATAACTTTGATTCCACCATCCTATGGTCTTATTAAAAGCAGGCTGTATTTGTATGTCAGGTTAAACTGTGAGATTAAAAAATGAACAATTGTACCTATAAAATCAGTGGATCAGTGGGTGTCTTCAGAGGTGATCACAAACTTGAAGATGGTTGTATATGTTTGTTAACTTGGGCTTGTTCATGTTCATGTACCTGAGTAAAAGCCAGACAGCATTTTGACCAGAACTTGCAATACAGCCTGTCTTTCTGATTACATGAAAAGGCATGTGAGCATGGACTTTGATACGTGACAAAATACGGTTTTAGGGTTTTAAAAACTCAATTTGATCAGAAACAAGCTGAAAGCAATATCTAAGATGAAGCCTGCTCTGTAAACATGAATTGTTAGTTTGGTTAGAAATTTCATTTAGGGCTCAGGGACTTACTTATCCACAACTTTCTTTTTGTAAGGAGGCTGCTTGATCAGCAAAGGTAAGGATGAGGTTGTAAGTGGGCCTTATACTTCTCTCAATTTTTATATTTCCTCATCTGTCTATTTTTTCCAATTTTTTTTCCTGCCCTTCTTTCTATTTCTATCAATGATTCCTAACCAGTGAGATGGTTGGCCAGGAACATATGTGAAATTAGGTGAACATGTGCCTATGTTAAAAGTGGACTCATCAGGATTCACAACCCTGTTGCAATGCTGGAAGAAATGTTTGATTTCTGAAGAGATGCCCTTTTTTTCTATACTATGAATATAGTAGTTTTATAGATTTTCTAGCCCAAATACTCACAATTTTTTTTTTCAAAGTTAGTTTTCTAAGTAGAAATAATTAAGTTCTTGACAGCGAGATACTACCAGAGCAAGACCATTATTAAAAATTGCCTAAGAAAATAAGAATGGATAAGAAGAAGAAAAAAAAATCTGTATTTGTTACTTGAATTTTATAGGCATTTGTAGGAGCTTTAATTCCATATTTGTCCATCTCTACTCAAAATGTAGTGTGGAGAGGAGCTGTTTTATTTTGAGTAGATCTGAAATTTGCAGCAGGCACATGCTGAGCTATATTTATTAGAGAAACTCCAGAATCCATGGCATGTTATGATAAATGCTTATCCTTGCACATTCTTAGAGCTGAAATTAAAAGAAACAGGACAATGAAGCCAGCAGCTAAGATACCTGTCTATAAAACATACTACAACTTTCAGCAAGTGGTAGGAACAGTTCCAAATCCTGTCCTAGCTTACACCTATCTGAGTTAATGGGATTACACTTGTCTAAAGGAGAGAAGAACTTGGCTTATAAACTTCAAAAGGCTCACAATAGCAAACATAGGGGAAAAAAAAGAAGAAATGAAAAAGCAAACAACGCCATGTGAAATGAATCTGAGACATCCCATCTCAGTAAGAACACTCAGCAGTCCGTTCTATTTATTCAGATCAAATGCAGACTTTGAGATATAGAGACTATGTGAGGATATGGTGGGAAAGAGAAAATGTTCAAATAAAAGCATTACTTTGGCACTGCTGCTGAGATTAATGTGGGTTATAAAAAGAGTGCATCTGTGACTGGCACTGAAACTCTCAATAACTAAGCAGGTTCACAGGGATGAACTTATTATGACAACCCTAATACTGAGGGAAAGAAAATATAAAATCAGGACTTATATTTTCATATGAAGTAATCACATATTTTACTTAAAGGGTTTAATTTATACAGAGCAATGAGCTTTGGAAATGAACAGGAATCTCTTTTAAAAACAAAAAGAACAATCATAAGAAGAATTGAAATATCAAAACATAAAAATAGCAAGGGAAACAACTTCAGTTATCTTTCAACTTCAAAAGTACTTCATAGATACTAAGCACTTAAGACCTACATCAGGTATTCAGGAGGGGGAAGTATTCCTCACTCATGAAAATTATCACACTCTATGGCTTCTCAAAGCTAATTGTAGGTCAGAACCGTAGAAAATCTTCCGCTTGCTTATTACAGTTCTCTCTGTAATCACAGCATTATTCCCCTCTTTACTGATTGTTCTTCGGTTCTGAAATCCTTAAAGGTACAGGAGCTCTTGCATTTCTTTTTCGTTGACAAAATTGTACAAATCAGTTACTGTTATGGAGCGAAGAGTTCAGAGCGGAAGGAAAGTGTCTAAGTCAGAATTGTATTCAAGGAAGACTCAGTTCCATTGCAAGGTATAGCCATCCTACAACCAACAGCATTCTTCAAATGAAACCTTTCATATTCGACTTCTGTGTTGGTTCCTGTAGTGGCTTATTTAAGTTAATGGAGAAAAACATGGCCTTCCAGAGAGCTACTCAGCACATCTGTAGCAGTATCTTTACAGGTCAGATCATTCACCTTTTGAGGTTCTTATTTCCTGTATTGATTACAGAGTCAGTCTAGGGTGACTAGCTCAAACACTGATATCTCAGACTTTTTAAGTGGGAGGCATGCACGGTTTTGATCTAAGGTACTAAAAACTACGTCTCTGAAACTTACTTAAAACTTATTATCTTGTTCTTCTTTTTCAAGAAAACTACACAGATGTGTAGCTGACCTGAGTTATTTAATAGTATATGTACAGATTTAACTGTATTTGCCCACTCATTAATTTATCTGCATTAAACTAATCTAGATGAAGCAGATAACACAGATCAAAAGGGAAATGAAATTATGTCATTAAGTTTACAGAAATTCCTGAAGAGAGAAGAGCCTCCAAAGAGACTATCTATATAATCCCTCTTATGATTCACAAGAAAGTTGCTTAATCTGAGGAAATATACTGCATATGTAAAATCTATTTATAATGAGATCATCATGTAACTATTTTAAAAGTTGATTCAGCCAACTGAACTTTAAAACCATTTAGAGACTCTCTGACAAACTGATCAAAGTTCTGTTTGTTTGAAAAGGAAAAAAAAAAGAAAAAAAATGATCACAGGTCTTAGCTCTACCAGAAGAATATTGTTTTGTTAGTCCGTCAAAATTAGGTCTTCATGTTGGTTAACTTGAAGTAAGCCTGTCTTTCTGTGAGCTCTTATTCATAACTGAAAAATCATGTCATAATATGGTTACTTTCACAAGTTTGTAAAGGTGAGATGAATATAAAAATTCAATACAAAAAAAAATATATAAGAGCTGGATACAGTTTTTTTTTTTAATGGTTGTGAGCATCTAAACAAATTTAAAGTGTTTGGATATGTTGTGTGGTTTTTTCCTTTCTATTTAAATAAATTAAAATTCTGGCAGTGTCAGGTTGAACACTTGTATTTTTGTACCTCAGTTTTGTAAAATGAACGTTCGTTTCGTCAAACAACTTTTATGTTCTGGTAAAATTTCACAATGTCAAATTTTCTTACATTTCTCAATCCATCAGAACACGAATTTCATTGGAATTAATTTCACTCCTTCCTTTTTGGGGAGCACTGACTCCAAAGCTGTTCCATCATGCTACTAGATGTCATATTCTAGGTTCCATTTTCTGATTTACTCTATAGATTTCCACAGTTACCCATGACTCTGAAGACAAGAGGCACTAATCTGAGTTAGAGAAGACATTTTTTCTGTATTCCTTATTTCTTTCAGATATACACTATTGCCACTACCGGCAACATCACCAGGCCACCCGCACGGATCACTCAGCCCACACTAGCTGAGGGGACAAGATCACTACAAACACAGTATGGATGATGCTTTATTCCAACTAATTGTTTACACCATATGCTTTTATCTGCTAACACAAACACCTCCTTTCACTCCACCCCATGCCCACCTCTTCTGTACCCTCCACCTCTCACGTTACAACCCAACCTACAACAATATACAAAGGCAAAATTTTCTTTCAAGGTATTGTATACATACAATGACTTAATTGTTATTTGCATCATAAATGTATCATTAGCTCTTAATTTCCTGACTTAGTGGCTTTTTATTACATTTTACATTTTTATTAACAATTTTGTGCCACATTTGTTGAGCTTATCTCTGATGTATAGTAACATCTGCTGATGATATGGTTCACAAGGAATAAACATCCTTCCCATGAATAAGTTTGAATTGCCTTTGTTCCTAAGACTAAAGCCATTCTTTAGACATTGTAAAATTAATTAGGATTATTAAATCCACTGTCTCATCCTGACATCTACCTATTATTCATAGTTACAGCTTCATTAGCATTAAGAACATTGCCATCCTGGAAAGTACAAAATGCCCCTCTTGGCATGAAGGATAAATGATGCAATGCTCATTATTGTAAGACTCATGCTAATCACTATGGATGGAATGTCATCTTCAAGTACTTTGAAATTATGATTATGATCATGATTATTTTTACATTTGGTCAGATTAAAACAGTAAGAAGAAACTCATGCTGATTTTAATCATCCCAAAGACTGGTTCAAGCACATTAGTATTCATGGTTTCCTGTAACTTTACTTCACATCATTCTTTTTGCATTGACAGGGTAGAACAAGTCAGTATATCTGGAAAAACATTCAAAGGCAAGCACAGAAGACGTTACTGTAAGAATCTAACGACTTTTTCAAGTCAAGTCTGAATGGAAAAATGCTTAAGTATTTTGTAGAAGTGTAGTAGCAGAGCCATAAAGATTATTTGAAGTATTTTTCCCTCAGAAAGATCTTTTCCTCTTTGGGAACAAATGACTTGGATATCCTGCTTCTTACTTAATTAAGTTCAGTGAGAGTGACAAGCAGGAAAATCATATTCAGGAATATTACATGCAAATTTTATTTTATTACTAAATTGAGATTGCTGAATTTATACTGTACTACTAGCTTAAGCTCCCGAGTGTCAGTATGCATCTTACCTACCAGATGAGGCTGCTCAAGTTCAAAGCATCCTTAAAAGCAGGATATTCTTCAAGGCAGACAGCTAAGTAGACAGGATTTTACTTAGTAGCCATGTTTGGCCTATGAAAGCTATAGTGGCTGAAACTGCAGTTTGAAGGCAACAAAGAATGACCTACAAACAATAAATACTGCTCACATTCAAATAATAAAACCTGGAGTCAGCATATTTCCTTTTTCCATTCATTTATCCAGTCAAATACCTGGAAATCTATCTTTTATAGACAAAAAATGTCACAGAATGTTTTGGCAAACTACTCAAATACTGTCAAAAGTGTATATTTCAAAAGTTAAATATTAGTCACAGAATACCAAAGATTTTTTGTTATGTTCAATAAAAGGGTCATATGGGAATAGTATTTCCTCCAGGAATTAATGAATTCACCTTGAGATTATATAAATTAGATCACAAAACTCTCTACTGTAAAGGCAGCAGAAAATGGATGTTTCATCAGGTAGTGTGATTAGTGAAATAAACATTTTTGTCTCAACCTTGTATAATTTTTTAACTAGCTTGAGAAACAATATGTAATTAGATTGAAAAGATCCAATATATAATAATATGTGCGTAATATTAGAAATACACCAGAATGTATTGTTCTCATTTTGCAACCATGGCTTTATTCAGACTTTGCAGTTTTAATGGCTATAAATGAGCTGATTTCTGTTGTACTTAGTAGGACCAGTTAGTAGGAAGAGGTGACAGAAGAAAACTGCATTAATTTTATGCATTTAAGATCAAATCTCTCAAGTACTGTGTGATTACTGCATGACTTACTGATCAAATTGAAAAAAAAAAGAAAGTCCTTTAAAGGGGGATAAGAACTAAGACATAGATATATATGTGTTCTTTCCTGCTGTGTTTGTGGACTCGCTAATAAAAAAGCCATTTGTATCCTGTATGTGCTGAAGGCAATCATCTTGGTTTGATAAATGACCTCTGTGAAATTTTCGGAGCACAAACCGAGACTGCAGGTAGCTTGGAACAAAGTTCTTTTGTGTGCATGGCTAGAGCAGAGGGAAGGTATGCCAATAAAGCTTTTAGTTTGTCCCATGGTTTCAGTCAGGCCAGAGCAGCTCTCATACAGCTTTTGTATGGCAATCAGACTTTGGCATTTCAAAATCAAAATAATCTTTGTAGTAATCGAATCCTGGCACCAATAAAGTATGTTCAGGGATTTGCTATAGGTCAAAATGAAGCAGTGTCTCACAAAATGGGTAACTGCTGTATTTTCTTAAATCATACTAAATGTAGTAGATTATTCTGTATTAATAACCTTAAGTAGCAGATTATTTTGAAACATATCTACAAGAGTAATTGTGACCACATATCAAACAGGATAGGAACATAGAACATAACCTGGAAGACTGCCTAGTCTTCTTCCACTCAAATTTATTCCACTGCTGTGTCAGGGAAAAGCAACCCTTCTGGTTTTCTGTACTTTTCTATCATGTTAAAACTAAGATTTTTAGTCACACAAGTGTGACAAAAATCAAAAGTCTCTTTAGTGATTATAACACTTTCTTCATATTATAAACTTCTGCTTGTGCCAGTATGGGCTTTAGCTTAAAAAAACCCAACTTCTCCTATTATCACAGAATCATAGAATGATAGGGATTGGAAGGGACCTTTAGAGATCATCTAGTCCAATTCCCCTGCCAAAGTAAGTCCACCTAGATCAGGTCACACAGCAACGCGTCCAGGCGGGCTTTGAAAAATTCCAGAGAAGACTTCACATCATCCCTGGGCAGCCTGGGCCAGGACTCCCTCACCCTTACAGTATGATTACCTTAACTTCTTCTTCGTTTTATATATTTATGAGCAGAAATTATTTCTTTTATTCTTTTTTTCTTCTCAGCATCTAAACTCCTCAAGTCTTCTCATATATGACAGGTTCTCTTTTCCCTGATATCACAATTGCTGTTCTTTGCACTTCTTCTGGCTTGAATTAATTTTGTTAAAGACACATGTACTCACAGAGGTTGCTGTAGTCATCATAGTCATTCAGGAATAGAATGATAATTTCAGTCTTCTTCTGTAATGAGACTGATTCATGATACCTACCGGTTTACATCAATGTGCTCATAATCAGGCTTCTCATAAGACCTTTAAATCAGATTGTTCTAAAAACAGTAAGTTGAGAAATTCATTTAAAGCCTTTTTCCAGACAGATACTATCTTCTTCAATCACTGTCTTCCTTGAGTTGTGCCTTTGTTCAACATTCTGTTCCTTTGCTAATCCCCATCTTCTCCAGTTTCAAAAGGAATTTCCTTTGTGCCATTGTATTAAATCCCTTACCAAGGATAGACAAAAACTGCAACATTTCTTTTGGCTTGAAAATGGGTTTCCTTATCAAAGAAGTTACCTCTCTAAGAATCTCTAAGAAGATCTGTCTTTGGGAAACACAAGTTGAAATTTATTTCATTGATTATTGTCTCATGTCTTTAATTATTCCCTTCATGCACAACTCGTTCCAATATCTGATTTCAATCGTGAAATATATCTAAATCAATCTTTTTTTTCTCTTTCATTTCTTCAATTTCACTAAATAATCCTTGGTACTGGATCTATAATTTCATATGCCAGTTGTTTCAGGATTCTGGAAGGAGTTTATTCTGGTTTCTCAGTTTAAGAATATTTTTTTGCTCTAGATTTTGATGATACTCAAATGTTGTTCTCATTTTCACATTTTCATTTGCTTTTGATTATGTACATAAACATCATTATTCTCCCTGAAATGTAACGTTAAGTATTCATTTATCTTTGTATCTGCAACTGTTAATAGCCTGTGTGCTGTACAGCTCTTCTGCCTTTCTGCTTCTCCAGTTTTTGTATGGCAGAAAATAGAAGTTGTTTTAATTTACCATAGCAATATGGAAATTAAGTGAAGTTCAGACTAATTTCTGATTAGTCCTGGCTAAGAATAATGAGACATTCTGTATTAGCTTTCATTCTTTTCTTCTTTGTTAATTCCAGTAATTAGAATTCTTCCATCACACACAGATATTAAGCTTTAGCATCAACTTCAAGTATTCTTTCTCCTTCATTCTTCCTGAGTTCTTAGTCCTTTCTGAAAGATTTTACCCTTTTTTTTTTTTTAGTTTGATTTTCTTTCTCTGTTATTTCCATCTGCTTTTCTCTAGTTGTCTGGATCTGTCCCCTTGCAATCAAAATCAACCTAAAGGATTTTCTGAGCCTCTCTAAATATATTTCCCACTGTTCTTGTCTTCAATTCTACATATTTTAACAAGCATCCTCTCTACATCTCATCTTCTTTTCTTTGACTTGTCCTTTCCTTTTATTGTCCTATCTTTGCCCTCTTTACAAGTTAGTTTATTTAAGCTTTTTTTTTCTTTTTTTCTCTACAAATCCAGAGTTCTTCCAAGTCATTGTCTTAACTGTAGCTGACAGATCTGAACCTTTTTTTTTTTTTGAGATAATAATCACACTGAAACTATGATAACATGACTTCAATACAGACTAGTTGTTTTAGAGCATGTCTGAAATCACTGTTGGGTTTAAGAGGCCAGCATTAGAGTGTCATTGGATACACTAACCCGGACTGATACCTGACCAAAAATAAGTTTCTTTTTTCTCTATATGTTACACATGAAGAAAGCATACTATGTAATTTTTCTTACCAACATTTCCTTCTGCTTCTTCAAGGGCTCATAAATATCACTTGTCAAATTATGACATGAAGTCAAATGAAGGGAAATATTAGAGGATTCCACAAGAACTGGGTGAGGAAAAGAAAATTCCTTCATAAATAACAAATTTACCCACAGACCTTTTAAAAATAAAAGCTGGTTTTCAATTCTAGAGTGGGTACAGGAACTAGGAATATAATTGGGAGTCAAGTATTTATATCTCCCTTCAGCATGACATATGTGAGACTTGAATATGAAACACCCATAGACCAGGGAAATAAACTGCCCACCAGGTAATCAGTAGGTTAGGGAGCACCAAATTCTATTCTTGCAATGAACAATGAAGAGAATATAAATTTTTGAACAGCACTGAATCAGTATTCCCCTTTCCATCCTGAATCTAATTTTCCATTGTCCAAATGAATGCCCTTATCACATGTCTATGTCTATAGACATAGAGTAAATATTTGTTCTCCCTCCCTTCATCTCACTGCCTCCAGGAATAAGAAATTATTTACAAAAAAATAGGACTAATGTAAACTACAGCAAACTTATCCAAGAAAAGTCCTAAATAATACATATACAATGATTCAAGTCCTTGGTCTGAAATATCCCAGACAGTCTCCCATGTTAAGTCCTTACTCACTTAACCAATAAATCATTGGTAATGACTCCTCAATTTATCTCTCCTTTGCTTCCTCACTTGGTATCTGTTTTGACAGAAATTGGTTCCTGGCTCAAGAAAAGTTTTCCTAAAAAACATATATTATTGACGTGATCCTTGGAAAGAGTCAGATTTAACTAACAGATATTTTTTGTCAAAATTGTTTTGGTGGAAAATCCTCAGCCAGAAACAGTGTGAATAACTGAATGAGATTATTTTTAATTAAATTTAGTTACACAGTTTAGGACTGGCAAACTTCGAATGTTTACTGACTTCAGGCAATTAATGGAAAAACAGTCATAGTGATTCCACGAAAGTTAAATGGATAAGTGAATATATATATATACATTTTTAATAATGTTACAGTTACAATGCAAAATACTCAGATTAGAATGGGGCACAATTATAATTGCACTTGTTATTTTGTTCCTGTTGTCCCACATGTATTCATTATCATGTAGTCTTTAATTACACAACATTATGTTATTTATTCTATGCCACTGTTCGAGCAGAGAATGGGGAGTGCTCACTTACTGAGCAACTAATCAATGTTGTGTATACAGTGTGCAGTGTTTACCATGTAGACCAAATTAAGTTTGTTGCACAAAATGTGGGAGTGATAATAAATTACTAATTTCAGTATGTGCTTTCTCATGACATTCCTCACTATGGCATCTAAGTCCTTTGCATTTCTTTACTAAATTTTTACATCACTGGTGAAGCGGCTAAGGGAAATGGGAGGATCGGAAACTTCAGCTTGAAGCTTCAGTTTGAAGTTGATACACACAGTAAATCAGAGGAATTTATTCATCTGAGATGTCCATGAGCTGAGTTTTCAAAATAGATTCCATGATACAGCACTATGATTGTTCAAAACAGACTAAGCTCCTCTGCAAATTTCACATCTGAAAATAAGAGATGAACACACAGAAATAAATGTAAAGAACATACAGGTACTGACATCTGAGACAAATCTCACTTCTAACATTGACATCTCTGAGACAAATGCAGAGAGCAGGTTCTCAAGGCAAAGTTCAACCATACTTTGTTTTCCTACACTTGACCTTTGTCATTCACTACTCATCTTCCACATCTGAGGAAAGCAAAGCTGGGATGCTGCATCATACAGAGCTCTGACTGATTTAATAATGAAATTGATTCAGTGTGGTGACTAAGAGAAGTTTTGGAAAATGTTAATGTATGATTACATGTAAGACTGTCATATTGAGATTGCACAGGAAATACAGACACCGGAGTTTCCTAATTTGGGGTTTCCTTATTTTGGAGACTTAATTCTGGTCACTGAGACAGGATACAAGGTCTAGTCATACTGCTAATGAGCTGGGTAGAAGATTAAAAAATAGAGGTCACTTTTCACAGTAATAGGAGATAAACAGTGAAAACCTTTAGAGATCTCTGAAAAAGCCAGTGTTTTGCAGCATAAATGATTTGGAATGGAAGACAAATGGCAAGTTGACAAAACTTGCCAATGTTTGGGGCACTTAAAGTGAAAGCTGACTGAAAAGCTTTTCCGAAAAAAAAAACTTGCAAATTCATCAGAAAGTCGCAACTCTACTTTTGTTAAGAGTACTTCTCATCTAACTGTTATGGTAATAAAATAAGATACTGAATTATAATAGGAAGTATCCTCTGGTTAACAGGTGGAAATCAAACCAAAGATCCTTGTTATACCTCTGTACAAATCCTTGGTGTATCAACTTTAATACTGGGTGAAAAAGAAAACTGAGTGAAACTGGAAAAAGGACAGAAGTAGAGAGCAGCTTCTGGATGAGGAGGATGGCACAGACAGCTATGAAAAGCCTGCTCAAAATCAAAATCAGAACCAAAATCAAAACCAAATCCAAAACCAAAACCAGAATATTGCAAGGTATTCTCTGTCTTCACAAGGATATAACTGAAAGAAGTAAGATGGAGGTATGATAGAAAGATGGAAAACTATGAATGGAAGAGATTAACTGGAAACTTTCACTTACTGTCTCCTCAACTTCAAGGATTAAAAGTTTTCAAATGAAACTAGAGTAGGCAGGGGAAGTCTTAGGTTCAAAATACAAAAGAGGGGTATTTATGCATATGATATACATTTAAGTACTGGAATTTCCTGCAGAACTATGTACATGTTAAAAGCTTATATAGATTCAAAGAAAATTTGCATAACTTCATGGAAGAGAAATCCCTTGAAAGCTACTCCAGAGTTCAGAGTCGGCACTGTGAACAGAAAGTCCTCAACACTGAATGCTGGAGGAAAGCGTCATACATACTTCCTCTGTTCTTATACTCTCTCACACCTATGGTCTACTTTGAGTGATGGCACACTGGGCTAGGGGAGAAGTGCAGTACTTCTTTTATTCTTGATATGCTTTTCTATGTGAGTTTGTATCTATATTTAATAGAGAACATGCAGACACGGAAATGTTTATGTACATAAAATGAGTAAGCTTTTTTGAAAAGTCTTTATGTAAGTAATTCTAACTTGAAAAAAACCCCAGTTTGTTATTTGAGTATATTATGTGGCTGAATATTGCCATCATTGGTCCAAGAAAGAGACAGTTTCAGCACCAAAAAACAATCATTCTCTCCTGTCTGTCAAACAAGATATCCTATGCAGAGATGTACAGATTGCTACAAGGACACAGTTTCTACGCGACCTCCACTGTTTTATCTGCATTTAGTCTGATGTAAATTTTGATCTCTCAGTTGTCTGTTAACTCCTAAACTGGTAACATTACTATCTTTCATGTACTTCAATTCTATTCTGATAAATTATAGAATCATAGAATCATAGAAGCATTTCAGCAGGAAGAGACTTTTAAGATCATAGAGTCCAGTCTTTGTCCCAGCCCTATCAACCACTAGACCATTTCCCTAAGTGCGACATACAACTGTCTCTTAAACACCTCCAGGGATGGTGACTCCAGCACCTCCCTGTGCAGCCTGTTCCAATGCCTGACAACCCTTTCAGTAAAGAAATTTGTTTCATATCTGATCTGAACCTCGCCTGGCTCAGCTTGAGGCCATTTCCTCTTTTTCTATTGTTTGTTACTAGGGAGAACAGACCGACCCCCTCCTTGCTACAACTTCCTTTCAGGTAGTTGTAGAGAGCGATAAGGTCTCCCCCGAGCCTTCTTTTCTCCAGGCTAAACAGCCCCAGATCCCTCAGATATTCCTTGTATGAGATGTGCTCCAAATCCTTTACTAGCTTGGTAGCCCACCCCTGGATCCTCTCCAGCACCTCAATGTCCTTCTTGTAGAGAAGGACCCAAAACTGGACACAGTATTCGAGGTGTAGCCTCACCAAAGCCAAATATAGAGGAATGATCACCTCCCTCCTCCTGCTGACAACATTGTTCCTGATCCAGGCCAGGATGCCATTGGCCTTCTTGACCATCTGGGCACACTGCTGGCTCATGTTCAGCAGCTGTAAACCAACACTCCCAGGTCCCTCTCTGCCTGGCATCTTTCCAGCAACTCTTTCCCAAGTCTGGGAGTTGTTGTGGCCCAAGCGCAGGACCCAGCACTTGGCCTTATTGAAACTCATGGCATTGGCCTTGGACCAGCCATCCAGCCTATCTAGACCTTTCTGTAAAGGCTCCCTACCCTCAAGCAGATCAACACTTCCACCCAGCTTGGTGTCATCTGCGAATTTACTAACATAGCACTCTATCCCCTCATCCAGATCCTTAATAAAGATGTTAGACAGGAGTGGCCCCAGTACTGAGCCTTGGGGGACACCACTTGTGACCAGCTGCCAACTGGATTTAATGTCATTGACCACAACTTGCTGGACCTGAACAGTTTTCATCCTTTAAACCAATTTTTCACCCAGGAAAGTGTATGCCCATTCAAACCAATAAGTCAATTTCCCTAAGAGAACACTGTGGGAAACAGTGTCAAATACCTTACTAGGAGAGCATTCATAAATCTTAGAACAAGCAAAGAAGCTAGAAGTAGTTCCACCAGCATGGTTATTCTCTACTGTAGTTTGTCGCTTGTAGAAGAAATAAGATTTGGACTGGATATTCTGGAATGTTTTGGTAAACAAATTCAATGGTCCATTGCAATTATCTCAGTGGGTGCCAAAAGAAAGAAAAATTAAGCATCTTTGAATCTTGTTCTTTGTAAAAGAACCAAAGAGTTAAAACACCCTAAGGACAAGAAAAGCAATAGATAAGATTCTTAGTGCATGTAACTTAGTGGATACACTCTGCAGTAAGATTATTTTCAGTTCTAACAGCTGACACATTGACAATTTTAGTTCAGAGCAATAACTTCCAGTGCTGTAATAGAAGCCTAATTAAATGAGACTCTGAGTCTGTTTTCCTGTCTCTGATTTCAGAGTCCTATAGGGACATTAGATATTATTCTCCAGATGCTTTTAGAGAAGGCAAGAAGTAAGTAGGCTAGAAGTAATGGAATCATAAACTGTATATTCTCATCAGCAGGAACCTACCCAAGAGGAAGCTGTGATTTCCTCTGTTTAAGAGGCCGCCTTAAATATACTTCTGAACTAGTACTGTCAGATGGTTATTTCACAGTCTTTTAGAAATTAATTATTGTTTTACATAAAGAGGTGTCTTCAACATGTGAAATCATTTAAATACATGCAGATTTTCAGTCATATAAATTCTTGCATACAGTTCAAACTGAAATCCCATTTAAAAAACAAAAAAAATTCTTTGCCAGCCCTTCTTCAGGGCTGAAACTGAGCAAACTTTTTGCATTTTCAAAGACACAAGGGGAAAAGTTTTATGGTAGCAAGTAATTCTGTATAAGAAGGTAAATACCTTATAGTCATTGGAAATTTTAATTTTGATGTATATATTTTCTTCAGAGATTCCCTTGTTAATATACCAATTTTGTATATTCTCCTTGTCTTTTTCTTAGTATATTTTTAATTTTTATCTCACTTTTCCATTTTTTTTAAGGAAAAGAAAAAAGAAGACAAATGAAAACATGCATCTTCTGCAATAATGTAGAAAATGGGTAATGTGATTTATGCAATAAGTAAAATGCATCATGTGCATTTTATGGTGAATTAATTTCTATTTGAAGATCCAAAGTCTAACTAAAATAAAATAATTTTTAAAATTCTGAACATATCATGAGGAAAAAGAATTGTTATCGATAAACTCATTTTAATAACTATTTCTTACATAATCTTGGTATAAAGCTCAGTTTACAACTAATCTTGCTTGAACCCTTTTAGCTTTCATCTATTTCACAGGCTTTCAATAACATTAACTCTTTTCATTTAGTGACATATATTTGTAAATTCAGTACATAAGCTGTTTGACCATATGTTTAAACTGTCCTGTAAGGAGTCCTACAAGTCTAACTTTCCTGAACGCATAACATCCCATATCACCTGAGGCCATATTTCATACTCGATACAATTTTGTGAGCCAGTATTCAGTATTTTGTCATTAATATAAAGTCACTCCACTGCCAGTCCAAGAGTCTCTGGGCTGTTATTCAAGTTGTCAGCAGAATCCTCTGAGATTTCTGGATGGTCAAGAACTGAACAGATCTGGAAGTGGATCTGCTTCTGCAGGGAGATTGGATCAGATGATCTCTAAAGGTCCCTTTCAACCTCTACCATTCTACGATTCTATGATTCTAAAGCAGTGTGGTGACAATACATGTAGAAAAAAATAGGCAAAATCATTAATTCATGTGGTATTTTTTTCCCATTAAAATCACTTTATGATGTAATAATATTGAGATTATATGGATCTTTGATGACTTGAGGGCTGCAATTTGTATGCAGATAGATATATGGCAAGTCTTTTTGATCTATTAATGCCTGGCCATTATTTGAAATGTACATTGCTGTACAGTTTATCAATGTTATGGGCCAGGACCTCTGCACCAGTGAGATAGTTTATCTTTTCAGATTTTAAGACAGACTAAGCTGTCATTTGTGGTGCCTATGCCAGAAAATAATTCCTGTGTGATACAGTCAGTATATCCTCTGCCATCTGTTGTAATAAAATTGGCTAGCAAGTACAAGGTTGCCACCCTGGCAGGCATTACTGTCTGTGTATTAGGCTACTGGCTCTTTTTTATGCTAAGGCTGACCACAGGGCTGGGGCCATCAGACAGGCTTTAGGTTTATTTGAATGGGGCTTGTTTTGTTCTGGCTTGTTTAGCATTAACAGCAACTGATTAATGACCATGTGGCTGTTATTTAATTTCAGTTTGTTTAGCATTGTATACTTACATGGTGCAATGTCTGTCATTAATGATATAGGTAGGAATAACAAGTAGTTATTGTTCCTATATAAGAATGAACTCCTAGTGTAACTGTGATGCAGCTTAAAGGACAGATCTGAGGTGACGAGACATTGGAGATTTGGGCACAGTATGATATCGGTGGTCACTGGTGATATCAGATGTATCAGTAACTCACCAGTAATCAGTTACAGAAAAAATACTTAGGAGTTGGACAAAATCAGACTTAAGGGAAAAAAAAAGACAAGGAATAAGTATCCAACATATACAAAGTGACAACAGAGCAGGGTGTAAAGCATGTAAAAAACTGTAAAGATGGCAGCAAGGGGACAGGAGGAAACTATCAACGTTGTACTCATTCTCTAAAAGAGAAGGAATTAACCCCCACCATTAATATCACGCTTTCCCAGAAAAGATTTCAAGGAGGTCATGAATCCCTCTAATTCCCCCTAGATTGAAATGTTGACCTTAAGCTCCAGAGGGCAGTAGAAAGGTGAGCCTAATGTCTTGGATTAACCCCAACTAGCAACTAAACAACACAGAGCCTCTCACTCACTCCTCCACACAGTGGTATGGGGAGGAGAACTGGAAAAGGAAATAAGTGAAACTCATGGATTGAGATAAGAACAGTTTAATAACTGTAAAGAAATTACATATAATAGTAATCATGATTACAATTATAATAAGAAACAACCACATTATAACAATAATTGTAATGAAAAATAATATAATTTTAGAAAGAGAGAGAAACAAAACCCAATAAAGACAAATAAAGTACAATTCCTCACCATCCACTGACTGATGTTCAAGCAGCAATCTGACCCTCCCAGTCAACTCCCCCACAGTTTATATTACTGAGCATAACATCCTATGGTATGGGCTATCCCTTTAGCTAGTTCAGGCCAGCTCTCCTGACCATGTTCCCTCCCAGCTTCTTGTGCACCTTCTCATTGGCAGAACACGGGAAAAAGTCCTTCACTTAGAATAAGCGCACTCCTTAACAATTAAAAACATCAGTGTGTTCTGTTATTCTCACACTAATCCAAAACACAGAACTGTACTAGCTACTAGAATGAAAATTAACTCTATACAAGACAAAATTGGACATCAAACAATTGAAATAAGAAAGGAGTTTGTAGCAGAATGATTATCAAAATAAAAATTTTTGAAATGTTTTATTTTTAACAATATTTGCTTTCCATTTGTATTGTATTATCATCAATGTATCTGGACAAAATAAATGTTTTTTTGCATTTTGATTAGACTGTTAAAGTTTTCAATTTGACTAACAGTAGGTTCTTGGCTTCATAAACAAGGTATGGTCCCCTTTTAGCCATAACAAAATCTTGAGCATAACATTGCTGAGACATAGCATATTGACAGTTGGTTTTATACTTCCAGTTCCTGGCTTCTGGAAAGCCAGTTGGGAACTCATGCAGCTGTTGCAATTCAGAATAGCTTTAATTTGTTGGAAATTATTTATCAAACCAGACCAATACTGGTCATTGACAAATTCTGGAATCACCAAAGTGCTGTCTTATTTTTAGAGACACTTCATTACCTCATGCTGCTGAGTAGGCTTCAGACTAACTACTCCTAAAACATACAAGGGGATGCATAGCATCTCTAAGCTAGATTTGATAAAGAATGTCCTCTATTTAAAATTGCAAGCTCTAAATGAGATAAGGGTAGCTGAAACATTCATGATGGCCCCTCAAAACAAAAAGACTTTGGAAAAAAAAAACCCCTTTACTATCTAAATGACTCATTCTTAGCCAGGCACATCATGAAAGCCTTTAACTATTTCATGATTTCTATTCACCAGTTCTTATGAGACAAATGCAATTATTCCCATTTTACAGTCAAGGAAGTGAGGCACTCAAATATTTATGTATAGTGAGAAACTGAATGACAGTGTAAGGATACTTTCAAAATAATTTTGTCTGCCATTATTTTTATCCCCTGAATATTTTCCAGTTAACCTGGCTTGATTTGTGGTTTAGAATCCACAAATTATTCACTGTGTGAGACACAAAAAAGAGCTGATGTTACACAAACACGGACTTCCTCTTGTCTGCATCACCAAAATTTACCATGTCCCATGCAAGGAATTTTTAACTGAACTAAAAGTCCAGAAGATAAGCAGAAATGCAATTACTAAACGATAAACATATTTCTTAAAAAACTCAAAACAAAAAAAACCACAAAACAGCCAAAGCTGATCTCAGAAAGAATTGTTTTATCTGTAGACTGGTTGTTCTAGAATTTAAAGTACTTTAAAACAATTTGTTGTAACTTGGAATCTATTAATTTTTAAATATTTTCTATATTGCTAAATTGCTTTGAAGTGTATTTCAGATTCTCCTGGAAAAATAAACAACAACCTTCTTCCGGTCTTCCTGTAGTATCACAAATATTTTTGTTTGCAAAATACAAATGCATAATTACATGTGTATATTTTACATCTGAAATTAATATAAGATACTGTAGTCAGGACAGTCTTATATTTTCTTTATAACAAATTGTACTGAATGCTTGCAATACTGAAATACTTGCAGTCATTTCAAGAGATGTTATTAAAGTGATAGGGCGTGAACAGTCTCTAGATTAACAACACATGCTTTGTCAGCATCTTAGTAATTGTCTTTCAAGCAACAACTGTTAAATTAGAGCCTATGGGCTTTTGCAGAGGAGTGGCTTTTCTAAGAACTTTCCATTAGGGAACTGTTTTTAAAAGCAGCAATAATGACTTCATTGGACTTTAAAAAATGTTATTGCTCATGGTATTTGATAAACAACTTACAGTGGTTTAATTTGCTATAAAGGTATTCTCTAACCTACCAATTTTTTGTGGGCAAGTTTTAAGAGATTATTGACTTCAGCATTTTATATACTTCAGCTTTACAAGAAAGGCTCTTAAGAGTTATATATGCTGCCTGAAAAATGTGATAGCTATGACCCTAACCTTTGCAATGCTGAAATTCATCTGTTGACTTGAATGAGCTCATATCAGTCACAAAGTTCAGAAAGAAGAGTGCAGCCATGGTGGATATGTTACTCAATTGAGTAAAAAATCAATATATCTGGGTTTTTTTGCTGCAACGTGATAGAAAAAGGAAGGAAAACAATATAACTGCAGAGCAAAAGCAAAGTACCAGAGTGACAAGTTATTCTGAAAACAGAAGAAAAAGAAACTAAGTGGATAAATTACTGCATTTACTATCAGGATATTGTATTGGATCAGTAGCCCCTTCTCTAGAAAAAAAAGCTGCCATTGGAGAAATTTTACTTGAACCTTGACATAATAAAAAGTAATGAGGTAAAAATAAAGCAAGTTAGACTCCAGATTGAATATCAAGAATCAATTTCCTTGACAATGGACTTGAGATTTGCACCATATGGCGCCAAGTCAAGTTTTTATTTGCTTTTTAAAGTTTCTTAGAGGAAAATGACAATAGGAAGTTAGTCTGAGTTAAGAAAGAACAGATTACAGCTGTCTTGGTCCACACCCTGTTTGCATCAGGGAAAAACAAAAGTCAGCAAGGGTTTCCAGCCTATAAACTGCCTCTTTATGGTAGAGAAAATAGAATGGTATGTGGCTTTAAGTGTTTTCAAGTGTAGCTTCTAAACCTGCATTTTGAGAGAGCTTCCTCTTGACTGTAGTAAGTAACACAAGGATGACTGTGTACTCTGCATTAGCAAGAAAAGTATTAATAGTGTAAGCTCAAAAAATTAATACTAATTAAATATTTTGATAGGAATATGGTCTATTATTAATGATACAATTTGGAAAGTTTAACTAGATATGAGGATATTTATGAGGACTACTGGATGCCATTCTCTGTACTAATTCTATTTTGAGATTATATGCTTGATGTGAAGAGCATGTCAAAATTCAGTAACTTGGAAGATACCAAGGTGAAACTGATTGTTTCACACAACAGAAATTTCTGCTTGTTTATAACAATATAGTGATCCCACACCATGCAATAAAAGAAAACATGACAAAATTAAAGGTTTCTCTAAAATTCACAGAATCACAGACTCACAGAATGGTAGGGGATGGGACCTCAAGAGATCATCTTGTCCAAACCTTTGCTAAAGGAAGTTCACTTCAATCACACTACACAGGAACACATTCAGGTGGGTTTTGAAAACCTCCAGAGAAAGAGACTTCACAGCCTCTCTGGGCAACCTGTGCCAGAGTTCCCTCATCCTTACAGGAAAGACATTTCTCCTCATGTTCAGGTGGAACTTCCTATGTGCCCAGCTTCTACCCTTGTCCTGCCACTGGGCACTACAGAAAAAAAGTCTCATCCCATATTCTCGAACCCAACCTTTACAGATATATAAGTTTTGATAAGGTACCTCCTCAATCTTCTCTTCTGAGACTAAAAAGTCTCAGGTCTCACAGCTCCTCCTCATTAAAATATTCTCCAGTCCCCTCATCATCTTAGTATCCCTCTACTGGACTCTCTCCAGAGGTTCCCTGTCCCTCTTGAGCTGGGGAGCCCAGAACTGGACACAGGACTCCAGATGAGGCCTCACCAGGGCAGAGTAGAGGGGGAGAAGAACCTCCCTTGACCTGCTGACCACACTCTTCTTGATGCATCCCAGGATGCCATTGGCCTTCTTGGCCACGAGGGCATATTGCTCGCTTATGTTTAGTTTGCTGCCCATGGTGACTCCCAGGTTTCTCTCCTGGAGCTGCTCTCCAGCAAGTCAATCCCCAGCCTGTACTGATGCATAGGGTTGTTCCTTCCTGTGTGCAAGACTCTGCACTTGTCCTTGTTGAACCTTGTGAAGACCCTCTCTTCCCAACTCTCAAGTCTGTCCAGATCTCACTGAATGCCAGGACAGCCTTCTGGATGTACATCATCTCCACAGGTACACATCAAAGATCTCCTGTTAAGTTCAATATGATGTGGAGGTATTTTTATCTTTATTGGTAAAAAAGAAAATACATAACATGATACTTTCTTTCAATTTCTACATGTGTGTTAAAAGCTACATTTCCTAGCTTGGGCATAATCCCCCAGAGAAGAAAAAACCAAAATAACTTCACAGTTTCAGTTGATTTATTCTTCAATTGTCCTTGTTATCTTCTGGCATACTTATTTCTTTGTTTCATTTATTTGAGCGTATTTTTTTCCTACCATTTTTTTTCTAAAAACAGGTTACGGAAACACAAGTCCTGGTAGGAAAATCTGGAGATTAACCTAACAAATTGTTAAAGCTGTTGATTTGAGAAATGGAAAAATAGAAAGTTGGGAAACAGTTATCTTGAATATTCTGACTGTGCTGCAAAAAGGCACTGAGAACAAAATCAGGCACTAGACTCAATGCACCTCCACATAAACCTGTATATTGAAAATTCACTGTAATTGGTATTAGTGGTTTGTGCAAGTTGTAGCTTGTGTTCTTAACCTTCTGCTGCTTAGTCAACCCAACCAGCGATTGATCTGTTGACATGCAATCTAGGTCTGTTTGGTTTAGATTTATAATATGTTTTTATTTCAATGAATGGTAAAAATATAAACCGAGAGGTATGTAAAATGATCTCTGTAATGCTACTTTGTTATATTATCCTTTGAATACAATGAAAGGTCACCAAGGAACATGATGGAAAAGAGGCCCATAATATACAGAGGTTATGATTGATGTATCACATTTAGAATGTAATCTGAAGTACAAGAGATTTAATTTATTCCATGACATACAGCCTAAAGTTTCCTTTCAATTTTATCCAAGATAAAGAAAATACTTTTTCCCTTTGCAGCTGTCATTGATTACCATAATCTACAATGAAATTAAAAGACGCAGTGGATCAAATCAAGGTATTGGAAAGTTGGGTCGTTTACAGTACAGATATACAGGCTAGCATATGCATGAGAAATATGTTAGCTATGCTGACTTTTTCCCCCTTACTGTTGGAAGGGAGAGGTTATGATTAATAGGTTAAATACCAACAGTTAGGCCTACTCACCATGCTATCTTATCTCACTGTCTAAAATGGCATGTGGTGTTAATGTGTTAAATATGATATCTTATTTCTCTTGTGGCCTGTTTTTTAAGAAGTGACATGTGTATGCACACACATATGAAATGTAGGCAGACTGCTGTTTTCTCATACAAAGCCTTATAACTTCGGTGAGGTTAATTTTTCTAGAACAAAGCCGGGATATATATGTAGCCTATAATTTTTCTTGCTCCTCTGGCTATTTTTCCTTTAGATCTCCAACTATTTATCATTATAATAGTTTGGACTATGAAATACACTATATATCGTAAGTCTTTTTAGAGTTGGAAACAAAAGGAATAGGTAAGACTCAAACAAGTTCACTCCCTGCTCTGTCCTGTGAAATGGAAGTAGGGTTTTTTAATTGAGTTGACAGGAGGAGACACAGGATTAAACTGTGCTTTTAAACTTCTCTTGGAACACAGTATGTAGTTAAACGTATCATACATAAAGATCAAGGCATGTAATTGCTAGCCTTTAGTCGACCAAAACTCACACTGCATCCCATTTCTGTAAAGACAGAAATTCCATGTCTCTGTCAGGATCTAAATGTTGAGCCTGGAACATACAATATTTCATTAAGAAATATTATATGACATTTCTTGTCCAAAGCTAGCTTTGAGATAAAGGCATGTTACATGGACAAAGTTGCAGAGAAATCTGTAGGGTCACAACAATCTAATACAATGCTACAGGCTTTGGGAAGAGTGGTTGGAAAGCTGTCTGGTGGAAAATGACCTGGGGGTATTGATTAACAGCTGCCAGAACATGAACCAGCAGTGTGGCCAAGAAGGCCAATGGCATCCTGGCTTGTATCAGAATTAGTGTGACTAGCAGGACTTAGACAGTGATTAGGTCCCTGTACTTGGCATTGGTGAGACTGCATATGAAATACTATGTTCGATTCTGGGCCACTCACTCCAAGAGGGACATTGAGGTGCTGGTGCGTATCCAGAGACAGACAACAAGGCTGGTGAAGTGTCTGGAGTTATGTTAGGTTAGTGATTAGACTCAATCTTAAAGATCTTTTTTCTACCAAAATGAGTCTGTGATTCGATATTAACTTTGTCTTAGGCTATTGGTGTAGGCTGTGTGTCCCTGACACTGAGCAAGCTTAGTGAGCTATCTGTTCAGCATACTACATTACCATACATTTGCTTGAAAGTGTGTATTTTTTCTGAGCCTTCCTTGGTTATATATTACATCACAAAGATACTTTTTTCTAACTATCAGTTAACAATGGATTTATTGTTACAGATAACCTGATGATTCTTGGTTTTTTTCTGTTTTGAGAGGAGAGGGGTGCCATTTGATGGACAAATTGGCTTAGAGTATCCCATCTTGTTCACAACAGGAATGCAGAAACAAAATTTACATTTTGTGAGAAATAGCCTGTCTTTCCCAGCAGTACTCCATATACATGATCTTCTTCTTCCACTAGGAAACTGATCCACTTAGCATAACAGACTTCCTACAACAAATAGTCTTTTCTCACTGCCCTGGGTCACCAGGAAATAATGCTAATTCAACAGCACCACAGAAAAAAACCTCAAAACCCAAAAAACAATAATTGCAATAATTTTTAAAACTTGGAATTTTACATTGCAAATGAGGCCCAGAAAAATACTCTTTTCGCTTACTTTCTATTTATTGTGTCCTTTGGAACATGTATTTCTGTTCACTAGTTTGGTACTGAGGTACAGAAACACTGATAGAAATATTGGTTACATGGACTACTGTGTTCAAAACGCTGTTACTCAGTGGCATCTCAGTGAGCGCAAGTATTGATGTGTATACCCAAGAGTTGATACTGGGGCATTCTTCAATTGAATCGATATCCTGGATGATAATTTATGTTGCATCCTGAATCAAATGTTATGATGATGCCTAATTGTGGTAACAGGATCTTCAATCCACAAGGACTTTAAGGACTGAACCAAGATAAATCTCAGGAAGTTTAACATTGCAAACTCTAAAACGGGAACGGAATAACACCAGGCATCAGTACATGAGACTATAACAGCTCTACTGAAAAGTATGGTGGTGGCCAGGTGAATACATAAATGATAAATGAAGAAACAAAACATAAATTATATGAATTGTGTACTGAGCTACATTAAAAGAAGTATGGCAAACAGTTTAAGTAATAGTGTTTCATTTAGTGATGATGAGACCGCTGCTGGAATGTGGTGCCTGGTCTGGGACCTATTTAATGCAGAAAGAAGTTTCAATGTAGGTTTACAAAGACCCTGACACCTTACTCATGACCTATAAGTTGAAGCTGGGTAAAATGTACTTGATCAGTCTGGTGAAGAGGAAATCCAGCGGCCATCTAAAAGCATGACTCTTTGGAATCTGTTGGAATCAAATCTTTTCAGGAGTATCAGAGATGATAACAAGGCTTACAAACACAACTTGGGAGATTCAGACAGAACATCAGGAACTTTTCCCTGGGATCAAGTCACACAGGGAGATTGAGAACTCTTGGAGATTTTCAAGATATGGCTACTGAAAGCCATGGTTTGTTTACTTTAGCATTGTTACTAAAACTGGTAATAGCCCTTCTTGAAATTCAGGTAGGACTAGATTTACTCCAACATTTCTGTGATTCTGTGGTTTATTCTCAAGATATACTTGAGAATTTAAAATTCTGCAATAATTTAAAATTCTGACTGGAAGAGATTATTTACAAAGAAAGAATCATATTGCTAATCAAAATTATCTAGATGTCAGATACTTCTTCAGCCCCTTTCTTTTGATTGGAGGTTTATAGAGACCCATTTTTTATAGATATATAATTCCTATGATTTGTTCTGCCAAATGGAGACAAAATGTGGGAATTCTGGTGTGCAGAACTCAGTGAAACATGCAAAGATTTAATCAGTCTAAATACACCCTCACCTGACAAGTCTCTTAGGCCAGTTTTCTGAAAGAAGGGAGTGCAATCAGTTCAGAACAAGCTTCTGAGTTCAGTCTGTTGGAGTTTAACACATCCTGCCTCCACACATAATTTTTTGTGGGCCAGAATGCAAAAACAGAGGTGTGGTGATCATAACAATATCTCTCTAAGGCATTATAAGGCATAAAGTACAGCCAGAAAACATTCATCATACAATTATCTCAGTGGTTTGGTTTCCATTTTACTTTATAAAATGTGTTTTAAGAAAAAATTATATACAATTATTATTTTTTTAAATGCAGGAGTGTTTCAGTGCTCAATTAAGAATGTTAAAGCAAGTAAATTCTCTAGCTTCTGCCAATGATCAGTGTTCTGTTTCAAAGATCATCACCACATGAAGTATTCTTCTCATGTGGATACTTGCAACAACATTTGAGTCATTATTACAATTATTAAAAGCTTAAGAATAGTTTTGGATGGTTTCCCATAAATCTCACTCTGAGCTTCACTTAGGGAAAGATTCTGCTCTGAACTTTTAAATTTTATTTTCATTTTGTCAATAAGTATCAGAAAACAATGGGTTTTTTCTAAAACCTTAAAAAATTAGATAAAGTACAAGTGGTCTTCTTTCTGAAAAAATAATCATCATTTACTGACTGCTCATATACCTTTCACAGACTTGATTATAAATATCAATGGACCACAAATGTTAAAAGGTAATGCTGTGAACTGATTGCCATGGCTGAAAGGGATTTGACCTTAGGAATAACTAGGTGAAGGTTTATGTCTGGTGAAGTCAGATGAAAAGACTACAGTGATCCTGTCTAATCTATCCCCGATAGAATCAATATCATGAATGCTTTACCACCCCCAAAATTTAAAAAGAAACAAGGAAAACCATTCTGAGTCAGGTGAAAATATATCTGTGAACTCAAATCAAGTAGATACTCAGTATAAGATTATTTAAATAGAACGATAAAAATATAATAAAATAACAATTATAATAAGGAATTTGATTTTGCATATTTGACATCTATATAGTTTTTATTAGCAGTAAATAAATCATAACTCATTCTTCTTCTGATAAGGTCTGTTTTGAGGTGTATTCTTATAATAAAATAAGAATTTTATTGTCTGAATTCTCCACTGAAATTACATTACTGCCTACTTTAGCTAGTTTTGAAATATCTTCAATTTATAAACCCTAACAATTCTGAGGGGTTTTGTTTATTTGTTTTGCATATTCAGATATCACTGAGAGGCTGTGCTTTCTCAAAGTGGACCTAGTCTGAATCATAGCCCTTACACTCTCATACCCATGCTGTGAATGTCAGCTGTCATGACAGCACCTTGTATTCTAATCTGAATACATCCTTTCCAAAGATCAATCTGTTTGGACAGGCCTGCCTATATTAACCTGCCCCATGTCAAAGACTTAATGATGTGTAGGGACATGAGGGTGACTTCAATACTACATAGACATAAGGATCTTAAACATGTTAATCATCTCACGCTGACTGTCTCTAATAATTCTTTTAACATTGAGCCCAGGCATTCATATCATGGTGTAAGTGCTTATTGTAGTACAATGTAGTATGCCAAACCAGGATGTCAAAGAGAGAAGGTTGAAAGGTCTTGGCCTAATTTTCCTAAGCAATATTTTAGTACTCAGAAGTCAGTACTTGAGAGAGGATTAAGAGATTTGAAAAGCATAATAGGGTAAATAAAAGCTTTCAAAACAAGAGAATGGGAGTAAAAAAAGGAGGAGACGGGAAATGCAGTAAGAACACATCTAAAGTAAATTTTCTTAATGGAAGAATAAATTAAGTATTTAGCTCTTTTTATAACTAAAAGAACAAATAAGCTTTTGTCTCAATTGTTTATATTAAATGTGAATGCAATGATGGACACTAGAAAAAAGACCATGGGAAAGACTTTATGAAAATGACAGTTGCATATCTACGGTGGAAAGAAAACTAAGAAAGAAATGGATGACATGAAAGATAATACATGTCATAGATTAACACCAGCTCGGAACTAAGCACCATACAACTCACTCACTCCTCCCCTGCTCATCCAGGGAAATGGAGAAAAGAATCGGGAAGGGAAAAAATAAAGAAGCATTGACTGTGATAAGAACAGTGCAATAAGTGCAAGAAAACATAATGTAATAATAATCACAATAAATATGACAAGAATCTTAATGAAAAATAATCTTTATAAAATAACAGGAGAAATAAAATCCAAGAAAAGACAAGTGATTTGCAATGCAATTGCTCACACCCACTGACCAGTGCCCAGACTTTCCCCAGGCAGTGATCGACCTCTCCCAGCCAGTTCCCCTCAGTTTATGTACTGGGCATGATGTTCTGTGGTACGAGATAATCTCTTTGTCTGGTTCAGGTCAGCTATTCTGTCCATGGTCCCTTACAGCTCCTTGTGTACCTCCTTGATGAAACTGAAAAATCCTTCACTTAGAATAAGTGCTATCTAGCAACAACTAGAACACCAGTGTATCATCAACATTATTCTCACACTAAATCCAAAACACAGCACTGTAGGAGCTAATAGGGAGAAAATTAACTCTATCCTAGTTGAAATCAGAACAGTGACAAAGGTATGAAACTGGATACTTTGCACTATAGAATCAGAAAAAAAACCCAAAACAAAACATGGAATAGAAGGCTCATGAAAGATGAAAATCAGGAAATGTTCCACCCTTGTGCAAGAAAGAGAAAAACAGAGTCTGCACATACATTCCATCAGTAGTTTGTCACACAAATTTGCAGAATTTTTTTCAGTGTACTAGTATATTGTAGATCAGACAGTCCATAACAGAAAAGCCTTGAAGTTAAAAGAAACGTGATTTGCTAAATAAGTGATAATTAGCAATTTGGAAATAAACGAGAAATGAGATAAGATGCAGTGTGTTTTTATAAGACATTAGTCTAACATGCTTTGTGAAATGACATTTATTTTTTAGACAAAGGAAGTGGGAAAGTGCTTAATCTAAAGAGACAGGCAACAGTAGTTTGTGCTGAATTGGACTGGAAGGATGTCTTAAAAAGTTCTTCAAGATGTGGTCTTGGGGTCAGATAAGAATTTCAAGGATGAGTTCAGCACAATGGCCAAGACTACTTATGAACTTTAATTCCAGAGAATTGAGAAATATCATCACAGCTGAGGACAGAGGTCACAAGTAGGGTTTGGATTTTTTTTTAAAACATGTTTTAGATGTTCTTTTGGACTTCAGCAGTGGAAGCAGAGTTATATAGTACACATTGTGAAGAAATGTGAAGCTGCCATATGGCTCAAGAAATCACAGAAAAATAATGATGATAAGAAATAATTGATTTTAAAAATGAAAATTAAAACAATATGACTTGTTCAGTTTAGGATTGTGAAGCCTGAGAAAGAATATGATTGGCTGTACAAATATATGAAGGAATTGTACAGCTAGGTGGGGGAAAGATCATCTTGCTAAAAGGTAAAAAAACACAGGAAAAATATTAATACTATGTTTGATTAAGAAAAACTCTTAACTGATGGGAGTTTCTGGAACAACCCTTTCCCATGTCTAAGTAGGGGGAAAATGTTAAGAACCTCATTGACTCTATCTGGAGACTGAACATGAGCGGTCTTGTGTTTTACTTGTGTCTTCCTAATTCTATGTACTTCTTGTTGTCTTGGCTCCAAAAAAAATTGTACACAAGTATTTACTTACTGAATGTGGGTCACTACTACCACAACTTGCTCAGGAAGCATGATTCTTTGGCAAAGTCTCTTTGGCATATCAGCTATATTCATACAGTATGCATGTATACAGCTGCTACAAGGAGTCATACAGTGATGTTGTCAGTATACCTGTAATTCTGCTTTCTGGGATATTTTTTTTCTTCTTTTTGGCAGTTTCTACCTTTTAAATTTTTTGTGGGCTTGTGGCTTTTGGAATGGGCAAGTGGCAATGCTTCCAATTATTTTCAGCTGCACAGTGTGCCGCAATCTTTAGTGATGACAAAGTGGGACACGCAAGACACATGATCATGATTACACCAAAAATGTTTGCTCAGAACTATGGAAATATTTCCTTAATTTCTCAATTTCCTGTCAAACTGACAACATTCTTCTACTCAAAGTAAGTGGTATGCAATTAGTTGGGTTCTAGTCACCCTCTCCAGTCAAAGCTCTTTTGCAAGTGTTTCTACACATTAGGAGAGTCTGTGGTTGGAGTATTTAAGATATACAGTTATTATTACAGTGTTTCTTTTCTCTACATAGGAATGACACAACATAGAGTAAAAAAAAAAAAACAAAAAACAATGCCCAAAGTAATACTTCATAATGAAAGTATATGAAAGAAAATGAAGAATACCTTACAATTATTGCAAATCAGCTCTCAAACCACTTTCATTTTGTGTACTTGGAGGGAACTGAAACAGAAGGATTTATTTACTTACAACTTACAAACTTTATTTACTTATAAACTTACAACTTTACCTAGCCAGGTGCTAGATGTTAGCACCAAGTCACTGTTGGGCATGATACAAAAGGAGGGTTTTTCATCTCAGTTTTTGTCTCATTAGTGATATATACATTTACTTTCACTAGTTCTTTAGGCAAACCATTGTTTTTTTTACTGTCTTCCTCTGACATCTTTTGCTTTGCCTTTCCATTCTCTGTTCTTGACAGGATGCTGAATTCTTTAATTTGTTCTCTCTAAGAGCCACAACTTAATTCCTTTGTATCCTCAGGACCAGTGAATGGACAAGTTCACCCTGTAAAATAAACTTTTCATTGGTGCAATTTAGTTGCCTCATTATAACTAGAAAAATTCATGTCAACTAAGATTTAGATTTTTCACACAGAACAGTGAAGACTCTCCATTCATGGAAAAATCTGGGAAAAGTTTGAAACAAAGCAGGAAACTCTAGTAGGTAAATTATTAACTTTAGCAAACACAGAATTCCAGAAGCACAGAATCATAGAAGGGTTGGAAGGAACCTCTGAGGGCCTTTTGGTTCAGCCTCCCTGGTCAAGCAGGGTCATCTAGACTAGTTTGTCCTGGAACGTGTTCAGACAAATTTTGAATATTAGTCCTGTCTGATTATAAATATTACTAGATTGTGGAGTGCTGACAAAAAGTACTGTTTATAACAGCCCTATTTCCTACTTCCTAGTAGGAAAAGGTAACAAGAAATATAATCCTAGAAAATGATTGCTACCTTGTTGGAGGTTTTCAAATAAATACATGAAAAAGCTGTCTTGAGAAGGAAAGAGTTAACACTGATGTAGTCTGGAAAAGCTATTTCAGAGGTAGATGGATTTATGTTGCATTTGAGGTAGTTTCCATCCAGAACACATTTGAAATTTCATCTTCCTGAAAGTGTGTACATAGATGTATTTGTATATACATCTACAGAGGACTCAGATTTTCCTGTTTGACTTTAGTTTGCAAACAGTAGCAGGAGGTTTGACCACGCTCGATAATCAACTCAAGGCAGTGGTTCTTATTACTTACTATGAAAAAAGTTAGCATACAGTAGCGATTACAGATGCAAACAAAATATGTTCCATGTTATGGAAAAGATTGTGTGGGTGTGTAATTGTCTATGTATGTCACCGTCTCCTTCTGGAACTGCACTTGGCTAGAAAATCAAAGTGTTGCATACAAGGTTCCATGAAGTTTTTCTATTCCCGTAAATTACTGTATACAGAATAGTAGATATCAATTTAAAACTTGGCCCAGCACTGTATTTATAGCACATAAAGAACTGTTAGTTCCTGGGAACTACAGTTTTATATTCAAACAATCATAGGTATATATATAGGTGTATACTCATATTTACACACACACATTCACCTAAGAACACAATTCTAAAGCTGAGAGGGACCTCTTGAGGTATTCTAGTGCAATTTCCAAGGTCGAATACAGCAGCTTGTCCAGGGATGCATCCAGCTGGTTTTGAATGTCTCCAAGAATGGAGACTTCACAACCTCTCTAGGCAACCTGTTTCAGTGGTTGATGATCCTTACAATACCAAAAAAAAAAAAAAAAAAGAAAAAATAAGTGATTGGATATCTTTGGATATGATTTCATGTGTTTTGTGTCTATAGAATCTTGTCATGTCACTGGACACTACTAAGAAGAATTTAGCTCAATTTTTTATTAATGAAAATGAACACAACTAGCTGCAGTGTTTGCATCTGAGAAACACCACTACTGACTGGCCTCAAACTGGAGCTTATGCCATTCTGGGCACAAAGACATAACAGTTTTCTGGAACCAGTCATTGAGTTAGTTATAATCTGCCTCACTATCCACTCATCTGATGATATTTTGCCGGCTTGTCTATGATGATGTCATGGAAAGCAGTGTTAAAGCCTTTATTAAAGGACTATGGTTGTTTTATCTTATGTTATCAGTTTTTTCTTTGACAAAGAAAGAGGTGAAATAATGTTCTTCAGATTGAAGTCCAGAACAAGGAAACAGAAGACATGAGAATGATGTTCTTCTCAGTTTGAAGAGATTTAAAGTTAAAATTGCTCTTTCTTAAACAGCTTAAGCTTTCACTATCATGCTGTAAATATGTCTGCCATGAGGATACTCAAAATCTCTCTTGTTGCATAGGCTTTATAGCTATAATTTTTTTTGTTCTTTGAGAGATGAAAGGATAAGCTCCATCCCAGGCATCTTCCCTCTCAGGCAGAGCTCAATACATTCCAGTTGCTCTCTCACATAAAGAGCGACATCATCACCACACCTCACTCACTCATCTTTCTTTCTTTCTTTCTTTCTTTCTTTCTTTCTTTCTTTCTTTCTTTCTTTCTCTCTTTCTTTCTTTCTTTCTTTCTTTCTTTCTTTCTTTCTCCCTCCCTTCCTCCCTCCCTCCCTCCCTCCCTTCCTTCCTTCCTTCCTTCTTCCTTCCTTCCTTCCTTCCTTCCTTCCTTCCTTCCTTCCTTTCCTTTCTTCTTTCCTTCCCTTCTTCATCCCCACTACCCTGCCCAGACATCCCGTGATGGACCTGACTCTGGCTTCTCTGGTTGAGCTTGATCCTGACACTTGTCCATGGACTGACATGCCAGCCTGACAAGGCCCCTGTTTTGCCAGCTCTGTGATCCCCTTCAACTCCCTCCTTGTCTTCCCTTAGGGACCAGCTGGACTCCCGCTGTTTGCTGACAGAGGGAGGCAGAAAGAAGGCAAGACAACAGGAGCTGACATGATGTCCTGGCCCAGCCTTCCTGACCAGCTGTGACCTGCCTACTCTCTCTTGCCTCTGGCAGAAAATGGTGTCAAGAATGTGCTTTGATCCCATGCCTCCCAGGGTGTCTCACAGGCAAGACCATGAATTTCTGCCCAGAGTAGACCTGGATAAGGAGGAGCACAGCCCTTGCCCTGTGCAGTTTCCTCTCTCCCTAGCCAGTGCTATGTTCATGACATCTCACCTTCCTGTCTAGTCCAGGACCAGTAGGCAGGATGTGATGTACCTCTAACAGTAATTAATGAGTAAATAACTGAAAATAACAGATGTAAATAAAATCCTGTTTATTGTCCTGTTTATGCCTTTTTTTTTTTTCATGTGAATAGTACCTAAAAATTAGGAGCTGGCACAGCCTGCCAAGTAAAATGGATTTTTTTTTCTAATGTTTAGGATGGGATAATCTGATGACAGGTTTCATTAAATTTCTCCTTTTCCTTAAGCCTAGAACAGGGTTATGTTTCAATCTTGCAATTTGTCTGTATTCCAAATTTTACACATCTGTGCTGAAAGGTCAGATTTTGCCTTTGGGTGAGCTTGTCCATCTAGGAGTAAAGGGACTGCTCCCTGGCTTCAGTGCACTCATACAACCACCCCCTGAGCTTATCTGGGTGTGATCAACAGCATCTCTTGTTCCTGGAAATGAAGTAAAGAACTTTCTCCCGTGGATTGACTAGCAATTGTCCTTTGCTCATAATAAAATTATTCGCATTGCAGGCCAGCATGCATTATGAAACTCTGCAGTCCACTGTGCATTGAAAAAATCCTGCCTATGAAGCCAAAAATCCCTTCCCTTAATGTACAATACAGTTTAGCACATTTAAACATTTGAAAGTCAGGTAAAGTTTTTGACACTTTAAAACGTTCACTAGAAATGTTAAGTCTTTAATACATGAACATAACACATTCAGCTACCCACATCTGGAGTTTTTCCTCAAAAACAATAATCAAAATGAAATCTAGTCATATAAAGTACTGTACTCCATAATAATAAGCATGATTGAAGTAGTTACCAGAGATCACTAGAAATCTTCAAAGCTTGGAGCAGTTAGAAATCTCATTCTATTATGATCTGCCAAATTTTTTATATACCAGATTTTGTGTGGTGCTCCTCTTTTGATAGTTCAAGGAAGATTTACAAAGTATAACTTCACAATGAGTTAAAGATGTGGCCTGTTCTTTCTGTGATGCCACCTGTAACCACTGCAGATCCTATATATGATAATTGCATTATAATAATGTATTTTTGTACATATTTATCTGTTTTTCTCAGCACAAATAATGATAGTTCTGCATATTGTCACTTCAGTGCAGAAATACAGAGTAATCTGTATAGAAGTATTACTGCATGCTGTCTATGGAAAAAAAACCAGCAAAAAGGTCCTATACTTACAATTTAGGAAATGCAAAGCTCTTCCTTACCTGCTAAATTTCATAAATTAGTTGATAAATTAATCATAATGTTAAAAAGTAAGTTTCATTCAGCAGGAAAATTGTTACTACTTTAATTCAAATATTTCTGTATTACTATATTCTATTTTTTCCCTTCTTTTTATGAAAATATTGAATTCTTTTTTGTGCATATAGATTGCACTCAGTAAAATTATTAATTTGAAATTATTTCATTATTGAATAGAAACATTTCTAATAAAGCCAGTAATTCTACTTTGAAGTGAGAATTAAAATATTAATACATTTTCAAAATTAAGTGTTTCCATCATTGGAAATGAATTTTAGATTGATTACAAATCATAATGCTAAATTAAAATGTAGTCTACTGTTCTAATCAGCACACTTTTAGTGCTCTAGAAATGCTAGCAAACTGAAAAAAAACAGTAACTTCTATAATTAAAATGAATTTTCTTAGGAATACAGTAGCGACATGTAAGCTAAACTTGAATTTAGAACAATATCTTCCTGAAAACTGCCTCTACAGTATTTTCCAAACTACTATAACCACAGCAGTTAATTTCCATGAAACAAATAATTTGAAATTACATTTGAGGCGGTGCTCATTGTCTGACTCAACCTGAGATGTTAACATTTGATGTTAACATTAACATTTGAACTTGGTTCTCATTTTCTATAGCTGTTGTACAGAAATGAGAACTTTCAGGAGACAGTTTATTTAACTTTAACCATTGTCAATATTAGCAATTGAATGTTACCATAAAAGTGCTATGGTACACCACAGTCAGATTACCATCTGAAGTCAGATGATTTCTTGTGATATCTGTAAAACTGATTTCCAAATCATAAAAAACGTAGGGCTGTGGTCCATAACTCAAAGTAGGATGTTATCACAAAGCAAGGATGTAATTATATACGTTTTATATTCAAAGGACAACATCCTCTGAATTTCAAATTTTAAATAAAAATGATGGGAAGCAAACTCTCTTGACTTTCTGTGTTCATATTCTCCCTGTCTCCCAGTATCCTCTTGTTTCTCTTACTTTTTGGGACATCTGAATTTATCTTCATGCTTATAGAAATTAACAATATAAATCAAATTGCTGGATTCAACATTTCTTCAATGCCTCCTCCTGTCTGCCAGGCCATGACTTTCTGAAAGATTCAGTGTCCCACCCTGAGGTTCAGGCCATCGTGAGTTTTAAAAAGAAACAGGTGATGTTTCCATAGCTGAGCTGTATTAGAATAAAAAATAACCATGCTACATTAAATGAAATTTTCTGATATCTGATGTAATTTAATACACAAGAAAAGCCTTTTGGCTTAATATTTGTATGACTAACTCCAAAACAGCTGACTGTGATCAGCTGTGTATCAGGTCAGAGGTTTTCATTTCTGGCTCCCTCCCATCTTTATTCTCAATCTGCTTCTAATGACTTGTTCTTTTTGTTATTAAGTTTTAAATCACTGCAAGTGTTTAAAAGGATATCTCTTTATAGGAGAGTAGTCAATAAAATTCAAACTGATATGCAAGTATGGATGGAAATATGATTTTAAAAATAGAAAAGTAAAAATCTGAGGACTCAAAAATCACATTTGCCACATAAAGAATGGACAAGAGGTTGTTCTGCTTGAAACTGATTACAAAGAGATATTAATAAAATCTCTAATACATATTCCTCTGACTTTTTAAGAGGTACAACACCACAGTAAGAGTGAACAAAGTCACGAGTTGCTGGAGCATATCCAAAATAGTGTAAACAAGCTGATGAAGGATTTAGACATGAGGAATGGCTGACAGTTTAGACTGAAAAAAGGGAGGCTGAGGGGAGACCTTATCCCTCTATCTGAAAGGAGATTGTAGAAATGTGGATGTCAAATATCTTCTCCCACATATCTTGTCCTAACCATGAAGTGGTCAAGAGGAAATGGCCCCAGGTGTGTCAGGAAAGGTTTAGATTAAATAGTGGAAAAAAATTGTTCACTGGTAGGATGGTCATGCATTGCAATAGGCTGCCCAGGGAAGTGGTTGATTCACCATCCCTTGAGATGTGTAGATGTGGTGCTTAGGGACATGGTTTAGTGGTGGCTATGGCAGAGCTAAGTTAATGGTTGGACTTGATGATCTTAAAGGTCTTTGCAAACCTAAGTGACTCTGTGATTTTACTTAATTGTTGCACAGCATTTTTTCCTTCATTTTTTTTTCTTTTCACCAAAAAATTTGTAGTAGATTCATATAACTCAATAGTCTAGCTGGTAGTGCTTTTCAAAAAAGTGAACATAAGTATTTATCTATTTTTCATGTCAATAAGAAGCATAGATTTATTTTTCAAGATCTCATTGAAATAAATGCATAGTTTTATCTTTAATATGATATTGAGATATACAGGAAATGTATATGTAATTCAGTAGTTCTAAAAGAAAATATTTTGGTTTAGAATTTTTTTTTAGTAAGAAAAGTTTTTAAAAGGTATTTGACATTCAGTCAATTTGACAAGAAAAAATATGAAGTCTTTAGTAATGCTGGAAGGAATAGAAAGAGAAACATTTGAGATCGAAACAAGCAGTTATTTTATCTGACAAAAAAAAAAAAAAAACAAAAAAACCAGAGAATAGAACAGACAAACCTACTTTTTTGTTTGGTTAAGTAAAATATTTCAGGAAGGATCAGTACATGGTGCAAGAGCTCCATTGACCACATCACCCTTAGAGGGCATCTTCTTACGTGGCTCCAGACATCTCTTTTCTGCAGTCAAATTAAGGCTTTTAATAATTCATTAGCATGAGCTTTACAGACTACAAAAGAATTAATGATTTGTGCCAAATTCTAGATGTCAAGATAGTTATGTTAAAACATTAAAATATCATGTTCAGTAGGCATTTAAATGATTTATAGTGTCCTAGAACAATGAAACAGCCGTTGAAAGCTTTATGGGCAAAATAGTTTAAAAGGATATAGTCATAATTAATTACCTTTGAAACCATACATTAATACCAGAAAGAACAGACAAACTGAATGAACATTGTTATCTGTAAAAAGCCTCTGATATATATAACTTAGTTTTAATTAAAAATTGTCAGCTTTCCAGGAACTTCCCATCAAAATTATTTAGCTCTCTGGACATCATTCATCTCAGACACTCCAGTCTTTCAGTGTTTCTCAAGTTCACTGTCAAAGGCCCCTCAATGCTGTAATGTAAGACAACCTTCAAGTACGAGAGAGATATTTAGAAAACACCTTTGCTACTTATTTACCTTCTATGGAAAGCAAAGCACTGTCTCTTAGCTAACATGAAGGAAAATATTTTCTAGGGGAAAATAGGAATCAAATTTCCCCAGTATTGTGGTTTTTTATACTTTCAGCTTCCATTGTTTTGGATGCTTTTTTTGTAGTGGTTTTAACACTCAAACCTTACCACTTACTCTTCCTAAAACTATACTGTACCCATCCATATGGTTTCACCATTAAACTATTCAAAACAAAAAAAAAGATTAAAATCACTGTAGTGAGCTACTCACAAGCCGTTATACATTTACTGTCAGTCTCTCACACACCAGAGTCCTATTGATAACACACTTTTTCCATGACAACAGAATTCCCTTTATTGGACTTGCAAAATAACACTGAGGACACTGAGAGGTGAGTACTGTGTGTATTGGGGTGGATAAGTGCAAAAGACCTCTAGCCCATAAACTGAATGGAAGGTGAGGATGGCCTTGGTGCCACTAAAATGGGAAGCAGAAAACAGGTTGGAGAGGACTGAGGATGCCTGAAAGAAATCTATGTGAGAGGAATGTGCTGTTTCCAGAAGAAAGGAAAAAGCTTTCAGTCAGACAAAAAGTGATATTAAACCTGGAGAAAGACAGCATTTTAAAGCTATTGTACAAGTTTGCTTACTTTTATTACTCTTCAGATATTAATGCACTAATAGTTTTTCCTTTCTTCCAAGTTGCAGTAAGCACTTGGAGGTCTCACAGACTGCTTTTTACAGTGAAGGAAAAATCATTTGAAGTACAAGCCATTTTTATTTTCATTCACACAAGGAGATGTGAAAGAGCATGCCAAGCACACTCTTCATTAGGTTACTTGATTTTCCAGACAATACCAGCTTCTCAGGGAGTAGTTCTATGTAAAGGGTTGAACTTAAAAATTAAAACTGAAACATCTTCTAGTGTTATTGCCTTTTATATGGCATTTTGTTTAACTCAGGTATCACCTTTTAATCAGTCTGTTCAAGGCTAAACAATTTTTAAATGGAAGTAAAGAAGAAACAAACAAAACAAAAAAAACTCCAGAACAACATATGAGACCAAGATACTAATTCAACATTGAATCAAGCACATTAATTGCTTGAGATCTCTGAAGTACAAACTTACAACTGAAATACTAACTAGTTGAATTATTGAGATACACCAAAGTCTACTAGGTACTTCAACTTCTTTTCCACATGCTAGATTTATGTATTTTTGCTTTAGCTTTACATATGAATCATGGCTGCATTTGGCATGTTCATTTTCTCCTCTGACCACTAAAAAGTTAAGGAATAAAGCAAGAAAATATGGAAGGAGAAATAAGCTATGTACTATGGATTAACTTGTGCAAACTTCTTACTGGTAAGGAACAGTTCAGAAGGAATACAGAAAGATCTTGATAAGGCCAGAATTACTGGTGTTTAGCATTCAAATGGCAGTACTACAAGTACAGCTGATGCTCTTCTTTGAATGTTTATGATTTTTTGTGCTGCCATCTGTTCTCAGGGAGGACAGCAAACAGTTTTCGTCCCTCTTTGCTTGTAATGAACACAGCACATCGGTGTCTTCCTGATTTTTTAAATTTTTATTGAAGCTAATGACATCTCCAACAAATTACATGCAAATGGAAAATAATGAAAACCCCTCAGAGGGTACTTATAAACAGGTTTTTAGTTTACAGTCTCAGCTCAACATTCACTTTGAGGACTTCCTTTTTTTGTTTTTCCTCCTAACTGTCACAGAATCATAATCCCTTGCGCAGATCTTGCCATAAGAAAAAAAAAAAAAAAAAGATAAATAGATCACAGTTATCTCAAGGATAGGAATGATTTTCAATAAGTGTTGAACAGTTGGACAGCTCTGCTGGAAATAAACTTGGTCTAAATCTATCCCAGATGTATTCAATCTGACACCAGTTGTAGAGAACCCTAGAAAATACTTCTTGTGAAGGTCTGCAGGGTTCAACAGTGCTGCCTCTTGGGAGTTCACTGTGTTACTGTAACTTTGTTTGACATGGGCTCTATGCAGAGATCATAAATCAGTGCAGAAGACCATGGTGAAAGGAGATTTGGGATTAGTTGGTTGATGGAGATAACCCCCATTCCTGTCATTTCACCACCAAAGTCTATAATTTTGGTTTTTTTCTTTAAAAGAACTGGATTTTTCCAGAAACATGTCTAAGATGCTGGCATGTGTGCTGATGATGACAGATGAAGCCATGGGTTTTATAAGGGAATCACATTATTATCTTACTGGTTTAGAAGAGATGACATGCAAAAACTATTTTGAAGGATTTCCAGGAAAAATATCTTAAACTAGGTAATATTGTTATATGTTTATACATGAATATTAAAAATCACAGGTTACTTGGTATTCTTTCAATTGAAACTACAGAATCTAATCTTAAGAATGGGCTACTAAAAGATGGTCTATAGTTAGCTAAATTATCCAGGAAAAAAAAAAATCATTCTTTTAAATGCTCTTAAGATTGAAGTTATACACATTGATTCATAGTTCAAGTGTATGCTTTATGGCATTGTACATACAACCAAGAACTACAGTCTGCTCATGAGTAACAAAGAGTGATAGCTAAAGTGATAATTTTCTCTAGTGCCACCTCACTGCTCCTCAACTTCACATATACCACCAATATGATCCTGGCTTAAAATATTATTGTTGGATGTTTATTTAATTGGATATTTTATAATCCAATCAAATAAACTCAGGAAGCTGATGTTGCTATACTGACTCTAGTGTCTGATAGAATCCCACTTCCTTTAGGTACTTTGCTGTATCTTTCCATTTTAAGGGTGGATGGTGGAATTTCAATCACTCCTCTATACTTACACAACCTATTTCCAAGCTGACAGAATTTCAGTAGGTTCACTTATGGAATCATGAAGTTCATTCTCCACAGGGATTTTAATATACATTAAATTGGATGTCATAACATTCAGTGCAAATGTGACATGGTTCTCTGGATTACTTAGTTTTTTTAAAAAATCAAAACTGAGGGAAGTAGATGTTTTGTTCAGCTACGTATGTCTTCAGCAAGAACTAGTACTACTTTCTGTTAAATGCGTATAACAGAGCATGGAAAACTGTTGTGATCTACCCAGCTTTAAGTAACAATAATGGGCAGATGAAGGATTGGCTTATCTTTAGGTATATCTAGGTACATGTTTCAATATATCATTATTATCTTCAAAAAATATTTTGGATTCTTTTTTGCTTTTTATGTTGACCTTTTGATATTTTTATACTTCTTGTCCAATAATGCTGCAGTAGAAAGGTGATTGATAGCAAGTTTAGTTAAATGCATAAGATTTGAGAGTTAGTAGCTGATTTCTATTTAGCAGTTAGGCCATTCAGTGTTTTACAACTCACTAAGTAGATTCTTTCTTCTGTGTAAAATTTGTAAGGTAAAACGATATTAGCCTATATGCCAAAAATGTTGTGTCACAATGAAGGATGTTATTTTTTTGTGTGTGTGTAAATACTTGTTTCTGATGTCTTTTTCTTTCAATTATTTTTACTGATATCTGAATTCAATAGCATTGAGTATTTTTGTACAGTGTTAATAATGTGCTAGTAATTCACTGTGCTGAAGGACACAAAAATAAGACAAATCAAAAGACATTTTTCTCAATTTGCACTGAACTAACATCTGATATTTTTCTGATTTGGCAGATTCAATTGACAGTGGTCATTTCAGTGTCTTTTGAGTTAATGTTTCACACATGCAAAAGGATACAAATGTACTGAATTTCATTTAAACTCCACATGGAGATCAAATAATAGTTTTTTGTCAAAATGGTATATTTAAAAAATATACTAACTTTTTAAATTTAGGATGGGGTTGCTTCTTACTGTAACATAATCTTTATACTTAACTATACAATCTGCAATCAGAAAGGGCATCGGCCAACTTATTGACATTCATTCAACATAAAAAGAACAGTTTGTGTGAATTAAAATTAGCCATTTATGTTTACAATAAAAATCATAAACAAGGTGCTATTGGTTTTACTAGTTCTTTGTTGTATGTAAAATTGGCCACATAACATAGAATGCCATGCAGATTTGAGACTGTTGTGCATGTCTGGTCTGAAATGCAATCATTTAAATATATTTTTAAACAAATCTTTGGTTTCCTGCAGGAAGACAAACAACAAGGAACGGACCCTCCCCCTCTGCAGAGCAATAGTGAGTACTCATTGTCATTATTTCTTTGAATGCAGTATACTTATTTAAAAAAAGAAATAGAAATCACTGTTTGGAAAGGATGTCACAAGAAGTGACCCCTTCTTGGATGTAGAATTTCAATGACACCACTGCAGTTGAACAGTAGAAAGTAGTGTGTCCAGTTCTGGGGTTCCCAGAACAAAAGAAACATGGATATACTGGAAAGAGTCCAACAAAGGCCACAAAAATAATGGACTGGAGATTCTCTCCGATGAAGAAAGCTGAGAGAGTTGGAATTGCTTAGGCTGGAGATGAGAAAGCTGATGGCAAGGGAGCGGTTAACGAGGACAGGGCCAGCCTCTTTTCAGTGGTAAACAGGGACAAGATCTGAATCAATTGGCACAAATTGAAACACAGGAGGCACTGTCAGAACATCAGGTAACACTTTTTTATTGTGAAGGTGACTGAGCACTGATACTGCTTGGACACAGTCCTAGGTAATGTGATCTAGGTGGCACATGACTGAACCAGGTGATCCTCAGAGGTCCCTTCGAACCTCAATCTTTCTGTGATTTTGTGACTTTGTATGACCCTCAGGAGATAAATATTAACATTTTGAGGATAAGTATAGTGTATTCTTTTATGATTTATCTCCATATCTGCATTTCATTCATGTTCATATTCATAATTGTTGTCCATATGTATCTTAGCTACTTTGTGTTATCCATATCATTGTTTGTTTTGAACTTCTCATATAGCAAGGTTGGTAAGGAAAGCTTATGTTTTTAAGTGGACCAGCTGACAGAAAAAAGACACCTGCAAGTCTAACACCTGTAAATAACCTGCAGATTATACTGATGCCCACTCAACTTCTTTATGGGATACATAGGTAAAGTACTTATTAAGCAGTAATCATGAACACATCATTCCTGGAAAGGAGTAATTTACCTTCAGTCAATAAAACTACTATTTCCTTCAATTTTCTAACCATGAATTTTTTTTTACCATATGACCAATGTATCTGACCATGGCAAAAAAGGAAAACATCAGCCCAATAACTGAGTTGGATCCTTATAATAATATTATCCTATTGAAAATAAGGAGCAAAAGGTAGATTCATTGACTTATCTGCTTAGGGATATCATCTGGAAGAATTATAGCAGCACAACTGCATTGTTGCTGCTGTACAACTCCCCCATGAATAATGTTTCAACATAAGCATTGCCTTAGTTGAGTAGTTTCTCTTCTTCATTGTCATTATTTCTTTGAATGCAGTATACTTATTTAAAAAAAGAAATAGAAATCACTGTTTGGAAAGGATGTCACAAGAAGTGACCCCTTCTTGGATGTAGAATTGCAATGACACCACTGCAGTTGTACAGTAGAAAGACTGCTTAATTATAGTATATGTCTGAAGTTCTGTCATATATATTTCTTTCTTGTAGATCCCACTGATTTAATAGCTACAACGAATATGTTTCTGATGGAATGCTTAATGGAAAGGACACTAACTCTACATACATTTAAGAGAAACAGTAATGAGAGTGAGCCCTTGACAGAAAGGGAAGGGTTAGACATGATGCGGGGAATTCAGCTCTAGACTAAGACACCTACAATTGAACATATATTTAAATTGTCTAAACTCCCAATAGGAGAAGGCGATGTCTAATAAATGCAGTCAGGAAACAAATGACCCATTGGCATGATTCAATATCTAAAATGAAGACCTTAATTGCAGTGTGAGGTGTTGAGAATAGCCAAAGTATCTCTGGAGCTTTGGCAGGTATACTGCCTAGCTTACAAAATATGCTTACTCTTCTTACTAGAGCATAATATGGCCTCTAGGGACTTTGAATGGCACCAGTCATATATATAATCAATCCCATTGCAGATATCAGTGGTCTATAATGGGAAAATTTGCACAATCGGAGGATTTAGGTGCTGCTGGCAGGTGCATCACAGAACTTTTAGGAGAATCAGTTACCTTCTACAATAGTAGCAAGACTGAATTATCTAGTGCAGCTTGAATGACACCTGATCTAGACAAGGAAATCAAGTGTTCAATTACTCTGAAAACGTGAACAGATGTGTACCTGAATTTTGGGCTGATCTCAAACTAAATTCCTGGACTATCTACTTTGATGTCATTTTAACAGATCTCTAAATGCATGTGGTATTTTAGTTAGCAAAGAAAGACAGACTGATTTTGTAGTAGAAAGAGTGTTTTATGGGAGTTGAACATGTCTTTGGGTACAGACATGTGATGATCTCCCTGTAAATTTTTTAAGCCTGAAACAGCTTTTGCACACCAGCATATTAGTTCTTTGTCCCTAACATGTCCCAGTGAAATGCTCAGAAAAGCTCTCAAATGTTGTAGAAAGCTGTCACATAAGTGAAAAATTAAACCTACAGATTATTCTTTAAAGTAAAATTGCATTTGAGCTTTTTTTTTTTTTAAATTGCAACACTTTGAAAACTTAAATAGCATTTAGAGTATCTTTTCTTCAGATATCTTAGTGTACTGATTGAAAAAGATTACTATTACACATGTCATGTCATGTTTTCCTATTTCTTTGTGTGTAAATCAAAAACCTCAGGATCTAGAATACCAGAAATCCCTTTGTAACTGTAGTTCAAACCATTATTTGGTGAATTGCAGTCTTGACTCACTATTTACTAAATCAGCTAGTACAAAAACTGAATAATATGCAGTTGATTGTGGATTATTATCTGAACAGTCTTTCTGACATAAAACTCATTATCTCTATTTGCACTACAATACCGTTTGCAGCTGGCATCGCAAATAAAACAACAAAGAAACTGGATTTCTTTTGAGGCCTGTGGTTTTTCTGCTCTGACATGAGAACAAGAAAACATTTCAACAACAGTTGCTGAGTGACATTTGAAAGAAAAATAATTATACAATATATTTTCTGCCCTGTCACCTTTATAATTCACATTTTTTTGCAAAACTCTACTTAGTAGAGATTTTGTAGATAAAGAGGGCATAGGTACTTGTGCTCTATATACTCCTGTATATCACTGTCAAAATACCTGAAAAATAATATCTTAAATTATATTTATGAATTAATAGACCACTGAAAAGCCTTATTAAACTTTTGGGAGCATTTCTGACTCTCTGTCATCAGCACTTTAGTCAAATGTGGGTGGAGAGAATTAAGATGTAAAGATTAACAGGACTTCCGTTCAGTTCTATGTGTTTTCCCCCAGAAGATCACAAAATATCTACTTCTATTTATCCAAAAGGAGCATTTCCTACATTAAAGATACATCTGCAGAACAAATATTTGGAACAGTTAAAGTAGAAATGCTAGTATTTGTGAGTTCAATAGTGATAGAATTATGGAAGGAATTTTGTCTACATCTAGTATATGACTTTGCTACCTTCTCTCAGTGAGAACAGCTGTTAAGGGAACATTGCAGTCCTCTGTCCAAATTTAAGTTTTTATTTATTTAATTTCTTTTTACATGGTGGTTGTTTTTAAAGAGAAAACAAATCAAACACATGGTACTTCATCCTCAAAGAGTATGTGTCCCTGTGCCATGTGCAATAGAATATATTCATAAAAGTTGTTGTTTCCAAGAGCCACATGACTAATCCACCATGCAGACCCCAATGGAAGTTTAAATTCAAACACTTTGGTGTTTTATGGGAACACTTGCTGCTCACTGCTGAAATGAGGCACAAAATTTCATTTATTAGAATATAAGTTTCTCAGTTTCAAGGATAAGACCATGAAGCTAGCACTTAATCATGTCTTCTTCTTTCATTGTACTGCTCTTCTCACACCAGGGAGTCCTGGTTGATAACAAACCATGAGACTGGAATGTGCCCTCATGGCCAAGAAGGCCAATGGCATCTTGGGATGCATCAAGAAGAGTGTAGTCAGCAGGTCAAGGAGGTTTTTTCTCCCCCTCTATTCTGTCCTGGTGAGGCCTCATCTGGAGTCCTGTTCTGGGCTCCTCAACTCAAGAGGGACAGAGAACTTCTGGAGAGGGTGCAGCACAGGGCAATCAAGATGATCAGGGGACTGGAACATCTGCCTTATGAGGAAAGGCCGTGGAAACAGGGGCTGTTTAATCTAGAGAAGAGGAGACTGAGGGGGGATCTCATTATTATTTACAATATATAAATGGTGGGTGTCAGGAGATTGGGGCATCCTTTTTTTCTCTTGTATCTAGCAACAGGACAAGGGGTAATGGGATGAAGCTGGAACACAGAAAGTTCCACTTGAATGTAAGAAAAAACTATTTTACTGTGAGGGTGAAGGAGCCCTGGCACAGGCTGCCCTGGGGTGTTGTGGAATCTCTTTCTCTGGAGGATTTCAAAACCCACCTGGACATGTTCCTGTATGACCTGATCTTGGTGGATCTGCTTCTGCAGGGGGTTGGACTAGATGATTTCCAAAGGTACCTTCCAACCCCTATAATTCTATGATTCTACGATTTTGTGTGTTGAGAAAAATACAGATTTTACAGACATCACTAGATATCGTAAGGTTTTTTTCAGAAATATTGGAGGTAGAAAGTAATAATAACAACATAAATGTTCAAAGAATTCAGCAAAACTCTCTTACAATGCTCAGGTATTTAAATAAAACAGAATGTGAGTAATCCGAAGTTTACTTTATCTTCTATTTGAAATGTACTGCAAATATGTCAACTATTATGCAGACATGGACAGGTAAGGTTTCTGCTGACTAACAATTAATGTATGTCTAAAAGGAATTTCCTGACCTTCCTTCAAACTAGACACCTAAAATTTGGGACTAGGATGTAAATACAGAAAAGAGATACCTTTAGTGAAATTGAACTAAGAAATTACTGTCTCTGAGGTTTCCGTCCTTTTCTTTCTTGATATAGGAGCTGGTTCAAAGCAAGCTGAACATAAAGGAAGATTTCCACTTTTTTTCACGGACTTCTGATTTCATCTGCCATAATGAGAAATGTTTAAATAGATGCAGATACTTTACTGTTAAACTGATGGCAGTCACATGAAGACTGAGCTAATTGTTCCTTATCTTTCTCCTTTTAAGATCAATGTAAAGCTGAAGATAATTTTTATAGCCCATTTGAGCAGAAAGATCTTGTTATTGTTTTCTTCATGGTAGATTTTTTGTCATTATTGTTGTTTATGCTGTTTTATTTGGTTTGTTTGTTTGGGGTGAGTTTTTTCCCTTTTGGCAAAGTAACAGTATCTTTGAACTTATATTAAAAAAAGATGTAACTTTAACTGGATATGGAATTTGTTTGAGTGGAAACAACAATATAGTCTCAGAAAACAGTGATGTTTATAACAATTAATTGCAGATTTCTTAATTTAGCCTGGGAAAGCAAGGCCACATATATGGGTATGTTGGGGATACGGAGTCTGAATGTATATGATTAGAAATAATATTAAGAACAAAAAAGTAAATTAAGTCTTAAAAGGAAGCAGGAATATTTATGTTATTTTAGTAGATCTTTCAAATAGATGGTGCAGGCAATGTTCCAGAATTCATTAAAAAGAGAGAAGAAAATATTAGACTCCTCATTTCAAGGATGTTTATGGCCTCATTGTTCTCTAAGATGGATTAAAAGTAAAGATGAAAAACTTGGATACAGTACAGAATTTCTGGCTTTAAGAGGAGGACGTACTGATCCAGTCATGATCTGTAACCAGTCAAAATGCTTTCAATAATATGTCCCAGTTTTAACCAAAGAGTTTAAATATTTCAGCATTGGAACACTGGTTTAGCTGTACTCCTAACTATCTTCTTATTTTTTCCATCACATTTGTAAGTCAGATGTTGCTTTTTTTTTAAAAAAAAAAAAAGGATTTTTTCTGAAAGGGAAAACAAACAAACATATGTCACTGACAACTGCCTGCCTCATGCCAGCCATAGAAAAAGTTCTGTAAACATTTTTTCAGGTCTCTTTTCTTTCCTAATGTCCCTCAGGCTGAACAAAATACTGAAAGCCACTCATTCAGTGAGATGGTAAACTGAAAAAAAAGAAGTCAAGATCTAGACATAGCTGTGAAAAGTAATTACCTGAGACCAAGGAACCTGTTGTTTGCATGTGTGCTTCACCACTAAAAAGTTATTACACTCATATTGGTTGTCACTAGATAACACAATGTTCTCAGTGTGGTAGAGTATTATATTAGCAACCTATAGGGTTTCCATTATTGATAATCCAAAAAAACAGAACAGAGGTAGGACAGGAAGCACAATTCCTTAGTGGGAGAGTAGGTGAGAAGATTTATAAGGATCAACATAAAAAGATCTCATCTCCTATTAGGCTTTTACAGGTATCTATTTTATGAGTTTATACATGCAGTCATAATGCCTGAAATACACTCTTTCTCTCCATAGATATTACCTTACTGTGTTCATTCCTCTTTGATTATTCTTTGAATTCCTTTCTATCTTCTTCAGCCAAATGAAATGCTAAGGAAACCCTCCTCTTCCCAAAGCAAATAATTTCACCCAACTTTGCTGGGTGTTTGTGTGTGTGATACTGATTTCATACTGTTTCTCAACCTGCTTTAGAGACTTCCTGAAACAAGATCAAATGAGGAGCATGACTCAGACAATTAAAATCTCTGGTATTAATTTTCCTCTGTGAACAACTCTTCCCGTTGCAAAGATTTATTAAAGAAAATGTACACAAGCACCATTAGAAAGTATCATATTTGTAAAATGAGTAATAGATGGCTAGAGTAAAATTTGCAACACATTTTAAGAAAAGAACACATCAAAGCTATGTTTTTACACCATTTGACTGGAACAGAAAAAGAGTGTTTTGAAAAAATAGAATTGCAGCAATTTATCTGGCTGTAGTATTTTCTAAAATAGCAGTTGAAAAAATGCATGTAAGAATTTCCAAACTAAGTAAAACTTCAGCGTAAAAAAAAAAGAAAGCAAGGAGATTTTATATCCAATGTTTATGTTCCAGAAGTATAATTCAGAGACCAAAGCTATTCATCTATCTCATGTTACACCTGGCACTTGGTTCTTTTGTTTGATAATTTTTTTGTACCAGACTTATCCACTTCCTCAGTATATTGCTAAACATTGAATTAAGGCATAGCTGAATCCTTCCCTATCAGTTAATTTCCCATGGTGCAAGGTACTATGGACTCATGTCTAGGGCATGAGTCCACGTGCAGGAATTACAAGGCGTCCCACAGCATGAGTAACCAAATGACCTGTAACAACACATATGTTGCTCACACATGTTTTCAAAATACTTTGTCCAGCTGTCTCAATGCATACATTATGCAGGAAGACAGCTGACCAGCCTTCTGAGAAGCAAGCTGAAGCACATAGCTGCTCTGTTCTGACCCCTTATATACATTGTGCTACCCTGAAAAGCACACCTTGGCTCTGATCTTGTCATTGTATAACTCCTGGATAAATAAGCTTTTCCTTCCATGCAAAGGGGAAAATGGAGGAACTTCTTGTGTTAAAGTATGCATTATGGCACTATGGCAGAAAGGATAGGAAAACATTTGCTGTTCTAAAAATTGGAAACTTGAACTCCTAAATTCTGTTTTACTACTACTCATTTAATCTTGACAACAGGCCCAGTCAGGTAAGTCAAATGACATCCATTTGAAACATCAAGTAAACTGAAAAGTGACGTTACTTACCTGTGTGACATGTTTCAAGAACTCCTTTTCCACGCTTCAACTAAGTAAGGATAATTTCAGAATATTGGTTCTGTTAATATGTATACCATGTCTTTTTTGCAGCAGAGGGGAAAGTACTATTCACTCCTTTTTCAGAATGAAATGATTAGAGGCTTTCCTGAATTCATGATCAGTTTGTAGGTGAATAGGTCAGTTTTATTCGGGGTTCAGCCAGCTCACCTCAGCTTTGACTTCTTCCCCTTTTCTATAGTACCAAGTGCCTTCAGCATCTATGTCTTTCACACACATGACTACTACATGAATATTTTCCCATTTGTTTAAATATACAATTTTAAACCAATTTTTTTTCTGTTCATTGATGGCAGACTGAATAAATTTTCATTACCTTCACTTTATATCTTTTTTTACCATGTGAAACAGCTTGCCTGAGTAATTTATAAACCTTACACTAAGGACGATATTTACAAATGCTCTGGGGATAATAGAAAATATAGTACCAGAAACTCCAATTTCAAGGATGATAAAATGCAGCATTCAGTGTTATTGCCCTGTGATTTACTCCAGACAGACAGGAAGATATTGTTAGACTTTATATATGGCTTACCTGCTGACATTTCTCATATACACTTCTAGCAAAATTATAGGTGGATGAAATAAACAATTCTACAAATGAATAATATCATAATCACAAACAAGGACTGTCTATAGGAGACTCAAAGTACCTCTGACTTTTATTGTGTTTATATTTGTATATAGAATCATAGAATCATAGAATGGTAGGTGGTGGAAGGGAGCTTTAGAGATCATCTGGTCCAACCTCCCTGGTAAAATAGGTCCACCTAAATTAGATGGGGTAGTATACTACAGTACTCTTTGAAATTGGAAAATATTTAAACAAAATCCATGAAATTTTGTTCACTGCAAAATGAAATGAGAGCACACAGGGGAAAAATAATTTATTAAGGTAAACAGGATTTTGCTCAGGGTGCAACACTCACTAAACTCAGCTTATCTAAATAGTATTTAATATTCAGCGACATGCTGTGATTTCAAGTGCATTATTAACTTCCCACCCTCTCAGTGTACAAGTGACTCACTTCATGAAAAGGTGGACATCTGCATATTCTAGTTATAACCAAGTACAAAGCTTACCGAAATCAGTGACCATCTTTCAACTGATTTCTACTGATAGTGGATCAGGTCCATCTGTGGCTGATCAATTTTAAAGATGGATTTTAGAAATGTATAAAATGGACTCTTTTTTTGACACGAAGATCTATAATTATATCTTGAGGATGGTAACAGTCTATAGTGTATTTCCTATAGGAGCTGAAATATATTATCCTCTTTAGGCTGCAGGTGCTGCCCATTCTGAAAATATACTGATAAATTTCCCACCTGTTTTCATAATATCAAAGTCCAGATGCTCGTAATGTTTTAAAACTCACTTTTAGCAGTCTTCTGTTTTCTTTGAAGTTTGTTCCTAATTCTTTTTGAGGTTATACTTACAAATTTGTTTACCATAACATGAAAACGAATCAGAGTGGGGAAATAGAATAGCTGTGCTAATCTAATGAACATGTCTCTAAAAGAAATTTAAGTGCTATATTCAGCATTTAGTGACTATAAACAGATATCTTCAATTTTATATTTTTTGTAAGCATCATTTATTTGCAACTTCTGACTATGCAAGTGTAAGCCAGAAACACCCTGTAATATGGTTATTAATAGAGGCTATATTGTTGATAGCGGTGAAACTGATAACAAATAGTGGTGTATAAAACTGTAAATGATGTTTTAAAAACAGTTCTCAGGTTAAGTTACAGCTACTGTGTCATTTTAGTTACACATGCACACATTGACAGAAACTAGATAATGGCAAATGGCTAACTGAAATTCTGAATTAAATCTCAAATTCAAAAGAAGGGAGGCAAACAAAGGGATAAATGAGGAGCCTGAAACATGTTTATTTTATATAACTTCTTTTATTGTGGGAGAGAATTTTTATTATCAAAATGTCAGAGAATAGAGCACATTTTTACACTGTAATGGTGTCGGGAGTTTAAATCTACTAACTGCAGAATGTGCTTGGGTAGTGGCCAACCTGAACTGAGCAATAGTTTCTAGTACTGGTATGAAAAAATGTAAGACCAAAGAACAGTACAGAAGGCAGAGAATTTTGTTCCAGGGGTTTCAACAGATGGAGAACAGAAAAGGATATTTGTCAGTCACTCTTAAGTTGAAGATTACTACTTTAGCCCCAGAGTGCTGGAAAGATTTTTACTAAGAAATCAAGGAACAAAACCTGTTAATAAAGTTGAAATAACTAGTCAGGGCAGACCCTAGAATTAGGAGCAGAGTGATAAGGAGTGGTTAACAGGAGTAGAGCAGCTTAAATTGGGTCTGTTATCTGACAATTTGACAGCCCCAAAGTGTGAGTGAGGTATTAGCATGGGGAGAGGGAAAGAGACAGCTGTCTTAGCAGTTGCCTCATCAAAGAAGACTGTGAAATGGCATTAGTTATGCATGAGTATTAGGTATTGTACACCCCTCTATTTGTGGCTTCTTATGGATTTTTTTTTCTTTCTTTCTTTTTATCTTATTAAAAATTCTTTATTAAACCAATGGATTTAAATGGAAAAAATAATTCACTAGGAACAGAATGTAAATTAAATTATTTGCTGGATTCCTGGAAATTTTAGACAATACTTTTTTAGTATCAACTTTACATTTGAATCCAGACCACATTGATTCCAGTCAGAAAAGCTTCTTTTTTCTAGTTAAGTAAACTGGAAATAACTGATATAGAATATATATAATCTACTACATTTTCAAAATGTATTATTATATTTTGAAGGACAATATGATGTGATTGAGGAGGGAAGTTTTTTATTTCTTCTCATGTGAATGTAATATAGGAATTACCAGTGTAGATAAAAAACAGAATAAATTCACTCAAAATGTTTAATTTTAATTTGAACTAATTCTGTGAGGGGAAAGGGCTTATCTGGTTTAATTTAACTTTATGTTTTATATAGGTGTGTGGTGATAGATTGCCATAATTGTTTCAATTAATCATTTCCTTCCCTTTTCTCATAGTTTTTTCTTACTCAGATTTTAAGGATTAAAAGAAAAATTTAGACTATCAGATGACACTTCTCACACCAGTTTACCAATATACTTGACCAGTCTTATACTGTTCTCTGAATTGGTTCCTGTTAAGCAATATCCTCCCCAATACTTTTGTTCTTGTAGATTACTCTGAATGACATATATTGATGTAGATCTACCAATTTATGTAGAGACAACATAAAGCAACTTTACACTTTGTTTGCTTTAACCATAGCTCACATTAAACAGAGGTCTATGGAAATAAAATTATATTCACTGGCCAGTCACATTAAATATCTTCATATCTTTTCCTGTATCATTATAGCCGTAGCCAACTGGAATATGTTATCAGGGGTCAGTTACTTCAAAGAAATAAAAGAAAGAATTTCTTTACTGTGAGGATGACTGAGCACTGGAACAGGCTGCCCAGATGAATTGTGGAGTGTCCTTCTCTGGAGACATTCAAAATCCACCTGGATGAGTTCCTGTTTGACCTACTCTAGGTGATCACGCTCCAGCAGGAGAGTTGGACTACATGATCTTTCGAGGTCCCTTCCAAGCCTTAAGATTCTGTGATTCTGTGATTCTGTAATTATTGGAGACTAGAGAACAAATCAGAAAACAGTTTATACGTTTACCTTGAAAACTAAAGTTTCTGTGATTCTGTGTGATTCTGTGAAAAGGACATTCTAGCATTCCTTCTGACCCACCTGGACCCATTCCTATGCAACCTGATCTAGGTGAACCTGCTTCTGCAGAGAGATTGGACTAGATGATCTCTAAAGGTCCCTTCCAATCCCTATCATTCTATGATTCTACGATTCTGACAAGTCTGTTCTGCTGTTCAGAATATGGAAATTATGGAGTTATTATAATGTTGCTAAGCAAGATTATTTTATAATCTTACTAGTTCCATCAATTAAGCATATACCGTCCATGTTCTCTCAGCAACAAAAAATCATTTTTACTGTATAGTGTTAATACAGCATTCCTCATGTCTAGCAGTTACACTTCTTTAAGTAGTAAAGCCAAGTATAGATTACAAGGACTAAAACTACAGCTAAACCCACAATCAGTACTCAAACATTAGGAAGTCCTGTCTTGATGAGTGATTAAAGAAAAGATTCCTGCAGTGAAATTTAACAAAGAATTGCTTGACTTTAAAATGGAAAAGTGTAATATTTCAATGGGCTGGATAACAACATATAATATTCATAGTTTTCAAACTCAATATGGTTCTCTAATTCAATACAGATGCTCGTAACAAGTCACTCAGTGTCTGAGTGACACAATTAACATTTTGCTGGTTAGCTAAAAGTCTTAATAACTGCTTCAGTTATTCATCATGGGCTGACGAATACAGACAAAGTTCTTGGTTTAAATTTGACCTTTTCCAGTCATTAGTCATTTCTATTTCATAGCCAAGTGTATCACAAATATGTCTTTCATTTAGTATGTAAGTGTGCAGAGTTAAGCTATAGGAATCTCATTAAGAATTATTATTATCCATTAACTAATGAAGCATCACACACATTACTTTTGTAGTGTATGTTGCAATGGCTGAAAAGTCTACTACTTCTCAGAAAATTAGAAACAGAAAGATTCAGACCCCTAGATTTCATCTGTGTTGGGACTTGCACAGAATCAAAGTGTTGAAAACATGTAAAGTACACTTCACACTTCTAGTGATACCTAAGGGCTGACATTCTCATTTTTTAGTACTTCCCACTGACAGAGGCACAGCCACTGAGTGAACAAGTCTTAGGTTATGAGTTCTTTGAGATTGTGTTCCAGGAGCAGGAAACAAAACTTACAACCACCTCCTCCCCATGGGGTAACCCATTTCAGTGAGACAAAGAACTGGTCTTCTCTCTGTTTTCTTCTTCCCAAAAATGAACCAATATCAGCAGCTTTGATGAGCAAGTATTGACATTTTCACACTTGGAACAGAACAACTGCCTAGGAGTGTGGGTGGGACCTGCACTTTTTCAGTTTCTCAAAATGGGACTAGTTTAGAAAAAATCTTCCTATTTCCAGAATGCAAATGTTGGTACTTCCATCTTCATCTGATCCAGAAAGATATCTCTGTTCACACTTCTGAATTATGAAGGAAGAGTCAAGCTATAAAGATCTGATTCAGGTACTCAGTTATAAAGAGGACAATACAGATTTGTTGTCATGTATATATATATTTTTTTTAATTATTAAGTTATATCAGATTCAATATTCTGCTGAAGTCTCCTTTACTGAGAACCTTAAACTCAGAAAGCAGTCAAAAAGAGAGTAAAAAGCACCTTGAAACACTCTACACAGCTGGCAGACATAGCAGACATCTATACTCAATTAAATTTATGCCCAGATTAATCTAACTGAGATAATTACTCTGAATGTCTAAAACAGGTTACCTAAAAATGAGTCTTAGTTAAACAATCACCTTCAATGCATCTTACTAATGTCCTTAAAAGAACAACGTATACTTTTTCTGACTAAATAAAAGTAGAATTTTAATCTCATATCAACGTCCTTCCCTGTAAGTTGAGTCCAAATATGTGTGCTTTTAATGTATTGTGGGACTATGGGAAAAAATTTCTAGTTCTTACCAGCAATACTACACACTACAGTTCAGGAGAGAAGTGAAGAAAGATCTTCTTTAACAAGCCTGTAGATATAAAAATAGCAAGGAATATTGTTCCATCTAAATTACCCAAACAGATTCTAATTGCCCAATTTAAAACTTGTTCATAAGCCGAGTTTAACATCTCATCTTGCAAGCAGTGCAATGAGATTTTTTTAATGATCAAAAATATCTGACGTTGTTTTAATGACTTATTCATAGTACGTCATGCCTCAACAGCATTGTAAGTCACAAATGCAATATCAGTTCACAAAGAAGGCTTCAAATCCTAAATTGCTCATGCTGCTTTCATTTAGAATTTCTTTTCAGAAATACATCATTCTAAGGAATATTTAGCTTGAAATTGTATGATTCTGATAAATGATCTGTCTAGAAATCTCATGTCTCATCATGTCTTATCATTCACCATACCTGCTCTTTTCTATATAGCAGCACAGTCAGACACAGATTATGTACAGTAATAATACATACACATACACATGTGTATGCATATGTATCAGCAGAAGATAGATCAGCAGAAGATCACAGGAGTTCCTCTCCATCCTTCAATGGTTCTATCATATTTACCTTTTTTTTTCTTATATCAGGCACTTCTATTTTAATAGAAAGATATAGAACTAAATAACATTTCTGTAATTATACAGGATAAAGAAGTAAAACTTGTGTTTAATAGGAAACCTATGAAACATTGTGTTTGAAGGGTAACCTGACATTTTGCCTTTAAAGGAGGCCAGGTAACATGATTGAATAGACCTACTAGTTTTGTTAATATAGGTAATATTTTCCAGTGTTAGGTCTCAGCAAAAGCACTTCTGTTATAATTCAATGTGAATAGATATTTAGCAACTCTTAGTTTTCAAATTGTTAATGGCTCGTGAAATGCCAGTTCTCTTCAATTAAGTCTCTATGTTATCTATTTCCTATCATGTGTATAACTTTAACTCAAAGAAATATAATTTGCAGCAAAGACCACATACGAGATTACGAAGGACTGAAAATAATATTGTGTTTTCCTTTAGAGAATTTTGTTTCATATAGTGAAACTGAGAAGAATCTATATTGTTTTTCACATAAATTAGAATGACTTCTTTTATTTTTAATCTGGAGTGTCCAGTGGAGACATGTTACTTTCATGATCTCTGGCAATTCAACAACTGCAGTTGGCCTGAAGGCAATTGAAGTAGTATCTGTGTGGAGAGTTAACAAGCCACAGGGGACCTGGAACATGAGCAAAGGCATAACCATCACAACAAGACCATGTTTTCTTACAGCTTGCTTGCTGTTGTAAGGTCATAGGCTGTAAAGCTGTGGTTAGTGAGAGAAATTAGTCATGAAAACAGCATAACCCAGTGGGGATTTATAGTATATGAATCAAGTCCAATTTTTGTTTGTTTAAAAGAAATTGACTTGGAAAAAAAACCCCTCTTAATAGTATCCTAGTGGCATAAGCCCATGTTTGAGTGGGTTTCTATAAAATGTATCACGTTAACTATTTTCACTTAGAGGATATAACTGTTTAAAATGAGAGTAATATGCAGGAATCCAGTGCTTCAGACACTCCATTTCAGTCAAGAAAACCACAACTAGTATGAGAAACTATGCTGATTTTCTCTGAAAGCTACTAACCATTCTGGATGCAAATCCTTTCATGGGGTGGTGTCCAATGCAAAAGGCAAGGCAGAATTAATCTGCAAATCTTCCCTGCTGTCCAAAGCTCAATCAGGATTTAAAATTAGTAACAATTTGGGATATACATGTAACTGTACTGCTAATGGAGTGTCACTGAGGTACCTGCTCCAAAATGATTGTCCTTAACACTTGTATTAAACTCGATTAAATCAAGAGGTCTCAACTGTTTGTATTTTAAAAGGAGAAAAGATTACTTGGAAAACAGAAGTTGCTGCCAATTAGAAGCTCAATACTAGTTTTGTATGGAAATATTAACACAGCAGATGCAGCAATCAAGTAACTGACTGCCATCAATATAACAACTAGGAAACAGTAGCTGGGTTGATAATACCAGTTCAAAGCATGATAAGCAACTTTTCCATTTAAAATTCAGATATCATCTGGAGTCCTGTGTCCAGTTCTGGGCTTCTCAGCTCAAGAGGGACAGAGAACTTCTGAAGAGAGTCCAGCACAGGGCCACCAAGATGATCAGGGGACTGGAACATTTTTCATACTAGGAAAGGCTGCAGGAACTGGGGCTGTTTAGAAAAGAGGAGACTGCGGGGGGATCTTATTCATATTTACAAATATCTAAATGGTGGGTGTTAGGAAGTTGGGGCACCCCTTTTTTCTCTTGTATCTAGCAACAGGACAAAGGGTAATGGCATGAATCTGGAACACAAAAAGTTCCACTTAAACATAAGAAAAAACTATTTGACTGTGAGGGTGAGGGAGCAGTGCCACAGGCTGCCCAGAGGGGTTGTGGAGTCTCTTTCCTTGGAGGTCTTCAAGACCCTCCTGGACATGTTCCTATGCGACCTGATCTAGGTGACCCTGCTTCTGCAGGGGGGTTGGACTAGATGATCTCTAAAGGTCCCTTCCAACCCCTACCATTCTATGATTCTATGATGTTGAAAGATTGTGGAGAACTGTCTAGAGAGATAATTTGGTAGGTTTCCAAAGCAGTAGGTTTGCTTCATCTTTACTCTCTGTAAGTTCTACATGTTCAAATAGCTTTTTTGTTGCACAACTTGTCAACAGAGCCACAGATACAGTTTTATTGAACAAAGATACACATCAGCCCAGAGGATAACAACTGTGGGTAACTTTTGATATAAGTGCTTAGTGTAATGATAGAGTGAATTGAAGGAGACATCACAAATATCTTCAAATAAATAAAGATTAGTCAGTGAAATAATCGAAATCAGCTATTATCCACATTGATTGAGCGTAGGGAAAAAAGTAGTCAGATATAAGGACATACAGAGATGGAACATTAATAACTTGATTTCCAATATAAAAAGTAGTAAAATTTTTGAATAATTTACCTAGGATAGTTATTGAACTTCTACTACTTAAGTATTTAAAACTGGACTAGAAGAAAGTATTCCCTGTTGTAGTTTTTAAATTACTTTACAACTAAACTAGGTATGCTACTGATTCACCTATATACTCTTCAAAGTCCCAGTAGCTCTTCTGAGTGATTGCACCTTCCCATCTGAAGAGATAACTCCTCTGCCTTGAACATCCTCTTTTGTTAAACCTAACAGCACTTTTATTTGGTGTCTATATGAAACTACTGCAGATGTTGCAAGATAAATTGGGCTGCAGTTTATCTGTTACATTAGTTATCATGTTATCCTTGCAAGATCTCCAAAATAATTTCTTGAATTACCTTCCATCTAGGCAATGTCATGTGGCCTGGAAATTCACTGAAGCAGCAATTAGAGGTGTTCTGCAGACTTCTGCTGCAAACCTCAGTTCACTGATTGTTCCATTTCAGTTCGGTAGATTCTAAGTGTCTTAGCCCATGACAACCTTAACAGGAAAGAGTTTACTGGAAAATATGTTGATAATGGCATTACAAAGATAATAAACAACTTGAAATTGCTATAAAGGTGCACTGAGTGGAATCTAGAGATAAGTACAAATGGCGCTGTTCAGAATTGAGTAGTCTAATTGACTAACCATAACAGAAATACAAGGCAATGGAAAAATTAGTTCAATATTTCTTTTAAGGTAAAGATTACTTTTTTTTTTTTTCACAGAGAGACACATACTAATGTGAACTTGAAATGTGAATCGATCAAAATAAAAGTAAAATCCCAGTAATGAAGAGTTCACTTTGATATTAAGTAACATTTTTCATGGACTATTATATGTAATTATCACCTAACCCTTATCATAGCTTTGCGACAGCTATCACATAATACTGACAGTAGAGGAAACAGAGTTACACAGTCACTATATCAAAGTAAAGAGAGAGATTTTTTCCTTACGTAACGTTATTGATCTTATACTTAGTATGTTGTGATACAAATTCTGAAATAGTAAGAATCCTGTCATAAATGCAGGATTATAATTCCATTAGAGGTTTACAAGGAGTGGACGCAATAAGAGTATTCAGTAGAAAAAAATCATAAGAATCTAAACACATTGAGTTTACCTAAGTCAAAATGAGTAGATACAATATTTGCCCTTGTGTATGTAATGAAGTACAGGGTTATTTATTCAGTTAAATGGTAAAAAAATAAAAAGATAAATTAGTTAAGTAGTGTATGTGTACTTTTGAAGACTAAAATACCTTTGAAAAAAGGTCTTCACATATTATTTACCAGCCCCTTAATGAGTAGAATATGGATTCTGGGAGAAGCACAAACAAGTCAACGGGTCAATTTGAAGTTCTTTGAATTTATTGAGTAGTGGATGAGTCTTTTAAAATATTTGTTTGCTTTTTTGGTTTATGTTTGTTTCTCATTTCATGCTTCTCTTCAGCTATATTTAGCCTCCATAAATGTGAGAAGTAAAACTGTAACCATGTAACAAAATTCGATCTGATTTTCCTCTAGAGCTTGTATCACAATTCACAATCCTCTGTAACAGTCACCAGCATTTGGAGAAGTCACAAGCTGGCCTGTCTTTCAAGTGTACTGTGAGGCAACACAAGTGCCAACAGTCCCCTTGGCTGGGGATGGCAGAGGCTCCAGGGAGCAGCAGGGTAGGACTTTGGTCCATGAACAGGCCCAGTAAGTGCAAAAAGTATGACATCCACCCTAGGATGACCTGGCAGGGCTGTGGGGACAGGAATGAAGTTGGGACAAGCATGGTGGGACCACCATGGTAACATGGCCAGGTGAGATAAGGATCAAGAGCCTCAGCTCTTGGGAAGCAGTTTTCCCTTAGTGGCCTTCACAGAGGATTTTAGCTTTATTCCTTACAGCTTGCTTCAAGGCCAGCAGCCATGCGTGAGTGAGCACTCTGTTAGTCACAGGCGATCTCCTCAGATCCAGATCCACAATTTCACATTGTGACTTCACAAGGGTCCACAACTTTGTGCTTGGTCTTGAACCTCAAGATGTTCTCTACATAATGCATGGCCAAAGAAAGATTTTTAGGCATTAATTTCCATATCTTCTTTTGATCCTGTCCTGTCTTCCATGGAACAGTACAAGGTTCACTGAGCCATGCATAGAAAGAACAACTCAGATTTTAAAATCTAGTTATTAAAGCACTCCACTGCGGGAGAAAAATTCAGTTCTCATTTCATCACAGTATACATTTATATTTCTGTACAGGGGACAATCTTTGTATCAAATATTAATCCAGTCATTAGAGTAAGAGCTCTGGGAGATGAGTCTTAGCACTGCAGTATCACAGTTGTACACCTGTGGGCTTTTTTTCAGTTTTTCTATTTCACAAAGAAAACATTAACAGATATTGTATTCCCAAGGTTTTCCATGTACTCTTACACACACTTACGTTATTCTTGTGAACTCAGGAGATCTTGAAAAACACTGTCATGCTGATATCTCTTTTCCCCATCTTCTCCCAGAAAAATTTGAGAAGTCCTACCTCTTTGTATTATCCTGGTCCTGGGAACACTTTATTTGATCTTGCCTTCAACATAAAAGATGAAGAGAATTCACGATACTCTTCCAGTGTGCTCTAATTACAAATATATAACGCTTTTCTGTGATTCAGAGCACCAATGGGATTCATTTTGAATTATTATCAATCAAGTGTTTTCTATGTTGCATGACCTTATATTAGACCCTAACAAAATCTCTGTAGAAATCAACTTTGTGCCGCATCTGAGAATAATAAAGAAGCTGGGTTGAAATGTAATACCTACTCAGTCAGGTTAGTGTGTGGTCAGGAGAGAGGAGCTAACTGATGTTTTCACTGGTCTCTGAGACTTTGATTCCTGTGTTCTGACTCTATCTGAATTTAGTCAAAATGTTAAAATATTTTGCCCCAAGTCTTTTTTGAAGAAATAAAAGCTTCAAGCATTTTACTACTCCTTTCTTTTAATTTTCTAATTATAATGCTAATTTAAAAAGGATAAAACTGTAAATTCTATCATTCACTTTTTGTATTAGTACAAAACATGACAAAGCAGATGATATATGGCAACTCTCTTTTTAATTTTTCCTTTGTATAATTTTGGCACTTTTACAGTAAATTAATCTACTTCTGCCACAGAAACTCAGAATGCTCTTTTAGTTCAGTATGTAAGGTATCTATGCTTATTATTCTTCCTTTTAATGGAAATTACTTCACATTTGTCAATATTAAATTCCTTGGCCACTTGTCATTATGCCATTTCTGAAACAGGCTCCCAAGTCCTTTGAAGCTTGCTTGTTAAAGGCTCAATATTCATCTGTTTCAATCTTCCTCCTCCTTCTTACATACTCGGACATGAAAGCTAAATAATTAATCAAGATTAAAAGTTGTAGACAACCAAAAAACCCATGGTGTGCTCAACAGGACAGCACTTAATTATTTTCCAAACCTAATAATAAGTATGCTCTGTATAGATCCTTATGTGTGCTCTTTTTTTTTTTTTTTACCAACTTTCTTATACCTTCTAAGTTAAGACAGAGCTTTGTTACTTGTGATTTCTATGTGAGTCAGTGACAGGGTATCTGAAAGTTCAAATTAATTATCCAGTTCAGCACAACTGCTACTATTCACTTTCCGTAACTTAATTGATGAATGGCTACAAATGGTTTTCGGGTGGGTCACAACAGGATTTATTCAGGCACACAGGTGGGGAGTGGAATGTGTTGCCTCCTACATTCTCCTTTGCAGCAACTGTAACATATTCTGTGATCAGAATAAGCTTAGAGGACAAGAAAAATGGGACAAAAGGACCTAATTGAACTTCTGAGTCAAGTACTTTTTAGCTTATCTGGCAGTATAAGAATTTGTGAGAACGTGACTTTTTTTAATTACTCTCACACTGCTTTTTTAAAAATTTCCACTATCTATTCTGAGTAAACATAAGCAAACTGATAAAATATAGCTTTTCATGAGTAAACCAAAAAAATCGGCATTTCAGACTTAGTTTAACAGAAGTAAAAAATCTTTCTTAGATTTTGAAAAGTTGTACCAAAAACCAGCTTTTGTTTTACCTAGTAGTAAAAGCTTCAATTGACACTTTTTTTTATTACAAAGTTATCAGCTTTACTGAAAGTGGAATGAAGTTATAACGTAAACTAATAGCTATATTTAATATTATTAAAATTAATTCATTCAACATTGTCACATTATTCAGCATGAATCCTACTACTGTACATCAAAGGATAGATTGGAATGTTAATGCCATAGAGTATCTAAGCATGTAGTTACATAAATGAAATTAACACATTTCATCCATTTCATGTTTCAATCCTCTGATATTTTGGCTGAATTTCTGTTATTAAAATGCCTTTAAGATGCCATCATTGTTATTACAGATATAATCCGAGTTTAGAATGCCTATATTGAAAAAAACCCCAACCTATACTAAAGTAAAAGCCCTAGAATCAATTATTCAGAGATGGGGGTAATTATTTTGGAACAATATTTAAGACTGTCTCACATATATACTTCTCAAGATATAAAGTCCAAAATGACATATAAAGTCAAAGACTTGCTTTATCATGTTTATTTATTTATAATGCTTTGATATGTGTTTCTACTCTTTTAGGACTTAATAGTCCTCCTTACTAAATATCAGAGATCCTGTAACTCTGCTTTGCTCAAATAGCAGCAGGGAATAAAGTTTGAAAGTCACATTTTCTTATTACAAAAAAACAAATGCAACGCTGTTCAGACACTATGCGATTTTCAGTCTTATGAGTTGTGTTTACAGCTAAACTTTACCAATAGGCTGAGAATGCCATTTCATAGCAAAATAGCTTTGTCAGATGACTATAAACCTGATGCTGACTCTTACAAAGAGATGAATAACCCTAGATTTATTTACCCTCAAAGAAAAAGCAATACAATAAAAAAGCAATACATTAAATATACTTTCTAATGGAAAATATACTTTTTAATGGAAGAATAGAAACTTCAGCATAAGTTAAATTGTGAAAGACTACAATATTTGTATATGTTAATTGTGTCTATGTTTCTTGTATTAAAGGTAATATTTTTGTGAATAGGAGTTTCTCTGAAAATATTCTCTGTATATGGAGTAATTCAGAATCAAAGTGTGTTTGAAAAATGTCCTGTATCATACTGATGATGATAATTTCTGTAGCAATGTTCTATATAAGAGAAGGAAAAATGTTTCATGTGATTTATTATAAAGCTATATTTTAAGGCTTAGTCATGTTTTAAGAAATTAACTCTTCTATTTCATTACTGTAATATGACATTTATCCTTCCTGTATGTGATCATAATGGATACATGAAAGGTTACATTCCCTTTTATTTAATAGATAGGAAATTAGTGCTTTCTGTCCTAGTAGTAAAAGACCACAGACCACACAGATTCAACTCCACCAGGCTAACTTTGGTCACACATGATATAAACAAGCAGAATCTATATGGAAATCTTAATATTTGAACTACTGTAAGTAAAGCAATGAATCAGATGGCGCCACTTAGTATTTAACATCAGGCCAGGTAAACAAAGTGAGATATATGATTTCAGTATTTTTATTTTTTCAAAGGAAGATGAGAGTTGCAAGAGATACAGAAAAGCCAAACTGATGATACATATCCTTTTGTTTAATGAAAAGTACTTGAGATGTTTAGTATAGAAAGGGACCGGAAACCTATCATTCCGCTGCAGTTTAATTCACCCCAGCACAACATATATGTGGACATCTATCCTCCTTCTCTCAAACTTTTCTATAATATAACACTGATTAAATAATTGTTCCGTAATGCACTTTATCTCAGAGTTTAGAAGATACCTCATTTAATGATAAATCAACTGAAAAACAAGTGTAATTGCATAAAAGTGACTTTAAGCTACTTTGGAGAAAGCAGGCTGGCAAGGTTTAAATTGATTCACTGACTAGAAATTTAAGGAAGGACAGAGGTATGATATGTATGCACTCCAAAAATCTTTAATTTCCCACTCATATTTCTAAACTCATAGAGATGCTCTTGCAGCAAGTCTGATCCATAGTAGCATGCTAACAAAAAAAAGAAAAACAAATGTGGATAAAGTGATAAGGTGGATTACCTAGAATATACATTTGGTAATAGGATTGTATCTTTGACTAATACTAGGAAAGTAAAAAAAAAGAGTCCTTTTTTCAGTATTTTTGAGAAGAATTATAGATATATATATCCACACATATATTTAATTGTCATTAAATCTATTAAAATCCATAGGTGAAATGCTTACAGTTTTGTAATTTTCTTCCTATCTTGTTTTTAATAAAAGACAAAGACTATGGTCAAATTTATGTAACCAACATTACTCTATTTTTATGTAGCTATCCGTATTTATCTGCTCATATGTTGTGCACATATGTCTCAACACCATTACTTCTGCTTGCCAAATGTAAGGGGAGACCATTTGCAGTCAAAGCTGAATCTGGTTTTATTGCACATGCTACAGTTAGTATCTATGTAGACATGTGAGCATGGCATGACTGAATGGCATTGTCAACTTGAAGCATCTTTTCTGAATGGTGTAACACATTGTCACTATGGATCAGCGCTTCAAAAGACTTAACACAACTCACACTGTCACTGTCATCTTTGCTTTCACTAGCTGCCTATTCTAAGCAAACAGCTTTTACATTGAGCTCTGTAATGGTTATTTTTAAAGGGATATAGTGTTCATTTTGAAGGACAATATACAATCACAGAAATCCATTTAATTTAAGGCGAGATTATTTTCATGAAGACAGTACTTATTGTGACATCTAAATTAGTGTTTAAAAGATCGCGTACATTCATCCAGTCAAAAGGCAACAGTTTCTACCTTCAGAATTTATTTTTCACCATCTGAAACCAGTTCATACAGTATTTTTCAAAGCTTATATCCCTTGTTTTCTCTCACTTGAAAGGATAAAGTTAATCTTTCATTGTCTCAAGCTAAGAATTAGCAGCAAACTGCATTTATGATTCTCATATTTTCTACAAATTCTTCTAGCATTGTAATAAACAATAGTTATTGTTACATATAAAAATACTAAACATTAGTGTTGTCAGATGAAGAAGCTGTACACTGAAGACTGAACCCCGCTCATGATAAGAAGAAAATGTTTTTCTGAAAATAAGAAAAAAGATATTAAAAAAACTCACAACAAAACTGTTCTGGTTTTCTGGGCACAAGAATAGTCTTTGACCCAATTTCAATCTTCTGGGAAGATGTGGTTATCTGTATCCAGGTCTAAAGAGAAGTGGAAAAGGTTAAGTAAAAGTTAAAAGCTATCCTGACTTCCTCTATTAGGTAAGTGATAGGATGGAAATACATGTCTAAATAAAGCCCCAGGATGAGTTTTCATATATAAGCCTTCAGTCAGACCCAGATCTTTTCTGGGAAAATATAGGAGGAAGGAGGGCTTTGTTCAACAGTTGCTCCCCTGCTAGAATGACATATATCTTTCTGATACCTTGTTAGCTGGGAAGCACAAAGAGAAAACACCTTAGAGTGAATGTAAAGTCCAGGTACAAAGAAACATGCATTGCCTTTTCCATCACTCTCTCTTTAAACTCAGTAATAGTTCTGTTGATGTTTGAGACTGCTGAAAATGTAGTATTTCTTTGTCTTAGCTGTACATTTGTTGCTGGTGATTTCCAAACAACTAGCCAACTAATTTTGTTTCTCTATCTGTGGTCAATCTAAAATCTAAGGGCCTTAGCCAAATCCTCAGAGTTAAAAGAACCCCTCAAACCTCAAGGTGTGGAGCACAAGGGGACAATCACTTCTTTGGCCCTGCTGGTCACACTATTTCTGAAATAGACCAGGATGCCATTGACCTCCTTGGCCACCTGTGCACACTGCTAGCTCATGTTCAGCTGGCTGTTATTTAATACCCCTAGGTCTTTTTCAGCTTTCAGGACACTCTACCTCAAGCCTGTAGTGTTACATGGAGTTGTTGTGGCCCAAGTACAGGATCTGGCACTTGGTCTTGTTGAATCCCATGTGATTGGCCTTGACCCATCAATCCAGTCTGTCCATTTCCCTCTGAAGAACTTTCCTGTCCTCAAGAAGGTCTATGTTCCCACCCAGTCATCACAGATCTCAGCAAATTCTGGTCTTGAAAAAGATCCGGAAACCAGCCCACTAAATAATTCAGTCTAACTGTATGCACTTATGCTTCAAGTGTAACTGAGAACAATTAAAACTGGATGCTAAAGATACATAGATAAAATAAGACACATGAGAAAAATGTATATAGCAATCATAATGTTTTAGACAATGGACATGAAAACTAGGAAAGCAACACTTGTCCTGAGATTTAAATTGTAACCTAACAAATATCGCTGTGGAAATCATGCACATACAAAACCTGGTCTAGGTAGATAATGACAGTGCAGGGCAAGATGAGAAGTTTCTGCCTGTAATTAAATTATTCCAAGATGTACTTATATGTATCTTATACAACAATTAAAGTTGAAAATTTTTGCAGATATCATTATTCTGTCCATGAATTAACTGATTCTAATTTCATTTTATGTAAATGATAAAATATTGTATTATATATTATTTTTCTTACACATCTACAATGACGTCTTTATGTAGATGGATAAACTCTGCAGCTCTGCTTTTCTATATAGTTTTGGACTTGACCAAATACGTGTTGACATCTTACTAGTTCACGTGGTTTTTTTCTCTTCCTCTGTCAATTATGCATGCACAAACACATGAGCAGTATCTCTATTCAGAGCAGCAGGGACAACATATACTGTATCTGTCTGAAACCTTAAAAATAATAACAGGAGCAAATTCAAACCCATGAAGATCATACCCAAATTTGTATTCTTAATTGTATACTGAATACAGTAGCACATATATATATATCATTATTTCCTTTTGAAAGTTAAAGCTACTAAGTATGAAAACCTTCGAAGTGTTTCTTTAATTCACTCTGGTTTTAATAAACTTAAAAAAACCCCTTTATTGAGTAATTGAAGTTTACTTTTTTTGCTATGAGAGATGGAACTAAAGAATACTGGTATCTTTTCATATATTAGAAGCTTCTCAGAAGTTTTATTAATTGATATGAATAAAGTTAAAGGAATTTCCTAATATTTAGACTGACAATGAAATCTAGTCAGACCATGGTTGACTGATAGCAACTGATCCCAGTTACTTCTGGTTTTTAGCTTCTAAAGTAATGACGCTATTTTTTTCCATACTAGTAGCAGAATGATAGTTCAGGGAACCTTTATAAAAGAGTGAGGGTTTAGATTACTGCAACACCTTAGTTTCAGCTCTGAGAAGACTATTAGTCTGGGGACAGATGGATCTTATTAATCTTTATGGGGTTGGAAAAAAGTCACTTTTTGAAAGCTGCTAGTGAGGAAACGAAAACATGGGAATGACTAAGTTCAGAGAAAAGTTCTGTGGATGTTTATGGACATAGATTCAAAGATTTAAATAAAACAAATATGATTTTTTCCATTTAATTCCCATTTGATATATGAAGAGCAGATGAAATAGACTGATCTCCCTTACTTTTAGAGAGTTCTATGGAACATTTACACAAGAATACACTTTAATTTTGCCCTTCTCGGCTCTCAGATTCAATTAAATGCAAGATAGGAGTTCAATAACTAAATATAAAAATAAAAATTTGGAGAAGAATGCTTAATATAAAGGTCTCTGAAAATTAGTGCTAAAGGAGCTCATAAGTTGAAATGTTCTCTAAATATTAAAAAAAGAACAGTAAAAAAAAAAGAAATATAAAAGCCAGTTGCCTTTCAAAATGCCAGTATTGTCAAAACATATAGGCACTGGCAATCCAGGGCTTTGTTTCTTAATTTCTTCTCTTTTTCTTCTAAAGCATGGGATGAATCAAGCATATAACTCAAAGAAAAATCTCATTCTTGATATTATTTCTAAGTCATATACATCACATACTACAGAAAAGGAAAAACAAAACTTGATTTGCTAGATGTTTTGACAAAATGATGAATAGTCAAACTGGTAGACAAGTTGTTTCATTTCTTTATTTTGTTTTTCAAAATTTAGCTAACTTGATAGAAAGCAAAATAAGGACATACTTGAGTGATTTGCTTAGGACTGATCTTCTTAAGAGATTATTTTTGCCCTGTTTGAGTTAATAGAAACCCAGACAATGACATTAATGGATACAAGAACAAGTTCTAGCAACATCAGCATTATTTCTTGATTGTGTGTGCCTTTGACTGGTAAAGGTATTTGATTTATAAAGGTTGAGCTAAAATAAAACAACATCAAAAAAATCCTTTTTCATCTCACACCATTGAAATAGAGTTAATTTTAGTTAACAGACCACAAAAGGTGTCTCCTTATCTCTGGTTTACAGTTGAAGGGAAAGCGCAGCAATGCAAAAGATCAACAATACTAGGGTGAATTAAAAGTTTCTTCTCCTATGGCCAGAATAATATCTGTTGATTTGATGTCTTTAGGATTTTATATAAATGCATTTTAAACATTTTTTTACTTGGATAATGTACTATAAAAGTATCTCTGTGAAAAAAAGATTTGGGCAGTTGGCAGGTCCTAGTTGTGCTCTATATTTATATTTTCAGACTATTCTAAAGCCAATTTTTTTACGAGATGAAGACATTTTCTTAGTACAACAAGCCAGGAAGCAGTTTACCCCTTGATGCAAGCAGGTGCTGTAAGAAATAATTTATCAGACAAAAGATCAAACACAGTAGTACCCAAAGTATACTACAGATCATTGCTCTGGCAGACCAGAGTTACTTTAGATAAACATCCCTGCTTAAAATGAGATTTGTTCCTGTCTTACAAAAAGTGTTTTATTTACTCCTGGAGCAGTTTGTTACTGGAAAAAGTTATGATGGAGGACAGATCATTAATCTAGGGAGACAGCATTTCTATGTTCCAAAGTACTGGCACTGTTAATTAAAATAAAAATGCAGAAAACTCTGTTGAGAGTTCCAATTAAGTCTGTTCCTGGGCAGAGCTAGTACCTCTTTGGCATTGCTAGAAGCATCAAGGACAAATTCCTACCAGCTCTGTGCCTGTGGGCTGTCACCAAGTAAGGAAGAAATTACAGAGGAAGGAAGGTCACTTTTCTGTGTGTGGAAACAAAACCCTGGAATCTACAGCATAAACACCAGTTTATGACTGTGTCAAGATGCTCACAGTTATGATCAGCTATGGGAGTGAACTGATACCTCAATGACTGTAAAATCCTCCTTTTGTTTCTCCTGACCCATTAGGAACAAAACCAAGACTTCTTCACTTCTCAGAGCTGACCAAAGATTCTTTTACAATATTGTCCCCAGTGTTGCCTGGGGAGAAGATCTGGAGCTTTGGCAATTTTGATTTGGCATCATGGCTTAATCATACTGACATAAGTCTTGAGATGCAGGATCTTAACGATCTTACAAGAACCTGACCAAAAAGAATTTGACATGTTAAGAACTTCAGCATATGGAAAATCTGAAACAGTTTCATGTAAACCTGGAGGATTTCTTGTGGAAGAAGAAGGAATGGATAAAGCAATATACAAAGAAACTGCAGCAATTCATTCAACTTGCTTAAATGCCCGTGCTAGAGGAACAAGGAAGAAAGATTTGTCAACACCATAAGTTCTAGGAAGTAGGAATTCAGCTGTCAGCATTAGTGGAAGGTCCAAGTTTTCTTAGCTACAGGTAACTTTTCATGTTCCAGAGATTTTCCATAGACAACTCAGGTGAGTAGTTGCCTCTGCAGCTACAGATCAAGTGAATCAGCTTGTCATGGAATTCACCAGCTCAGCAAAACAATTTGCAGCCATAAGGATGAGGGAGGTTATAATTTTCATTTTTTTTTCAAAAAAAATGTGTTTCATGTGCTAAATAAAACACTTCATTTCTCAGGTGCCTTAAAGGGCCAAGACAGGATTTACCCTGTCTTTACTTTCTCTGATTTTGTTTTATTAATCTTCCCTGTCCTGAAGGCAGCACCTAAGTGCATTTATCTGAATGGACTGTAGAGAGTTTTAGGTGGGTACACGAGGGAAGAACAACATGAAACATCATTACCTAACATAGCCTTATACCTGACTTGTTCTGGCCTAATAAAACTTGACTGTCTTTTTATATTTAGACTTCAATTCATATATGTGGTCTACAGAAATAAGGAACAAACTACATTAGAATTTCGTTTCTCTTTGAAAAAACATTTCAAGGAATCAAGAAGTCCATGGTTTGCAAAATTCACTTTTTGTCAGTGGCCTCACTAAGTTTGTTATATTTAACAATGAGAAAAGGATTTCATGCTTGATGACAAGACTATATTGTAATAAATTATAGACATACTTGATCTTTTAACTAATTTTTTTTTTTTCTGGGAAATCTCTTAGTTCTGTAATGGCTCTCCCTCTAGCTGACACCTGAGTATCCCGTAATCATATAAAATTAATCAGTTTATTAGTTGATTCAGAAATCCATGTCCTGATTAGAACAAGAAAAGCAAAGAGATGTTTCAACAAAGATACAATATGTAAGCAGAAGTGATAGTAGACCATGATTTAGGAATGGAAGAGGAAGATTCATTGGTTCACAGCATATAGATTCCTTATAGATAGCTGATGATCCATTAATGCCTTGTTAAATGAAGTTCCCTACTTTCTAGACTACATGTGCTCATATCCCAAGAAACTACTTTACCGTGCATTAATTGGTGTTCTAGTTGACCCATCATAGGAGAGACCAAGGATCAAAGCTAACAATAAGCAAATTTGTCAGTTCTCTGGAGAACATGTCTACTGCTTTAGACTCTTTACAGTCCATGAAAAACATGTATTCTTTCACTTCCTATATATATAAAAGAGATGAGTTTTGCTACACATAAATACAGGAAGAAATCTTCTGCTTATAGGGCTATCATACAGGTTCCTACTACAAGTGTTAAGTTTACTGACAAAAAATCAATTTGCTTCTCTCTAGCATTTATTTTTACACTTTCCAAATTCATGTATTGTTAAAGCATATTTCATCACTTACTTCACACGTCCTTTCATATTCTCCGTGCCAGATTTTGGCCACTACATCTTTAATGGCATCACACAAATAATCAGTTTATCATTAGTGTTGGGAAGTGGAACTGGAAAAATCATTTGATTTCAGGCAAGAGAATATTTGGTTAGCTAACATTTGCGACATTTGTATTGATTCATGCTCTCTTCATCAGAAACTATTAACTGAGTCTGAATCTTTCTCAGATGATAATTGTTTTTTCTTGGCTCTAACTTAACATATTTATGTAATGTGTTTTCTCTGTGAGGACATATTAGAATGGAATATAAATCTACTGTCCATTTGGTCCAAGTTCTTTAATCAGTCCAAGTCAGTAGTTTAAATATTTTCCAACACATATCTCAGGGTACTGTAACATGAAAGCCTAAGTTCATTGGGATTTGGCTCCCAGGAAAGGAATGCAAATATAACTAACTTTTGGAAAACTTAGTGGTTTCCCTACCTAAATCAGATGCAAATGCTGAAGGCCCCAAACCTTGCTAAGTGTAAGAAAGAGTGGATGCATGGAGAACCTTTAACAGCTTTGAATCAGGCTGAGCTACCAAGGTTCTATCACTCTTTATTAACTTTGTAGATTATGTTGCTATAAATAGGCAACTTTTACTATTCAGAAAGGCGTAGAACTGCATACTGTTATGTAGTATTACTCTCTTTGGAGATTTGCTCATTCACCTGTGGAAAAAAAAGACTTATAGTGCTTCAAATATACCTATGGGAATGGTCCGTTTCTTGTGATTTCCATCTGTACTACTTGGAAAGCATTTTGATTAGGCTGTGCTGAGTACTGAATAATGTTAGTGTACAGATAGGTTTTGCTGAGTCTGTGTCCATTTCTCTGGCTGATCCAGAAAGAATGAAAATAAGTAATTAACCCTACTCGCTCTTCTTTCACTAGATTTTGTTCCAGTAAAATCTAAACAGCTGTAGGTAACTCTAGTGTATAGCTCATGTCTTATATGCATGTAACATCTTACTGTAGTGAATACAAATCATATTAATCTAATAAATTGCAATTCAAAACAAGTAAAATAATAATAATAATAAAACCCATTTTTCTTTTAGTAAAGTTTTCAAGGTAAAAAAACCAAACACAAAACAAAGTCTAGTTTACAGACCACCAGAGATGCTTGGGGTCTTAGAGTCAGAATTAAAGATTAGAAAGTTAACAGTAGACTGTCTCTATGCATTCTTATCAAAAGAGGGTAGCATCTCAAAAAAGGATGCATCTCAAGTGTACAAGCTGTTATAAGAATTTTATTTATTTCTCTTACTATGATGCCTTTGGAATTGAAATTCATAGCTGCTTTTTCTCAATTTTTGGGGACTATTTTGCTATAATTAACACTACTGCAGCAACATAGCTAACAGGAGGAAAAAAACTCCCTCTACTAATAAATATATGAGAAATATGTAGTTAAATTCTCATGATTTGCTTCAAGGATTACAAAGAAACGTGTATTTTAACACACTATCAGACTAACTGTAACATCAAATGCTCTGAAGATTAATATGCAATATTTCATTTACCACCACAGCCTTACTGTCTGTAACACAGATGGAATTAAGTGCATAGACACATCTGCATTAATTTAATATCTTTTCAGTTATAATAGGAAATGAAGGAGAAAACTAACTAAACTCAATTTTGTTGTTTATGAACATCTGGAGTTTCTGACCATTCTAACTGTAAATAAATGTCTGATTCAAAATATTTCACATTGTGCAATACTAAAATAATGTGTCTGAAGATCTAAAGAGAATAACTGAGGGGTAATAACAATAAAACACAGTGACATTAGGAAAGAATTAAGTGTCAAATGAGAAATGAGCCTAGCTTCCAATCCACTTCAAGATGAATATTGTCAAAGGACATATATGAGAACAGTGATGCTGATAAGAGTGGTTAAAAATAATTCACCCAATGGATTTGCATTGTTTTTTAGTAGAAATCTGACTTTTTGTAGTGAGCATTTTCTGCAGGATGCCCAATATACGAGATGAATTAATTCTCTGTTGTTCTTCTTCAGAGAAAAGCTGAACTTTTCCACTGAAGAAAATGTCAATTATCTGTAATAACAGTCTGAACTGCATGAACATTTGGATAATTAACATATTTGAACTGCTGAATGATTAGGATGATCCGCGATTTGCTGCTAGAATATTTTAATTATAAAACTACTTAGGACTACTTGTCTCCATGCCTTCTGCCATTTAACAGGATCATAATCAAAATCCAAGCACCAGAGAGAAGAGTTCCAAAATTTCATCTCTCTGCTAAGTCTTTCTCTTGATTTGGTTTTACTAAAGTTTCAGTAACTTCTTCTTCCATTAGGACATCTTCCTGCTTACTACAGTCAGTTTTGAACTTGTCATGTTCTGTCTTCCTTGATATCTGTCCCCTGAGAACATTTAAGATTATCCAGTTTGTGGCAGATGCTTGCCTTGTTCATGATAAGGTCGTGTTCTGTTTGTATTACGCCACTCTTTGGTAAGGAATCTTTAATGAAGGAAGATTCTATGGCTTAGTTATAGTGGATCCCTCTAAAAACATATGTGGAAAGAAAGCTTTTTGCTTAGGTTGTTTTTGTGGTGGGTTTTTTAGTTTGTTTTGTTTTTTATTTTGGTAGGGGTTTCTTTAGCAGAGAAAAAGGATCCCGTATGTCCTTATTTCAGACAAGGGGAAATGGGCACAAGCTGTAGTAAGAGAAATTCTGACTAGATATTTGGAAAATTTCACAATGAGGCTGCTCAAACATGGGAACAAGTGTCCCAGAGTAGCTGTGAAAATTTGTACCCTTGTTGAAATAATAGAATTAAAAACTCATTTGAATAGGACCCTGACCAATCTGATCTGATTTTGAAGCTGGTATTGTTTTGAGGGGCAGAAGTGGGTTTTGGACTAAATGATCTACAGAAATATGTTCTAAGTTGGATTTCTCTGTGATTAAGATTTAGTTAAATTTATGTTTGATGTGTTACTAATAAATTCCACTGACTTCAGGTATCATTAAAATCATATTTTTTCTATTTAAGTTCTTTCTTATGATTATATTTTAATCTTTCTACTGTAGTTCCTACCTCTTCAATAGATGGCAGTAGTAAAGTTTGAACATGAGCTCTTCTATAACTAAGTACAGCCTAGGGCCATTTTTGTTAAATGAATAACTGAATTTACAAACTATGGCAATGGACTGTACCTTTTTTTTACGGGTAAGCTATAAAAAGAATAAATTATCCTGTTATGTTTGGAACATTAGCTACTATTATTTGCCTCTTTGACTTTAAAAAAAATACTAAAATCGTAGAATCATACAGTTGGAAATGTCTAGCAATTATAAAATGGAATTATTTCAACATAAAAGTTTATGCTTCATGCTTACAAATAGTAATGGGAAGTTATAACAACAAATTATTGTTACATACCGTGAATACAGATTTAAGCAGAATAAGCCCACAAATTCATCTGTGTATGTGTGCATATGTGTGAGTGTGTTTTTGTTTATTGGACAATCACATCCACTATTATTTTTCTGTCATTTACAAAAATATATTGAAAATTTGAAGGATTTCTTAAGTCAAAGTCTCCCACTGAAGTTACTGGCACAGAATCCAATCATATAATTCTATACTTCCTAATAAAGTTTCCTGTTTTACTTTCTTCATCTTTCATCTGTGACAGTGTAAGGAAAGGATAGATCCAATAACCTAATGAGCCTCTCGGCAATCTGCAAATTCAGATTCCTTAAATAGTTTCTACAAAGGGGGGCCACATTTTTTTGTTATATTTCACAAATAAAGAAATTCTCCTATTCTCATGTCTAAAGTATAGTTGTATGAATGAACATGAATAAAATCTCTCTAATCACTGTTGTAATTTCCAAGACTACGTAATCTATTTCTGGACCCAGTAATTTCACATTTTTCTTCTTTGTTTCTTTTTGTGGAGTTTTTCTCCCTCACCCAAGGTCATATAACTTTTTGAAATAAGTAAGTTATATTTCTTTTTTTATCTAAACCCTGCTTTTAAAACCTTATCTTTATCCCTGCCTCTGTTTAAACCATATGTTGATTGAACATGTGTTGTGCAACTACTCTACAAAGACAATCCAAAATCCTTCTTCTGTATTCTTGATAACTGCCTGGTATTTAGTACTCCCTCTAGTATTGTGTTTCAGTAAACTTCACATATTTGCAGCTGGTTTTCCTGTCTCTATCATTTATACAGATGAGAAACATCAAAAGATTTGTAGTCAGGGCACCTGTTGGACTTCCCGCTGTATTTATTTGCAGATTGGCACATTTCCGTTTGACATATAATCTGCTTTCTGTTCCAAAATAGTTTCCTTTCCATTGACACATTTGTTCCCAAATAATTCCCTTTCCATCTCTCCTTCCTATAACAGAAAACACTGCTCACAACTAGGACACAGGAAGGACATGAAAAAAAGCTTGTGACAGGATATATGCCAGATTTACAAACTTCAGAGGAATTTGCTAAGTACTAGTGTTAGGGTTTGTCCTTTTTTTTTAAATTATACTATTTTTATCATTAAAATTATAATAAATGATGTGAATATTGTTATTATTACTGTTAATAATTTTCTCATAATTTCCTTTCATATAATCCATTAAGTATTAGATAGCTCATTAAGTTTGACTAGTTCTCTTTTGACCACAAGAATATTAGATTCTTTGATACATTAAATGATTTTATACATGTTGAATTGCAAAACATTTTGCTTCTGTCTAAAATTCTGTGGAGAACAATTGTCAGGGAATCTTAAAAACCACATTTTCATCTGATCTCATGCTATTTAACTGTCAGGTGACCTTGTATTTGGACCCTATCCTGAAGACAGCAAATGTCACTTGATATACTTTCTCCTATCCTGTTTTAGATATGAAGAAAGCTGTTTACATTTGAGTGCTACCTCAGCACAACACAAGTACATAAAAAAAAAAAAAGACAGGAATTATCTGAGCTTTCCCTTTCAGAAAAGTATTTCTAAAATACTGAACAAGATGTTCTAGTTGTAATTGACATTTATGAACATATAAAACTTGTAGGATATTTTATATTACAAACTTATTCTCACTTTCAACTGCGTTTAAACAATTTGTTGGACTTAGCTTCTTTGGGTTTTGTATTTATGTATCCGAGTATGTTTCAAGATTTCTTTTAGCAAAATTCTTTATACTTAATGTAGGAGATTTATTTCAAAAAGGACTTAATTTATATCTGTTTGCATTAAATCCAAGAAGAAATACTAGCAATACAAAGTTGTTATTATGTTTTAGATATCATTTGGATGACAATTATTTTATTAAATTGGATAAATTATACTAAATTTTATATTAACCTTTCAGTTAGTTACAGTAGCTCTAAAAAAATGCAAGAAATAAATATTCCAGCAAATTAATATAAAAGGATTGAAGGCCTAAGGCTACATTATATTTGATATAACATTTAAAAATCTTGCATATTTAGTAATTTGTTGTCTTAAAACATTCATATTGAGTAAAGATGTACATATTATTCAATATAAGTTGGACTTAAGTAGTCACATCACAGCAGAGAATTTCATTCATTCTAATCTGCCTCAGCCTTTTCTTATCCATGTTCGCATTATATTAGGAATCAATTTCAGATGCAATGAGCTGTTTGCTCTGAGAAATTCTCTGCCAAAAAGTATTAATCAAAAAATATATCTGAATCCATAGTGCCTATTAATAGGATGCAAGTGTGATATGTAATGTAAAACATCTAGATCCTTCCTAATGCAACACAGAGTTTAAATTGCATTGCCAGTACATTTTGGATGTACATGTACTTCATTGTGATAAGAAAACATTTTTTAAAAGTGCATAGGTACTTAGTTTCAATGAGGTTGCATTGGGCATAAGTATGAACAGTACAGACTCAGGAGCTTTTATGAGTCATGACTTTCTATAAATTGAAACTTTTTAATATAATTCCATTGTTTGTTGCCTGAGTGAAACAATAATTAGCTTCAGAAGGGTTGTTTTGCAGAACTTGAGAGAGATCTACAGTCAGGAATAAATTAGACTACTTTTTTTCGTGCTCTCATAGAACTATAGAATGGTAGGGGTTGGAAGGGACGTCTAAAGATCATCTAGTCCAACTCCCCTGATCAAGCAGATCCACACAGAAACATGTCCAGGCAGGTTTTGAAAACCTCTAGAGGAGACTCCACAGTATCCCTGGGCATCCTGTGCCAGGGCTCCATAATCATACCATGATTTATTTCTTCTGGTTAAAATGGAGTTTAAAACATGTTTAAGACATTAACCAAGAAAAATATATAAAGATTTAAATGAATTTGTCATAAAATCATCCAGTGCTATAAAGCAATTACAAAGGAATTTTTACATGAAATAAAACTTTTTTTTTTGAGAATATGGAAATACTTCCATGCTTCTTATTTGCATAACATTTATTTATAGAATTTGGATTGGTATATTTTGCTTATTTCAAATAAGCTGTTAGATTGCTAAAAAGTATGTAGAATGAAAGAAATTGCTTTCTATTTCAGCAATAATAGTCTTCGCTAGCAGGGTTTTATGCTGAAACCACTGTAGTTATGTTGATTTACATCAGCCAGGGATTGTGGTCTTATAAACAATTTGGGTCTTGTTCTTAGTAACAGTATATATGCTCAGTTTCAAAAGGGACATTGATACACTTGACGTGAAACACATGTGGAAATATTTGAGATATAAAAATAGTAATAGACAAAATCTCGTTAAAATGGGATATAAATGGGTAGATTCTGTAAAAGTGTTGAGATTCTTTGCACTTCATAAACAGATAACAGATACTCTATGCTGTCACATAGATCATTTCATCTTCTTAAAGTGGGAAACAAGCAAATATTAGTTTTTCTGATGCAATAGCAGACTATCCCTACTAAGATAGAAGAAGGTGCTGGAGAGCATCCAAAGGTGGTCATCAGAGCTGGTGAAGGGTTTAGAGTAGATATCTTATGAGGAGCAGTTGAAGATTTCTTCAGTTTGTAGAAAAGAAGGCTGCAGGAAGACCTTATTGCTCTCTACAACTATCTGAAAGGAGGTTGTGGTGAGGTGAAGGTCAGTCTCTTCAAAGTAACAAGCAATAGGATGAGAGGAAATGGACTCAAATTGCACCGGAGGAAGTTTAGATTAGGTATTAGGAAAAATTTCTTCACTGAAACGGTTGTCAAGCATTGGAACAGGCTGACCAGGGAAGTGGTTGGGTCAGCATCCCTGAAGATATTTAAAAGATGTGTAGATATAGTGCCAAGGGACGTGGTTTACTGGTGGGCTTGGTAGTGCTGGGTTAATAGTTAGACCCAGTGAACTTTAAAGTCTTTTCAAGCCTAAATCATTGTATGATTCTAAGAAGTGGCCACATAAGAAGTTAGTGGATGACATTGCTGGACTTTTGATGTGAGAATGTACTATAAAAATACAAATTGATGTTTTGAAGAATTATATACCAGCTTATGCATACTATTTGGTGGTCCTTAAAGATGAAAGAATACTACAAATTTTTATTTGTATAGAAAAGCCCACATAGAAATTGAATATAGGCCTTCAATATTGGTCTTATGGATAGTATCAGGTAATTGTATCTAGAAACTAATATCAAACTTAGCATAAACTTAGGTTAGTGCTCATTAGCTTATCTTGTTACCTGTATAAAGAATGCTCCTGGGACATATTCTTTTGACATATAGACCTTACCTTCTGCTTTATAGACAAGTTTTACTGAACTGTACTCAGTCTTTTCATAAATTCTATCTTTACCCAGCTTTTGATTGTAGAAGATAAATAAAATACTTCAGCTTTAGTTGATAGAACTAGATCTCATTTCAAGCCGGTACTACTTCCTACAACTATTCCATTGTGAACTGCTTTCCTTGTAGGATGCCTTGCTAGCGTTTTATGGAGTAGACTGTTCTGGATGGCACTGAGGAGACCTCTGTAGAATGATTTCTTAGGAATATGGACACTGGAAGAATGTATTCGTGTAGTCAGGTGGCCAGTTTCCTACTCTGGGCAACCAGATGAATGGCACATGCTTTGCATTTTCCATGCAATTCAGACAGCATTGAAATCATTGAGATTATTTTTGTTCGTGTGGCTATGCCTGTAGTAGTGAGTAGAGCAATTCAATATAATGGTTTTACAGAGTATTTTTGGTGCTGATGCACAGTCCACACCACATGCACTTGAGGTGTTGTATTTCAGAATACCTCTCATCTGATATCACGCACTAAACATGCTGATTAGAGCACTTAAGGCATCTTTAAGGATTTTCTCTTCTATATTCATTTGCCCTGAAAGGAATCCAATTTTCAAACTTTGAGACTATGTTATGTTGCCAACCACAGCACTGTAACTGAGATAGCCAGGGGATTGTTTAAAAAATATGCTACTGATTCTGATTAAAAAGAACATAATTGATCCACCCTTCATGTCCCTTTTCTACAGTAAACTATGGGAGTGATATTTATCTTGCCATTGTTTCATGGTAGTATCAGAATTTTCATGATGTTACACAGCATAAAATGAGCCATATGGAACAATTCTGAAAAATAAAAGTCATAATGCTGAACCAGTGCGTTATTGCTGATGGTTTGAATTAAAATGAGTAATGAATACAGTTTGAAGTAGAAGTATGTGAACATTTCTTTTCTTTGTTACTACTAAGATGTGATGACCTTCTTGATTTACTCGTAAAAATAGAAAGCTCTTATTTGAATTTATTCTTTATTTTCCTCTTATTACTATCAACAGCTATTGGTCAATATGGCAGGGATGGAGGAATATGTAATAGAATGTTCTATTCCAAAGCACATATGTAACTCCTTAAGATGTATATTTAGGCCTACGTTGTAGTACTTAGACACAACCCATATGTAGGGTGTGGTATAGATTTGGACAAGATTGAAGCTTCTTGGCACCTAAAGTCCTTGGTTTACAGTGTCCCTATACAGTTTCCAGATTTTTTGAATTTCTCTTGTAATTCATACAGATCTGGATGAGAGAGAACATATGGAGGTATAATTCCATGCATTTATATGAGCTTCAGGACTGAAAATACAGCTGCATGCCCACTTTCTAATGGAAAAGCCAGTACAATTTGATTATTACTTGAAAGACTAGAAACCTAGTTCTTGTTCTTCAGTTATAAACCATATTGCTAGTCCTTTATAAAGACACTGTTCTTCAATGTTACCCTTGTAAGGGGACTATTAGGGCATAATACCTGTGTATTCAGCAGCCCAGAAAGTTCATCCTCAATCAAGAGATGCCTCTAATGAAAAGCAGTGTAGAAGATAATACTGTGGCACCCTAAATAAATTTATTTATTTTCCCAGATTATATTTCTCTTACAGGTTCTGTTGAGGGAGCTCTGAAAGTGCAGTAAGTACACTCAGCAAAACACTTTTATATAATATATATGTGTACTGTGTTTCATGTTGTTTACATTTTTCTGCCTCTATTTTCAGCACAATATCAAAAATATTCATGACAGGCAGTATGTGTCAGTCTTTCATATATTCTGGACTGGTCTATGAGTTGGAGGGGGCTAACTCGTGTTCAATTATTTTGAAATTCTCAGTTTATTTAACTTCAAGATTTTGTATCACTACTGAGGTATTAAAAATAACAATCAGTAAAGCAGATTCCTTTCTTAGGTACATTTATAATTAAGAGTAACTTCCTTAAACTGGTTTTTAACTGGTTGAAATAAATTCCTTGAACTCTGTGATCAATAGACAGCATGCACTGTGTAAATCTATTGTATATCTATCTAAATTTTGGTCTACATTCATATAAATATGTCTACTTTTCATATGTTATATTTAAATACTATCTTATTATAGTCTATGACAGCAAAGTATGAAAGTACTAATGTAGTGCCAGCAAATCAAAATATTTTAGCACTTTTGAGTTGTGCCGATTTAGGGATTCTCTGATGTTCGTCTTGAGAGAGGCACACCAAAGTGTGACATTGCCATTGCCTCAAGAATAATATGGAAGACTAATCCCATTCCAGTTGAAAAGAGACTGATTTGTGTGAAGATCTGCAGCTACTTTCAAAACTAAGTGCTATGCAGATTGCAGCATCCTGGTCAACGAAGGATTGTTATTAACCATTTAAGAACTGAGTTGGAGGCCAGTGGAGTTCCACATGGATGGGTTCTGGGGCCAGTCTTGTTCAACATCTTCATCAGTGACCTGGATGAGGGGACAGAGTGTACCCTCAGCAAGTTGGCTGATGACACCAAACTGGGAGGACTGGCTGATTCCGCAGAAGGCTGTGCTGCCATTCAGGGATCTCGACTGGCTTGAGAGTTGGGCAGAGAGGAACCTCATGAGGTTCAACAAGGACAAGTACAGAGTCCTGCATCTGGGAAGGAACAACCCCCTGCACCAGTAAAGGCTGGGGATTGAATTGCTGAAGAGCAGCTCTGCAGAGAGAGACCTGGGAGTCCTGATTGATAATAAACTAAATATGAGCCAGCAATGTGCCCTTATGGCCAAGAAGGCCAATGGCATCCTGGGATGCATCAAGAAGAGTGTGGCCAGGAGGTCAAGGGAGGTTCTTCTGCCCCTCTACTCTGCCCTAGTGAGGCCTCATCTGGAGTCCTGTGTCGAGTTCTGGGCTCCTCAGCTCAAGAGGGACAGGGAATTGCTGGAGAGTCCAGCGCAGGGCCACCAAGATGATCAAGGGTATAGAACATCTTTCATCTTTCTGGGGCTGTTTAGTCTGGAGAAGAGGAGATTGAGGGGTGATCTTCTTAACATTTATAAATATCTAAAGGGTGCGTGTCAGGAGGTTGGGACATCCCTTTTTTCTATAGTAGCTAGTAACAGGACAAGGAGTAATGGGATGAAGCTGGAACACACTTAAATATAAGAAAAAACTATTTTACGGTGAGAGTGATGGAGCAGTGGAACAGACTGCCCCGAGGGGTTGTGGAGTCTCCTTCCTTGGAGGTCTTCAAGACCCACCTGGACATGCTCCTATGTGACCTGATCTAGGTGACTCTGCTTCTGCAGGGGGGTTGGACTAGATGATCTCTAAAGGTCCTTTCCAACCCCTACGATTCTATGATTCTATGATTCATTTTTAAGTACATCTATATATCAACATTTATGCAGCTCTGTTTAAAAGATTCCTTGAGTTTGAAGGCAGGAGATGCTTTCAGATCATCAAATCTGAAAAAACTCAATTAATAATTTTGTGCACGGTCTATAAGTGTAGTCTGAGCTATCTATTAGAAAGAGATCCAGTTTTAATTTTAGACGTGAAAGTGATGGAGAATTTGCACTGTCAGTGGGAAATTGCCTTCACTGATAAAACAATCTTTTTCTTACCTTTAGTTCAGAATAGACTTTTTAATAAAGAAGAACTCCAGGCATAATTTTCTGGAGTGGAGTTCCAACTTTTGCAACAAAATGAAAAGCAAATGATACTGCCACAGCGCTCAGAACAGGCCTTAACACCAAAAGCTTGTGCTTTTACCTCTGCCTCAATGTTTGAAGTCATAGTCACTGTGCTAAGTGCACCTATGACCTTTTCTTACTTCCTTGAGGGTACTCCTCTTGAGTTTCTGTCTATCAGGTATTGCTTGTCTTAGTACAGAATCACATAGTCCTTTGCTAAAACTGGGTCACAATATCAATGACCATTTTTGAACAGATCTGGCTTAGCTTCAAAAGTTTTAGTTTACTCCCTTTGGCCAAACAGCTTCCTTTAAGTTAACTATCACATATTTAGAAGGAAATTCTAATTCAAAGAAATTCAAAGCCCCTTAAGCAAACTGTTAACCTTTTCAGCTTGTAAGATATTTACCTGTCTTCCAAGTAAACCAATTGTCCTGGTATATCAGCTTTAAAAACAGATATTTTCAACTACATGGAAAAAGGAGGTAGAATCCAATTTGCTGCATTATCTTTTAGGTATGTTTTTTACTTGTCTTGTCAGTCAGTGTTATACCTTCATTCCTGATGTTTTCATGCATCATTAGTTGTAAAATAAACATTCCCCAACCATTATAAATTAGATTGTGAAATCAGACAGAAAAAACTAACAAGACCTCATATCATCACGCTACTGCCTTAGATGATCTCACCCGCTGTGCTCGCAAAATTGTGCCTAGTAAAACTCAAAATATTTTTAAAGTAGCTCCCATCTAATACCTGTATGACACTAAGATGCTTTTGTTACTCTCATAAAAAACTGATCCATATGACCATATGTCGTGATTTAGGCCCATCAGGGAACAAAGGCCACGATTAGCCTCGAGTACCGAAGAGGCTGAGAATTGCTCAAGGGCAGGGAGGGCTTAATTGCCACTTAAGGTTCAGGACAAAACAGACCAGGCCACTAGGTTTGGGGAAGAAAACAGAAAAAAAAAAACCCATTTAATGCAACATCAACTAAAACATACCCCAAAAACCCAAAACATAACCAAAATGAAACAACACAGAGTAATACATCAATGAAGAGTTCAACCAGCCTTTTTAAGAACACCTTCCCGCCACACCTCCCCTCTTCCCGGGCTCAGAGCCCTGATCCCGGGGTTTTTACCCCGTCCCCCCCTGAACGGTTCGGTGGGGCAGGCAATGGGGGTTTCAGTTAGTCTGTTCCCAATAGCTTCTGCCGTTTGTCCCTCCTCAGGACGGGTGAACTCCACACCAGTCCTCCCTGCAAGTCCGTTGGGTACCTCACACACACGGCAGCCCTGCACGGGCTGCTCCGACGTGCACCCATTCCAAAGGCTGCAGCTCCTCTGTGCCTCTCGTGTGGGGCTGCTCTGCGGCGTGCAGGCTCTCCAACACGGCCTGGGCCATGGCCGTCTCCCCACACAGTCCCTCGCCCGTCCGGGCTCACTCACATGGAGCTGCTGGTAACTCTCGGTCCTGCCATGGGTCTCCATAGGTTGCAGGGGCACAGCTTGCACTCTTGCCACGGCTTGCAGAGGGTTCTCTGGTCTACTGCTTCTCCTTCCTTCCTCCTTCTCTGGCTGAAGGGTCCGCGTGGTCGCCTCCATCTTGTATCACTCATACACCTCCTGACTCGCATTCCAAATTCCCGTCCCCTAAATAGTGATCGCAGAGGCGCCAGATTGGCCCAGCCGGGCCGGAGGTGGGTCTGAACCCAGGAGCCGGGGGAGAGTCCACAAACTCTTTACCGGGTCTTCACTGCAACCTGCTCCCCCTGTTACTAAGCCAAAAGCTGCTCCTTGCTAAACCAGAACACCATATTCCATTAAAAGATTACCTTCCTAAAACTCACAGAATCATGTAGCAATCTGTTGATACCTCAATAGTCTAAGGCAGGGATCTTTAGAAATTATATTCTAAAGACCACTTCCAACATGCAGAGCTCTTAGTTTTCTAAGGTAACTTTAAAATCCTTCTGTTGAACATAAAAGTATTTAATTATGCATAATTTTTACGTAGTGGTCATAGCCTGAAAGTCTGATATTATTAAGTAGCTTGAAAAAGCAATTTATTTTGGAAAATGTGAAGAAAACTATTCTCATATAAAAAAAATGATATCTGTTTTAATATAGATAAAGAGGCAAATAATATAGTCTGCAGACAAATTATATTGTAACAGACACAGAAGCATTAGAACATAGAAGACCTCATGTTCAATAGATAGATATGAATTTAGACTATACTGGCTGTGATAAAAAGGTATAGTGTAGTCTGGAAAGAGATCAGAATCTTTGCTCCCAAGTTAATCTAGCTAGAAACAACTAGGGTCTAAACTAGAAAGAAGATGAGTCTAGGAGAATACTTTCAGAATCAATGAAAGAGAATTTTTACAATCTATATGCAATGGATATGGTTTTCTCAAAAAGCTAAAATTCTTTCTAACTTCTGGATTATAGGTTCACAGAATCACAGAATCATAGAATGGTAGGGGTTGAAAAGGACCTCTAAAAATCATCCAGTAAAACCCCCTACTAAAGCAGATCCACCTAGATCAGGTCACACAGGAATATGTCCAGGAGGGTTTTTAAAACCTCCAGAGAAGGATTGTCCACAACCTCCCTGGGCAACCTGTGCCAGGGCTCCCTCACCCTTACAGTAAAAAGAATTTCCTTAAGTTTAAATGGAACTTTTTGTGTTTCAGTTTTTGTTCATTACCTCTAGTCCTATCACTGGACACTACATAAAAAAAGTGTTGCCCCATCCTCTTGGCATACATCTTTTTAAAACTTTCAAGTATTTGTAACATTGAGAAAGAAACTCTCAAAAAAGATTCACTATAATTCTCAATCATAAGAAAATGAATGTAATTTGTCCTTTTTTCTTAGTGATGAGATAGACATAAGGCTAGAGATAGAAATATGGGATCATAGCGGAAACAATGGCTTGTACTATTTGAAACTGGACTTGCCATAGATGTTCTCTAGCCAATTTGAACCTTAAAAGCTCTGGGTTTTGAGCACTACATGTTTAGATTCTCCTATTCAGACTTCCCAAAATGTATGTTTGCTTGCTGGCAATGTGTTTCACTTTCTGATAAAATAAGAGCTCTTATAGAGTTAAGAAAGTCCTTTCCTTTGTGCTAGAAACTTTTTGAAGGTTTTAAAAACTCCTGGGCCCCATTTCCCTTTTGCAAACAGTGGAGTAAACGAGACAGAACTCCATGGCAACGGGTGGAGCAGTGGCAGCTCCATCTGGAGATCTGGAAACATGGATGCAATTGCAATAGCAATGCAAAACTGCTGGACTGAACTAATGTCCAAAAGAAAACACTGCCAATAACTTCTCAAAATTGATGATTCTCCATTACCATTTCTCATCTCTTTATTTATTCTCTGCTATTCCTATTCCTGGAAAGGTTTAAGAGACCAATAAATGGCCAGAATAATCCCAAAGCAAACAGTTCTTGTTCTAATGTACTCATAGAATAAAAAGCAGACAAATAACAAATCCCACCTCTGAAAACATCTAAGGCCTACATCATTATGATTTTATTGTATCTAATGAGTTGTTAATGAGATATTTGTCACTATTATGACAGCCCATTTAGGAGTCACTGTAACTCTGGAACTGTGTGAGGTTGACAGAATGACATGAGGCAATATCATATTCACTTCATTACAGTAGTGCAGCCTCAAATTAACTCTGCGGCTTCAAGATCCACACCTGAAAACTACAAAAACTTTCAAGCTTCTACTGAAATTCAGATTACATAATACATGCTTAATATCTGGAAACCCACGTGCTGCTATAGATCTGAAGGGGTATCGGAATCATAAATGAGAAACCTTTTCTGGTAGCTTGGTACTTTTATATAGGTGCTATTAGCAAACAAATGTACACTGGCACATACAGCATTTTCTACCTAAATAAAGTTATTGAATTGTTACACTTCTTCACCTGTCATTAGAAGTACCTTGTACAGTTTCCACAAAATTTCTTGCAGATGATTTTTGTAAGAGTGAATAATAATTATTTTAGGAAGTGTAAAACTGTAGGCTGTGGTGTTTTTCACTGATTATATATCCTCAACTGATTATAAAAAGACTAATCTACGCTTGAGAATCAACATCCAACTAGAGAAACAGCATTTCAAATTTATAAATCTGAAAAGAACTCATATGCCACTGGAGGACTCCTTCTTTACAAGGGTTTAAATTGATAAATAACAATAGTGGATTAGTAAGACAAATAAAAAAGTGGTGATCTACTGCCTCCTTTCATCTCCAGTTTCTATCTTTTCTATATAAAGTGCTGTAGCATTTCTTGTTTAGTCATTTTAGTCTTCAAAATGAAACTTCTCTTTTTCTGTGCTTAAAAAGGACAAATGAGGAAATTTTGCCTGTAAGGAACACATCCAGAAGAAACAACTGGTGATTTATCTCTTTTGTGTACTGCACAGTTTTTGAAGAGCAGGAGGATTTTAAATAGATAGGTGACTATAACACTTAAGTAGCTTTTCATTAAGGTAGCCCTTAAGATTTTTATAAGATAGATCATTTGGCACTGCATTAAATTTGATGCATTTATTAAGCCAGTGGGAGAAGTCTAAATTAAGAGAAGCAAGAAAACACAGGTTTACACACCTCACTTGAAAATTCATCATCATCGTTGCTTGATAAAAGAAGGGTACCTGGAAGACATCCCCACAAAAAGTATGTGGAAATTGCTTTTTCTGTATGTTTGAGTGATTTCTTCATCTAGTCTTATTTATGCTATTCACATTATGAGATGGAGAAAAAAGAAGTGTTCAATCCACCTACCAGCAAATTCTCCTGTAGTACGATCACTACAGTTCCTTTCTTAATGCTGTTAGACATTCTTTTCATGGTTTAGCCAGGAGCTGCTTTTGCTTGGTAACGGGGGATGGGGCTGCAGTACAGACCTGGTGAAGAGTTCTCAGACTTCCCCCCGCCGGCTCTTGGGTTCAGATCCACCGCCGGCCCGGCTGAGCCAATCTGGGGCCTCTGCCATCACTGTTTAAGGACAGGAATTTGAAGGGCTTGGGAGGAGGTGTAAGAGTGGTACAAGATGGAGGTGACCACACGAACCCCACAGTCAGAGAAGGAGGAAGGAAGGAGGAGCATCAGACTCGTAGTCTCAGGGCTATTATACACAGTCATTAAAGAAGCTAGTAATATAATTTAATCCAGTTAAAGTTGTTAATATAGTTATTAGCTGACAACTTGGCTTCAACAGAGATGTAAAGCTAATTTGAATATATTTACATGAGAGTTAATGAATTAGCGGAACTCAAACTGATTTTTGATAAATCTGGGAGAAGCAATACTAAATTTCAGGGAGTGCCATGTTACAGCTAAGTGTGCTGTGGCTGAGATCATAGGCCAAAGCAAAATAAGCAGCAATATGCACATGAAGGATATTCCAGTACTTCTTGAAAAATATTTTAATTATACATGGCAGCATGCTAGTTGTTAGGGGACAGAAATTTCATTACTGTGACATCCATGTGTAGATCAGAAGGACAAAAAGATGGACATGAGCTGGCAATGTGTGCTTGCAGCCCAGAAAGCCAATTGTATCGTGGGCTGCAGCACAAGCAGTGTGGGCAGCAGGTCAGGAAGGAGATCCTCACCCTCTACTCTGCTCTAGTCAGACCCCACCTGGGGTACTTCCTGCAGCTTTGGAGTCCTTAGCACAGGAAAGACATAGAACTGTTGGAACAGGTCCAGAGGAAAGATACAAAAATGATCAGAGGGATGGGAACATCACTGCTATGAAGATGGGCTGGGAGAGTTAGGGTTGTCCAGCCCGGGGAAAAGAAGGCTGTCAGCAGATCTTACTGTGGTCTGTCAATACTTAAAGGAGATTTATAAGAAAGATGGACAGACTTTTTAGCAGCATCTCTTTTTGTTGGACAGGGGGTAATGGTTTCAAATTAAACTTAATAAAAATAAAAGATGGTTGATTCAGGCTAGATATAGGAAGAAATGTTTCACTATGACACTGGCATAACTTGCCTAGAGAGCTGGTAGATGTCCCATCCATGGGAACATTCAAGGTCTTAGACAGGTCTCTGAGCAACATAGTCTATTCAAATATGTTTCTTCTCATGGCAGTGAGTATTTGGACTAGATGACCTTAAAAGGTCTCTTTCAACCCAAATTATTTTATGATTCTTTGATTGTATGACAAGACTGTAAGACGATACTATACATATCTGCATGCAAAAGCAATGTACTGCACTGCTTGCCCCGTGCCTGATCTGGGTAGAAGTATGCTGCAATATCTATTAACAATGATTATTTCAAACTATAATTTCTCAGTGTCCAATTGTGAAGGACTACAATCGCAGATGTCACTGTAGATGTATTTATATTTGCATGCAGTTCATCTTTAGAACACATATTTTATTCCAAACAACTGCACTTGCATGGTTTCATATAGCCTTATGTTTAACCATTAAGGAATTTTTGCTGATCCTGTACATGGTGACTTGAAAAAGACTCTATTTTAAGGAAGTTACAGTACATGCGTAATACTTTTATGAAAGTCGATTTGCAGTCATCTCAAACTGAAGTGCAGAAAATCTGCTAAACTGAATTTCATGCTAAGACAAAAAACTTTTCTGAGGCACATACTATAATTCCGCTTTTTTCTTTCCCTGCAGATACCTTTACAGATAAATAAAAATACATGCTATAGCTGCAAAACATACTTTTTGTTCACTAAAGAAATGCAACTTAGTACATAAAGTGGAACTTTAGTATAGGATTTGTGATAGAATTTGTCACATAATGTATAGACATCTAAACTACAAAGAATGCTGTACATTGCATGTGTTTCTAAATAAATTTCTTTGACTAGGGACAGAAGATTGGCCTACATACCAATAACACTCTCATTATTTTTATTCACTTTATCTTATTAAACTTTTGTCCTCTGTAAACCAGATTCTCTTTTGGTATGTTATAGCCCAAAATTTAGGTAGGCATTTTTCAGATTGCTTAGCACTGTATATTAGGTAAGTGATTTTTAAAATGAACAACTGAGATAAAAAATAGGTTGAAAAAAATCAGTATAATAAACTATCAAACTAAATATTTATTTTGTTTTCACTCAAATAAACACTTTTTTCCTCCAGGAAAAAAAAAAAATCTTCTCAAAGAAAACCAGTAAAAATTAGAGAACTTTCTATTAGCCATTGAAACAGTGGGACTGTAATTGTCCTTTTCTTGTTTCCCATGCAGCCACTTGCAGTGAATGTGGAAAATTAGAACTGAATTCTCTTCTTTCAAAGAAGACATTCCACAGACATTCCCCAGGCATTATGAAAATACAATGAATCCTGCTTGCTACTGTTGCATCATATATTTGAACAGTTATTGACAGTTTGATTCAGATCCTTCCTCTGAAGCTAGCAGAGTATCTGCTTGCCAAAAATGTAATGGATGTCAATACCAACAAGATAGCAAATCTCTTTTTTGGGTTTTTTTGGGTTTTTTTTGGATATATGTGTGTAAAATACCTACATAATTTGATATTTTAAGCCAGAATCAGAAAGTAGGACTGATTTCCTTGCTCAGTGGTTAAGATATTTGCATGCAAAGTAGCTTCCTGTCTTTTTCTGAGGTAGTCTATGCAGAAGTTGAAGTGCTTTTCCTGTATAGAGAATGATAAATGGATAACTTTCCTTAAATTAAGGAAAGGGTATGCATCTCCAATATCATAGCTTAGTAAGATCCTACTTTCATATGACAGTACTAGAACTCTTACCGATGAATAGATAATTGCTAATGTTTTTTGCTCCTCTTGACAAAATGATCCATCTAAATGGGTGTTTTAAATTAATGAATGGTTTAGCTGTATTGCTGGCAAGTAAACTACTGACAGATAAAGTGATCCCTACCCTGCTATAAAGGTAAAACTCCAGCATGGTTCTACTCAGAAAAAGACTATGAAAAATCTGCATTATGAGGCTCTGTATTTATTGTGTCTCAGGATCTGCAGAGAACGTTTTCTTAGGTACTTCCATATCAGTCCTGGAAACTATGAGAGTTACTTTGATTATTTTCTGACTTATACGTTAACATAAGAATTAAGAACTCTGTCAGATGAATTCTACTGGGAATACCTCCTTGCCTTCAATTTCTGCTTCTATTTTAAACGTCTTTAAGAAAAGAAGAATAAAAGTGAGAGCAGACACTTGTCCTACAGCTAAAATTTTGTTTTGAACCACTGATGCTGTGAGAGCTAAAACAAAATATTACTGATTTTTCCAGAGCCATTTGGTTCTGCAATTTTTCACTGTGAACCAAAAGCTCATTTTTGTCACTAACATATTCAGCTAAATAAACAGGTATATTAAGTTTTTAATGAAAAAATTTCTGATTGCTTCAGTGTGAAGATTCATAGATCAAACATTGACCTGAAAAAAAAATCTATAAACTTAGAGACAGAAGAATACCAATGTAACTATTTTAATTATCTTTTTATAGAATATAAATGCATTATATTTTTGCATCATCTATATGCTAAAATTTCAGGTTGAAGTTCTTCCATAAAACTCAAGGATCCTTTAGGACCTATTAAATAGTCATAAACTAATGACAGTAGTGTTAAAAATTGAGAATTTACTAGTATTTGAGAGATATTATACCTGACTACATCCAGAAGGATTAGGAGATTGAATAGCATAGCTGGACCGGATAGCTAGAGTAAACTGTTGAAACTGAAGTGGAAAAAAGGTCTAACAAGGAGTCGATTCTGGGGTCAGTTTTGTTCAACATCTTCACCAATAACCTAGATGAGGGGACAGAGTGTACCCTTACAAGTTCACTGATGACACCAAACTGGGAGGACTGGCTGATTCCCCAGAAGGCTGTGCTGCCATTCAGCAGGATCTCGACTGGCTTGAGAGCTGGGCAGAGAGGAACCTCATGAGGTTCAACAAGGACAAGTGCAGAGTCCTGCATCTGGGAAGGAACAACCCCCTGCATCAGTATAGACTGGGGATATTGACCAGCTGGAGAACAGCTCTGCAGACACACACCTGGGAGCTCTGGTTAATAATAAACTGAACATGAGCCAGCAATGTGCCCTTATGGCCAAGAAGGCCAATGGCATCCTGGGATGCATCAAGAAGAGTGTGGCCAGCAGATTTGGGGGAGGTTCTCCTCTGCCTCTACTCTTCCCTGGTGAGGCCTCATCTGGAGTACTGTGTTCCCAGGCTCCCTAGCTCCATGCTACCAAGATGATCAGGGGACTGGAGTATCTTTCTAATGATGAAAGGCTGCAGGATCTGGGGCTATTCAGCCTGAAGAAGAGGAGGTTGAGGGAAGACATCATTAATACTTACAATACTTATTTAAATAGTGAATGTCAAGAAGATGGGGCAACACTCTTTTTCTGTAGTGTCCAGTAACAGGACAAGGAGTAATGAATAAAAGCTGGAATACAAAAAGTTCCACTTAAGAAAAAACTTCTTCCCTGTGAGGTTGAGAGAGCCCTGGCACAGGCTGCCCAGGGAGGTTATGAAGTCTCCTCTGAAGGTTTCCAAATCCACTTAGAGACATTCCTGTGTGTTTTTATTTAGGCAGAATTGCTTTAGCAGGGGTGTTGTATTAGATGATCTTTACAAGTGTGATCCATTGTGTGATTCTGTGAAGTGTATAGTAGCAAAATGTTCGTTTTCAAGAAGAACATTTACATAACTTTACGCAGCAAATATTCAGAAGTAGTCAGATTTGAAGTTTAGTCTGGCTGAAAAGCCCTAACGTAATCTAAAATTAATTACCATCATTTCTCCTTCGAGGTGATCCCTTGATACTTTCAGGTCAACTGAACAATTATTTCATCTAGATAAGTAGGAAGAATGATGACTCAAAGAAAAAAAAAAAAAGGCAGAGTCTAAGAAGTCTCATGTCATCCTACTGTTTTATATTTGAAATCAATTGAATCAAATGCAGCATGGACCCATGATCCACCAAAACATATGCTTAAGTTTGAAATCAGACTGACTTCTTAAAAGGGAATGTAAATACTCTCATGTTTGAATAAAAACACCTGCTAAAGCACTTTGAGAAAAATCTATTTTGCTTTTCTTTCTTTCACGTCTCCATTTTCCATTTCCCCAAAGTTATTACATTTGTTATCTGCATTATGAACAGTTGTTAAAACAGACACATAGGAATGGAATTTTTCATGCTCTCAATTCCCTATAAGAATTAAACAATGTGTAATACTTTGCTTTTTTCCAGGAACTTTGTCATTCTGATATCAACATTAAACCATCTGAATGAATAGACATGCAAGCTTAAATGAATTTGGCTGACAAACATACCATCTATCAAAGTTCAGAATTTGTATTAGGAACCCTTATATGTAAATGATAAACACTTCTTTTGCATATGTTGGAAGTCAAAAGTGTAAACTTCATCTGTTTTCTTAAGTGATTCAGTGCTCTGACAAGGTCAAAAGTGGAAAAAACTGAGTCCAGCAGATACTGGTATTTATGATCTCTTCCATTTATTTTTATGCAAATATAAACTCCATAGCAAGAAACAATCTTATAATTCTTTTCTTATTTATGTCAGCTTGAGGAAAATCTGCTTCCACAGAATTTAGTAAAACAAATGAATTCCACTGACATAAAGTCCTAGAAATACAACGAGCTGTCTTTCTCTTTGCTGAGATTCAATAAATCTAAACCACCCCTATTAGCATAACTTCTTGTTGCAGGGATTCCATAGTTTCTTAGAGATTGTATTTCTATGTTTACCTGTCTTTCTACCAGAAACAAAGTGTCATTGAGATACAGAGTAATCCTTCTTTATTCTTAAGCAAGTTGTTATTATCCTACGCAAAATGACTATAGGGAATTACTCAAAGATATCTTATTTGTTATCTTGGTTTTAAATTTTTTCTATTCTTTCAGCTTTTTCATGGGTCAAGTTTTCACTCTTACTGTTCTTCTTGTGAATCTCCACTGGATTTTCTTCATTTACTGCAGAATAATCATGGTCTCTGCTGACCTAAGACTGGTTGGCTCGTACAGCAACAACTGGTCATGGCAAATGGAAAGGAGACAAGTGAGGAAGTCAGAAGGAATAGTCAAAGACCAGTTAAAGAGATTTGTAAATGAGATCACAAGGGAAAAACAAGGATGAAGATGCAGAGTCTCTAGAACTTAGCATGCTTTCGGATCTTTAACCTGTAACTATGATCTGAATGCATCAGCCAAAGTTGAGGAGTAATCTGCAGATTTTGTCCTCTAATTCCTTGTTTTCCACATCCAAGAAAGTCAGGGCCTCTAGCATGAGAGATGGCTGAACTGCTTTGGGACCAAATACAAACTGACTTGCTTAAGTTAAGATGTACTCATGATGACAATAATTTTACTGATATTGATTCTGACGTGCATATACAAGACTCAGAAACAAGTGATTAAAGAGAAAGAACACAGGACTCTACTTGGAGTGTTACTATCACTGCCAAGGTTGTACAGGTGAAGTCTTGTTACACAGTTAACCACAGTAAACCAATTTTGTGAACAATCAAAGTTACTATGCCTGGGCACATCAAATAATTTAAATGAAGGCTGGTATAAATGGAGAAAAAAAACCCACAAAAAGTTTTCAGATTGCTTTCCATAGTTAATGTTTGTTTTGGTTTTGAAATACTTTTCAAGTGAGGTTTTGAATTAAAACACAAACTGAAAAAAAATTAGGAAGCAGTTCCTCCCAGCTGATCATGTCTGGGTTATGACTGAAATTATTTTTAATGTGCAAGTTTCAATGTTAGAAGATTTCAATGATAACAAACCTCCAGAAAGCCCTGACAGTGGTGTATGTCAGTTTCCACAAGAGAAGAATCATAGAATCATAGAATCATAGAATGGTAGGGGTTGGAAGGGACCTTTAGAGATCATCTAGTCCAATCCCCCTGCACAAGCAGGGTCACCTAGATCAGGTCACATAGGAACATGTCCAGGTGGGTCTTGAAGACCTCCAAGGAAGAAGACTCCACAACCCCTCTGGGCAGCCTGTTCCACTGCTCCATCACTCTCACAATGAAATAGTTTTTTCTTATGTTTAAGTGGTACTTTTTCTATTCCAGCTTCATCCCATTACCCCTTGTCCTGTTACTAGCTACTATAGAAAAGAGGGATGTCCCAATCACTTGACACTCACCCTTTAGATACTTATAAATGTTAAGAAGATCACCCCTCAATCTCCTCTTCTCCAGACTAAACAGCCCCAGTTCCCGCAGTCTTTTCACGTATGAAAGATGTTCTATACCCTTGATCATCTTGGTGGCCCTGCATTGGACTCTCTCCAGCACTTCCCTGTCCCTCTTGAGCTGAGGAGCCCAGAACTGGACACAGGATTCCAGATGAGGCCTCACTAGGGCAGAGTAGAGGGGCAGAAGAACCTCCCTTGACCTGCTGGCCACACTCTTCTTGATGCATCCCAGGATGCCATTGGCCTTCTTGGCCACAAGGGCACATTGCTGGCTCATATTTAGTTTATTATCAATCAGGACTCCCAGGTCTCTCTCTGCAGAGCTGCTCTCCAGTTGGTCAATATCCCCAGTCTATACTGGTGCACCGGATTGTTCCTTCCCAGATTCAGAACTCTGCATTTGTCCTTGTTGAATCTCATGAGGTTCCTCTCTGCCCAACTCTCAAGCCAGTCGAGATCCTGCTGAATGGCAGCACAGCCTTCTGGGGAATCAGTCAGTCCTCACAGTTTGGTGTCATCAGCCAACTTGCTGAGGGTACACTCTGTCCCCTCATCCAGGTCGTTTATGAAGATGTTGAACAAGACTGGCCCCAGAACTGATCCCTGTGGATCTCCACTGGCCACAGGCCTCCAACTCGATTTTGTGCCATTGATCACCACCCTCTGGGCTCTGTCATTCAGTCAGCTCTCCGTCCACCTCACTGCCTGAGCCTTCTGATGACGATGTTGTGGGAGGCAGTGTGAAAAGCCTTTCTGAAGTCAAGGTAGATGACATCCACTGCTCTCTCCTCATCTAGCCAGTCAGTTATGCACTCATAGAAGGCTATCAGGTTGGTCAAACAGGATTTCCCCTTGGTGAAGCCATGTCCTGATAACCAATCTTCATATATTCAGTGATATCTTTCAGGATGTGTTGTTCCATCACTTTTGCAAGGATGGAGGTGAGGCTGACCGGCCTGTAGTTTCCTGGGTCATCCTTTATGCCCTTTTTGAAGACTGGCATGACATTGGCCTTTCTCCAGTCCTCAGGCACTTCGCCCGTCCTCCATGGTTGTTCAAAAATGATGGAGAGAGGCTTAGCAATCACATCAGCCAGCTCCCTCAGCACTCTAGGATGCATCCCATCAGGACCCATTGACTTATGAGCCTTAAACTTGGCCAACACGTCTTTAACCTCTTCCTCTTCCACCCAGGGCAAGTCCTCTGCTGTCCTGGCCATCCTGTTATCCGTGCCAGACTGGGCTTCCCAAGGGTCAGCCTTGGCCGTAAAGACTGAAGCAAAGAAGATATTCAGTACTTCGGCCTTCTCTGCATCCTCAGACACCAGGGCACCCTCAGCATTTAGCAGTGGGCCCACATTCCCCCTCACCATCCTTCTGCTGCTGATGTACTTGAAAAATGCCTTATTGCTGTCCTTAACATCCCTGGCTAAATTTAATTCTAGAAGGGCTCTAGCCTTCCTGGTTGCACCCCTGCATGCCCTGGCAATGTTCCTATACTCTTCTCAAGAAGCCAGCCCCTGTTTCCACCTCTCATAGATGACTGCTTTCTGCCTGAGTTGTCCCAGCAGATCCTTGCTCATCCATGGAGGCCTCCTACCTCCTTTTCCTCCTTTTTTGCACATTTGGACACACTGATCCTGGGCTTGGGGTAGTGGTGCTTGAAGACTGACCAGCTCTCATAGGCACTTCTGTCTTCTAGAATCATATCCCATGAGATGTGTCCAAGTAGATCTTTGAAGAGGCCAAAGTCGGCTTGCCTAAAATCCAGGGTTATGGTCCTGCTTTGTGTTCTGCCCCTTCCACACAGGATCTTGATCTCTACCATCTCATAGTCACTGCAGCCGAGGTTGCCTCCAACCTTCACATCCCCAACCCGGCCCTCCTTATTGGTTCCTCGATTATCTGGGACAGGAAGTTGTCTTCAACAATCTGTAGGAACCTTCTGGACTGCTTGTGCTTGGCTGTGTGGCTATCACAGCAAATATCTAATATTATATCTAATAATATCATATATTTTATAATTATATAATATTTACAAATATGCAAATATAAAAATATATTTTTAAATATAGATAATAATTATATATAATATAATATCTAATAATATTATATTACAAATACCTATCTTTTCATCTATAATAGAGCTCAGGTTTTATGTACCATGAGACAATTTCATCACAAATAAAATGGAAAATTGTTCTACAAAATCAGAAAGCTATTGAGGATTTAAAAAAAAATAAGGTTTTTTAAGATATAAAAGTTTCATACAAGTATGTCTGTTCCAGAAACTGTAACATCCTTCAAGACTTATGGATGCTCTGAAGGTAAATCTGGCCTTACACATCATCAGAGACCTGAAGTTTATCTCCTTTTGCATGTCTTGCAGAGTTGGTTTTAAAAACAGTTAACAGTAATTAAGATATTGAAAGAAACCTTTTCTACATGATTTTCTCAGAAACAGAATTCTAAAATAACCAAATAATATAATGTTCTACAGATATCTAGACCCATTTTGATACATTTGTACCAAAGAGAGAGAAAATGCTCACATATGTGCAAATTTTTGCTAAAATATGTCATGATAATTCACTTTTCTACTTTTTTAAGAAAAATAGGAATAATTATTGATCCTAAATAAATCTGAGATTGGATTGTATGAACAGGCTAGAAAAAGTGTAGACAATGATTCATGTCAGAGTAAATAAAAAGAATAAGTCTGAATATAGAAGAACTCATAGATATAGTTTTTTTCTTAGTAGTAGAAAACTTAGTTAACTTCTCTTGCATTTCTTAAAGTCCTTGGCTAGGTTTATCCATAAGAAAAAGAAATATACATTATATGAACTTTTAAAATTAAAAAAACTACTCTGAAATTGCACAATTTCTTGAAAGTTAAGGTTTTCAGCTCCTATAGTTTTCCATTTAGGTCCTATAGTTTTCCATTTAGGTACTATAGTTTCCGCTTGTAATATCTTCTATTCCTTTTTTCTGTTAGTAAGATCATGTCAATATTCAGGCATATAGAAATTTTATTTCAGTAAAGATTAGTCACTTTAATATACACCTCTTTCAATGTTTAACTATTTCAAGGTTATCTTGGAACATAATAAACTATCCTCTTATTATTCTTTTTTCCTGAAAGGAGCTAATTAGAATTGTAAAGGCCAATTTTTCTGACACTTGGATAAACATGGTTGCATTTTGGACTATTATTCAATAAAGAATAATTTATATGAATTTTAGAAAGGAAACTCTCTTAGCCTTTTTGTTCAGTTCTTTCTATAAAAACTTTTGAGGTTGGACATCATGAAGTATAGTCTCCTGTATTGACTGTTTATGCTTACAAAGTTTTCTAATTTGCAAAGTAAAACAGACTAACTTGAGCTGGTAATGAGTGTAATTTAGATTAAATACACCTTATTTCAAACCTCAGTTAAGTGAAGGATATGCACAGTCAGGTCCTATTGCACAGCTGATGAGTAGTAACCCATTAAGATACATTTACTTTTGACTGTGTGGCAAGACTTGAGGGAATTCTTTCACGCAGTAGCTGGCAGTAACCTTCAGTATACCTCCTTAATTTCATAATTAGTTTGAAAGAGACTAAAATGATTGTAGAATAGCACAGAGCATAAGGAAACTCGTAGAAACAATTCAGGAGTGGAAATGGATTTTTACTGGGTTTTTTTCAATGATAATATATTTATAGATTCATAAAGTACAGCTATTTTTTTTACTTTTTCCAGACAGCTCTCTATAAAAACATGTGTTTGTTACTGCAGAGCAAAATGATCTACCGTCTAATTGGAAGCAACAGGACTTACCACTAGTATCATAAAACCGTATCTCTATAATCTGTGTAAAGTCTCTTACCATCCACATTAAATATTCGTTGGAATCTGGAGAATGACTAATACATTTATCTGTCCTTCACTCAAAGCTTGGATTGAAATTTGTCAGATTGGCAAATTTTACCAGTGATTTTTAACAATTCTCATTTACAGTAAATGTGACAGGATTTCAGGGGGTTAATTGATTTAGATCTCTGTGTTGTACCCTTGCAAACTTACTTGGTCTAATATGGCTTTTCTCTAGAAGGGTAACATCCAGTTGTTAAAAGGGTAGAATAGTTGTTTCTCTATATTCTTTCCTTAAAGATATGCAGTTGTACAATGGCAAAGGGATTAAAAATGAGGAGAAAATAGGTTCTGAATTCGATCTGGGGGGAAAAATAAGAATCCTTTCTTCTTGAGTAAGGTTTTTTTTGTTAGTTTAGTGGTTTTTTTCCACATTTGATCTTGTTCCTGTCTTGATCCTGAATCTTGATCTTCCAGTAACATGCTCCCAAGTTCTGAGGCTTTACTTAGCTTCCATGTAGACCCTGCTGTAGAGCAGATTTCATTCACCAGTGTCTTTTTTTTCATTAGTTGAGTACTGGCAATAAATGACTTCTAAACTTGATTCAGTTAGATCATTCATCTCTCACGTTCTTGCTGACTTTCTCTGCATACTTCATGCCACAGTGAAACTGTAGAGCCAGATAAACTCAGCATAGGTCCCACTGGGAATCTGAGATGAGTAAAAAGATATTGGCATGTCTGCCAGATTTATGGTTGGGGTTCACTTCAGGGAAATGGTTATGTCTCAGCCAGGAGAGCTCATCTAGACTTCTAACACATTGTGGTTGTATAAATATTCCATATGAAACCATCTCCCAGTTTTTTTCAGTGGACAAATCCTGTTACCTCATTTTATGCGATGTCACTAAAAATAATTAAGCTATTGTGACAATAAAGATTCATATCAATTAAGATCATATCAATGCACAGCATAAAGTATTTAGAGCACAACTTTAATAAAATCAAAGTTTAACAAATTTCTGACAAAATTCTGAAATATCACAAATCTAATCCTTGTAATGCAAAATGAGATCTAACCTATCTTCCCTATAATAATGAGCAATGTTTTAGTCTGGAAAGTAAAAGTTGCTGGAAATTTTCCAGGTTTTTTTTTCTCGAGAAAACCACACTTTTTTTCTTGAGAAAATTGTTGAAGTCTCTCATTAAGACATGTCTATTATTTAAAATACTTTTTTTAGAAAAAATAAGAGTGATAAGGATGTGATTTCTTTTTTAGTTTATTTTTTCCCATTTTCTTAAAATTAATGATACCTATTTTATATTTTATTATATAGTTATTTACTGTAAATTCATAATGAGAATTAAATCTTTCAGATTACAAAAAATACTGTAATGGAATACATTGCTTTCAGGATATGTTTTGCAGATTGATTAGTATATATTTTAGTATAGGGCAATTATTTTTTGCCCACAGAACTCAGAAATTCATTTGATTTTGTGACTACTCTATAAAACTAGGCCAGTAGTGCAGACAGCGACACATTAAATATATGATTTCCTGATTGTAGGAGTTAAGAATCTAAGTCATGGGTTTGTTATGCACACATTTACATTTGAATTAATTACTGTATGCTCCTTTTCTAGTCAGTAGAGCACAAGAAGTTTTGGGAAACAATCTGCTGAGTACTAAGGTGGCTCAAATGAAGTGCCCTAAAATTATTTAATTTGCACCACAGATAGCAAAGAGATCTTGGGGAAACCAAGGTCAAAAGAAGACATTTGCATTCATTTAACTGCAGATGTCTATAGATTAGACATAAATTGCTATAGTCTATAGGGAAATTATTTCTAATGTACTGGTCTTGGTGTGAAATCTGTATTAAAGATGTGATGTCTTAAAAGTTAATTAAATCTGATTTTTAAAGGTAAATTAATATAGAAATTTTATTTTTAAAGTATGTATTTTAAAAAAAGATTGAAATATAGCATGATCTAAATTTAATACATATATGAAAATGTGAAAGCATGGAGGAAATATTTGGCTTTAGAAGGAATGATATCTATATGAATATGAATCAATATATATATATAATATACATATCTCCTTCACAACCTTTGATCTTTGGCAAATCTGTTTTTACTAGCCATTTATTTTAGTCTATATGAACTATGCAGTGATCATTATTAGATATAACTCTAATTTTAATAAGCTACTTATTGTAGAATAATTACATTCCAAATGTTTATTGAAAACATGTATGATTTATGGACTTTTGATGATTCTTTTGGAAAACAGTATCTGTTACATTTCAGTGAATACTTGTTTAAAATCAGACACTGGATTTTCATATACATTACTGCCAAGATCCATATTAGACATATTCAGTGGCTGATTCATCTCTTTTATTTTTTGCAGATGTAGAGTGCTGCTTATTTTCAGTGACAAGGATGTGTTAAAATGGAAGAGATAGTTCAAACAGGACAAAAATTCCTGGGTTAAATGTTATTAACTTGCAGCAATTAATCAATTTGGGATTTTTCACAACATCAGAAATTCTATTTAGTATATTCAGTATCTCTCATTAATTCTAACACAGGTTGTATATATATACTGAAAATAGACTATGACAGAATTTCCATACTTGCTATTCAATACTACAGCTGCACTGTAGGCAGATGTAAAAGGACAGTCTAACTGCATTACCATCCAAAACTACATGAAAGGATACATCTGATATTGATAACAATTGAAATTCAACTGATGACACAAAGAAATAAAATGCAGATTTCTTGCTCCTTACCCAGTAAAATAATTTCCTGAATAAAATAGACAATGATTCCTAGAGGTTAAACTTTTTTTGTTGCTTTATCAGAAGAAAATATCTGAATTCCATCTTCTTTTCTTTCATCTAAGATGACTTACAACTCCTTTGTTCACACAGAGGAGGAATACACTTCTTCCCAAACCTTGAAGCTCTTTTTCAGTCTTTTTATACACTTCGCTTCTTCAAGTGTATAAAGAAATACAAAAATGAAAAATGAAAAAAAAAAAAAGTAAAATTACACATTTTCGACAAAGATATTTTGGATATTGTTCATTAGTTCATTTAGAGAGAGGGAATACTGATCTGACTGCTAGCACGGCCTGGTTAATGGAACATTCTTTCATACAATTGATAATTAATACTACAGGGAATTGCTTAATTACAAGACACTTTAATACAAGAAATTATTTGGAGAACTTTTTATTTCTTCTTTTTATTGAGATTTCTTAATAAAAGAAGAAGGATTTTTACCATAAAGCATGAAATTACTTAAAAATAAAACCAAAAATAATGTACAAAATAAATTGATTTTAGCTTATAATATCTTACAATTAATCACTTACTAATAAGCTATTTCAGATGTAATTCAAACTTAAGTGTAAAGTAAAGATTTTAAAAAATCAAATATGATTATCAAATAAGGTTTAAAGTTCTACTAAACCAGAAAGTCAGCAAGGTAAGTAAACCAGGCAAAGACCTTCAAAGATTTAAGTGTGCAGAAGGTTTGTAGTTTCTCTAAAACAAACATGCAGGAATGGTCTGGAGTTACTACTGAAAGCAAGATGGACACAACTGAGAGGAGGACTCCAGGCACAACTCCATCAATCATCTCAAAGAGGGTTTTAGGAGTGAGTGAAGAATGCTACACATCAGAGATCAGGAAGTGCAGTGAAACGATTCATTACAGAGAAATAAAAACTAACAGCACGTGTTTCTTTAATCATATTAAATGAGAGATAGAAAGCAAACAAAAAAGATCATAGCTTAAAGTAAGGATTGGTAAAGTTTAAAATAATTTTTTAAGATCTAATAATAACCTTTTGGTCCTTGTGTCTAGTAAGAATACCGTTGTATATGGGAGACAGTGAAAACTACTTTATAGAAATTAAGACAGAAAATAGATAATAAATGATTAAAAAATCAAATAATTTAAGATACTGTAGTAAGTTGGGGGAGAAAACACAAAAAAGAGAAACCTTGGGGGTCAAAATAAAGATGGCTAAGTCACACACCAGTTACTGTTACAAGTAAAACAGACTTGACTTGCAGAATTTAATTTTATTTACTGCCAATAAATGCAACATAAACATTTAATTACTGATGTAGATATAGGAAAAGAAGGAAGATAAACGTTAAACACTGCAAATTTTGCATCCTTTCCCTGTCCCAATAGAAACACCTTGTCATTTATAGCCTACATATATGGTATATATATATATGTTTATGCCTATTAATGAGAAAAAACCAAAAAGATACTTTACTATTATTTTTCTTTTTAGTTTTTGTTTCAAAGAACCTGAATTTGTCATATACCTGAAAGAAAAATCCCAATAGTTCTTGCCCAGCATCTTCAGCAAAGTCTTGTTTGCAAAAGACATTTAACTGTTACTTTGCTTCAGAATCTTTTATACATTTAGCCTACAGAAATTTTCTTATATCTAAAATGGCCAAGGGTGAAGAGGTCAGTCCTCCAAACTCAGTGAGCCCATTCAACATCTGAAGAGGAAAAGTCTATTAAAAATTCTTGAAGAAATTGGAGAAATAGTGGAGGTTAGTTGTTAGACAAGAGGGAATTCTGTTACATGTTCTCAGGTTCTGCAAACATTACAGGAGGATCTAATTGCTCCTCTTTTACAGGGAGGCAGCTGAGGTAACCTACTCAAGGCAGATTTGATGTTTACTTTTTGTAGACTTCAAGCCATGAGACTTATAAAAAGAATTATGATGTTTCAACCATTTTAGTGTCAACACAGTTGGTGTATCTATTACTTTGGCTTGTTTGATGGAAACCTGAAGGTTTCTGCTACAAAACTCATCATATTTCAAATAGCGGGTGAACAGACATCAACTGTGTATTTTCCACATCTGAATATTTTCATTAGCTAGAGAAAGAGAACCCTATTTTCTGGTTCACCTACTGAAGAAACAAGATTTAACTAATGGGAAATGCTGCTAAATGGAAACAGGGAGAAACTAATTTTTTGTGAATGTGTAGATTTAATTTTACTGTCTTTCGGAGACTCTGAATAGAACTATGAATTTATCAAATCTTCCTTTTTCATGTCATGTCATAACATTTCTAACATGATCTGACAAACACTTTGAAGCATGCATGTCTCAGCAGAGTACTTGGTTTCAAGAAAGGGCTATGATGCAGGATTTACCAAAACCAGTCAATTAAAATTATTGCATTTTTATCTCAAGATTATTTATGTTAGAAGAAACATTTGTCTCCAAATATGAATTTATAAAGAGAGTTGTGCAAGTCTCTTGTTATATTTGACTACTTATTTCATGAGGGAATGTTTAAAAAAAAAGTACTTACTTGAGAGGAAATCTCTTCAGTTATTCAGATGTCTCCTCCTGAAATCACTCACCTACATTTAAAGATAAAATTGGCATAATAGTATGAGCTGGACTGAAAAATGTAATCTTTTAGAAACTTAATGCCCCAGGTGTCATCTACACAGTAAGTCAGGAAAGTGGGAAGAATCTGTGGTCAATAGGACTTATATAATGTACATAAATAAAGTAACCTGTGCCAAACAAAATGGATTTTTCTTCTATTAAAATGAATTCTTTTTTCTTGTTACTAAGACAAAAATATTTTGAAAGTCACACTGTTATCAAAATTTGCAAGTCTATAAAAAATGCTCCAAATTCTCATTTGAGATCCAAACTTGTCTTTAATACTTCCTGCTTCTTAGTGCCTGCAGGTTAAAACCTTTCTTTTTTGTTCATTGTAAAAAAATGTATGCAATTTTTTTTTTTTTTTACAGATTATGTATCTGTTATAATGACTTTTAAGACTTTAAGAAACATAGTTCTGACTGGCTAATATCATTTTGCTTCTTCAGTTTGAATCTTTCTGCTTTCTCCTTTTTTCCTAGTGCACTCAACACATACTGCAAGAAGCAATTCCTAACATAACTAGATAACTTGAGATGTCCTCATTCTCCAACTGTCTTTGATCCAGTAAATCTATTGAATACGTAATTTACTGTTTCAATTGATTTGGCTAAAATTTTTTAAATAGAAAATTAACTAGTGATATCACATGTTTTATAGTCTACCTGTTCACTTCATGAATGACAATAAAAGAAGAATTTCAAAGGAAGAGCAATTACATTAATTGATCTTTCTTTTTAGGCTTTATATCAAGCCTATGAAATGTGTTACTTTGAAGTGTTTGTAAGAGAATAAATACAAATCCGAGGAAACTAACATTTCAGTGCAACAAGTGTACAATTCTTCCAATGCTTACAAGCAACTACTTCTTTTGAATTCATTAACTAATAATTTAAAAAACAGTGAAGGCGTATAAATCAAGCAAGGGATGGCTAGTCATTTTGGAGTGAATTCTACTGTTTTTACTCATATAAATCAAAATACCAAGCTTTTTTTTTTTTTTAACTAATGAAATTGAAGCTTAACATTCTCTCTACCCATATACCCCTGCACATGAGGAAAGCAGATGAAGTACAGCCCTAGACAGAATGAGTGTTCATTGCATGTATTAGTCACTCGTACATCCCTTGAGACTTGGGTGGAATTACAAAAGGGAGGGTTTCCCTTCATGACTAATGTTTATAGTAAGTCCCAGTTCCACTTTGACTAAGAAAAGGCAGTCACTGTGTATTAATGAGGCCTAAAGTGTCTTAGGGTCATTATTCAGGACGTGTATGCAAGAAGCAAACAAATAGCTAAATCTGAATCATTTTCAGTGAATTGCTCAATGTGAACTCAATGACTCAAATCCTTTGATCACGTTCAGCTGCACATGGTTGATCTCAGATAAATACTCTCCTCCTTTGGTTATGCTGTTGCTACAGTTAACTTGCTGGCGTTGTCACAGGTGTCTCCCCTGACATTTTTTCTGAGCATAAAGGAGTACTTTTGAGTGTGGAATAAATATTGCTATTTTCATTTTTGGACTTTGCTAGTCTCAGTGGAATATAGATCATATCACAGCCTCTGCACAGAGGTAAATGTTCCTAACGGACCCTGCCAGAATCATCTGTGAACACCAAGCAGGTGAACTACAGAAAGAGAAAATCAGAAAAAAAGTTAAAAAGTCAGTTCAACACTATAGCAATGGTAGAAGTATGTTGATAAAAATAAGATTTAATTAACCCTTATTTCTGGTAGTGGTTGAATGATTTGAATGGAGGAAAATCTTCTGCTGCACGGGACAAAGTAGTGTAAACTGAAAAAAAATGTCAGTATCCTGCATCAAAGCCTAGCTAACCAACCAACATTCCTATAATACATGTTATTGATGTGAAATAGAAGCTTTATTTCTCTCAATCTCTTATAACAGATAAGACTGTTTAAAGTGCAGCTTGTTAAAGGAAATATTACTTACGGAAGTTTCTCAGCCATTACAAATAATAAATAAAGAGGACAAACAGTCTGAACGTTGATCCTCACTTACAGATTATGAGTGTTGTTTTTATGACCTTTTATTTTTCACTCATTTAGAAGATTGACATAAGGGAAAATATCTCCATCAGAGCTGAAAATGCCACATTTTTGCAATTACATTTATACATATGCAAATGACAAAGATGTGTCATCAAGAACTGATACAAAATTTGGTCCTATAGTCTTTCAAACGAAGCCTATTGAAACACAATTTGATGTATTTTGATTCAGTTTCCATGTCTTGCCTTGAATTAGTGAATGGGAAGCTGACTGAGGCCAGGTCCTATTCAGGGGCATGCAAATAAACCAACTCTCAAATGACATGTCTAGTTTGAAGTAATAAAGGTATTTTGCAGAAGTAAAAAATATTTTCAAACCTAGTGCTGAAGTATTTAAATTGATTCCTCAACAGATCAGCTTTGGAGTGTCAGTCTTAAAATCAGAGCTTGTGTAGTCATTGCCAATCATTTGAAAATAATTTTCTACTTTTTTTATTTTCTCCAAATTGTTTTACTCAAGATAATTTCTTATGGAGTGTGTCCAGCAAGCCAAGGGAGGTTCTCCTCCTGCTCTATTCTGCCTTGGTGAGGCCTGGTCTGGAGTCCCATGTTCAGTTCTGGGCTCCCCAACCCAAGACGGACAGGGAACTGCTGGAGAGAGTCCAGTGTAGAGCCACCAAGATGGTCAGGGGACTGAAGCATCTTCCTTATGAACTGGGGCTGTTCAGCCTGGAGAAGAGGAGGACCTCATGAATACTTCCAAGTATTTGAAAGGTGTATGTCAAGACTATGGTGTGGAACTATTTCTGTAATGACCAGTTATAGGACTGCGGGTAATGGACAAGAGCTGGAATACAAAAAGTTCCACTTAAAGAAAAACTTTAATGTAAGGATGATGGATAGAACACTGGAACAAGTCACCCAGGGAGGGTTTTCTGGAGGTTTCCAAACCCATTTGGATGAGTTCCTGACTGACCTGATATAGGCGGGTCTGCTTTAACAGGGAGGTTAGACCAGAGGATCTTTAGAGGTCCCTTCCAACCCACATTATTCTATGATTCTGTATTTTGGCATGGTTCAGATTATTTCTTCACCTACTAACTCATCTGTTTCCAGAACTGTTCTGGGTGGTTTCTGCAACAGAATAATTAGAAGAAAAGCAAACCTATAGAGAACAGGTCATAAAATTCTATGCAATACCATAAAAACAGACAGTAGTATGTCTTTAATCTTCATACTTTGTTTGTATTTACAAGGGAAAAACTTATTAATAGATGAGTAATCTGCAAACATTTAATAACACTTGTGGCTAACTGGCTTGGATATTTGCAGCCCATTAAAACTGTTGCCAACAGTTCCATGCATGGTCAAGCTTTGCTGACCAGAGCCAATGAATCATGAATAATCCAAAGAATTCAGCAAAAAAAGCAAAAGTGCAACCAGCTGGTAATTGATTCCTGTATGATCTACAGTTTCTACTAATTTTATGGGCTTGTTTTGCAATTCTGATCCACTCATACTCTGACAAATCACAAGATCACTTAGTATCTCTGACCCAGATAGTATGCTTAAAGTCTGTATTATGTACAGTAAGTTATACTGGATACTTTACTTTCTACATATCCATCAATGTAGTTAACCTTAGTGGTCCAGCTTTATATAATAGCACAGGTAATCTACTTACTCTTTCTATATAAATTAAAACAATGTATGCATTCTGTAACTATGTCTGCAAAGATCAGATGGTTCCTGACTTTTAAGATGTATTACATTGTATTTTCTCCAACTGCAGCTAAAGTAACCCTTTTTAGCATCTCCTGGAGTCTTGGACAAAGAGTAATGCTTGGGTCTAGAATTAAAGAGTTTTTATCTCTCTTAACACAATGAGGTTTTTCTTGGTGTTTTTATATCTTGTGTAGCTGCTAGATTCTAAGCCTTGGTCCCAGTTCTGAGTGATGGAGATCAAGGAAGGCAGTCTTTCAGTCAATAGAGATTCTTGCTATTCTGTCAACTTAACAAAGAAAGGCAAAGTTTCTACAAAATCAAAGTTTATAAAAATCATATTGTCTGTGACAAAGACTGAATTTCTTGCTATTTGCTGCTTGTCTATGACATCAGTATAAAGATTTGTCCTTAAGACATGATACTGAACTACTGTAATAGCTATTTGATCCTTCCCTTTTAACTTTTCTTGTGGAAGATTAATATCTGGTTCAGAAAGTTATTAAAAATTAGGATACTATACATAGATTTCACCTGAAATACCAAAATATCTATACTGCATTCACTTTTGATTATCAGCATTTCATAAATGTTAGTCATTTGGTAAGGTATTTTTTAGAGTAGGCTATCAAGCTTGTTTTTGGACAAAATCAGGATATACTTCTCAATGCAGTTCAATCTGAGGTCTTCTAATAGAATGTAACACTCCTAGACTCATGCTATAAAAACATAATCTGGGAAGATATATTGTTACTTTTTATTATGTGATTTGAAGTAAATGAAACTAAAATTCAAAAATATATATTAAGAATAGTAATATATAGGATAAATGGAGCAAACATGATTGCCACTACCACTGTTCCTCTCACATATAACAAAGCTGCTTGTTATCAAATTCAAGAGCCTTGAGTTAAGGTCCCTGCATGAGTTATGGAAGGAACTGAAGGAGGAAAGGAAGGTAAGGTTCATTTCATCAAGAAGATAACATCAAAGAAGACATACACTTGTTTTTACAATGTGATTTTGTCACTAACACTCTGGGCCATTATTGTTACTATGAATTGATTGTATGATAGAGTGCAAAATGAAAACTGCCCTGGCTTTACCATGATGGAACTGTTCACTAGATCATATCTTCTATCTTCATGGTCATTACTGCCTAAGCTGTTTTATTCTATTCCATTTTTTTGAAACTATTTCCATTCAAGATAAAGTCTTGAAAGAAAGTAAGATAATATCCACATCTGTGATCCAAGAACATGTCCATTGATTGAAAAAGATATTTAGGCTCAATAAAAGAAAAATAAATAAGTTTACTTGAATCCTGAATCCATAGTTAAAAAGAATTCTGGCTAATAAACAAGGGTATGGCTGCTCAAAGAATGTATTTCTCAAATTTACCCAACTCTTCAGTTCAATCCATGTCAGTGATGTAAAAATCCACTAATAAGTGGCATTTTGTGCTCTCTGTCTGCTCTATTTTCTTTTCAGAGTGTGGCACATATTCTGATATTTTAAAGCTAAAGCACATGCTTTTTAGTTACGAAAATGAGAAAAGGAAGGCTTAGGCTGAATATCAAGAAGCATTTTAGCAGTTAGGAGACTATACTCTCCCCTGCCATATGGTGTACTTTTTAACAGAGTAGGCCTAAAAATAATTCAGTATGTAAAGAAAAAGACAATATTAGTCCCTGGGGATGTTTCTTGTGCTAGGATTGTATAATTGGGCAAGTGCTGCCCACTCAACACACCATCACTTCAGGCTGAAAGATATCAAGCATTTGGATGAGTTTTGGAAAATATGCTATTTCCTTTTCATTATGTACATCTCTTCTGCAGTGTCACAGCGCAGATATTAACGGAAAATACCAAAACTGAAATATAGTCCACTCTTCTTGGAAAATTAAGGAAAGTACATGAGTTAGGTGTTGCTCTTAGGAATCTAAGGAGGAAAACCAGATGCTATAAAAGGAGATCTGAAAGTTTTGTTTCTGAGCCAGGAATGCCCAAGGGCAGGCGGCTGAAAAATCCACTTTGTTTGAACTTGAGATGCTTGATTAAAGTCTTTGAGAAACAATCCTTATCCTTTTGGGATTATCATTCAGTAATCCTCCCCAAATGGAACAAGACTGTCCCTTTAAATATATGGCCAATCAAAATTGTGACAGTTTCCAAATGTTAAATTCTATTTACTTCATTAACACTGGCTAGAAAAGAGAGAGTAATACCATCCACAAGCTCAAGAAATTCAAACACAGAGCTATGGCTCACCTCTAAATTAAATCACACTGAGGTGGGCACCTACAATGACACAAAGTAAAAGAAGTGTGTGGATTCATCAACAGAATTTTATCTGTAAAGAAAATGTATAGTGTATCAGAAGATCCACAAGATATCAACACATTTATTTTAAGGATTTTGTTCCACCGTAGAACATGCAAAGATAAAAAGTGACGTAGCGTAAGAGGAATATTTTTATGTAGGATATTTGCAGTTATTTTTCCTGAAGTTCAGATGTTTCTTCTTGCTAAAACTTAAACTGTCAATAACGTATTGATTCACTCAAAATATGTTTACAATCTATTTTAACAAAACGTTATGAATCCACATTTTTCTAAAGCAATTTCATTATAAAATATTCCCTCTCTGAGAATGGACCAGAATTTGTCAATTTTGTAAGAATCTACATTTGCTTTTACTTTGGCAATTAATGCATTTCAAAGTGTATCTCAACAGCCAAAAACTACAGCTGAGTTTTTAGAAGAACTCTTGTCATGCAAGAGGACAACAAGCCCATATGATATCAATCAAATTCCTGTTTCTTTCAAAGCCCAGATAAACAAACAAGGAGAATAGTCTTGAATACTTGAATACATAGTTATGAAACAGACTTTACTAAAATATTTTTAAAGTATCCAGAATTAAAATCAATGGCTTTAATGGTTTGATAATCAATCTAGAAGACATAAATAATGAATGATAGCATATGATATGTGTAAAAAATGGACTCTAATGAATCGATTGTTAACTTCTGTAAAAGAGAGAAATACAGTTATTTGGATAAACCCTTTCATGGATCAGTCTTCCATGTGTAATATACCTGGCCACAGACAATAACAAAAAAGAACTAGTATTGTGCACAATCAATCACATAAGGGAACCAATCTCCTATATGATTTTGTCCTTGCCCCCACATCACCAGACCACATGAGCAAAGTAAGTTGTGTTCAACTGTTTCAATACTACTGTGTAACTGTAAAATGCTCTAGCAGCATCAAACACCACCAATATCCTGTTAACATTCTTAGAGTGATATGTCACTAAATCAGACTTACCAATATAGCCTTGGAATAGATTGCAATATTTAGATAGACTGACATTAACAAGATAAAGTGAGAAAGAAATGGCATTTTGCAAAAGATGCCAAGAGAAGAAAGAAAAATGTAAAGTGACAGGAGAAAGAAAGGTAAAAGTTTATAGGATGACTGTCTGCCTACTGCACGCTATTATTTTTATCCCTCAGTACTTTGCCAGTACATAAACATTTATATGTACTTTGACTTACTACAGCAGTGAAAAATGTGAAATAAACTGTTGTAACTGCAGGACTGGCACAGTGCTACCTGCCACGACTCTGTGGATAGAGAATTTGTAAGGTCATTGAAACACCAGAAACAATTCTAAGATATAAAAAAGGGGACTGGATTAGATGAACTCTAAAGGTCCCTTACAACCCTTCCATTCTATGATTCTATGAATCTCATGTTATTGCCTTGATAACAGTAATCCACCTTTTTTTGCTCTCTCATCTTTTTCATAATTATAGAGAATATCGGTGATTTACCAGTGCAATAATAGATCCTGAAGAAGCAACATATTTAATACAACCATTCAGTCATGTTGCTGCTCAGATGAGATTGTGAGAAAGGGTTAAATAATTGAGAAGAAATCAAATAAAATTCCTGCAAATTTACTTTTGGAGCAAATATGGAATCAAATGTAAATCATCCTGGCCACAGGCAGGTCTCATTTACCAGTGTAATTACAATGCTTTTTTTCCCTAATCCTAGAGATGGAAGGAGTTCTTTCCAAGGGAGTTCAGTGGAATGTTACCTTCAGCTGAAAGGAAATCAGCTCAAAGAGTTATAAGGAAACAGAGCTGTCCGTCCCTACTTTTAAACATCCCTTGTATTGTTACGAAGCACTAGAGGTACTGGAATGGTTTCCTTGATGGCCCATGTATGACTATTCTAAATCTTTTTGCAAGACTTCCTCTATGTCACTAGTTTTATATATTCACCTATGTCTTTTACATAAGAGTCAAAAAGAGTAGAAAAGAAACTTGTGAGACTTAAACAAATGTCTGAAAATTTAAATATTGGAAAGATGTCAAATTCAGATATTATTTTTCCTTTCACAGAGGTTCAGGAAAAAAGAAGAGGTGTTTGGACTGTATGTTTAAGGAATAAAAATAAGTATGGTATTTTATTTCAAGGGTAAGATGTGATTTCAGCTAGGGTGGATATCTTTACAAATTTCCATCTCTTTTGGGGTAAGTGCCTGCTGTGATTCTTTACCTGTCTCTTGCCTTTCCCACTGCTCTGTCCAATAACGTAGTTTTTCTAATCAAGTTCCAAACCAAATACTCATTTTGGTTTTAATATGGTTAATAATATGGTTAATATAATTTGGTTAATAAATGGTTACGGATTTTGTTTCTAGAATAAACCCTGGGTTTATTTACTTGATTTTCCAGAAAGAAAAGGCTAGATAAGCATCGATATTAAAATGAAGGGTATTTATATTCCCTGAAGTGGAACAAATACAACTCAGAATTGTCCTGATAGATATAAGTAAGATATCAGTATGTAGTTCAAATTTCATATCTATCTCTAGTACTTTGGCAGATCAGAGACAAAAAACAGAATACCATCAAACACATAAATGTTTTTCTTTTTCTTAATGTGTTCATTTAGTCATAGATACCTAACCAGCACAGTATAACTGACTAAATGCAATGTTTGCATTTAGAAATGTCACAATTCACATTTTTTTTGTAGTAAATTTATGCAACAAAATCAATGCCCCCTTGTGGATATACCATTCATTGAGCACATTTTTGGGGGGCAAAACTAGATATTTTTTTTCTGCCTACCCAAATACTTAGATAAACTTAGATGAATAAATAATTCTAGACGTTACAATGTTCATTGGAGGGTTAATTGTTATCATATTGCTTGTTAAATACAGACATGAATTAAAAACTCCAGAAACTAAATTAAATTGTTCCCTCTGGAGTAGATATTTTAATTTTTTGTGCTGTTTAAAGGGCAAAATTCCTTGAAAAGCTTTGCAACACTAACAGACAAATTGTAAATTCTGTTCAGCATCTTTAATAACTGCTTGCTCCTTGACTTTTCGAATGACACAACTAGCCTTGGTAGCAACTGTCTGGATATTGATAACAGCTTTGTAAAATGTAAGGGAAAGTTTCCTGTCACAATGGGGACTGAAACAGTCAACTAGACAACCATTAGGGATTATTGATATTTTGGTCATTATTACTAACTTGGAACTGATTCAAACACATAATCCATAGTCAATTAATAAACATTTGAAGCATCCACTCTTCAGACTCAATAACTTTTCCACTTGTAATTTAAAATATTGAAAACATATTTATAATTTAATACAGTTACCGTGTTTCTGTGCCAACTATTAGCTCATGTATATTCCTTGAATATAAGGTTATAGAATAATCAAAATCAACAGAAATGTAGATATTTTTCTATAGCCACAGAATCTCTACAAATTGCAACTTAGTGCTGTACACTAAACAAATTATTTTCTGTTTTTACTCTTACTATAAAACAAGAGCAGTAATATTTTTGTTAAAGCTGTTCAAAATGGAAGAAACATTGCCATCATGTAAGTACATACACACACACAAACACAACATTTAGCCTAACATTGATCGATAAACTTTTCCTGCCCATAATATTAAAAGAAATAATCTATAAGATACCTAAGGGAATGGAAGTGTTAGTTTGATAAAATGCACGGTGCACTAAAAGTGAAGGTAATTTGTGAAGGTAATTAACAAAGCGTAAAATGCTGACTCAAATGTGGATGTTCAAGTAAAATTGGATTTATTTTTTGCTCATGAGGGAAAACTGGGCCCACTTCAAGTCCATGGTAATTTTTGTTATAACCTGACTTCACTTGAGCCAAAATTTAATCCAATAGCTTTAAAAAGAAACCAAAGAATGTGGCCTGGGCTTCAGTACTACGGATTGTCATGTAAGGATTATAGCAGCAGCAGCAGCACTTCTATTTTGTTGAGGACTATTCTAAAGCATCCCAACAATCTAGATATGCATAAAATGTCACAGCTGTTGCATCTGTCCTTAACCAAGGATTTTTTCACAACATAGAATACACACTGCATTGTGTGAATTGTCTTTAAATTAGCAGTTGGAAAAGACACTGCAACTCACTTATGACACTTTTTTCATGAAGTACAGATCTTACTAATACTTGTTTTTGTTTCCACGTCAAAATAGTTTTTGATCTAGCTTCAGCAAAACCGAGAGAATGGAACAGTCACTCACTGGAATGTTTTCTTTGCACTGTAAATGTAGCAGAGATTGTAAAACACAAACAGTTTTTCTTCACTGTCTAATGCACTTAGTTCTTTTAAACAATTTGTACTTGCTTTTATTTCTAAATAAGGTCTTGCAATTTTTATATTAGCGGCTTCCCTGAAAACACATTTTTAAAGGTTAAAAGGATGAAACATCATATTAATGTTTCAGAAGACAATTTAACCTTGAAGTGATGTGGTTTTCTTCTAATAATACAGCTAGTACCCTCAATGCTGCTTTTTACTGTAGATTTTTCATTTGTCAGATGGAAATCACTGTCATATTCCATACAATTCTCTCATCACTCCCAGATTTACAGATTGTCCAAGTTTTGCTTCTGAAAAGAAATTACTTTCCTTGTTTGAATTTCAATACTAGCTATAGAGCACTTTCGGTTATGTAGAACACTTTCCTAGTGCAGAGCTTTTTTCCTCAATTCACCTCTTAGAAAGTCACTTTGCACATTCACAATTCAACACAGGAGGCTAGGTGGCCTGATACAAGAAATTTGCTGCCATTGAATACTTGAAAAGAGGTAATAAGCAGTAGTATGGGAAATTGGAATGGGAGATTTCATTTTCTCTTCTTTTTTTTCCATTTTATTCCAGGATTATTGTCATGATAAGTTATCTGATTATTGTGTTTTCATATGAAAAGTAGCTGGCAGTAGGCATCTCAAACCTTCCTGTCACAGCTGGAGATCTTATATCTATTCCTAGAGTATTCATTTGCCAAGGATAAGTAACCTCTCATAGTGCAAATTTGGAACAAGAGAGTTTTCTTTCCTCTTACGTACAGTTGGTCTGTATCATCTTCTTTCTTACATTTCAGTGCAGAATTTATAAAACACATCTTAATTTATTGATTTTGTTTGTTCATTTTTAATTTACACTATTGTACACCAGGAGAGTGTTTGTTTTTTTTTTCTTTAAAAGAAGAAGGTATTTATCATCTCAAACTCATACTGAAGACTGAAATCAATGAAGTATTTTGATTCCTTTTCTTTTTCTTTCTTTAAAGAAAGTGGTTTAATTTCCAGTACAAAAATTCATTTCAAGATCTCAGGGTGTTATAGAAGTGTTATCATCTCATTAAACTTCACAGTGCAATTTCAAATACTTTTTTAGGACTGAAGTAGAAGATGTGAAGGACAATGTGTCCCTGGGTGCCTCTGATGTGAGGAAGCCTTCAAACACATCACCACAGTAGTGCAGCTGACCATCTACTGTACAAAATGCACAAAGAAAATTCTTCTGAAACTCATTTTAAAGAAGCTCATTCAGGCTCTGAGAGAGACTAATGCAAAATAGAGTAAGACCTTGGGTCTGGGTCATGAAGAAGACTGAAGATCCTGCAAAGAGAAATGGGAAAAAAAATGGAGATTAAGAAGGATACAATGGGCATTGACAGAAAAATACATTGCCAAAGGGAGAACAGAGGGATAGCATGATCTGCCATAGATTTGGTACAACACTCAGCTTCTTTTAAACTTTTCCTGACTTCCAGAAATTTGAGGTTCGTGTCATTGCTCCCATAAAAAATGCCCTGTGGTATCTTGGCTGGACTGTAAATATTATTTAAAAAAGCCAAATATTTCCATAGAGTGCCTTACATGAATGTCTCAAACTCATTAAGACGTCTCAAAGAGCTGGAGATATCTGTGTGTGAACACCTGGAAAAGGTCTAGTCAGTTCACCCAGAAACATCCTGCATCTACTGTCTGTAGCTCTCCAGACCAGACTGATTATATTGACAAGGGCTTGATTTGTTTGCCTGGGTCTTGACAGCCAATGACATTTTGCTCATTCTCAACATCCAGTTCAGCTGCATAGGAAGGGCACCTAGTAGTCGTACAGCAGCATTTACCTATCTGCAACAGCATCTGAAGGCCACGCAAAACATGCCAGGCTTGAAGCATCTCTGCTAGCAGTAGCCATCTGTGTGCTGGCAACTGAGTTATCCCTGTGGATAACCTCACTATGCATAATGGCCACTGAGATGTCTAATTTGCATGCAAATATCTATATATGGACACTTAAATTTAAGTTTTTTTCTTTGCATGGTGAAATCTGACTTTGATGTGTACCCCTTATTGCTTTCCAGCATTGCAATAAAAGCTATGAAACCTGTTGTTAACCAGGGTAAGTGTAACTTCTCACTTACTCTTTGAAACTACTATCTCCTGTTTGCACTGTGCTACTAGGACCTGCAATAAAAGCAGGTGTCATCTCAGATCCTCCTTAGAGGTAAAAATAGAGTTTCCTTCTTGCTGAAAACTAGCTCTGACTCTGTGTACATTGCTTCCCATCAGCATAGGAAGGCTGATGCTTCATATCAGAGTATTGCGGAGCAGAAAAGTCCAATGTTGTTCATGTGTGGCTGTTCTTTTTCATTGAGTACAATGTTATATTCCTTTAAAAGTAATCAGGACATTAATAGCTGCATCAATAGGTCATGTACAGAATTTTTAAAGAGTTTTACCCCCAGTTTGCTTCATACTACTCTGCACTTCCACATTAAGAGTTAGATTTGGACATATAAGCTGAAAAATAGTCTTTGAAATTCTTGAGAAGTTGTAATTGCTGATTGTGTTTTTATGTAATGAACATTTTCCACACAGAGATTTTTTTTTTCTTTTTTGTTATATAGAAAACTGTCTTGTTTTTATTATTACAGAATCACAGGTCATGTATGAAGAGGTAAATTGCTATGCATGACTGCCACTGATTATTTTTATTTTAATAGACCAGATTAAAAGATTTCAAAGTGTTTCTGTTTTAGTGGAGAACTCAGGATGTCACTGACTCCTTCCCCTCCCCCCAGCTATCTCTTTATTCATTATTCTTTGTTCAGAAAATGCCTGTCAAGGAGAATAATCAACACCATGTGTCCTGGCTTGTCCTTTGCTGATGTCAAGCCACATAATGAACTGTAACAGTCTAAATAAATAGTTTGAAAACAACACTTCAGTTTTGAAATATAAAACTCTTTCATATATCATTAATTATTTGAGTGCTGCATTTATATTAATAAAGTAAGTAGGATAGGACTTTAGATTCAAACTTTGGTACGTGATACTGCGTACTGCTGAACATGCCCTGTGGCATGGTTTTGGCTTGTGCCAACCATTATCCTCCCAGATAGTGCTGAGAACAGGATTGCACCCAGCAGACAGCCTCTATAAGGGTTCTCTGTCTAGCAGAGGAAGAGAGTTTAACAATACAGACATATATTATGGACATTTGGTGCCTGATGGCCAAAAAACTAAACCTTAGAGCATTTTATTTTTAAATACAGATGAAGTTTAAAGGAAAATCAAAGAGGCTAACTCAGGCTGCAAGTAATAAAACTTTTACAAATAAACCTTCACAGAATCAGTATTTGGGTCTTTGTGTCAATTACAAGTTTAAAAGAATTTTTTGAAGGAAACTCATGAGTTTCATTTATCAGACAGATCTTTTTTGATGTAATTTAGCCAATTTTAAGTGTCATCTTTTCCTTCGTTAGGTATTGACTTGTTTATCTGATGACAGAAAATTGTAAATATTCCAAAGAATTTACTGAGGGAGAATTTTATTGCAGAAATAAGGGAAAGAACTAAGGGACCTGGGGGATGGGGAGAGAAGCAAAACAGAACAAGCTATCCCCTCTAGCTGGGAAACCGGGCAGGACAGGGAATCCAATGATAAGTGCCCTTCATCTGCACACTGGGCTGAGATACGGAAGGCTGACCACCCTGAGAAAGAGACAAACCAGGGAGGAATCTCCTGCACCTGCCCAGGGAAACCTGTGTGTTTGAGTAAGCTCCTGCACTGCCTCTACACCAATGCACGCAGCCTGGGGAATAAGCAGGAGGAACTGGAGATGTGGGTGTGGATGTGGGGCTATGACCTCATTGCGGTCACAGAGAATTGGTGGGACAGCTGCCATGACTGGAGCACAGCCATGGAGGGTTATGTATTGTTCAGGAAAGACAGACTGACAAGGCGTGGAGGTGGAGTTTCTCTCTATGTGATGGAGCAATTAATGTGTACCAAACTGCGGGTAGAGTGGGTAGAGTGCTTATGGGTAAAAATTAATGGACAGGGCAAGGCAGGTGATATTGTTGTAGGAGTCTGCAACAGGCCACCTGATCAGGAGGATGTGGGTGAGGCCTTCTACAAACAGTTGAGAGCTGTCTAATGCTCACAGTCCCTGGTCCTCATGGGGGACTTAAATCACCCTGATACTTGCTGAGATAGCCACACAGACAAGCACACACAGTCCAGGAGGTTCCTACAGATTGTTGACAACAACTTCCCAGCGCAGATGATCGAGGAACCAACAAGGAGGGGTGTGCTGCTGGACCTGGTACTGATGAATAAAGAGGGCCTGGATGGGGATGTAAAGGTTGGAGGCAACCTCGGCTGCAGTGACCATGAGATGGTAGAGATCGAGATCCTGTGTGGAAGGGGCAGAACACAAAGCAGGACCGTGACCCTGGATTTCAGACGAGCTGACTTTGGCCTCTTCAAAGATCTACTTGGATGGATCTCATGGGATATGATTCTAGAAGACAGAAGTGCCTATGAGAGCTGGTCAATCTTCAAGCACCACTTACCCAAACCCAGAATCACTGTGTCCCAATGTGCAACAAAGGAGGAAAAGGAGGTAGGAGGCCTCCATGGATGAGCAAGGATCTGCTGGGACAACTCAGGCAGAAAGTGGCCACCTATGAGAGGTGGAAACAGGGGCTGGCTTCTTGAGAAGAGTACAGGAACATTGCCAGGGCATGCAGGGGTGCAACTAGGAAGGCTAGAGCCCTTCTAGAATTAAATGTAGCCAGGGATGTTAAGGACAGCAATAAGGCATTTTTCAAGTACATCAGCAGCAGAAGGATGGTGAGGGGGAATGTGGCCCCGCTCCTAAATGCTGAGGGTGCCCTGGTGTCTGAGGATGCAGAGAAGGCTGAAGTACTGAATGTCTTCTTTGCATTCAGTCTTTATGGCCAAGTCCACCCCTCGGGAAGCCCAGTCCAGTAAAGATAAAAGGAGGACAGACAAGGTGCCTGAAGACTGGAGAAAGGCCACTGTAACACCAGTCTTCAAAAAGGGCAGGAAGGATGACCCAGGAAACTACAGGCCGGTGAGCCTCACCTCCATCCCTGGAAAAGTGATGGAACAACTCATCCTGAATGTTATCACTGAACATATTAAGGATAAGATGGTTATCAGGAGGAGTGAACATGGCTTCATCAAGGGGAAATCCTGTTTGACCAACCTGATATCCTTCTATGAGTGCATAACCAGCTGGCTAGATGAAGCAGCAGATGTCATCTACCTTGACTTCAGCAAGGCTTTTGACACTGTCTCCCATAATGAGAAAGCTCAAGCAGTGTGGCTTGGATGAGTGGACAGTGAGGTGGATCGAGAGCTGGCCAAATGACAGCCAGCCGTCCGTGACCTGAATGAAGGGACCGAGTGTACCCTCAGCAAGTTGGCTGATGATACCAAACTGGGAGGACTGGCTGATTCCCCAGAAGGCTGTGCTGCCATTCAGGGGGATCTCGACCGACTTGAGAGTTGGGCAGAGAGGAACCTCATGAGGTTCAACAAGGACAAGTACAGAGTCCTGCATCTGGGAAGGAACAACCCCCTGCACCAGTACTGTCTGGGGGTCAAACTGCTGAAGAGCAGCTCTGCAGAGAGAGACCTGGGAGTCCTGATTGGTAATAAATTAAATACGAGCCAGCAATGTGCCCTTGTGGCCAAGAAGGCCAATGGCATAATGGGATGCATCAAGAAAAGTGTGGCCAGCAGGTCAAGGGAGGTTCTTCTTCTCCTCTACTCTGCCCTGGTGAGGCCTTATCTAGAGTACTGTGTCCAGTTCTGGGCTCCTCAGCTCAAGAGGGACAGGGAAGTGCTGGAGAGAGTCCAGCGCAGGGCCACCAAGATGATCAGGGGAATGAAATATCTTTCATACAAGGAAAGGCTGTGGGAACCGGGGCTGTTTAGTCTAGAAAAGAGGAGATTGAGGGGAGATCTTATTAACATTTATAAATATCTAAATGGTGGATGTCGGGAGGTTGTGGTATCCCTTTTTTCTATTGTAACTAGTAACAGGAGAAGGGGTAATGGGATGAAGCTGGAACACAAAAAGTTCCACTTAAATATAAGAAAAAACTATTTCACTGTGACAGTGAGGGAGCCCTGGCACAGGCTGCCCAGAGGGGTTGTGCCTTGGAGGTCTTCAAGACCCGCCTGGACATGTTCCTATGTGACCTGATCTAGGTGACACTGCTTGTGCAGGGGAGTTGGACTAGATGATCTCTAAAGGTCCCTTCCAACTCTTACCATTCTATGATTCTATGAAATGTTAAACATTATATACTTCCATCATTATGACAAAGGAATGTTGCATACAGCCATAGATTTTACATCAAAAAGATTATTGTAGGGTTTAAAATGACTTCTTCCTGTAAAATTTAATATAAACATATAATGTAATTAAAGCAAGCTCTAAATAATTAGAGTATGACTTATTGTGGTATCTTCAGAGGTTTTGAATGCCTCAAGGACTAAAGGAAATGAAAAAAGAAATTTTTCAAACCAAAACTCTTCAGTGTTCTTAAAATATTGATGGGTGGTAGATACTGTTTTGGCTGTAATGATCCTAGCAGCTGGTTACAATAGCTTCTTCCAAAACAGAGAATTTTTTTAGTTAGATCAGTTTTCTTTCTCTTTCAGAAAGAGACATAGTTCTCACAGACTACTTTCTACACTTTAGATAATATGTATGAGTAAAATTTTTCTTAAAGAAAGGCATAAATTTTATTAATAACTGCTTGCAATGACTCATAACCATTCCATATTCAGTATGTCTCTGAGTTTAGTTATATAATATCTTTATATATTAAAATTAGAAATGAAACATCACATTTAGATAAAAAATAGTTAACGGTGTCCTATGTCTTACATTAAGATAATGTTGAAATTTGTATCTGCCTGATGACCAGTGGAAACTCAGAAAGACAAGGCAGAAAAGAGACTGAAAGAAAAAAAACCCACATATAATTATTTTCTTTTTTCAAATTCATCAAAATGACAAAGCTAGGAGTAGAATCTATACAGATAGTGATGATTTGGGAAAATCACATAAGAAAAATGACTAGGGATCATAGTGGAGGGAATTGGTTAAACCAAAACCTTTCATTTTGAGAGATTAATCAGAGCAGATGCCTAAAATTTAACTGATCACAGAATACAGGATATATAAACAAAATCAACAAGAAAATGCCAGAACTAGAGCTTGGTAATCACCCAAGAATTCTATAGGCCCTCCAAAGGATGAGATAGCTGAAATGTTAATAGCAATGTAAAACTCTTGTAAAAAATGATGTGATTTAGGAAGTGTCAGCATGGTTTTTAGAAAAGGATATACTGTCTTAAAATCTAGTAGAATACTTTAAAACAGTCAACAAAAGCATGAGAACAAAGGCGTGTTGCTGATTTCCAAAGGCCTCTGGCAAAGGGCCTCAGCACTAGCATCTAAGGAAACAAGGAGCAAAGTCTAAGAAAGAATGTCCATGAATAGTTGAATTGCTTCCTAGAGACAGGAAACGTAAGGCTGCAATGACCAGTCCTTGTAACTGAGGGACACCAGTGCAGTTCTGTAGGGAGCAGATCTGCCATGTTTGTCTTACAAATAGCTGACTCAAATCAGGAGGTCATCAATAAGGAAAGAAAGTTTGCAAGGATAGCTAATTTATCCACATGGTAGAGATGAGCAGTGGCTGTAAAGCCTTGTAAAAGGGCTTCATGAAACTGAGCTATAAGGTAATAAAAAGGAAAGCTGAGATTCAAAATGAATAAACTTAAAGTAACACAGGGGAAAATACTTGCGACATCACACATAAGATGGGCTCTGAGTTCTGGTTATTACAACACTGGTTGTGAGAAGTTGTGGTTATGATCAATAGAGTCACGAAAATGTCATTTGAAAGCTCAGTAGAAGTCAAAAAAACCCAAGCAGCATCAGTAAGCTTGCGGCCAATACTAAACTGGGGGAGTGGCTGACACACCAGAAAGCTGTACTACCATTCAATGAGACCTGGACAGGCTAGAGAGTTGGATGAGGAGAAATCTAATGAAATTTAACAAGGGCAATCTTGCATCTGGGAAAAAATAAACCCATGTACCAGTACAGGTTGGGGAATGAACCTGTGAGAGTGGTATAAGAGAAAGGGATCTGGGGGTCCTGGTGAGCTTCAGGATAACTATGACCCAGCAATGTGCCCTCATGGCTAAGAAGGTCAATGCAGTAGATTGAAAGAGGTTCTCCTCCTCCTCTACTCTGCCCTCGTGAGACCACATCTGGAATATTGTGTCCAGTTCTGGGCCTCAGTTCAAAAAGGACAGGGAGCTGCTGGAGAGAGTTCAGCACAGGGCCACCATGATGATGAAGGGAGTGAAGCATCTCCCTTATGATGAAAGGCTGAGGGAGGTGGGGCTCTTTATCTTCAAGAGGAGACTGAGGGATGATTTCATTAATTACGTTTACAAATATATAAAGGGAAGGTGTCAGGAGGATGGAGTCAGGCTCTTCTCAATAATGTCCAATGATAAGACAAGGGGCAATGGGTACAAGCTAGAACATAAGACGTTCCAAAGCAACACAAAGAAAATCTTCACTGTGACAGTGACAGAGCACTGGAATGGGCTGCCCAAGTGGATTGTTGATTCAAAACCCACCTGGATGAGTTCCTTTGTGACCTACTGTAGGTGGCCTGCTCTGGCAAGGCGTTGGACTAGATGATCTTTCAAGGTCCCTTCCAATCCTTAAGATTTTGTGCTGCTGTGATTCTGTAATTATTGGACACTAGAGAACAAACAAGAAAACACTGTATAAATTTACCTTGAAAGCTATATGCAATCTTCATATCTCAAAAAAAAAAGTAATATAACTGCAAATTTGCAGAGAAGAACAAAAAAGATGTTCAGTGATATGGAATGGTTTCTGTAACTACTCTAGGACCCTTTCCATCTGGAAATTGATGACTTGAAAGGTACAGTAGAGGACTACACAATCAGAAATTTCAGGGAAAAGGAGGTAAGGGTAGACTGTTCATTATCTTCCAGGATAAAAATAAGGTACTACAAGTGAAGTTAGGAGGGATCAAGTGTAAAACAAACAAAATTAAAAGTGACAGTAGTTCATGTAGTGGAAAGCAAATGTGTGGAACTCCTTTCCAAATGATGATGTGAATTACAAAAATTTATAGGACTGACTGGAAAAGTTCATGGAATAAAATGCACTGAGAACAACTAAACTACATCTGTCTTAGAAGAATCACTGTGCTGAAAATAGCTACAAGCTGGGAGAGCATATGGAGAAGCTTCTGTACAGTTCCTTTGTTCTTAATCTTGTCTAGGTTTCAGGTTATGTTGCTAAAGTTAGAATATTCGGTTAGATGAATAGTTCTGAGCTGATACCATCATTCTTATGTTTGCTTGTTGACAACTATTTGCAAAAGGAAATAATATGGACCTCATTCATGAAGATGATGGGACACCCTCCATGAGATGGTGGTGGGTAAAAATGTAGGTAAGCCATGAGTGGTAGTGACAAGTATTCACATTATGGCACTGAGAGCAGTTTTTATCATGGGAGCTCCAGCCTTTTATCTCTCCTAGAAAGGTCTGCAGATGCATGCATGAAAATCTGGGATGACTTCTGCAATTTTGGATAGCTTTCTTTTAATCACATGACTTCTTAGAAGATCTATTCAAAATAAATTGCACATTAAGTCAGTTTAAAGTGTGTTTTGCATGAACAAATCAATGTTCAAATGTTAGTTCTCTTTATTGCTTGTATATTGAATTTCATGTTCTTGTTTTAATAGTATTCTATTCCCATTAGCCAGCAGTATCATTTTTACTCGCTGATAAACAAGCAATTTGGTAGTAGAGAACACAAAAGGACAATTAATTGACTCAACACTCATAAAGTCTTAATATTTCAGATGGTTTTATACATTTTTCTTTCCTGACAATCTAAGCAGTCAAGACATTTAAAATACAGGACAGCAAAGAATGGATCAGACACCAAAGCTTGACGAGTGCTAAGATAAGTTCAGAAAAAAGCAGACATACCAGATCTTACTTTAAAAATCTCCAGCATTTTATAGTATAATTTAAATGTCTTTTACATCCTTCATTCTAGGGTCATTTGGTTTCTGCTCTAACAGCAGAGAGGAGGGGATGGAATGAGAGGAAGATCCAAAGGCAATGGAAATACATTTCTTATTTTTTCCACTATCTGTTCTAATAAAAGCACCACAAATGTTAATTCTATGCCAGAAATTATTTCTAACTCTTGCAGAATGCTACCATGCTTGCTTTTTAAAAATTAAATATGGAAGATGCTTATGTGCCTGTGTTTATACAGGTCTCTAATTTAAAATAAACAAATAAATAAATAAAGTATGAGGCCCCTTTCATCTTATTTATTACCTCTTCAGAAGTATATGGAAGTTGTAGAAAAAGGCAGACTCAGTAATTTGTTGTTAACAAGACATTACGTCTGTGCTTTTTTTCCCTACTTTATATTGCCTTTCTAGATGCAGAGAGATACAAGAGGCAGTCTTACCGATGCCTTTTTTAGTGACCATAAATTGTGTTTTTCTTGGCTGTTTTGTAATAAATATAGTAGTAACATAAAACTATATCTAAACCCAATGTTAACTCTAGGTCTGAACAGAATTAATAGTTTACTTCTTTTTCACTGTGACAATTCTACTTCTTGTATAAGAATTTGTAGGTTTTAGACTTTTTTTTTTAATCACTTAGTGGGTCCACTTGCCTAATGTTAACTGTCAAGAAACAGCTATGAAAGGTGTGGAGTGGACTTGACTTGTAACTATATCTTGGGAGAATGAACCATTATGTCACGAATGAGAAAAGAAGTATCACCAACCTAAGACTCTCAAACGGCTGCCTTGTTACTTCCCTTGCCTTATCCATGAGTTACAACCCAGACTCTGTTATCAGCTCACTGAAGAACATTTCTAAACAAGGCTGTGTAATTTACCCTGCTGTCACGTGTGGCAAAAACTGTAGGGGGCACATTCCTTTACATTTTGTGGCTTGATGATCCTTATAAGTCTCTTCCAACTTGAGATATTCTAGGATTCTATAACTATCTTTTTCATTTGAAAAAGTAATTTAGCAGCAAGTAGTTTTCAAAAAGATATACTTCGTTTCATCAAAATACATGAGTTTGCTACAGAAGGTACAGGGAGAGATTCTGTAGCCTCTATCATGCAAGATATGAGATTACAATTGTACAAAAGGCACAAACCCACTAGTTCTCTAGTCCCTGCTGTGATCACCTTCAGGCTGTAATCTGCAGCTAAAATGTAGTGGGAGTTGACAATAAGCCTTTTACAACAGTAACATCTAATGATCTAATTGATGTCTTATCAAGTGCTCTTAGTAGTCTTTAAAAAAATCCAAAATTAATTGTAGCTATCTGCAAGGTAATCAAATAAGATAGTAACATATACACTTGTGAAAATCTGCATGAATAGATTCTGTTTACTTGGGAAATATTTGAGCTCTACTTAAGTGTCAAAGAATGTCAAAGAAGTGTGGTGTTTAAAAGTAGCCTTTTTCCTTGCATAAGGTCTGAGCAGTAAGGAAACGAAAACGAAACGAGCTATTTAATAATAGAAGACTTGTGCAGCCATCATCTCATTCATTTTCATCTGGTCTTTTGAGGTTAAATAAAGATCAGAAACATTTAGCTATCTCCAGATATTTATTTTTAACAAAAAATAATCATCTTTGGTTTTGAAGATCAGTTGGGATCATAACTGATAAGTTTCTGAACATTTAAAAACTCTATTTGCACCTTGGTGTTGCTTTTTTGAACTGATTCTTCCTCATTAGCTCAGATTTTGAATTATTTGATTGTATACACATGGTTTTTCAGTTTTTCTGTATAAGCTATTACATACTTCCTTTTTTCTTATTCACTCTCTCAGAGGATATTTAAGGATTGAAAGTCTCTATTTTGATTGATTTGTTGCAAATTTTGTATAGTACTTTTAGTTTTGGTTCTCTTTAAGTGCAAATAAAATCCTCCTTGTCTGCAGAGAAGAAATAGATAAGCCAAGCAAATATTATATTAGGCTTAGAACTGAGGCTTTAATATATTTATGAATACAAATATATTATAATACATACTAGACCCGCAAGACAGGTTTTCCTGTTCTAAGTAGTCCTAAGGTTGGAAGAAAAGGTACAGTCCAAGGACATCTAGAAAGAAAAATAAACAGTTAAGCATGCTTGCATTATTTTAGAGGGGAAAAAAAAAAGTGAATAAATATTTGCAACAGTGTGCAAAATAAATATAAGTTCTATATATGATAGCTTTTCTATATACTGTTAATCTGAATGGAATAGGTTCAGGTAAATTAAATGCCACTATAAATTTCTTTTTAAAAAAGTAGGCTATATTGTCTACCAGTTAGCTGACTTTTTCCACAGTAAATGAATAAAGAGAGTACAGGTCATTCCAGGAAGCAATTCTCCCTGTCTCTAAAGTAAGGCAAGTTGTTCTCTGGACAGTTGTCTTTTTCCATTGACTAAAGGATGTATACTTTGAAAATGCTAAAATATTCTGCTGTTTTCTTTTTTATATGCCCCATTATTTTAATGATAATACTATACATAAATTGCAGCCAATCTGTGTACAATAATATCTATCTCTGCTGTATTCACCATGCATAGCTTTTGTTAGTTAATTATTGATTGGCATACATTACCCTGAAAGACCTCTCAAGCAGCTGAAATTAGTCTATGATTCTTTCCTGATTTTGAATTCTTTTACTAAGTACACAGTATCTGGCCAATTTGCCAGCTTCTTTGCAGCTATGTAAAGCTGAATCACCCAACAGTAATTTTTCTTGAAAATGTGTTCAGTGTTAAACAGATTAGTCTAATTTAGCTAACAGAGTGAAGTATGTCTATAACAGTGCCTGTTTCTGCACTAAGCAACCCATGCCTTGTGACTTTTTGTGCTTGGAGCATGCTTTTCATTCTTTCTCAGCGTGATAGTTTTTCTCCCTCATTCAGTTTCCCCTCTTCGAAACTACTGCTTCCAATTCACTTTTTAAACAATGGCTCTTTTTCCTGGGCAACCTATCTTCATTCATTCTATTTAAGAAAAAATACACAGAAAATTAATGTGTATTATACAGACACATGCATAATTACATCTTTACAAAGCACATCTTTCCTTCTTTTGTGGCATTTTTCTGTGTATATCTTGAAACATCTGAATGAGTTCGTAAAGTATTCTTGTGTGGAATCAGCAAGTTCACTTTGTATTTATACTTTTGATCAATATAGAATATAAAATAAAATAATTCATTTTGCATGTAATACTTACTCATATGCCCTCAGAGAGCTTCACTGTCTTCCTTCAGTACCTTCACCAATCCCAGCTTCATTTCTTGCAGGCTTCCGTAAGTATCATAAAGAGAGTGGCTTTTTGGAGTTGGTTAGCTAAAACATAAATCACACATCCTTCTGAGACTTCCTTCCAGACATTCACCCAGGGAGCATTCAGTTTTGCTTGTGGAAGTAATTTGAATGGATAGCTGATCAGGTCAAGTCAAGAGATCCTTTCCGAGCCTGTGATGACATCATTTTAAATTAGGAGACCTTGGAGAGATCCTGGCTTGAGTATAAAGTCTGGGTGTCTTGCGAGGTTTTGAGGGAGAAAACAAGGATGAAGTCATCAGACAAACTCACATTTGAAACTTTTAGTTGTGGAAAAATGTTTTTAAGAAGGTTATTTCCAAGGTCTAATCCTGCTGTAGATTGTGTTAGACCCCTTAAAATACAATATCAACAGCAAAATTCACTAGAGAAATTATTCAGTGTTACTGGCATTAGAGGACCTGCCTAAAGTGTCAGCTTTGGGCAAACCAGATAGTTTCTAAGGTGTCAGAAAAAAGAGGAAAGGAAAAGCTATCCACAGTCTTGACTCCTCTCTTGACATTCTCTGCCTCCTTCTATCTTTCTCCCATTCCAAAGGAAGAAGACAGATTTGCCTCTGTTGCTGGAAGAGTTTCCAGCCATCCTTCTCTGCCTTCGGTACTAGCACAGAATGTGCTGTGATCCTGAAGCCAAAGAGGCAATTCTGTTCTGGCAAGGACCCATTGATGTCGTGCAGTGTCCTGACAGAGCAGACTGATACTAGCCTAGGGATAAGACTGTTGTATAGACACACATTTATATTTCCATATGTCTGCCGAGAGCATGAGTTTTTATTTCATTCTATGAAATTATCTAATTGCATAAGCACTGAAGTGAAGTGCCAATACATTTATCATGTTTAACTCTCTTCATTGTATTAGGCAGTGTCTAGACAAAAAGCAAAACCATTCCACAACCGAATGAACTCCTCTTTTACAGTGGCTAGTTTTGAATGTTCAGTAATAGTTTTAGCAAAAGACATCATAGCTTTTTTGTGGACTGCACTATTAAACCTCCACTAAGTGATGGCAAGTAAAGTTGTGCTATTTAAGCTTCTAAAAGCATTAATTTCTGAGTAAATTTTAAATATTTTCCCTCAGTAAATCTAAAATTAGGCATATAAAAATACTTGTCACAACTGCCATGTATTTAGACCTATAGGATAGTTTAAAAAGCAGAGTAACTGAGTGAAGTAATAATATAGGATTTTCTATATTGAGTGTGAAGAGGTGGGATGATAAAAATTCTTTTGAAACCTAATACTACAGGGGAAATATATATAGCACACATATTAACAATGCATGCATACCAATGCTGGAAGAACAAAACTTGAACTGTTCTCTATAGGTGTTATAGAATCATCAAATCATAGAATGGTAGGGGTTGGAAGGGACCTTTAGAGATGATCTAGTCCAACCCCCCTGCAGAAGCAGGGTCACCTAGATCAGGTCGCATGTCCAGGTAGGTCTTGAAGACCTCCAAGGAAGGAGACTCCACAACCTCTCTGGGCAGCCTGTTTCACTGTTCCATCATGCTCAGAGTGAAATAGTTTTTTCTTATGTTTAAATGGAACTTTTTGTGTTCCAACTTCATCCCATTACCCCTTGTCCTGTTGCTAGTTACAATAGAAAAAAGGGATGTCCCAACCTCCTGACATCCACCATTTAGATACTTGTAAATGTTAGTAAGATTAGTGTCATCAGTGAACTTGCTGAGGGTACACTCTGTCCCGTCATCCAGGTGGTTGATGAAAATGTTGAATAAGAGTGACTGCAGAACCAGTCCCTGTGGAACTCCAGTGGCCACGGGCCTTCAATTCAATTCTGTGCCACTGATCACCACCCTCTGGGCTCTGTCATTCAGCCAGCTCTCGATCCTCCTCACTGTCCACTCATCCAAGCCATACTGCTTGAGCTTTCTCATTATGAGAGACAGTGTGAAAAGCCTTGCTGAAGTCAAGGCAGATGACATCTGCTGCTCTCTCCTCATCTAGCCAACTGGTTATGCACTCATAGAAGGATATCAGGTTGGTCAAACAGGATTTCCCCTTGGTGAAGCCATGTTCACTCCCCCTGATAACCATCTCATCCTTCATATATTCAGTGATATCTTTCAGGATGTGTTGTTCCATCACTTTTCCAGGGATGGAGGTGAGGTTGACCGGCCTGTAGTTTCCTGGGTCGTCCTTCCCGCCCTTTTTGAAGACTGACGTGACATTGGCATTTCTCCAGTCTTCAGGCACCTCACCTGTCCTCCATGATTGTTCAAAAATGATGGAGATAGGCTTAGCAATCACATCAGCCAACTGCCTCAATATTCTAGGATGCATCCCATCAAGACCCATTGACTTTTGAGTCTTAAGCTTGGCCAACAAGTCTTTGAACTATTCCTCTTCCACCCAGGGCAAATCTTCTGCTGTCCTGGCTATCCTGTTATCCTTGCCGAACTGGGCTGCCCGATAGCCAGCCTCGGCCATAAAGACTGAAGCAAAGAAGACATTCACCAGGGCACCCTCAGTTTTTAGCTGCGGGCCCACATTCCCCCTCACCATCCTTCTGCTGCTGATGTACTTGAAAAATGCCTTATTGCTGTCCTTAACATCCCTGGCTAAATTTAATTCAAAAAGGGCTCTAGCCTTCCTAGTTGCACCCCTGCATGCCCTGGCAATGCTTCTATACTCTTCTCAAGAAGCCAGCCCCTGTTTCCACCTCTCATAGATGTCTGCTTTCTGCCTGAGTTGTCCCAGCAGATCCTTACTCATCCATGGAGGCCTCCTACCTCCTTTTCCTCCTTTGTTGCACATTGGGACACACTGATTCTGGGTTTGGGGAAGTGGTGCTTGAAGACTGACTTGCTCTCATTGGCACTGCTGTCTTCTAGATCCTTGGAAATTTAATCATGGGGAGTTTGCGATTACACTAAGGAGGTAATATATTCAAAGTATATTGGCTCAGATAATATTTAACTATTGATGAGTCGACTGGAGAACGTCTCAGTTTCCTTGTACTGCAGGTTTCAACTTTTCACATGTCTCTGATAAAAGGAAAAGTCAGTAGAAGATCATTAGCAAAATTAATCAGGCTTGTTTTGCTAGAAGAGTGTTTTCATCTGCAAGAATGACATTTGTATCCGTGCTACGGAGATTCAATAATTCATGGTTTCACATTAAAGCCCAAAGTAATGCAAAAGAAAGAGAATTGAAAAAAAGTTTGTGGGTTTCCCTGTGCAAAATTCAGTAGTTGATGTTTGTACATGAGTGAATAGTATGACGAAAAAGGAACAAATCCTTCATACTAAATAAAATATGTTTGCTCTTTTTTCCCCCTGAGTATCAAGGTTTTTAAAGAGGCTAGGATCAATCAGGAGCTCCTTAGGACCATCTGCTTTCCTGTTAGTACAGCCTACAGTCTGCTCTAGCCTTCCCCAGTCCTGTTCTCTAAGGAAGAATGCATCAGCTGTGTGTGAAACACAGGCCCATATACGCTGTTATCCATCCCAATAAAGAGAACAAAAAATTGGCTGCCTGCCAATGGATAATTTTTGGTGGTATATTTGGCCATGGTAAAAAAACTGCTCTCTGAAAGAAGACAAGAATAGAAGAAGACACTACATGACACTGAGATTTAGATAATGCATAGAATCATAGAATGGTAGGTGTTGGAAGGGACCTTTAGAGATCATCTAGTCCAACCCCCCCTCCGGAAGCAGGTTCACCTGGATCAGGTTGCACAATGTTTATTGAATAGCATAAGATAGACACAATTTTTACTTTTAAAAACGTGGAATAATACAACATGCAGAGCCTACAATTTTCTCAGTTGATACCACCCTCACTCTGTATTTGCTGGTATTTGCAAAGATTTAGGATAAATCTGGAGATTTCTAAAAACATCTTGAAGTGGTTTTGAAAGAGTGGTTTTGTTCACATATGATTGAAAAATGGAAAGTTTTTCAGGCATACAAAATCTTATAGACTAAGGATGGCATTAATCCACGTCATTTCTTCAAGCTAAAGACAATTTTGAAACATTTGCTTATGTTTATCCTCATAAATAGTCTCTTTGAGCAATTATATTTCTTCAGCCTTTCCTGACCGCAGTGTTATATATGGCCATGTATAATGCAGCACTGTTTGCCTAACCTCTCCCTGTCTGCTTCTGTTGCATTTTTATTGGAAAGCTTCCAAAAATCTTTGTTAAAAACTGTTCACAATGAGATCAGCAGAACACTTGAGCTTTGTTGGAATACTGTTTAGGAAACATGCTTGAACAGCATTCCCTGTATAAAAACATGTTAAATACGAAACTCAATAAAACAAAATTCATGATTATAGAAGAACAAAGTCATTTGACTGAAATCTCAGAGGTTATAAAATCACACAAGCAGAGAAGCTGCCTATGCCCCAAGTATAAAAGAAACCACAGCATGGTGTCAATGAGTAACTCCTGGGTCACAATTTTCTAAAGAACATTCAGACAATGGGTAGAAAATTGTACATGGATGAACATACTGAAGAACTATATGTAATAAGTCACTGTTACAGGAAAAAATGAAAATTGATTAATTCAAATGTATGCTGTAGATTCCGACTGATCATTCAATTGAATGCTAGATATTGAAACAAAGGTTGTACTAAGATTATTAAATGTTATAATAAATTTCATCAAGCTGAAACTGTAATTAAAAATAACAGATGGTAGCTTATTAATCTCGCAATGACCTGCTCAACTACTCTAAAAATATCCATGTTTATCATTTCATGAATGATCAGCACTGTTCTTAGACATGTTTGACAAATTGAAAGATATTCAACAGAAATGGAGTCTCATTCAGGTCTAGAGACTCCTCAGTACACTGAAACAGGTGTTCCCAAAAGGCTATTTATTGTGTATTAAGACAGATATCTAAGATAATTCAAGTAATTATCTGGAGATGCTGGTGGGGATTATATGATTAATTTAGATGGACAGATAACTTTAATGCATTCAGAATGAAATAATGCATAAAACCTATCATAGTATTTGGCCTCTCAGTGTCTCTATTGAGTTGCTAAATGCAGGGTGTTATCATCTCTTGTTGAAGCTTGTTAAGTAGGATACTTCAGAGACCAAAATTTGTCATATCTAAAGGAGACTCTGATGTAGATTAATCCACAGGATGAGTTCCTGTTTTCTCATGTAATTACAATTAAATATAAATAAAGGATTGATTCCTCATCAAGGATGTAGTTTTATACTAATATGAGCCAAGAAAATAGGTCCATCATCCTTTTCGATCTTAAGGCTGAGGACTCAGAAAAGTAAGAAACAAGTCCTAGAGTTTTGTACATTTCACTTTGAAAACAACAATGGAAAATGCAGGAACTCTGTCCAAAAGACCAATATAGTAGTCTAGACAGGAAATATCTAGGGCATGAACCATTATTTTGGCCCTTGATAAAGTAAAAAATCTGAATTTTTGTGATACTAAGCATACTTAATGTGAGTGATCTGGCAATTGTACCAGTAAGAGTAGCAACATTTAGACTAGTGTGAAACTTCTGATTCTAAAAGATGAAACATGAATTAGGTGTGAAGAAACGAGTTTGAGAAATTCTTTCTGAGGTTGCAGGAGCCAGTATTTCCCCTGTGAGTGGAAGCCATACCACATTATAACAGAAGCATTATATATCTGCTTACACTCATTTTACATAGGTGTGAACTGATTAGTCGAATATATAAATCTTTTCTAGGAAAAAAATGTATACTCAGTGTTAAAGAATTGCTTTGAAAGCATGTATTCATCTTGTTAAGAAATAATTTGATATATTGATATTTTAAATAGAGAGTAATTTGAAATAGTTTTCTAAGAATCTCCTTTTAGTTTTTAGAAATTCAAGATGCTTTTAAAAGCTGGAGATTGAAACAAAAAAAATGTTTTCGAAAAATCTTGTTTTAAAATACATTTAAAATTAATACATTTTAGTATTTTGTTTTGCCAGAAATCTCACAAAAAAGGGTTTTTTTAATCCAGATTTAAAAAAAGTTTTAAAAGCATGAAACTAACAACATAGCCTCCAAAACTTATTTTCTCCTTTTTCCTTCACCCCAATGTTATACTAGAAATAAAGTATTGAAATTATCCAGTTCATTATAAACATCTAAAATTAATTTATATGTTTATGTTTTAATCCCTTTATGAACTAAATGAAACTGCAACTAGGAATATATAAATATGTAAAATGGAAAAAGAGATACAGAAAGTATCAAAAGAAAAAAAATTCAATGTAATACTGTGAGCAAAGTTATGCAGTATTTATTTAATATCTAATGAATCCTCTTACATAGAACTAAAATACATTTTCTGAGGTAGGTCACAGTGAAAGTGGTTTTTGAACATAGAGTTGCATTTAAAAATTAATTGGACATTGACCAAAAATTCCTAGAAAAGCACCGGTGTCCTTTGTGCACGTGCATATATCTAGGCAAATAGTAGCCTTTCAATGACAACTGAAAGATCTTGCTTACCTGAAGGTCAAGAAAGCGTGTATTTTTTTCACACTAGCAGATGTGAAATTGTGGCCATAGCTGAACTGTCCCTGTTAAGCTAAGAGAGTGCCCCTCTGTACTCCTTAGTAGTCCAGCTCAGAGCCCTAGGTATATCAGACAGGAGAGCAGGACTCAGCATCTCCCAACATTAAACCAAATACTTGATACAGATAGTGAAATAGTCCTTTTAAAACCATGGCAAATACTTTGTGTTTCCATATTCATTGATACTTGATCTATGCACTAAAAAGCAACACAAATCTGATCTAGGTCTGGTATGTGTATGTGATAGTGTTTCAGTTGTGGCATGCGTGCTGTGCCAGAGCACAGCATATGGTGCTTGGGCTGCATTTGTGTAGCTGCAGGAGAACAGATGATACTTGATCTGATCCTGAGTCTGCCAGGACAAAATTACCCTATCAAAATATTTTGAACAAATTTGATGCAGCAGCATGAACTCACAACCGTTCTGTACTTAGTGGTGTGTGGCTTCAACTCTTTCAATCAATTACTAGAAGATTCAAAGCTGCCTTAATATTCTTTGAGAGTGTATTTAATACTTTGGAAAAGCAGATTTTCTGATGCTTCTTATTGTAGAAGTGAAAAAGGAGAGAAAACACTTGATCCAGCAAAGCTACATTTTCATCCACAGAACAAATCCAAAGGAGCTCTATGGTGAGATGTATGTTCAAAATAAGAAATTTAGACTGGAAACTTAGATCTTATTTCTTAAACATCAAGTCATTCAGAACTATACCCAGAAATTAGGAAGAAATTTAGATTTTCACTTAGGTCTATCTCTTTCTTGCAGAGGTTTTAGGAAAAAAATGAAATTACTCTTCAGTCTTTTTCTGCTTTCTTCTTTTTTTTTTTTTTTTTCCTGAATCTTTGCATTTCTTTGTTTTCAATAAATTCAGCAGAATGTGAACACAGAGTCCTGGAGGCTGTGAATACACTCTTCTCTCCTGGAATTTGCAGACTGAACACTCAAACACATGAAGTTTTTGTTTAATTTCAAAACATTTCAATCAGTGCACAATGAAGAATGAGAAATCATGCTGGATTTCAGGTCTGGCATTCCTGAAGAACTCAGGGATAGATCACACCCAGGTAGAACGGGAAATTAAATTAGGTGAAATATCTACAGAACATGTCTTTACTAGTGATAGTCCAAGTCAATAAACTTTTCTTTCTTTCTAAGCATACATGCTAATTTCTATTTCATTCTTTTGGTTTTTGACTGTTTTAGAGTAATGGCCTTTTCAAGAGATGGAAATATCCATATAATTGGTTTCTGAAGGGGACATTGCTGCCAAGCCCAGCTTCTGTTAGCTGCTGCTCATTTCCTTCCACTTTTTCCTCTTCTGTGTCTTGTTTATTTAAATATTTTAATAAGTTTGATTTTAGGATCTACATATTGCCATGTGTGTCAGTAAGCCAGAATGACTTCTCAGGTCATGCACTAAGAGTTTGGATTACAGAGTATAGTAGTTAATGTCTCTGAAATCTAATCCCACTTTTGTTCTGTCAAGTCTTGCATGGCTGACAGCAACTCAGCAGTAACGAAAGGTCAATGTGGAAGTCAAAGACTTACAACCTCTAGGTTTCATTTGTCTGGAGACCACGGAAGTCTTATTTCTTTCCCAATATTTATAAAGGAGAAGGCTGCTTTACAAAAGACCTATATTTACAAAAGACCCTTTACCACCTGCTTTACAAAAGACCCATATTCATTTCCCTGTAAAAATATAATTGTGGACTAAAATAGAAATAAGTTAAATGTGCTCAGACATCAGTTAAAACTAACAGACGAAACTTTTGCCACTGTGAGCAGACATACTGTCTTCCAGGATAACGCTCAATGGAGTTAGGTCTGTGCTCAATGGTTTCCCCATGGCTTGAGGTGAAGTCCTTGACTCTGGGAAATGCACATGTTGTACTGCACTAATGGTGGTCGATGTGCTTATTTTGCCTTTGAGAAATAAACTTCTTGTATCATTCCTACTCTGAAGTGCGTTAACAGGAAATTACAGCTGTTGGCTCCATTTTGCTAGTGAGTATTTTTTGAGATTGAGTTTCAAGCTCCTCTTGTTCCCATCTTTTTTTTTGCCCATTTGCTTGAAGAGTAATAGTAAGGTCAGAGAAATCTGAAAAATAATATCCTGGAATGTGTAGAAGACATTGTTTTTGACAGAACAGTATACTTCTAAATAGCTTTAAATAAAAAAAGAGAAAAATGAAATGGCCTTCTATTTTGCTGAGACTCTTTTGTTTTCACAGAATACATAGAGCAATATATACTTTCCCATCTTCTTTTAATTTCTTTTTCTTTCACACTCTATTTTAAACCATGGGGGAGAGAAAGAATAGAAGTTTTAAAAGTGAAACCACTATACTAGAATCAAGATAGTGTCATGGTTCATTTCAATCTTTCAGTAAAAAAATATTACCACTTTCCCTCCTCTCTGGTTGTTTAATTTGGAAATTAATTAATTTAATTATTATAAATGATCCTGTCAAATCGAGAAAATCACTGTGGCCTAAACAGATCATGACAGTATTACAGCTTCTTAATTAGAACAAATCACTAGTCTCAATTAAAAATGAATGTCTGTCTCGAGAATCAAACAAGTTTTTATTCCTCTCTCATCTTTACATTTGGGAACACATCTGGTCTGGTTTAAATGCATTTTCAGTGCTACCAAGGGTGGAATCTTGTTGCTAAGATCTTTAAATTCCTAGTCTGTATTTCCCTATGAGTTTCTGAGACAAGCTGTGATCCTTTAATTAATTTAATGAAGAAGACTCCTACACGGATGCCATTAAAGGAATAGGAAATTGGTAGACATTCACAGGGTGAGTGTAAGGATATTGCCAATAAGAGCATGCTATGTGCATTACAATACTCTGCAATGAGGACATCCTGCAGCTCTTCTTCAGCTTGCCAGACCTTGCCTCAGATTTGTGTGCTACAAGAACATGTACGTAATAAGACAATTTATTTTCAACTGGCTCAGTGGAGAAGAGCCTTATGGCTTGCCAAGACTACACCTGAAGCAGGTAGGATATTTTTTTGGCACAAGACATAAGTTGAATAGAACACTGAGGTAGAAGGCTATAAGGAAAATTAGAACCTCAGACTCTTAACAACTAAGAGCTTTGAGGTGGTGAAGAGGTGCCACATAATGGTATTAACAGGGATTTGGAGGAATCTCACAGATGTAGACAATGAAATGTTTTCTTGAAAGAGTAAGACTAAGCTGAAGATAACGTGAAAACAAGTTGATATTATGTGAAGTGTCTCTGATAAAAGCCTTGAAGGTGTAGGAATAGCAAGGCTTGAAAGTGTGAGGATGGATAAATAAATACATGCAAACATACATGCAGAGATACATATATAGGCAGAGAGCCAAGTAGGCAGATGGAATGTCTCTGTTCTTTTTTTTTTAATCACTAGGAATACCATTTTCACAAAGAACTCGTGAGGTCACTTTTTTCAGGGGAAACGATACTCATGTAAAATGGAATAGAATAATTTAGATAAAAAGAGGTGCAACAGTGTTTATTTAACTGCAATAAATTAAATATGTTGTTTTATTCTTCCTACTAGTACTGAAACATATGTACTTTCCTGAATAAAACTTAATGAAAACCTTCCTTTGGGTAGTCAATCTCAGCTACAAGTCCTCATATAAATGCATGACTATTTACATCAAATAATTCCCCTTAAATATTTTAAACTAAAAAGTTCTTCCACTACAAACACCCAATCATCTATTCCTCGTTTGATCCTAAACTTCAGTAGTGAAGACATTATGGCTGAAAGCAAAGCTTGCTTGGTTAAATAAGAAAGAGGTACTATATCTATATTGTACTCTGAGTAATCAGAAAAACTATTCTGTGTAATGTAAACAATGGGCAAGAAATATGTAGGACCACACACATGAATAAAATGAACAGAACAGTCCTTAATATCCTACGTGGTGTACCTTTGTTCTAGGCCACACAGCTCGATCACGCATCTTTTTATGTGTGGCTATGATCACCCAAACCAGCCTGGATCAACTACTTACATGTCTTCATCACAACCAAAGAGAGAAAGATATATAGGAATGCTGGTCCCGAAATGTTACATTACTCATTCAGGATTTGCATGTACTCTTACAGCCAAATATATTTCAGAGTCATAATTATAGACTATCCAATTGAACAGCAAGATTGGATTGTGGTTTTTAGTATTTCAATACTTCTTACCAACATAAGAAAACTGAGAAACCATCAAAAATTATGGAAAGAAACTCAATGAAAAGCAAAATGAGATTTTAAAATATTAACAGAGGTTCTTACATTTTCCTGGGAAACGAACTTTTTAACATTGTACTTTAATTAGTAAGTGTTATGTCTCTAGTGCATCTGTAATTGTTGTATTGATGGCCAAAGTTTACCTTACCCTGAGGATAACAAGGGGTTTGGGATTTTTTGAAAGATCCAAGACCCCATTTGACATCCTAAAGATTTTGCATATATTTATGGCTTTATTTACATTCCATTGCAGAGTTCTACTATATCTATAATTTTCAAATAGTCAATGACAAAGCAAAAAACTGCATGTACTCTCTTCCTTATACTGGCAATTTTTATCAGCATTTTGCAGGCAATTGAGGATAATATATTTCTGTTATGATGATTAAAAAGAAAACTTTTCTCATCAGCTGATTCGTATTAAAGATTTTTATTTGATTTAGAATAAGAAATCATCAGCTCTGTTGAAGTCTTTAATTAATTTTTCCTTATTGGAATACCTGGATCTTATTTTAACTAGTTTCCTTTCTGATATATTCTAGCATTTAAATTACAGACTCAGGTCTCTGCCATGAATAAGTCTACTTTCCTTAAATATTCAGTGGGCTCATACTTGAGGAAGTAACAAATTACTTTCTGTGTTTTCCTTCTCAACATGCAGGCTGTGAGGGCCATATCCAGACTTCTTACTGAACTGTTAGCTAAGAAATAAATGAGCTATTTTCCAGTGCTAACCAGTCCAAAGTTACAAAAGGCAGCTGAGCAGGGATCTGTATTCGACCATACACTGTGTGCAGCTGAGCCCTCTCCATCTCCCAAAAGTCAGGCTCTGGAAACCTTATGCAGCAGCTGATATTAATCTGAATCACTCTCATATTCAGTGGCTTTATATATGAATATGACCCAAGAGACATTTAGCCTTACATCTCATCTGTACAACCACTGCACTCAAAAACACAGAGATTGTATTGGCAAATGTCTGCAAAACAGGCAGAAAACTGTGGGATAGGCATGACTGTGGGCAGAGCACCAGGCCCACTGGAGAAGTTACATCAGGCTGCACTGAATAAGGAGGGGTGGCAGGAAAATTCATGCACAAACTGTGAAGCTGCAGAAATTTCTTTGTCCACTATCTGTGCTGTATTTTTTCCTGGTAAGTCATGATACCTGCTTTAATAAATGCCACAGTCAATTGCCATAACATCAAGCAGATCAATAGATATATGTCATTCTGTATCTGCTACAGATGGGCTCTGAACCATTTGCTTGCATTGTATCACAGATAATAATCAGCTGTTAACTCTTCACAAACAACATATGAAAATAATAAAAAGCATGAGGGATTTTTTAATAATAGACGTAATCTAAACCAGAACAAGATCAGAATGCAAAGTTTACCATTCAGGGTAAGGATTCAGGGGTATCTCTGAAGCTTTCACATGAGCAAGCACTCTAAAATGAACCACCAACAGAAGCAAACTAAGCACCACTGGTTTAGATGGTTGCTTTGATTCCATCAGTCTCTGTTATTTTACCGTCCTAAGATTATCCTTCATCTTGAGCTTCATTTGAAATAATTGGTTGAGATTCATTGATTTCTTGATATGAATACTTTAATTCAGGCACTGCAGATCTCAGCATATCAATTGTCAGACTCACTTAGACAAAACTCACACGTTGTACTAAACCAAGGAGTTGCGACCAGGGTTTGCTTTGGCCCGACAATTCAGTCAGTGTTGTCATCTATATGGTGAACCACAAAACTGAGCTGTGCTAAGCTTGTCTTCTTTGAAATGCTTGATTACACAGCTCTGGACACATTGTGGTAGGTCTATGTGAGGAAGACTAGCAATGTGGAAGGAATGAAAAAATGATATCTTTACCCATGGTTTAGGATGTGTTCAGAAACCACTCCTAGGCACAACAGAATATAATCCAAAGCAATACATCTGCTATCAAGAATAAAGACAGAGCATTTAAAAAGCAGTTAGAATCCTTAAATCCTGTGCATTCCAATACCTGAACCATAGTCATATCATTCTAGTCATGGGTACTTTTGCTCTTGGCCCAAGGGGTGATGTTCTCAGATTGGTGGTGCGGCCCTTTAGCAGTTGCCTTTGCAGCCCTGGAGCTCAGATACAACTGCGAGTGAGACAGCCAAGTCTCATACTCCGGCTGCTTAAGCTTTCCTCATGCTTTCTGACAGTATGATACACTTTCATGACAAGATCAATCACTTCTCTGTCACTCACAAACCCAACTGTTATATATGTTCTTGGTCTAATGGTGAGACACATGATATCAGGAAGTAAATTGGCGACATAGCTTCCTCCAGTAAAGGCTGTGCCAAAGTCAGACCATGCATTCGGTTACTTTGGGTGTATGACTCCCAGCTGTATTCATCACATGAAGAATCAAATCATAATTGTGCCCAATTTATAGTATTTTTTTCAGGGAAAGTAAACACCTGTGAAAGACACATGTTGTGCCTGACCTGTTTGCAGAAGGTAGAACAGTTCTCTGGTGATCACACTGCCATCTGAATAGAGCACAGTTTTAGGAGTGAGGCCAGCATGTCCCAGGATCACATACTCCCAAGCATCATCTCATTGGCAGCTTTGAGTGGTAAGCTGTGCAGTGGCTTTGAAGCAGCACTCTCTGAAACCATGCCTGGAGGCTGACAGCAGGCATTTTGAAGCACATCTTCTGGTAATTGAAAAACCCACAATTTTGAGGGAGTGTGGAGGGAAAAAAGTTTCCTTGAAGCTTGGAAAGTGTTGAATTCTATAGGGAAGTTACATATTTAAAGCCTGTTTTGAGGTAACAGGCAGAAAAAAAATTGACATTGAGGATAAAAAATTATCTGGAGGAAGAAAAGAACAGACAATCAGTAGTGGAGAAATCCTTATGAAAGGTCATTTATTAGAGAGAGAGAAGAGCTGAGATCAGAATTGTGATCTTAACAAGATCCATTCCAGGGTGATATTTCTTAATGGAAAACTTCTGACAGATCACAAGGGGAAACAGTCTGAAAACTCAGCTTCCCAAAGGCCCTCATGTGATTTTAATTTGAGAGCATGGACAGTGCTGAACTCAAATGGCAGGACATCTGCTGACTAAAGCCTAAGAGTGTGCTTTCAATTGACAGTCATTTCTCAGCTGTGATGAATTTCTCCATAGTTTGCAACATTTCTGTTAACTGCTTCTGCTCCATTCTCTAAATACACGTGTTAATGGAAAGTCTGGGGGAAAATTTCCTTTACTACAGGTGTCTGTTTTTCACTAGATAGTTTCGATTTTTCCATGATCTCACAGCCAGGTTATCAGTTTTGTGAAGCAATGTCTTGGTCCTGTTAACTTACACACAACATGCTTCACATTTCTGTGACAAATTTGATATTTCCTTAAATTACGTACAGAAAAAAACCCAACAAACTCTGACAGGTGAACGGGCAGTTAAATTTTATTCTGTATTTTGTTTCCAAAAGTATGAAGTAGGCTTTAACACTCTTGTCAGCATTTTGCTTGTGCCTTAGTCCAGGCATATGCATTTGCATACATTATATGCTGCTGTATTCTATGCTGTGGATGACATATGCATTTGCTAAAATGTGTGATAAAATTATGAAGCATGCTGGCTATATGTGCTAGCAGCATCTATAAATTACTAGATGTCTCTATTTCCAGCAACATGCTGATGTGATCAACAGTTTCTATTCCATACGATGGTGGTAGTTGCAACTTAAAGAAATCCATCATTAATCTTTAATTTTGTCACCTTCTGATGTGCTTAAAACTGAGCAACTGCAGCACACCCGCTCACTGCAAACCTGGGCAATCTAAGACTTCCACCAACAGCTGTTTTGGCTCTGCAGACCTCTGGTTCTTGTATGGACCTCTCACTCTCTCCCTTCCTGCCACTGCACTCTTGTTTTCATTATTTTGATACCAGATGCCTACAGAAATGACAATTCACAAAAGTATCATTTAACAAGAGAAACAGCCAGTGTGTGCCTGTGAATCAAACGGATCTTATTTGCACTGGTGAAAGTCAAAGATATGCCACTAAGTTAGGGCAGAAAGGGGGAATATAGAAAGCGATGGGAGAATCCCGCTCAGATTTTGCATGCTGAACAGCCAGAAACTGGTAACTATCAGGGATTGTAAATTTTCTGGGACACTTAATTAAGACCAAGCCTGAATAAAATTCATTAAAAAAATACAACAAAAAGCCCAAGCACTCCTTCTCAACCTCCTCCCTCGACTTCCCTCCCCCCTCTAAATAAGGAAAGGAAAAAGCGAATGAAAAAGAATAGTGATTGCTGTCCAAGATGGGCAATCTTGCTGTCTTCTGGAAACAGAGTTTGATATGTGGCACTAAGTAGCTTCTGAACTAAATGTTGGGACTGGTTCTGAGTCTTGTACACACATCTGTGTCTTACCAGTACATCCTAACTTTCCACAAGGACAAAAGCAGCTTTACTAAATTTGGCAAAAGTTTGCCTGTCTTGTAGTCAGGAACACATAATACCTGGTAGGAAGAAGTACACCCAGGATTTGCTTAGTGCTTCAGGGAATTACTGCAACATAAATCAAACAGGGCAGTTTTGGCAAAATGTTCTTACAAAGACCCAGAAAAATTACTACAGTAGTGCTAGTGGGATGGTGTAACTCAGACAAATCTTTTGCACATTTTTGGTTTATGATTTTTGTCATGATATGTTATCAACTTACTTATTATTAAGTATAATATTATATTTTTGCTGCCTAAACATTTCAAACAGAAAAAATAAAGAAAATACAAGGCTGTATTTATCAGATTTCTTACATCGACCACAATCAAAGCATTTGGCCTAATTTATTCTAAACCATCAACATATAAGAAAGCATCTGTATACCAGCTGGCTCAGTAGCTGCCCAAACTAATCAGAATGACCCCAGTTGGAACAGGCTGATCTCCATCAAGTTGAAGAGTCAATTCCTCCTGTGCATACAGATTCTGCAGTGGTTTTGAACTACAACCTAGAAACCCATCTTCTATCTTCAGTGCTGTATTAGTTCCATATATTATCAAGGAATGTTGCTGCTTTTCCTTCTTTTTAAATCTACCTTTTCAGGCACAATAAAATTGTCTTGCTTTCTTGTTGGGAAAGCCATGTCCCTGTAATATATTCCTCTGTGGAGGGGGAAAAAAAGCACCTAACCCTGTCCTTTACTTGCTAGTGCTACAATATATAGGTTTTTTAATTATAGTAATAAACACGACACTAGTGGCAAGGGAGAGAGAGCTTTCACAGCATCTGCGTTGAAATTTATAACAGTTGTGTTTTGTTCTGTCTAACTGCTCTTTGAGTAGCAGAGGAGGTTTGCATTCCAGGTGTGAGTTATTTTCTTCTTGACATAGAAAGGAATGGAAATGAGAACAGGACAATGTCCACCTTTGTGCTAACATATAAATCCTTACTTTCTCGTACAGTGATAATAAATGGGAAATTAGTGACTGGTATAAACAGTTTTATGTATGTTTAAGACTAACTTCAGCTACTTTTTAGACACCTTCTTCATAGTAGATGCTTCCAGAGACTAATCCAATTACTCACATTTGTGAATACTTACAGTCTTAAAGACATGTTAGCACACAGACCTTTATCCTAATGAAGCTGACCAAACATTTTATTAGGTTCTGAAGACTGATATAGTTATGAGTATCTTTATAACTCCCTCTTCCCCCCACTGCACATGTGACTGAATGTTTTGCAATAGTAAGTGATCTCAAAAGTCTCAGAGTCACAACTTCCTTTTGTACATGTGAAGTGTTAAAAAATTGCATATTAGCCTTCCAATTCCTTTAGACACTTCTCTCAGCGGAAAAAAAATTGCAAAACTGATTGAACAAAAACCTGCAAATCAGGATTATGATATTTCCAATCCATTTCAGAGAGGCAACTCTTATTTCACAAGGTATAGAAGACAGGAGAGGCCCACAGTGTGCTCATTTCAGTAACAATAATGATGTGGTAATTGTGCAATATGTAAGATTGTCATATGTAGACCACTTAAGTTTGGTTTGTAGTGGGTTTCTTTAATATTTTTATTTTAGGTTTTGTGGGGTTTGTTTTTTATATGGGAGGACTAGAAAAAGAGAAGGAAAGAAGGCCAGAGGAGAGGAAGAGAAGAGGGAGAAGTGAAGGTAGAAAGGAAGGGGGAGGAAGGGAAGGAAAGAGACAAGGAAGGAGAAAAGAAGAGAAGGAAAGGGAAGTCAAAGCTGGTTTCACAGAATATGTCATGATTCAAACAATGGCTACTTTTACTAACTGGAAACACACTGCAACAGTTAAAAGAATTGTGCAATGGGAGATTCAAGCAAGATAAGTAACTCAAAATGCAGAATACGAAACCAGAAGAAAGTGCAGTATTAAAACCTGTTGGCTTCAACTGGACATGAAGTGATCTTTTACATTTGTTCTTTCAGCTAATCCTGACTCCCCAAAGATTCAGTACACTGTGCTGGAGAGAAGTTCAGCCACTTAGTGACTTAATGCTGAATCCTACAGTATGTTGTCATGGTTAGAAAATCTTCACTAGTGGAAAATGTTTCTAAACAAGGGCAACTCCTTTTTTATTTATTGTTTGAATTTAATCATATGGTTTCCTGCCTTGCACATCTGGTCTTAGATAGATCTGGAAATGATAGCTTTTTACATTGTTAACCCCACCCTATAGTGTTAGTAAGGACTTGATCCAAATCCCAGTTGGAGTCTTTTCTACTGACTACAGTGGAATCGGATGAAGCCTCCAATGAATTGCTGTCTCCAGTGAACTGGAGATCAGGAAGAAAAGATTTGGGGAAAAAAATCTGTGTTTTCCTGTGTTGGTAAAAAAACCAGACAGACTTTAATTGAAGCACCAGTACTAGTACTACTGTGTCACAGAGATCTTCATTTGTGCCTTGGTATTCCTTAACCTTTGTTGGTGTACTGAGATTCTCAGTTGCTGTTAAAATATGATTAATTTTAGATATAAACAACAGACTTGATGTTTTTATTATGTGTCATTCCTTGTTTAACTTGTTTGTCTCATCCACAGATTTTATAAATGTATTCCCCTTCAAAAGCCATGCCATAGTTAAGCGAAAATAAAGCTTATGTTTCTTGATTCTACCAGTTGTATAACATTTCCTTAATAATATATTTTTTAACTGAGAATACATTTGTATCAAAACCCCAAGTCAGTTATACTCACTGAGAAGAAGAGTGAGAGCTGGAGGAATGACTACAATTTCTATTTGTTCCTGTGCCATAATGCCACTTTTTACAAGTAAGAAGGAATCTACTTTTAGGAACACAAACAGTATGAACAGCATCCCACTGTGGTAAGGACTCAGATTTGTTTGGCTTTTTGGGTAGTTTCTTTTCTTACAGCCAGTATTCAGGGTTGAGGAAAGTAATGGGGCAAGAAAGTGTTGCAATCCTCTGGAATTTTGCTCATGAAGAGCAGGTACAAGCAATGTCTCTGAATGAATGTGGGATATGAGACAACAAGCATGAGGTTAGCCTTATTCCCCAGTCGCTAAAACTGAAAGAAAAAAAGAGGGGAAAAAAAAGTCCCATTTTCTTGAGCAATAATTTGACCCTGTTTCAAAGAAAAAATCTATATATCTATATTCCAAAGAACACATATGTCCCATTTGTAAACCATACAGCATGGCTGTGTCTGGTACTATGGAGCAAACATTATTTTCATGTTTACCTGGGCTATAGTTCAACAAGACACAAAATTTGGCTTTGAGGCTCTTTCTATCAGATCCAGAACCCCATGGCCACATGCCACAAAGCACTGATGTCGTATAAACTCATTTTGCTGGTTCAGATTTGTTCAAAACATTTTGAAAGATTAAGCAGGGGGCTGTGCAGTGGACCAGAGCGCATCTGTTCTCACACAGCCAGTATAAATCTGCCATAAAAGCACAAAATGCCAACTAAGGCAGTTCTAGCTAGTTTTGCTTGCACATGTTCTGGTGTTTGTGTGTGAAGTGCACTAGAATTGATAGCAGGAATCAGGGATTGCAGCATTATAAGAGTGAGTGGGCTGCTCACTATATCATGGCACAGTTATCTCTGAACAGCTTTGCTTCTTCGTCACCACCACCAAGTTACTATCTTTACAGGGGACTAGTCTGTCCCCTGTAAACACCCCATACATTCAAAGTGGATAAGAAATGGGATAGGCACTTCATAATGACATTTGACCAAGCTCTCCCCAAAGACATAGTAAGAAAATGACAGCCCTAAGACTTCTGAGGTTTGTGACTTCACTAATTTGCTTATTTGAAATTTTAGGAGTGCCTATCACTTGATCCCAACAGCTGTAAATATTTTAAATAATTCATATACTTCTTTATCCTTGTCCACATAAAAAAATTCATTATCATCATTTCATGCATATCCACTCTCCTGTTATCTATATCTTGAATTGAAGGGTACAATTCTCTTCTACATTAAAAAGATCATAAATAAAGGATACTTTCCAAAACTCACTAAATCACTGATTATCTTCTTACGGACGTCAGTGAGCTTATAGCTGCCTTGGGCAGCCAGTGAAGAGAGCAGAGTATTCAATGCCTTCAAGTACAGATCTTAAATAGAATGACCATTCAGAAATATAACCTCAATCAACAGTGTCTGTGAGTGTACAGTACAGGGAGAGATGACTTTAGCTGCATGAGATTTGTTTGTTTTGCTGAGCTTTTTCTTTTTTCCTTTTTGAAAACTCTTCAGCTTTAAACTCAATTTCAGGAATCCAGAAATGTTGTTTAGCTGTTTCTGTAACAGTACCAAATACTTCACAGAAACTACTGCCTCATATTTATACCAGTAAAATATTTCACCCGGGGCTAAGCAGGAAAAATATGCTGTAGTTCTGGTGATTCAAGCTAGGACTTCATAGCTACACATCATTAACACTATAAAATGATCTGTTTCATTTATTTTTTCATTTGTAGTTTTCTCGTATCTCCTTTGTTAGATCTCCAGAGATTTTTCTTTTTATTCCCTTGTATTTTTAAAACCGAGAAAAGATTATTTTGTAATTATTACATAGTCACCAGAATACAAGTTTTAGTACTGTCAAAAGTGAAAAAGCTAAAGTGAAGGTTTTTTGTGTGTTGTTTTTTTTTTCTTGTGCTTATCTCAGTTTATTCTCTGGCAATTTTTTCAGAGTTATTTAAAAAAAAAAATTACAAATAATTCCTGAGCTGAAAACAACATGACTGCTGTGGAGAAAAACTAAGCAAGCCTTGATATTTTACTGGGTTTCCTTTATTTTTACAATTCACACTCATATTTACAACATATAGTGCTATGTCACAGGGAAAGCAATCCAGAAATTCTTATTGCAGCTCTAAAACAAGGAGTAATATACACATGACATTGTTTCTACAACAGTAAGAGTCATAATTTATTTATTCAGGAAGAGTATTGCTCTCATGTGTAACTACTATTTTGGGACAAGTTGATAATGTTCTGAGATGCACAGTGTGGTGCTCTCTGTCTTCTGCCTTACTGACTTGATTTGCTTGTATATCTCTGGAGCACACTACATGTGTCCACAGCAGAAATTACAAGTTAGATTAGCAGGTAAATTGAGGTTCTTCAATACATTTTATCCAGCAAAAAACCTCATCTGAGGTACTTCAACCCCCATGTAAAGAATTGCCCTACATTCTTATTCTCTTTGAAGAGAAGAAAATAGTTTTCTACATATTTTTTCCTGTGTAAGTTATGGAGATTTTCTTATCTGCTTTCATATTCTGTTAAAAGTTTTCCATTATCATTTCCCTTGTGTTCTTCACCAAGGAAATTCTTGGAACCAGTGATTTTAAGTGATTGGTTTAGTTTCACAGTTCTACTGATGGTGCAGAAGTCTGTTCTTTGTTGAATACCTGAAATGCAAAGATCCATATAACATCACTGTCTTTGCAAAGAATTTTTTTTTTACTGTTACAATGTTAGCTGCATTATCTCCTCTTCGAATATTTGTTCCCTTGAGCATTGATCTTAACGCATCACAAACCTCTCTGTGTGGAAGTTGCACTATGTAAATAGGAGTTGAAGGAGAGTCCTATAAGGAAATCATCCAGTGTGGTCAAATTTGCCAAAGTAACTTTCAAAAGCCTGAACTATTACCACTTTACAGTTTAGGAGCCAGATACTTTCTTTGAAAAGACCTATTGGAGCTCTTGTGTAGTTACTTTGAACATGTTTATCTTTCGTGCTCATTTTATGTGAACAGAAATCCACTCATTAACTCTGGTTGTTGTTTCATAATGGCTTTGGAGACAAAAACTATGTAAGTCCCTCTCTTTCCCACCTCCAGATGCTTGCTCCCATTTTCCTATCACACCCTTCCAGCTAATCAAACCAATGCATCAGTTTGTATGGCTGCAATTTGGATTATTTAAATGATCCAGGTTAAAAATAACTTCAGTGTGAATAAAGAAGTGTTTCAAACTTACTTTGGTGATGAAGCCAGACTATCATGAAAATAGGTCTTTTGTGCACAATAGCTTGATCTTTATGCCTTCCACAGAGGCCAGATGAAGTCCAGCGTGTTTCTGAATGACTTTTTTCTGGTTAAAGAAATACATCAATAGTTCACTTTTTCAAGACTCTGAAGTTTAATTTCCTCAAAGTCTTGGAAAGAAAAACAAAAACCTTGTGGAGAAATAATTTACTTCACAGTTATATCAGTGACCGCATCAGAGTTAGTAGAATCATGAAGAATAAAAATGTATCCACCTTTCTTGAAAGGATTGCTAATTGTCTACAAGCCCTCCATAAATCATGATCAGAAAAAGATCCATTAGTGAATAAACTGAGAAACAAACATGCAGGGTAGGCTGTCTTTCTATATATGCCAGAGTGAACATGCCCTTTGGGACACATAGTGCTGAAGCTTCAGTGACTGCAAGTGGTATGATGAGGCTGGTAACCAGTATCTTGGTTAGCATGGCTGAGACTGTATAGGCCAAGAAGGCAGACAACAGAACTGTTACCCAGCACCCAGGACATTCGAAGCATGATTAGGGACGGTATGCTGTTGTTTTGGTTCTTGAAAAGGCTAAAGTTGAAAAATCAGTGCTAGAAACCTTTGTGTACTTCTACACTGGCTGAAAAACAGGGAGCGATGGGTCTTGATCATTGTGTTCCTTGAGTCTGCAATCTGCTGCTTGGATTCTGCCGTATGACTGATTTTATGCATGTTACATGCAGCACATGCTGCTTCTGTGTAGTAATTCAGAGAAAGCCAGGCAAACTGAATAAACATTTTTTCCTTATGACTTCATATTAGCTAAAAGCCTGTGACATACAGAACTGCATGTTATTACAAGCACTGCTTCTGAGTACTGACCTCTCCCTCTCTCCAGAGGCAATAAAAGTTTTAGCTGGAAACCTGGGCTTCAAATGTCTCCTAATCTGATTTTTTTTTCTCAAAACAATGCAGGAAATTATGTCTGTTTGTAGTATATTAGAATTGCTATGTTAATTGCATGGGGATTTTTTTCATATCAGCAACTGTATGTTGCTCAACATTTAGGTTAGGATCTAGAAACAGTGGCTGCAAATACTCCTCATAACAGCAAACATTTTGACAATGTTTAAGTGCTTTTTAGATAACAATTATGTTTAATTTTTATTTTGTTTATACTGTCAAAAATTGATAGTAACAGGAAACAGATAAAGTAATAAAACATGCCTTTGTTATATAGACAAGAAAGAAAGAATGTTATAGTTTTATTATCTAGTCTTTCAAAGACAAGCCTAATACTGTTTGCAATCAGAAACATTTCTCATCAGTATCTTTGCAGTGAGATTAAAAAAATTGTGATGCTCAAATTGAAAGACCACAAATCAGATTGCATAAAAGTTCCAGTGCTAAAAAGCAGTTGCGGTACTACAGCCTAAAAGAAAATTATATTCTTGGATTCACAAAGCTTATGTGGACTTTTTGTTTTCTTACTTTTTCTTATACATACATAAAAACTAGTTTTCATCAACAATGGTTAAAGAAATGATCAGATGGTTAAGCTTCTACAGTCTCATGGATAAAGACAGAAAAGATTTTATTCCCATTTTCTCCCTTGCTGGCCCAAGTATAGAGCTACTCTTCCTGATCTCTGCAGTTACGTATGTATAGTTTTATACACAACTTCTCAGTTATTGAAGTTATGGAGACTCAAATCAGTGTATGGGTATGATAGAGGAGAAATATAGATGATTAACTACTAAATCACTAAAAGTGCAATGTGAGAATTGGTTGTAAAAACATTCAATAAATCTTATGAGTCAGGAACGAGAAAAAAAAAAACAACATGGAATTGCCTTTTTGACAAAGAGTAAATGTATTGACTAATTTATAGCTGCAAGAAATTATGAAAGCCTTGACATCTTTCCATGAGATTCAACACAGAAAACATCTTTCTAAACCAAATCCATACTGTTAAGAATATAGGCTGTAAAATCCAGATAGCTTTTTATTTAACTTTATATGACTAGGGAGCATTAATTGTATAATATGGGGCCAAAAGTTAATTTAGCAAAGAGTGGAGATCTATAAAGATCTAAGAAAGTGACATTCAGTGCTCCAATACATTGCCATAGGCTGTATCTTCATGTTAAAAAATAAAAATTTCCTTGTATACCTAACTATTTTGAACTCATATGTAGTTTTTGGTTCTTCTGCACCTAGCCTGCTAACAGTAGACTATGCAATCTGTGGGAAAGTGGCTCTTATGAATTGTACCTTTATTAGCTTTCATAAGTTATGTCACTGACCCAGCCATAGGTTAAGTCCATTTTTGCCCTGAGTTTTGCTAAAATGTCCTTAGAATGATAGAATAGAATCATAGAACCATTATGATTGTAAAAGACCTTTAAGATCATTGAGTCCAACCACTAATCTAATGCTACCAGTCCCATCACTAAACTAAACCATATCCCTCACACCTTATCTGTGCATCTTTTAAATGTCTCTAGGGATATTGACTCCATCACCTCATTAGGCAGCCCATTACAGTGCTTAACAATCCTCTTGGTGAAAAAGTTCTTCCCAAAGTCCAATCTAAATGTCCCCTGGGGCAACTTGAGGCCATTTCCTCTTGTTCTATCATTCATTACTGGAGAGAAGAAACTGACTCCCACCTTATGACAGTTGTGGAGTGATCATGTCTCCTTTCAGCCTCCTCTTCTCCAGGATAAACATCCCCAGCTCCCCTAGCTGCTTCTCATCAGACTTCTTCTCTAGACCCTTCATGATCTTTGTTGCCCATCTCTGAACAGTCTTCAGCTCCTCAATGTCCCTCTTGTAGTTAGGGGCCCAGAACTGAACACAGTATTCAAGGTGTGGCCTCATCAGGACCACGTACAAGGGAACAATTACTCCCTTGGCCCTGCTGGTCACATTATTTCTGATACAAGCCAGGATGCCATTGGCCTTCTTGGCACACTGCTGGCTCGTCTTCAGGCAGCTGTCAATTAACACCACAGATCCTTTTCTGCTGGACAGCTTTCTAGCCACTCTGCTCCAGGCAGAACCTGGCACTTGACCTTGTTGAACCTCATACAGTTAGTCTCAGTCCGTTGATACAGCCTGTCCAAGTCACTCTGAAGGGCCTTCCTGCTCTTCAATAGATCTACACATACACCCAGTTTGGTGTCATCAGCAAACTTACTGAGAGTGCGCTCAATCCTCTTATCCGGATCACTGATAAAGATGTTAAACAAAACAGGCCTGAACACTGAGCACTGGGGAACACCACTGGTTACCAGTTACAAACTGTATTTAATTCTATTCACCACCACTCTCTGAGTCCAGCCATCCAGCCAGTCTTCCATTCATCTCAGAGTAGGTCCATCCAAGCCATGGGCAGCCAATTTCTCCAGGAGGATGTTGTGGGAGACTGTGTTGAAGGCCTTACTAAAGTGCAAGAAGTCTACATCCACAGCCTTTCCCTTGTGCACTAAGCAGTTCATCCTGTCATATAAGGAGATTAGACTGGTTAAACAGGACCTATCCTTCATAAAGCCATATTGACTGGGCCTTAGCCCTTGATTGTCCTGTACCTGCACAACAGCACTGAGGATGATCTGCTTCATAACCTTTCCCAACATCGAGGTCAGGCTGACAGTGAGTACAGAGCACAGCTGGAGCAGGGGCATGATGAGGCCACTGCCTAACTAACATCAGTAGTCCATCCTCTCCCCTCTTTTAATGCCAGGAACTCGAGATCTTCCACTGCCAGAATCATAGTAAAACTATCTCCTCGATATTTGCAACATGCATGCATCAACATTGTAATGAGACATTACTGCTTTGGTCTGCATTAGTAACACTATTTGTTCTTATAGCAGAATTAGCAAGAAGTCTGAGTCTGGATGAACAGCATGGTTCATCACATAAATTACAATATCCGACTCCAAGAAATCCCAACAAAATGCCTAACAAAATGTAAGAAGAATATACAACAGATGTTCAGATATCACTAAGTAGTTCCTCAGGATAATAGATCTCATGGCCAGAATGACCTGTCTGGCTGTCAACTTCTCCCTCTTCTTAAATTCTGCCTGGCATTTCTAATTGTACTCTACTACATCTCTGAATGCATAGCAATCATGACAACATCAGCCATTCTCAGCAATGCCACCCAAGAGTATCTGACATATCACCTTCCTGTCTCTGAAGAGGATATAACTGCTGAATCTCTACACTAAAGTTGGTTTGGTTTTTTTTTTAATGGCAGCTATTATAATTTGAGCTCTATCCCTGATGTCGTTTAAAAGGCCTAGAGCAGACAGATACTTTATGTGTTTAACAAACTTTTTAATTTACCAAGTTAATTTTAAATCTAATTTATAGGAGATATAAATGAAGTATTGCATGCAAGAGACTAATAAAATCTCTTAATTCATTTTCCAAATGAAAATATTTTCTCCAAAATATTCTTCAGTGCAAACAGATGACTCTAGATGAAAATACGTTTCTGTGTATACAGATACCCAGCACCTTCCTTTGGAGTGCTGCTCCACAATGTACTGGCCACAATGCAGATTCTGTAAGCCTTCCACAAAAATATTTTACTCATAAAGGATTCATACAGTTTCATGCCTAAGCAGTTTCATTTTAAAAAATGCAGTTTCTCTAACATAAAATGTTAATGATTTGGAGCGAATAATCACACCCAAAACTACATTCAAAGTCTATGTCTTGTGAAAAGTTTGGAAATTCAGGTGTTACATGCAAGTACTTTTTAAAAGTTTCTTTAACAATAGATTTGAACTTAAAAATATTTAGGGAAGCAATGTCTGATTGGAAAGTCTTTTCTTTCTAGATCCTCCTGTCCTCCTCTGGTTATACAGTCCACATGAAAACTATCTTTTTAAAATGTTTTTCATACATGGGCTGCAGTTTTAGTTTATAATAATAGATAACTGCAAAGATATAGAAGCTAAAATCCGCAATCATTCTTTGTCTACCTCTGTGTTATACTAGGTTTTTTAAAACTAGGTTTTAAAATCATATCATCATCAGATAAAGAAAATAAACCCAAGATAGTTATCTGAAATCCGCATAGAAAGCCCTACACTTGTCTGAAAAGGCCTCACAGTTTGGTGCAGATGTCTCAGGATGAAATGATTAATTGCAGAATCACATGCAAAAATAGATTACAAGCAAATATCCTGATAGTTTACCCAAAAAGGCCTGCTCCCCAGGGAAATAATTTTCTCTGTTCGTTGTCACTTCATATTACCCATCTATCATCAATTTCAGCTATTTACTTGGTGCCAAGTCTATTTTCAAGTTTCCACATTCCTTCTATGTCATTTTATCTTTCTCCTGTAATGTGCTGGCTCTCCATCTGCTAGGTCAAATGTAAAGTGTGTTTGGGATCTTGAGAGGGTGTGTTGGTTTCTTGGGAGTTTTTTTAACCCATATTTTTTGCTTTTTATGATTGCACAGCTGCTCCATTAGTTCACCCAAGAAAAGCTGATGTTATACAACAAGAGTGTGGAGAAGCATCTGTGTAGAAGCAACTGTGCAGTCCTTACAGCCTCTTAGGTGGGTTGGTATTAAATAATGATACCTTCTTGGGGTGCTAATTCATCCCTGTTTATTTATTTAAAGTAAGATTCAAGTGTTGTTTCTTTTTTTCCATTAAAAAGGAATACTTTTTTTTTCTTACAGTTTCTGAGAACCTCTGGCCAAAATTCTGTTCCAGCTCACTGTCATATAAATCTGTAATTTTTCTACTGAGTTAAAACAAAATGTGTACTTTCTGCTCTGCTCTCCTTGGGAAGTTCCTTTGCAAAATCCTGTGTTATATTATTATGACTGGTGCACCATTTTCTGGGAGAGTAATCCATGTTGTGCTTGCTGCAGCAGAAGCACAATGTAAAATTACTTTTTAAACGGCACATCCAGAACTGAGGTTACATCTAATTCCCTGACCAGCTTTACTCATTTCAGAAAGTTCTTCAAGGGCTTTTTCATGTGAAATTGGAGAACACAACACATTTCCCTTTCCCTGTGTGCTGCCTTTACTATTTCTGTGCTCTTCTTTCTCCTTTCACAAGAAAATAGGTCTAGTTCAACCAAAACTGGCAGTACTAAAATAATGTCAAAAAGATGTCCTGGTCCAGTTGCACTTGAAGAAAAGGTTTTCCATAGCTCACATAAGTGCCAAGGCATGCATCTAAATTTTATATTCTTACCACAGCTAAGGCTTTACTATAGATTCTTTATAGGTTCAGTCATCACTCTCCGTAATCTTGGTTGACAGAAAGTACATAAGTGAATAAAGCATTGACAAACAAGACTGCTGAATGAGAGAAAAAGCTTTATTTTGATTGGTTTTATTTATTTGTTTTCCCTCTAGTAAATTCAACTTCTTATTAGCCTTATTCAGTCCAGTTTCTTTTAAAAACAGAATTATACCCCATTAATTAATGTTCCCTTTATGAAAATGAACTGAGACTCAGGGCAAAGTAAGTTGTTAAGACCAAGTGATTGTATCATAAAATCAGCTGTTAAAAGTTACAAAAAAACAAAATCAATTGGTGCTTTATCACTTCTATGCCCATGTCCTTTTGTTTGATCATTGGCTTGGTAATTCCTTTCTTCTAATGACTTTGTTCTTCCATTTTATTGTGTATATATTTATAATATATAGCAAGTATTCATTAATAACACTTTAATATTTCTTTTTAAATAATATTATTGACACCTGAGCTTTAGTAAAATAGATTTCTCTCAGGTCTTTTATATCCAGAAAGAATAGATCCTCTTAATTTTATTTAGCTAATTCAAAATTTTACTGGATTTGTTCCCTGCAATGCTCCATATAAACGCTGCTTCTGATACAAACTCTTATTTCCCTTCTTTTATCTTGGATTAAAAAAAAAACAAACAAAAAACCAACAAAAATCAGACATAACAAAGAACCTACAACAGAAACATTTTAAGAAGAAATCTCACAGAATTGGAAACATGGGAAGGCTTGAGTGCTTCCCAGGCAAAGACCAGTCATCTTCACTTCTTAAAATTTGGATAATTGTCTTCTGGAGGTGGAGTCAATAAGAAATGAAAGCAAATACCAGCATTATCTAGTTTCACAATATTTATATTTAGCAGAAAAGATCAGATATATACTGACTATCTCAAAAGAGTAAGTTTCTGAAATGGAATGCCTCTCTATCCATGCAGGGGAAAAATGAATCCAGACCTTTTCCATCTTTGCCAAGAGTGTCTTTCACTGATCCTGACACATTTTCTTTGCTCTCTTCTGCACCAATTGGGTGAGGGTTGTTTTAAAATCGCATAGTAATTTCTTTCTAAGCCCACTTCCTGCTGGCTTTTTAAAAGATATACATTTGGCAGTTGTGTTGTGACATTTTGTTATTATTACCATTTGGAGGAAAAGAAACAAAATTCAAGTACTTTCCTCGATGAAACTTAAGCAATTATGATGTTTTCATTATTGTTTCCACTGACAGCAATACCATAACATTTTAACTGTACTATACAATTCTGGCTCAATGTTTCTCACCAACATCAGTAAAAATGTACTACTGTCCCACAGGATTTTTTTTTAATCCTTATGGCATTAACATTCAATTTTGTGGCTTGGCAAAACAAATTATAAGATGTTGGCTTCAGTAACAAGCAGCTGAGATCATGCTGCCCATGTCCCTAGCTAAGCATAGTGCTTGCCTTTGCCTCTTTCCTTCTTTCCAGGACCCCAAGGGAAGCAGTTAAATCTGTGATGATAACACAGTCATAGCTATACCAGCATAACTCTAGCTGCAGCACTCAGGAAAGGTGCTGAGAAGGAAACAGGTTGTCTTCACATTGGCAACTTTACCCTTTTATCTGGGATAGCCTCTTCACCCAGAACCAGAGAAACATAAAGCCTTGATTTTCCGACCTCTACCTGTCTAAGGAACTGCCTGCTTTCTTTCTGCTTCACTGCAAATACATAACTATTGGAAGATGGATCCGTAAATCTAAGTAAACATAACTGGTTTGAGGAGGTTTTTATTATTTCCTTAAACTGAATAAGAGTAACAAGGGTTATTGTGAACTGTGCTTTTAATATATTTTTTTGCTATGCCAATTACACTTCTATAAACAAGTTGCCTTCATTGCCCCATCATTCACAGTTGTCCTTTTGCTCTACAACTTGTCTTAATTTAGATCACAAGTGTCCCTAGTCTCTCAGATAAATCCTCAACTAGCTGATTTTAATGAAAAAAAGCCACATTCTATTTTCAAAAGCAATCAGGAGCAATTAACTAACAAATCCTATTGCTTGAGCTTGTTCTCTCAGTTCTAGTCCTTGATACCATCACCTGGTTCTTACTTTCATTTTTTTTATCTGTGTGTCCTTATGGGGAACTTGTTTCATGATTGTCTTTTTTGTCTTCTTCACTCATCACATTTTCCCTACTGCCTATCTCTACATTCAGAGCATTGTGATCACTTATTTGAATTTCTAACCACAGTAAAACTTGTCCATCCAAATTAATCTGGATGCTTTTAAACAACTGCAACTCATAATGATAAACAACATTAATTAAGCCATAAAGCTATACTAGAAACCTACTACCCAAAGAAATTCAAATACTGTGAGCATTGACTTCCACCTCTCTAAATGTCATAGCCACATTTTTTCTTTTTTCTTTCTATTTTTTCTTTCTTTTCTCATTTAATTTTTTTTCCTCTCACTGTTATTTAATGGAGAGAATATTAAATGCAAAATACTAATTTATTTGTCATACTCTACTTGGCTCATTGTACAAAAACACTTCAGCTGTTTGATATCTTCCATCCATCATTTGGACAGTGAGGAATAACCCCTCAACCCCTAAAGTGGCTGTTGCTCCGTGCAACTGGAATTCACAATGTAACAAATGTTCATTGTCTCAGCTTGCCCTGATCCAGTTTGCAATATGCCAACACTTTCTGATATATTTATCAAGTGAATATCAGAGGCAATTGATGCTTAACAAAAGGAAAGAGGAATATGCAAGTTTTTACATCTGATTTATTAAATCAAATGATCCACAAAAAAAAAAAATCAGTCCCAATAGCATGTGGGACGTGAGCTGATTCAACCCTTACCAAAAGGAGAAAACTGCTCTTTAGTCCCTTCTCCTTAACCAGCCAAGTACAACTGCATTAATTTAGGCAAATGTGAAGTTCAAAGTAGAGCTTCAGTAATGCTCTATAGCTTGAGTAAAACTCATTTTTGTTCTGACAGCCAAACTACAGAAGATCCACTGTGAGCAGTGAGTTTTCAAGGTCTGTTCTTTCAATGTCAAGAAACACAAACATCAGGACAGACTGAATACTAATTTGAAATTTGTGGCCACCATCAATTCAGAGCTGAGTTTACAGTACCTATTTTAATGTATAAATACAAAGTCAAGTTTGTCAGGAATGAAAAAAACCCACCACTACGGTAAGTTTGAGGCAAATGGAGGAGTGACCTAAACTTTCATATGTGTCAGGTATTCATTTTCTTTTTAAATTCCTTTGTGATCCTCTCTCATCTTTATTTCTCTAAAATTTGAAGATGAAGGAGCCATATAAATTCATTTAAATGTGTTCTTTATTTTTGCCATGCTGGTCCAGAATTCACGTAGCAACCCTAGGAATTTATGTTGACATTTCACAATCACTCTCAATTCATTCTTCACAAACTGTAAAAACATCTTTTCCTCTGGACTGTTGGTATCAAACCTGAAAATTATGTATACAAATATTTTTTTACAAGACAATTTGCATTAGAACTTTTTTTTGAGATATCCTGGAGAAAAAAATAACAGAGCAGAGTCCACTGAAACATGGACTGTTGAAGCAGCAGAGAGAAAGAAGAGTGAGACAACAGCGAAAGTAGATAGTATACAGTACATAAGCCAAAATCATTATTTTTTAGCCTATAACTCAGGAAGAAGACAAAGAAATGAACTAAATAAGTGGTTTATGACTAGTAGTCTACCCAGGTCAAGAGGTAATTGAATATGTGCTTATGCAATAAATGTTGTATTTATCAATTTTGTGTAGGTAGAAGATATTTTTCTCCTTTATTTTCCCCTTCCAGCAGAAAAATTGAATAATCACAAGCAAATCATTGTTACTGAGTCTATTATCTCTTCTGTATATTTATAAACTTGTTATTCTGATCTTCACAGTGCTATTTATTACTTAGTATAACATGATCCATACTCAGGGAAACATTTGTACATAACTGGCAAACCTCATCCACCTAAAGCTGTTTCCAATGTAAATAAAGAAAATATTATATTAAAGGTGCATTTGTTTTTAATTTCTTTCAAAAATACCCAAAGATTAAATTTTAAATCACTCTGTTTATCTTCTATTTGTTAGTTTATAACAAAAGGTATTTTCAAATACTTTTACAATGAAAAAATCACCCTGGAGATAAGAGATTCTACATGCCACAGCAGAAAGGACAATGAGATTAATTTTAACTGTAGACTTAGGAGTGAAACTCTGAAAAAACTTTTTCTTTTAAAAACTGGGTTAATATATCAAAATTTGATTGTAATGGCATACAAATGTATCATATGAATTAGTTCCACTACCTGGGAAAATGTCCAAAAGTTTATTATCAGGAAAGCAAATTCTTTCCTAGACCAACTCACACCTCAAGGGAAATGTTATTCAGAGATCATCTACATAAATACCATCTCAAGAGCTCCTTGAATCCTATCTGTAAAAAGGTATTTTTCTGTGGCATTCATCCATCTCTCAAAAATCAATACTGTAACCAGATTATCTACTAGCAAGAGTAAAATTAAAGGGGTTTACCTATTTTCTGATTAAATCAGACAAGGTCAGACAGTCAAGGAGTAAGAATCAACAACCATTTTAACCACAAACTCCCCAAATTTTGCTCTTTTGATGCTTATATTTTGATGTGTCAATGACAATAACCATTCTATGCTTAAGATAATTCAACATATTTTTCTTGCTGTCTCAAATTTTTTAAACAATTGATTATGTTAGGATGGCTTTTAATTTCTTTAAAATTTTTCTATTTTTCCTTATTATGGAAAGCAGGGATATGTAAAACTTGTAGACAAATAGAAGTATTTCAGAGAGGTATTTGGGGCTTTTTTGTTTGATTTTATTTTTGCATGCATATGTTGACTAATGTGTCAATCTTATGATTTTAGAAGAGGAGCATGACATTTTTTTCCATATGAAATAGATAATTCAGGTTAAATTCATAACCATGACATGGGTGAATCTTACTGCAGGATTATGGTCTAGGATTTGTCTATAGAGATAAGTTAAAGTTATTAAATTTAAGTCCTTATTAACTCCCTACTTAGACACTAATTCTGTGATAAAGCTGGACTGGTTTCATTCACTGAGATGGTTATTAAAAGGAAATAATTAAATTTATTTCCAGTACTATTAGACGGAACTTTCTTGAATTCCTTGCTTTCAGTGGAAATTCAATTGTCTGGGCACAATATAAGCTAATGGAATTAATTCAAGTTTTGATTATTTGTTTGAATTATCTTTTTTTTCTGGCCAGTAAATAACCAAAAGACAGTTCTCAGAAGGTAACAAAAGAATACTGCTAAAAATGTCCTTTCAAAAAATGTTTGGGTTTTGTTGCCTTCAGAATTGTTTTTAAAATACCATTGACAAACTTTCAGTAATGTAAGTCAATGATATAAAATAACTGAATTTTTAATACAGCTATGAAAAAACTGTGTCATCTTTTAACAAAGTACATAATTTAAAAGTTATAAAACAAATTCTGTATTTCAATATTTATTTGTTTTAAATCTAGCATTTAAAGAGGACAGTTTACATAATAAAGCTCTTCTTAATAAGCATGTATTTCAGATAATCAAATCAGAAAATTAGTTTTCAAGATTCCAAAATACAGTAAGTATTAGCATCTGATTTCTCGCTTTTTCTATTAATATTATGCAGGGTTTATCACTGAAGAAAACATGAAGGTTCTCCCAAAATTATCCCCAAACATCAATTGATCTGTACTTGAGAAGTCAGATGCAGACAGACACAAGGCTTTCTTCACCTCAGGAACTATCCCACTAATGGAGTTCTATTTGATCAGCTCTTTCGCCCTTCTTTGATGGGTCAAGATCAGACTGCGACCATCATGTACTTGCTTCACATCCCTCCATTTACATAGCCAATTTAATCAGCTTAATTACAGATCACAAGCAGTCAGGCTGATTTGCTAACTTGTAAAACCACGGAAGAGGAGTTCTGACTTCAGTTCATATAGGTGTCTGCTGCTGTACTGGGTCAGGCTGCACTCACTGTCCAATGTTCATTTCAAGTGCGTATTTTGCTTGCTACAGGGTGTATTACACTATAACTGTTACAGCTGTTCAATGTTTTCCTAATGGTTATTCTAATGGAAGAAAATATTTTCACTGAAAATACCTGTTTGTCTTTTAAAAACATTTTAAGCAAGGGAACAATGTGGTAGTTTAAAGCTAAAATGGCTTTTATTTCTATTATCCCTTCCTTCCTTCCTTCCTTCCTTCCTTCCTTCCTTCCTTCCTCCTTCTTCCCACGCTCACTCCCTTCAATTAACCTGGGAAGTCCATCTTGAGACACTTAAAAATCCTTTCCCTGTTGAATTGCCGTACTTGCCCCAGCCTTCTGTGCACCTGTGTTGTCATAAATTAGTCACAAATGTCCTGATAAGATATAATCACTGTCATTTGTCATAAACTTGATATCTGTATCACTTTCTTTTGCTCTGCAAATCTACTTGACAGGTCAATATCTCTACCTTTACAGGCTCTATTAAGGAAAATGAAAAATGTTCAAGGGTCAAGCCCAGACAAGACTTCAATTCCTTGAAATGGAGTGACAAACATCAATTTAGATGTCCAGAGCCCCTTTGTGCTGGGTGTGGAGACCTTGGTGGCACACAGTGCAAACCAAAACACTTAGCACCATGAGATTTCCAGTGTGACACTGGTAGTTATCCAGAGCTCAGTAAAACATGAGAGGTAGAAGAATTTATTTTAATCTTAGAGACACAGTAATGTGTCTTTGTCTCCACAGTTTGCTTATTGGAAAACTTCCTTTTGCTTTTGATTTTCCCTGAGATACTGGCCCAGGAAGAAATTCCAAGAAAATTATTTCTTCTATCTTGCAATAACTTATGGTTAGAGCATTTTCCAAGGAACTCAGTAAGATAGGTGGTGTGTTTTCTTTTTTCTTCTCTTACTAACATACAAGAACTCTTAGCCTTTCCAAGGGGATCTATTTAACTTTGCAGGAAGGGGCTATGAGTAGCCATCCATTCTCCAAAGTGCTGGTGGGTGCTGCTGTGTGAGAAATAACTCAAGAGGAGAAAAAGCACCCTGACTGTATGACTGGTGGTGGGGATGCCAAATCAGGAGGCCCTTTCACTGGGCTCATTCTGCTATTCAGATCAGACCATCACTGGCCTGTGGAGCAGGACAGGCAGAAACTGAAACCTGAGACCAGATCTAAAAAAAGTCTTAGTGTGAAACAGACGTAGTCTGTCTATCCTGAGGCACTGCAAGTTTTGTACAGACTAACAGTCTCTTCTTGCAGGTGTTGCTGCTTCACAGTAAACCTACTATTAATTTCAGCCTAATTATAATATCAGTTTTAAAAATAGATAAATTATTAAGGTTGGTAGTTTGCTTCTACAGAAACATTTTTAAATAGTGATTTTCTGAGGATTTTTGGACCACTTCAATAGTTTGCATTGGAGAAGAAGTGAATGATTAAGTTTTTTAATTAAACTTTAACAGCAGTCACATGAAACTTGCCACGAGAAACCAGGGACAGATCTTTCAAGAGTATGACAGCTAAGATTTGAACACTCACTTTGGGATATTTCCCATGGAGTAATGTCTGAAAATCATAAACCATTAAAATCTGAGCCTAGATGCCCATTTCTTTCAGCCTTTCACTGCTAGATCATGCTTGTGCCATTACCTTCACCTCTCAATGCTGAATCTCAAACGCTTAAGACAAAAAAGATGAAAGATTCATTTTATGAGTCCAGTCAAATGAACTGCATCTAAATAAACCAGAACTTGACCTGAAACCAGTATAAAATTGACATAAGAAGATTTTGGGACCTGATAATGTCACACTTCTATCCTTAGAAAGTTCATCACTAGTACAGAAGAATAGATAGCAGCTGGTGCTTATTTACAGAGCACCTCATTCCATGTGTAGTACTGTGCATTATGCATCTGAAGAATGATCACTTCACGATTCTCCAACAGTAACCTCTGCTGAAACACTTGTTTTTTCAGGAAAGTTTTCATTGATGGAAAATGTTTTCCTTTGCTACAGTTACACTTAGTACAAACACACTCTTCTTCCTAAATGAAGCCAGATTCCTACGCACTCTATCAGTGTCCAAACCACCATCAAGTAACAAAATCATCCTGTTATTTCTGTGTTCTACTGACTGTTTAGGTTCTCAATGCATAAAAGAAAAACTCTGTAACTGTCAATTGTGCTGTTGTATATGCTGTTTCATGATGAATAGAGACTTTCTTGAGAAAATGGAAGCTATTTTTCTATGGAAATACTTTCAGAAGAATTTAGGAATAATGTGTCAATTCTGAAGTCTGCCCTAAAGAATAATCAGAATTTTCTTCCTTTGCTTTTTCTCCTTCTAGCCATCTTTTCCTACACATCTATTTGGAAATTTTAGTCTGTCTGTGAACAATGCTGAACTGATTTAAACCATATTTTACAGCAAATTACCTTCAGGATGACCAAATTCACACAACTCTTGTTGCATTTGTTCATTGATAGCAAATGAAAATTCTGTTCTTGTTCATGGACTAAGTATCAGCTCAGCATTGTACTCTTCTTAGACTCTACCTTCATTTTGCATCTCGAAAGACTTTCACCTATTATTAATAACTCATTTTAGCTTTGTTTTCTTAGAAATTTATTGGCATGTTCCCAGAGCCACAACTTCAAACAAAACAGCAGTGATTCATTTTGACGGGGTTCCAAACAAACGAATTTAAATGTTATATTTTGGTCAACATAAACTGAAGTAGGACAGAGAGAAATCTGAATGTATTTAATCACAGCGTGCTGTCATGCTCTGAGGAAAGTCATAAACAGCTGATTCCAAGCTGGGAACACTGTGCCAGACATTTGTATCTGGGACAGGACTGTGCGTTCCAAAAGTATGCTGCAACAGGGAGAATATCAACACAGGGAGTTCAGTACAAGTAGAAAAACTTTTCAAAAATGAAAGACATCAGTGTAGGAGATAGAAAATGCCTGGGGGGTGTTGTGCACTCAAAAAAGAAGAAAGGATTATGTCTGCTAATCTGGGACAACATGGAGTAAATTTTTTTCCTAAACATTCAGGAAAGAAGCAAAGCAAAGAATTCCCAAGGGACTTTTCTTCCACCATAATCAAAATAAGTAAGTTTGAGTGATGGGCAACTGCATCCAATAAAATTAGCATACATCTTTCACACTGGCAGCAAGATCAAATTGAGGCCTATATGAGCACTGTATACCTGTCACGCTACTAGAAGTTTTGCTAAGCATAGGAAGGAAATGACACTGCTTTTATATTGCTTTTGGATTTCATCTCTAGGATTTGGATGAAAAAGGACTGTAATAATATTTCAACCTGCTTATAGAGATTCAAAGCCATATCTCTCAGTAGAGTGCCTTAATCACTCTGTTGGTCAGGGAAGGAAACATGTTCCACATGCCTACTGCTGAAATTGCTCGAGGATTCACTGATGGAGGGAGAAGAGGTCGAAGAGGCAGATGGGAAACAGATTGTATTCCCATGGTAAGGCATTAACCTTGGAGAAACACAGTCCCTCTGCTAATGTTTGAGCTATCGCAGGGTGTGGGTGGAATGCACATCTCCTTCCAGGCTGCAGTTCCAACATCTGGGATCGTAGCCCAGATAAGCTCAGTACCATAACTATGCAAGTTTTGTACTCAGTGAAACTACCAAGTTCATCATCTTAAATACCAAGTACAGAGTCATACTTTCTTGTAGACAGACTAGGTTTTTCTGCTCTTTGATCTCTCACTTTCAGCAGATATGAAGAAGTCTGCTCTAAATATTGCCTTTACCATATAAACTAGCAGAGGATTTGGGCCTCTGACTACTGCAGACAGAGAAGTCTGGATTTGGATCTTCCAGAGACAAAGCAAAAGCTCAGTTGCAAATCTGTGCTAAATATATCTCTGCTTACGTTTTGGGTCACCTTCCTAATATTTCTAATTCACCCCATGCAGTGATTGGACAGTCAGTGAGTTTCATTCAGGATTTTGGTTCGTTTAGGGGACAGATTGACAGTCCATGGCATCATGCTACCTTGCTTGTGCACACATGCATCTGTGCTCAATCCCTTATTCTTTAATTAAGCACAACACTTATGTATAATTTCTTATTAAATAGTTCCTGTGTCATTAACTTAATTTTTCTTACTCTGCAGGTCTTTGTGGGTTCATTTCTACTGTTAAAGTTCATCTTGTTTCTAGCTTTCCAACAAGACCTTCCCTCTCTTGAGCTGGTTCTGCTGCTATTCTGGTCTTTGGCCAACTCTTAGTCAAATATGCTCAAATTTATGCAGGTGGCTTAAAATCTATTTAAATTAGTAAATGAATGAGAAATAAAGAAAAATCAACAGACACTTCCCCTTAGCATACGGTATGTTTTCTGTTATCAGACTGTTTAAATTATAGAATGTCTGGTCTATGTCTTCTTCTATTTCTTGAGCAGCACTCAGTTCAAGTAAACAGGGGCATTCAGCAAAAACTAATGTAAACAGAGCACTCCTTGATTTACTCCAAAACTACAAATTAGAATAAAGACAAGTCTATATTTCCTTAAATCTCTGCTTTTACCGATAAACAATGACTGTAGGCCAAATTCCTCTTCCATTAGAGTTGCACATTGGTTTTGAATTCACATGACTGCATACAAATTACTCTAGTCTAATGTACTGATAGGACAGAGATTTATTGCAGCAATTCCTTTGAGAAATTTGATTAACATAATCCTACCCTTTCAGTGGCTCAGATTAAGGTTTTTGGTTGTTGGATTATTTTTTTCACAAAATTTCTGTCCTCCTCTGAGACAAAACCTCTGGGTAGCTGAAAATCATCATCTGTCAACATGAGTAGGAACAGGAATCACAGAATTAATGTCAAATCAGATATCTTTTTTGATCATTTCAAATTTGCCCAGCCAGAAATCTGCCTGCTAATTACCTACCAACACATTCTAATTATCCTTTATTTTAACTTCACACAAACTATGTTGCTTGAATTAAAAAGTCTGATTGGTTGGCTTAGGAAAAATTGCACCATATCATAGGTAATGTATAGGTCAATGTACAGTACTGTAGCACTTCAATTTGTATGTTAGCATCTGCATATGCTCTAGGACATGACACCCTTAGTAGATCTGATCTGTATTGTCCCTAAATGTCTGTATGATGCTGGCCTAGACACCCTATGACTTGTAGTCATATTTCTTTATCTCCTTTATCTCTGTTTCCTCCTTCTTTGCTTTATTACTCCTTAGATTGTTCACCAGCCAAACAGCTAGAATCTTCATTCTACTTTAGGACAAATGATAATGTAAATGGTAATTTCTCCATTCAAATAAATGAGAAAAAAATCCTTACCATTTATAATACATATTTATAATACATGTTAACATGTCTCCTTGTCATTGTTTGATTTTGATCTTGTTCTGAGAAATCCTATATCACTAACAGATAACTCTAAAAATGAGTGCTTTTGCCTAGGATTTGCAGCGTAAACAATTCTTAATCTACACAATGTTTTTCCCTTCTGTACACACCCTGTATCTTAACTGTATCTCAAACATGCTACAGTAATTTAAACTCCATGTACCTTCCATTCAACAACTTTTGGGGCTTGAAAACTATACATTTATAAATCGGAGTTAAAACAATTTTTTAACCAATTTTATTGAGACAACAGACAGCATAGTGACAACTATCTAACGTTATCCTTCCTGAGTTCAGTGGAGTCAATGACATTGTGGAGCCAAAATTTTGACCTGGATCAAGTCCAGTCTCTGAAGAGTGAAGGGTGGAGAAGCACCTACGCTCTCTTTTACAAGACTCGGTTTAATAGGATAAGAGGAAAATATTTTTTCCCAAAATAAAAGCTCATCACTGACATCTCTCATTAGGTGCCCTTACAGTTCAGCTAGGTAAACATATCAGACCTATCCCCCCAAAAATGGAAGGATACAGAGTCATATCAGTCTGATATTCTTATTTCATTCTGTGAGTCATGTTACTTACAACTGACTCAAAATGAGAAATGTCACTCATCATCCTATGGAATTATGAGTTTCCAAAAAAAAAAGTGATGTAGAGCATCTTTTCTGCAAGATTTTCTGTGCCTTTCATTTTTCCTGAAAGAAGTTACTACAATGTAGACAATAAAATTATGTAAAGGTGGTAACAGAGCCTACTGAAATCAATGACTGTGCTTTCAGCTCATTTCCACAGGGTGTAGCACACACTGCTGTGAATGATAGTTAAGGACCAAGACCAAATTTTAGAGGATTAAATGCAAAATAAAATCAAATTGAATTTTTAAAATACTTTCTTCTCCCTCACCATTTCTCCTCTCTGTACCACAAGTCTAATGGCTTTGTAATCTTCTGCTCCATAGGTACCAACTATTTTCTATCCTCTAAAGTAATTAAATAAAACCCAGAACAATCACTTTCAGCTTCTTTTTTTTTTTCCCACTGATGACACATTCTCTAGCAAAGAATTATCTTTGCAAACTTTGCCCTGCTTAGTAGCATCTTTCTATGTATTCAAAGTCTACTCATTTCACACATACATTTACACTTGTGTTTAAGTTTGAAATTTTGGTAGGGGTCTAAAGATCCAAGTACTTCTCTCTGGTTCAGTATTTTGTTACTTTTCTCTTTTCTTCTTTCCAAGAAAACTTAGCATAATAAAAAAGGAATTTATGCTGTTGCTGTATATTAGCAATTGGGAAAGTAACGATCTACAAATTACTGAAACATCAAGGCTATCTTTGTAGTATTTTACCCTTCTGTCATGATGAGTATTTCCAAAGCAAACCTCTGCATGTTCTGACCACTTGACTAAATAATATCATGTTTATTTACATATACTAATACAGAATGCTTATTGTCTCAGTTCATAAAAATTAACACAGTGATTGAAGGCTACTAAGGTAGTCTGACTTTATTTACAAAAAAATAACTGTCAGATATTAAGTTAAATTCTATACTTGATAGAGTTAAACTGCAATTACTGGCATAACCCAATAGTTTTGTAGGAAAGGACTTAAAGTGCCTAATCAACACCTAAGATAGAGCTTCTGTAAAATATATGATCTCAAGTTTAGTACCATAACACACAAAATTCATACTCTAGATCTGCATTCCATGCTCAACAAACACTATACATTTTCTATCCACTGTTATCTACAAAGAAGCATCCTGGACTATGCAGCTTTTGCTTAAGGTCCAACTGCACTTCAGGGTGAAGGGAAAGAAATACTCAAATCTTCATATGCACAGAGGAATATGATTCAGCACAAATGCCTCCAAATACAGATTTCAGCACAAACCATTGTTTCACTTAATTTCATTGTAATAGTGGCCTTCTCTCTTATCAGCACTTAAAAGTACCTAAAAAGTGGGTTTTCAGAGAGGATGGGTGAGTTTTTCTGTAGTCACTGTGAGGATGACAGACCACTGGCACAGGCTGCCCAGAGGGGTTGTGGAGTCTCCATCCTTGGAGGTCTTCAAAACCCACCTGGACACGTTCCTGTGCGACCTGATCTAGGTGACCCTGCTTCTTCAGGGGATTGGACTAGATGATCTCTAAAGGTCCCTTCCAACCCCTACCATTCTATGATTCTATGCTTCTATGAAATCATATCTATCCTGATATTTTCCAAACATTATTCTAACAGACATACTATTGAGCTTGGATGATACCAGAGAATGAAAGTATAGAGAAATATTGGGAAGGACACTTTTCTTTTTTCACTACACTACACTACAAGTGATCCGGGACTTAGAGATCCAGAAGAATATCAGTATCCTGGCAATGGCCTACAAGAAAAGAAACATGTGGACCACTATCTGATCTTCAAACAATTTCTATTTTCTCCTATAGCTTTTAAAGTTAAATGGACTTCCAATGTAAGATATTTAAGCTAAAATGAGGAAGAAGTTCAGAAATATTTCTTTGCTTGGTATATGTCTTGCTCAATAAGTAGATTTCAGAGATTGCTCATTCTCAGACACATTGATAATTCTTAATTTCCTTGCTGATTTACAACTAGGTGCCTAGTTTCAGGAACTATAACTATTAATCGTGTTGCTTGAGCAATTGCTCTAGACCTCGACCTCAGACTTTGCCACAGAAATTATTTAGAAAGCTTAGCTTTCAACATTGTGAACTCTAAAGGATATTTTATAGCAACAGCTCTAGTAAATAGCAATTTCTAATGCCTTGCATTCCTTTTAAAATAAAGTAGCCTTTTCTTCTTGTAGAGGCATGGAGACATATTGCCCTTCTCTTGTTCTCATAATGACACAAAAGCCTCATTTTAATAATTTGTTTACGACTCAGTGACTTGTAGTAAGTCATGACATTGTAATCTTTGTGGACTGAGTTTTGTCCAGAGAGAGATGGAAGATAGACAATAAGGAATTGCTGTTTTGAAGCTGCTGTACATGGGATGGCCTGTAGATTTGTCCACTGCCTTGTTTAATGAAAAAGGCACATGTCTTAGTTAACATGATATATGTCAGCTACCATAGTTACAAAACATTTTATCAGATATAAAGCTAGTAGTCAAACAGTAGTCTTGTTCAGAAATAAACTTATGTTTGTCAAACTCTTTGGGAGGGAACATTTTCCCTCAAGAAAACACTCATTATGTTTTACAAGTACAGCATGAAAAAATGAACAGCAAGGGAATGAAGCTTTGTGTAAACAGTTATGGTTCTAATACAAATTGCTGTTTAAGTAGTAATGAATGCAAATGTGTAGCACACACATTAATCAGTAGCACAAAAATTAACACAATTTATGAAAAATTGGTTTGGGAAAAGCCACACTTCAACACATTGCCACTGACAGGTAATTTTAAAGAAATCTAATAGAAATGAACATGCTTTAGGAGCAAATTTTAACAGTAATTACATTTATTTGACAAGTACTAAAAATATTATTCTATTTAATGAAGGCACAAATAATGATGATGAAGATGATCAAAATAATTTTACAAAAATAGAACCCTCCAGCATCAAACTTATATAACAAATCTCTTCTGACTAAAATGAGAATTTAATTTGTATGCAAGTGTCTGATCTCTTATCTTTTCCACCTTTGGTCTGCACTATCAAGTTCTGATACAAGAACAGAAGTGAAAGCTGTGAAATAATGAAAACAAACCTATTATTTAATAATTTCCAAATTGGATTGAGGCACAATCTTGCAAAGCTTGAGAGTGCTTGTTCTCATAAAGTTTGCTGTTCAACTTTTAGATGAAAGCTATTCAAAGAATCATGAACACAAGTCATCAAAACTTCTGGTTCTATGTCTGCTCAGGTTGAGAATCAGTTAAGTCATAAATGTGTTTGCCTTGCAAGGTTCATTATGAAATGCTTATTGGTGCTGGAAAAAGAAAAAAAAAAAGAAAAAGAAAAAGAAAAAGAAAAAGAAAAAGAAAAAGAAAAAGAAAAAGAAAAAGAAAAAGAAAAAGAAAAAGAAAAAGAAAAAGAAAAAGAAAAAGAAAAAGAAAAAGAAAAAGAAAAAAAAGAAAAAGAAAAAGAAAAAGAAAAAGAAAAAGAAAAAGAAAAAGAAAAAGAAAAAGAAAAAGAAAAAGAAAAAGAAAAAGAAAAAGAAAAAGAAAAAAAAGAAAAAGAAAAAGAAAAAGAAAAAGAAAAAGAAAAAGAAAAAGAAAAAGAAAAAGAAAAAGAAAAAGAAAAAGAAAAAGAAAAAGAAAAAGAAAAAAAAGAAAAAGAAAAAGAAAAAGAAAAAGAAAAAGAAAAAGAAAAAGAAAAAGAAAAAGAAAAAGAAAAAGAAAAAGAAAAAGAAAAAGCATTGGGATTACTCCAAACAAGTAGGGTTATAATAATTGAAGCAAAAAATGTAATTTTACTTAAGCCAAAAATATGAGAATGATAGGAATGTGTTTTGGTTCTAATGCATTCTGGTAAAAGCTAAACACATTCAGAAACATCAACTTAGCAATATTATATTCAAGCCCCAAATACTTTAAATTAGTGGGACGTGCTATCTATATGTAATTCATAAGTAAATAATGCTGCTGAAATATGACCAGCTTTTAATAATGTGAATAGGTCTTTTTAAAAGTAAGTAAAATAACAAACAATGAAAAACTGTATGATACATTTCAAAAGTGATATTTTTTTTCTAATATATACAAGAACAAATCTGAAAAATACCTGCCACTAAAACTATAGTTTACTGGATTTCTCCTCATTGATTAATTCTGATCATTTTATTCTAACTAGAACAGCTGTTCTTGCCTTGTTCTTGCTTGAAGTTTAAGAAATCTTAACCAGTTTGTCCTTTGTGAATCTCCAAAAGTAGACTTGACTGAAAGTTTTCAAGACTTCTGTCTTTGTAAGAATTACAACATAAACAACAGTTACACATAAAGTTTGAGAATACACCAAGGTCACCAAATCCAGTCTACTGTTGCCACTTGCAATCATATAATATAATCTCCTTAGTAATTTTGTCCAGCACCATATTAAAACTACTTATAATCCTGATTTTTCTCTGGTCTGGATGCTCCAAAATATTCTTTAGTGGATAGAAATCCACTAAATAATTTTCAGACTATTTTTCCTTGTATTAAAGCAACTTCTTGTTTTCTTCAAATACAGTAGCTTCACACACTGTAAAATAGATTTCTCGTTACGAAAATGTTGAACAGGATAAAATGTTTAAATGTGTGTGTATTCATGCCTGTATACATATATAAAAATAGGTTTATATATGTGTGTGTATGCACATACATATATACACATACACAAATGTACATATATACATGTATACATGGACATTTATACATCTGAGAGTATATATACACACATACATATTTGAAACTATTTTTACACAGATATATGCATGTTTATGCAGAAAAGTGCCAATACTGTTGTGCAAAACAATATATAAAATATGAATACTCTATTGTTGAGAAGGCAACATTTTCTGCAAAGAAGAAAACAAAGGCCTGGGCAAATTTTCTTTCTTCCATTAGCAAACGTTGCACACAAGTGAATCCATTTACAAATGCAAATTTGTGGCTTGAACTCAGAATGTCATTGAAGGTTTAACAAACTAGTCAAACCACAGGCTGCAGATGGAATATTGTTTTCTAAGCACACTTCTACAAAACTAAGTAATTTTGGTTTTTAATTTATTTAAATTCCCCTTTTCAATGCACTGTTACTGATCTGTACTCTGAGCTACAAATCTCTGTACCTTTAGATGTGCAGTGTGAATGAGACACAGAAGCTTCAGCAGTTCCCTTGAAATTTCAAATTCAAATACCCCATAGTATAAAATCACTTCAACAATACTGGCAATTTTTTCTCCCTTATGTTTTTAAAGACACGGTATGCATGTCCATTACCTAACACCATAGAAAAGGAATCTATATTCAATCTTATCTGTATTTTAGCTGTGTGAACCAACCTTTCTACTCCTTGGACTTTTATAGCTCTCCTATTGTGGAATGTATTTTTTCCTTCCTTTCTTCTTACAATGTCCATCCATGTGTTATTTTCACTCTGTTCTACACCAGGAAAAAGGCATGAAATGTACCATTTGTATTGGTATTTCATATTTGTTTGTCAAGTGGAAAATGAAGCCTTTACAAAAGTTATCTGTATAATTTACAATAATCTACTGTGGACATGAATTACATTACTCTGCCAAAAAGCATTCTTGCTGCAAACCTACAGTGTCCACACATGGAAGGCTGGAAGAGAGCTGCTGTTTCACTATAACACTCTACATATTCTTGAAAACATTGAACCTTTAACTTTGTTCTAGTGACAAAGTCATCTAGCCTGAGGTCACGATTGAATAGAGTTTCAAACAGGCTTTCCATATCATACTGGAACGGATAAATAACTTGTTATTCTTCTTGAGCTGTACCAAATATTTATTACTTCTCATCCTGGCACGTGGTTATTTGGAAGAGTATATATATTTTTTTAATGTCTCTATTGTTTCCTCTCCTCTGAGAATAAAACAGAACTTGCATTGGTCTCCTTCTTCACTGCCAAGTGTATAAGCAGCTTCTGCTGTATTGTATGGACCACTGAATAAAGAATGTGTAGTGTAAAATGATCGTTTTCTTCCTGAAGCAACTGATTTTTTTACTCTTCTTCACCTTCTTAAACTCTGCTGCATAAATACACATTTTGAGGTCTGGAAATCCCATATTTGTCTCAAACTCTAGTTGCTCAGATAGAGCTTGGAAAATCTTTCAGCTGGCATTGAGCCTATAGGTTTCCCAACTGCTTTTGCATTCAGCTCAGTATGAATACTCTTTTCCTTTAACATTTTTTCATATGTTTTTCATTAATTTTATTGGAAGACAAAAATGTAAGAATTCGGAATTGAGATACAGTTAAAACAGAGTTTGGGTTCAGTTTGGTTTTATATCCAAACTTCTCTATATCTGAATCTAAAAGGAGAATGATGATCCACCACAGCTTTTAGTTATAATAGCAAAATAAGTTTATTCATTCAAATTAATTCCTATATTTTAGTGGAAAACTCTTTGAATAAAGTAGATACCCTGTAATTATGCTGAGACCAATGAAACTGAAAATCTGGAATTCAGACTTTGAGGTTTTATTCTTTGTTCTACCACCTAAACATTTAACACAAAACTAATAGCCTAGGAGATTGTGGAGACTCAGGACACAAATGGTATTCCTGACCTCTAACTGCTTCAGAGGCTTAGTAAGGTCTAGAAGTAAAGTATTTTTTGTTAGACTCTTCAAGCTGGAGTATGAGACACAGCCTAGATGGATTCACTATACCACATAGTTCTGGGATACTGCTTATCACATGTCAGGGTTTTCAGGATTGTAGTGGGTCTGGGATGGTAGTGATTTTCCACAGTAGCTCTTGCAGTGCTGTGCTTACTGTTGGTATCAATATTATGCCTACTGCTCACACAGCATCAGGGCTGTCCCTCCAGCATTCCTTCCCCCATTTTCACCAATAGCTATGGGTGGGCACAATCTTGGGAGGGACCACAGCCAGAACAGCTGACCCAGACTAACCAAGGAGATATTCCATACCATATGACATCAGCTCAGGAATATAAAACTGGGGGAGAGGAGCAGGAAGGGGAGACAAAATTCATTTCTGGCCTTCCAAAAGCAACCACTACGCGTACCAAAGCCCTGCTTCTCGGGAGGTGGCCGGACATCGCTGCTGATGGGAAGTAGAGAGTAACAGCTTTATCTGCTTTTTGCTTTGCCTCCCGTGCATGTGGTTTTGCTGTTTCTTTATTAAATTGCTTTTATCTCAACCCACGAGACTAATTTTCTCCACTCCCTGGCTTGCTGAGGAGGTGGGTGATAGAGTGCTGTGGTGGACACCTGGCATCGAGCCAGGGTCAAACTATATAGCAACCTCATAACTATATTTTCCATTTTTTTATATCAGCCAAAAACTAGTTAAGACTTCTCTGATGTAGGATTTGTAAAAGTATGGATTAAAATTTGGATTTCAACTTGAACTGTATGGGGAACTGTATGAGAATTATTAATACAAGGGAGACTATTTGGTTTCATTTTTTAAAATTTACCAGCTTACTGGTATTATTTTAAAAGTTCCAAATACAATAAATACTTTCAGAGAAGTGAAATTTAAAAATAGTCACTGGAAATCCAACAGAATAATAAACAGAGCAATGGAAAAATTAATAATTTAAAATTTCATTCAGTTTCTTACTTGGCCAAACTAAACTAGAACTAAATATTTTAAAATTAACATGTTTTTTTTTAAATTTCAATCTAATTTCAATCTAGCATCTACATTGCTAGCCAGAAGTTGCAGTATAGTTACTATTTCTAAGTCTCTGAAAGTACAGGATATAGTCCTCTCTTGGGAAATTTCTAAGAGGTTTTAGAGATGCAAAATGCCCAAAGATTTCTTAAAATCCTAAAAGCCATCCTAACTTTGAGGGTTTTTTTCAGAAAAATTAAAAAACTTTAAACTTTTGGTTTGTGTTAATCATACCAGAAAGAATTATACTAACTACAAGGAAACGTTTTTTCTTTTAAAGATGCAATCAGAAATGAAATGCTTTCTCTTTCTTGCAATCACTCATTTATTAAGATTAATGAAGGTTTACAGCCTTACGATTTCTAATAACACTGACAGAGAGGTGTGTACCTGTATTGAACTGACACACTTTTTATGCACTCCAGTTTATTCAGAATGGTGAAGCATCTGTAAAAAACAAGTGTCCATTTACCAATGATTCCCCTTCCTACTCTATTTCCAATCCAAACCCATGAAACTTTAGAAAATCTTTGTGTATTCTTAATTTCCTTCAAAGCAGACAACATTTTGCCTATTTCCACCTCTGAACAATCCATAAGAAAACAATTGGGAAAATAGCTTTAAGAAAGACATGCTTGCAGTGTTTTCTGTCTCAGTCGTAAGTGATAAAGACCTAAAGATCTCACAGATGCATGGTAGACACGGACAAAGGCATTAATATTCATCACATGTATCTTTGCTGATATATAATAGTTTTCTACGTTTGTCTAGTCACTCTTTCTATATAGTTAATAGAAATAAAGAGGCAAAGTGCAGGTCACCTGACTTACATTAGCTTTTTACTTTATGAGAAGATTAATTTTCCTCTGTGTTTCTGCTCTTCAAAGATTTCAAACAGATCTTGTTTGACTGTCTCAGATGCTGGGTAGGAAAGTACAGCTATTAAGACACCTTGAGGAGCTCGAGCATGTCCAGACATGGCCAATGAAGCTGGTGAAGGGTCTAGAGAACAAGTCTTATGAGGAGTGGCTGAGAGAGCTGGGAATGTTAAGCCTAGAGGAGACTGAGAGGAGATATGATCACTCTCTACAACTGCCTGAAAGGGAGTTGTAGTGAGGTGACAGTCTATCTCTTCTCTATAGTAATGAATGATAGGACACAAAGAAATGGCCTCAAGTTGTGCTAGGGGAGGTTTAGATTGTACATTAGGAAGAACTTTTTCACCAAGAGGGCTATTTAGCATTGGAATGGGCTGCCCAGGAAGATGGTGGAGTCATCATCCTTAGAGATATTTAAAAGATATATAGATGACGTGCTGAGGGATATGGTTTAGTTTGTGATGGGACTGACAGCATTAGCTTCATGGTTGGACTTGATGATCTTTTCCAAACATAGAATCACAATTCTGTGATTCTATAAGAAACCTGATTTAGGCCATCTGCATTGCTTGCAATATCAGTATTGGCTTCTCTGTAGTTGTAGCAAGACTGAGCCTACTAACTTAACGACAGCTTTGAAATCTCCACATTGATCTGCAATGTATAATATGTATAAACAATTTCCAGCCAAGTGGTACAGTTTAAAACAGTTCCAGTTCGACTATTCTGTCTTTACTGAAGAAAACTGATCCCAATTATACATTTTCACTGACCTTAGTCAAGATGCCATTCATAGCTTTCCTGAGTTTTTTAATACATTCTAATTGAACAATAGCTTGTGAATGTAATTTTAAAAATTGCAGCAGATTGTGAGCAAGTAACAAAAATCAATTGTCCCAATTTTTAGGTGGGTTAAATCTAAACAGACCAATGATTAGATTTCCATCCTCTCTCAATAAGTTCTTTCCCTTCAGATATGTTGTGCAATTGTGGCTTTTTTTCTGCCAGTTTACAAGCCAGTCCTCTCTCTCCTTTAAAATTAAATCCAAAACAGGAATACTTCTGTTTGTCTAAAAGTGGGAGGCAGGGTGTGGTGAGGAGGAGGCTTTGTCTGAAATAAATATTTCACTTGCATCTCCCTTACACTTACGAGGGTGACTCAGATTAATTTTTTTTCTTGAGTGTTGAGTTACACTTCCTACCTTCTGGGAAAGTGTCACAACTGCGAGATGATGGGGATTCTGTCATTAAGTCTTATTAGTGTCTTCTGACAGGTTTTATCTTGTAAGAAGCATAACATTCTTCTTGCAGAAGAATTAGATCAAGAAAGTCAGAAGCATAAAGGATAAGGGATTTTTCTGAAGGACTGAAAATCCCTGTTGAAATTTCTGTAAGAGAGTGAAAGTATCTGGGAGCCATGGATGACTGGCTTGTCCAGACTATAAAAGCGAAAGCACATAATGCACTGCTTCCATTACTCCACTCCCAAACGTGGCCCTGACTTTTTGCAGAAGAAAACAGCAAGCTCAGAATCTGAATGGCTTTGGGACTAATGGCATTACATTTTTCAAGGGGTAAAGTATTTACAGATCTGCAGATGTGTGTTCACACTTTTATATAGTCTTTCCAGCTTTTATTTGACATTCAGTTGCTGAAATATGTTATTTCTTAGGCAGATGCTTGTCATCCAAAGCTTCCTTTGAGACCTATATTTCACAGTTTATCAGATTTTGACTGGGCCAAATGAGATTTCAGATGTTTGGTTCTTCTGAACTTTAGAGCTCCCTTTGTAAATACAGGTAGCTAGAATGCAGCAACTTGAATTAAAGGTGTTTTTACAGTCTCATCTTAAATATATTGCTGCTATATGTAAACTGTGCTACTTATCCCAGGCATCAGTCTCCGATTCCCCAAGCAAAATTATCAGAGTGGCTTGTGAACATGTGAATACTTTCATTAAATCACACTGGTGAATCCACACTATGCAGCACTGGAGAGACAATCATCTTTCTGGCTCCATATGTTCCTTCTGTTCTTTCAATATATAGTTATTATATATGTGGGTTTTTTCAGAAAAAAGTGTGTGAAATGACCTTAGAGCTGTGCTGCTGGAAGCAAGTAGGAACAGAGGCTTGCTGGGTGTTGTGGTTTAACCCCAGCCAGCAACTAAGATCCCCATAGCTACTCACTTGTTCCCCATCAGTGGAAAGAGGGAGAGAATTGGAAAAGTAAGTGATAAAAGTCCAAGGTTGAGATAAAGATAGTTTAATAGTTAAAGCAAAAGCTGCACGCACAAGCAAACCAAGGAATTAATTTAGTACTTCCTACCAGTAGGCAGGTTTCTAGCCATCTCCAGGAAAGCAGTAATAGTTACTAGGAAAGACAGATGCCATCACTCTGAATGTCCTCCCTCTCCTTATTATTCCCCTTCCTCCTTCTTCCCCCAGCTTTATCTGTTGAGAATGACATCCCATGGCCTGGAATATCCCTCTGGTCAGTTGAGGTCAGCTGTCCCAACTCCTTGTGCACCTCCAGCATGCTTGCACGAGAAGCAGAACAGGCTCTAACTCTGTGTAATCACTGCTCAGCAATAATGAAAACATCCCTGTGTTTTCAATACTGTTTCCAGTATCCAAAACATAGTCCCTTACCAGCTACTGTGAAGAAAACTAACGCTATCCCAACCAAAATGAGCACATAGTATGAAAGGACTATGTCAAGTAAAGGAAGCTGAATCTGGTATCGTTCCATGTGTGATGATTATTGGAGCAGGCCTGTATCATGTTCTCTTCAGAAAAAAGGCCGAAAGTTACCTGACAGTCTTACAGTTATCTAACTTTCCTGTCCCAAATCATAATCTTGTGTGGCCAAGAAGGACAATGGCATCCTGGGATGTATCAGACGGGCTGTGGGCAGTAGGTCAAGAGAGGTTCTCCTCCCCCTCTACTCTGCCCTCGTGAGACCACATCTGGAATATTGTGTCCAGTTCTGGGCCACTCAGTTCAAGAAGGACAGGGAGCTGCTGGAGAGAGTTTAGTGCAGGGCCACAAAGACAATGAAGGGAGTGGAGCATCTCCCATACGATGAAAGGCTGAGGGAGGAGGGGCTCTTCAGCTTGGAGAAGAGGAGACTGAGGGATGACCTCATTAATGTTTATAAATACGTAAAGGGTGGGTGTCAGGAAAATGAGTCAGGCTGTTCTCAGTGATGCCCAATGATAGGACAAGGGTCAATGGGTACAAACTGGAACAAAAGAGGTTCCAAAGAAACACAAGGAAGAATTTCTTCACTGTGAGGGTGATGGAGCACTGGAACAGGATGCCCAATTGGGTTGTCGAGTCTCCTCTGAAGAAGTTCTAAATCCACCTTGATAAGTTCCTGTGTGACCTACTCTAGGAGGTCCTGCTCTGGCAAGCGGTTGGACTAGATGATCTTTAAAGGTCCCTTCCAACCCTTAAGATTCTGTGATTTTGTGAATTACTTTAGCTTTACCCGGTACTGTGGGTCATGATAGTTAATTCCTTTAACTTAATTTTATTTAGGATGATAAATATGTGATATACATTTTTGTAGCACAACATGACTACATGACTTCACAAATCTTATACAAATTTACACTCTTCCCATATTACTTCCCATATATCTTTGAATAAAATGCCATCTCACAGTTATCTATCATTCCTAGGTGCTATTGATATAATTACAGTACAATTAGTTCCCCATTCTAACTGTTTTCTTTACAGTTTCATTAATCTCAGAAGGAGATTGATTATAGCATCAGATACAGTGTAGATATCCACCTAAAGCTGTTGATATCTCCATTAAATATCTAAATCATTATACATATCCATGAGACACATCCTGAATAATCCAAAGGAGTTTGATTAAATTTGTCTGTCCCAAGTTATTATCAGTTAAAGACAAAATCTACATTAAATAAAATCAAACATAGACATTGATTAGATAAGCACAAATGGTCCTTAATTATGTTTACAGCTATTTTAGGGCTACCTTGACTCCCTACAGCTTGAAGCTTAAATAGCAACAAAATTGAAATATGCATAGGAGGTTTCCCTTCATTTCCATTTTTTTCCCTCCTTGTGTAAGAGTGAGATAAAGATGTAGATTGGACATACATCCATGCACACCCTATGGAAATTTTGATCTTGCCATGCCCAACCCTTGTCCAACGTCTTAAACTATGAAGATGCTTGAGTGTGTCACTGCACCTCAGTAATAACTGTGGAGTCTCAGCAAAGCTCAGCAGGTTTGGTACAGCGCTATCCTGACATATAGCCAGCTCACTAACAGATTGGAGCTGGCTCATGTCCACCTACCCTGGAGTACAGACAAAACAAGTTCGTCTATCTGCACGTGTTCATAAAAGCAAACGCACAGCTGCATGGCCCAAAAGAGGAAGGGAGTGGCTCAGGCTAGAAGCTCGCCCTACTTCCTACGCATTCACTGCCTAAAAAGGGAAAGGAAGCTGAATAGTCTAAAGAAGAAGAAGGAAAAAAAAAAAAAGCCCTGGCTTGGCTTGTTTGATGACACAATACACAAAGAGTTGTGCAAGAAATTTGCCTTTCAGAGAGGTATGGAGCTGCACTTCCTCGCACAGACAGCCAGTGCTAAACAGCACAGCTAATCCTTCAGGGTATGATTCCTACATTAGACTTTGAGCCTCCATTAGGTCAGCCAGCTGTGAAAAGAAGGAGAAAACATTTGGCAGGAGAGTGAAAGAGAGCAAGGCAATGTGCATATGTATTTGGCTTTATATATCCTGCATGAACACTACAATTTCATTTCTTTCAGGTAGGAAGGAAAAACTATTAACAACTTAGCTTTGTCCATTTCATCTTTGTAAGTTTGGTTTTATTCCCTGTAATGGCACAATTTATAATAAAGAGATTTTATATGTTTCTAAATTAATTTCAGGTCAACTACTTGGTTCCAGCTTTAAATTTTCCAGACAATTTAAACTAAATTCATGGAAAAAAAAAAAAATCAATATTAGCAAGAGAAAGACAAACAAGATCATACCTTTGGAAGAAATACATATTGATTTATTCTTACTTGGCTCATGTAAAAGTTATACTTAGCATTAGCAAGTTTGAATACATACAAATATTATTAACTTCCAAATGACAGGAAAAAATAGCAGATCCTAATTTTTATTGAAGAACATAAAAGTTTGGCATAATCTTTGCAGTTTAAAAATAATCACACAAGACAGAACTATTATAACAGTAGAATAGCAGAATTTCATAAGTAGCACTTAGCATATTTACCATTTCTTATTTAATGTGCTCATAACAGTACACATGAACAGCAATCCCATACAGAACTTTCCTGAGCCAAATGCCAAACCCATGCTTGGGACAAAATGCTATTCTAACAGTACAGTCACTGTCTGTAATTCAGCTGAGATATATGGTATATGGAGGTCCTCAAAACCAGCCTGGAAGCGTTCCTGTGTGTCCTTATCTAGGTGGACTTTCTTCAGCATTGGGGTTGGACTGGATTATCTCTAAAGGTCCCTTCCAACCCCTACCATTCTATGATTCTATGTATGGGAGAAGAGAAACAAGGCTTATCTTAACATTTTGTTTGTGACTGGAAAGATTAAATCAAACTGTTTGTCATCTATGCAAATATGTTAAAGTGTACATGATGTTATTAGTTGTTTCTTGCCTTATTGTGTTATTATACAACATAAAAAATATGACTTTGGAGAATAAATATAGTATTTAGCAACAGAGCTAAGGAACAGTTTCTCTTGCGTTTGCATGTCTAATTTTTCAGTAATACAAATAAGATTTGCATTAGTCTGCTGGATTAAAACTGGTCACATTTAAAATTACAAGAGCTCCTTCTTCCTCGGAGTTTTCTTTTAACATAAAAATGTGGCCATGGCCAAACTCATTTAATCCAAGTAAAATATTTTATGGAAAAAATGCTCTTGAAACTGATGTGTCATTGTTTTATAAGGATTAAATAAAACACCTCATCCTAAAAAAAAACTTCTGTAACTGGGAAAAATTGTGCAGACCACAAAAAAACCCATCTCATCTGTTTTTTTCCAAGATAAGAACTTAAGAAAGTTGTGTGAAAATGCCAGGCTTGGCAAACTTAGAAGTCACCTTCAGGCAGAGAGGGTAGATGTAAAACTGCTGTTCCCTTCATGCTCTGAATGAAGGAGGTAAAATGAAAATCTATTCTTGTCTAAAAGCAGGAACTTACAGTCTCCTGAATTAAGTAGCTGGCTTTTCCTTAGCCTTTGGGAGTGTCAGTGGACAAGAATGGTACCTGGGCTAATTGAAACCTGGATTCATATTTGCATCAAGCCATCAGGTTTGGAAAACATTTAGAAGAGAATCTGCTGTTTAGCAATCGGCAGATATAACTTCATCCATTGCTACAAGAGTGTCGTTGTTTCATGTCTTCATCAATGACTTAGTGGGATCAAGTGCACCCTCAGCAAATTCGCAGATGACACCAAGTTGAGTGGTTCAACCGAATGCATTTCAGGGAAGGGATACCATCCAGATCAACTTTGACAGGCTGGAAGACTGGGCCCATGTGAGCCTCATGAAGTTCAACAAGGCCAAGTTCAAGGTCCCGCTCATCAGTTAGGGTCAATGTCAATACAAGATGGGGGTTAAATAGACTGAGAGCAGTCCTACAAAGAAGGACTTGGGGATATTAGTGGATGAAATGTACACTTGCAATCCAGAAAAGGAATTGTATCCTACATGTACTGCATTAAAAAAGCCATGACCAGTAGGTCAAAGGTGGGAAACTCCACCTAGAGTATTGCATCCAGTTCTAGGATCCTCAGTAGAATAAAGACATGGACTTGTTGGAGCAGGTCCAGAGGAGGGCCCCAGAAGTGATAAGAGGTCTGGAACATTGTTCAAAGTCAGATTGGATGGGGCTTTGAGTAGTCTGCCCATAGACAAGATGATCTTTTAAGGTCTCTTCCAACCTAATCCATTCTAAAATTGTATGATAAACGTATCTCACTGGGGTCTAACTCAGTAAGGCAGCTATTGCTCATCAGTGCAGGTTTTGCTCTTAGGACAGGCAACTGAAATCGGTGCAAAAGCTGAGTACAAAAGATTTATTCCAAGAACTGTTCCTTATGTTCCCTATGTCCTTGCATCAACTAAAAAGGTTATTACATGTTCAAACGTTAGTAATTTCATTGGTTCATAAGATGACAAAGTTGTTTAATATAGTAATTTGATGTTAAACAAGAAGGATCCTATTTTCTAATCACGTTGAAGGGATTTGAAGTTCCAATAACTTGCAAATAACCTCTTCAAATTTTCTAGAAATTATGCAAAGATTTATCACTTATTGTTCCAAACAAAATGGAATTCTGTTCACTGCTGGGCATAATTTATTATCCACACAGGTGTGCAAATACTGAGCAAAAATATTAAAAATAAAGCATGCACTTTTTAAATTTCAGCAATTACTGCCAATAGGGTAAACCCAAAAACAACCAGTGTCTGTATGGTCCTAGTTGTCTTGCCAAGTTTGCGAGTATGCATCGTTAGAGCTGTATATACCATGTATTGTATAAAGGAACAACATTATATCTCTCCTGGAGAAAAAAGTTTAAATATCCATGAAAGGCACAGAGTGTATCTAAAAGATTTATTTTTCAGAACTGCAACTGTTCCTAAAGTCAATTTCTTAAAAATTTAACAACTCAGAACCTTGTGTAAAAGTGTCATGACAAATCTAAAAAGTCATTTTCAAAGACACTGGTTACAGAAAGAGCTGTATGTTATTTCTTGTTATGTCTATGATCATCAAGGCACTTTTTGCTTCTTGTTTTTGGTTAAGAATTCAATCAGCTATTTTTTATTGTATATATCATACACACAAGTATAATAAGCTCCAGAGCTCTGACCTGGCCTTAGTTTCCTAAACAACACAAACAAAATACAACACCATTGCAAGACACTCAGAAGGTCTGGAATTATTTAAATCCAGTTACTCTACTGAACTATCATGGGTTGTCTTTATAACCTAGCTGGAAAGCAACTACTATATTTTCTGCCAGAAGTTCTTCATAATTAGGAATCCCTGCTTGGACAGTTCTATCCTCTTACATTAGCTGTCCTCTGTAACTAATTCTAACAGCTATTCTGCATGTTAATGTTCAGAGGCTTTGATTAGTGCTTTTCTTGGAAATTAGGCCAATTTGCACTTAGTCTTCAAAGAAAACAAGCATATCATTGGCAAATCGAATTGATGTAAACACTGAGAATCAAAGAATGCCCAAGAGTTTTACAATGCTAATAAAAGGTATAAAACATCCAGGAATGAAATTAAGACAGGAAATACCAGGTCAAAAAGACAAGACTTAATTTTTTGTTTATATTCAATCATAAAGGTTTTTCCTTTCTGCCAGTGTCCATTACAACTTACAGACAATCTCAGTGCTATTATTTTTATTCTTGTTGTAGCCTCCTCCACTTGAATAATAACACACAAACAACTTATGATTTATCCTATGAGTTACAGAGCTTGCTACCGAACATGTTGGGAAGCAGACACACCTTTTCTAGTATTTGTCAACGAGTTGATGAAAGACTTTAGATGCTCATGAAAAATCAGGGTGCTGGCCACTTCAGTAAAGGTTGGGAGAATCTTCAGGATTTAGTCACAAAATTATATTATGAAATTACTTCTTGTAAAAAAAACTTGGGAGAGAATGTCTCTTTTTTTCTTGAATTTTTCTTTCTATGGTAAATTAGTGCCACTAAGTAGCTCAAAGCAGCATAGTAACAGTTAGTATGCATTGTATGTGTGACAGTAACAGCACATTCCAGTTCTTATGATTTCTGGGATATGGCCACAAGAAAGAAAATATGCCCAGATCACTGCTGAGTGAATCTGATCTGGCTACTCACAGCTGGGTATGTCAAAAGAGCCAGAAGAATCTCTGTTCTCTTGTCAGCTATATTACAATAAGAGGAAAAAATCCTGTATCAGCACCTTTTTCTCACCCTAAATCACCCTACCATTATCTTCTACTAAGAATGCAGCGCAGTAATTCAAGCAAACTTTGGAGATTGTAGCATATATTCATATATGCAAAGATTAAGGATTTGCTTTGATTAGAGCATTTGATATGGCTTCAGGAGTACAACTCCAAGGTCAAATAAAAATAAAATTCCTCTACCACAAGAATGGCATTACACATCTCTAGTAGTGCTTCCCCAGTAAAGCAACAGATACTGGGAAGTACAGAATACCTCCATGGGGAAAGAAGTTCTTAGACAGGCTTTGCGAGGGCAGAGGCGTTCAAACAGTTTCTGAGCACTTTCCCAACTAGCAGAACTGAGGATAAGAGAGGAGGTAGAAGTCCATGACTGTTTTAAAAAAGAATCTGCTCAGAGTAGGACACACTAAAGTGAAGTAGGTGGAGGTTGTATGTGGTCAGAGAGGTAGGAAGACCCAGTATTGCAGTCACCCACACAGTAGACAATCACTAGATGTAGGTGTAATTCCTCACACACCAGAGAAGTTCTTGGATTGGTTCTCTGAAAAATGCCCAGATTTCTTCTTCCTACTCATTGATGAGGTTAAGGTGACTTAACCTGTTAGCTTTCCATCTTCCTCTGCTAGGAAGGGCCTCGGGGATCACTCTTGTCTTATCACTTACCTGGAAAGCTGTAGTGGTTTGGGCCCAGTGGGGAACAAAGGACCAAGAGGCCTCTTCCTCACTCCTCCTGCTCTCAGCAGGATGGGGAGAACAACAGAAAGGTAAAACCTTATGAGTTGAGATGAGGACAATTTAATGGAACAATGCAAGGGGTGAAAAAATAAGGATGATAGTAATGAAAGAATGTACAAGGTTAGGGAAATATACAAATAATAGTGGAATATACAAAGCTAGGGTTGCTCACCAACTGGAACCAACACAGAATCCTGATTGAAAACTGGCAGCTTCTCCATATATACATTGGGCATGACATCAGTACAGTATGGAATATCTGTTGGCCAACCCGGGTCACTTGTCCTGGCTGTGCCCCTTCCTAGCTTCTTGTAAATATTAACCCTATCCTGGCCAAATCAAAGACCTTATCCACCCCAAGTCTCTCACAGCAGGGGAGATGTTACGGGTGTGGTGTCAAGTAGTTGCATGTTGCATTTGGAGATTCCAGATGGTGTATTTAGTGCATCATATGCCCATAATCTGCAGGTGTTGAAGGTGTTAATCTTGAGAAAGTAATTGCCAGTTCAAGTTCCATCATCTTTGCACTTTGCTCAATTTCATCAAAGTCCATCCTCCAATGATGTGAGTGGTTCTTACTGTAATACTATCAAAATGGCATAGAGCAACTGTGGTAATGGTGACATACAACAGCAGGGTTATTTAACAATTAATGTGATAAAATTTAAGTCACTGGCTATTCTTCCCCAAAATCAAAGGAGCTCTTCTTCCTACTCCTAGATGAGGTTAAGGTTACTCAACATGTTAGCTTCTTGTCTTCCTCTGCTGAGAAGGGTCCAGGGGATCACACATCATCTTCTCTTACAACCTACCTAGAAAGGGTTAGGCAAAAGGGCAATTTAGAGTCAGTGAAAGAAGATATTTTCATGGATCTCACCATGTTTTGTTAGCAAGTTCAGTAGTTACTAACAACCCAGGAAAAAACAAATGGAAGAAGAATACAGAATATGAAGAATGAATTAAATAAGATTCACAAGAGAAAGATTGTTCCAGATTGACTGTGCAATACTGTGTAAATATAATGAGATTAAATACTTAAGAGTAGTATGGATCAGAGGCTAGGTTTATAACACATTTTTGGCAGGCATATGTTGAAACACATCAATGTCTGGTGGCCTATAGATGCCTAGTAGGATAGTCCTATCTCCCAGTGAAATTAGGGTAGGTCAGAAACTTATGTAAATCCCACTAAGTGTGTTGGTGGCAGCTCTGCATATCTACATGGGTTCTCAAAATCTCTCAGCTAAATCACCAATCCAAAACTGGAAAATAGCAGTTAAAAAGGTATTGCATTTCTCATCACAGCTTCTGTCTAACCCAGAAAAAAAGAAAAAGAAGAAATAATAATAATAAAAATATAAGCGAGTAGAATTCTAAGTCTCTAGCGGCACTAAGAATTTCACATCTGTGTTTCAGATACAAATTGATGCATTATATTCCAAAAATAAATAAAATCCAAAATGGGAATACCAGAATATCCAAGCACTTTTAATTTTGTTACAAGTCTGATTAAAATTCTTTAAACGTAGCTGACATAGCAAAGTTCAACACAGTAACAGAAACTTATTATGATCCTATTTACTATAAGAAAAAGCAACATGGCATTTTTCCAGTTTGGATTATCAGTGGAAAGTTTCAGCATAGATATCAATGGCCTTTCCTATGTGTGTCATGGGCAATATCCCTCTGCGTTTACCAGATACACAGTTTGATGCTGTGCTCATTCATTTATCCTTCAAAATTCCCAGCCCAAAAAAAAAGACACTACTTGCATCATAAGCTTGGTGACTCATACCATAAAATCAGGCTTCCTCTTTATTTGGACTTTTAACAACTGTCTTGACCCAAGACGTAACAACTGTTTGCAGAGGAAAAAAAAAAAAAAACAACAAAACCCAGCAATTTCCCTTAAGCATAAGCAGAGTGAGTAATAACAGACGTCAGCTTAAGTAACAGGGTCATGGAAGCATTTATATTTGTGTTTGGCATACGTGTTTGTGAAGTTCTGTGTAGCTTTTAAACAAATGCAATTATTGTACTAGGAAAGGAGCAGAGACAACCCCAGCAAGCTTTATACAAATAGCAGATCTGCTTGCTAAGAGTTCAAAAATCTCACTCCTTTATGTTGGAAACTCTGTTACTGACTACAAATAAATATGCTGTCAAAAGCATAAGGAGTAAACAGTCTAAAAGACATTGCAGACATAATAATCAGTACTCTTTTTTAACATGAGCAGATACCAGTGCTTAAGATATTCTATTTAATTATATTGTTTACTGAAAAAATCTATTTTATTTAACTTCTGATAGTCTTAATTGTTGATAAATCAAATTTCCCAGCTATTTCTCCCTCTTGTCTCCAGACTCAGCTAACACCCTGTACGTTTAATCTATGCTTTTCGTCATTTATGTATTATCAATATTCATAAATATTCTCCAGACACATTTCCTCTGTTACCCTTGTATTGTTTCTTTCCTTATACCTGTGCAATCCCATTGCCTTCATTCTCAAGTATATTTATGCAATATTTCTGAAGATAATGGCTATGCCATGTCAACTTTTATAAGAAAGCATTTAATTTATAAAAAAGCAGAAATTTAAGTCACTGTCCTTGGACAACATGGAAATTGCTGTCTCAAAGACATAATAATGTAAAACTCCAAAGCCAACAAAAGAATGTCAAGTATCACATATTTTCCACATATCAAGCCAATTTTATCAAACTATGCTCTCAACCATTAAATGCTGCTGAAGTATCACATAAAAAGATAACCTTTTTTTTCCTCTATCAGAGATAAGCACAGGTTACTTAGGCGAGGTTTCACTTGAGTTACTAATCTGTTTCTGGAACAGAAGGAGATTCTGTGAAAATGTAACTCTTAGAGAACTATCAATAACTTCTGTACTTCAAAGTATCATTGTGATTTCCACAGTGAACCAAACACAACCAAGCAGAAAACAGATTTTGGCAATCCACAGCTTACTGCTAAATGTTTTTGGAGAAATCACATGGTCATGCATATAGGTGTGTGATAAAATATTTTGAAATCTTTTGCCTCTCTGCCAGAAAGATTGGAATCGACTATGTATTTTTTTAATGTTTTTTTTTTCTCCTAAGGGTTGCCTGGTACAGAGAGCGGTCTTTGTTAAGAAAACAACTCAAACTTGAAAGTTCAAATCTATATCAATGCTTGCTGCCAACACGCAGAAGTGAGAAATGCCAGAGTTAGTCATAGCAGTGGAGCAAGGGGGTAATGTAAAACCACTCCTTTTTGTTCACCCCCCAGCATTCCCTGTGTTGGAGCCCAGACTGCCATGGAAACATGTGCTGAGTCAGACAGGGAAAAGCTGCTGTACTGCTCTGGCAGCCCACATGCCTCAGGCCCTCTTCTCCTGTACCAGCAGAAATCCACATTCACCCCTCTGTCTTTGACACAATGATTAGGCCTGTATCTGGTCTGAAATTCATAGATTAGGCCTGTATTTTGGCCTGAAAGGTCTTAGACCTTATTTCAGTAGACAAGAGATTCCAGAACTGGCTTCTAAAAAAGCATATAATTTTTAAGAACTGCAGCCATCTCCTAATATTTTACTATATCACAGAAGTGTTACATCCAATGTATCAATTTAAGATATCCAGATGTCATGTGAAATATGTCTGTGTCCATGGTCTAGACAGATTACAAAGGCTTTAAATGCACACCCAAACTTCAGCAGGAGCAAACTGACATCATCCTACTAAACTTGCTGGCTGTATTGCCTACAGTCAAAATACTCAAGAGCTGACAATATGGGAGATATATCCCATAATCTGCAAATTTTGTACAGACTTTTATAGGTGTGTAGAAAATCTGCCAGTATCTAGAAGGAAAAAAAACCCACAAAACAAAACAAAACCAAAAACAGTGACTTAATTCTTTTTCTCTTTGAATTATAGGAAAGTCCAATAAGTGATCTTTATTATGCTGTGAGGATTCCTCTTTCATAAGTGCTGCTCGTTCCAACATTCCCTCACCAAGAGCTCATGAAGCATTTTTATGAGTAGCATATGAAAAGCTTGTTCTTGTTCTTCCATACTCAAAATATACAATATCTATTGTCATAGGTTATGATTTTAAGCCATACAGTGGAGTCTCTTTACATTTCTATTTAAGATGCAAGAGAAAAAATTACTGTTTATTTGGATCTCTTGTACAAAGCCAGTACACTACATTTAATAGTTATCCAGTAGAGTTCAGTTCTGCAGTACTGCAATCATTCTCAGGATTTCTGTTTTATTGGAACACATCCATCTATAGGGCATGAAGCACAAATCATTCTGACTTAGCACACCACATTTCTGAGAGGAGGCTTGAAAAATATTTTATCCATATAAAACCAGAGAGAAAATGTATGTACTACTATAAACGGTATTTTCACTTAGTTGGGATTTGCCAAGGACCATAGAGCTAACATCTCTGCTCTTGCTAATCACCAATTTGGATAAGTGCTAAGCCCTGCAATTTTGCAAGTCTTCAGATGTTGCAGGAGTGTTTTTTCTTTTCAAGATCAGACTTTAAATAAATTATGGGGTACTTAATAATGGCAAATCATCAGCTTTATGTCTCATCCAGTTTTATGGATATTCATCAAACTACCAGAGGATGGTAAGATCAATTTAATTACAAAATTTAATTACAAAGTTTGAAGAAGACTTACTTATTATTCCTCTTTTCCAGAGCTCCTCTATGTCTGCCTGCTGTATGAGTCAATATCCCCAGGCATATTATGCTAGACTTCTGCATTAACTCCGTCCTCTTAAGACAACAAAATAAAATACAAGAAAAATGATCTCCTTACAGACTTTCTCTGTGGAGAAATTTATGATTACACATTTAAACCCTAAATATTATCCCTAATTTGCATCTCTTTTTCTTTAAATTCCAGACAACTAGGAAATTCACATTCTTTGATGGCAACATCACTGATGGTAAGTACTTCTAAGACATATTTTTTTGATAGTTTTCACCACATATAAAAAAGCCACAGTGCTTTCAGAGTCCATGTAGCCCAGTAATATCTTCAGAGGTCCTTACCTGTAGACATATAAGAAAAAATGATCAGAGCATGCGTGCATATTTCACCCCTATATTCTATTTGCCTCCAGCAACTTTCAGATTTATTACTAAGTGCTCATCCAATACCCCTATAAATGCTTTGTAAACAAAGTATCTTTTGGCAAAGGACTCCTAAGTTGTAAAACCTGCTGCATGAAGAATCACTTAACTGTTTGTTTTGATATTCTCTACTCCTAGATGATAGCAGAGAGGGACTATCTGATGGATCTTGTACTGGAAAAGGCATAAAGAGATCCCTAACTACCCTGTCTACGGCACTCATTATTGTGCAGATCTTTATCATAGAGCTAAACTTTCTCTTTTGTAGGCTGAGGAGGTCCGACCTATTTGGTTCTTGCTTGTATGAAAGCTGCTCTGTATCTTTGTTGAACCATATTGTTTACGTTTCTTTCAAGACAGCAAAATACACCGGTTATTAAAAAAGGAATAATACATTAGTTTAATTATGGGGTTTTGTTACTCTTTCTATTCCTCTCCTAACAATTCCTTATAATTTTTTTGCCTTGTTGACTGCTGATACACTATGAGCTCTTGCTTCCACAGAACTATTGTATCAGTGAGGTTAAAAGAATTATAGAACTACTTCAGTGTATTTTAAACCTGTGAGACTTTACTCAAAGTAGTGATGTCCTAAGTAACTGTGATATTAACTTGATGACTACATAGTAGAGCTTTCATTTTTGAATTTAGCTGTCATGTTTCAGTGATGGGAGAGAGACATTTAGCTGACAAAAGTACCATCTATAGCAGCTCTGATACTGGAGTACTCATGCCTGCCTATATTCAAGTGTAATATTATGAGGAGGATAAGGCAGCATTAGAATTACCTATAATGACTGGCAAAGGGTACATTACTATTACACATTTGTACAGTTATGTGGCTTCTACACTTACAGCTGCCCTAGCTGTATTTTCTATAAATATCCAAAGAGCTAATTTCTACCACTTTGTCTCAAGACCTTTCGAGAGAAGAACAACACTCTCCACATTTTGAAATTCTTGCAAGTTCATTGTCTATCGAAACAAAAGCTCAGTCAAAAATTGGGACAGGCTTAGGAATTCAATCTTAAAGTTTCAAGAGTGCTAGAAAACTCTAGCATAACAGCCATACTGATACATTAACAAGGCAAGGGATGTTTCGATACGACTAGTGTTCCAGGTATTGCAGAACTAGTTTGGTAGTCACTGGTTTCCTATGTGCTGCAAATTCTGGTTTCTTTGTTAGTTAAAAAATTTACTTATTTTAGAAACTTTCTAACCCACCACTGAAACACTACACCTGAATTCAACACATTGCTCCAAACTGCTGCCACAGCATCAGTATCTCCCATTTTGTGCTCATGTTTTTTTACACAATTTTATGCTGTTTCTCAGAGGCATTGTTCTTACTCTTTCTTGGATGAATTGAGAAGAAAGAGTAAATGCTTGCTTTTGCTGTAAGAAATAATGGAGACAAGACTTGAACTATCTGAATATTTTACTACCTGTCTTTAAGTCCTCTTTATATAGCTCCTCCAAAGCCTCAGCAAGAGCTTTGTAGAGATTCCTGTTCCCATGCATAGTGTATGCAATACTATCATTACTTATTAGGTCCTGTTAATTCACTTTGGTTTTAAAGGAATCTAGGATGGATACTTGACTGCTTAAAGGAAGATCAGTGACATACTTTCTACTTTTACAAGTAATTTTTTAACTATTATAATACATAGTGTAAAAACTTTTATTCAGGGACAGAGAACATAGACCTGAGAATATGAAATATGAAGAGGCAAAATATATATATATATATATATTTAAGGAGGAAAATGTTGAGAGTATTGTAAAAATAAAACAGCTGCAAAAAAAACCGGACATGTTCCTTGTTAAATCCAGCATTTAATTTGGGAGCGACTGCTTTTAAAGTACGAAAGATGCCAGGTTGGATATCAAGCTTTAGATGGAAAGCCACAATAAGGTGTAGTTTGAGCAGAAGATGAAACTGGGACTTATAGAAATGGTATGGTAACTAGCACAAGAAGCTACACTCAAGGCAACCAAAGTCAAAAACACAGTGAAATTATTAAAAAATACAAATGAATATAATATGTCCCTGCTTGGCATTCAGATCTCTCAGTAACTCTTTAACTCAGGCTGGAAGTGAACACCTGTTAGTAGGAAAATCTGAGAGTGAAACTGTAACATGCTTTGCAGATCTGGATGTCTTTATCTCTGCTAGTGAATCTTGCCAACCCAGAAAATTTATGCTACTGCATAAATGTCTGAGCAAATCTTACAGGAAATGGAGGAGAAAGTGGGAAGAGAAGCACGATACTGCAGAAAAATCTGTTGACTGTTTGAGAGATTATTTTTCCCCTAGTCATGTAAGAATGTCAGTGGCAAGGTCCCTTGCATTGCAGAATAATTATTTTCTCCCCACTAAACTTTTAGATAAGTATATACATTCCTAGAACAAAAGGCCCAGAGGATTCACCCTGCCAAGTTACTCTGACTTTCTGCAGGATACAGCCTGGCTTTTGTTTAACCACCATATGCAAACTCATAAAGGCAGGACTACAATTTTAAACTCACAGTATATTGAAACAAAACTGCATTTTGGTTCTTTATGAGCTTTGTGATTGAGTTGATTGCATGTACAGATATTCCTGATAAATAAACATGAGAAACAGCAAGAAAACCACAGAGAATGAGTCTTATAATCTTCAAGCAGTGATACTATACTGATCAGCATATATGTGATAGTAAAGATACAGGCTGTATCTTCATCTGCTTTTTCCTGAAGTTACAATGAGCCTTGAGGATCCTGATCTATCAGTCATTCAAGCTGGCACACGATCAGACATACACTATCTGCCTTTTACGTCAAGTATCAAACTTTCCTTTCCATGGAAATAGGAAACCATTTGTGGGTGCTACAGTATAGATGTAGCAACAGCAACTTTTGTATGTGTTAGCTTGTACCAAAAGACATTTGCCTTGTTAGATTGTTGTCAGCAGTATCATTCACGTTCTGTTTATCCCAGAAGACTTGTTTGCAAACACTGCTGAAAAAGTCAGCCAAGTTTAACACACTGTATATTCTCCTAATGAAGTAAAATATATCATGATTACAGTTATTTCTCTCATGCCTAATTAGCATATCCTCATGGGCTTTAAAATCTTTCTAGTGTTGCTAACTAAAGGTTTGGTCCTTAGAACTCTTTCCTTGACAGGCAGTGCTTTATTTATATGAGTCCTCCTATTGAGTTCATGAAGATTGTTGGAGTTGTTCACCTCAAATCAAGATTTTATCATAGCATCTTTCATTAGATAATGTCCTATCTGCAGGAAGCCCAGTATTTTCCACACAGAAAATTCAACTGTCCTTTGGTATACCAGAGCATCCTTAAGATGCCAGTGCTGTAGGTGATACACTTGTGTATTTTGGCAAAAGGTAGGCCTGCAAGGTGCAAAGTTTCAGGTATACACATTAGCTTTATTTCACTGTTTCAGTTTCCATATATAATCCTTTGCATTTCCTTATTTTCTCTACGTTGGAAGACTTTTGTACAGTTAGGACGTATGAATCTTTGTTTTTTCCAAAGGCTCAAAAATGCCACATTGATTTCCAAACCTATGTCTCTTCTCAGAAAGCAGTGCAGTGCAATGCTGCCAAGTCCAAACTTGTGGGCTAGATGCCTTAACAAAGTAACATGAAACTCTGCAAGTTTTGTATAATGCTAGCATCTGCATTTATTCAACTGCAAATTATATGCACAAGGCTAGCTTCTAGCTGGTGTAAACAAGGACAGCTACTCTGAAGTCACTGAAGATTGCTTCCACTTACAGAATCTAAACATATGTATTATACTTATCAGTTCCCTTACATAAAGTTAGTCAGATTGCCAGGGAGGTATTCATTCATAGACTACTCATACATAAACTTGTGCTGTAAATTACAGCCTTCAATTATAAATTAAAATATATATCATTGCTCAGATCAAGGATATGCTGAAACAGTTTCAGCTGGTACAAACAGTTCTTGAAACCAACATTGATTCTTAAATTGTCCAACTCTCTGCTGCAGCTGTCCTTTTGTGCACAGATTGGGTAACTTTGTTGGCTCTTTCTCTCCTGCTCCACGCCCACTTAGTCACAGATTCAGAAATCCCCTCTTGCTGTTTTCACATGAAAGAGAAAACCCCTTTTTTTCCCCCCTGCCCCACAACTCACACTCATGGCCACTAGTCCATATTCAGAATCAACTGAAGTTTGACATCTAGCTCCAGGCTTAAAGGCAAGGAAGAACAAATAGAACTAGAAAACAGGACGGTCAAAGAGGGATCAAATAGCAGTCTTGACTACATAAAAGGGAGTTGCAAAGACAGAGGCCAATTCTCCTTGCAGAAGCACAGTGAAAGAAAGGACAGGCAAAAATCAATGTAAGGAAACTCCACAGAAGGAAAAATTCTTCACTATGAGAGTGCCTATGGGCAAAAGCCGGCTGCTGAGGGAGGTGGCAGATCAGTCCTTGGAGATTTGCAAGACCTGATGGGATAAGGAGCAGTGTGATCTCACTTTGAGGTTGGATTTAACTCCAGAGTTAGTCCTGCTGAGAGGGGATTGAATGAGATTAAGTCCCTGCAAACCTAAATAATTCTGTGATTCTGATTTCATTTGATTCATTTTCAGGTGACAAAAGTGTCAACAAGAGACAGTTCCAGGGACTATGGGTGAGTAACACTGTGCTAACATGAATATGATTTACAGTGAAACCCATGCACTCCTTTATGACTTGTATTATAATATATATTATAGATTTTTAAGAGATATGATATGATATGATGATACAATATATAGTGAAATTTTTTTTCATTTAAGCGATCCCCCCAACAGATGATAGCCTATATTTTTTGTGATGCTCTGATAAAATCTGCAATTTAGGCAGACAGACATGAAGAAAAACACTTTGAACTATTTACTATAGAACACAGGTTTCCTGACCTAGCATACCAGCTTTGATAGCTTGGAAGAATTTGTTTCATCCTCAGAGAGAAATTTCTAAGGAAAATGTAGGCTTTAGACACCAGGGACATGAAACAGTATTAAGAGAATGGAACATTTTAGTGTCTGGGATTTTTATGTATATTTTAAAAAACAAAAGATTTCTATGTCTTTTGATAGTAAAGGTTAAAAAATAGAGGCTTTATTTGTCATTTTCTCTTGATGTGTCTTTTAGATCTGTAAATGGTAGTAAAACATACTTTATTTTTAACATCTCTTGAGCTTATGAAGATAACTAGAGATTATGTTTGTGATTTTTTGCAGAAAGTGAACTTCTAATCTGAATTCGCTTCAGTGCTATTATTTGCAGTTTGTTTCTTAATAATACCAGATAAGATGATATAACCTCCAAAAGGAATAAAAGAGATAAAAAATTTTCACAATGCATTTTTATTTGTTTCCCTAATAGTAGTACACTCTATAGAAAAAAATTACTTTAGTTTAGACTGTGGGCACAGGGAGGGGGGCATCTGTTCAATGAAAACAGCTGATCTGTGTACAAATTCTGTGTTCCTATGTAAAAAGAAATTACTAACCCTATATATGGAAATCGCATGTTTTTTCACTTATTGCAACTGTGTAAAGGGAACATAAAAACAAAATTTAAAAAATAAATAATTCTCTTTTGATTGCAACTTACATCACCCTGCACCTGTGCAAGCCACAGAACAAGGTGTGAAATAGTCAGCACCAAGGGGCAAAACACCTCTTCACTAATAAGAGTGCTTTAAAATATTATTGTCAAACATTAGTTTTTGTGATAAGAAAATTAGCATCTTTAAATATTTACAAAGTGAATATGTATTTAAAAATCAACTAGGAAATCAACATCCTATAGATGCATATTCTGACAAACTGTTCAGAATGAAAAATGTATTTGATAACTTAAGCCTCATTTTGTTTTCATGCCTTTTGTGAATAGACTTGATTTTTGATAATGCTCTCATTATTCTAAAATATTTCTCCAAGCCATTACCCAAAGATGAAGATAAGCAAGAGTAAGTCCTGAGGCTGTTTGAGGTGGCCTACAAATTTCAAAATTCATTTGCACTTTAAAAGACTATATTCTTGTATATTGGAATTGTTCTTTGAATGCTCACAGAGTTTGAAAGATGAGAAAAAACACTCTTGGTAATTGTTCTTTTTTTTCTACAGTGACTCCTTTCAAATTTATCTAGGTGGCTAAGTTCATGCCTTCTCTTGATTTGAAAGGATGTCATATATGTCACATATATCACACATGTCATTTGTCTCAAGTGATAGGACAAGGGGTAATGGACACAAGAAGTTCCACTTAAACATATGGAAAAACTACTTTACTGTAAGGGTGATGGAACCCTGGCACAGGCTACCCAGGAAAGCTGTGAAGTCTTCTCTGGAGGTCTTCAAACCTGCCTGGACATGTTCCTGTGTGACCTGATCTGGGTGGACCTGCTTTAGCAGGCAGATTGGACTAGATGATTTCTAGAGGTCCCTTCCAACACCTTCCTTTCTGTGATTTGGTGATTCTGTGATACAAATATGGCAAAGGTGTGATACTATCTCCAACAAAGTAGATTTGTACAACATCAAAAACAAAGTTATGTTCTACTGTTACTGGATTTTGCTGAAGCCTTGTTAAAAATTCCTCAGCATTTGCTTTGAGTCATGACAGATTAGTTTTAAGAATCTACCTAAAGGCAATATAGCATCAGGTGAAGGACTCTTTGAGAAACAGCTGCTTTCTGAAAAGGTTTCCTTTTCAAATAGATATGCCAGAGAAAGAATTTGTCAAGGTAGTCTTCTTGTCCCCTTTGCCATGGGAGGTAATTTGTGACACACGGGAATTAGCCATCAAGATCACAGAAGAAACTGCATTTATTCTAGGTACATGGCATGTTGGCTGTGTTTGTTTGTTTGCTTGTTTGCTTTTAATCTAAAATCTACAGCAGTGAATAGAAAATGCTCACAATATCATTTGGTTTTTTTACTAGGCTCAACCTGAATAAAACTATTGTCCCAGAAACCAGATAGAAATAGGAGAATGGAACACCTGAGTACAAGTTTGAAGCATGAAGAAAGCTGTAGCTTTCCTTCAGAGTGATGACACAAAAGAGACTGAAAGAAAATGTATCTGCTGGTCTACAGAACCAAATGACTTTTTAAGTGATATTTTCTTCTGAGAGAGTAGTAATAGCTCTTCTATGCCTGACTACTCTGCCTGTTTTCACAGCAGTTCTAATAAACTGCCTAAAATAACATTTAATGAGGCAGTTGTGTGTTTAAAAGTACTGAAAAAATACAGAAAAAACTTTAAAGCTGTATCTAATGTGTGTTCACAGGATGCATAATATTTATGCTAAAAAGAGAAATAAAATAACAGGAAGTACACTATTTTTTCAGTTATTATTATTATTGTTATTATTATAAAAGGTAAGCTGTTTGTAATAAAAAGGAGAAAATTGCCTGGCAAAAGGCTCCTTGACCCTAAGTACATACAGAAACTATTGCATGCCTATCTCTCATTGAGTCTTAAGGATGTGTTAAATATTCTTGATGGAAGTATCTGCCATAAGACTTTGCTGCACCTTTAAAAGGTGAAAGAGCCATCAGTATAATTCCCTTAGTGACTACAATTTTCCTGTTATTTACATGCAACTGCAGATTTGGATTTCCCATCCATTGCTTCAGGTTTCCAAGTATGTAGGTAATAATTATAATCACAACAACAACAACAGGGACAAATACAAGTAAGAATTTTGGAGGAGTAGTAGCTGGTAGCTAGACAACTAAAAATAATTTCTTATGTTTAAATGGAATTTTTTGTGTTTCAGCTTCATCCATCACCCCTTGTCCTAGATACAATAGAAAAAAGGAATGTCCGAGCCTCCCAACATCCACTATTCAGATATTTGTAAAAATTAATGAAATCCCCCCTCAATCTCCCCTTCTCTAGATGAAACAGCCCTAGTTCCTGCAGCCTTTCCTCATAAGAAAGATGCTCCAGTCCCCTGATCATCTTGGTGGCCCTGTGCTGGACTCTCTTCAGAAGTTCTCTGTCCCTCTTGAGCTGGGGAGCCCAGAACTGGACATAAGACTCCAGATGAGGCCTCACCAGGGCAGAGTAGAGGGGGAGCAGAACCTCCCTTGACCTGCTGGCCATACTCTTCTTGACGCATTCCAGGATGCCATTGGCCTTCTTGGCCACGAGGGCACATTGCTGGCTCATGGTTAGTTTATCATTAACCAGAACTCCCAGGTCTCTCTCTGCAGAGCTGCTCTCCAGCAGGTCAATTCCCAGTCTGTACTGGTGCATGGGGTTGTTCCTTCCCAGATGAAGGACTCTGCACTTGTCCTTGCTGAAAATCTTATATTTTTGTTCAGGTATGTATGTGAATCCATATAAATGGCTTCACAAGTCATTCCACAAGTAGAACAAATGGAGCACTCACAAAAGCAGCCAGTCATGGAGCTGTCTGATTTCAACCTCAGTCTGTATGCTGGAATTTAGCCAAGCTGTAGTCCATCATTTCAAATACTTGCTACCTGGTGAATTTAACAAAACTCCTGGCATTCTTCCTAGAACACAAAGAAGATGAAAAATCTGAGGCTGCATATGCAGAATTTCATTGATGCAATTTCCATTTTTAATGACAGTAATTCCAGTACAGATACGAAAGTATCATTGCCTAAGGGAATGTATCTAGTTCTTATAAAGATATGCAGGTGTTAAATTATTTGTCAGTTCCTAACTCAGTGGACTTACTGGCTTCACCAGAATAATGGTGTTCTGTGTCAACTGCAGCACTGGCTATTCAAATCTTAATGTAATGTTTATGCAATGATGAAGTGGGTTGAAATTCAAAGACCATAAATATTTCTCCTGCAGAACTCTTTTAATACTAATTTGTCACAAGACCACACAAATGACTAAATTCATCTCTTAATTTCAACTACAAATATCTGCAAACAACATATTTCTGCTGGATCTCCGAGTTTTTCTGTTGTAACCCAATCAAAAAAAATCTGACAAGCTAGAGAACATAAAATACATCTCTGAAAGCAATTTGTATTCTGCTTGTCAAACTGTTTTTCCCCATGGTTGTTAGTGAAAGTGATTTAGAAGCAGAGATCATGTGATAAATTATGTAATTCCAGGAAACAGAACAATGACATATATCCTTGGTACATGCTAAATAATATTAAGACAGAAAATGTTGCTCTGAGACATTCAGAATTAAAAGAATGCTTTGCTTGTTGTGGTGGTCATGAATGATGCAACCAAATACTTGTCTAGAGACATTTCCAATACCTGATAGAAAAGGCATATAGGGTAAGACACAATCACTGCCCAAGACACTCCATATGTGTGGTCCTGAGTCCACCTCTGTTTCTGAAGAGCAGAACTGCAGCTTACATAGTTACAGTCTTTCAGGGCTCTGACAGCACCACACAGCACATATTTTTTAGTTCACAACATTTCTTGTTCCAGAAGGAAGATTTTCTCTCATTTTTTTTGTCTGACATTCACCAAGCTTAGGAGAAATCATTACAGAATGTTTTGAGATCTAACTCCTACTCTGAATTGTTTTGGTGGTGAGAGAAGAGACAACTCTTTTCTCATCCCAAAGGTTTCTCTAGTCCATATTTGAATGTGGCACATATCTGTATTCCTTCCATTTTCGCAATCTCCATCACTCACAAAAATTGGTAGAGGTTCAGCTTTAAATTCTTTCTCTTTCTTCTTTTTATTCACAGCAGGAACTTATGAAATTATGTCCTTTGTCTCACAGTCCTTTCTTCAGTCCTTTTTCATAATAAAACATTAAGGGCCTAATTTTTGCTGTCTTGCTGCTTGTTTGAAGGGAATTTGTTTCCCTTTGTTTTAATTATCTTCAATTTCAATTTGCATGGACAGCATAAACAAGTGCTAGCCATACATAGGCCTGCCTAGCCATACTTTCTGAATTACATCCATAGATCAAGCAACCAACTTCTGTCTTTGTCTTCCTCTCTGGTAATTTCTAAACTGCATAAGCAGTACTTTGCCTATTCTTTGCTCTTCCCTTGTTCTTTCAGACTATCCAGTAAGAAAATCCAAGACAGTTAACTATGCCTATCTTAGTTACTCATTTAAGGTACCCCTAATTACAGAAGTATTCATATTTTTTACTCCTTTGGTGTATGAGTGTAGAGAATTGCCATTTCTTAGATCATGTGTGATTATACTGAAATGCATTTTCTATTCTAAGTGCATGCATAATGCCCTCTTATGGCAAAATTCAGGGATTCCCCCAAATTCACCTGGCCTAAGATCAGTTACATTATGAAAAAAAAATTCTCCTGGAAAGAAAACAAAAATAATGATAAAGAAAATTAAGCTGTGCATAATATTACATTCATAATGAGTTATACAAACTTTGATATATATATCTCTATTTCCTTCACTTATGTGTTTTTTGAGAGGAAAATTCAGTCTTATAAGCATTTAGGATAAGGAAATAATTTTTAGAACATTTTCATGAGTGTTCTCTGCCAACTGCTGAAAATGAATGTATCTTTGTAAAACAAGGAGTAAGCATATATTATAAGTATATTTACTGATATTTACAACAAAGCATTTAAGTGATTTCTAGAAGTGTTTGTAATATAAGTGAAAAGTAAACAGGCAACACTGTGGTGAAATATTACTGTAATTTTTTATCTCAAGTTTCACAATACTTTGGAAACTCATTAAGATAAATTTACATGAAGTAGTACAGAGTAAATGTTTCAAGCATTAGCAATAGCAAAACAGCAAATAATAAAGTTCTTAAGAAATATTTTTTACCTATTCTGGGAGGCTTTTTGGCCTTGTCTTCCCAATTGACTTTTAATAATTGTCAACTAATGATACTAAGTTCTAAAGATGTGATTTTGGAGAAGATTCTGTGTTCTGGCTGCTATCCAAATTATAGTGCTTTTTTCCCTTCTTGGCTTAAAACAAACTACTGCTAATAGATTCAAATCAAGATTCAACTAACAGATGTTCTAAAGAGAGTCAGACAAAAAAATACATAAATATTTAGTGGAAAGTTTATGCTATTTGAGAAAAAATTAAATGCAGACTTAGTTTAAATTGCAGTTCTTTCAATAAGAATCCATAAACTAAGTTAAAGCAACAAAAACCTTCCAGTATGATAGAAAATTCTGAGACTTACTTCCCAACATTAGATTCCTGATGCTGCATTTCTTGTGCATGAGGTGCTTCCATGAAGCCTGTGCTAACTTTGAATGGGCAATTAATAAAATAATATCACATAATTTTTATTATTAATAGCCAATAAATAGGTAAATCAGACTCTCTGACTGCTTCTCAGGTCTTTTTTAACTAATAAAATTTTACTTTAAGATGATTATTTAATGTTATTTTAAATTAATCCATGTCCTGGCTGTCTGAGGCCCTCAAAAATGCACAGAGAAGTCAGCACACTCTAAAACTCCATTGAACATACTTTGACTTCATAGGGTTTCACTATCCAGGCCAAGCGTTTGCTCATGCTTTTTACACAACGCATTCTAATGAACACAATAGGGTAGCTTTCAAGAAAGGTTTTGATTAAATATGATAATAAATGCATAATAATATAACTTAATATCCGTCATAGCCCATTTTTAAGAGCCCTTCAAACACCCCTTGCACTGACAGTGAAAAATATAAAAAAAAGTTCCTGTCTCAACGAATCACAAGAATTCAGAGGCACTGTATGAATACCTCTGACAAAGGAAGAAGACTTCACACGATCAAGAACACAGCACAGAATACAATAAAGACCAAAGTTTCAATTGTAACTTCTTTAGGATCTTTAGGAATGAAGTGGTATCTATACAACAAAGCACTCTAATGATCAGTATTGCAGCTAAAACATCAGTACAAGACTACAACATGCTGATTCCAGAGACAAACCTTGGTTTATAGCAGACAATGTGAAAGCCTCTCTAAGAAATGGAAAAGAACACTTTACTGGAAGCAAGAATTTCTTCCTTCATACTGAGAGAATACTCTGGAATAGAATTAGAAGAATTACATTTGGTATCCTATAAAATATCAATGTTTTTCACTATGGCAAAATGATAGGGTACTTTAGATTTACATTAAAATTGCCATTTCTGTATCAGTTTCTTAAAGAAAAGGTAAAATTGGTCCTAGTGGGCCCCTTGAGAGATTTAGTTTAAAATCTCAACTCCAGTGTCAGCTAAGATGTAATGCAAAATAATCAAGTCTGATGAGTAGAAAAGGACACATCCCTGGGGCCTGACCCATTCCTCTGAATCCTCTGGTCCATACTCACATATCCTTGATATCTCCAGGGGACAGTGGGCATTATTCAGATTGTTTCAGTCAATGTTCCATTTGGCATGCATACTTTAACTTAGGTCCATTTTCATTAGTTTTGTTCTTCTTTCATCGTAAGACACAAGTTCTTTAACTTATATTTCTTCTGCATGAGAAAAACTTCCTAAGGGAAAGTAATAGGGACAGTGGACAACAGGACATGTTTAAGGAAGGACAAAGCATACACAGAACTGTTCTTCTGGTCCTCTTCTAAAGTAACAGTTTGCAGAATGCAAACAATATGCAGTGAGCAGTTAGTCAACAAATTCCATCAGTAATACTTAGTCTGTACTTACAGAGAACAAATCAAAGACTGCAAGGTATGCAGTCATTACTCTTCATTTGAAGGATGGTGGGAAATAAGACTGTGCTGGTATATTATCTGAGAACAGACTGGGGGTGGGTAGTTTTATACAATCAGGCTTCTAGGCATGTTTCAAACCTAACATGAATGTGAAAATATCATAAGCCTTTAAAAAAAACCCAAATAAAACAACAAACTAGGGATTCATACAATGCCTCATAAACATTGAAGTAGCTGAATCAATAGTAAAAAGTTACCTTTCCAAAATCTCCTTCCAAGAGAGTGAGAAGATTCACTTGAGTGCTCTGAGCTCCTGTAGCATGTAGCAATGGATCAAGCATCAGTATGGAGAGTTGCTAGTTGTGTTGGAAATGGCCACGATGCCCTGGGTTATGTCATGTCCCCCTGTATCTTGTAGTAATTACCACCTCTCATCTCTATTTGTCTGTTTGAATAGAATGCTTCTCCATAACTTCTCCTGCTTTACTTCCCTGTGTGTTTGTAGATCCTTGAACCACAGGACCTTAATTGCAAGTACTTCTAATACACAGACCACATATTGTTGCATCTTTTATGCACTTGTGCTTTCTTGTAGCTTGCTTGGCCATTCCTTTTTATTCGGGTCTTCCTATTACATATTCTTACTAATCAAATTGTAAAATCATGATGACTTGTTTGATTTGTTAAAACCTCAAACAGAGAATTGTGCAAGCACAGTGACTCTAGTTATATCACTGATCTCATTTAGTCATAGGGGCTAAAAGGTGGAAAATCTGATCAAAATACTGTATTTCTCCTAGAAACAGCAATAATGTGGTTGTCTCACTGAAAAGGGGAGGCATGAAGGCCTCGTAGCACACCAAGAATCAGCTTACATCCTGTGTACAGACACAGAAATACTTATTTGATGATGACCTTACAGAAATCACAAGTCTCCAGTGACAGAGGTCACAGTCACTATGAAGTGCTGCCTGACTGACTTCCAGGGAAGCCATTCAGAGCTCGGTCTGTTTCACTGGATACTACTAAAGTTTTACCAAACTAAGAGCATAATGTTTTCCTCTGTTCCCTTACAAGTAATAGTGCTTCGTTAGTGTGGTTACACTGATTCTGTTCCTAAGCACGTAACTTTTCTTAAACCATGAAAACATAAATTGTCTCCTGCAAATGGATTTTCACAGAACCTTAAACAGAAAAAGCAAACTGATGAATACAGTTTGACAACTCATTGTTAGTTACATGCCATCAGTTTCATAAGGCTTTGACCTTGGTGAGAAACCCTCACTTTTCATGAGCAGTCCTTGTTTGACCTACGTGAATAAGCCCGTTGACCAGTTAAGAGACACTATGATCAACGACACAGTGGTGTTGCCAGTAGCTTTATCTTTACTATCTCTTGATTTTTTTTTTACTATTTGTTGTGAAAAAGAATATAAACTGCTATTCATATTAGCACACCTTCAAAATTAACACCTCGTAGCTTTCCCATAATAAACTGCTGATATGTTTCACACTTTCCCCAGCTTTTGCAACTGTAAGAAAGAAAATAAACAAAGATGAACTAATTGCATTATCTAATGACCTTCTATTGCTATATGGTGATTTGACACTCATAAATGAAGACAGAGGAAACAGAAGTTAATAACATTTTCTCTCATCACTTTTGATGGTCCCTTTATCATGCCTATCATGCCTTCATTTCTCTTTTTAAGTTATCATTTGATCTCATCTGAACTCTAAGTCTGTGCTTGTGTTCAAAGCAGAAAGTGTTTATTAAACCTGTTGTTAACGGCTGTCTGCTGACAATCCAGTGAAATTCCACTATGCTTTCTATCCATCCAATTGTGTCTCAGAGGGTTCTTGTCTTCCTTCTTTGCCATCTTCATTCACCTTGGCTTCTTTTCTCTGTCTTCCCTCTTTTGAGTCTGTGTTCCTTCTGGTCCTCCTGCTTCCTATAATCTGTTCACTTTTTCAGGAGTTTAAAATCTAAGTGGGGAGAAACAAAATGAAACCAAAAAGGCAACTCCCAAAACAAAATGTTAAGTAAACACCCAAATCCATTCTTGCCTTTCTCAATCCTGGCTTAGGTTACTGTTTAAGTCTAAAGCCTGGGTCTATTAAGATGACTTGTTTGGGTATGAAGCAAACACAATGCACAGATATAATAAAATCAGTGTCTGTTTGTTTTGGCCATGAGAGTTTGCTTGCTCAGATCATATTACAAGAATCTGAACTGCTCTGACACTGAACCTGAGAGTAGGGGCCTGTGTCCTGACACATGTGATACAACCTGGAGTAACTGCCCTTAGTTATAAATCTCACATGCAAAAAAATCAAAACTACAAGCAAATTGTACAACAACTTGTATGCTTTGTGTAACAGAGGAATGATTAAAAATCATCTGAAAAGCAGAGAACAACTTAATTTTCCTCATGTTAGACTGGAAATACATAGCCTGGAAAACAAGTGTCTTGCATACTTTTCATTTCACTCACAGGGCTGATTCATGCCAGTAAATACTGAAACCCCACCTCATATCTTAAGGAGAAGTAATTTCCATTCCATGAGTTTTGCTTGAAGCTAATACATTCTATTACAAAACATCTAAAGTAAAACTTTAACCATTTCACTCAGCCCAGCTGTGAAGTTCAAACTGCTTTTTAAAGTTAATTATCATGCTCTGACCTGCACTTATGCACATGTTAAAGACAAATAAATCAATATGGCATGCTTATTCTTGTTTCAATTTGCTTTCTGTTTTTAAAATTAGCATACTCTTGCTTTGCCTAACAGATATATGAGTGTGATAGTATCTCACAGATTAAAGTTTTGCATTTGTCTCTTTGTAGTTCATTTCTATTTTATAAACCCAAAGTCCTTAAGGGAGTGTCGGAAAGCCCCATAATTTTCTTCAGTGTTCCATTTTACCTTTTTATCTCTGATGTAGCGAGCATATGTGAAAAAGAAATCCAGATAGCCAGATGGCTCTCCAGTGTCTATACACTCAAAAGCAGTGACAAAAACAAGTGACTTTAACTAATGCTGACGTTGATTCATGCTTTAGCATATTCTTTTTGGTGTTCTTTTCTAATGCTATATTATTAGCAGCATGTGCTTTTGATCTTACTCAGAAGATTATTATTATTCAGAATTTTAAGAAGAAAAAGTAGAATTACCATGCTCCTTTATATATATATATATATATATGCAAAAAATACTTGAGGTGATCACTTAGAATCATCATAATTTTTAGTGTTTGTATTTCATGGTCAACATTCTCCTTTTTCTAACTGCTATTGCCACCCATTACACATCTCCCAAAAATCTCCTAAGAGTGGTTATTTTGTATTTGCTTTGTGGTTTTCTGTGCACTCTTCTCTGAACCATCCTGCATAGACCACAGCAGAAGGTAGAATACTAAATTAGCTGATTCACTTCTGCTGCTTAGTGTGGTGGTCTCTAATTGCTCTTAGTTGGGGGGATTTTCCAAAGCAGACGAGTGACTTCTGCTTTTGCCAGGGTGCTGCTGTCAGACTGTGGCATCACTGAAACATCACCACATTTCAGAGATGAGCAGTATCATGTTCACAGCTCTGCCTGTTGAGAGAACAAGCTCTCTGATGGCTCAGTTCAACTGCTCTGTAGGACAGTATATGTTTGCATATTACTGTGTAGTTTATTTATGTTAAGGAGGAGAATTGGAAGAACATCAATATTTTTAGGGACTACTCTGGCATCAGCTAATTCATCTTCAAGATATGATCTGAAGTGGGTCAAGCTTTTAAAAATTCTGGACCCATTTCTCTTCTGGCATAAGTTGCAAATCTAATGTTTCATTTCAGATTAAGAAGCATCCCACACTTTTGTGTTCTCTGGGAGTATAAATGTCTCGTAATATTAGGTTGGCACTGAAGCCCGGGATAGCAATTGTCTGAAATATGCATGATGCTAACTCATGCAGATGAACTTTTACACAAAGTAGCCTATAGACACAGACCATAAAAACACCTACATGTATAGACAAAAGTTGTTTCGTAAGGGCACAGTATTCAGGCTTCTCCCTGCTCTCTGGCTACAATGCATTAGTACTATTGACTGCTTTGGTTAGTATGACCAGAGCATGTAAGAATTGGAAACAACACTGTAACATATGCACTCACTGTGGGTACATGTTTACTTTTAGTATATTTCTTCCCGTGGGACAGGGCTGCAGCGTTACCATGAGATGTGCTCTCTTGGAAGTATTGCCGAAACCTGCATAGCCTCTGCTGGATTAGAGATCACCTGTCTGCAAAACCCGAAGCCTCCATTCACAGTAAGTCTGCATCTAGCAGGTTAGGCCAGCACAGAACGTGCGTGGAAGGTAATTTAGGACAACCTAACCCAGAACCCAAATTTGGAAAATCCTAGTAGCATTAACAGAGTTATGCTGAAATTGATGTTTTCAAGACACCTAGAGTAAAATTTTCAAAGCTATCCCACTGCCTTGAGAGGACAAACCTCATCAAAACCAGAAAATGTGTTCAGTATCTCGAGGGGAAAATTGAGCTTAAGCAAACGCAGGTCCCAGCTTCCCGAACTGCAAAACCAAAAAGCTTCTGGAAGCTTGTGGTGAAGCTCCAGGGGCAATCAGGACACCGAACCACAAATCAAACTGCTGCTGCAATGCTGCTTCTTTGCTCTTCTTCGCTCATTTTCTTTTAAAATTTCAAAGCAAGGAAGTATGGATGGGGGGGTTGCGGGGTGGGTAGCGCCGATAGCAACCCAGGCTTAAGCCGCGCTCTGAGTGGGGCCGGCGCCACTCGCGACCCCTAAACACGGCTTGTTCCCCCTCAGCACAGCGACACCTACCGGCCACCCCCGCACGCTCCCCGGCTGCGAGCCGCCACATGCCGCAGCTACCGGGGCTCGGCTTTCCCCGGGAGCTTCGCTGTCCGCGAGTCTCGGTTCTCCCCCGGGGCTCGGCTCTGCCTCCCGGCCCGGGGCTCAGCTCTCTCCGGGACTGAGCTCTGCCCCCCGGCCCGAGGCTTGGCTCTCCCCGGGCGGCTCTGCTCCCTGGCCCGGGGCTGGGCTCTCCCCGGGCGGCTCTGCTCCCTGGCCCGGGGCTGGGCTCTCCCCGGGCGGCTCTGCTCCCTGGCCCGGGGCTGGGCTCTCCCCCGGACCCAGCTCTCTGCACTGCACTGCCGCTTCCCTCCCCTCCGCTTCCCTCCCCTTCCCCGTGCTTGGCCGTCGGCACCAGCGCTGCCGTCGGGTCGCGCTCGGAGCCCCGGGATGGCCCGCAAGGGAGAGACAGAAACTTTCCTGGCGAGTTTCCCTCCCGTCTCCAGCGAGCCTCCCGGGCGCGCAGACGGCGAGGATGGGGGAATCTGAGACCAACTGCCGCTGAGCACCCCCCGCCACCCGGGACCAAGCCGAGGGGTGGAGCACGCGTGCTGTTCCCCTACAAAGCCTGTAATTGTATTGCCCGCGCTGGGGACAGGCTGCGCGCCCGCGGTGTCCCCGCGCTGCGGAAAGGAGCCGCAGCTCCGCGCTGCCCGGGGCGGGCCGGGCCGCGGCCGCGCTCGGCGGGGTGTGGCCTCGCCGTTATTTACGAGCTCCAGCCCCATTTGCTCAGCTAATGATGCGCCGGGGGCCGCGGTGCCTCGGCTCGCTAGCGCGGCGGCGAGGGCAGGGCAGCGCCTGTAACTGGAAACCGAACCCTCTACCGTCACCGCCCGGCCACTTTCCATTCACTCCTAGGTGCTTAATTGAGGGCTGGGGAGAAGCGCTCCTGGTGCCTTAGGAGTCCAGCGACAAGGATTATTTTACAAAGGAGCCGGGAGTATCTTTCCAGCCACCGGGAAGAGAGACTTGTCTTTTGTTTGATTTTTTTTTTAATTTTATTTCCCCCTCCCCACAATGAGCCAGGTTTGGAATTAAAATGTTCTGGTAGCAAGAGTGGAGTCCATAAACTGATAGAAACCAGACAGAAATCTCTATTACTGGTTCTTCCAATAGCTGGGTAAGCATAATTGAAAGTTCTCTTTCTTTGCTGTAAAAGATGTGAAATGTGTTCTATGGTTGATTTTTTTCTTTTTCCTACTGTTTACAGATAGTTACAGCAATATTTTCCAGATTAGCGGAGTGCTTGTGTGGCAGGGTTTTGGCTTTTCTCCCCTTTCTTTCCCTTCTTTTGCTGAATGGTTTTCCTTACAGGATTTAAGGGTAGGACTCAGCCTGTGGCGGATGACACCTGCACAGCACTTCACAGCAAAGCTATATGATACTTTCCAAAAGCAGTGCAGCGTGCTGAAAGCAACCTCTGTGGCAGGAAAACTTCACCACGTTACTTTAGTAGGGGTTTGCCGTTTTGTTGACAGTTACAATAGGGTATAATAGCAGAAACTGAATTAGACATTGCATTTTGTCTGTCCTGAAAGATTCTTTAAAAGTGCTTGCAAGGTTTCAGGTCTGTGGGTTGTCAGCAGAGATCATGTGCACAGGACATGCTGAATATAGTATCATGACTTACTGAGATAAATTCAGAACTGGGATATAAGCCCAAACCTCCAATGAGTTTGTGTTTAGTTACCAGGTATGTAAATCTCTGAAATTAAACCTATTTCCATTAGGTACCTTGCATGTCAGGCACCCTGAGGTACCTTTTTTGGCACCATGTGCATTTATTATTTATGTGCCTAACAGCTGGGTAGGAACCATGCAGCTCAGAATTTGAATCTTGTGTTTCCCTGTCACTTCTGTGTTAACGGTGAAGATCTGCAATTTGAGCAATGAAATGTAGCAATGTTTCACTCCAGTAACTGCACTAGAACTGGCAGGAAGCATAAGAGTGGGAGGGAAAGAGCGCTGAAAGGTTGGGGTTTATTTGATTATTATTTCCTACAGTATAATTTAAAGGAGGAGGGAAAGCCACACACTTGTTCCTCTTTGACCTTTTATCTCTATTGCAAAGAAAGCATAGTGCTACTACTGTAAAATACTAATCCCATTGCATCTGTTAAATCACATGTTCTGTAGGATTGGTTATTTTTTTTGGCCTGACAAATTTTATCAGGATTTAATGACATTTCTCTCTTAGAGGAGAGGTAAATTAAAGGATATCCCATGGGCTAGTGAAAAGGTTTTAAATTTAAAGACCACAAAGCAGCATAATGCTAGAATTTGTGCAGCCTGTTTGAAAATTATTCTTGGCTAAAACTCTGCAACTGTCATTTTATTAGTTAACAGACCCTTAGAGATAATTTGGAACTTAGCCAGAATGGATATGTTTCTCCCGTAGACCAGATCCGTAGCTGACAAAAATTTCTGTCACCGGTGTTTTTATGAATTAGCAGAGTTGTAGCATTACTTGCTCTTCATGCATTTCTCAGTACTGCAGAGCAGATTGTGAAGGAGAGTTTAGAGTGCACTAAACAGTGATGCACTTGCTTGCCCACTCTTCTTCCCCTGCCTCCCTACAATTTAGTATGAAGTTGTCATGCAGAGAGAAGCCTTTCAAAGCAATTTATAGTAAGTGGATAGGAAATGACAGACATTCAGATATATGGGGGGGTTTACTGCTAAGTCAGTAGTATGGATCCAGCCCCAAGTAGTGCTGACCTGAAGTCATCCCTGCCTGACAGCTGGTTCCTGCCATGCTGCAGTGGTTACAGCCGGTTCTTTTAGAACAGGTGTGAATCTAAGGGACTGAATGAACAACTGTGTAGAAATACTGGCTTCCACTGGAGGGACTGTGGTGCCAGAGCAGAGCTGAGGTAAAGAAGTGTAAGATGATCGATTGCATAGGCAACAAAAGTCCTCATGAAATAACTGTATAGCCTTTAATGCTATCTGCTCGCTGTAGGAGTTATATCCTATAAAATGCAGAATCAAATATATCACCTGATTAACCAATAAGTGGTAATCTAGTAGAAGGGCTGTTGATGCTAAAAAGAAAAATATGCATAAGAAAGAAAGTAGTATGGGCCTAAAATGAGGATGTGATTTATTCTCACTTTTTGGCACATAAATGAAACTAAGTTTGGGCTTCACAATTTTTGGAGAAAAGCAATTTAGGAGCATTACAGATATGAAATATTAAGATTGTGTCTGCTGGGTTTTATGGGTCTGATCCAAAGTCCATTGGAAATGGTAGGAAAGGGCCACTGACTCCAGTGAATTCAAGCTCTTCCTGAGCTAAAAAAAGATGCAAATTTGTTTTGGAGTATTTTCTGATTATGTGAGGAGCTCAGTCTTCTCAGCAGATAACTCCTCTAAAGTAAATGTAGATTCATTAGATGTGCAAGAGTAGCATAAGTCTCAACTGTAATGCCCTGTCCAACATGGGGTATTCTTAGTGTTCTGTAGAGGTCTATGAGCCTCTTCCAAAAGAGGCTAGCCCAAAAAGCAAATGTTGACTAACAGTTTCAAGCATGTTGAGATACTTTTGGTTTCAGTGGTTTTTAAATTAGTGACATACACAGTAAGAATTTAATCTTAAATGAAGATCTAGACAGCTATTAGAAAACTTAAATTTCCAAGCACCTTTGATTTCAAGTGTTAAAAGAAAAATCCAAAAGATCAACAACCCAAACCTACTTTCTCCCAAAATGAAAGTGAAATTAAATATGATGTAAAGTAAGGAGAGCCATCTAAAAATATAAGCTAGCTTTTTATTTGTGAAACTTTATCTCCTGTCCTTGCTTTGCTCTGCCTTGACATTTAGTATAATTATTTTTCCAGCAGGTGGAATTGTCTTTATTTAAATAAAATTAAGGCTGTAGTCTTCCTTAGCCAAAACTCGGGAACTCTGTTGGTTCATAATAACAAGCAGAGGGCTCTTTTTGTTACCTCTCAGGAAAACCATTTTCAAATGTACAAAAAACCCTACCAAAGTGCTGTATCTCCCTCACATAACGATTCCATGATTCTATGATTATCACGTGTTATGGCTTCAACTAGAAGAGCTTTCTGATAGAGAACTTCCTGCAGTGTTGTTTTTACTCCCCAAAATTGTGTAACAACAGTAATGTGATATCTCTGTCTTTCAGGTTTTGCTTCTTGGATATTAAGTTGCAGATCTGAAGAGATGGCATTTCTTGCACTGCACGCGTTGATTGGGATATTTATTTACTTTAGCAGTGTAAAAGGATCTTCCCAGCCTCAAGCGAGGGTGTTTTTAACATTCAATGGTAAGAAAGCAGATAAACATTCTTAAGCAAATGTTATGATTGAACATTTTCACCTTAAATTCAATAACTGAGTAGAAACTGGCTGTTCGAGCTGTATCTACAATTAGTATTTTTTGTTTGTGGTGCTGAGGTACCTGTGAGCTGAAATTTGATTTTTACGTGAAGTTCATTGCTACTATAGCTACAAGTACCTAATTAATAATACTTTTTCTTTATTTTTAAGAATTATTACATTTTACTAACAACTAAAGGTTTTATTTCTTATCCTTAATTTTGTGAGGGAAAGATGACAGCACATAGTATGTAATGGGAGTTATTAATGACTTGAGTTGCTTTCATTTGATGCCCAACTGAGGAACTTTATACTCCAAAAATCAGGCTGCCTGAAGGTTTACCAAGGTAACTAGCAAGGCATGCAGTCCTTTGACAAAATATTGTTCCTTGTTCACTTTGTATAGCATGTTGGATATACCATGTGGCAGTCGCTGGTGCCTACATGCTGTAAACAAGCAATCAAAATTATTATTTTCCAAAGAAAGATGCTTTTACTTCTGAAGTGATGAGCAGCACCTTATTGCTGCAATGACCCCAGTCATTACTTTAATAGTAAGGTAGATTGTTCTTCTAGTATTAATCCTCAACTGCTGATTTTAGCCACCACTTCACAGTGCATGTGTTCCTCTGGCATCACACAGATTCTGTGAAATTAGAGCAGAAATTTTCTGTCACTAATTCTAGGGGTGTTTGGTTTCCTCAACCCTTTGCCTTTTCGGAGATTGTTTTTGAGGCACGAGGGCTTGATACTCCCTGCACCAACACTGTCTGTGTTAGGATTCCTTGTGTGGTTCATGAGTACAGATACCCTGCAACTGCCATGTCCTGCCTTGAGAATGTTTTGTATGCTCCCAATACTGTTTAAAGAATCACCTTAAAAATAATCATAGCTAATAAGTGTCTCAAGCTGCTGTTTGCTGCAAGGATCATAACTATATGTACTCATGAGTCTGAGACACATCTGGCAGGAGACCTGCCAAGTTAGACCTTCCACGAATACCAACCAGCAGATGGAACAAGTACATGGCAATGTATATTGTGGAGTGTATGGCCCTAAACTTATGAGCTCAGTACTTAATAGGTGTAAATTGCCATGGTTCCAGTAAAAGCAATAGTAGAAATTCCATTTCAAGAGGGAACTGCCAAATGAAGAAGTAGGTGGGAATTTCTTTTACGTGCTTAAGTAACACTGACTCAATGTAGACAGTACTGACTCAGCACAACACGGAAACAGATTTGGCTGTGGTTGTGCGTTATGCTTACAGGTTTGTCACAGTTATACAGAGGCTGATTCAGGCTTCCATGTCATGATTGTGATGGCCTCAAAAGTAGCCTAAGCTTCCCTGATCTCTGGTATGAGCATGAAGCAAGAAGTGATCAGGTTTTGCCATATTCAACCTCCTGAATGGGAAAGAATCATGAGGGGCAAATAGTTTTTACCTGGACTCGAGAGATTTGTATTTTGTTCCTTGGTTCATCACAGGTATCCTGCAGGTCAAACAGAGCCACTCAGAGTAAAACACCCCAAAACCTAGAGATTTAGAAAATAATGGCTGTGTGAATTGAAAACATAGTTTCTTTGTTGCACTCTGAAAGAAGGTTATCCCTTCTTCCTTTAAAAGGAATTATAACAGCTTTATGTCACAACCACCCCTTCATCTGATGAGCTTATTGGGCCCCAAGGGCGCTGCCAGCCCTGGGGACACAGCCTCAGCTCTCTGGTTCCTGACTGTAACCCTGCTGGGATGCTTTGATTACATTTTGCTTCTGCAATATCATGTACAGTAGTCACATGTCCTGTGTCCTTTCCTTGATTTTTAAAGTGATGCTTTGCATGGGTAAAACTGACACTGTAGCCTCAGTGAAAGGTAGGAGAAAGTAAGTGTTGCCAGAGCCTTTCAATACTATTTGATTATCTTAAAATTGACGGTTTTTTTTTTAATGCTCATCTCAATATTTGACCTTTAAAGAAACTCAAACATTTTAAAGTCTTTGCTTGTCAATTGGTCTTTTAAAGTCATAAAAGTAAGAAATTAGGTAGCATTTTTAATGTGACAAGTAGTGTCTGAAATAAAGGGCTGAACTTTTTGTGTAATATAAAACTAGTAATTTTATTTTTAAGCCTGATTTCCAGATGGTAAGAAACAGCTTTCTCTGTGTGAAGAGAGTTTGCAGGTTGTTGTGTATAACAAGGTAATGGCCCCACCTGTGGTAGGAACTTCTATCAGTCTTAATTTATTTCCATGGGTACTGATACAACAGGGAAAGGTGAAACTTTGTGTTGTTCTCTAGCCAAGTGTGATAAAATATTCTTTCTGCATAAACTGCTTCATATTGTTTTTAAGTCACGTAGAAATATCAAGTTCTTGTCTGTCTCCATGCCCTGAGTAGTTGTCAGTTTTCATGGAGAATTGTCACTCTTTGAGAATGCATCATTTGAAAATAAAACTATAATTAGCACTCCTTATGTTTTAAATGACATTAGACAATAAAGGCAAGTCATTCAAGCTTAGGATACTTAACGTGATATTTTTCAAGTTCTGAATTGGATCTGTCTTGGTGTCTATAATTACATTGCATAAGTTTTGGGGGTAGAATGTATACAGGAGGAGAAAATGAGTGATGCTTTTCAAGGCTTAACCTGCTCCTTCAGGATGAAGTCAATTGAGCTTATTCACATCGTAGCATTTCTCATGGGAAAATCCAGCAAGTATCTTGACCTATTCTGTTGTTCATCAGGAAAGATAAAAATGCGAATCGTTTGAATCATGGGCTGCTTTTCTCTTTGCCATCTACTTCATTAAGAATCAAATGTAATTAAAAAGTAAGCCTGGGTAAGACCTCAAGAGCCTGATAATAGGGATTTTGCAATTAACTTCAATGGATGAAGGACTGAAACCCTAATTTCTATTTTTGAAATCAAAAGCTTGGCCCCTAGTCCAATTAAAATGTAGTTCATGACTTAGCTGAGATTGTTAAATGTGCATCTGATGAGTGTGGAACTTACTGCTGTCCGCACCTTGTGTGTCTTGAAAATTGAAATGCTGTACAGAAGCCTAAGGCCTGATTTCTATTGCTTTTCACCTTACATAGCTGCTTACTAAGATGAAAGAAAAGGCCAGGCTGAAGCTAAACCTCATGCTTTGCTCAGGTACATGTGGTTATATATGGTATATGTAGTCAGACAACAGGGTTCTTGGTTTGTTTGGAGTGATTTATCATGACCCAATTGTCCTGGTAACTGTGACGGCTTGAACCAACAGCTGCACTTGAAGAGCCATCACATTTGAAGAAAGAAACGTAGCTCCAGCTTTTTTCTGAATCTGAAATTGCAAAGGTATGAAGCATGTGGGGCAGCATCTGCAGTAGTGTTAGGGAATCATCTACTGTGTTACCATGGAGTATGCAAGAGTGAGTGGACCTGGCACTGGTAACCAAAAGACTTGATACATCTCTCTGCACTATTAATACACTATCCCCTATCCCTTACTTCTGGCTCCGTATCCACCGAATAGGTCTTCCTTAATCTACTTAAATCACTCATCAGAATTTAAAGCACTATAGTTTATTTTCTCCCCATGGTAAAAGACTTACCTTATCTGTTTATGAACTATCAAGTATAGTGCCTGCTGTTTCTCAAGCTACATGCATTCCTCCTTGTTACTGCACGTCCCTGAATAGATAATTGAGAGCTGTGTCCTTCAGTCTTTACAGGGGCAAAACCTTTCTCAAATCAGTGGGAGTATTATCAAAACAAGGAGTTATTAGACTCCAGGATTGTGTCAGACTTTCATTTCACTTCAACTCACGTTTACATTTTGGGTTTTATTGCAACCCTAAAATGTTGGGCCATACCATTTTATCATCATATTAAAAATCTGTCAAAGCAGTTCCAATACTTATTTTTGAAAATAACCTCAAACAGATCTTATTTGAGCTTTGATTTTTTTAAAGAGACACATAACAAGTGATAATTTCACAACTTACTGGGAACATTTCATGCATTCCTACCTAAAATGTGTGGTCAAGCAGGTATTTCCCATGCATATTCTCCCATTGTCTCCAGTGAAAATTCCGTATGGGAAGTGGATCAAGGCTAGTTTGCAGACAGTTTTGTTCCTCTTTTTGTCATAAAATTACTAGAACACCTAAAGCACTTTTAAGAAAGTATTACTTAGCTTCATTAATGACAATTAAAAAGCATAAAATGTCACCAGAGCAACAGCAGCACTTATTCAACTGTCAACATATTTTAAAAGATTTAATGCAACTCCTGTGGTTACCCTCAAGGAAAAATAAAGGAACTGGGAACCATTTTCTTTGAGCTCTTGAGAAACAACAGTACAACTTGTTTTTAAACAATCCCTTATTGTAATGTTAATGTTACCACAGTTAATAAAAAGTTCATTTATTATTTGGGAGACTTTGTGCTGATGACAGTCCAGTAGGCAACAGTTTGTGCTCAAGTAGTTGATTGGATCTTTGGTGTCCATGGAATGAAAGCTACTTGCAAAATTAAGTAAAGGTAAAGCTTTTTTGTTGTTCTTATTTTTTTCCTCTTATTATTAAAAAAAAAAAAAAAAAAAAAAAAGAGAGAAAGGAGGACTATGGGTTTATTTTTGTTTATATGCAGAAGTCACACATAAATCTCTGGAGGGTTTATATAGTTGCATAATTTCAGAAAGTTGTAGGTCAAATTCTCTCAAAAGTAACTGATTTGTGGCTTTCACAGCTTCATGGATCTTAAATAATACTAATTTATAAAGTGTTGAACACCAACCATCTGAAAGTTCTTCAATTGTCTCACAGTGGAGATCTAAAAACCTAACTCACTTTTGAATACTGTCAACTAAAAATAAATTTCCTAACTTTAGTAGTGAAGTTGGTATTTTTACTTTTGTTCAAATTGACAACTTTGCACTTAAAAGCAAATAATTTACAAATTGAAGTCTTTAAGGCTTGTTTTTAGACTTTATATTCTCTGTAAGTGCAATTTTATTCTTGCTTTGTTTTTCAGTTTTTCTGTTTTTAAAACAGAGACATAATGCAATATATCTTACTTGTACAGAGACTTAATTACTCAAGTAGGCTATGAGTTAAATGTAAAAAAAAAAAATGAAGAGATATTAAAGGAAGCATTATGTAAAAAGCTGAGTATTCTTTCTTGAGTTCCACAGGTAGAAGTCCCACATGCCAAATTATATTGAATCTGCTTTTTTTCACACTCATTCTTGTTCAGTGGCAGTGTCACTTACTTGACTTCACTGTCATTATAGTTGACATGAGTGTATAGGAGAGGAGAATTTAATGCATAATTTTGATATTTACAGTTAAATTGTTCCATGTGCTGTGACTTCAGTTATGAAAATGATCATGCGATAAAGCTGAAGTTGCAGGCAGTGTTTAGTCCAGTTCTTTCTTTGCTCTCTGAGGTTACTGGAAGATGTTGTAGTAGAGCACAAATAAATACATGATCTTCAAGACAGTTCTCAGACCTCAAATTTAGGGGAAAAACTTATAAATTTAATCCTACTTTTGGATGAAGAACTCGTCCAAATTCCACAAGTTTTGAGAAGACTTGAGTATTTGTTGCACTGTAACAAGTAGATCTGTTACCTACAGAGATGATTTATCTCCTTTAATCTCTATTCCCCAACTCAGTCAATCTGTATCTGAATGTCTCTTTTTTAAAATTTTATTTTAATATGGAAAAATCAAACTTTATCTTTGAATACTTTGACAGATTCAACACAGCTTAGCTTACTCTACTCACCACAGAAGAAAGAAGCTTATCTTGGCCAATTCCACTCCTTTCTCATTACAATTCTCCCTTGTGCTGCCTGTCCAAGTCAAATGCTGAACTCCTTACATAGGCAGTTATATTGGTATTATTGTACAACACATCTTCTTTTATGTTTAAAAAAAATGCGATGAGAGAAATGACATAGGCATTTCTAATACCCTGTCTTTTTCAGGACTCTTCATGTACCAGTAACAAGAGCTCCTCTGTGAACCATTTCCATACTGGATGAGTTCACAGTGCACTTTGATATGTGGTGCTGCACAAGCCTTTTTGTGTATCAGATGTAATTAGTGACGTGACTCACAATAATTACTCGTTTTATTGAAGTGCGTTGACTGAGATCCTGCCATGGATAAATACATAGACCGAGACCTTATCCTGTCATTTGAACCAGCCGTTTCCTCAGCATGTGTATTTTGTTCTTTTTGGTGCTGACATTTCAATGTTCTCAATAACACTCCTTAATGAAAAGAATGGGCACTCTTTCTCCCTTTGTCATAGGGACAGTTTGCTGATTAACAGTGTGCCTTCTCATCTCATCTGCCATTCAGAAAGTAATGGCCACTGCAGACACTGGGTTAAAAGAAGGCCGTTATGTTTTCCTCTGGTCATCCTATTAGAGTTGTGGTCTCAGGACTGCAACTGAGAAGTGGAAAATACTCCATTACCTGAGTTAATCAGTGTGATGTTGGATCTTCTATCATAATGTGAAGTATGTAAATCAAGATCAGTGCATATTTACAGTAATGAACAGTGCTGATTATTGGAGAGTTTACACTGTCTATTCTTCCTCCATCTTTATTCGATGAAAACTTGGTACAATTGCATTTGCATCATTACTTCATCTAAAATTAATATGGCTTCTTCCTGTAAGCAGAAATCTTAGCTACTGGTTTACTTAGGCTAAGGCTCTGGTAAGGAATCATACAATGATAAGGGTTGGAAGGGACCTTTAGACATCATCTAGTCCAACCCCCCTGCAGAAACAGGTCCACCTAGATCAGGTTGCGTAGGAAGATAAGTAATGATTGATTTGCCTCTCCCATGAAACCACTCCGGAGCTGGGACTATCAAGAACTTAAGAGAAGTTAGTTTTTCTTCTTATCCTTGTGGATATAAGGTTGTGTTTCCTATTCCTTTGTACTGCAGCTAGTATTTGGGATATCCTTAAGTGCTGTTCTCACACAGTAAGTCAGTTATGCAAAAAGGAGTGCACAAGGGCTCCTCAATTACCACAGTCAATATCCCAGATTATATCTAGATTATTTTCAGAAATGCATTCTAAGTATTTTTAACTAATGGTCTTAAAACATTTTTATTTATAGTCCAAGGCAGTGATACAAAAAAGGGGCAACATTTTGAAGACATGTCCTGCTACCTATTTCCGTCTTACCTACAATAAACTGTAGCCCATGGTATTTTATCATTATTTGAAAAATCAATTTTTTTTTTCTGGAACCCCTCATCAAACTATGTATGTAGAAAAGTCTCTGGTACAGCATTTCACCAGCACACGTTGACAGTGAGTTTTATCAGGTAATGCCAAGAGATGCAGCATCTATTAAGAACTCTGTGTATTGTTGGGGAGAGAAAATGAATTTCAGATGTGGTGTGTGAATGCCCTCAAATCACCTCAAAATTAGAGTATGGTCTATGAAGACCTTTCAGGACTGAGCTCTTAATTTTTAATGTGGACAGTTCTTAATTCAGCCACCTTCTTGATAGTATGATACGACACTTTTAACAACATTGGTAACCCTGGAGAAGGAAGAATGGTTTGGGATTTTGTATTTTTGAGGTCTGTAAGTACATAAAACACAAGCAATTTTTTATGAGAAGCTAGTATAGAAACATAGTACAAATTTCAAACTGGAATATGGTTTTGTGAAATGTAACATTTAGAAATAGTTTGGAATGAATACAAGACTTTTGAACTCTTCTGCTTAATCTTACTGCTCTGGAATAAATGATTACCTCACCAAAATTATCTTCTAGAATGTGGATGAGGAGCCATCACAATCACCCTGGATTGCCAAGTTGCTTAATGGAAAAAAGCTATGTCTTGGCAGTTAATTTTATTTAAAAAAAAAAAAAAAATCCCCGAACACAAAACCCCTAAAATTGAAGCCAAGTTCTTTAATTAAAGGCATCATTTTCAGCCACTAAGAGAGTCAGACTGGTATTTTGAAATGAAGAAAAATGGCTTTTCTTTAGAGTTACATGGAAGATGTGTGAGGTATTAAAATTCACTTTCAACAATGTATTGTCCCAACTATTGTTTCCTTTTAGTATTTCGTTTACAATTTCATAGTTCCTATGTTGCTTTGCAAATGCATCTAGAAAAAAACAAGGTCTTGTAAATCCTTCCCTAAGAGTAATAAGCTTTCTTAGTCACCTGTTCTTCCCATCATTTGTTGCTGTTTTTTAGGGTTTTTTTTCTTCTGCATAATGCCACTGCCCTTTACCATTCTTAATGAAAAATGCATTTCCTTTTTAAAGCTTTGAGCTATGCAGAATAAATCAATTTCTTTCAGCTCAGAATCAATTAAATTGGGCAGATATTTGGCTTCTTTTAACATTGGTGTAAATCAGGCTATATCTCTCAGTCTCCCAGCTTAAACGAGCTGCAGAGTTAGATTTACAGGGATAAGGGAAGTATGTGAAACAAGTGTCTGATCTCTCCTTCAGTTCAGTTGCTGGGAATGATGAGGTTAGTTTTCTTTCCTTCTCATATAACAAACCAAGAATGCAAAGTTTTGAACAGCAGAAGAAGATAAATATCATGTTATATATGCAAACAAAAATTAATAACTCAAAAGATAGTAGAATGGATATATTCCTAATCTTACAGTAATTTATTTTTAATGCAAAAAGGCATGTATATTAAAAGCCCAGTATAATACATAAATCAATATGCACACCTGTTTTTTGATTCCAAATATTTTACTAGGCATGAACCTAAAACTGATACAGAATCTCCATGAAAAACAACTACTGATCTCAGAAGACAGCAAGAGTAGAGTTTCTCTGTCACCTAATGAGCCACAGCCAGACGGCTAATGAAACACAGTGTTTTCCTTGGGGTGAACACTGTCACACACTTCTCTGGTCTTTATGGTGCATTTCAACAGTGCAGGATAGTTCAGAACACATTTAGTTTCTACACTTCTTAGAAATTCCTCCTTGTCTGAAGTAACCAGCCTGCATGCCTGTCATGGCAGTTTTCTGAGATAGTCCCTGTGTTAATATGTTGAGTGCTCTTGCAAGGCACGATATCAAATTAGTATACAAAAAGGGGAGCACTTGCATCTTCAGAATGGCACTTTCTGGTTTTTTAATGTCAACCAATTAAGATGTTATTTTCAAGGAGAGGCTTGGCATTTTTTCAAAAATTTTCTTTTTGAGGCTTGAAAAGGGTTTAGTTGGCCTGGAGAGCTGATCTCAGACTTAGACTTTTTGATGGCTTCAACGTGAACACAGCTGGAATTTTTTAAGCTGATTTGGCTGAAAAACCCACTTCCTGCCACTGTTGAAAATAATGCACCATCATTTATTTTTTTTTTTCCTAAAGCAGATGAACCTACAGCAAAGATAAAAGAGTTTAAAGCCCTCATAAGATGTTTTATTGTGGTTTGCATTAGGGAAATAAAACTGTGCACATATGGCTATAAAATATGAAAATGAATTTGCCTGTAAAGCCCTTATCTCTGATTTAATCACTTATCACGTTTATAGTTTTGCTAAGTCCCTTTTAAAATGAGAAGGGTGTCAGCTATTCATTTCTCCAGTAGAAACCTTGTGTTTCTTATGGAGACTTGCAAACGTAAGACTTTTTCAAATAAAATTTTCAAAAGTAGAAGAATCAAATGTCAGTCATTTTTACTTCATTGGATATTTCTTCAGACCTCTACTATCTCCTGATCTCAGGTAAACATATCCTTAAGCTGAGGTAGTCAGCTGAAAAGATCTGTTCCCAAAGTAGCAAAACATGCATAAAATTTAAAAATAGTTTGAAACTTTCAGATGTGGTCAGGTGTACCATTATCTGTGTTAACAGCCTTCAGAATGTTAAGCAAAGAGAGGTCTTAGAAAATTGGCCAGCATGTTTTGGCCCACCAACTAGGTCCAACAAACAGCAGGCTTTTATCTGGTCTTGTCTTTTCCTCCAAGACTCAGGAGAATCTTTGCTTGCACAATGTGTGCTTCCTTAGCTAATGAATTCCTCCTCCTGCCCCAGCATTCTGAAGATGAACAGTGAGTTCACAAAGTGCTAGCCTGACGATTAGAAAGAACAGGAATCTGCCTGCCTGTGTGTGTATATGTGTGACTAGGCTAGTTAAAGCTGCTGCTGTGTCCACTTCAATACAGCAGGTGCTGCAGTAGAGGGAATTTGTCATCTCCCCGGCAGCATGGGAGAGCAGACCACCCTGATGCAGGAGCTATTGAAGAGGATTTTATAGAGGAAGGTTGCGCCAGCTGAATCAATACTAGGGAGAGTTTCATACCTACTGAAGTAATTTACATAGATTGGTCAAGGGGATGATGCAATACAATTAAATGTATTTTTTCAAGAAACAAGTTTTCTTGAGTAGAATTTGTTTGCAGATATGGAATTCTGCCACAAATGAGGACTTATTTTCCATTTGCTATTTCAAAGAGACATGCATTTCATTCCAGATTCTCAGGGTGTCATTGCCAAAGAACTTTGCCTTACAAGAGCATTCCCAATACATGCAGCTCTGTGCTGTAATGATGAGATACCTCTCTACTACTACTATTATTATGATATTTATACTTGAGTGCAGTTGTATTGGTATTTTGCTATTGGTATTGGAGACAGACTTTGAATGCTGTTTATGAGGGAGCCTGTTGTTCTGTGTACTTACTCAATTCCTCTCTTATCTTGTCCTTAAAGAAGTGAATGAAGTCTGCCTGAACTTGTCTATCAGGCAAGCAGCTGAGCTTTTTCTTTTCACTCTGCATGGTGACTCTGAAGGACCTTTGCTTTAAGGTTATTTTCTCTCTACACATAGGGGGACAATGGCATTGTGCGGGGTTTATGGCTTGTTTATGGCTGTTGAAAACTCCCCATGCCAGCTGGAGAAAACTGTCTTTCAGATCAGGTTGGATGTGAGAGAAAACATCTAAGATCTGAGATCAACTAAACTTGAGTTTGTGAGTAACATCAATAAACCACAGCACTCTGAATAAACAAGGTTTACTGTTTACAGTTCCCTATGCTTATTTTTCCTGCTCTGTGTTTGTGATAGCCTCAACCTGTTTGCTGAGTAGCTGAAAATGAGTTTTGTTCAAAGTGGGTCTAATTCTTGGTTGATAGGTATGAGTACTATGTGGAAATGTGTGAGAGAGAAATAGCAACTTGTGGGACATCTTTTCTCATAAGGAAGCAACTATTCCTCTAAGGAGACTGGGGTGGTGGTGTAGCAGTCACCAAGAGGTGAAAGGGTCTTGTGGAGACTATTCTCAGGCACAAGGAGTTAGGATGAAGTTACTCCACTCCAGCTCACATTGTATGAGAATGTTTAGCCATAACATCCACTCTAGAGGTAATCTCCAGCTCTTCTGAAGCTGACTTCAGATCTGATACCAGATCTCATTTTGGAAAAAGTATACATTTATTCTCTTCAGGCTCAGTTAAGAGACCTTTTTTACACAGGAACTGAGCATGCTTCTGGCCTGTTGTGTCATTTATATGTTAAAGTTTTCTGCAGTTGTGCCAATTTATTTGTTTTGATTTATGGAGAGGAGAGATCAGGGAAAGAGATTGCTGTGTCAAGTTTTGGGCCCTCCCAGAATAAGAGGTGTTGGCAAAATGGAAGAAGCCCAGTGAGGGGCCACGAGGCTGTTACGGGTGCTGTAGTACATGATGGACATGGAGAGACTGAGACAACTGAGTTTCTTCAGCCTGCAGAAGAGAAAGCAGAGGCACCTTGTGGCTGCCTTCACTTGTCTAACAGGAAGAGTACAGAGGACAGAGCCAGACTTCTCTCAGAAGTGCACAGGACAAAAGGCAAAAGTCTCAAGCAAAAGTAATTCTCTTTAGATGGCTGGTTTGTCAGCATAGGGAGGCATTGAAACAGGTTGTACAGGGAGGCTCTCTGTCACTCCTGGTATTCAAAACTCATCTGAATGAGTCCTGTGCAAACCCATCTCACTTCAGTAGCTAGCCCTGTTTGAGCAGGATTTTGGCCAACATAACCTTCAGATCTCTTTTCCAACCTGCATGCTTTGTGGTCATGTGATTTTATCAGTGATCAGCAGGTGTGAGTATTAAGACGTTGGTATCTATTTTGGCAGTGTTTCCAGCACAGCTTATCTACTAAAGCAATTAAGAAGAAAATGGTCAGAAGTCTGATCCAAATGACCTGGCAGCCTGTGTCCAGAATGGCAACTCGAAGCACTCAACATCAGGAATTTAGATGCGTACTGCAAATGATCGTACCTAAAGTGTGGGTTTCCAAATGTCAAACTTTGATAGTTGTGTGGATTCTTTTCTGACAGTTTAGTACAGTAGATTACCCTACTGGAGAAGGAAAAATGTGAATCTGTCTGTAGCTGCACAGCAAAATATAAACCCTCCTGTATTAAGGAATGGCAGAAATCCTAGATATGCAGCATTACATTAAATGATATGAAAACAATGTCAGATGATTCTATCTGTATTTTCTGTACATATTGTCCTTTGTTCTCTTGTTTGAGGAAAGGAGATTACCTTCTTTTTGGTAAACTGAACTCATTCATAATATGATGAGTAAATCACCACACGTTATGATGGAGTATGCAGAATGGAACTACATTTATTTGTTTATTTTTAAAATTCTGTTGAACTCCTTTAATACCAAATTAAAATTAAGATTAAATGAAGTCAGTGACATTTCTGACCAAATTTCACAGTAAGCAATTGGTCTCAGAACAGATACTAGATCTTTACTTGCTATGACATCTGATTCTAATTTACTTTCCAAGTTTGTATCTGTACATGTGAATAGCATTATATATAACAGATAAAGCAGACTTCTACAGTACGTACTGTTTGTGGCAGTATATGTATGTGTCTACATCTGGGCCAGTTTTATGTTATGGCAGATGTATAGCAAAAAAAGTTTGCAAAAATGATATTGAAAATGCAGAGTAAAAAATTCTATACTACCTGGCCACATCCTGTTTCATATGCATTTCATCCTGAAGTTTCCCAAACTGTGGTATTTTCTTTTCAGTGGCTGAGTTTGTAAGGTTGAACTCTGGTCTTTAATGATTAATGCGTGTAGACACACACACAGACGCGTGCACAACCAGCATGCAAAACACTAGTAATAGGATACGTGTTTCTGAGCTCATTCTTTTCAGTCATGTGATTTATACTGTATTATTTTGAATATTTTAGAAAGTCATTAAAAGTGTATTGATTGTTTGACCATACAGACTTAGGGAAACTTTCTTTAATCTCTCTGAAAGGCTGTAATTGTCTCTTACTGACATTCTTTAACAAAACCTCTGTATTTTTCCTGTCTTACATAGAGTCGCAGAATAATGTGGGTTGGAAGAAACCTCCAACCAACATTCTGCTCAAAGCAGGCTTGACTATATCAGATTGCTCTGAGACACGTCCACTTCAGTCTTGAGTAACTCCAAGGGTGGAAATCCCACTCTTTAATGTCAATGTTCCAGTAGCCTCCCAGTAGGTCGTTGTACACAGCAGTAAGATTTTGCCTTTTCCTTTGCTTCTTAAAACTCTCTCCATGCATACTGTGTGCTCCAGAAACTTTATTTGGCTTTTGGCTTATTTTTAGTCTCGGAAAGTTATTCTTCCATTTTAATGGTGAGTAACTATTCACCCCTCTGTAGGCTCACCTTGCATAGAATATGAAAAATATCTGTCTCCCTATTACTGTAGTTCATCATTCAGCCTTTTCAAAACTGAGTAAGATCAGAATCAGGACCATATATCTGTCTGTGTATGTGCTTAATGGCTAGTAGGTTGTTTTAATGTCCAAATAGGGAAGAAAAAATATTTTGGTGTCTCTCATGGGGTTAGAGTCAACTATTGATTTATTTATTTCTTTGTTGGAGGGTGTGAACAAATCAGTGTTGCATCTCATAGCAGTTGTTGAGTATTTTTTGAGGCTGGATGTCGTGCTAGCATGAAGAACTCAACTGCCAGCCATTTTTAAAGATGTTTCTCCATAACATTTGATACCTTTTGATTCCTAACCGTAACTCAGCTAATATAAGCAGTTTAAAAGGAAAAGCCTGTGTATCCATTACCAATTCCTTATTAATTTACATTTTTGGCATTAGTTCTTGTCACTGAGGAAAGCCAAAGCATTGTGTTGTTTTGGTAAAACCAACAAAGGAGCAAAATAGCTTGTATGTGAATAATTAAATAGAAAATAACTCAGTTTACTTCTTTAGACTCTACTTTGTGCAGATCATTCTCTATGTGGTAAAGGATAGGTGGATTTTGTCTGTAAAGAGATATTAATTTTCATTTGATCTGCCTTAATCCTGAGGATATGGGTTGAGATCCCAAAGCCATTGAAAGTATTAGCTTGGTGCTTCCATCAGCCTTCAAAAGCTCTGTGACTGAAAGCTTTCAGCAGCTGTTATCTACTATAATAAATGCCAATGATAAAAAAGGCCAGGCAAGATGAAGGTATTTTTTTGAAGAACAAATGAAACTATTTTCTTTCTAAAGTTATGGGAAAAAAATCCTTTGATGATTTCTTTATTGATAAAAGATGCCAACAAGATTGTCCTTGGATAATGCAATTGTTCTTTTCCACAAATCTTGCTTAGGTCACAGTTCTTGGCAGAATCTGCCACCTCTGTTTGCCCAGCTGCTATGCCTTCTCTGCCTTGTCTCCTGCACATGAGAAAAAGAGGCTGAAGGCAGAGTAAAGGGAGTAACAGATTTAGCACTGCTCTGCTTATAGACCGTAATTAATATAAATGGGGTTACAGGATTAAGACCTTTTGCTTCCATATACATATCCCACCCAACAGGAGTCAGCACAGGGAAGAGGGCATCGTCTTGAGATGTGGTTTTGGCTAGATAGTGACATGCAACAGTGACTCAAAATGCAGAAATAAGTCTTGCAAGGATTTATTGTTTTCTTTTGTTGTTAAACCAGGGTTGCAAGAACTGAAAACTGCCCCTCCAGCATAACCTGGGCATTCTAGAGTAAATGAGCCCTCAGAAAGGAGCAAGACAAACTGTCAAAACCAAAGGAAACGCTTTAAGGAGAAAAGGGATAAGGAAAGGCTCTTAATTCCAGCTTTCATTCCGAGTTGAATTTATGGATGTTACATATAAACTAAGACTGTGCTACAGAAATTTGTATTACAAAATCCTATGGTATAAAAACTTATTTAAAAAAATCCATATTTATATCTGTTGCCCCATGCTCTTTGAATGGGTGCATTTTAATTCCAAAATGTTCTGCAGAGGTTTAGCCACAACATATAGGTTGCATTGCAGCAGTCTTCCTCTGCCTTACTTGTTTCAATTTGGTTTTGGCAAAACAAAAAGGAAGTACAACTTAAAGTTCATTTTGTGGGGGGAGAAAAAAAAAAGCCAAAACAAAGCCTAAATCCTTCTGAAGTCCAGTGATGTTACAGCACTTTGGATCACTTTTGTATTTTCCACTTGGTTCCGTATTTCTGTTAGAAATCTACATTTACTCGCTCTCCACCCTAAAATAAGGTGTGCAGTTATGAACAGTGATATGTGAGTGTTCAATGATATTTCCACTGTTAAGAGAGCATTTTGTTTTCTAACGAAAGTTGGAATGAAAACAAAAGGGAATCAGTTTGTATGTCGTAACATTTTTTTCTTAGGCCTCATCTTCAGCATAAAGCATTTATCCAGTTCCGAGGTTTCAGAGCCTGTGGAAGTGGGAATGCATTAATAGGATGGCAAATACACATCTCAGGACAGGCCTGGCTGCTCCCTTGGCACTGATAAAAAGGATACACGTTTTGCTGCTGTCACTTCTTCACTGCCTATGCCAGTAATTGCCATGTTGTATTATTTATAGAGAAAGAGTTGGTTTGCAGGTTTGTTTTTTCTCCTCTTTTTAATTTAGCCACTACCCCACACAACTGCACACAAGTTTTTTGTTGAGGTTTGTCTAGTGGAGTCAGAATTAAAGATTTTTATGTATTTTGCCATCCTATGACACTGGCAGCAACTGAAATGAGGCATGTCAAGCAACTACCACAAAAAGAAATCAGTAATTTGCAAGTTCAGACAAAGGTTAAAGACAGAGACCTTCTCTGTAATTGTGCAGTCTCATACAGTTAGTTAATATTTTTACATTTGAGAGTATTTAATTTTCCTAATTGAGGGAATGTTACACTACAGTTCACAAGAGAATGTGAAATCAAAAGCAAAACACCCTCTTTTCAGCAGAGCAATGCTAACACTTGTGTTAGTCAGTGGGAATACTGTGGGGGTGGAAGGGAAGCAATACTTCATTAGTCTCTCCTGCAGCCAGTTAAATGTGTCTCATACCTAACTCATCAAAGCTGCCTTTTTTCCATTATGATAATAATGATATTCTTCTGAAACAGACAGAGTAGAACCATTCCTCCCAGCATCTCAAGTCTTTTAGGAAAACAGTAAAACCCAAATGCCAGCCTTACCAGTTTGAGTTTGATTATGCTGATTCAAAATCAAATAAAGATTTTTCAAATGAAAAGAAGAGCTACAGAAGGTCTTCAATAGAAAGAATCTCAACAAGGTTTCATAAGAAACATGAGATGCCTAGAAATAGTTTTGAACTTTTTAATACTTCTAGTATGTATGTGGCCATTTATGCTAATGCTGCCTCTTTATTAGTGACTCTCAGATTTACAAATACCAGAGTTATGAGGATCACATAAGTACTAAGGGGTTAACTGCATTCTCTACAAATACAAATTCAAATTTCTATAGCCGTAAAGTTTTTATCCTACTCTGATGTTGACTCCTGTTAATAACTAGACCTGATCGATCTTAAACAGTGCAACCCATTAGACAAATTTTTGCTCATTGCGAAACTATGAGTCACAAAGCTGATGATCCATTGTGTAGATACAAGTTTAATTGAGGAAGATCCTATGTGAAACCATAGATGGTCTCACATAGCAAAGGACTTTCTGCACCCTTCCCCCATCCCCAGTTTGGCTGCCTTTCAGGTAGTATAATTTTAGAAGGATTTCTTTAATGTCTTCCTCTTTCTATAAAATCTATTGTTATTTATTTCTAAGATCTTTAAGAGACTGTGTATTATTTTGCCAGGCTAAAATGAGCAATCCCCTGACAATACTTCACACTTACTGTCTCCTCCAATTTGGTTCACGATTGGTCTCTTCTGTATCTAGTCTACTGTCAAAGTTAGAAAGTAAAATAAGGTAGAAGGTCTTTAACACATTGCTGAAAGTTTCCTTTTTTCCTACATACAAGTGTTCAGAGTATTTCTCACAGAAGAATAGCGTAAATTATGGAGATTGCATTCACAGAACAGCGAATGGTATTGTCAGTTTGCTTAGGAAAAACAAATGGGGTTGTAAAGAAATACTATCTACTTTATTAGAGTAAAATTTGACAGCTGAGAAAACAGGGGCAATAAGTTGGCTTCCATTTTCCATTGATTTTAGACCTTCACATTCGGAATACTTCCTTTTCTGCAAAACCACATTCACACTGCCTGCACGCGAACACACAATGCTCTTTTGCTTCAAGCCAGAGACAGATTAAACTTCATTAGGAGAGTAAAGCTTAAGGAAAGTTCAAACTGTAACAGATAGTAATTTGACAAATAAAGAATTAGGATTTCTTTTACTAAAGCCAAAAATAAAGGCCAGAGCGAGGTTCCCATGGTTCTTTTGTGCCTTTAACCACTGGGTAGGAACACAGTCACTCTTCACAGTCTGATTTACGTACTGTATAAGCCCAGTAGCCACATACTTTGGATTTTTTAATGCACTTAAGCACCAAGTGGAAGCACATATATCTCATTAAAGAAACAAAAACATGCCTGTAAAGTATTTACCTTAGAGCAAGAAATAAGAAGTGGAACAAGAATAGTTGTTCAAAGTATTCTTAGGTAGATGCACTAGTAGCTCAGCTTAAAATCAACAAGAATGAATGCATTTTAAGTCTGGATAGATTGGGTTAGCTTTCTGTAGCAACATTAAATTCTCTCCCAAGTATCTTCACAGCTACACACTTTCCCAGGCCTCACTGACTCTAGGATAAAGACCAATCATTGCAGCTGAGTGATGGATACCTGTGGTAAATGATGAGCTGTGATTTGAGAACTTTACTTGTTCTCACGTCACTGAAAAACTATATAATGGCTAATATTCTGTGGCACAGTCATGTAAAAAAGGTCTCTAACATTTGAAAATTTTGTTTTAATACATGCTGGATGACTTTCAACAGACAATTTAAGATGAATGATGGCATTTTATATATGTTAAATACTGTAACACACAACTTGCTACATAGTAACTGGGAGCAAACTGTATTACAAAGTGAGGACTAATAAAACAAAGGAACAACATGCTGAAATGTCTGGCAAAAACATTATGTGACTGGCTTCTGGAGTAGAATCAAAGCCTCTGTTGGGTGTCTGTGGTTGCTCTTGACCCCATGGGGATAGTTAGGCACCTCAGACTGGAAGCTGAAACAAGCATGTCAAGTAAACAAATGCTGCCAAAAATTGTCATACTTCTGCAAACCTTACCTGAAAGTAGCTAGGGGAGAATAATTGAGGACAGAATTAGGACACAAATCTTGGCATTTAGTTGTCTTATTCAGGTCTGCAGGGAAGTACCTCCGTCAGCCTGGAGTCCATGTGAAGGGCCATTGCCTGAAGAGAAATGTTTACATAGTTTATATTCAAAAAACTGAGCAGAGGTTATTTTATTTTCTGGATTGTATATAATAAACAGAGAAAAAAGGTTTTAATTTCCATCTCAGTTTCGAAGAAAAGAGGCAGAAGTTCCAATTCCAGCACATGCTTCCTAACTCTTCTAAGTAGGAGACAGAAGGTAAGGTAAACCAAGAAGTGTCCTTTTCACAGAATCTCAAGGGCTGGAATGGACCTTCAAAGATCATCTAGTCCAACCCCTTGCCGGAGCAGAACCACCTAGAGTAGGTCACACAGGAACTCATCCAGGTGGGTTTTGAATGTCTTCAGAGAAGGAGACTCAACAACCCATCTGGGCAGCCTGTTCCAGTGCCCCATCACCCTCACAGTGAAGAAATTCTTCCTTATATTTCTTTGTAATGTCTTATGTTCCAGCTTGTACCCATTGCCGCTTGTCCTATCATTGGACATCATTGAGAACAGCCTGGCTCCATCCTCCTGACACCCACCCTTTACATATTTTTAAATATGAATGAGGTCACCCCTCAGTCTCCTCTTCTCCAAGCTAAAGAGCCCCAGCTCTCTCAGCCTTTCATCATAAGAGAGATGCTCCACTCCCTTCATCATCTTTGAGGCTCTGCCATTTTCATCATTGCAACTTTAATATAGTAACTAGTAGCTCTGTAAAAGAGAAACTCTCCATGGGGAGCAACCTTTGGGATGGTGGATGACTGGAGCTGTGGCCAGCTGTTGTTTCATTCTTCACATCCACCAGATGATTCCTGTAGCCTGAATGACAAGGGACATTAGCCACCTGGCCCCAAAATCTTCTGTATAGATTAGGCCTCATTGATTAGCTGTTATATTACATCCCCAAGACTGGATGTTGGTAGATAACTCATTTTGGGAGGCTGCTAACACTTTGTCCTGGCTTTAGGCTGGCTCACAGATGCCAAAACTAAGTTAAATCTGTGTATGTTGCCTGAAGACACTCTGCACTTCGAGGTTTCAAGTTCTGCTGTTGAAAATAACAAATCCACCATTTCTGTATGCTAGTGATCCCCAAATTCTACATACAGACATACAGAGTTGTCCATGTTCTGAAATGGATTTAAGCCCTGGTGAATATCTCCTTTAAAACTGTGATAAGGTTAATCAAATTGTTGTTTGGTGCTTTGTAATAACAATTTTCTTTATGACTAAAGGAAACTACTACACTGAAAGCAACTACAAAGTGATGAAGATTACAAATTTAGTTTTGTAATTTCAGGTTTTTTACAGAAATGAAGGGAAAAAGAAATAAAACAAGAGTCAGAGTGAAAATAGTACATTTCTATGATACCAGGCATACTTTGTAGTCAATACATGTATCAGAACAATCCTGATGGTAGTCATTTAAAAACCACGAAACTCAGAGCAATACATACTTACAATTCTAAAGTGTATGATTAATAAAAATTGCCCTATGTTGCAATTTCAATTTGTGCTGACAGTGAAAGGTACAATTTGAAACCACACATTCAGGCTGCCTCCCTCTTCTCTCTTTGTCATTTGAGTAGCCTTCCTAGCTATGTATGTGGGGGCAGCTGCATTTACCTCTAATGAAATTATGCTAGCAGAGGATTTGGCTCCGTTTCATTAACTTCGCTTGTTTCCTCAAGCTTTTATGTCTCATTCCCTCAAGCAACAGGATAGATACCTAATCAAGATACTTGTGAATTCAGAACGCTTTATAATTTTTTTCCTCAGGTGAGAAAGATATCTAAATATCTCTCATTTCCTAATATGTACACATATATACACACTTCTGTATCCCTTTGTCAACATATGCACACATATACACACAGGCCCAAAATGTCATTGTGAGACCTCTGTCTTAATCTTAAATCAATATTTAAATGCTAATGAAAAGACATGTCTTGTAGAGATTGTAGAAATCAGAAATATTAGACATCTTTAATTCCCCTAATCCACTTCATTTTAGAGCAAAAGTGTTTGCTCCAGCACATATTTGTAGTGCTTTCTCTTGTTCAGTAATGAATTCCCTAAGCACAGAAACTTTTTTTTGATCTGTTATTTCAAGAAGAATTATTTTCTAACTATAAGCCTTTGTTTTCTGTTTTGTAACTTTTTGTAACAGTGAATTATACTTTTGTGCACCACCCTAATCCTCTCCCGTCGGAGCACAGAGCACTCACACAGAACTGTTGTTATGTTGTTTTACAATCATCTTTTGGCCTTGCTGGCCCTGCTTTAGTTTGTTGGTATGTTCATGTTTTCTTGATTTTCCTTCATAGTTCAGACTCTTCAGTCTCATGAATACTTAGAGCAATCCAAACTCCTGCCATTGTTCCTTCACATTACTAATACTGAAGACTTTAGCAAGGAAGTTCGTTATTCCAAGGATAATCTCGGGGTGGTGAAGGGATGTTCTGTGATGAAATTCCTCCTGGTAGGGTTCAAAGTAATGCTAAATACAATTCAGTGTACTTTGAATTTATTTCTTGCAGGTGCATATGCTTCTTTTGTTCTAATGGTAATTCAATGTGTGCAAATCCAGATTAACTCCCTTGAAGTCAGTGAATATGCATCACCTTCCTAATTGTGTATTAAGTTATTAGATTTGAAATAGTAAAACCACAGTGAGCCAAGCCCATAGGAAGGCTAACATACCACTGCTGACACTGTACTAGTGAAGTAATGGAGCCAAGACTTGGGACAACTCTACTTACAGGCTTATGTGCATGCTATTTCCTGAGGCTTGTCATTTTACCATTGAATAGCCAGCTGTACAAATGTGTAGGGCTGTACTTTCAGCTTTTTAATATATTCAGGCACATGTCTATTCTTGCTCTCTAAAGACCATGTGTGCAGTGGGACAGAAGTGTGAATTAGAGGATGTGTTGTTCCAGAGGTTTTCAGACTTATTTATCCTAGGTTTTGCCATTCAGTTTGAATGGAGATGAAAATCTCTGATTTTACTTACAAAAGTAAGTGATACCTGAAGTGACACGCCTGAAGGTCACTCAAGTAATTTCCTTAGTGATGCTGAGACAGGATTACCTTGGCAGGTGTAATGAGGAAAACCAATACTGAGTTGGGTCACTGTCAGGAACAGGCAGTGATGCTGCATTAGACAGTTTATATCTCAGGGATTTGTCTCTTTGCTTTGCCCTGCACCACTTTGTGACTCCACTTCTGTGTGCCAAGGCAGTCTGCTGTGGTTGGTATATACAGACAAGAAGCAGAGAGACCAAGATACAGTGTTGTAATACTGGCAATAGAGGCTTAATCATGTAGAAAGTGGTTATGTGTTTCTTACTCCATGACTGATATCATCAATATTTTTACCAGTATTGCAATATTCAGTGAAAGCAAATTTCAGATTTTTTCAGAACAGAGACTTACTGCCAGTTCCAAACCGTTTCTCTGTATATTCCTCACATATATGGGTACATCTGTTCTTCTAGGGGCTTCTATCAAAAGCAGGATTTTGACTTGGCCCTGTAGACACGTGTTCTGAACAGCCTCCTACTTAACCAACAAGGATATTTAGGTCTAAAGTTTGGTGTGAGCCTCAGGCTTGGTGTAATACTGTGTACTCAGACAATTGTCACTGATGCCAGCACTCCTTATTACACAGAATTCTGCCGCCTCCTTGGCCTCTCTTCCAGCATCAAGGCATACTCCATACAAAGAAGGCCCTGCATTTACTCATCCTCCTCTCTGCATGCCCTGAAAGAAGATAATGATGGGAAGGAGTTGAAATTGTAGTTCATCAGTGGAGTCCTCACTGTTGTTGTGCAATATGCATGTAAAATCATCTCCTTATGCCTGTTGTTTACTATGTAAGGAAAAAGAAACTGCGCTGCTGAGGAATTTGCAGCCTTAAGAAGAAAAAGTTTAACTCATCCACAGCTCTTTGAGGTGGAATTAAAAGCGATAGAGAGAAACGAGTGGGTGGGGGGAATGAATGGGCTTTTATTAAGGAACAAGAGAAACCAAAAAAGACTCACCATGATGCTCAGGAAAAGCCTGTGTTTTCTCTAATGTGTAAGATATTATTTTTCTAGCAAATGTGTCCTTGCAAAATAGGACTAAATCAAACTAAGTAAATTAGACTTATATGGCTTGATGGTTTGTTTGTTTTTTTCTCATTTTGAGTGATACCTGAAAGCACTTTTAACTTGCATAGGCTTCAAAGGATTGTAAAATCAGTTATATGGTGTATGCAAAATAAGAATTTCTGGTTTGTTCGTTTGCATTTTTTATGGTTAAAGGTCTGTGTGCCATGCAGCAGGCATGTTTAAAGTGCAAAAGTTTTTAGGCATGCAATAAGGAATGGTGCTTAATTAATTTGATGCTGCTGTTCTTTAAGTAGAGTAAATGAATGTAGACTGTACCTTTTGAGGTCATTAGCTTTATCACTTCCTTGAAGGTATGAAAAAATTTCAAAGAGACATTAAAATAGTATGAAATAAAATCCAAAGGGCTTATATATTCCTTGGAATAATTAGAATTTGTCCTCGAATTTTAAAGCAGATTTTTTGTTACCTAGCATCAAGAGTTTTTGCATAGAGCCCCCTCAAAATGGATGAGAACATTGTGCAACACCAAGCATTTCAGGAGACTCTAAATGGGAGAACAACTTTTCAAGCTATAGAAATGGCATTAAGATCTGTAAGACTTTTAGGAAAAGAACTCTGCTATCTCTTTACAATGTGGATTAGACATCAGGGCTAAAAATAAGCTAGGGGAAATCAATCCTTCTAATCCTGTTAATGTTGTTTTCTCTTCTGCCCCTCTCCATTATTACTTCCCAAAATTAAATACAGACTTTTATGTAATAATGCTACTGCAGCTGTAATGATAATTTCTTTCCCTGGGTTGGTTCAATCCTGTGTTTCTCACACTTTACACATAACAGTATCTGAACAGGGAATTGGTTTTTACTGCATTGGTGAAAGTATGGGTAAATCTGTCCATCTCTGCTTGTTCTCCAAGTCCCTGTGAAAGCAGCACAGCTTCCCCACACCTGCTGGGCAAGGCAAGACTGCTGGCAGTCCTTTGTGGTGCCACTGCCCTTCCAGGGCTGAACTCTCCTGACTCCTTGCCCAGATGGCAGAGCCGCCCTGCGAGCCAGCGTGGGGTCATGGCCATTCCCCCGTGCCTTCCCAGACAGAGATGCCACTGCCAGCGGGCAGCTGCATCTCACCCAGTGTATTTTTGGAAGTCTCTGAACTTCATAAAGATGTGCCAGCAGTAGTTAAGAAAAGTTCAGGAGGTGCTGAGCACTTGAGTGCTTGCTTTCTAAACCACTGTTTTGCTGGTGTTAATAGAACCTAATTTGACAGTCCTTAACTGAGTTAAGTGGATGAAGCTTACCATGGTAGGTGAGGTTGTTTCAGTTGCTTCATGCCCACCGATTACTCATTTGTTTATTATGATTAGAATACATTTGCAGGATTCTAAGAAAGGGAAGCTTTTAAGAATATAATTTTTGCAAGAATTTGAGACATGTTATAGGTCCTGGAATAACGTGAGCTGAGTGGTCATTATCAGCACTGGTGAGTGTGCTGCAGCGGCAGGCTCTGCTTAACAGTAGAGGGATGAGAAGGAGGCTGGAGAGGAAGAGTGGGAGGAAGATAAGCAAAAGAGCCTGGAAAGTACTGGGCTGAATTAAAATGACCTTTTTTTAGGTCATTTTAAGACCTAAAGAGTGATGAAAAGCTTTGGTTAGTCTGTCATGGAGTGTAATTTAGTTAACCTCAGTGGGCCACGTACCAGCTTCCAAGGAAGAACTGGGTATCCATTAAGTCATGTTCAAGATGAGTAGAAATTTCCTGTTGCTTCAAGTGTTATACCTTTTTTTCTGTGATGCTCCCGAGTATTTCCCATGAGGGACTCATTTCCTTTTCAGGAGATTTAGCATTCAGGTATGAGTCTAGAAACATTTTTTTGTCTTATGATTTGGTATTACAGCAGTATTTTGAAGAGATTTATAAGGGGAGAGGGTTGTGAGCAGTAACGCAGTGCCCACTGTCTTCTCACAGCAGGTTTTTGCCTCTATTCCCATGAACTTTGGCACCTGAAAAAGACTCAATCTATGTTGCTCTTTCACTATACCTGTTCCTGCTCTGCCTTGAGTATGAAAGCAAAGCAGTTTATTGTGAGAATCTCCTGTGTTGCAAATCTAAACTGAGGGATGAAAAACGAAACACTTCTCTACAGTGGTCATACATATCCTATTCCTTTTAGAGGTCTGAGGAGATTGAGAGGTGATCTCAATAATGTTTACAAGTACGTAAAGGGTGAGTGACAGGAGGACGGAGACAGGCTGTTCTCAGTGATGTCCAACAATAGGAAAAGGGGCAATGAGTATAAGCTGTAACGTAAGAGATTCCAAAGAAACACAAGGAAGAATTTCTTCATTCTGAGGGTGACAGAACATTGGAATAGGCTGCCCAGATGAGCTGTGGGCTCTCCTTTTCTGGAGACATTAAAACCCACCTGGATGAGTTCCTGTGTGACCTACTCTAGGTGGTCCTGCTCTGGCAGGAGGGTTGAACTAGATGATCTTTCAAGGTCCCTTCCAACCTTTGAGATTCTGTGATTCAGGAAAGAAACTGTGCTTCATCAGTGTATCAAAAGATGGGAGGTTAAAAGAGTTTGACACAGCTTTTCTGAGTGCATCAGCTGAAATCTCTTTTGAATATTTAACTTTGCCACTTAATATAATTTATTTTACCTGTCCAGCCTAAAAATTTTCATTAAATCTGACTTGTTATACTAGTAACCGTAGAAATTTAGGTAGATCAAATACTGATCTAATACATGTCCATAGGCATTTTATGGGGAAAAGATGGAATCTTATTTGAAAAATCATTTCCATTATATTCTGCCCCTATAGCTATTTTGAGGTAAACACTGTACAGACCTTTGGTGTGAGCTAAACCTTCTTTCTTCATGTTCTAACACACAGCCCACTAAGCATTTCCCAGAAGGACGCTTACCGATTGCACAGCTGTCTGGCTGCCTGGCCAGGCTCCGTACAACAGGTGTTTGATTATGAGCTCAGTCACATCTATACCAATAGTCCCTGGTGTTGTCTTTCAATACTTTGTTTTAGCTCAAAGAGTAATAGTTTCAACTTGATATCACTATTGATTATAACTCCAGTGCTCATCTGTGTAATCAATAAAGTGGAAGACCCAGTCTAAAGCTCACTTGGCTTAAAATAAGACAGTCACTAAGACTGAATTGTTATTATTTTAAGAATTGTAATAATAATTGAAAAAATAATCACAAAGACTCACACCTACTTTTTCCATCTTTTTTGCTTTTAGCCATCAACATCTTTTACCCAGCAGATTTAACAAACAGCCATATGCTCTGTGGTCTCAAGGGAAGTAGTTCCAGCTTGAAAATCAATATGTCACTACCAGGCAGTGGTAATGGATGCTTACAGCAGCAGGTTCATATAAGCTAATGGTATACTCTGCAACAGCAATTCATTTAGATGAAAGGGTTGCCTAGTCTCATTCAAATGTTTAGGGCAGCAAAAGATTAATGTTTGTAAAAGCTAATCAAAATGATAATTTGTTCACCGGTGAGTAGGCTTCTCATAGTTACTACACTGGAGATCCTACCAAGGAATACATTAGGTGTACTCTAGTCCATGCTTCTTTTTCTGTAAAGACTGGTCCTACCCCATTAAACAGCATAAAACGGCAGTGTTTAAGTTGAGCCTTTCTCATGCATAAGCATCAGCCCCCTCAGGTCTTGCATAATCTGGAAGAAAAACCAAAGCTATGTGTGAAGTTTGGATAGATTTTTACAAAAAATACCCACAAATCATCAATACTTGGATTTAATGTATGCTTTGGAAAGAGAAAGCCTAAGTGAAAGACCTAAAATAAAGAGCATTTTTAAAAGAATGCTGCCTTGCTATTTTTTGTGATTTGTTGTGAAGAACAGTGGTGGTAGGATGTTTGGATCAAAGTCTGTTGAAATGCACTGTTTTTATGCTGTGTGCTGGAGTACTAAACCATTTGCAGTGCTACAGAACTACAGAAGAAACTGCAGACATGAACATTGTTATAGCTATGTACTTTTCATATGTCATACAGTAATACTCAGAGTCTCGTTTCATTCAGTTGCTTCTGACAACCATAATATATATTTTCTTCTGAAGTATGTATTCTAGTTAACAAGAGTAGACTTCTGTCTAGAAAATATAAATTCATCTAGTCAAACAAGATTTCTGCCCTCTCATCATGAATGATGACCAAAGTGTGTAGTGAATAGCCCGTTTTACAGAACCTACTTCTCGTTTCTGTCAATACCTTTTCACGACAAATTACCTCTAGATTTGTTTTGATCTAATACAAGAGGTGTTGGGACAGTCTTTTCCAGTCCTTTTCCATTATTTAAGATAAAATAATGTGTGTCACTATTTCAGATCCACACATTAGATTTTGTTTGAGTTCATCTATAGAATTGGGTGAAATTGTGTGCAGGAGAAAGGGATGTCATTCCTAATTGTGTCTATTTAATTCTATTGTGCATAGCTTGTGCAGGTTTGTTTAAAAAGCACTGAAAAACATAGCCAGTGTATATCTTAATGTCCCATTCAGACATGATGATCTTAGTTTAAATAATTGGTTAGAAAGAGCTATTTAAACAACCCTTTGTAACTTTGGGGAGCCAAAGCTTGCCTCGTTGTGCTTTTAAAATGTAACTAAGCCATGTTTTGGTAATGTATGTATAACTCTTTCTGTTTACTTCAAGCTCTTCCAGACTCTTCCAGCAGCTTATTTTACATATATTTACAATTGAAGTTTCATCGAAAGGACATGTGGCCTCTTGTTTGCAAATTTACAGAGAGCATCAAAGGACATTATAAATACACTGAAAATTTCCTCTAGCAAGAAACAAAACCACCAGGTTGTTTGTTCACTATGTATGTTTATAGCCTACTTCAAAGGTTTTTCTTGCCTTAGCTCTGAGCAGTAGAGACTGTCTAGCAATGTGTGAATAGATCAAGAACTCCTCCATCTACGCATCACCCTGACAGAATAAGACCGATGTTGTCACGATGCAGTGTACACACTGGTGCATCACATGTAGTCTGAACAGTGATCTCCAGCCCAGTGAAATACAGAGAAACACTCACTTTTGGCATCTTTTTAAAATCTGATCCACTGTCCCTTGAAGTTAGTTGAAAGTTTCCCGTGGCCTAAATGTTGCTGTGGAAGCTATTGCCTCAGAGGGAGCCTGTCAACATTTTCTGATAGGATCCCATGTTGGATAAAAAGTGAAAACCTGACAAACTAGATTATCAAAGATCAGAAAGCATAAGAGGTTGAAATGTGAAGCCTTTTGGTGTATTAGGTCAGCTGTTCATGGAACTCTCCTTTTACATCAGCCTGGAAATAGAACTGATGAGTGAGCATGGATGAGAATTAAAGTCAGTACAAAACTCTAGCAAAACCCAGCCATGTCAAGAGAGCATTACTGAAGGATCAAGTCAGTCACTGAAAGACTAGAAAATAGCTAGCCTGAATTTGACTCAGCTACTTTGTGATCCTGTATTGTGAAATTATCATGCCTTTTTTTTTTTTGTAGCCTACTTCCATTTTTTTATATTAGTCAGGGCCTGAGAAAGGATTCCTGGCTGTGGATCTCCACTATCCTTTATTTGCAGAAGGTACAAAGTGGAAGAGAAAAAAAATCAATGTTTCTGAGGGAACTGAGTTCTCACCTTGCCTGTTCCAGTGAATGAAGTTGTGTTTTCAGCTGGTCACAAAGTGTTTTCAGCAGGGTTAAGATTCCTGTTTGATTGTTAAAGTGACAAATATTTAAACTTGAGGCTTCAGTCTTTTTTATTTAAACTAAGCAATGTACAACTCGATATATAAAATTCAATGCAATTCAATATCTACAGATAAATATATCTTTTCGCCTTCAGTTGTATACCCCAATTCTTAAATGCAGTTCTCTGTTTGTAAGTTAATAGACATGTTATAAAAAATAGTTTGGTTAACATTTCTAAAGGCACACAGAAGCTACACTGAGCAGCACTGAAAATCTCAAAAGGAATTAAAAATATTATCTTCAGGAGAGGCTGAATAATTCCTATCAGTGAGGGATGAAGATGAAAAAATCTTTAATTACTTCAAGGTTATTCAATATTTCACTCAGTGAATAATTTAATTGGAGTATTGAGGAAAAATGTGTTGATGTAATTAATAAACATGCTATAATTCATAGTATTATAACTCCCAATAACAGAGGTCAAAGTAGATTTTATTCAGGCAGTTCCAATCTTCTGAGTGTTTTAATTTGCAGTGTTAGTTTTCTTTCAAAGTAAAGCTGAATGAATTAATAAAAACCTTCACAACAGTGTTTTAAAAACAAGGTGCCTCCTTCCTCTGTTGCTGAAACTCTACCATCAACCTAATGATCATAAAAATCATAACCCCTATGTGATTTTTTATGTCATTCAATCCTTTACCACTTAAGTGGGAAAAGCAGTGAGATGACCCTTATTGACCAATCACTTTTGATCATAGGTGAGCCTCCCTCCTGGTGTTGCCCATTGTTTTTGGTTGGAGGGGTTACCTCCATATCCTGTCGGAAGGACAGAAAGGGTGTAAGACTTAGTTTGTAGAAAGGGTTCATCTGGGACAAGTTTCTTTCTCTTTGGTCTGGTGTCTTGGCCCAACATGCATCATTCAGACCAGACTGGAACATGTATCTGCTGGGCATAGGCAAAGTACCATTTCTCAAAGGTGCACGTTTTGGACACATATGGGTGCTTTTTCCAGAAGATAGAAGAGGACACTTCCTTGTAAAATTTCAGACCAATAATTGAAAAGCTGTTAAGACATTAAATATGAAAAGCGATTTAAACTAGTGTGGCAAAGATTATATATTATCCATAGCTTCTTTTTTAAAAGAGCAGAAGGTGAAGTTGAAAATTTCCAGGGTTTCAGCCCAAGGCAGACAGCCAAAATGGAAAAATTTAGCCCAAACAGTTTCAGTTGAGCATTTGGAAACAAAATTTGAGTGACCTTTTTATAATCTAAAAACCATATAAGACTCATAGAGTGGTCATTCCTGCCTACTAAACTAATAGAAAAATCTGACTATGTAACTTTGAAAAGGTCTACAAAGAAATTGACCAAGAGGGCAAATGAATCAAGGATCCTTGTTTTCTTGTTGTGTTGCGGTGCTTTTAAGCAAACTGAAAATAGAAGCTTCTGTAATGATACAAAACTATTTTTAAAATGTCTTAATGATAAATCCACTAAACCCTAACTTTGGCCTAGAAACATTGCTTGTTTCTTGAGAAGTCAGAGAGGAATGGATGAACGGCTCTTATTCAGAAATGTTACTTTAAAGCATTTTGAGGATTTACTGTAAGCCTAATTCTGAATTATGCAAGTACTGCAAAGATTCTTTTTTATCCTCTAGGTCTTGCTATGAGGAAGAAATGCAAAAGAAATGTACACATCTGTAGCTCACTGAAAAGGAGCAAATAAGCATATTGTTACAAGTGTAAGGATTTAGCATGGAGAAAAAGAGAAACACTGATCATAATATATATTTTCAAGTGGGAGAAGCTGATGAAGTTTATAATAGATTAATCCTTTGGTTCCAAGACTATATTTGTACTAGTAAATATAACTTTCTAGGAACTTTTCTGGGTGCTAATGCCATGAGATGTGAAACAGCCCAGGTCTCCACTAAGGTTTACCATCTTTGTCCTCAAAACAAGGCATCTGTGTCCAAAGCATTTGTTGGGAACCATCCCTGGCAAATTCCACACTGCTTCCAACCTCAGTATTTAGTTGGGAAAGTGTTATCTGGCACCAACCCAAACAATACCAGGCCCCTCTTACCACAGTTTAACACCACAGACTTTTGTCTTCATTTTTAATCACAAAATAGATGACTCACTCTCTTACTTGCTAAGTGCAGCATAAGTGAGTCTTTTCAAGGGTCCTTGGAGGATGGTCATGTCCAAGTGGATCAGAGCATCAGCAGAGAATAACCTGCTCTTTGCAAAGAGGTAAACTGAGGTTTAAAAAAGCACAGAGCTGTTGATGTAATACTGGAGCCAAAAAACTTCCAAATTAACCAAAATAGTGAAAAGTCGGTTAAAATGTTTTAGAAGGACAGTGAGGTCAATAGAATCAAAGCAGATTTATAAGGACTAAGGTAGATAGTGGTCTGGTACAAATTCTGTCTTGGATAGAGTGCCTGCTTTTATAGATGTAAGGAAGTGCATCTGTTACAGCTTGACTTAACATCGCCCCATTTTAGAGTCACTAAAGCAAATCTACAGAATTATGGTCTAGATTAATTTACTGTATGCTTAGTGAGTGGAAAATAATTTAAGAATAGTTTTTTGCTGTCAGACTGGAAAGACTTCTGTAAGTTCTCTAAGTATCTAAGTTCCTTTGCTTCTCTAAGCAAAAGTTTTGTCTGGAATCTACTTCTGTTAGACATTTACAGCAGCAGTTTGAATGATGGAACAGAATTTCCATATCTGAATATGACACCAAGCTGAGTGGGATTTCAAGCTTTTTGGAGAACAAGCTGAGCTCAAAATAACCTCGCTGAATTGAAAAAAAGATAGTTTGAAATCAATAAATTGAAAATCTGTGCAATTAGAGAGAAGAAATTAAGTAGTCAAATGAAAAATTGAAGAAAAGTGAGCAACATCACAGAACTGGAGTTAGGAGTACTACCCTGTAAACTAAGTAAGTAGTAACAGCAGCGTGTCAGATCAGCTCCTAGAAATGTCCATTTCAGGTACATGAGATCATTATTCTACTGCACACTGACGGGTGCAGTTTTGGTCACCACACTTAGCAAAGATGCAGGCAAAGTGAAGAGTGTCTGGATGACAGCAGTAGGACTGATAAGAGGTATAAAAGATATGACCTGCAAAGGAGCCTTGAAATAACTAGGTTTGTTTAGTCTGGAAAGGAGAATACTCATAGCGTGGAAGAAGGGAGCTTGATAACAGTCTTCAAAACAGTTAGAGCCACAGGGGTTACCAGTTACTCCCCACATACATGGAGGATTAGGCAGGGAGCTACTGACTTCATTTGTATTAGGGATTCATAGGAGAAACTTCAACTGTGCAGGCTTAAATAGGTTATGTTGGAGGAATGGGAGTGATGATCTCAAGAGAATTAAACATTTCTGTGGAAAAGAATTGCAAGCCTGTCTGGATACATTGATCCTTCTTCAGCTTAGCAGGATGATGTTATAACATTGGGATCCTTAGCAACTCTGCTTCTCCATTTTGATTTGATTCTTTACATTAGCTTCCATGTGAGTGGTATAATAAACAAAATATGCTTTCTTGCCTTTGCTGAAATATAAATTTTTCAAGTAATTTGCAGCAATCCTAACCTTTAACATTTTTAATGAAAACTAGTGTCTCCAGTAGTTTTGTAGGATGACAAGATGTTGATATTTGATGCTGATGAATTTTCCATAAATGAGAAATGAATAATACTGGTATAGTCCATACATTTCTGTATATTCCATGTATTCCATATATTTCCATAATGTATGTGTTATAAAAGTTACCTAATTTTCTTAGTCTCTACACCACAGTCTGCCCTAGGCCTGTATGGACTATTTATTAAAAAGTGAAATGTCTAGAAGTGAGAATCCATATGAGCTTATAAATGAAAACTTTCCTCCAAAAATGTACTAGTGGTGATAATTTTTTGCTTTAGTATGAATCCCTTTAAAAAGTAAAAATGAGCAAATCTAAACCTGCTACAGACAATATTTTGATACTAGTTTCAGTGGAAATAAAATCTCCGTAATTCACTTTTCAGTTGCTTTTGCGTATTTCCTGATGCGGGTCTGGGCTGCCTGCCATCTGTGAGTGATGCCATTGTTTGTGTGGTTGTGCATAGTATTATGAGCCTGGCATTTCTTGCCTTTTTCATTCAGATTTCATACTTTTTTTCCTTTTTTGTTTTTTTTTTCCATACTGTGCTGAGTTGAGTTTCCTGTACTGAAGATATCTAATAATGTTTCTGGAATCCATCTAGGGTTGTCCCTTGTTCCTACCCCAGCTTTGAGCTAGAAATTTAAATAGAACTGTATGGTATGCCCAAAGAAAATACCACTTGAGCTATTGAATTGAACTATATATATGAAAAAGGAAAAATGTCAATTGAAACATAACTCCATTGTCACTGCCAATAAGTTTTGCTCTGCCAGTTCTATTGGCTAGATGGTTTTATAACTTGAGTTTGTGCATTAGAGCATTCTTTGTGATCTCAAGTCCAGAGAGTCCAGACTTGTGAGCACTCTGGGCACATTAGGCAAAGGCTTCCAGTATAGCTGCAGCAGACACCAGTGCCCTGGGGGAAAAGGAAGAAAGCAAAGGATGGTGAGGATGCAGCAGCAGGGCTTTGAGGGTGAGTAAAGATGCAGTGACACAAGTCAGGAGAGGAGGAGAGGGTAACATAATTAAAGACCAGCTGCTGAAAGGTCAAAAAGCAATGTACTAAAGGAAGAAATATAAAATTTGCACTCTGGCTTAAACCGAAGTTCCTGTGGATTCCATGATGCTTCCTAAAATGAGTAAGATTATCAGATTTTGGGTCCAACTCAGTGTATTTTCAGTATTCTGCAAATGAGTAAATAAGTAGTCTCATTTTGTTGCATAGTAAACATACTCTTCTGTAAAGTGTGCAGTAAATTAAGAGGATTCATCACATTTTCTGTCTGGGAAATGCATAACGAAATAGCTTAATTTTGTGTTATTAGTCCCTTTCAACCTCAAATGTGATTATTGCAATAGTTATTTACGTAGAGCTACAACCAGAAAACTCTTCTACTGCTGGTATTGTCTATATACACAGAAAATTTGTTGCCTTCATATTCTAGGTCCTCAAACAGGCAAATTATGAACAACAAAATCCAGAAAAATTATTATTTCTTACTGTAACTGCTGTAGTGGCATTTTGGTAGTATCTCAAAGGGCTTAACTTCTACAAAAAGTCAGTAATAACTATAAGCAATATTACTCTATAAGTTTCTGGAATAGCCAATATCTCTAATATTTACCTTACATGAAATGAGACTACACATTTGCACTAAACATATAGACATACAAGAGTGAATTATTTGGTTTAGTGAATTTGTCTTGAAGGGGCATAGGAGTTGATCTGATGCTTACCAACAGCTTGAATATTATTTCTTTACATTTACAAACAATGTCTCAGTGACCTCCCTGCCAACACCTGGGCCAGCCTACATCTGCCTAGATTTGAAGATAAAATACTACAAGAGACATTTAGCTAACCTAATTCACATACACACAAAATGTATTTGTGTGGAAGGATGCATTACTGCACCTGTATGGAACTTTTTAGACCAAGATTGGTCTGAATTAGTGATATCCCCACAGAAATGCAGTGAATAAATAACTAGTGAAGATAATTTTGAGAGAATGAACTAAGACAAGCCACCATCTCTCATTGAGCAGTAGTGATATTGTTTTTCAAGGAAGGACAAGAATTTTGGTGAGAGCTTCTGACTGAGGTCACAACTTGGTGTTTTGGTGGTTTGTAGTTGGATTTTACTTTTTTAGTTGAGGTTAAACACAGATGTTTTACTTGGACTGACCCCTCTGTGCTGCCACACCTGAGGTAAGCACAGCAGGACTGGAAGCTAGATGCATTTGTCATGTTGGATTGATGTGATTCATTATGCTGATAAAGAATAATAAAGGCCCCAGGGAACTAATAATAATGAGATAGGTTTGGCTAGTAGAAGTATAAGGTAAATACTGTGTCTAGTGAAAACACCAATGAGTTAAAACACTACTGGATCTGCAGAAAGGGGAGGCATCCTCAATGTAAGCTGTAAATGCATTTTGTTTTTCTATCAATCACATTTTTGTGAAGGTCAGTCTTTCACTCGCATATATGCCAAATTCACTTGCCTGTTAGCATTTCTTATCAGCTACTCACACAAGGTATGATGAATACTTATTATGGTGAATGTATACAGTATCTACTTTCTGGTGGGAAAAAAAATGACTTAAAATTTCCATGAATGTTAGGAACACAGAAGGAATGTATTTATTTGACTGTCTGAAACTGCTATGGCTAATCTAAAAGCCTTAGTTCTGATAACATTGTGAGTCTTACATACAGTTTGGTTCCAGGATGCATCCCTGGAACTGAGAATCGAGTGCACCTATAAAAATACTGAAATATAGGGAAAATATGACCTGGGTTTGCAATTCTGACTATAGGTGCTAGACTACAGAAACAGAAGGAAATGGAGGGATTATAATCTTCTGAGAGTTTTTAGTTATTTAAGTAATGTTATTTTTGATATCTTAGCTCTCTCCTGTAATCCAGGAAAACACTGTTTTCCCATCAATACTTGCAGATTTCTAGATGATATTAGAAATGGTTGTTGCACCAGGAATGCAAAGGGGTGCAAGTGTTGCACTTGCAGATGGGTTAATGCTTTTAAAAACCAGCATATACATTAAAACATAGTGACATGTTGCACATTGTACTCATAGGGACAGAATAGGAGATATCTTCTGTCTTGTTGACTTTTAAGTACAGAGTTTTATGTACTGAAATGTGTCAACATAGTGTTTAAAATATGAACATAATGTTTTGGAAGGGAAAATTACTTGGCAGCAGTGCAGAATGTGGAAGGAGATGGTACAACAGGCATGTATCAACACAGAGCTGATCTGGTTCTGCAGCTATTTCAAGCTGATGTACTGTATGGCAGCAATGGCCTTAGGATTCATAATTCTTTTCCTTACAGTGAGTTTGAATCAAATATGTCTTCTATGTTTGTTTGCATAGCTGTTCTGTTCAATAGCTATAGGAGGAAATCTTCCTACGACGTATCTGTGACTGCAGATGTGTTCCTGATCTGCCACACTGATCACTCTGCCACCTAAATGACTTGACATAGCTCTATAACTGTACAGAATGCATTTAATTCCATTTAGCAAAAAAATGGCCCTTTGAAAAGCAATGCATCACATTTGACTTGTAATTGGAAATACTGGTATCTGTGAGGAACATAACCCCCACCTGCTGAGACAGTAAAATCTATGATGACATGATGTCTCAGTAGGCTGTGTGTGGGGGAGAAATGTTTGCTGCACTTGAGAGACTATGGTTTTCTTCACAGCCTGCTGGTTTGGATTAGAATCAGAGATGAGTTTCCAAGTCAGCATGTACAGCACCCTGCCAGAGAGTTGTTCTTGGAGCTGCTGCTTCTTTATAAAATGTAGAGGGGAAAAAAAAAAAAAAAGAAAAGAAGGAAAGGAATAGCTGCTGGCAGCTTTTCACCTCTGTGTTTAAGATATTGTGGAAACAACAACCAAACTGTCTGGACTTTGCTGCAGCAAATGCTGGGTGGGCAGTGTGGTTTCTCACTCTTGGTAGATTTTGTTGTTAGTACAGCAGTGCTAGAAAAGAAAGGAGAGCTTTCACAGAGGTTGGCAGCAATAACAGCATGCACTTGGTATGTGAATGAAGCAGTAGTGCTAGCTTTTTTGAAAAACATGGTCACACATTTATTATACGTTTTATAATTTCATATTTGACCTCAAAATAAAACCATCATTTTGGAAAATATAAAGTTTATTTCCCCCAAAGTAGGTAGAAATGTCACAGTTTCTATTAAGAGTGAACTAAATCATTACGGGGATTTACCCAGTCTACACTACAAAAGTATGTAAAGAATTTTACCATAGTGGTTGTTTGCAAAATATTCAGACTTCTGCTGACTCAAAAACTTGAATAGTAGCAACAATAACAATATCTAGCATTTTAATAATGTTGTTAGAGAAAGAAGCATCAAAAGCTTTGCAGGGGACATTTTCCAATAGTCAAACTAAAGTATAGAGAAGCAATCTCAATTGTCGAAGTCCAAGAGAGCCTTTAGATACAAGCATGAGCATGAGTCAGCATCCTCTGCTTCTTGACATGTATTACATACACTGATCAAGGTGTTAATGTTTCAGGAAGCAAAATTACATTTCTGCCAATTTTGCCTGGATATGTTTTGGCAGAAGGCTGACCAAACAGCTGTGGTACCTCCTGCAGATGGAGATTCCCCTCCCTACGGCCTGCAGCTTTACTGTGATACCTTCAGCAAGTACCTAGTCCTCTGTAATTTCCCCTCAGTGGATCAGAATTGATGCTATATCACAGATATACTATGAGAATGAAGATGCTCACAAATGTGACAGATACTATGGTAACTACAGACATTTAAGACTGAACAAGAACAGCATTTATTTTTGTGTATGCCTGGACTCAATTTGAGTCACCTCAACAGGGATTCAGTAATGGAAAGTCTGGGTCAGCACAGTCTACAGAGAGTTCATAATCAAGAATTAGTTTCCATTATTTACTTTCATCTAGAGATGTATCTAGCTGTGCTTTACATAAATGTCTAAAGGGAATTCCAGCTCCTAAATCTCCACTTTGCTGATCACTAAAGTAAGTTCTTGTATACTCATGCACACATTAGTTAGAACTACACAGTGTATTAGAAGAAAGAGACAGTTTACAGTTTATTCGATTAGTATTTCATATAATCCTCCAAAACAGCATTTAAAGAAAGCATTCTAAAAAAATTCCAATTGTAGGACAACTGTTTTGATCCTGTCCCTGCATTCCTTCTTATTTAAAACCTCCTCCTTAAAAAATGAAAAAGCAAGAAAAGAAGACATTACTCATCCAGCTTCTTTACTAGCTGCACTCTTCTTTATTAGTTCTGCATCCTCAGTTTGTAACCTTAAATGGAATTACTGCATTTGCTAATTGTAAACTAAGAACGTGATTAAAACAAAGTTCTTTTTTTTGTTTGGTTTTTTTTTGCATTTGGCATTGCTTCCTATCTTTTTAAATTTGTGAATCTTGGCAGAGACTATAGGACCATATGTATTTGTGAAATGCAGTATATTGTATGCTTAAATTATGAAATGACATTATCATTTTCACTACAAGTACTATAGGGTGTGGCTCTCAGAGGCAATTATGGCCCGACAGGACAAATCTTACTGAAAGTGAGTTGTGTTGCTAAACCTTTTAGATGGAAAATTCCTCTCATATTTTTCATGTTACAGCAATGTAATCTGTAAAATTTTTTTCAATCATCAGACATGCAATGCAAATCACAAAGAAAACAAGATCATAGTAAATCTTTAAACATACTGAAAGGGATACTTTAGCATCTTTGTGCTTACAGCAAACATTTTTTTCTTGGAAGCAGCAGAAAGAAAAGCAATGAGCTTGTTAACGTCAAACTGTGCTCTTTGAAGTCCTTGGAAGTGCTACCGATTCCCTTAATAGGCAAAATGATCATAGATTCATAGAATGGTAAGGGTTGGAAGGGACCTTTAGAGATCATCTGGTCCAAGCCCCCTGCAGAAGCAGGTCCACCTAGAAAATGGAATTCAATTTGATAGTAAACTGGAGAAACTGATGTTCCAGAAAACAAAAACCATTTCCTTGATCCCTTGGGTGATGAAGATACCCATGGAAATATTCTCTCTTGCCTTATGTGTGAGATCTATTCTCTCACACAATTAATGTTGCTCCGAGGGCCAACACTACCTGGAGAGAGGGACCCACTGGCTTCCTTGCTCAGAGGTCCGTGACATACCCTCGAGTCATGGGGAGTCTTAGAGGAGGTTAAACTTAGAGGACAGATGTGATTTGTTTATAGGAACAAACTATCCTGGCATAATGTTAGCAGCCTTACAGTGGAGACTGTCAGATCTTTTAGTATCTTGTTAGCTTTCATCTCCTGTCTGGTAGACTGTAGTGCCTTCTGCTGTGCCATGGAGTGTGCACCATTTCCTTCAAACCTTGTAGCTGTAGAAAGGCTTTTCCTATTTTAAGATTGAATTTTTTTTACTTGGTTAACTAACCTGGTAATGAAGCTTTTCAAGCCATCTGCATCATGTCAGCAAAGTAATCTTTAGATTAGACAGCAGCTGGGCATGGCTTTTCCTGACAGATGGTATCCTGTCATCTCTTTAGCAGCTGTTTGGACATGGCTGCATGTCAACACTGCCATGATACAGTCATTGTAGTCCTGTGAAGCAAGCCCAGTGTGACCCTTAAGGCACTTGGCATCATGCTGCTGGTGGAATATTTTGCAAGAATATTTTGAAGAAAAGGTACGGAAACAAGAAATCCGAGCACGTGCCGCATATGTCCTTCCTATACACACTTTTATGTGGAGAGACAAATGTGTTCAAGCATTTTAACAGTAAGTCTTTTGCCGATTGCAAACCTAAATTTTGGATTTAGAAAGCTATATAGTGTTACTATGAAAATGTGCCAGTTTTACAGTAGTGTTACATTGTTCTGACTTTACTCCACTGTTACTGAAGACATAGTGTTTTATATGTAGCCTTTAATGAAATTTCTTTGCTTTGTTTACCAGCAAATTTTAAAATCAATGAAAGTATTGGTGTAAATAGTGGAAAGCTGCTTTGAGAACATGCTTAAATCTTTTCTCTCACTGGCAATTCTGAGTCAAGATGGGGATACACAAGTTAACAGAAGTCAAGGCTCTGAAGAAAACTAGCAACAGAATAGTTTTCCTGTAGGAATTTGAGTGTTTAACCTGGCTGGTATAATGAGATTCTTTACATTTTTAGACTCCTATATTGTAAATTACAAGCCTTAGCCATGTGTTTTACATCTGAAAGCTCAGTTCTTTTCACTATGTAATGTGCCCTCAAAGATGACAGCGTCTTTTTTTCCACATATGCACCTTCCACTTAATCACATTATGTACTCTCTTTCTGTCTATGGTTGAAGTACAGAGTGTAACATTAACAGATGTGACACAGATTCTCTTATGTCTTGGTGACTGGCCCTACAGAAAACTTGATTGGCAGTCTTTTTGAGTTGTGCTTCTGTGTTTATATATACACACATACATATATTTGCATCCAAGCCACTTTGGCCACTATCTCAGAGTTCAAAGAATCTGCAGCATGAGTGCTAATTTTGTCCAGATGTTAGTTGTTTTGGTCAAACCAAGCTGTACGTAGGACCTCACCACAGGAATCTCATTTCCGATGCCTCCTTCCTTGACCTTTTCTGTGTAGTTAATTAGCACGTATTATGACTATCAGTGAGGATTGGCAGGTGACGATTAGATTCTTTATTTCTATGGAGCGTATTATACTTTCTTTTTCTACCAAAAAATACCACTTTGGTAAGTTATAATCACATGACAGAAAAAAACTCACGTGGCCATTAAATCATTCAACATTCATCAGTGTTGATTGTTAAAGAAGTTCAACACACAAATATAGAACATACTCACAATGCAGTTGAGCATGCAACAATAGCCTTACTAGCTTCTTTGTGGCACTTTGTTTGTTTGTCTTTTTTTGCTGACACAAAGATATAACACAAATATTTCCCAGATTATTGTGGGTTCTCTGTTCTTGGTAGCTATGGAAGTTTAGCATTCCATTTTTGGTTGAATTCTCCTTTACAAAGATGCAGTGAATAATAAGAAGTATACCACTTCCCTGTCATCATTGTTACCAAAAGATGGTTTATAAAGGCTTTTAAGGACATGATGTTTTTCAGGGGTGATGAGTGAACTTTATTTTACTAAAATACAACATTAAAAGAAAAAGAACACCCTTCTTCATGTATCCAGGCCTCTGATTTTTCTGAGGGGTCCACTTTTATTTTTAGCTGGAGAAGTTTGCCAGTGTAATAGAAATCTGTGTCCACATGCACTGCTTACACAATTTTAAACTCTTCTGCCCAAAATTGTGTTTGTTGATTGTCTGCTGCACTGTCAGCATCTAAATATGCATTTTGGCCTGAATGTTAGGCAGCCAATACAAATCCAAGCAATAGAAAAGAACAAATGAGGAAGAATATGAATGTCCAGAGCATTAGTATGTTAAAATTGATCCAATGACATAGAAACAATTTTGCTTTTAACATGGCTGGCTTTTTTTTTTTCCTCTGGTAAAAAACCAACCAAAAAATTTGCTCCTTTAGCTTGTTTGTACCAGACATGCTTTCCTCAGTATTTTGCCAGCTAATGAGTGTTCTTCATGAAGATTGATCTCTGTAATGCATATTTTCAGCCTTGGCAATTCCTGCTGAGAGCACTAACCGATATTTTCCAGATCCTCGTACCTGGGTATCTTTATGTGTCTAGATCTGCATAGGAAGAGGATGACATGAAGCATAAACCAATGTTACTGACAAGTTTCCAAGAAGATACTCAAAAGCCACAGAACTCTGTCTTCAGTGTCAAAACATGGCTTCATTAGGCTTTTCACTCTAAATATTGCACAGTATATTTTTTTCGCACTTAACAAATTAATGTGCATTACAGACAGCTTGAGACATCACTCCACCTAGGTTTGCAGCTGCTCTGGTTCACACAAGGATCCTGCCAGCTCCCGAGGCTGTGTAGTTAATTGGAGCTGGATCTGTACCCAGGCACACCCAGCTGCTGCTGCAGTTTGGCTGGTGATTCAGGGTTCTACCATCTCCTAAATCAGTACAGCCAGAATAAAGTTTGATGTCTTTGTGTTGTTGGAGCTGCTGTTCTTTAGGTGAAATGTCCTCTAGAACTCAAGTTACAAGAGTTAGAAGACTCAGACATAGAATGTGAGCCTATGTAGAGCTGTGCAAAATCTAAGCCTCTAACTTTTGTGTTTGGTCTACCATCTGCATCTTTGCTTGGCTTCAGTATCCACTTTTATTCTTATCCCCAAGCTTGAGTGTTGTTTGCTATGTGGTGTGAACATCTATTCCTTTTAACCCAGAGCAGGTTGTTGAGAGGTGTGTTCTTTATACTGTGTTCCCTCTTCTCCAGGCTATGTTTAAGACTTAATTAAAGTGGTTTGGGATCCTTGGAGCAGTATTACTACATATAGCTGTTCTAAGCATTGGTTACTATTTTTTAAATTCCTCTGTATATACGACTTCAATATATGGCGTGTGAGAAGGTTGACAGCACTAACATCGTTCTTTGAAGATAATGGTCCAATTTCTTGCCTTCCACAAGATCTGGTCATGGGACTTACTGAAAATAAATGAATAATATCCATATGAATGGTTTACATCCTGCTCTTTTTAAGCAAAAGAAAGGATACTAAGTTTCATGCCGGAACAGCTGATCCAGTCACAGAAAGGTACTTCAGTATGATCAAGGAGGCCATTCCTACTCAAGGTGGAAACCTCCAAAAATTAAGCAAATCAATTGCTTTTTCCCTCGACGTATTTAGCAAGCAGGATTAGAACTCTTCCTGGACACTGGCTGTGAAGCTGTATGCTTCCCTGGAGGAAAAAGGAAACAATTTTCAGAGTCAAAATGTTTCTTTATCAAATTAAATAATACATGCGTTTATTATTTTTATATACCATTTTCTGTTAATTTTTTTTCTACTGTGAACACTTGCTTTATTAGTTTTACCATATTAACTAATTGCTGCATGTACTTTTTTCTATTTGAATGCTTGCATTGTCTCATAGCTGCATTTGCAGTTAGGCAGTTATTGGGTATTCAGTCAGCCTGGATGAATAGAATTGTTGTACTTAGAAAGCTGAATACTTTATGTGACTTTAACAAATTAATTAAACCTTCTATTATTTAGCCTGCAGGTCTAGCTATATACAGCTTAATCCTAGTTGTAATAGATACAAATATATTATGAGTCCATAAAGACCTGTATATTTCTAAGTGGCATTTATGATTTCCCTATGCAGTATTAGGCAGTAAATGAAGCTTCTGTGAAACATTTGTTCTGGGAAATGTTATCTAAAACTTCATTATTATGTAGCCTGTTTTTACAGCTCATTCAGTTGCACTGATAAGGGAGAGCCTCAACAAAGCTAAGATTTAGTTTGCTGCTGATAAACACAAGAAGTTTGAAGGCTAACTTTCATTCCTTTCTCAGACTTCTGCCTAGCTTTAGGGTCACCTTTTTCAAAAAGTGTGTATTGGTTCACTGTCTTTCTGACCTATTGAAAACAATTATGTCATCTACACAATTTTTCTGTACCCATGAATACTCTACCTGATAAGTCAGGTGCTTTATACATAAGAATTGTTTGTATGCTTACCCTCACATCAATTCTTTCCATGTCATGGTGTTCTTCTGCTTCTGGAGCAATGTATGTGCCAGGACCTGCTGACTCTTCTGCTGCACCAGGAAAATGAGCTTGCAGATCAGTGCATTGCACCCCAGGAAGAGTTCAGGAGCACTTTCTGGAAAGCTTGCTCCCTTGCAGAAGTCCTTGGCTTCAGTGCCTGGCCAGCATGCCCTGCCCGCCCTCGGCATGTGCCCTGAAGTGGAGGATGTAACTGTTCACACGACCCCGCGTGTGGAGCCTGGTGTGTTCAGGAACAAAAACTTGGGAGGTCTCTAACGGGCTTGGACCAAGCCTTGTATAAGACTCAGCATTGCTAATTGGATATCTCTTTGTCTGAAATCGTGTTTCAGTTTGTCAGAGGAAAGACACTGAAGAAATAAGTCTGAAAATTACAGAACTTCAGGAAATATCAAATCACTTCTAAACAAATGGATGTGCTACCACATTTCCCATGAGAGTTCAGCTCTCCTTCTTCTAGCTGAGCCGTAGAAGAATAGTGGGAATCAACATTCACAATACAATTTCAAGAAAGAAATTACCAAATTTCTTCAAATCTTAGTAACTGGCCTCATTTCAGAGGAACAGAGAAAATTTTATTGTTTTATTTCACATAAATTGAGTCATCTTCTTCTATTCTGTTCCCATTATAAACCAGAAATTATTTACTGGTTTCCATGATTGCTTTGTAATCTTTGCAGTACCAGTAATTTTGCTTTTTAAATCTTCAACTTCTGATCTCCTTAAGCAGAAATGATCTAGAATTAGGTTTAGTCACACTTCTGCTCACTCCTTTCAGTGTAAGCCAAAATCTTTGGCAAAAATTATTGTCTCTCTATTCAGATTGCTCTGAACACTTCTCTTTCTCTGCCAAGTGTATTTGTTTGTTAAAAACTGATTCCTCTGAAATTTTGACTAGTGTAATATTCCTCAAGGTAGTGATATTTATAAATAGAGTAATGAAAATTTGTACTTTTCTTTGATGATGTGAAAGAGGATGTAAGGGTTAACTGGAGACCAGCCTATCATACTGCTTCCCTCTGAGCACAAAGGCACAAACATAAGTTTTTCACTCCCTGAATTTTCTTTGAAGCACATCTCTGCTATTGGACATGTCAGTGGCTATTTAAAAAAAATTCTTCAGCTTTTTGGACCAAAGCCCTTATATTTTGCATTTGGGACATTGACCTGCCAAGATATACGTCTGTGGCAAAAAATATATCTATTTTGTTTAGGGAACCTTAGAATTTTTTTCTCTCTGGATGTGCATCTGGGTTTTCTTGTTCTTTTCTTCCTATTATCCCTGTTGTTTTTGTTTTCAGGGTGGTGATGAGTTTTTTCATTGTAATAGCATTCTAATGCAATGACACAAATCCTCTGCTAATAGGAAACAGAAATAACCAATGGCTTCATATACATTCTGTGCAAAGCACATTAAGTATAGCAAGAGTAACAAATGTCATCTAAGGCAAGTCAGGAAGCCTAAAAGTTTTCAGTGGACTTTGATGTCAGTGACAAGGTGCAGAACGAGCAAGCCTTTACCATTTAATATGCTGTATTTGGAGGCTCTTGTGTGTCAAAGATCGGACTGCTAGATTGCATGCTTATTTTTCTCTAGAATGCCTGTCTTTGGACATTTTTAGTTTTTTCTTTAAGTTTACAAGATACTTCTTTTTGCCTACATCAAATTTTTCTTATTCCTCACACATTGTTATTTGTAGCTGTTAAACAAGTGAAATATATACCATTAAAACACAGGGGAAGAATGTTTAGGAGGTAGGAGAGGCAGATGGGCTGAGTGATGTCTTAGCTCAATTTTCTCTAACGTGGGAGGCAGGGAGTGAAATGTATTAGCATGGGCTTTAGAAAAGCCAACTTCCTTCTGACAGGTTTCCTGGGGATATACAACCAACCTATCCTCCCAGGACAATAGAATTTCAACCTCTTTGGACTAAATCTCTCCAAATGTCCTGGTCACTGCACAGCATAATTTGAACCCATAAAGAAAGAAAGAAACTGGATTGTGTTTCCAGCCATTGTTATTTTTAGTTAAGCCACAAACCATTAATGGCTGTTTAAAGTAAGGAGTTCCACATTTTTCTCCTCAAGCATGTGCTGTTTATTTGCTACCCATGCAAGCATGCAGCCAGAGTACTTGGTCCCTCCAAGGACATTGGAAAGGCTTCAGAGGAACTTGCACTGGGGTTCTGAGAAGGGATCCTTGCTCTTCCACATACAGCCTTCTTGGTGATCACCGTTCCCAAATGATTTCTCCCTTTGCTTAAGGAGAGGCCAAGATGCTCCCCTTGATCTTACAGGACATGAAAGTGGGCCTTGCCAGTAAGTAACATCAGTAATGGTCTTGGATGACTTATCAGGTCATTTTCACTCTATGTTTCTGATTTCTTTTTGACTTGTTTACAAAGGTAGCACTGTTTCTAACAGATGTTTGTGTTTTGCCTTATGTTTATGTTGTACAAAAAGTTGCAATTTTTTTTTTTAATCTGAAACAAAGTAATAATGTCTGACAAATAATCAGATAGATGTAATAGCATTTTGGATGTAAGAGAAGTATTCTTCCATCATTCCTCTTTGTTTCCTTAACACAGAAGAACTCTTGAAAATGACTGTTCTTAAGGAAGGTTGCATTGAGGCAAGAGGAGGAAAACAGCATACAAAACAATTTTCAACTTATTGGCAATCTTATTTCTAGAATGGTATTTTCTCCTTTTCTTCCTTTCTTTCTTCTCTTCTCTAAACCCTCTGCCCCCTTCTCCCCCAGCCCTCCAATTTCTTGTTCATTATTTCCTCTACTGGGAAAGCAATACGTAATTGTGGCAGCCCAGTGTTTATTTGCAACTTCCAGCTAAAATTTAGCTTCTTATCTTTCAGTAAGACACTGTCATGTATTTTAAAACACTGACATCACTATTCCCATTTGTAATAACTAACTCAGTATTTTTATTTCATTGCTTGTTTTCTTTCTTTTCCCTCATATGTGATTGTCTTTCTTCACTTTCTATTTTACATCAAATTAAAAACTGATCCAACAGAGAATTTTAAGATGCTTAGCTTGTGTTCCTGGGACGTCCTAGTTAAACTTCCTGTATTCTCTGTTAACTCCAAGTGCTTAATATTTTACTGGAGTAGACCATATTAGAACTGCAGCAGATGAAGATCTGTCCCTATTTTCTTCTTGTACCCTCTTTGAATAATTTAAAAGTTCCTGGTTTATTTTAACATTTTAGGCTTGTCCTACTGAAAATTCAGCCACCAATCTTTCAGCAGAATCTTGATGCCACAGTTTAACACCAGCCAGCAATGAAGCATCATGCAGCCACTCACATACTTCCCCAGCTCCGAGTGAGACAGAGAAGAAAGTCAGGGGATAACAAAGTAAAGCTTTTGGGTTGAGATAAGAACAGTTACTAACTGAAAGGAAATAAACTATGGTAATAACAATAATAATTAAATATACAGTAATAATTGAAGTGTAAATGAATATAATTAAACAAAACTAAAAATAGATGGTTATCGGGGGAGTGAACATGGCTTCACCAAGGGGAAATCCTGTTTGACCAACCTGATAGCCTTGTATGAGGGCAAAACCAGCTGGCTAGATGAGGGGAGAGCAGTGGATGTCATCTACCTTGACTTCAGCAAGGCTTTTCACACTGTCTCCCATAACATCCTCATCAGAAAGCTCAGGCAGTGTGGCTTGGGTAAGTGGACAGTGAGGTGGATCGAGAGCTGGCTGAATGACAGAGCCCAGAGGGTGGTGATCAATGGCACAGAATCGAGTTGGAGGCTTGTGGCCAGTGGAGTTCCACAGGGGTCAGTTCTGGGGCCAGTCTTGTTCAACATCTTCATCAATGATCTGGATGAGGGGACAGAGTGTACCCTCAGCAAGTTCACTGACAACACCAAACTGGGAGGACTGGCTGATTGCCCAGAAGGCTGTGCTGCCATTCAGCAGGATCTCCGTCGGCCTGAGAGTTGGGCAGAGAGGAACCTCATGAGGTTCAACAAGGACAAGTGCAGAGTCCTGCATCTGGGAAGGAACAACCTCATGCACCAGTACAGGCTGGGGGTCGAGCTGCTGAAGAGCAGCTCTGCAGAGGGACCTGGGAGTGCTGATTGATAATAAACTAAACATGAGCCAGCAATGTGTCCTCGTAGCTAAGAAGGCCAATGACATCCTGGGATGCATCAAGGAGAGTGTGGCCAGCAGGTCAAGGGAGGTTTGTCTTACCCTCTACTCTGCCCTGGTGTCCAGTTCTGGGCTCCTCAGCTCAAGGGGGACAGAGAACTTCTGGAGAGAGTCCAGCACAGGGCCACCAAGATGATCAGGGGACTGGAACATCTTTCATACAAGGAAAGGCTGCAGGAACTGGGGCTGTTTAGTCTGGAGGAGTCTGAGGGGAGATCTTATTAACATTTACAAATATCTAAAATGTGGATGTCAGGAGGTTGGGACATCCCTTTTTTCTATAGTAGCTGGCAACAGGAGAAGGGGTAATGGGATGAAGCTGTAACACAAAAAGTTCCACTTAAACATAAGAAAAAATTATTTCACTGTGAGGGTGAGGGAGCCCTGGCACAGGCTGCCCAGAGGGGTTGTGGAGGCTCCTTCCTTGGAGGTCTTCAAGACCCACCTGGACATGTTCCTATGCGACCTGATCTAGATGACCCTGCTTCTGGAGGGGAGTTGGACTAGATGATCTCTCAAGGTCCCTCCCAACTCCTACCATCCATGATTCTATGAATTTTTGAAATAATATCCACTCAGTACTCAAGTGCTGCACAACACAATTGCTCACCACCTGCTGACTGATGCCTGCACAGCAATCTGCACCTCCCCAACAATCCCCACCCTGTTTATATATAGGGCCTATAGATATATATACCATATGTATATAGTATGGAATAGTCCTTTGGTTAGTTTGAGTCAGTTGTCGTGGCCGTGCTCCCTCCTGGGTTCTTGTGCACTCCAAGCCTCCTCACTGGCAGGGCAGGGTTAGAAGCAGAAAAGGCTTTGATGCTGTGCAAGGACTGCTCAAACATCTCTGTGTTATTAACACTTTTTTCAGTACAAAACCAAAACATAGCCCTGTACTAGTTAATAAGAGAAATAACTCTATCTCATATGAAACCAGGACATTTATGAGTCCTATTGATTGCAACAAGGCTAAGCACGAGCAAAGATCTACAGAGGCTGGATCAGCTCTGAAAGTGTTTAATATCTTTGGAAGGGCATAAAAGGAAGGTTTTATAAATTACAGTTACAATTTATTTCTCTCATATTGCTAATCATTCCTGTAAGAGACATGCATGACACTGCAGCATTTTAAAATACTTGCAAGAAAAAAATACATAACCACTGACATATGGACCTGGCGTTTTGAAAACTGTCATTATATTTTATTTATACTTTCCACCTGCTCTGAGATCTCAGAGGGAATTGATACCTTAGGCAAATTAAGTAGACTGAGAACTGTTGTAGGCTGGATTTAGAGCCTCATCTCTTCAGGCCCTTTTTCAACTTAATAAACCAAGGTCCTCCTTCAGAGGGAGCGTAAGAGTATCTAAGCTGCTCATCTGTCTGTTTAATCCTCTGATTTTTATCTCTCAGTGATAATACACAGAACTTCTAGAAACTGGACTCCTAAATTCAGTACTTGAGGTAGATAGCTGCAACAGAATGTATACATTCCTATAGGCTTGCCTGATCAGTGTGTGAACAAACTCACATCTTGAGATTTTACTTTGTTCATGGAAAGGGAAGACTAGTGCAAGCCATGTCGCTACCCTCAGATAACCTGGAATTCTTAAAATGGACCTCCTGAGCCTCCTCTTAATTGTTCATGTATTCACTGAGTTAGAAAGGGTGATGGAGCTCTTGGTTTTTGGAAGAATACCTCCGCCTATGTTTTCAGCTCTGTTGTAACTTAACCGCAATCTCGACTTTGGGCCTGTGGTTTGGGCTGCCATACAAAATATATTTGACCTTCTACTGACCTACCTTATTTAATATTAAAAGGCAATTTTTATCTATCACTTTTCTGTACATTTCTTGCTTATTTATTTGCTCTATAAAATGATGCTTAGATTGTTTGCAATTTGAAGAGCCACAAAAGATTTTACTTTGGTTTGAGTTGTTAATGTGGTTCAGCGACTCAATAGCAATGATAACGTGTTTACCCTGGATCTCCCAAGAGAGTGAAGCAGAGAGAAGGCAACCTGAAAGAATAAGAGCAAGAGTAAGAATAAGAATATTGCTCTGACACTGTTCAAAATGCAAATTAGGAACCTAAAATCTTTCAGCCAAAAGCACTGTTTAAAAACTAATTAAAACCCACCAGACATTTCTATGAACCCCCTTCCAAATTACTGAAGCCACTGTAAAACTTTGGTTTTGGCATCGATACTGCAAAACTATGAAATACACTGTCCCTGTCCTTCTGCAAGGGACTGCTTCAGAAGCAGTCTGTGGTCCCATCTTGAGGGGTTTATAGTCTAAATAAACACAGCAGACCAAAGCCAGAAGGGGAAACAGACAAATGAAATGATGCACCCACATTTATGCAGCTGGCCAACTGTAGAGCTCAGGTTAATCTAAATCAATTGGCTTTCTGCAACTACTCACTATAATTTTAGAGACAAGACAAAGGCAAAAATCTGTTATGTTAATGAATGCTCAAACTGAGAGAAAAAAAATGAGAGCGTCGTCTCTCATGTCATGAAATGGAATCAGTAATAGCACTTCCTTTATCATAGTGTAGTATTCTGACATACATGCCCACAACAATTAAATGCTTTTTACCTTGACATATAGCAAAAAAGATGAATTCTGGGAATATTTTAGCACTTTGTCTATTTCAGAATGGTGATACACATTCTTTTACATCCTCATATCTTAATTATCAGCAGTTATTTTATCTCTTTTCTATTTTTTTTCAGTACAGACACAAGCTTATTTAAATACTTGCCCATTTCTGATTAAAATGTTTTTCCCAAGGCTATTGACATAGTTTCCTTTGTTCAATTAAATCTAACAAAGTACTAGTGTCTCCTGAGTAACAGTATCATTACAGTAGAAAAAACAGTTCAAACAAATTATACTCTCTATTCACTTGCAAGGAACACATCCACACACTACTACTATAAATTAATGTAATTGATAGGTCTTCTTTTAATTAAAAGAATACAATAGTTATAAATAACCTTATTGGATATTTAAAACACCGTATTTGAACACTGAATGGATTTTTTATGTCAGCTACTTGAAGCAGAACTTTTGCAGGATATGAGTAATTTGGAGGCCAAGACACAGCACAAAAAAAAAGTCTTTTAGCAACTGTATTTTATAACTTTAAAACAGAAATGTTAACCAATGTTTGAAAGCATACTACAGCTCATGCACGGGCCTGAACTGTCATCATGATTGACACGTATTAAGTCCATACCAGCAAAAATCATAGTTGTTTGCCTTATTAGAGAGCTGGAGAAAGAAAAGCAAAAAGGAAGGAGAGAAACTGTGTTACTCCACACAGTGCTCTTTGTGAGCAGCATCCAAATATCAATAACATGTAGCCACACTGAATTTGCAAACGTGTATTCTTGTTATTTGGGTTTTTTTAATATCTATGGAAAGTCACATTCTGAATGCTTCTATAAACAGCATTTTCAGGACCTTTGGTTTGCGTTGGCTTAGAGTGTGATGGACAGAGGGATATTAAGTGGCATTTAATGTTATCAGGAAATTAATGTAAATGTATTCAAACTGCAGATATTTTATTGTCTCCCCTTCCATTGCTGTCTGTGTGATTTGTGCTTGGAGGTTTTTGAAGCAATTACATTTGAATTCAATACATTTATAAAGAATTAAGTCTTTTTTTATTTCAGTGGCTCTAAATCAACTATTGAAACAAATGAACAAACCCCTTGGTTAGCTGTTTTCAGATTTTTTTTTTACTGACACTGTTACACTTCTCCCTTGAGGTACCAGAGGAGACAAAGAAAGATGCATTTTTATCATATTGATTAAATTCACCTGCCTTTAATATTGTCATCTAAATGATAATATCTAGTCTGAGTTAATCATCCAGACTTCTTTTCTAATCATTAGAGAAAAACAAAACCAAAACAAAACAATAAAAACAGGAAACTGCAGAAGGTTGAAATTAATGACAAAAGAGAAAATTATGTCAGTGTGGGTGAATTTCAGAAAACACTTGAAAACAAATACTTTATTTCTCTCTCCTTCAGCAGAATGTTTCCCCCCGGAATAGTCATTGACTGTTACAGTTTCCCTTTTCTAACATCCTAGTCTAAAATACACTGCTCTCAGCACCTTCTCATGTTTTAAACCCAAAGAAGGTATTTTCTGTCAGTGCAGAATTTGTGACCATTTCATTCAGTATGAGGAACACTGATGGATGAACTTCTTTCTGTGTACTTTATCTTACAAGTTGTAAATCATTAATCATTCATTCTGCCTTGGTATATTTCTGAGCATTGATTTGACGTGATAAAGTGACAGGCGATCTGATCAGTGGTGACAGGTCTGGAACAGCCCACTTTACCTTTTGTGATTAGGCTCAGGAATTTCTGAGCATGGCAGTATCGTATCTGCCTGATCATTTGATTGCAGTGCATGTAAACCAGACTGAAGTAAAAAAGGGGACTACAGGTTTACCAGAATGTTTCCTTTGTTATGATATCAACAGGTATTGCTGAATTCTTTTGTTATTGTACTATAAAGTGGCATCTCTGTACTGAGTGTACCCATAGAAGAGATTACAGCAGTTGTAACATGCTCAAAGCTAGAGTATGGGAACAAAATAATTTCTCTGGCTAAATTCTTTGGTGACCCTGATATGCACAGATGGCTCTTACCAACCTGCACCAAAAGGTCTGTGGTAGCTGTAAAAAAATAAGGCAGAACGCTAATGGCTGAAATATTCCTGCAAGTAGCTGGGTAGTTGTGATCTCCTCTGTTCTGCCTTCAGATTGCTCTACCAGAAGGAGAAGCTGAGCAGTATTGCAAAGCTGAGAATCTCATTTCTAAAAATGATTGTCTATACTCTAGCTTGGTATTAATCTAGAGGTAGACTACAAGCATCTGATCTTCTAGGTCATTTCTCACTCTGAGATCAGATTTCAAAGATTTTTGAAGTACCAGCCAACTGGTAAATTTAATATATTTGGAGACTGCATTTCTGGAAGTTGATTGAAGAGCTAAGAATTGATTCCTCGTGTTTTAACTATATTTCATGTGAGTGGTTCTCTGTTTTTATTGTTGTTGAGAGTGGAACATTTGAAGCAATGCAATGGAAAATCAAGTCAACAGATTACTGGTCAGTGACAATAAAAAACAAGGCTGTGTAAATTGTTGTAATTCTCAGGCTAATCATATTCACATGGAAAGACTAGATTTGAGAAAGATAAGTACCTCTAGATTGTAGAGTCTTCAGTGGATAATATTTGGGCTTTACAATAGATTGCCACCAAAAATACATAAAAATAAGCTAAAATTATTTGTTCATATGTATCTCGAATGAGAGACTCCTCCTAGGAATTTTCAGTGCCAGTAAACAAGATAGTAATCCAGCATTGAATGGTAGACAGTCAAAGAGGAGTAGCTATGAGAGATCAGTTTAACAAAAGTTATTAGAGTTGCTTTTAGCCTTCCATAATTGATGAGCAGTTGAAGTACACCATGAAATACTATGAAGGTGAAGCTATTTAAGGGAACTAGTCAAAGTATGTCCTATATAATAGTGAAAGCCCTAATAAATAAACATCAGTTTAAAGACTTAAACCTGCTAAAGTATTTTGCATTCAAGTTAAGAGTTCAAAAGGTCACTGGCATTCCTCCTGATGGGCAAATCTAGTGAAGTTAACTTGCCTTTAGTAAACAAATTCTGATTAAAAGCTATTCAGAACTGTCTCTGTTTACTCTGTCACAAGCACGTGGTAGAGGTGTTCTTGCTACTACAACAGAATTTATGATATTACCTTTTTAACGGAGTTGAAATGGATTGTACGTTAAGCAGCATTAGTTTATACAACAGAAACATTAAAGCATGGGTACCTGTAAAATAGTATGATTTAAGTATATTATGCAGTAAGCCTAAATGGTCAGCAGGAACATGAATTAGAATAATACCTTTAACATTAAACTGCCTTTCATTTGAGGTTTTCTTTAGCAAATATACATTAGCTGAACTTGATAGTAATTCTGAAAGACAGGTAAATGTTGTTATAAACATATAGCAGATGGTTAAACTGACATAAATGGAGGGTGAGAGATTTGTTCAAGGTCAGAGAGCAAGTGCCCAGGAGTTCTGACTTAGAGTTCTCTGTTCTGATTGTGAAACAAAACTCCTTTTGTTCTATATATTTGTACACATTCTTTAAATGAATAGCCATTCTATTTTGCTTGTGCTGCCAAAGTGTGAGACAGGGCATACACCAAGGACACAATCTATGAATTTTATATTTAAGATCAGCACAATTTTTGTTTTGTTTCAGGATCAAGAACACCAAGTTATATACTGAGTGTACTTGCATCATCCTCTGCTACAGTTAGTAGTTCATTCCAGAGATAAGTGATTGACTATGGTTGATGTCTATCCCATACAGTCTACTACCACTTCCTATCCTATACCTGCAATGTGGCAATTTTATTCTGTCAGGAATATAAATACACCTCAGTTTTGGGTTGTTGTTGTCCTTCCAACTTCAAACCTGCTATTGCTATGCTAAACCTGTAAGAAGTCCACGTAGTACTTTAACAGAATATGTTACTCTTCTTGACTCTTCTGCCCTTTACCTGGAAGCAGTGTTTTATCTTCCTTTTTCTCTTTGCTGATACTCAGCACATCCAAATGAACTAATAGCCCACTCCTGATGGAGCCTATCATTATCTAAAAGCCATAATATTATGATAATGAGATGCTTTATAACTGAGAGTTTCATATAAATAAGTAGGTATTCTCTAACTCTTTTTTTACATCTGTGGACATGAAAGAGGGAAATTATTATACTTTTTGCCTTCTTTTGGCCAAATACTAGGTGGTCATCCTGCCAAATAAATATGGCAAGCCTAGTTTAAACATGGAGTGAGTGGCTGCAGAAGGTTTATTTATTTAAATGGCTTCTCATTCAGATGAAATCTAAACAGAGAAGCATAAAAGTTATCTCTTAAATACAAACCAGAGTTTTGGCTGAACTTATTAAGTTTGAAAAGTCTGGACTTAAAACAAACAAACAAACGAAAAATGTCTTTTTGCATGTGAAACACACTTGAAATCAAAGGCCTTTTTGTACATTACCAAGTGCAACCCAAAAGCAACCCAGTCAAATACATACCAAACTGTTACCTCCACTTTGCATATGTAACTCAGAGTTTAAATGACAAGTCTTCTGTCAAAAAGCAAAATACCATCAGAGTAGGATTTAGAGCTGAGTGGACCCTAATCCACCAGGCTATGCTCAGCCCACTAAACATGACTTTTATTGTGTGCCCAAATACCAGCTGGTGATCACTTGAAGATTGATGGTAGCATGCAGCTCTGGAATGTGCTCCTAAATTCACTCTTTGTGTCAGTCTTCACGGTGTGAAAAAGAGTGAAATACGGTTGTGTTCTGTGTGTTTAGGCAGCAAGTATGCTGCCCCCTGAACACGTCTGCCTGCAGGGCTTGAGCACAGCACTCCTGCTCCCTCTGAGCCAGCAGCAGGGACAGCCACATCTCACAAATGACACCAAACAGTGACAGACCCACTTCCAGCTTCCAGATCCATACAGAAATAAATAAAACTTCAAATACTTTTCACTGCACACCTGCTTGGAAGTGTTTTGAAGCTGACGTTAAAAAAACTCCCAAGTCTTAATTTAATATTGAAAGTACTGAAAACAATCCCATGTGTTCAGAAACACACACAGTGAACACTGATGATGAAATTATTAATTTTCAGTTGTGTTCAACCTCTGAAGTCCTCTGGGCAAGGTGACCAAACCCTATGTCCATTGAAGCAGGTTGTATCATTACAGTAATTTGAAAAAACAAATCTCAATGTACAACCTGATGTAACAACGTCGCCATTCCTCTGATGGGAGTGAATGCATTTAATACATCAGAAAAATGTATTTCAAGTGAAAATGAACGAATCAGGAAAACATTTAAGGATAGGCTTGACTTGCATTTCTCGCAAACCAAACTCTCCTTGGCTTCAGGAGGCATCCCAAACACCCACGTCCAGAAAGCAGCTTTCTTTCTGTCAGTGCCAAAGGCTGGGTGGCCTCTTGGATGCAAAACTAAATTTGATCAAAGAGCATGAATTAGGTTATAAGGAGTAATTTAACCATACAGAACAACAGACGACTGTAGGAAAAGGAATGAGGAGTATTAAGTATTCTATTATTCTAATGTTTCTATTCTAGAATTATCAAGAGGAGCTAAATACAGTTGTTCAAGAACTGTAGAATTGAGTGTGGCTCTCTCTTGGTAAAGTTTGTTATCTCCAATATAATGACCCTTTGGCATCATGTTGGACCAGGGGTTCATTGAAGGTTCACTGGAGGGGGAATGCCATTTGTTGACCTCCAGCTGCTTTGTTTTCTTACGTATTGGAGCGAGAATAAGTGTTTCTTTTATCCTTCCCAGATGTAAAGCAGAGCTTGCAAACTTTCTAGGCTTGGCATATAGAGATGATTATCTGATGTATTGACAAGAGTGTATAAACACCAGGTATATACATACTATTGACTGACAAACTGACACTGATAGGAAACAAGAAAACACAGTTTAATTCCCTAGTCCATTGAAATTAATTTATTAATTAAATTATTTTAGATGCAAAGTACTGGCCTCCAAGCCTTCTTCAGCTCATAACTGAGTACATTTTACATTACTTTACTGAGGAATGAATAAAAGCTAAGCACTTGGGATTTAGCTTGATCTCTTTATGCCTGATGTTTGCCTGATAGCTAATCCTAATTTGATTAAAATGATAATAATAATGAAACTGTAACCAAGTCTGCATATACGAAGTTGCCCTTTTTTATACAAATTAGGGGTGAGAAGTGACTGCTGAAGAAAGGACCAATATATTTTAAGGAGATCTATGGATAAAGTGACATGGCTAAAATTGCAGCTAAAGTTGGTAACATCAATAAAGGCAAGGATTACTGCAGCAAAGGCAGTAATGCCAATCCTAGATATACAGATTGACTGAATCTCTGGGGAGATTCTCTTTGAAGGAAAGAAAGGAATATAATGAAAAGAGTTGCTCTGTCTCACCACAGTGAAGTGGGTTCTTACTATATTACAGAAATCATAATGAAATATTTCAGTGGTTGAGCTATGTTTTCTCAATGAGTTTTTATTAGCTCTGGCAACAAGAGTAATTCTGCAGTTTGGAGACAATGTGCTCAGTGAGAAAAAGAAAGATGGTACATATGAGTTGATGTGAAGAGCTTTTTTTGTTCAGAAAGAAAGTTAAGAGACGATTATGATACTTTCATTATTTAAGGTGTTGATTATTTTGAAAAACTCAATAGTCCTTCACTACAGTTCAGGGCCACAGTTGTTGATATGTCAATGAAAGTGTATTAATACCTTAAAACTGCACATTTGGAGAGCAGGTACCTCTGCCACTTTTGAAAAGGACAAATTATGTTTTGATTGTCTACAGTCTACTTCATAAACCTGCAATCTTACACTGAAACAGAAAAGTAAACTTGCAAAGAAAGGCAATTCCAGCAGTAGAACAGCCTACTTCTCAATCAAGTTTACTTACATTGCCTGTACCCATCTCTCCCTCCCCAATATTCAAAGATACCCTGGCTGGCATAATTTGCTAGATCAATTTGTGGGGAGTAAATAGTCAGGTACTCAAACCTAATCATGAAAAGGTTTGCTTTTACCACAAAAACAACTGCCCTAATTAGATGCAAAACTAATGATAAGTCTGTTCAGACCTAATTCCTCTCCCAGAGGTTAATGCACTAGCAGCAAATGGGATGAAGATGAATAAACTGGGAGAACAGCTCACAAGTCTCATGTTGTTGCTCAGTTCTGACTTGGAGAATAACACTAGTTTCAGCTAAAATTCATTTTTCAGACAGATGAAATAATTCGCTTCCTTCCATTTCTCATATATTTTAATTTGAATCAAAGAGTTTTGGTGTCTGCATACAGTCAGAGCTTCAGCTGGCCAGTTAGTCTGATAGCTCCTTGGAACATTTCTCTGTGTGACTGAGCATTGCAGAAGGAAGTATAGCCATTCCTCCAATGACATGATTTCTAATCCACTAGAAAAAAAAGAGAGAAAACACAAGACATTGCAATGAAAAGATACATTGCAGTAATCGTAAACCTAGTTGGCCTGTCTTTTTGGCTCTCCACACTTGCCAAAGTTGTCTCTCTGATTTTGGAGCCAAAAATAAGTAGAAAGACTGGAAAGGTTAGTCATGGGCAGAAATGAGTAAGGTAATATTTGAACAATCAGGCACCTTCTGCTAGATAGTCCTGTACAGTGGCAGTATTTGTGACATCTTCAGAAATAAACCCCATAAACTGCAATTATATAAAGGGATAAAGTAAATGGCTAGTAGAATTATAACTGCACACTCCTTCTAAACAAAAATAAGAAGCCCACCTTACAATGTTTTAATTGAAATACCTATACAGACTTCTGAGGAGTTATTCCAGGTTTAGAGTGAGGTAAGTGTAGGAATAATCTGAAGATTATGCCAAAAAGTGTCTCCAGCCTAGCGAGACTGGCTGGCTAGAGGCTGTGGGTGGTCTTGCATAATTCCCAATGAAGGAATCTCAATACTGGAATATTTGGCAAGCCTTGGAGTAGCTATGCAACTGCAGTCTAGAAAAAAAGTTGACATATTTTTCCTCTTTTTTTTGGAGTGGGGCTTCTATTGTGGAATGTAGTATGATTTCATCATGACAATGTCTTTGTAAATAATAAAAAAAAGTATTTTATACCGTCTTTCATAAGTTAAAGCTTCAATAAAAAATGCATTTAACCTTGTAGGGTTTGTTAGGTTAATGAATGTGCCACAGAGCTATGTTAATACATTTTGCTGTACACAAGTGACTTTGTCTCATCGTGTGTTTGCCTTTGCTCAGAAAGCACATTCTAAGCAAAGCACATTCTTTTGTCACAGACAAAACTGACAGCTGCCCACACCTCAGTAGATGTACACCTCCTTCTCCATTCTACAAAGTGGCAAATCAAAAAATGAAAATTCCTTTAGTAGCTTTGGATAGTTTTAATAAAACAGCATTCTGTTACGAGTGATTACCTTTTCACTACAACCTTTAAAAATTCCCAACATCAAAAGCCAGTTAATACTCCATTGTGATCTTTTTTAAAGTCTACAAGTTACCAGGATTTTAGGACAACTGTGTGTCTTGTCAATGGTAAAAAAAGGACTTATCTACTGACATATGTGAATGCTCTGCTTAAGGTCAGCTATGAAATGGTATGTCTTTTCCTATCAACACATGGTCCCCTTCACAAAGAGCTATTGAGTGTTTTACTGCTCCTAATGTGTATGCTGAGCTGCTCAAGGTGACAGATTGTTCTTCAAGCGTGCTAGAGCTACCTCTGGGCCTGATTCTCCAAAGACTTCACCTTGGTGCTACTATTTCTGTTTATAAAAGACTGCAGTATCTCAATCCAGTAATGTTTAAATTCCATTTTCAACTCATTTAGCAAATATACCAACAGTATTTAAGGTGCATATTTAAACTAGATCACATTTAGATATCACTGACGTTTCCATGCTATTTACTCTCATTCCAAATACAACAATTAAGTTTCCTTCCAGCAAATAATACATTTTAGCTCTGGGCAGAGAGCTTCTGTTTCAGCCTGTACTGTCTGAACTCTCTTCCTCCCTATCCTTCAAGGGATCTTGTTAATTAGTTATCCTGTGATTTTATGAGCACTTGTAAATCTATGTTCTCCTTTCTCAATTGGCCACTTTTTTTTTTTTTTTAATAAAAATGAAATTAAAATCCTTTCAGAGAGATTCAGAAGCTACCAAGTGTGCACATCTGTGCTTTCCAGTCCTTGTAAACCTATTAGCGTCTTACGCAAAAAGCCAAGTTTCATTCTAACAGCATTAAAAAAAGTGCAAAGACTTCTCATGCGTGAAGAAGAGATAAAGAGAAGGTCAAAGGTCCACCTGAGCTTTTTGGGCCTCGTGTGGTTAAGGCACACAAGGGACTTACTAGTAGCACATCTGGCTGCCTATGGCTCTTTGGCCAAATGACTGTGTACCCATTTATAATCAGCTTCACTTGGGAGCTGGCTGAAGGTTGGGCTTCACTTTGCACACTGCATGATCTGTGGCAAAATGCTTTAACAGCTCTCTTATCTCACTCCCTTAAGTAGAAGGAGTCAATACAGGTTTCTTCAAAGAAAGCGAATATCGGCAGTGCAAAGGTGAGTCATTCTGAAGTTTTGCAAGGCTTTAGTCAGACTTTCCTTGTTCTCTTTTCATACATAAAATTAAGCAGTCACACTGCAGTATTATAAACAGCATAGTTTTTCAACAGGTACTACATTAGATATAAAAATAATACACTTATTTTTCTGTGTCTTCACACTAAAATCCCAGATATATGGACAAGAAAACAGTAGTCAAAATTACTACATTCTTATTAAATCCAACATGTTAAAACTAGGTATTTTCCATTTTTTTCTACTAGTAAGGTACAAAAGAGAGAAATTAGTCAATACAAAGTAGAAAGGAAAATATTTAAACTAAAATAAAACAAAGGTTTTCTTCTGGTTGAAGCATTTTTTCTAATTTATTTTGTAACTGTATGGATACCTCTCATTCCACTCACTTGTAAAAAATGTATTCCCATTCCGTTAAATGCCAACAACATTACCTCCAACCTCTCTCTGAATTTATGGGTAGAAGTTACTTTTCCACCTATTCAAAAGTGACCTGTAAGTAAAACAATGCTGTTTGATACTATAAGTAAAAACATCATTTTACTTAAATATTTATTTCTAGGGGGCAAGGTGTCATTTCTGTTCCTAGGAGGTGAGATTTTACGTTGCAGTTTCACATTTGAAGTAGATTGGCATATTTGTTGGCACAAACTGAAGGTTTACTGAGGCTTAAAAAAGTCTTACAGCTTCCTTAACTAGAAGCTAATGTTTCCAGCTTACTGCTAGATGTGCACAAAGCCTATCGTATGTGTACCCCATACCCCATGAGGGAATAAAAGAGAACAACATTATATTGCTGACTTCCAAATCACTAAGGCTACATAAAATCCATGCCAGTTTGGGCAGCAGAATTTCCCTAGGGAGGTGTAGGCCATCTTTCTGGAAGCCTACGTTTGTCCCCTTCACTGTGGTGCTTTGTTTGAAACTGAACTTCTATGCTTTACTCCCTCCCTACTTTTATTGAAGCACATGCACCATATCTCTATCTCTTCTCTGAATTTCCCCATAAACAGCCTTCTGAGACAAAATCCTTATGCCAGCAGAAAAGAGGAGGAAAACATATTCTTTTTTGTACTTTACCACAGGGACTCCTAAATTAAAAGCTTGAGAGAGCATCCTGGATTTGCTCAAAGAAGCCCTGCCAGGCTGGAAACACGGGGCTGGTGTAGTGCAGAGACGACTACATGTACTCTTTCACGTATCATAGTTTATCCACAGCTTATCTATGGATAAAGTCTATGTTTTGAACTTGAGCAGGGGATGCTTGCATACCACTGCTGTAGCTTAACAAACTCCTCAATATAATTTCTTAATTATATTGAACTTGTCAGTAACAAGTGGTTATGTGTGTCTGTGAATAGGAAATAGTCTTATTTTGGGAAAGTCCTGAGAAAAATTGCATTACTTTCAGTAACGTATGTATCAAACATCTATTAGATGTGCACTGAGGAAGTCACTTGTATTAGGGTCTTATTTTATGTATTAGGGATTATTATATCCCTTACATTAGGCAAATCACGCTGTGTTTTCAGCACTGTGGCTTCAGTGAATTTGAGTTAAGGAGTGATGAAAGGTTGATGGAGAGTGATTAAATCAGACATTCAGAGGACGACCCGATGAGTGCATCTGGCTGTGTTTGCTAGTGAAGGAGATATCTCCACCTTACTGGATTTACAGTTTCTGATAATTTGTTTTGTTCTGGCCAACACAAAGAGTTTAAAGTTTTATGAAGGCTTTGAAGATGTTAAGATGTGAAGATGTTACAGAAATATTTTGGTTTTTTTCTCCCGAGAAAACACAATTTAAAACAGGAAAAAAATTGTACTACCTTTTCTGGTGGATTAGAAGGATAATTAAAGAGTAGGTGTTAAAATGTCCAGTTGTCAGTAAGCTGTACACTGTCTATAGAGAAAACTCCCAGTCATTGGAATCTCCAAAATATGCAGTTCAATAATAATAATAATTTTGGGGAGAGAGCTATTCACTAACTTCACTGAAGCTTTTGTTTTTAATTGAAAATAACAAAAGCTACATAAGCTGTCCTTTAAGATCATATTTTTAACTCTAAAAATCAAGATGGCTTTATCACTGAGGGAAGCCATAACTAATTTCTCTGACTGATGAAAAAGGATGAACAAATGTTATTCTTGTATCATTAAGGATGACAGTTATTTGCACGTGGAATACGTTATAATCTTTTGCTTTTGATTGCCAGAAGAAATTGTTAATATTCATAAAGACCTGTCTGCAACATTATTCTCCATTCAAGGTTTACTGACTTTAGTAAATGTTTGCATAATTTTTTTACAAAAAACTTCTAGAGATGAAAAGCATCTTTCTAGCCACTGCTCTTTCCAATTGAAAGCACTCAGAGAGTAAATCTTTTCAAAATCAAATTTTCTTGGGTGATCTTGTGGTAAATTTTGATAAATTAAAAGAAAATTTGATTAATTATTAATTCCTTCCCCATAGCCCTAAGAAGTTAATAAACTGTAAGCTTCAGCACTGAAAGAAATAAAACTAATAAATCTGTTTAAGAGTGTTTCAGGGTTTTTCTTCCCTCTTATGAATGGCACTGAGTTTCTGTAGTTTCCTCATCAGCAACCCAATGGAGACAGATTACCCTTGAGGCGCCTTAGAAAGTGTAAATCACTGCAAAGAGGTTAAAAATAAAAACTAAAAAAAATAGAATTTTAATAAATGAAAGTTATGAGAATTAAAAATCTCTATTTTTGTCTCTTGCTTAAAAATAATAATCTCAATCATCTTTTATGTCAATCGTGGTTTATTCTTTGTCAATCATTATCAGTCACTGAAGCAATAAGGAAGGGCATTATATTGTGCAATCACTCTACTCATATTTACCCAGTGTTGTATGGGAAACTGCTGCCTTGCTCAGTTTAAATGTGCTCTCCTAGGATATCAAATATACAATTATGAGAAGGTTACATTTCACCTTACAGCTGCCAAACATTACAGTAAAGTTAATAAGGCCACCAAGACAAAAAGATAAGTGCTAGCTTCACAGTCTTGTTATGAGATATCAATCTGAGAATTTCAGAGAGAATTTCAGAGAGGGCAAAGGGACTGCATTTTAATGGCACTATACTGGTGACTCTCCCAGGTGCCTTTGAAAATCCTAGCTAAAAGCTTACAGAGAGGATTTTTTTTTAAAATAAAGTAAAACAATTGATTTTTCAAGCACTGAAGAAAGACTTCTGAAAATGATGTGGACAATTCTCATGTATATTTAATGTGTGCTCTTTCAGTTTAAGCTTTTAGGTGCAGACTGCAAATCTTGATCGTATATCTTTCTTTTGTTGAGGGACATAAAAAATAGAAATATTATTTGTTGGTGTTTTAAATAGTACCATAATAAGTATATGTAGGCAACCCAGAGTTCATGAAAGCTGTCACATGTCTAAATGAATCTAAACGTCATATATTTCAGTAGTTGAAGATCATTTTCATCTTCCTATGAAACTATTTAATAATCATGAGAGAAAATAAATTATAGTTATGTGCTTTATTTATCAATGTAAACCATATTCAGCTAAGTGTTCTTTCAATCGTTAGATTTCTATTAGACAGGTATAACTCTTAAGACTTCAGCCTTTGGCTGTATGTTGTCTACAGCTTGTCAAAAATTGCTCTCCAAATACTTTTCAAAGAAAAAATATTCTTCTAGCTAAACAGGTTTTACCTAAAGTGCATAGTTTAGGTACAGAGTTTTTTTTATTTTTTTTTTTCAACACAGCAAATACACAAAGATGTTTTTGTTTTGAGAGTTTTCTTTTTCAAAATATCATTAGCCCACCTTAATCTAGTCATCCAAAAGGCAGAGATGAATAATTTTGGATAAGACATCTACTGTTTGCTATAGGGAACTAATGAGCAAAAATTTTGCTTTTCGCAAAAACTAGGCTTTAGCAACAGTGAGAAGCCTATATTGTCACAGTCAAACATTTGCAAAAGGGATGTGGACTTGGTTTTAGATTTATGAATAAACATCATAGAAGAGCTTTATTTTTGTGTACTTGTCATGCTTTTAGAGTCACAGGGAACACAATCCAATAATAGTGCTACTGAGGTAAGAAAACATAGTTATATGTTAAATATTTGAATAAGGAGAAATTGATTATTAAAGTTTTATTTTCCATTCTCATCTCTTGAGAAAGATCCCTTCTGTTATTACTGAAAAGAAAAATAATCTGAATGGAGGTCAAAATATATTGGCCAAGTAAAGACAGGAAGGCTGAGCCTTCTCAACGGCAGCCAGTTATATTGCAGATGCTTGTGCCATTCCTGTAACAGGCCTGATCCTGCAGTACTGAGATCAAAGGATGTTTTTCATTTCACTTCATTGAAGAAAGTCTTATGTGGAAAAAAAAAAAAAGAAAGAGCTAGTTCTACAGTTTTGGTAGTTTGATCCAAGTCCCATAAAAAACCCTAAAGAAATAGACACATTTGAGGCTTGACTGAGTGCTTTCTTTGTTTGTTTTAACTAAGCAGTGCATGGTAATGAAGAATTTAAAAAAATATTTTGATCCTGAAAATGATAAAAACCTACTGTTCTTGTATAGTTTTTATTGATCTTGTGGATTTTCTGCTGTTATAACCTTCCAAATGTGCTAACATATTGACTAATTTAATATATGATCTTCCATAAAAGCTAAAGCTGTAAATAATCATATCCATTAAAATAAGAGTTAATTAGATGAATGAATAACAGCAGTGTCTGATTTTTATGAGATATGTCTAGCTACTTAATGTATTAAAATTTGCATTCAAACTGGGAAAAGGAAATTGTACTAGCTCAACCATTACATTATTACCAAGTGTACGATGAGGGTTTTTCTTTTATTGACCTCACTTGTGTTCAAAGATGCTTTTATTTAGAAAGAAATGAAGTTTTGAATTGAGAAAGGCAACTGAAACACTTTACTAACTTGCCATCTTTGATCTTTCAGAGCTGCAAGAAACCAAGACCTCAGAATATCACAGAATATCCCACAATCCCCTGGATTATAGGATATTATTTATGGATGAAGATCAGGATCGGATCTACGTGGGCAGCAAAGATCATATTCTGTCTTTGAATATTAATAATATAAGCCAGGACCCTCTCAGTGTAAGTTCAAGAATTATTTTGAGAATCCAAGGTTGCCTTACCACATACCTTTCTTTTGAAGACAAAAAAATGAATATTTCACTATTTTGTAGCATGAAGAACTCCAAAACAGCACCTTACTGAATAGTTAGTCCCTGTTTTATATGTAATGCCAGATGAAGAAGCTATTAGCCTGGATGCTCTTCACACACTGCTTAAAATCTAACCTGTTTGCTCATTTTGAGGTGACATTCACCATGACTTGGCCTCATAAGGGAAATTTGGATGACTTGATGGTTTCAGCTCCTCAACAAGATTTAGGATTATTCAGAAATGTGCTTTTAAAAGAAGCCTGTAAGGGAGAATAAGATACAAGCCATTGTTTTCAGGCCGTTGGGTAAAAATGAAAAGGGACAAAGTTGCCTTTAACCTTCAATTACATTTGGTTTGGTTTTGTATTCTGAGTCCTGACTGCTGAACTATTTTCCAGTCTTTCGTTATGTCTGAGTCAGCCTTCGCCCTTCAGTTGGGTAGCAGAGATACCTCCTATCTGGGGTTTTTTGAATGCTATGACCTACACGTCCCTCTTGACACCACTTCTTTTCTGGCTTTTTTTCTCAGTTATCAAGTTACTATTTGCTAAGGAGTCTCTGTGTCCCACTTCCCTAAACTGTATATGAAAACAATTACATTATCAAATCTTTAAACCTCTTTCACGGATTCCTGTCTTGTCTCCATAGCCAGTTCAAATCCAGCTTCTCAGCTTAAAAAATAGATGGCCTGCAGAAGGACTTGTGTGCGGGGAAGAGTACCTGTTAAGATACTACCTCTAAACAGACATTGCCTTGCCTATCTTTAGATTATCACAGCTACAACACTACCTTAAAATGTACTGTAAAGGTCTTGTTCTACCAAATTCATCTGATCCTTTAATCTATGGGCTTTATTACTGTACCTCAGGAGCACTGAGGGGCTGACTTATCCAGCTTGCAGCAGAGAAGTTAAATGCCTTCCTTAAGAGGCAAGGCTTTTAATGTGTCAGGAGAGAAAGTCCCCAGTGGAGAGTGATTAAGCATGGTTAAATTAGGCTTTGCTCTGAATCACCCTCTGGACATGCTTCTCTACTTGAAATGATTGTTCAGGGAGTCCAGGGAGGCTAACTCTAACTTACACATTTAAATTAAATGCCTCTCCTGTGATGGTGTGAACATGTCCTTCCTCCTCCTAATGGCTCAGAAATCTTCTTCTGAAATGGGACTGCCTTCCCTGATCTGAAATAGCTTGTGTGACCTTTCTGCTAATTCCCATCTCAGCGGTGATCTGACCACCCTTGTCCGGGAGCTGCTAGGCTCCCGCATGGCACACTCCAGCCTTCCCTTAACAGGTCAGTTTTAAGTCTGTGCAGAGTTTGCTCTAGATATGAAGGATGCTATTGCATGAAATACATTTCACAGTGTAAAAGTGTGAGATATTTCAACAGCCTATTTAGGTCTGGAAAAACAAGAATTACAAAAATTGTCAGAAGGCAAAAACATACAAAAGTTTCTGGCAGTGAATGCGATCACATTGTATTAGTCTCAGAGTTAATCTCTTCAATTCCAAATGTTCTTTTGTTTATTTATTTTTATAGCATATTCACTTTTTCAATCTTATGATTCTATGAAAACCCTATGTGCATATGCATACATACCTATAATTCTCAGCATATATATGTATGTGTATATGTATATACAGAGGTCTTTTAATGCTATTATGTTATCTTGAGGCTAAATGTTATCAGACTTTGTCACTATATATCTAGGGAGAGATTTCTAATTGATGTCTTTTCTATATCAAAATTAAAATAAATAATGGAAGAAGCTCAATAACTTCAGAGTTTGAGTATAGATCAGATAAATGTTCAGATGTGTAGATATTTGTCTGAAAACTAACAGTAGTGCAAGGTACCTGGGAAAGAAAATAAGATATCAGCCCAAAACCTTAAGAGTTAAAGCAGGTTTTATTATACCTTTGTTCTTAAAAGCAAAATTTTTTTAGGAGAATCCTCATTTCAGTATTTTAGTCTTTTAGTTTTTAGTCTGAACAATTTCCAGAAATTCGGTGGAAGGAAAAAGTAAAGATGGATAGTGATTTAGACAATGGTGATGAAAATATTTCTTATTTAGAAGAAAGAGGTTTAAATAAATTAACTTCTCTTTAAAATATTTAGTCAAATCAATTGAGATTAGTCAAAGACCTGGGCCTTTATTATGTTTACTTCATGCTAAGATAGAAAGTTGCTTTCATTCATCAGTGAAAATCCTTTTTTGCCTTATAATCAAGGTGTGAAAGATATTAAATATTAATTTATGTGTAAATTAGGCAGTGAAAAATTTTATTATGTAAAGAATATCCTACTTAAAAATATCCTTCTTTCCTTGCAGATATTCTGGCCAGCGTCAGCAAACAAGGTTGAGGAGTGCAAAATGGCTGGCAAAGATCCTACAGTAAGTTATAAGCCATACATATACGCATACACATACACAAATTACTTACTTGGCAATAAAATAAGAGCACCTTGAGTGCAGCCAACAACAAAATAAAAGAAGTGTTTGTTTAGCTTTTTAAATGCTCAGCAGGCCAAATTATAAAGTGAATTTATGAAAAAACAAGCCTTGTAAATAGAATGCACCTTCAGACTTTGACAGAATGAAAAAGATATGCATTGTCTACAGCCTTGTCTCTTCTTCTAGTTACTAGTCAAATTAGGTGAAAGTACTTTTTGAGATATTTCATGGGGATGATGCTGCACAGCCTGCTGAGGAAGCTCCCTCAGCCTGCAGCTGCCAGCTTGCCCTGGGAATGTATGGTACCCACTGTGTGCAGCCTGAAGACCTCAGACTCAGGAATGCCCCAAATAACTCTTTCCATTACTTCCAAAAAACAATACCCAAATAAGTATCTGGAAATATGTATGCTTTACTAGAAATAGCTAAAGATGATCTGTGGAATCATGGGCAACACAGACCATAGAGAGGTTATGTTGAGTCACACTGCAGTTGGTTATTCTCCCATGTAAATTCAGACACCTTCCAAAGGACCTGCTGGTAATTTCCCTATGTGCTCTTTATACACAATGGATAGAAGTGAACTGTTTTGAAAGACTCAGTGAGTGGTACAATACAGCCGATCCTGTCTTAGATAGAGTTGTATGTTAAGATGGTTATCTACCTAAAGTCATTTGAATTTACAGTCTGTATATACCTAGATTTTATTGACAGAAGACAGAAAAAATGAAAAAAAACAAGGCAGAAACTCACATTTTAATCCTCTGTATCTACCTTTTGACTTTTTACCACTTCAACAGCATTAAAGGTCTTTATCCTGATTTTCTTTTTAGCTCTTTAGGTATAGCTGGTTTTCCAACTGATATTTTAGTATTAGAATTCAGAACCCAATCTGAGCTAGAAAATTGCATTTTCTCACTCCTAAAGAAAAAAAACAATGAAATGTTGCTTCTATTTTATTTTGAGGAAAAAGACTATGGACATCAGAAGCCTTCATATTAGATATAAACATCTTTGGAATATACTCCTCAGCATATACCTAGAATCATTAGTGATTAAAGGATGTAAGCATGTGTATATTAAGAGCTTTTATTTTCAGAAACAATAGGATTAATGTAAAAGTCCACCAAGTTTAGTATAAAAACTATTATTTATTTCAAAGATCTCTATATCATGCCTAGTATTTCTATTTTGTTTAGCTACACATTTTCTATTGTTAACTAAGCCTACAGATGACATGCAATTCAATTACAGTAATATTGCAATAATTCACTTGAGCCCATTTGTAAGAAAAATATGTGTGGGCTTTACTTTGAAAATTTACTGCAAATGCTGATGAATGTAAGGAAACCAGAAGTGTTGCTGTAAGTAGTAACTGTAAGAAATGTAGGTGGAGTGTTGCCGTAATTACTGCTTTTCAAAGCTGAGGAGAGTATTCCACTATATTGCTGCAGGGCAAAAGAGTGAGTCTTTTAGACTATGGTTAGTCTTTTAGAATATAGTTAATAACTATATTATGGTTAATATGGCAGCTTATCTGCTTTCCTTTTTGAGAGCTATGATAGTGAAAAACAAATATTTTTCTTATTGAATGTCCTGTGTTTCTGTACATCTGTACATTGTTCTGTATACTGCAGTGTTCAGTAAATTCTACAGCTAGTAGCTTAAGTTATGCTAAATATAAAAATAATTTGTTAATGGTGATTAATGTTTACCCTAGTTACAATGTTAAATGCATCATCAACTTGGGATAGACTGGCTAAGAAATTTTGTTTTCTATGAAACACACAGGTTGATTAGTCTTAATCACGTTTCCAACATATGGTGATGTTCTTCTAGGGAAAAATTAGGAAAAACCTAGATGATACTCTAAATAGAAAGTAGTATGCAAAATATGTGATCTATGGGAAAAAGCCCTGAGATACTACTAAATACTAGAGTCTCCAGAGAAGTTTTAATCTAGGATATTTGGTGGTCAGATTTTGCTAGCTTTTATTCATATTGAAGTACCCAATTGCTGCATTAGTGGACAGATTATTCTAGGTAGAGCCCCTGTTTTTACAACAGTTTAATTATGAGTACTGCTAATATCCTCTAACATAGTTAATTAAGAATGTCAACGTCCATTGACTTCAGCTGATTTTTTTAATCTCATCTGTGTATTGCAGAAGAAAAAGTAAGTTCCAAAATTAGAAGTTTATGTTAAGTTTATTTATATTTGTCCTCAAGAGTTTAAAAGAGAACAAAAAGAGCTACTGAAGAGCATCTGCTACTCCCACTAAAATCAATAGTGTGTCTTGTTGAAAGCTCACTCAAATAATGAGAAGAAAACCCAATGCAAAATCAATGTTTGCAACTTAAAATTTATAGCTTGATTTTAATAGCATTGTTTTGAGTTTCATACCTGATAACAATAGGACAAGCAGAGAATTAATCCAGAAGAATTAGCAGTTTCAAATGAAAAATAAGAAAACGAGGGAGAGAATGAATATGTGATAATGTTGGACCTACCACAGAATAGTGACTATCACAAGGTAAAAGAGAAATAGATGCACTTGAAGCAGCTAGTAAAGGACTTTATGCAATCAGCAAATTCTTCTCCAAGGAGATTCAGGAGGGGGCTCATTAGCCCTATCATTAGACAAACATTAGGGTCTGAATTTGTCATCTTTTGAGGCTTTTTTCAGCACTGAAAATCGTCATCTCTAAGTAGTATGTTCACCAAGCTAGCTTGAATGCTTACATTAGTCTGACATCTATTTCTTTACATTTACTGTGATAAGATGCCATGGTATAGATGTCTCACTTTCAGATATCTATAGTGAGGCGGTTCCCTAGACACTGCTAATGAGTGACTTTTTGTATCAGCTCCAAGAGAAACACAGGTGGTCTGTAAATACAGGTTAGCCACTGCCTTTGCAAACATCTGTCCTAAAGACATCTACCTCTTGTCACCTCAGACCAGAGTGATTTAAAAGCACAAAGTACTCCAGTATCAAGAAAAGGGAAATAAACTGAAGCATTAGTGCTCTTGAACCAGAATCCTATAGAGTGTATTCTGAAATAATAATTTCTTGCTTTGTTGGGTTGTGGACTTGCAGTGCAGTACCCTGATTAATCACTTAGAAAACTGCAAATAGAGTTTGGTGGTTAAACAGTGGAGGTATAGGCAAAAGCTCATGGTCCTCCTGCTGGACAGCATTAAAATAGAAGAATGTTGGCATTAAGCCAGCTTGTGTTGCTTATCTGTAGATCATCAGTGAAGAGGCCTAAAGACTCAGTATGTGTGAGATGATTACTCCAGAAGGCTATCCTTAAAGGGCTGTTCATCTCACCACCCATGAGTTCTTTGTGTATAGTTCACACATTTGGAAAGTGCATGGCATGATACTGAGGCAGGACAGTGAGTGCCACATACCAGTACTGTTCAGGTAGAAATTGTTTCCTAGTCTTGATCCTCAAAGACTTCTGAGTTTTCTCAGCATGTATTCCTTTACCTAGGAGTCTTCTAGAAAAGTTTTCTGCAAACAGCAAGGAAAGAAAACATCCGTTTACATGGATGTAAGAAGGCCCCGCTCCTTCCCATGCAAAGTACAGAGAAGTCTGTGGATGAAAATTAAATTTCTGTGTGTAAATGGCAAAGTTGACACACTCCTCTATAACTCCTCTGTAGTGCCCTATTGATGCCCAGTTCCCAGACTACGCTAAACGGCATGAAAAGAAAACAGAAGACTGCAGCTGTTCAGTTACAGAGACTACCAAATTCAGTAGCTGTTTTCATGATACTAATTAAATTGTAAACCATGTCTATTCCCCAGAGTTCTCAACATCTACTAAGATTTTCCAATGTGAAATTACTGTTTTCTGTGCTCCCTGCAGCATGGCTGTGGAAATTTCGTGCGTGTGATACAGTCGTACAATCGCACACACCTGTACGTCTGTGGCAGCGGCGCCTTCAGCCCTGTTTGTGTGTATGTCAACAGAGGCCGCAGGTCCGAGGTAAGGCTCTTTGCATTTTGTCCTCTGATTTTGTGGTGCATTTTACTAGTGTTACACAAAAGTCAATATTTTTACAATGCAAAAATCAATGATCAAAATAAGTCCTTTCGCCCATGTCCAATTGAAAAAATAAAGCTCCATAGTTTTCTGTCCTGTTAGAAGCAAAGCCATGATCAAAACCCATGCCTCAAATATGATGGTTGTCCAAAATTTCATGGTTATCCCATATACTAGGATACATTTGATCCTACTTTTTATTTGATGTTGCCTGGTGAATTCATTCCTACCATTAGTTTAAAAAACTAACAATAAATGCTTGAAAGAAAATAGCCAGTTAGATAAAAAGTAAGATATGCAGTGCAATTTTTATCATTTCTATCTGTTACTGATCCCTAGGAGAAGCTCTTGAGTGGGGTAACATTTCAGGTATGTAAATGCTTGCTGAACACTAGATGCACAGTACAGGTAACTTTTGCTCTGTTAGTTTTGCCCTTGGTAAATTTTGTCTTCACTGTGAGATCTTCCAAAGTTTAAATCTGGGTTTTCTCTAGATAAATCTCCATTTATTCTATATTCAGTTTCACTATGTATTTCAATATACAACGTAACAGATATTTCATAAAAGTCTTGTGCAAGTTTCCTGAATTAAAATGTAAATATATATGCAAATGTAATAGGTTATAAATCAAGCAACTAGAAGGAAAAAGAAGGGGACTCCACCAAGACCCAGCACCTCAGTAGCATTTGGGTCAGTTTCATGTCTGCAGGCACAGGGGTGTGCAGTATGTTTCCTGTACAGTGTTGAAGCAGATGTGTTGGGAAGGAAAATCAGAGAGTGTTTTGCCATATGAGGGCAGCTTTAAAAGCTGGACTGGCTTCTAGGGAAGATGCTGGGAAATTCATCGCTAATTTCATTGGGAGTGGGATGGGAATTCTGGCCAAGACCAAAGATTATGTAGATGTTGAGAGAGAGGTGATAAATCATTGTTTCTCCAGGTAAGTTTGCATGGGATGATCTTGGTGGCTTTTGGTAGATCCCTACCTGGCTCCAATCTCCTTAACAGAGTAAATAGTTTGAATCACTGCACCTAATGAATTATCTACAAGTAGAACTTCAGAGGCCTAGGTTTAAAAATGTAGTAGGCAAGCAGAACTGAGTAAATAAATCCACCTTTCTGTTTAACAGAGTCTGCATTAACTGATTTTGATGTATTCTGAAACAAAGGTCAGCTTTCCTTGGCAAATTATGTAAAACATGGAAGGTTATCTCATTTGTCTTTATTGAATGAAAAATTTCTTTATCAGGTGAAGTAGTAGCACTGTAGTCCAGAGAGCTTGAAATCCTTAATTTTAGGGGTTTTGTAAATGAGATGGGGGCAGGGGTGAGAAGGGAAGCAAATGACATCTCCAGATGATGCAAGATGTTACATTTCTTAAGTTAAAAATAAAGATATATGTCTTCGAAGTGCAGAATTGGCTTCACTTAGCCTGTCTGTACAGCTACATGCCTATGATCAATTGATTAAATAAACTACTGTTTCAGACGTCTGGAATCTGTCAGACACTCGACTGTAGACATTGCATGCTCAAATTCATTACTGTACAGGCCAACAATAGCATAACAGTTTAAAACCAAGCATTTCCTTCTGAACTCATCGAATATGTCAATGCATGACTAATTAATAGACCAGAATGAGGAATTATGTAGTGGTGATTGGACTAGTGAGAACTCATTTCTGTTTCTGCTTTTATCATTTTACCTTTAATTTAGTAAAGTTTTCCATGCACAGAGGACTGGTTTTGCATATACAAAATGAATATTTTAGAAAGCACATCTGTTTTTTTCTAGAAGCTACAAAGCCTGATACTAAGAGTCATATCCAACAATCATAACAACCGTGGGCTTGTTTTGCTCTTTTGCCTCCAGGATTCCACATAATCTCACTAAAATGGTGGTTTGATTGATGAGGCAGAATGTTACCCTTCCCTGAAACAGAGGTTAAAAAATATTTCATTTTCCTGCTCTGCGCACTTGATGCTTTGGTCTTTGGTAATGACTCTGTTAGTCACCCGAATATATTCTAACGTCAAAGCAAATACAAACAGAAAGAAATGTAATCATTACATGAATTAATTACGGACTAAAAAGTAGTTTAATATATATGAAAATCAAGTGTAATCCTGGAGCTAGTTTAATAGTACAGTAATGGGCATTTTGAATTGGTAAATAGTGGTATAACATAGTAAATACAGATTAACATCAAACTGCTTATTAATCTCAAAGTAAAACAATAAAAAAACCCTCATCCAAGGTCATATTAGAAATTTCATACTTATGTTTTAGCATTGTTTAGAGAGCTCATTACTGAAACAATAGATAAGATCACTGTGATTAAATTAGGCAAATCAGAAGAGGGGGAAATAAAGGTAGGGGATAATGGATATGAAAACTTCCTGCTGTAGTTGAGCTCTTGAGATTGGTGGAGTCACCAATTTGCTGTCATGAAATGGCTGCTCAGAGATGTGGCATCCCCATTCCCCTGAGATTTAAAAAGCATTATAGAGGGTTGCTACCCTTAGTCAAATAACTGATACATTTTCATTTGCATCACATAAGCCTTTCTTTGAAATTTTTGGCAGCTGCCTTTTAGGATTGAAACAGAAGTAGTTTAAGTTTGGTTGTTTTTTTCTTGCAGTTGTGACTTTTGGCCTTTCACTAAAGAATAGACTGTTATGGGAGACTAAGAACAAGTTGGCTGTTTAGTATAAAAAGATATGAGTCAGTGTGCTATGGATTGATGTCTCTACTATTAGTGAGTACAGTTTTTAAGAAATGGACTTAAACCTGAGTCCCTTCTTGCTCAGTATGCTGTGCTCCTTGGTATTGCTGGGAACCAAGAAGTGAAGAGGTGCACTGAGATGGGTGAATTTTCTAAAGATACTGTTTATATTTCAATCTGTAGTCCAGGTTGTTTCTATGTTGCAAAATGTATTTCCTATTTATAAATCACAGTGAATATAAACAAATCCCCATACCTAAATTCCTAACCAGCAAAAAAATTCAAAGAGAGTTTGGGCTACTGCAAAAGATGTTGATAAATCATCTATCACTATGGAATTGGAGCTCTACACATAATCAAAGACATGATATTGAAGAAAACAGGTGTAATGTAGGAGAGTTTTAGAGTTCATAGAATCATAGAATCATTTCAGCTGGAAGAGACCTTTAAGATCAAGTCCAGCCTTTGTCACAGCCCTATCAACTACTAGATCATTTCCCTAAGTGCAACATCCAAACATCTCTTAAACACCTGCAGGGACAGTGACTCCAGCACCTCCCTGAGAAGCCCCTTCCAATGCATGACAACCCTTTCAGTAAAGAAATTCCTCCTTATATCCAGCCTGAACCTCCCCTGGTGCAACTTGAGGCCATTTCCTCTTGTTCTATTGCTTGTTACTAGGGAGAACAAACTGACCTCTGCCTCACTACAGCTTCCTTTCAGGACAGTGATAAGGTCTCTCCTGAGCCCTCTTTTCTCCAGGCTAAACAGCCCCAGATCTCTCAGCCATTCCTCATATAATACGTGCTCCAAATCCTTTCCTTTCCTTGGTAGCTCACCTCTGGATCCTCTCCAGTGTTCTTCTTGTAGAGAGGGGCCCAAAACTGGGCACAATATTTCAGGTACAGCCTCACCAAAGCTAAGTATGGGAGTTATGATAGTCCAGGAAAGAGCAAATTATTTATACTATCACCAAATGACAATTGTCTTCAGTTTTTTTTAATTTAATAAGTGTTATTTTAGTACCTCGATTATAATATCCTAGACTAGTGTAACTATCACCAGGTATTCAGTAAGTAAATGATAAATAACTTCAAAAACACAGAAGTAAGCTCCAAAGACGTTATTGCAGAGGTCAGTCAACCTCTCCAAAGAATAACTGAGCTAGAGGGAAAAATTCCTCGTTTCAATGCCTTGAATTTATAACAAGAGTTTTGAAAATAAATGAAATCTTTGAGTCAATTGTATCAATGTAAAAATTGTCTGAAAAGATGACGAAATTCTGAATGGGAAAGCTGAACTGCTGATAGTACAGCAAAAGTGCCCAGCAGTGCTGAGCATTGTCAATGATGTAAACAGCCAAGCATAAAGATCACTTTACATCTGATGGTTTCTGAAATGAAAAGTGACACACAAATCTATGTTGCAGGAACAAATCTTCAAGATCGACTCCAAGTGTGAATCAGGAAAGGGACGCTGTTCCTTCAACCCTAATGTGAACACGGTGTCTGTTATGATCAGTAAGTAAAGATACTGAAAGTTGCTGAGGTCTAAACCTGTATGATCATGCATGGTGTAGATTGATAGGATGTCTGAAATGAGCTAGCTACAGAATTCAGCCTCAATGGAGCAGTACCTTGTGTCTGGCTGAAGGGCACAAGGGCTGAATCCATCCTTGTTTCAAGGTTTACATGAAGCTAAAAGGGGGTAAAAAAGCAATGCAGAACTAAGCTTTTGAAAGAGAAATAGAAACAGAAAACAAGGTTGTCCTTTTTCCAGCTAACACATTTTTCCCAGGATTAGTCTCAACTTTACATTACCCTGTCTCGCATTTTATGTTTGAACAGTTTTTGACCTTGTTCATCCTAAATAGCACTTGTGTCTCATTTAATTATTTGTAAAATCTCAGAGTAACCAGGGAAAGATAGCCTGAAGACTTTAGTTAGTTTGAGTTTCATTTTTGTTGTCATCTCTGCTGTAGAGCCCACTAGCTATTGGAAGGCTCTTCGTTCTTCAGCTGGCTTTATACCCAACCAGTTTTGCGATTTTCTTCCATTTGAAAGGCCAGAAAGTGATACAACTGACATACCTCAAATATTATTTTGAATTGCTGGCAACTACTCAGTGCTTGTGAGATATACCCAAAGAATTAGCAAAGAATTACTGCAGTGTCTGTTGCACACCTAAATGAAAACCCTAAGGAGGGATATACGTTGTGCAACCTAAGTCATCAGTAAAGGAACTGGATTTCGGATTTTTTTTAACCAGGAGACACATTATATATGCTTAGTTTAACCTGACCTTTCCCATTTGCAGAACATTCAGAGACTTCTAGTGCCAAAGTCTTGATTTTTCATCATATGCCTACTCCTTGCTATATTTTTTGGCTATGAAGGGAACAGCAGTTGCACAGATTTTTCAGGCTTTCTTAGCAAGTAAAGTGCACACAGATACTGTGGATTTCACCCAAGGTTTATAAAGAACAATATGTGATGTTTCTAACATCGAGTTTCCACTGGAATCAATGGCAATGATGTGTTGTTCCAGATATTTCCTTTAAAGTTTGAGTCTCATGGAGCCTAAGGGAAGTGTCATATAGTCTATTCTACACAGTCTATTAAAGATAAAAGTACTTTTTAAAAATTATTTCTCATTGCAAATATATTTAGTACAAAAGACAACTTCATTTGCAGAAGTATGAACTGAACCACCTTTAGAAGACAGGTAAATGCTGTCTGGATACCTCTCTGAACCTTGGCTGCACTTAGCTCAATTTTATCAGTGATCTATGGTCAATGTTTACAGACACTCATGGCCTAAAGACAATGTTTGTTCAAAGTCAGTGATGGATTAATCCACTACTACTCATTGCTGTTCTGGTATTACATAGTGAATCAACTGTCATTGAAAAATGAAGTTACCTTTCCTTATTTCTCCTGCAACATTAAAGTACATTGTTTCTGAATTACTGTATACACAGTAAGATGACTTTTTTCTACAATATATCTATAGCAGCTTTGTTCATTAGTAGACTTTACATTATCTTCCTTGATATCTCAGTTATGTGACTGAAGAGACCTTCCCTTGTGTTTGATTTATCTTCCATGACATAATTCATCTAAAAGTTTAAATTATTCTGCAAAGGTCACATTCTTTTTCAAAAAAGTCTTACAGATTGCATTTCATACTTTCTCCCTGACTACAAAGTCCAATCACTTCAAAAACATAAAGCTTGAATGAATTTACCCTCAATATCCATGCCAGAAAAGGGAAGATTTTTGTAAGTCACAGTTTGAGTTATAATGAGGGGACCAATGACGTGTGCTGGACTCTCCTTTGAGCAACCTTCTGCAGGAGGAATTCCTTCCCCTTACTTCAGAAGATGGGAAATACTGCCGGACCAGCTAATTCTTCCACAACAAAAGAACTAGTTTTAAATATAGATGCAATTTCTTGACAATTTTGGATATTACCAGCCTAAAATACAGCAGGAAAGTTGATTCACCCTTCAGAAGAAACCGATACTATAAATCCAAATTTGAACTCGGTACCATTTGCCATTGTACAAAGATCCTTTGCATCAAAGTGATGAAGAATGTACTTTGAAGAAGCTTGGCATAACTAATGTGCAGGATGCCTGTCTCTTTTTCCACCAGGACTTTGAGATATTTATAAAAGCCGACATACCTCATCAATTCAGTAATTCTCGCCAGTAACAAAGAGAGGTACTGTGAACTGATTGTTCTGTGCAGACCAAGGGCTGTGCAGAATTTAAGAATTTTACCAAAAGGAAGTAGAGTTGACAGATATCATCTGATATGTGATTAGCAAGCAGACACTAGGAATGCTTAAGACATAACTAATAACATTGATATGTAATAGGATTAAAATTACATGGTGTAGTACTACTGTTACAGTATGTGCATATGTTTATATGCATAGTACTGTACATAACACTTACTGAAAACCATAAGCCATTTGAAAACCATAAGATCTCTTTCAGGCAGTTTCTTTCATAATAAGAGTAAAGCTCTCATGGATTGAGGCAATGAGGCAAATATACAAAATCAGTTGTAAATCAGTTTAGATCTAACATCTCTCTGTCGATGCATTCTCAGGAAGGAAGTGCTCCACAAACATGTCGCGAATGTGTTGTTTAAATTCCCTGTGTATGAATCTTGTCATCACTGGGAGAGATGAGAGCAGAAAGAGCGGCTGCTGGTTGCTCTGCAGGGGTTCAATTCAGGCTCTAACCAGCACCAGGAGAGCACAGCCTCCAGAGCTTTATTTCTCTCATGAGCCAATAGTCTTCCATATTGATGTACGCGCATACACATGCACGCACACACACAGAGCATAAAAATAACCTCGAGCACTTCTGAACCTGAGACTCTTGCCAGCTTGACCACACTCTCTGGGTAGTCCAGGAATTCAGACAAAAACATCAATCAAAGGATCCAGCTGTACTGGAATGTATTCAGCCACCACTCCCACTCTGAGAGTTAGAGTTTATTTTAGCTACTGTTTTCTACTCTGGGGTTTCATTGTCATTAGTCAGTGGAAATTGCTTGGTTATTCATGGAGTAGAAAATAATAGTATGTGTAATTATAATTATATATATGTATATTTATGCACACACACAGACTCACACACACACAGATGTATATGCTGAGTGATGGACTGAATTTTCAGCCCTGCAGTGGGAGCAGAAGTTCATAGTTCTGTTAATGTAAAAGTCGCATGGCTAATTCTGTTCAAGCATAATGACTCTATACATAGAATCAAGTACATAAAAGGGGACAATTGTTGCTCCATATTACTCTGCTGAAAGTTCAATAATATGATTGTCTGGCCTCTGCAATACTGAAGTCAGCTTGAAGCTGCCTGGGGCAGCTTTGACAATACTGTTGGTAAAAATTGGCACTGATCCATCGACTGCAGTACATTTTATGCCAATTGACACCAGCAATAAATTCAGTCCAGTCATTGTCTACTCTCATAACAAAAAAAGATTTTTGAAGTATGTACTTTAAAAATTGAATGTAATCCTTTTTGATAACTCTAGCCTGGTTTTCCAGTGATCCTTAGCAGTGAAAGTTGAGCAACTAAACTTCATATCAAAGAGTTCACCGCCTATGTAGTTCTGCTACTGCGTTTGCTTATGCAGTTCCTTAAAGTCTTTAAGAAAGATCTGATGATTCTGGTGCATTCTAGATTATGTCTTTGTAAATCAGAGGGAAAACCCATTCCCATGACCTAGTATTTATCTTTATAGACTCCCGTGTAAATAAAGAGCTGAAGACTTTAAACTAAAAACAGATCAGTAAACCTGTATTTCCCAAAAGCTGTAACAATGCATGTGATTTCCCCCCCCCCATTTCAATTCTTTGCAGATGAAGAGCTTTTCTCAGGAATGTACATTGATTTTATGGGGACGGATGCGGCCATTTTTCGTAGTCTGACCAGGAGGAATGCCGTGCGAACTGACCAGCACAACTCCAAGTGGCTGAGTGGTGAGATGACTTAGTTTTACCACAGAGTCTTTCTTAAAAATTCTGCTTTGTTTTGTCTAAAATAAAGAGCATATCTTCTAAAGATGTTTTCTCTGAATTTAATATATGAAGTTGAACCAGGAAGAAATGTATGTGAATACATATTGTAGCCAAAACATAGATATAAGGGGCTCACTGCATGAGACAACCTCTTAGGCCAACCCACCTGATGGGTTTTTTTTGCATTAAGACTGAGCTAAGCTATTCAAGGGAAAGTGTACAAAAATCTTTCAAATGACTGATGCATCTCTGTACAGAGGACTCACCACCACTTGCATTCGAAATGCATGCAAAAGAGAGTCCTATTATCAGAGAAGTCAGTAAGAATTATTGCTATTTATTTCAGATGTAATAAATTGATTATCAAATAGGAAACAGTAGGAAAACTAAGTTCAGCATGTAAACACTCAATTCTTGGCTTCACTGAAATCTATGTGAAAATTCTCCCTGACTCATAATAAAAGGATTCCTTCCAATTAAACTAATTTGAATTTCTATCTCTGAGCAGAGTTAGATGTCAAAGGTTATACAGCAGCTAACATAAAGGTTACAATTTTGAAAAGACTTCAGATGTATTGAAATAAAGTTACTCTGGTTTTGTCTTTACTATATTTTTAGGGTGACTCTTGTTATTCCTGTGTGGCTGTGACTGCAGTGAAACCACAGAATTGCAATCAGAATAGGAAACTATATTTCCTTTCCAAATTTTTCTTTTGTTTGCTATACATTCTTAAACTTTCCTGCACACTCTGAAATGGGCACTCTAAATGGCATTAGGGAAAAAGAACCTTTAAAATGCTTAATCATCCTTTGTATCCCATTCTTTCAATTTGAATTGTATTTAATTTGTACTGGATTTCAAACGATCAAGCAATCTTACATAGTCATTGAAAAGAAACAAGTTTCATGCAAGAGGAGGTTCTGATTCTCCCTTCAAAGGAGGAGATCTTCTAAGGACTTGTCCACTGTCCGTTTTATGCTTGCTGATAAGGTTATAAATTATTTTGCTGTCTCAGTGGTGTCTCCTTTGCAATGTTTTACATGTACACTTGGTTATATTTAGCAACCTCTGATATTAATCCAAACACTATTCAAGCATTGGTATACCCTGCTTTCCTTTTCTGCACTCCACAAGTTATTCTCCTCTCTTATTTATGTACCTTATTTTTTTTTCCCTAATGATTCTTTTAACAGCTTACTTTTATGTTTTGCCTCAATGAGTCTTTCCTTAAGTGCTCCTATTAACACATTGATTCTTCTCACTTCTTCCAAGTCTCTGAATCTCTGCAGTAATCTAATTCTACCACTTCTGCATTTGAGTCACTTTTCTGAAAATCTGATGTGGAATATAATGCAAGGATGCAGAAACTTAAGACTGCCAGGTGGTATCTGGTATATACAGACATGAGGCTAGAGCATATGGCTTAACCTGCCATAGCAGTTATATGCATTTTATAGCATTTCCTTGAATCACACGCTAACTTTTAAATCATTAATTACTGATACTGGTATATCTTTTGATTTCATTTTTATTTGGTATACTGTTTCATTTCAGAGCCTATTTTTGTGGATGCTCATGTTATCCCAGATGGCACTGACCCCAATGATGCCAAAATCTACTTCTTCTTCAAAGAAAGACTTACAGACAACAGCGGCAGCACAAAGCAAATTCATTCAATGATTGCAAGAATATGCCCAGTAAGAACTATTTTGTTTGCCAGATTGTTGGGACAAGCTGCTAGTGTGACATAATAAGCTAAAAAATCAAATTATTAAAAAGCCTTTGATTTCTATTTGAAAAAAAATATCCTGTTTCTACTTCTACATTAATAATTAAGAAAAGCTATTACTGAACACACAGCTAGGGTCTGAACACCTTAGGTTTATCTGGTAATACCTATGTATATTTATCTGACTGAGTCAGATTAGTTACTAGTATTGAATTTCCAAACTTGCTGTCTTTTGCACAAATAAGGTACCTTCTTTGCTTAGAAGAACTGAACTGTGAGACAGTTGTCTTACACACACACACACACACACACACAAACACACTCAAATCACAAATATCAGAGCGAAGCTTTTAAATGGGTTGATTTAACTTTCAAATATTGTTTTCATTTTTGCAATATCCATTCTGAGTTCTTGCATTGACGTGAGAGCCTAACTTTAAAAACATGCACAGGAAAATTAAATTCAGAAGTTATGGATACTCATGTGCAGTAATTAATTTACTGTCACAGTGTTCCTTATTGTCTCTATTTCCTTTTTCATATTTATAATCAGCTGTAGATGAAAAATGATTGAAGCAGCTATTAGTGTCTCTGGTGGATTTTTTTTAATGAGAATAATTATAAATGCACAATTAATTCTAGCATTTTTATTCCTTTTTTTTTTTTTTTTGGGAAGGCTCGGGAAGATAATTGTGAATGTTTGTGTGTTCCTTGTCTTTAATCTTGGATTTGTTTAGAATTTGGGGATTTGTGATGTTGTTGTGCATGACTGTGAGGGCATGTTTGGAACTGTCTTCTCCAGCAATATGATGAGGCATGTGATGTTTTTTGTATTTTCCTTTTGCTATATTTTTGTGTGGATGCCTAGCGGCCTTTTTGAGTATTTTTGCAATGACATTTCACACAATTACAGCTTTATTTGTTACTGTTACTGTTGTAATGAAGCCCAGATGATTTCTGAAAGACCTCAGCCTGTTTAGGCCTACGCTGAAGTCAGCAGCAGAGTCACAAAGCATATAAATAAAGAAAATAAATCTGATCTCATCATATTTGTATATTTGTATACCATTATATTAATATATGAACACCTTTGAGCCTGGCCAAATATATTACTACAATGGTACCAAGAACGAACACCTCACAAGACCCCTTATGGGTCACCCAAAAATGATGTTCCAGCTCCAGGAACATCAGCAAGAGCATGTACAGCACTTAATCGAAATCACATTTGCTCAGCTTTTGTACTTCTTTTTTTCCTTTCCTTGGGTGACACTGTTCTGTACAGTTTGGAAGATCTTGCTCTTATCTGAGGTGTTCAGCAGGAGAGTGAGGCGGGAGATATCTCCTCTGTTCTGCACCTTTGGTTTAGCAGTTGACGGTTTTCACCTTGCACCGGAGAGACAAGCTGTGACCAAGCCAGCTCTGGACCAAGCTAACAAGACTTAAAATAGCCCAAAACTAGCTTGACTCATGCTAGCCATCATCTCTGAATTTAGTTCAGAGCATCCACCTCATGGGCCAACATAGCTTACTAGGTCAGATGCAGTTACATTGCTGTCAGGACTAAAAGAAAAATCCCTCCTTTGGACTATGAGACCTTTTAGAGATAGCATGGACTTCAGGCTAGGTGACAGTGAGAGATGCAGGCCTCCACAGTCCTTTGGAGTCTTATCCTGCTGCTGCACAAAATCTACTGCCCAAACTTCCCAAGCCTGCTTGCTCAGCACAGAAAGTCTGTGAAAGTCTCAGAAAACTAGTTTTTGTTTTGCCTGTGTCTAGGTAATGGCCACACACTGTGGAACACAGGAAGTTCCACTTGAACATGAGGAAAATCTTCTTTCCTGTGAGGGTGAGGGAGCCCTAGGACAGGCTACCCAGGGAGATTGTGGAGTCTCCTTCTCTGGAGGTTTCCAAACCTGCCTGACGTGACCTGAGCACAGCGACGCTGCTTTGGCAGGGGGTTGAACTGGATGGTCTGTAGAGGTTTCTTCCAGCCCCCACCATTCTGTGATTCTGTGATTTTGTAAGTCTGTGTAGCATTTAGATGAGGGAATTTGGTTTAGACCTATGTATTTTTTATGTTGAATTTACCATCATGATTGTGTAGCTAATGGGTTAAATTAACACAAGGAAAATGTGGGAAAGCCTATTAAAATGTTAGCTGTATTGTATTTTTTTTCTGAAAATACTGTTCCCTTTCAGAATGACACAGGTGGTCAACGTAGTCTTGTGAACAAGTGGACAACGTTCTTGAAAGCAAGACTTGTGTGCTCAGTAATGGATGAAGATGGAACAGAAACGTACTTTGATGAATTAGGTATGGAAAAAAAATGCCTGAAAAGTTACATCTTATGTGCATATTTAATTATTGATGTTCATACAACTCCTTAGTCATGATGTTGACAGTGAAATCTTGGCTCTTTAGAAATCCATGATGAAATTCCTCGTGTAGTTTTATGACAGGAAATTAAAAAATTCTTTATAAATCTCTGTGAGTAATTATCATTATCTTTGAAATAAAGGTAATTAATTTTGACTATGTAAAGGAATTATATATGTAAATAATTTTTAGAAGGTAACATGTAAACAAAGTCTATTGTTATCTTGCTCCTTGTTAAGGTTATGCTAGCCGGTTTTTAACATCTCTTTGAAACTGTTTCTTATACTACCGTGTAACACACAGCTTTTCTGCAATACAATTTTTCTATTTTAATCACTGAGTAGAGGCCTCAGTTTGATAGTTCAAGATAATCCTAATCAATCCAATTACTGGCACCAGCAATAATACTAAGAAGAGATACCGTTTCTCAGTACTCATTCAGGTACTTAGGTTTTCAGTTCAACATGTGGAATGTTGTAAATATTCAGTAAATAGTCTATACAACAGTCAAAAGAGGTTTGTTTTTGTTAGGAATTAATAGATTCATGTCTTGATACTTATATGCCAAACAACATTATCAGAAAGTTTCAACTTCTGTATTGTCCACAGCTGTAATGTACAAAGTCATAGTTCTAAATTCAGGTATTGAAAGATTTGGTATGTATATTAATATAAATGTAAATGTAAATATAAGTATTATAAATAGCTAATGGGTCTCACGCTGGGTCTGCATCTGAGTCTGACCTGCTCCTCATTGTAATCCTTTTTTTTTCTGGATTGAAGTCTTTTTGACTTGATATCTTTATGACTACTTGGTGTACTTGCTTTGGTTTGAAGTTTCAATGAAACCTGGTGGGCCTAGCAGCAGATCCTAACTTGCTGTAACTCAGAATGTGCAAGATTCTTGTAGGACTGACTTTCAGAAATTCCCAGTGCCTCTTAGCACTACCACAGCAACTTGTCTTTCAGAGCTGTGATTTACCATCCTACTCCGCTTCAACAGTAGGATGACTGCTTTTAGTTTTCTATATGACAAAATGTAGGTCTGCTACAGTATAGCAGCCAATGTTCTCAACCTGGGCTCCCAACATAATCCTCTAGCAAAGAGGAAGAATACAACCACAGATGGAGATGCAGAAGACTGAGAGAGACCAAGCACATGCTTCTGTTTTCATGTATAATGCAGAAGAGTGTAACACTTCCAGTTCTGCACAGTGAAGTCTTTTGCTAAATTTCAAAGAATATTTTAAAAATTCAGAGTTAAATGACAGAACCATATACATTAATGGAAAGTTGCAGAACATATCCTGTGAGAAAAAGCTCAAACAGTTCCCTTTTTTTTGTATGCTGTAAAATAAATTTAAGAGGTAGTTGGATTGTAGTTATTAAAAGCTTTGTAAGGAGAAACTGTCAGAGATTAAAGTATTTTTCACTGAAATGTAAGAAAACAACAACAGATTAGAGGTAACAGGTGGCAAATTCAGTTCAGTGGGTAGGTATAGTTTTGCATAGTGTAGTCAATAGATCCCTTACACAACAGGAGCCAAGACGTTTCCGTCTCTCAGTGTCTTGACTGCAAAGCTGTGCGTTGTTCATACCATGCTGAAAATGAGCTAGTACCTAGAGAGCATATTGGATGATAAAACACCTAATTGTCCTGCTTTGGATTACATGCGTCTATGGGAACTCTTTGTCTTTGACCTGCTGCAACCTAAATGTTTGCCTACTGTTAAACAATCTGCTGAAACAAGATCCAGTAGAGACAAATGTGCAACATGGATCCTGAACATATTTAAAATCTTTGCCTTCTGTCTTCGTAAGGCTAGATGGCCAAATCTGTTTCTGAATGTTCAGATGCTAGATTTATGCATATGATCCATTAGTGTGATAAGCCTTTTTTAAAACTGGAAATTGAAGGTTCTATTAGCATTCAAAATATTTTTTTTCTTTTTCTTTTCTTCCAGAGGATGTGTTTCTTTTAGAGACTGATAATCCCAGAACAACACTTGTGTATGGAATTTTTACAACATCAAGGTAAATGGCAAGATTTAAAAAAAAAAAAAAAGCCTCTCTGAACTGCCCAGTTTCCTATATGAAAACTGCAAGTGATGATTTGTGGTCCAGTCTGTTCTGTCCAGTTTTATATGTCTGCTAAGGCCATCGTTTGCACACAAGAGTAACAGTCTCAGTATCATTCCTGTTGGTTAAAGCTGTGCTGCTTGGAGCAAGCTGCTCTCTGACATACTGTCAGCTGGCACTGGGAAAACATTTCCATGGAGAGATACTTGTTACCGTTCAGCAGCAGAAAGTTAAATGACTTTAACACAGTGAACTCATGAGGCATCTGAGGGCACTTAACACCTCCTGACAGACATCCAGCTGCCTGAAGGATCAAACCAGGAATTCTTACATGATTTCATACAAATCATTTCCAGTCTTTCAGCTGGCAGATGATTGCACAGATGGAAAATAACCCATGTTCGCTTCAGTTGGCTACGAAAAGACAAGTTTATTTAGCGTTTGATCACCTCCTTAAGCTCCCTGCTATTAGTCAGTAGTCTTCACTGTCCAGAATAGAAAGCATTCTGTGACCTTCCAAGGGCAGTAGAAGTACTAGATATGACTTACTACGCTAAAACTCTCCACAAAGGTAGACTAACAGGTGGACCACGGATGCTGCCATCTCTGTCATTTTTTTCCACTTTTTTCTTGCACTCACCACAAAGTGGTAGTGTACAGAGTAGAAATAGTCACAGTTAGTGATATACTGTCCTGTATTATCAAGCTGTTATTGCCTTCAAAGAGATTTTCTGCTTTTTAAAACATTTCATTACATTTATTTGATAAAAATATCAAATTACTTAACATACTACTATTCATTCCTTTAGTGGCAATTTCTAGTAAAAAAAAATCTTTACATGTAAATATTTTCTCCTGATATGCTTTTCTGTCGTCTTTACTCAAATATGTGAATTAGCCAGGAAAATATGATTTTATTATATTCAATAGGGAAAAAAAGAATCCCACAACTTGTAAACATCTGATGCTGCCTACATTTTATGATTCCTACTTCACAAAAAGAGAAAATGCTGAGGTTATGTTTAGCAGTGAAACCACACTTATGATTAGGCTGTGGATGCAACATGCCTCAACTGGAAACACTTTTACCTAATTCTCCTGGTATTCCTGCAGTTGAAATGAGGTTTGAATCACAGGACCATATAAGGTGACAACAAAGAGAGAACTTCACTTTTTTCCTTTCTCTCAAGCTATTTTCTCTTTTTATTAAAGTTTGTAAAGTTTGTAATCTCCTGAATTTCAGTTATCATGAACCACATCGTCCATCCTTGCTTTCTCTTTGTTCAACTATAGATTAAATGTGTCACTTAATTAAGTACAGCGATCACAAGGATTTTTACTTCTTAACAATTCCCTTATCTTCACCTCTGTAGATATCTAACTCATAACAGTAGCAACATCCCAGGTAAATATCCCAGTAAATAATAACTGTTAGTATTTTTATCTAAACCATACAGAGTGAAACCAAGTAATATGGAAACAAATAATTTCAGTGGTATAATCTGCTGTAAATCTAACATAAAACATCTGGAAAGACTAAATACATTTCATAAAATCTATTAATAACTACTAAAATTTCCATAAATACCATAATCCATCTAAAAGGTTCCTTCTACTAGTCTATCTACAGCTGAGAGCAATTTGGATTGCACTTTCCTTGTTTAGACACTATGTGTAATGTTTTCCTTTTTTTTCTGGTGGTTTTTTTCTTCTTCTTCAGTTGAAACTAGAGTTGTATTATCAGGCAGGTTTTAGACTGTCTGGAGTTTCCATTTGGTTAAGATAATTATCTCAAAACTTACATGCAATGAGAGAAAAAAAGGAGTTAATTCACTGCAGGCAGCCTTAGCATCACTCTGGAAATTATTGCCCTAGTGCCCTTCGTCATCACTGGGTAATTTAGGCTGTTCAGCACTTGTGCTGTCTGAGACCATTGCTGAACCCAGAGCTGTAGAAAAACCCACGCCCTCATTGTAGGTGACTCCCCATGTTCTCCTCAAGAAGAATCAAACTTTACTTTCTTAAAGGAGTCTTTGTAAGACCAATTTTGTGGGTAGATTCGAGAACTATATAGCAATAATTCCTTTAAAGCCCCAACCTGCCCCCATTTCGTAATTGTACTGAATGTTTTGATTAATATTCTAGCTGTGTATTTTAAGAGGCTTATGGAGATCTTGTGGTTAATATACTGGTAGGGAGTTCTGGAAACCAGTGCCGAGCTTAGCTTGGCAGGACAAAGTTTATAACACTCTTGTCTCACTGAAGTCAGCAATATTTTTGCCATTGATTTAACTGGGGTCAGATTATATTTATTTTAAATTGAACATTGGAAAATTTTCTTATTCCACCAGTAGATCATTGTCTTCCTTCCTCTTTTTTTCAGTTCACTGTTCAAAAAAGTGCTAGGTCTCAAGGAGTAATGGTGTATATTGAGAAGCTAGTTTACTTGATTTAAAATTTATTAAATCCATGCTGTAGAAGCATTAAATTGTGTTAAATATGTTATTTTAGAGGTAACTTTTCTCATTGGACTATACAACATGATGGAGAAGCTATACAGAATTTAGTAGATTGCAATACTAATCTCTTACTACTGTCTTCTAGCTCCATATTTAAAGGCTCAGCAGTGTGTGTGTACCATCTCTCTGACATCCAGACTGTGTTCAATGGGCCATTTGCGCACAAGGAGGGCCCAAACCACCAGCTGATTCCATATCAGGGCAGAATTCCATACCCACGACCTGGCACTGTAAGTACAAAGCTGTTTATGTAGGCTTGCCAATTACTTGTCTTTGTTTAATACATAAATAAATATTATTTATTCCAGGAAAATGGACTGTATGTGACTGTGACAGTTATAGTTCAGAACAATTTTATTTGCTTCTCAGCTTGCCATACAAATCACGTAGTAGCTGGAAGTCTTTTAGAAAGAATAAAAAGTCATGAAAAATGTTAATCATTCTTGCTCTTTCTGATGAAAAGGTGATGAGAATTATTTCATTAGATGACAATCATCTTGTTTACATTTTGTATGTATGTTTGAGCAAAAGATAGCTAAATAAATAAGCATACAAAGACAGCACCATGAGTGTGCTCTACAGTCTCAATCCAGAATTCCTCGGTTTGTATGAATTTTCCATAGTTCTCTAAAGTTTTGCAGCTCTACTGGGATGCTTGGGAGATTTAGTAAGAGAAGAAGGCTTCTGTGATTTGTCATTTGACTAGATCTAGTACCCTGCCAGGTACTGATTCTTAGAACAGAGACCTAGAAATAGGTGAATTTTCATGCAGCCTCTTGATAGTTGTCATCCTTGTTAAGAATGCTCTTTGTATGCCTTGAAATTTTTTCAGGACTTTCTTTCACTGTACCAGAAGTACTAATAATCAAAGGGTAGTAATAATAAATATACTAGGGGTAGTAATAATAAATTCTGTACACCATTAGAACTAGCTCTTTTCCCAAGTTTTACAAAAATGTCTCATGAAAAACTTCAAAAATTTCTTATTCTTTCCAATTTTATGGTCTATAAAAATTGCTGTTGATACATGTGTGATTTTATTTATTTTCTTATTTGCACTATTCTTAATTCAGTTTTAGCAGAACTATGAAGTTTAGTATTTCCAGCTTTAATGAAGAATGTATCAACTTTCTCTGGAATCTTTAAATCAATTTATACTAAATGATCTATGCTATTGCGGACTTTGGTTGACTCCTATGAAGTCTTCAATTTCTTAATTTACTAAATATTTATTTCAGAATTTTCTAAGTATGCACAGAATTATAAATCTTCTGTTAAGTAGCTAGAATTCCTTTAATGTGAACGTTTTGTTGCTTTTCCTTTTATCACAGGAATTTTATTTTAATTTTGCAAGTCACTGCAAGAGTCTTTAACCATATCGGTATTTCAATTGCATTAATTTTTGTGATGAAGATCTTGTTTCTTTCTCACTCATACACTAGCGCTCAGATACATGAAACAGCTCTCCCTGTTCACATAATTCTTCATGGCATTTTAGCTGAGTTATTACTGGCTATAAGATGTAGGACTTTATGTTCCCAGACCTGTAGAATTAGCTAATCAATACCTGATAGTTCACGAAGGTCCAGTGCTAGCATTGTTCTTTCTTTGCAATTAATCCATAGAGCTCTAATATCATTAGTTCACTGAGGCTTTAAGCTTAAACTTTACCAAAAAAAAAAAGGACCATTTAAACAGGAAGTTTTACACTCTTGTGAGTAGTCACATTTCAGAGTTTCTTGCTGCTTCAGGATATTGTATTTATATGTATTTCCGCAACTACTGCCATGTTATTCTTGGTTTCCCTCATGGAGACTTATGAGATATTCGAGATAGACCTAAAGAAACTGGGCAGCACAAGAGAAAGGGAAAAGGAAATTCAGAACTGAATTTTACATGATGACTGAAATTAGCTACATTTTTCAGATGTACTGATGAGCTCTGAACTTGAAGATAAATTCTTAAGTCATAACTCAAACAAAAAATAAAGCCAAAAGTGATTCCTTTAAGAAGAACATTGCTGGGTTTCTAAATACTGGCTTTTCTGTGCTGGGATTTGGTTGGCTTTGCTTTTATTTTACTGTCAAAAAGTTCCACTTTTAAATGCATGCCAAAAACTCAATTTTTCACTTATATCAAAGTATCTGGAAAAATCATGACATGCAGGTTTCTTTGCTGCTCAGAATTTGTGTTCAAAGACTCAACTTTGAATAACCATGCTTGCAGACTATGGGACATGAACCCCTTTCCTCCAGAACGTAGATTTTTGCAGCTTCTAGGATACTGGAGTAAACAGGGATGCCTTTTTTATTTGACATGGAAAATCCTGCTCTACAGTTACCTTAAGAGATATTAATACTAAAATTCTGGACAGAGTGAATGTGCATTGTGTTGGAGTACATTGGATAAACAATGAAAAAGGCTTTGGTATAGCTTCAGTAGGATTAAATAAAGCAAGGCATTCATTTGGCCATAATCAACTCCACGGTATTTGGCTGCCCTTTACTAAATACCAATGGTTTCTTATTTTTCCACAAGCAAAACTCACTTATGGAAAAAGAAAGGAAAGAAAAATTACAGAATTGGCATCTTGCTACTAAATGCGGTGATGTTTGAGGATAGTTTCCATTTTTTCAAACTTTACAGTACCTACAGCATATCAGGGAATATGCTGTAAATTAAAGAATTTTGTTTCTCTCTACATTCTAACTGCAAGGTTCATCAACTGTGAACGTAAGTATTCTGTAGCCAAGTCATTGAATGAGATGTGAAGGCTACACAATCGGTCCCTCCAGGAAAAGAAGAGCTTATAGTGTTCCTCAGAAGCATCTTTTGCAAAGATGTAGCAAAAGAATTAATTGATTAAATATGTTTGTTAAGGCTTTGCTTAATATAGTGTAAATTTTTTAAAGTTATACTGGGGTGAACCACAGCACAGACATTTTTGGACGAAATCACAAAGTCTTACGATCTTCAAGTTAAGAATGGAATGATAGAATGTATAAGAGAAAGGCTTCTTTTAACAGAGTTATGTGGGACAGGAAAGTTTAATTTGAACTGCCCATGAAACAGAATTCCTCTGGAGAGGAACTGGGGTCTGGCAGATCACTACCAAGTAGAATAATCTTGCTAATAGCCCACAAAGTTATGAACACAGTTCTTTTTTCAGCATGCTAATCTTAGAAGATAGGTTCCTACATTTCCTGCAAGACTGTGAGTGTATATGACAGGGAGGGAAGGAGTAGAGCAAATGAGATTGTAAGAATCCAGTTTTGTGAGCAATCTTAGAGGCCTGCAATGTACTGTAATTTCTTCTTCCTGAAGGTAGCTGATGCCAGACTAATTTCTTTTAAAGAATTCATACCAGACCTATTCTACTTTGTATAAATAATTAAGTCCTAATTGAGGCTGAAGATGATTCTGAAGACTCAGATTAGGCTGCAGTCCCATCTCCACTTGATTCTGGCTTTTCCTTGATGAATAGTTAATTAGGTGCACGAGATGGAACAGCTTTTTGCAGTGAGCAAGGAATGGGCACTCCTGCCTGGTGGTTAGAGGGATCCCCTGGGAAATGATCTAATGTTTGGTTGCATCAGGTAGATTAGACACATGATGTATATCTCCAGCAAGTTTCCTAGTGTCTCAGAGTATGATTCATTTTATATAATTTTAGCCATAAAAAAGCAGGGCATCTATTCTGAATTACTGACCGCAGAGGAAACCTAGATGGGTAGCTAAGAATAAATGCCTGACTTTGAGACAGTAGAAGTCAGGTGAGGTAAATCTCTCCACAAGCTACTAGCTATTTTTGTGTCTGTGGTTTTGATCAGAAATTCCATCCTAGATGTGAGAATGGTCCTCATCAAAATAAGAAAGTTTCCATTAAATGTGTCGTATTGAACAAATCATCATTTTCCAGTTGGAAAAATATTGTGCAGAAACATTTCTGAATAGCAGTTAAACAGCTCAGAAATCTGATAAAAGGGGAAATGAAAGTTCAGGAGCAGAAATAAAAAGTAAGGTAGCAGTAGCTGAAAAAAGGAGCCATGTAAATTAACACAGGTACATGCAGAGCACTATACCTGTTACTGATAAATGTCCTGATTTCTTCCTATAGTCTTCTTTTAATTTCACTGCTTGACCAACTTGATAGCCTTCCATGAGAGTATAATTGGCTGGCTAGATGAGGGAACAGTAGTGGATGTCATCTACCTTGACTTCAGCAAGGCTTTTGACATAATTTCCCATTACATGCTCATCAAAAACCTCAGGTAGTGTGGCTTGGAGGAGTGGATCGTGAGGTGGATCGAGAGCTGGCTGAATGACAGAGCCCAGAGGGTGGTGATCAATGGCACAGATTGAGTTGGAGGCCTGTGGCCAGTGGAGTTCCACAGGGGTCAGTTCTGGGGCCAGTCTTGTTCAACATCTTCATCAGTGACCTGGATGAGGGGACAGAGTGTACCCTCGGCAAGTTGGCTGATGACACCAAACTGGGAGGACTGGCTGATTCCCCAGAAGCTGTGCTGCCATTCAGCGGGATCTCAACAGGCTTGAGAGTTGGGCAGAGAGGAACCTCGTGAGGTTCAACAAGGACAAGTGCAGAGTCCTGCATCTGGGAAGGAACAATCCATGCACCAGTAGAGGCTGAGGGTCAAACTGCTGAAGAGCAGCTCTGCAGAGAGACACCTGGGAATCCTGAGTGACAATACACTGAATATGAGCCAGCAATGTGCCCTTGTGGCCAAGAAGGCCAATGGCATCCTGGGATGTATCAAGAAGAGTGTGGCCAGCAGGTCAAGGGAGGTTCTTCTCCCCCTCTGCTCTGCCCTGGTGAGACCTCATCTGGAGTCCTGTGTCCAGTTCTGGGCTCCTCAGCTCAAGAGGGACAGAGAACTTCTGGAGAGAATCCAGTACAGGGCCACTATGATGATCAGGGGACTGGAGCATCTTTCTTATGAAGAAAGGCTGTGGGATCTAGGGCTGTTCAGCCTGGAGAAGAGGAGTCTGAGGGTAGACCTTATTAATACTTACAAGTATTTGCAAGGTATATGTCAAGAAGAGGGGACAACACTGCTTTCTGTAGTTTTCTATGACAGGACAAAGGGTAATGGACAAAAGCTGGAACACAAAAAGTTCCACTTAAAGAAAAATTACTTATTGTTAGGTGAGGGAGTGCTGGCACAGGCTGCCCAAGGAGGGTTTGGAGTTTCTTCTCTGAAGGTTTTCCAAACCTGCCTGGATGCATTCCTGAGTGATCTGATCTAGGTGGACTCGCTTGAGCAGGGAGCTGGACAAGATGATCTTTATAGGTGCCTTCCAACCTCTACCATCCTGTGATTCTGTCTTTGTATGATTCAGTGATTCTGTGATTTCCTCATGATGTCCTGAATGCCTCAGGGCTGATTATTTGAATGGTTCCTCATTTCATTTAAAGAAGCATCCAGAGTATTCTGGACTTCTGTTATTTCTGGGGCCTAGGGAAAAGTATAGATAAGATCTTGTGAAAGGTCAGTCTTCTCAGATATAAATGAGTTGCCATGGGACCTCCTAATCAACTCCCTATTGTTTTTTTTAAATGAAGATGAGTCACAGACCCTTACACCATCCCATGATCAAGGAAATGGCTAGAGAGGTATTGACCGAATTACAACTGAGTGCCAGATTTTACCATTTGCCTATGTGCTAATTCTATCACAAACAATCCGCAAAATTTTGATGTCTTCCCATACCAATCACTTGGATTAATTTTTTTTCAGCAGGCAGTTTGGAAGCATAAAGAATGTGGAAATAAAATGTGATTTTGTTTGTTTTATCGGAATTGACGGGAGTTCAAAGCATAACTATTCAAGCACTTCATTCCCCTTACTGGAGCATAATTACTTTCAGTTGGGGTCTGAAGTGCTCTTTTGGGAACTTGCTTTGTCAACTCTCTGTCAATATTTGTAAATGACTTGGAGGTGAAAACTGTCTGAAAGATGGTAAGTATTGTTAGCATTACTGTGCATGCTTCTTACAGTGTCCAGGAGGAGCCTTCACACCCAATATGCGGACAACCAAAGAGTTTCCAGACGATGTTGTGACCTTCATCAGGAATCATCCTTTGATGTTTAATCCCATTTACCCAATACACAAGAGGCCATTAATCATCCGGATAGGAGCTGACTACAAGTACACAAAGATTGCTGTGGATCGAGTGAGCGCTGCTGATGGAAGATACCATGTCTTGTTTCTTGGAACGGGTAAGACAAATTTAACAACAGTCTTTTTACTCCATCGCTTTAGAATTTGCAATCAACTCTAATTTGTACAGAGTTCAGAAATGTTTGTTTAAACATATTTACTATCTACAAAAAGTAAGTACATAAATTGTGTTCCTTTTACTTTCTGTACACTTTTATATTTACTGTAAATGTTAATTATATGCAAGAGATGCAATGTATTGATATGAATTTTATTTGAGGCAGAAATCAACTCTAGTGTATACTGTATTACTTTCAAATAATACTTCTTTTGAATACAGTTTGTCTGCATCATGATTCCACATTAGAATTTGATGTTCTCTAACATGAGTAAAAGCACCAAAGTCTGGCTTTGTATTGTTTTGTATATTCTCATCATCCTTATGTAGTACAAGCTATGTAAGCTGCTTATGCAGAAAACCACAATCTGACCAGGATGTTACAAAGGCAGGAATAACAACTCCAGAACAAAAGAAAAAATACAGAAGTACTTAGCAGAGAGAAAGAAGCAAATGTTTTCAGTCCTAGCAGCAGCAGCAGACAGAGAGAATTTGACCCAAGTATTCTAAAATAATATCTGTCTAGCATAACCTACATTTTGGTTTTAGTTACATCAAATTTGAATCTGGTGTTATGCTTCTGATGTCTGTAGGGAACAGGTCAAGTGATTCTCATGCTGATCAATTATGATTTTTAAAAATATTCAGATATTCACACTCTTCTGATTGAAGCAGACAAGCGGAGTGTTACTCTGGCTAGACCCAAGGATTCATTCATGTCTGAAACTCCTGCTGGCATAATGGGCCATTTTAGTTTGATAGGCAGAAAGGCTAATCTTTTTTACTACAGATGGTTTCAAGTAGAACAAAGGAAAAGAACTCCAGGAGAACAAATACATCTCTGAACATCAGAAAATAATTACAGAGATGGCTTGAATTGCTTTTATGGTTCACATATTACTGGGGTCCTGGTGGTTTTCTGCTTGTACAATAAGCATATCTGCCAACAAACTCGCATGGGGCTGGGAATAACCATCCTGTTATAATAGATTTAGGAAGCTGGTGCTAAAAAAAAAATCTCTCAAGAATATCAGGCTTCTATAGGGGCAGTATTGAAAGAAACTCTCTTCACTCGCCTTAGAAAAACCTCCCCAACTATCAAAATCAGCAGGGTGCCCTTGTGCCAAGGGAGGCCAACTGCCTACTATGCTGTATTAGCAGAAGTGTATCCAGGCAGCAGGTTGCTGGATGAAATTCTTCCCCTGTGTTCTGCTCCTGTCAGGAGTACCATGTCCAGTTGTGAGCTCTCCAGTACAAAGAAAACATTGACCTAATGGAACAAGATCAGCTGAGTGACTGTAGCATGTAATGTATGAGAAGAGGCCTGGGAGAATGAGTTTATTCAGAGAAAGCTAAAGGGAGACCTTGCTGCTTGCTGTTGACAGTTGTCTAACAGGAGGATACAACTACCTAATGGGAAATAAACATATCTGGACTCAAGGTGCTGGGTGTCGGGATGAGAGGAATTGAACACAAGTTATAATGTGGGACATTGCAATTAGATATAAATTCATTTATATCTAAATGCAACAGGTTTTCACTGTCAGTGTGATCAAACATTGGAACAAGAGCCCAGAGAGGTTTGTGAATTCTCCATCCTCAGAGACTCAAAGGTTTCAGAACCCAGCCTGACACAGCCCTGAGCATCCTGCTCTAATCAGATTTGCTTTGGGTGGAGGCATGGACCTGATGACTTTTGGGGCCCCTTCCAGCTCACAGGCTTCTGTGGTTCAATGGAAGGAAAACAGAAACACTTCGTTCATGTCAAACCTTTACCAGGTGACCTATTACTGTACTGTGAATGCTCAGTATACTGTAAGGCATAGTCACGGTAGAATAAACTCTGGGTAATGAATTACATTAGCAATTTCATCAGGTTTTTATCTGAGTGGTTTTATTTCCTTGGTTGACAGTTGGTAAATAAGTTGTAAGGTACTCTTGAAGATCTCTGATCTTTAACAGAGTCATTGGAAACTAACAAATTAAGCTAATTAGGACAGGCCTTTCTTTTTGAAGTAGAGGGGCATTTTCCACACTCCCTAACATGTAACCACAATTTCTTTTTAGTTTAATTATTGCAGCTACAATTCTTGACTTTGGAACCCTTTAAGGTCATTTTTCTCCTTTCCTACAGAAAGAAAGACTCTTTGTACACTACTATAGAAAGATCAGAAGTGTTAAGAGATATTATCCCTACTACTGTTACACAGCTCCACAAGAACACTTAGTAAGAGGGGGTTTTTTTCATTAGCTTTATTTCTTGCCAAATCACTGTGTTTAGCCAGCTTGGTAAGCTAAGACAGATCTTTCAAATGAACATTGTATGCATTTTAATGTGCTCTATAAGTATATAATGTTAATTGGAAGAAAATTGTACTAAAGATTAGTGGAAAAATAAACACATATAAGTTTCCAACCAATATAGAATTATTAATATAGCAGTGATAATTAATATTGGACATGTATTGAAAATCTGAAGTGTGCACAAAAATCACAATGTTGATATTTAAGTTTTTAGTAATTCTGAAATAGATAAATACAGGTGATTTCATTTTATACTTTGAGTAGCTTTTGATTGGTTTTAAATGATTCGTGTGGTCTCCACATACACCTGTGATTTGTCAAAAACATTAACATACCTCAGCTGCTTGTTACAGTTTTTTAATCCTCTTCTGTGTATCAGCACATGATCCATTATGGATCAAATACGTCAACTGCAGCTCTTGATGCTTTGTATTCATTGCTTTATCTTCTGCATTACACTGGAGACAAGGATCATTGTCTGCTTTCTAGCTAGTTAGGAGGGAGGCGTTATTCTTCCAGAGTAGGACACAGGACATTAATAGCTTCCAAGATCTTCCTCGGAAGAAACTGGTGCAATCTAAGTTACTGCAATTCTCAGCCCTTTTAAATAAAAGTGATCAAGTTTCAGCCACTGAGAGGAGAAACTTGTTTTCTTTATTCTCTGGTTTCTGTGAAACTCTGGAGGATTCGATAGAGATATTAACTGTCAAAAAGAATGCAGAGGGGATTTGCTTTGGTGTCAGTTCATCCCAGCAAATGCAAAAACCACATTGTATATGAGAGTTTCATGTGATAATTTCCTTGGGAGCCTGGAGCCCCACAGGCGGAGACAATGGGACTTGACACCTGGTGACAATTACACTCAGCTCAGATGATGAGTTACTGCTGCTGAACTGAGATGTTGCCAGCCATGTCTGTCACTGTCAGTGACCTGTCTCATGCTTGAAATTGGAGTGTTTTATGTCTTGCCAGATGCAGAGCACACAAAATGTTTAACTTTTCCTCTCTTCCTCTGCTACAGTCTTAGTAATAAATCAGTTCTTGAATGCGAGTGAAGAATAACAGAAGTATAAAGCTCCAAGAACCCCAGTGTAGCCATGGCTTGGGAGGGTATAGGCAGCTATGTCATTTTTTCACATTAATGTGAACTAAATGTAATGTTTCCTTTGCCCCCACAGACAAAGGTGCTGAGCTCACAGGGGCCGGTCCATGCCCAGAGTTAATACATTGTTTTTCTCCCCCATTTGCCTAGATATTTAACAGAATAAATCCCAGGGATAGACATTGCTCTCACAGTATTCCACTCATTTTTCAAATGCTAGGAGTCTTTTCTCTTTACTTTTCAAGATGAAGACTCCCAAAGCACTAAGGTCCAACCAAAAGAATATCTTCACCTTGCTCTGAAATTATGCTGATTTAGAGTAAGGAGCAAATATTTAATATCAGAGAGCAGTGCTACAAGAGGGCTGGATATCTTGTCTTCCCAAACAGAATTCCAAGGGATAATTTACTCGGATAGAATGTAATCAATTATTTGAATATTTCACATATCAATGCTTGTAATACTTCTTCCCTATGCAGTGAGTAATAGCACATTCAGTTCAGGAATTTAGGGCTAGAGTTCTGCTTTATTTCATTTTTTTTATGATATGCTAGAACTCAGTCCTGAAGTTTTTGATTCACTCTAGAGTTTTACTGTAATTACTCAGTTATATCTAAGGAACCCGAGTTTTCAATATTTTGTGTTTGTTCTTGGATTGTTTTCCATCTGGATTTTAAGAAAAGCAGTAAAACTGCATGAGCACATTTTCCTGAGATTAATATTTATTTTTTAAGCATGCCACCTACTGCTTGCAGTACAAAAGCCTTCGGTCAAAATACACGTGGATTGCACAACTGAAAGATTATGCATGGGGGGTTTTTATTGCTCTTGGTGTTATGAAAATATTTAAATGTCTGGGTCAAATTTGGGTATGTTAAACAGCCGTGGGCACCAGTAGAATTTTTTTTCAGCTCCTTACTATCAAGATAGGATTGGAAAGAGATCTAAGTTACTGTCCTGAAAAGGCACTTCAGACTTCAATGTGGCTTGTTCAGAAGATTAATATAGGCCACATGCATCTGATGTGGCATGAGGCTGATTGGTGTTTTTTATTATCTTCTCTTCTCTTGTCTGATGCAACACTTGTTTTTAAAGTCTGGATGTAGTAAGTGCCTTCAGAGCATAACGTTGTAATACTCATTTTTGTGAGTGCTACATGATGTCTTTTAGGAAAACTAACTTGCTGACAATGGTAGCCTCGAGTAATGCAACAGCCAAAATCATATAATGAGATAGATTCTAACAGGAGATAATCTGGTCAGAAGAGCAAGCATATCTCCCATAAATTTGCTGGCTGCTGCTTCGTGACTGTCAGCTTAGGAAGATGATGTTGCACAACAGTGGCACACCAGGCAGCAGATAGTTTCCTTCTTCCTTCTGGTCATAGTGCCTGAATCATTCAAAACTTTTTGTTGACTTGCTCATCCAAAACTTCTTCATAACCTTTTAAGACTACCTGTGTAATTTCCCCTGTTCAGTTTCTGTTCAAAGAAGCTCACCCTGTTTCCCAAAAGTTTGACTGAGCTGGATCTGTGTGAAAATTTTTGCCTTCAAGTGTGCTCTCATTAGACATTTGTGTCTGTCTTTTTTGCTCTTCGATGCAGCTTCAATTTTACAAAGTTTCACAGCAGTACTATAAGCTGGGAAAAAACTACACTCATTTGAGCGATGAGTGAGAGGTTAGGTGGCTGTGGTGAGAGCTCTAATGTACAGCAGACACTCAAAGACAGCAGAGAGTATGAGGACCCAGCTCTCAGCCCTGACTGTTAACCTGCCACCTTCTCAGGTGCTCTGTTTTGCCTCAGCATTTTCTCAAACAGAGATTTTAAGCAGTCTGCAAATTCTTTGCTTTCTTTTTTCATGGGGTTTTTTTATTATTATTTGTTTGTTTGGGTGGGGGTTTTTTTGTATCAGATTCAACTGGAATTAGAGATAAAAAAAATAACTAAGCTGCCATTAGGCTAGCAGATACAACACAGACAAGTTTTCAGAGGATGTCCAGTAATGTCAGATACATCAAGGAGCAGAACTACTGCAGGAAACCTTTCTATGCAGCTCCTCTCAGAGTTGCAGCTGTTGTCCACTGCTGTAGTTTTATGAAGTGGAAAAGTCAAAAGATGTGATAGGACTCAAGAGTAGATGGCTTCTGACTCTTCTGACAACTGCAGGTTCACTTAGGGGAAAGAAAAGCTAGTCGAAATTTGGAGAATGAGGTTTAAACTCAGACCTGCAGATCAGTCAGACACCTGTGTATTTTTCATTGCAATTCATTAAGCTTTTTGCCTTTTCTGTTGCCCATGATCAGCCAGACCTGGAATTTGTTTAATCGTAGTCCTACTGATATCAGTGAAGCTTAGCTGATTTACACCACCTCAGAATTATTATTATTACTTATTATTTTTGTTATTAAATAGTATATTATAATACTAATAATACTAATAATAATCATTTGTCTACCCTTGCTTCCTTGGATGATTTAATGGACTGCCTGTCTTCTCCATGTGTTTCTCACTCTACATATTCTTGACACCATTTTTTAATCTATAGGATATTATAGTTGTTCCTTGTTTCTCAATCCTCTTTGAGAGAAAACAATCTCAGTAACATTGTCTTTTATGTCAAGCTGGGAGACTTGCAGTTGTTCAAGCAGGTTTGAAACAGAGAACCATTATACGTCATTCTCATCCTCTTGCAGTCAGCTTGTGGGAGATTCCTTCTCATTTGTCTGTCTGCCCTTAACTCACAGACTGCTGGGCTGATGTAAGGCTGCAAACAGCTCCAGGTGAAAAGTCAAGGAAGTGGTGAGCATAAATCTGCCTCTTCATACATTCTAGTGGTAGATTGATTTTCTGGAGACACAATAGCTTTTTTCCTGGTCACATGAAATCATAACAATGTATAACTGTTTTCAAGTGGATTCCTGGAATTAACAAGTAATCAGAGAAGGAAATCATCCTGTCCACTTTTATGCTTTTTGTAGAACTAGTTTATAATTTCATATGTTCACCTAAACATGAAAAAAACAAATTACTTATATGTATTTGGTGACCTGTTATGCCTGGCTTATAACATAAAAGATTACCTGTTGTGAAACACTGGGAACAGCTCAGGCACCGCTACTTTGCATATATCTCCTGCAGTGCACAGTACTGCATCCTTTCCAACCTTCCTTCTGACCCAGGGAATTTAGTTTCCTGCCTTGCCATTAAAGCAAATAAGCAAGTAAGATTTTCAATAAAACTTAGATGTACCATAAGCTTTCTGATATGAACACGTATAAGTGACTTGTCAGCTACTGTGCTTGTGGGTACTGCTCAGAAAGGAATAAGAAGTGGTTTCTGGGAACAAATGTTTGCTTGGCATTTATTAAGGAAAAAGCTAAGCACTTTTTAAAAGGGTCAGAGGACTATAGCCTATATACCATGTGTTGTTGGAGGTATGTATGTGTGTGTATATATATATATATATATATATATATATATATATATGTATCAACTATGGGAATTCCTTGCTTTAAGTTATTTTATTTAAAGAATAACTTACTAATGACTACTTTCCCTAACATGAACATTTATTTTAAATATTCTGTTACATTTGCTTTAAAACAATGGAACATTCCTTTGTGCAAGGATTTGTCCCTCATGGTACAAAACTGGGTCAAAGTGAATGGTAAAATATTGAGTCAAAGGGGGTGAATACCTAGGTAAACAGTCCTTAACTCTGTGTATTTTGTTAGGGTGTGACAAAAAGTTAGATAGGAACCTACTTTCCAAATAAGAAAGGTTATTAAGACAGAAGTACTTGGCGTCAGGCATTATCAGTGTTTTCTGTGCCAGTGCCCAGGATAAAACCTCCCCTCAGGTTCTGACTTCATTTAGGGGCAATGTTTGAGGACTGAAGACAATTTAGGAATTTTAAATGTATGGCATGTGCTAATGGATCATTGAAATAAACCGGTTCTTCAGAGTCTCAGCAGCCTCACATTCCTTTGCAGGTAAGGTCACTGTCAACATGCAGAGTGCCCTGTATGTCAGAGTTACAGGTAGTTGACACTTTGCAGGCAGCTAAAAAAACCCACAAAATGCTGAAACTCCTTTCTGTACTTTTGTGGTATTTTGAGTGGTATAGTTTAATGATATAGAGGATTATTAAAAGAATGCAGGAGGAAAAATTAGCAACGTAGAGGTGGATGTAAGTATATATATAAGTAGCGTATATTTGTGAGTGGATTATTCCCTTTAGTAGGAGCAGAATTACAAACATGCACATACTTCTCCTTAGCTCCAAGGAGAGATGCATCTGTAGCTGTTTAAAGCTTCTGTGGGTCCTGGCAGTTAGTAAATCTCTCTCAGGTCCTCATAAGCTTTGCTAATACTGGCACCCAGTCTAGCCCACAGCTGTGCTATCACAAGATTTAGTTTCAGTAAAGTTTCTTCGGAAGGAACTGGTTTATCATGCCAGTATATAATGAGAATAAATGTTCTCCATAGAAAATTCTCATGAAAAATTCATACCTAACATACCCTGAGCATGTACAATTGATAGCTACACATTTTTAAGTCTTGTCAGCTTTCAATTTCTTTTTTTATTTTTTTTTTCTCGACAAAATACTTCAGTGTGCTCTCTGTGTGTGGTCAGGTCTTTACATATCAATATTCTGGCTTTAAACCTTAGGGTTTTAAACATGAAATGTATTATTATTTACTGGCTTCCACCAGGGAAATAAGAATATGTAAATTATTTACTGCAACCAAATTGTCCTGAAGCTGCAGCTATAAAATTTAGTCATTGACCTTAAAAGCAAAACTGCCCTTTTTACAGTTATGTTGTCAATATCGGACAGGATCCTCAGTCACAAATTTATAAAAATACATGTAGATACTTACCTATATTGGGCTATATTAATGTTATACTAACTGGCTAAGTCTATATGGCTTATAAAACTTTTGTAGGCCAGACAGAATCTGTAGCATGTGGTCTCATTCCTCAGAGTCAATATTGAGCAATATTTATTCTACTTAGACTAATTTCCAGGGCTTTCAGGCTAGAGGAATTCTATGTCCTGTGCTTTTTGCAAGAAGAAAATGATTGTCCCTGTGATTGTCCTTGTCCCTTTTCTGCCACATAAGAAATACTGTGGCTGTCTCAGCCTTTAAGAGCCTTCACAAATGGACCCCTCCATCTTATTAAATTCTTTCCACATATCAATTTCAAAAAACTAATCAGAGACATCTCTTTGGTCTCACTCGTCACATATGTCCTACAAAAACATTGCTATTGCCTCATCCTTCTTACCTCTTTCATCTGAGGGGATTTAAGAGGCTCAGAAATGTATTTTGAGGAGGCAGCCATGATAGAGTAGCTACAATATCTTCACCTTCCTTTTTTTCCTTATGGATCAAAATATTAACTGTTACCAATGTGTAATGAACTTGATTATTCTTTGACTTTCATGAGAAAAGTTTTCATGTTGCTATGTTTAGGTGTAGTTATTCTTTGGAGAGTTTACCTTTCATGTCATCAGTTGTTATTATGTTTTATTAATGAATACAAATATATATTAAATTCTGCAGTAGCTGCCTTTTACCTGTTTATATTGCTGTGTTTTTACTTTAAGATCATTATGATGGATACTGTCTCTGTCAGTGTGTCTGTACAGCAGCTAGTACAGAAGACACTGATTTTGATTGATCTGTTTGGGTGCAATGGTAGCAGTAATGGTAGTGCTCCAATCTTACCATGACTTCTTTATGTTTATATATGAGAATAATACTATATATAGCATGCCTATGTAAGGAACCATCTCATAGTTCATTCTGACCCCAAACCCTAGAACTGAACATTTCTTACTTTTCTCTCTGACATTGCTTTTTCTTCTTATAATTGATAATGGTTCATCTGCTTTTTGGTTTTTTTCTCTCTTTGTCACATGTTTTTACTTCTTCTCATCTTTTCCAGATCAAGGAACTGTACAAAAAGTTGTTGTCTTACCCACCAACTTCTCTGCGAGTGGAGAACTCATTTTAGAAGAGCTGGAGGTTTTTCAGGTTTGACTTGCTCCTACTTTTATTCTCCCGGTGTAGATGCCCACACAATCACTGTTCTAAGAGACTTTGGCAAGGGCAACAGTGAGTTAATAAATCAAGATCAAGTAAATGTGCATACTGTCAGCTCAATACCCACCCAAAGAGGAAAGTAAAATGTCCACTGTTGGGAAGGCTGTAGTTAATATAAGTCCTTTTTTTCCCCTCTATATTTAAGTTGCTTACTTTTTATATTGTTATACTGACTAGAAGGATTTTGATAACCACATTTTTGCAAGGTCATGTTATAGTGCCTACCAGAAGGCAACTTTCATCCTTGGCGTCATGTATTGAAACTGTTCCTATTTACAGATGGAATCTAAGATTTTTGTACTTATTTGATTATCTGAAAATCTCCCTGATTCTGAGCTACAGAATGGAAGCAAACTAGTGTTGTTTTTGCTTAACTCCAGTTCTTCAAAGCTACATGCCTCTGGAGTCAAGAAAGGTATAAGCTTAACACAACATAAGCTGAAAAGAAACACAAACAACTACAGGGAGAAATAAAGAAATAGTCTCTGTCAATCACTCTGGCATGTTGGAACTCGAATAACCTAAAGAAAGTGTTCGTCTTCATGGTGGAAAATACCTTTCACATTTTTGAATTGGTAGTCTTGGGGCAAATGCTATTGTGCATCTATAAACTTAGTTGAGGGGGTTTTTTTGTGGGCTTTGCTATATTTCACTCAAGGGATACAAAAAGAAAAAAAAAATGCTTTTTCATCTAGACAAGCAGCATTAATAATTTCTTTAAGGAAAAAAGCATACTCTGTGTTAACAGTCAGAAAAGCGTAATTAGTCTTCCTAGGTTTTTGTTACAGACTTCCTTTTAAAGATACATGTGAGTAATATTACCTAAAGACTACCTTTCACTCAAGTATTATTAGTTAGATTTACCAAAACCTAAATTAATACATCAAGAAAATAGGCAGACTGAGAGAAATTCTCACTCTAAACCTAGTTTCTGGGCCTCTGTGCACAGACTTTTTTATCCTGAACCCTAAAAATCATGATACTGTAACCTCTGCCATTGCAATGTCTGCAGGCAGTAGGGCAGTATTTTGATGAGTCTCTCCAAGAAAGTGGGAGTGATATCACCAGTGGTGTGATAGTAAATACAGAGACCAAGCAAAGCATTGATTCCTTTCCAGAGTACAAGCAAGGAAAGAGAATGTGGCATGAGATCTAATGTTGCATTTGACCTTGATTCTCCAGACAGTTTGTGAAATACTACAACAGCTCTAAGCTCCTTCAAACTTTTGCCAGTTCACATGATTTGCAGCCAAATTTTCCAGTCCTGGCTTCCCTGCTATGCCTGTAGTCCATTGCAATTAAGCCTAGCCCACCATTATGGCTTTCCTTTGTGACTTAACAAGTGCTAAATCATAAAAAAAAATGCTGAAAATTTTTATTACCATGAATGTTATCACTTGTTTGGATGAGAAGAGGTTGCTTCACTTGCTTAAGGCAATGAATGCGATAATTCCTTTTCCAGCTCTTTAACACTGGGTTTGGAGACAGACAATAATAGATTGTGGTGATGACACACAGTAGTATACAGTACTGTCTCTGGGAAAGAAATACTCAGTAATACATATGCCATTTTTTATGTTCTAGTCAGTGATAATCTGAACATATATATTGGATGGTAACCAAACTCTATGCACTGCAGATAAAACATAGGAGAAATACAATATATGCTTATCTGGTTCATGTGGTAAATATACACAGGTTGTTGTATGATTTACCCTTTTTGTCATCGTCAAAGAACAAATATTGTTTTTTATTACAAAGTGAGAGTAATGGCTTCAAAGCACATGGTTCCCATATAGCTGAGGTAACACAGATTAATTAGAAGTATACAAAAACTTGATATACATGAATAATAATAAAAGTGCAGTTGAGTTTAGCCAATACATTTTGTGAGACATTAATTGTATGTATGTCATTTGTGTAGTTCTGAAAAGAGAAAAGAAATTGTAGGAGTGAGGCCTTTCCAAGATGTGAAAAATTATAGTTTTCTTAGAAATTACTTAGGTATTAGTGACTTTTAAATTTTAATGTTGCACCACTGTTAACAAAAGAGTCCTTGGTAAATGTGGTTTTCAATTTTGCCTTTCAGAGTAATTCTCCTATAACAACAATGAAGATTTCATCTAAAAAGGTAAAGAAAAGTGGAGTTCTTGCTTGATGCTTATTAATTGAGTCACAAATTGACTTGAAGATGTTAGAATACCAGTTGTTGTATGACATACTAAATATAGGCAGGAGATTTTACATAACAAATATGAAGAAACTTGACTGAAGTTTGCATGAGCTGTCTGTATGTACCAGAGCCACTGTGATGAAACAATTTCTGTGCATTGCATATAAATTTTGAATTTAGCTGAAGTGTCTATTTTTTGTTCCTTTTTTTGACAGTTAAGGGAATGTATTAAAAGAGGAAATTTGCCCTCTCCTCATACTCTGTATGTCCTAAACAGACATTTTCCCTTGGAAGTCTGATCAAGACAAAAAGGCATTTTTGAGGTTGTTGAGTCCATGATGCAATTTTGTATATTTGTTTATTAGTAATAAATGATGGCAATAAGAATGATGAAAACAACTGAGAGGATTTCTGCTGAATTTTTTAAACACTCAAACTATGTATTGTATGATTTTGCAAGCAACATGTTGCTCAATATTTTACAAAACTACTAATAAGCAAATAATATTCACTAAATTCTGTGTAATTCTTTAGTTTTATGACAAAAAGATCAGGAGAGTTTCAAGGTTTTAATCAATATTAATTTATCTTTTAAGAACTGTTGATTAGTTGTTTCTGAATAAAACAGTCATTTTGGCCCAGATTTTGGTGATGACTTATTTACTTTGAACTTCTGCAAAAGCTCTCATTTATTATGAAAGTTCTTTTGACTCATTTTTCCAGGTATATATGGCTATCAGATTCTGGTCCTAAGCCTCAACATAATCTCCAGATTTTATGTCTTGGAAATCTATGCACTGGAGAATCCAACTAGGAACTCTGCATAATGTTTATTAAAGTGACTATATGTAGAGAAAATATTTAGTTAAAAGAAATGAGGCAATAAGCCTCACTGCATAAGAACCAGGTTCTCAAATCTGAGCGATATTAACTCCACCAGTCTACCCCAGAGGAGAACAATGACACTCAATGTCCAGAAAACATTAACATGTGCTTTCTACAGGAAGGTGGAAACATTATAGGCCTGTTCATCTGGGAGATTTCTGTTTATCTTGGCTTTATATGTATTAGTGGCTCCCTTCTTGGTCTTGAGTTAATTCTAAAATTAACTAAAAAGTATTTAGGTGTGTTAGCCATGTCTCGAGTGATGCTTCTCCACATCTGAACTAAATCTTTCCATCTACAGCAACAGCTGTACGTGAGCTCAGACGAAGGGGTCACACAGGTTTCTCTGCATCGCTGTCACATCTATGGGACCGCCTGTGCAGACTGCTGCCTAGCCCGAGATCCATACTGCGCCTGGGATGGCAACTCCTGCTCTAGGTTTTATCCCACAGGGAAAAGGTGAGCAGTATTAAGCAGTCCAGTGAAGTGTGCAAGGAAAGAAGGCCTTTGTTCTGCTGTGTAGCCTGGGGTGTTGTAATGTGGTGGAGGAGTGGGAAGTCATTCCTTTCAGGAGCATGTACAAACAATTCCTCTGTAGCTATTGTGGCTGGTATTGTTCATCGCCATGGAGTGTGTGCAGCAAGAGTGTATGATAAAGAACTTGCTTTTTCATATTTAAAGCAATGGACTGAAAAAAAAATCCTAGTCATAAATATTAATCCTTCCGTCTCATGCACACAAAGTCAGTGAAACATTTGTTCTCTTTGTTTAAAATCAGTTACTCACTGTGAATGTGATAATGATAGCCCTAAATACAGCGAAATATCTTGAGCTGTCTGAGAAGTGAAGTAATTTTAATTTTTTTCCTCATTTGCTCCTAAGTGTGAAGAATTATTTCTGAGAAAATTTTAGGCAAATGTGATTTCCATGTAATGCCTGTAGATTTAGGGGTTTTTACATGAGATTTTTATTAAAGCAGACATGGAAAGCAATTTCTCTTTAATTTACAACAGAGATAATAGTCCATCTTATCATTCCTATGCAAAACGGGAGCCTCTTTTCTCCTCCCAAGGGAAATATTTAGTAGCAGGAGGCTGTAGTGAGCTCTTGTATTACTAAGATTTTGCTTCATATACAATCAAAGCTACAAAATACACAATGAGGTATGGCTGCAGAGGAGAAAAAACTTTTCAGCTGCATGCTAGAGATTTACCCACTATGTACTACTAGGCTCACTGCCTGCACCTGAGCTGCAGATGTAGAAGAGCTATAGTTAATGACTTTTTCTCCTTTACTTAGATGGAAGGAAACAGTAGACAGAACAGGCAAAGCTTGGCTCTGTTCCAGTGCCTCAACCAGCTGATGACAGTGTCATTCCCTGGAATTAAACAGTTATTTTTGTTATTGCAATTTTTTCTCAACCCACTCCTTATTTGAGATTAAAAGGTGAAGCCCAACCTGGCCGTGTAGCAATTAGTAAAGTACCTGGGGTTTTTACTGCTTTCACTCAGCGTATTCAACCTCCAGTCTGCAAACTAATTGTTTTCTTCCATGGAACAAAGGTCAGAAGATGGAGAGGTGGAAACAAAAGAAAAACATCCCCAAGTCTCAGGCCACCTAACTCCTACACTATCATAGCTGACAAAAGATATAACGAGCAGTCAGATAAACCCAGTCTGTGCATTTTCCAGCGGATTCCTTGCCATCCCTGTTATGTACACCCAGGGTTATTTCCACTGGGGCTTGCTTTCATGCTGACATTTTGTTTGCAATTTACTTTTTATATCAAACCAAAATAAGCACCTACAACTGTATGGAAAAAAAAAAATCTGTTTTTCATATGTGAAGGAAATGAGTTGTCCCTTTATCTAAAAGGAGAGATTATGAGGAAAAAAACAATGGTAATTAAAGCCAAATCCCATAGTCTAGACACAGTCTAGTATCTGCTGGACACATTTGCTTATTTGCCTCTTTTGACACTTCTGTCTCCCGTGAATTATTGTGGTTCCTCATCCAGTATTGATTTTCCTCAAAACACGTGACAGTGTTATCTTTACTTTTTAGCCATCACTTTCTTTTTTTTTTTTTTTTTAAATATATCTCAAGCTGTAAATTTACATTCTCAGGACAGCTTAAAGCAAGCAGCGTGCCATTTCTGACAGTGTGGTGCAGCTCACAGTAGCACGGGAATCCTGAAATTCACTCAGAAATTCTTCATTGTCTCCTTTGACTCACATAAATAACACAAAGGTTAAGATTCCAAGACATAAGATGAAATATTTTTGATGGTAAACACCAAAAATATACTTGGAATGTCAGAAATTGCTTCTTTTAAATATCACCTTCCAAACGTTTCCTTTTACAACAATGCAGTGAAGGATCAGGTGACACAGGACTATAAACACTGTCTCTGAGTGTTTGTGTAGTACCTGGCATAATGTGGCAATAGAGGCTTCACCCTTCACTCAGCAGTAGCAGAGCTCCAGGGGCTTTTTTATGGTTTCTGATCTTGCAGGTCATTAGTGCATAGTTCAGAATACAGCTGTTACACACCCCAGCAGCATCCATTTGCAGCCATCTATCACCAATATATTTTTTTGTTGAACTCGATAAATATTGAACTAATTTACAGAATATTCAGCAAACAAAATGATACATCTTAAGAATAAAAAAATCGTTACCAGATTTTCTTGCATGGAATTCTGTGAGCTATGACCTCCTAGATGAGGAAAAGTGCCAGTATTCCCAGTCCCAGTAACCTCCCTAACTAATTTGCTACAGAATCATGATTTTGCAACTGTTATCATAGTAATATAACAAAGTCCTATTTAGAAGTATCGTGAGACTTGGTGCATTTGAGTGTTTTTTGTAAATAGCCACATACTTTCAAGTAGAAGACAGAGCTAAATCTTAGGTCTCCGCCATTCTGGGTGAATACTTCAGTCACTCTGCTACCAAGGTGGCTACAGGCACCAAAAATAATGTGCCTGCCAAAACCAAAGAGGGAACATGGTCTATATCATGATTTTCTGTTGTTGCATTAGGTATGAGCACTGTGACTCAAGCTTCTCATTCTTAGGTGCTTGCCCTTATGAAGAGTTCCAGCTGGGAGTTCTGGCTTTGAATGTTATGTCTTGCAATAGTGAACATGTCATGCATCACCTCTAACCTTTCCATCCCAATGCTTCCATTGCAAAACAACTTCACTTACCAGAAGTACAAAATGATTATTCACTTAAACAATATTTTCACTCTAGCAAGCCTGACAAGAGTAAAGCACACTCACAGTAGGTCGTGAACTATCCCTAATAATTGATCTAGTAAAAAAACACAAAAAAACAAACCAAAAAAGTGTTGATTTGCAGTGTAGCTATCTTGGAATAATGTTTTGTTTTTGCAAAATATTTCAGAAGGAGTCGTAGGCAAGACGTGAGACATGGAAACCCTCTGACTCAGTGCCGAGGTTTCAACCTGAAAGGTACTGTAATTTAGAAATCCTCATGCTATATAAAGAATGAATGGCTTTCCTTTATGTGATTCATCATAACTCACATTATCCACGTGGTTTACTGGTAAAGCATGATTATTTTCCAAGTCTGAGTTTTGTTTTGTGTTGATTTTAACAACTTGCAATTGTCTTGCAATTACGTGAAACTTGGATGTATATGATAAAATGATGAACCATGAAATACATAGTTCAGCGTACATTCATTTCATGAGAAGATGACAGTGTTGACTAGAAACAGGTACAGTCAACCTGGGGGCTGTTCTACTTCTAAATTTGTTCAGTCTTTATTAATTCCTCCTCATGTATGTAAATCTTACACCTCAGAATTATTCTGTTTATTTGCTGCCATATAGTGTTTTGGAGCACATCTTTCACCAAACAGCAGGTGCTTGACCCGTCTTTTGGGTTCTGATTATCTCTTTCTTCCTTTATATGGGAAAATAAAACATTCCAAATCTCTTTATAAAGTCCCTTATTTCCATCTCTACAACTGTTTAGTCAGCCTGGCGTGGTTCAGGTGGATAAGGGAGCTATTGCTTTGCCCTCCCTGCTACTGCTTACTCCAGAATGACGGACACCAGTCAAATATTACCAAAGTCATAGCAAGAGTAAATATATGTAAAGGCAGCTTAATCCTCTTCAACCCCATGCATGTCTGAGCTAGGCTATGGCAATGTATACCAACAAACAAAGGATTCATGTTAGAGAATTATGATCCTTTCACCTCTGTTTCTGAGCCTGCATTTTGAAGTGAATTCTCATCTGCACCAAATAATAGACCTGACTGAACATTTTTGATTGATTTTTTTTGTTAAAAGAACAATGCTTTGAATGTGAAAGGTGCAGTTAATAATAATTACACTGTAATGGTTTCCACTGGGTTGTGGAAGAATCTCCTGGATCAAAACAAACCACAAGAGCCAGTTGGATGTAGATCCCTCAGCCCAAATGTGGCTAATCCTGCTTCAACTGCCACTGTACAGTGCCAGAGGGTCTTTCCCCATGAGTCAGTATCAGGTCATTTATAAGAAGCTGAATGGCTTAAACAGGTAATTATGAAAGATGATCCCACCATTAGAGTATGCACCTGAGCTCTGAGAGATCCATATTAAAGCTTAGCCTCTGAATCATGAAGTAACTTGAGCTGCACGTCCCACCTTGCAGGCATGTGCTGTAACTACTCACCCATTATCTGTCCCAGGGGTGGGTGACTCCTCTTTCGATGTGGAAATGATGAGAATGTCAACTGTCTGCTTTCTGGGCTGAGGAAAAACAAATGCTTAAACCTTTACAGTCTTGTTGGATCATTGTTTTCCACCCATTTTTTTTTTTATGTGGATGTATGTATAGGTTTATGTGTTGTAGCAGCTTTATAAAGGATGTTTTGGTGATGGCAATGGTATATAGTATAGGTAGATGGCAGTTGTTTCCCCAGGGGGGAAAAAAAAAAAAAAAGAAACAGCAACTTTGACTCTTTCAAAATATAATTAAAGCCATTTATAACAACACTACTATGTTTGGAGAAAAATTGAAATCTACTTGAAGGACAAAAGAGCAGAAGGTCAGGCAATAGCAAGAAATCTTCCAAGTTCATAGGGAACCATAGTCTTGAAACAAAATATCTAAACATGACAGGTTGCATGTGTTAGACCTTTCAGCATGTATAAACTCAACATTTTTGGCATATTGAGTTTTTAAGTAGATCATCAAGAACTATGAGGCTTCCATGATTGTTTTTAAAATGTTCTGTTTAGTAATGTTACACTTCTATTAGCCCTTAAGGCTGGAGAATTGCATTTATATTCTCTCAATGTTCTTCTTAGCTTGAATAATAGTAGTAGGGAGAAGGTAAGAAGTTAAGATATAAATCAACCAATGTGACAAAAGTGGTGGTACACCTAGTTCCAGTGTACATACAAACATAATAATAATGTATTACAGCTCTGATTTTCACCTTTACACAGCTATAGATAGGTCAGCCCACAGATAAGATCTTTACTAGTTTATCAAATATGCAAAGTATTTCTACAATTGATTTTGGTACAATATGCTAAAAACTTTGAAGGACTAGAACCATGCAATGTCTCCTTCCTTTAGTAGAGCAGATTCCAATCCGCATATTCACAATTCACACATAGTAGAGCAAATTCCAATTTCACATATCAGGTGATGAAAGAAGCTGAAAATAATTGTGGATAAAGTAGAGTTTGAGGAAAAACAGTTATAAGACTGTGTAAAAACAAAGTCAGAGTTTAGATGTGTAGACTTCTAGGTATTTGCATTTTTCATATATTTTGGATCCATTGCTCCTTTGTTAAAAAAAAAAAAAAAGAGAAAAATTGTATTTCCTATATGATGTAGGCTTTTAAATCCAGACATGGATTGTTTTCAGGACAAATATGATTTGGGTCAGGCAATGAGCATCTAGAAATTCCTATTGGCAGTTACCAATTGTTTTATCTATTGAGACTATTAAGGGGCCCAAGAAGTCTTAGCAACAAGTTGTGCTCAACACTTGCCCAGGTGTAGCTGGAATGCTATAAAGAGCATTAAGAAATATATTAAAATTTTCAGTCTGCTTTGGATAGTTCTACACAGGCATTCTTGTAGTAGCAAAGAATGAGCTATTTTGAGGAATAACATCTCTGAGCTTAGTTATCCCATCAAGCAGAGCTTACCAGCTCAGAGGTATCCAGCTTTCTCAGAGGTGATCATGTCATATTGAAAACACTGATGTTTGGAACTGGATGTGCTTCTTCACATTTCATTTCATTTCTTTGAATTTTTTTGCCCTAAATTACTTATTATTGGCTGATATCAGGATCAGGGATGCTTTGTTTTTCCTGTGATGCAAACAATTACTTGTTTTCTATATCAAAGCAACATTCACAGCAGCCTGACCTGTTTTCTTTTTGTTTCTAGCATACAGAAATGCTGCAGAAATAGTTCAATATGGAGTAAAAAACAACACCACCTTTCTTGAATGCACACCCAAATCTCCTCAGGCTTCTATTAAATGGCTACTCCAGAAAGACAATGACAGGAGGAAAGAGGTGAGTAATGTGAACAGTAGCTCTGAAAGCAACTGCAGTCAGCACGTCCACTCCCTAGACCAAGGCAAGGGAGTGTTTGGGTTTTCATCAGACACTGGTTACACTGAAGCTGGACAATTTGTGTAGATGCAGGACAGTGATCAGTACTTTAGTCTTGTATTTAGAAGGGCAGACTCTTTGACTCGACTCCTCAGCACTAGTGATTTCTATCAGAGCAGAACACCTACCAGAAAATTCCTGACAGGCCCTAAAGTCATGGAACTAGTTAATTAATTTTTTCCTTCACACCTTCCTAATTGCAAACTGAAGGTTTGAAGCACTCAAGACTTCTTATTGATCTGAAGAAATAAGGATAAAAGCGATAACCTGTATAAAGTTCAAGAAGAAGTCAGTATGCAGTAGTCCTTCTGTGCTATTGAAGAGATAAAAGGCAAAAGTGTGAAAAATGTGAAAGGTTTCTGTAGCAAGAAACTAGTCCAGGCTGAGTACACGTATTGACAAAAGCATTTCCCTACCATGGTGCAATCACATTTTCCATTACTGCACTCTTTAAGGCTCTCAATTTCAGCACTGTAATATACAGTATGATTGTTTATGGGGAATATGCCTTCCTTAGGTAATATAAAATGGGGGAAAAATCCATTTCAAATCCAGGGCAGTTACTATATGAATAAAAAGGAACATCTTACGAAAGGAAATATTAAGTTATATGGTATCTGTTGATAAATTATAAATATTGAGCAGCATTATTCTCATACCAGGCCATTTTCCAAAATCAGAGAGGACTTACAAGCCTTTCATGGAGTCTTTCTTCTTGTTTTTCTCATGTGCTCTTCAAAGACTCAAGCCATGTCATGGCAATCTGTGTGCAATTCTTTAACCCTTTGCTTCAGCAGAACATCTTTCTTTTTTGTTCGTATATGCAATGACTGTATTCAAATCAATGCAGTTTTAAATAACATCAGAAAACTAAAGCAATCAAAGGGTTAATTTCATTTCAAGCTCCCAGATTTCTGAAACTCTTACCTCCACAATAGCTACAAAAGTTTAAAATAGTGGATTAGCCTAATAAATATGTTAATTCCCAAGAGAATCAGGATAAATTGAAGGTGCAGTGTCAAAATTGAAAAATCATTCGTAAAAATACCAGCCCTAGTAATCTTTGACTGTGGGTTAAATTAGTGATCTTTATACTTCACAGCTGATATGCAAAGGGACATGCACACAGTCATTTATAATCAGATGATAACAAGCTGGGCTAACTTGCTTCCTTCATATGATTTGAGCAGCTCCTGAGACTGTCCAGAGTCTGAAGACAGAGAGGAAATATGAGAGTAGAAAAACTGCTCTTGGTTTCCAGTGAGCCAAGTCCCAGCTGAGGCCACTGCGATGAAAACTTTTATACCTGTCTGCAGACTTCACAGTGCAGACAGAGTTCATCACAAGGTAGCCCCAGGAACCTGCTCAAAGTCAAAATATTTAACCAGAAGCCACCTTGTGTTCATTCTACAGTTTTCTTCCATTAAGGCTCAGCAGCAGTCTCTGATGCTGGTAGAGACATTCTTTGGGCTGTAACCCTGCCAAAAAAAGAATTTCCTCATCTCTGCTATTTGAACATTATCAAAACTCTTCTTTGATGTAGTCTTCAGATTTACATCTTTATCTCCATCCTGATCAAATCTATTATAACATAATGAACAATAACATTGAAGTAATTTTCTTTAGTGACACTTAGATACCTTGAGGTTCTCACCTAACAGTAGCAGTGACAGTAACAATAGTCTCTGGGAAACGTGATAAAACAAAATATAGTACCTTTAAGAAACCCTGTAAGAAAGAGGTGTTTGAAGTGAGACTGACCAAGAGGTCTAATACTGCGTTACTCCATAACATTACCTAAAAAGTTCTTTCTGTCTTTTTGCTCCTTAGGTCAAGCTGAATGAGAGGATCATAGCTACAGAGCAAGGACTCCTCATTCGCTCTGTCCAAGACAGCGATCGGGGGCTTTACCACTGCATTGCGACAGAGAACAGCTTCAAGCAGACCTTAGCAAAGATCAATTTCAAAGTGCTGGATTCAGAGACGGTCGCCTTCATGACCGACAAGTGGTCCCCTTGGACCTGGGCCAGCTCAGTGCGAGCACTGCAGTTCCACCCAAAGGACTTTGTGGGAGCTTTCAGCCACTCAGAAATGCAGATGATTAACCAGTATTGCAAAGACAGTAGACAGCAAGGTCAGCAGAGGGAAGAATCCCAGAAGATGAGAGGGGACTACAGCAAGCTGAAGGCCCTTATCAATAGCAGAAAAAGTAGAAATAGAAGAAATCAATTACCTGGATCTTAATTTTATTTTGTAGTAATAGATATCCTTGTCCTCACTGTAGGGGGGCTTATATTTGTCTATTAAGAACAAATTTGAGCAAATCTGATTAAAAAAAACAAAAACAGCAAGCCTCAGAAAAGATCCATCTCCCAATAAAATGCAGTGTAACTTAACTAAAAATAAACAGAACATTTTCCTTCTGAGATACTTAATAACGATAGATTGGGCTCTATCCTAGAAGCAAAACTGAGTATTCCTCTTAAACCAGATTCCCCTTTGGTATCTCAGTATTTAATTACAGCTGAAGAGACATTTTTACAAAATCGGTGCATTATCTTACAATGCTGGAACTGTACCAGCCAGACTGGTGGTGGAAGAATCTGGATTACGATGCATGCTCACAGTAGAATGGTACTAAGATTTCCTTGCACTGCATTTAAGAACACAAGATTCTTCTTGTTTACTGTTTAATATTGGGTTTACAGCTTTCACTTACTGTTCAAATCATGTGAATGCAATGCTGATAGGAAGCAAGTAAAGTATAATAGAAATGTTTCATTCATTCAGAGGTCTAATGAAGGAATGAGTAGAAGAAAAACAAAGAAAATTATACTTGATCAAAGGAAACACTGATTATTGTGCATAGTACAAGTTGTAATAAATTAATGAGTTCTGGAATGTAACTTAAAATTGATTTTTATTAAAATAAGGTGTCCTATATAGCTTTATAAGTGGCACAAAGCTAACATGAGAATGTTCAGTATGCACACAATTTTGAAAAACACCTAAGTGACTTAGGTATTTTAGCTATTTTTCAAAGAATTACACTCCAGTTGTTTTTAAAGGACAGAATGTGGGTATAATGTATAGAGTCATAGAATCATTTCAACTGGAAGAGACCTTTAAGATAATTGAGTCCAGCCTTTGTCCCAGCCCTATCAACCACTAGACCATTTCCCTAAGTGCAACATCCAACCGTCTCTCCAGAACCTCTCTGGGCAGCATATTCCAATGCCTGACAACCCTTTCAGTAAAGAAATTCCTCCTCAAATCCAGGTTTTCCTCCCCTGGGAAAACTTGAGACCATTTCCTCTTGTTCTATTGCTTGTTACTAGAGAGAACAGACCGACCCTTGCCTCACTAAAACTTCCTTTCAGGTAGTTGTAGAGAGCGATAAGGTCTACCCTGAGCCTTCTTTTCTCCAGGCTAAACAGCCCTAGATCCCTCAGCCATTCCTTATATGAGACGAACTCCAAATCCTTTCCTAGGTTGGTAGCCTGCCTTTGTATCCTCTCTATCACATCACTGCCCTTGTAGAAAGGGGCCCAAACTGGACACAGTATTTGAGGTGCGGCCTCACCAAAGCCCCACAGGGGAATGATCAGCTTCCTCCTCCTGCTGACAGCACTGTTCCTGATCCAGGCGAGGATGCCATTGGCCTTGGCCACCTGGACACTCTGCTGGCTCTTGTTCAGCTGCTGTCAATCAGCACTACCAGGTCCCTCTCTACTTGGCAGCTTTTCCGCCACTCCTCCCCAAGCTGTGTAGTGTTTACTCAAAACAGATTATCTGTTCCGTGATTAAATTTGAGCTGGCCTGAAGTGTGGAAACAAGTCATGACCATCTTTGAAATTTTTAAAACCTTATTTTTTCAAATGCTTTTCTCAAAGGAGCAAATTTTTTCTCAAAGTTGAAAACATTTTTATTTTTTTATTTTTTAAAATTAATTTAAAACCATTTCCATTTTCCATTCCTTGTACCCTTTTTCTTTTCACTGTTATTTTCACAGTTTCTTCTTATTTTCAATTCTCTGTTGAAGACCATTTAAAAAAAAAAAAAAAAACAGAAAAAAAAGAGAGAAAGTATGAGGACAAAATAAAACTGAAAAATGAGTTTGGGTCAAAATACCAAAAGATAAAAGTGTAGCTACATATTTAAACAGAAATATTTTTGTTTAAGAGGCAGCTGTAAGGTCTAATGAAGTCTACTTCAGTTGAAAAATTGGTAAATGTGCCATCCTTGGAAAAACTAAAACTTTTTGTGAGCAAAATTAATGCCAAAAAATTGGGACAAATCTTCCTCATTTTGCTATATGAGTTATCTTGAAGCCACTGGGTCTGCTCAAAGTAGATAGGTAACAAGGGTTATAAATGTGTGAGTACTTTAGAAAAAATGTGGTTTATTCCATGATAATTTATTATAGTAAACAAAAATATAAACTAATATTCAGCACAAAACTAAGTTATGTTAAGCTCAAAAATAAGGTAAATTTCTGGAAAAAAAAAAAAAGTAATGTGAAAATTATTCCTAAACCCAGAGAAGGGAAGAGAAAAAAAAAGAATGTTTCATTACAAAGTTGTTAGTTCCAGCTAATAACAGATGGATACTGTATATTAAAACCTAGTTTTAAATGTGTTAATGGGTCTTTGTTGAAATGTTTTGGGCATTATTTTGATTCTGCTTTTGCTGGAATACTCTGGTTAGTGCCGGTGTGAGTTAAGACGTAGTGCAATGGAGGTAACTCTGGTATTTACCTGATATCAGTTTGATATGTCACTTTATCACCACCTGATGTAAGACAGCTGGGAAATGGGCCCTGATTGATCAAACCACTTGAACACACTCCCTACGTCCCTTTGGCCCTGATGAGAGCTCTTTGAATTTAATTTGTGTGCCTATGAGGGCTTCAAAGGAGACAGTCCTGCCAGCGTGTTCATATATTGCCACCTGGTTAAATGCTTTTCTTAGTCATGACCTAAAGGTGTATTTCTGCAATTAGACTGGTAGTTGAGGTCCTCCTTTTGGAAACTATCAGGAAACTTTCTCTTTAACTTCATTGAGCTTGGATCTGTGCCCACAAGCTGGCAAAGAAGACTCTGGAGGAGAAAAAGAGGAAAATTAAATAGGTAAGGGAAAATAAGGCAGGTTTGTGGAGTTTTTTCCCCAGCTGACTTTCAGTGCAGCAAACTACTTTTTTCTTTTCTTTTTTTTCTCTCTGGAGATGATGGACTTCTGAACTGTGTAAGTGACAAACCAATAATAAGTGCCACAAAATAGAACTACCTCCTGGAATGACATTAGTGCATATATACTCTGTATGCTGCCATGTTCTTCCTATTTCCACAGCAGATTGACTGCAGAGTTAGTGTAATATTAATGTCTATTGTGAGGATCATAATTGCTTCCAAATAGAATATGGTGATGAATAGATATTTAAGGGTACAGTTTACCCTTTAACTTGTTAGGTACGGTCATATTTTAATAGGCCCCCATTAGGCCTCATGAATTATAGTTACACTGTCTTCTAATAGAATATTGGCAATAAGGGATTCCATTAAAACAATCAGCATAGCTCAGAGTTTCATATGATTATAAAATAATATTTTTAAAGCTGCTTCATGTACCATTATTATGGTATGACTGTTTAAGGGATTGTACTTAAACTAACTTTTTTCCTGCTGCATGAAAACTTTGGCATACAAGTAATAAGCTTCTGTCAGTGCATAACTGGTCCAAGCTTCCATGCTTTAGCAGCCTTTCTCTGTGTATAGAGTAGTCAGGAGTCAGATGCTCAGCTGGTATAAACTAGCTTCCTTGCTGCCCATTTAGCTACTGTGGTTTATACCAGCTGAGGGTTGGGCCCTAAATGTACAGAATAGACAAGCTACATTTTTTATTTGTTTAAGGTAGACCCTCTACTGTAGTTAACACCAAGATTTAAGACTGTAATATTGTTTGCTCTATTTAATACTTCCTATTTTAAGGATTACAAAATAATGTATATAATTTTATTCCTTAAAAAAATACAAAAGCAAAACGATTTCTAGGCATAACTTCACCAAATGTAAAGATATGTTCTCTGCTAAGAACTTCACTGTGTACTGATTTTTTTTTGGCTATTTTTATTTTGTGTAGTTTGTAAAGTTTGCTGACATCACAGCCTAACAATGTGTTCTTTGCAATTGTTGTTACTGTAGATATGCGTGTTTCATTAAGAAAATCTTGTTTTTTAAAGTGTAGGTATGTGTATAAGTTCCTAGCATGATGAAACTGTCATTACAGTGAATATGCATTATATAGTGGGTAAGAAAGAACAAAATGTAGTTTAACATAGTGCTATTTAATTGAATATCTAAGATGCTATTTGCCTGACAAAATAAAGTGTGTTGCAACAACGTAAAAAATTTGGATATCCCCTTTATAAATGGGTGTTAAAAACAAGGAACTTTGATTTTCTTTATCTGAAAAGCAATCCCATAGACTTACTTAAACAAGTTCAAGAAAATACAGTGTCAGGTACTGCAGCTGGTCAGTTCAGAGCTCTGCTCCACTCTGAACAGTCAGTCACAGAGATTTCCAGGAGCACATGAAGAGTCAGAGACTAGTTCTTTCAGAAATTATCCCGTATAAAGACCTTGCATAACAAGGTTAACATGTATGCATTGTTTAAAAAAAAAAAAAAAAAGGACTATCTGGTTTTGTACTAGAAGTATAAAGTCAATCAGAAATATCTGACTCAAAAAGAGAGTGAAGTGTAAATGTTTTCTGCTTTTATTTCACTGAGGACAAAACCACAAAAACCCCAAAAAAACAAAAAGGCAGGCATGTTCTGTGAAATCCTGATGATGAAACAAATTGTGTTGTTCAGCTTTTTCTTTCAGCTGGGACTCAAGTCTTTCTCCCAGCAGCTCTGCAGAGGAGACAGGCTGGTGGGGCTGTGCAGTCGGGAGCTGCAGCTCACTCTCATTTCCTGGCATGTCCTTGGAGTGAAGTAACCTGCCTGACACCTACAGCATGCTTCTTTTTCCTGCATCTATCATCCAAGAAGTGTTATTGTTACTCTTTTTATCATCTGTTTTTCCAGATGGATTTTAACAAGAAAGCATAGGGCCTTCTCAGTTCGTTGAGATAATAATTAAAAATTAAATGTCACAAGTACTGACCTTCACAACAAGGTTCTGGATCATTAAACATGGATTTTGATTTCCCAGATAGATAGGTTCCTGCAAGGCTTTATGAGGTGTGACTGGATAAGATTACCACACCCCCAGATTTTCATACTGGCTGGTTCCTAGATGTGCTGACACTGGATAGTTACCTGCTCAGCACTCAGGCTACTTTGGGTCAGAAGCTGAGGTCTTAACACTCCCACATGCTGTAGGAAATGTTTGGATGAGCCTTCAAAAGAGTTGGGTGTTTACAGAGTTTTACACTCTGAGAAACTTTTCCCAGATCTGATCTTTGGACTATCTATCCTGTACAGTTGTCTTTTGCTGATCTTCTCCCCCTTCTCTTTTGCCCCCCTTCTTCAGGGCTACAGCATGATTCAACACATTGCTTTTATTTGATGAGGGAACAGAGGGCACTGTCAGCAAGTTTGCTGATGATACTAAACTGGGGGGAGTTGCTGACACACCAGAAGACTGTGCTGCCATTCAATGAGACCTGGACAGGCTGGAGAATTGGGCAGAGACAAATCTAACGAAACTCAACAAGTGTAGAGTCTTGCATCTGGGAAAGAATAACCCCATGTACGAGTACGGCTTGGGGAATTAACTGTTAGAGAGTAGTGTAGGGGAAAGGGACCTGGGGTCTTGGTGGACGGCAGGATGACCGTGAGCCAGCAATGTGCCCTCGTGGCCAAGGTGGCCAGTGACATCCTGGGTTGTATTAGGACTATGAGCAGTAGGTCAAGAGAGGTTCTCCTCCCCCTCTACTCTGCCCTCGTGAGACCACATCTGGAATATTGTGTCCAGTTTTGGGCCCTTCAGTTCAAGAAGGACAGAGAGCTGCTGGAGAGAGTTCAGTGCAGGGCCACCAAGGTGATGAAGGGAGTGGAGCATCTCCCTTATGATGAAAGGCTGAGAGAGTCGGGGCTCTGTAGCTTGGAAGAGACTGAGGGGTGATCTCATTTATGCTTACAAATATGAAAAGGGTGGGTGTCAGGAGGATGGAGCCAGGCTGTTCTCAATGATGTCCAATGTTAGGACAAGGGGCAATGGGTATAAGCTGGAACATAAGAGGTTCTAAAGAAATACAAGGGATAACTGCCTTACTGTGAGGGTGACAGAGCACTGGAACAGGCTGCCCAGATGGGTTGTGGAGTCTCCTTCTCTGGAGACTTTCAAAACACACCTGGATGAGTTCCTGTGTGACCTGCTCTCTCTTCCAACCCTTAAGATTCTGTTATTCCATAATATATGTCCTTTTCCTGTTTCAACATAAGCAGAATCTGACCTCAGCGTTCCACAACACCAGTAGCCTGTAGGTAGAGCAGTTACCATCTCTGAGGGTGTTTTAAAAGACAAGTAATTCATCCACAAAATCCCTTTGTTTTAGTCACTCTCATTTCTAACTTACCTTGTTCTACACTATCTCAACAATTTTTTGTAGCATCAGGAAAGCAGCAAAGTGTAAGCAATAAAAAATGTACTGTCTTTTCACGTCTAAACTAAAGACTGAGATTTTAAGATGCTTTGGCATTCTGAACACTCCAAGACACAAATTTAGCACAGCTGGCTCAGCAGTCAACAAATACTTTTCAGTGATAGACTGTCCTCTATCCCAGGACTCATTATTGGATTCTACATACAGCTTTACAGAGCAAACAGCATCCACGTATTCTTAGCACGGAATCAGCTTCATTATTCCTGATTTGAATGCCAACCTTATAAATGAACCCAATTGTTTGCTGAGTTCCATATTCAAGACAGTTTTGGCCAAGGAATTCCAGAATATCCATTTTGAAAAGCCCTAAAATTTATTGAGAGTATTTTAGAAAAAGTAAATTTTAAAATGCCCAATATTGTTGTCTTTGGGAAATGAGAGTCAATGAGAAAGGCTTAGTTTCTATCTGAGCAATTTCTACAGCAACATGTAGCATGAGGAAATAGTAAATAAAATACATTCAATTCACCTTAGGTTCACAACTCTTGTAGATGTCTGTTGTTCCTTGGCACTTTGCAGTAGTTCTTTTTCCAATATCTGTTCTATAGCTCCCCACTTCAAAGCTCCCTAAAAGACAGGATTCTTACTTGCTTTCAAGTTGCCATCCTAGGACATCAGGGCATCCTTTCAGGCCTTTTGTCTAATAAGTCCTCAGTAAAAACAGTATTGCATATAGTACTTACTGTTACATCTGCCTGAATCGTTTCATCAGTTGATACAATATCTGAAAAAAAAAAAAAGGCTTACAGCATTTAAAGACTGCTCAAAATGACAGAGAGAAATAAGACTCCAGAAACAAAAATAGTAATGATCCTTACCTGAATACTGTAAACTTGCTACTGCATGTTGCTACATGTTCATGACTATAAAAATGTGATTCTTTCAGCCTTGAAAGTCTAATTCTCCCTTAAAGTTCACCAACATTAATGCCCATTCACTGTTCAAAATGAGGATTTGGTGGGGCACTTTCAAGAGATTTTATGCACCTATCAATTTTTGTTTAAAATTCAATTATTTCGTCCTTCAAAGGCTCTTCTTCCTTTAGGGTTCTACTTCTCCTTTACTGCATGGACTCCTCTATATTCTCTTTCCTTTTCACAGCTGAACTCAAGCTAGTAGTCCCAGAGGGGCTACTTTAATTTAGTTGTTTCAATATAAACCTCATACAATCTAATACTCTAAAATATATTACCGATTACAGTCTTTGAAAGATGCCACACATCCTTGGCTTCATCAAGCTGTGTAGTGTCACTTAACAAACAAATTATAAAGAAGTATTTCCAAGATGTATTCAGCCTTTTGAGTTTAAGAATAAACATCAGAACCACACTACTTAGTTGAATTTATATGTTCACAGTGAAAAGACATTTGGGTGACAGTTTGTTCTGTGTTTTTCATAATTGTATTTCCTACCTAACAATACAAGTACCCTAGCTCAAGGATTTTCTTTTAAGGATCTTGAGAAATAAAGGATGGAGAGAAAAAAATCCATAGATTATATGATGCAGATCTATTTGACAGTTTGCCAGTCACAAATACACTTGGATGTTATCTGTAGGAGAATTTATTTTGTAACTCAGGAAGCACAATAATCAAAAGGATTAGTTCAAGCTACCTAAAACAAGGAGCACAAAAAGTGTCCCTAAGTCTGATATACTTCGGACGAAAGACCAAAGGCGTTTACCATGGGAGAGAAAGATCACTTTTATTATCACAGCAACAAATCCAGATGCCTCCTTCAGAGGACAAAGGAGGTCACTAGTTTTCTTCAATTTCAAAGATTTCTTAGGATTAGAAAGATTTATGATATTTACCTGTATATGGATTTGTCCTTTGTATGGTCTGTCCTGTGCTGTGTCCTCTACCTAGTGGCATTTGGAGTTATCTATCAGGAAACAGTTAAGCAGAGGATAGCATGCCTGGTGAAGTATCCAGATCTCCAGAAGTAGGGAATTAATGTCTGCTGCCATTTGGCAACCACCTGGCCCTCTGGAGCATGCTAGTTGTCTCCTGGCACGAGGGCTGTTGTGATGTGGTGCACACTGGCCAAGGAGCCCTAAATGGAGTTAGAGATGGTTCATTTTCAAGTGTTGCTAGAGGCCAGTTAGAGATTAACAAAGAAAGAATTGCCTTGCCAGTTTATTCGTTCCTGTCAAGAAGGCAAGCTGTTATTTTGAAAGGAGCTAACGACACGATGGTGAAAACCATATAAGCTGAACAGAAACTTCCCCTGCATCCTCCAGCCAACTGTAAAGTCAGCCAGCAGAAATCTTGGAAATGGTACAAGTCTTCCTGCATCGAGAGCACTCAGGTTTGGATGCCAAGAATAAATTTCACTCTCAAGGAAACCTCTGAAGTAACTGCTGTTGACTGAGCTGTTACTGGCTGTGAAGGCAAAACTGAGTGTGGCAGACTGTCATACCATACCATATATCCCCCTTGGCCCCATTTACACTAGATTTTACCTTGTCAGTGAGGGAAGAAAAGGAGATGGTGCAGTCCCCCATCCTTTGCCTCAAACTGGCAACCCTGGGCCTCTCCTTTGGTTCACTCCAGCTACTCCATGCTGTCCCAGAAAACTAAGGCAGTCATAAACACCATTTAACTAGTTGATTAAGTCAGTTTCAGCTGCTTTTCATCACCAGAATTGTGCAAAGCAATCCCTGGGTCTACACCATTGTTTTAAGTCCCTTTATCAGGACAAAGCACGAGGCTGCACAAAGACAAGTTTGGGACTTACCAGCATCCTAAAGAAGAATACAGCACTGGGAAGGTTGGTGCAATAACCAGGAAAACTGATTTGCAAATAATGCTTGGTAGTGACCCTTTTCAGCTATAAGATAGGAGAACAGTTTCTGTAACACTTTCTGCATGCTGCATAGCTGTATTTCACTAGACGAGACAGATCTTAAGATACATCATACCTTGAACTTGAAATTCAGCTACTGTGAAAGAGCAGGAAACATATAATTCATGAAAGAACCAGAATTCAAGTCAAGACAGTTCATGCAAAAATACCCTGAGTCTTGTGCAATGTCATAAACTCCTTGGCTAATGCACATATCATCTAGCAATTCTCATCCCCAGATCCTAGGAAAGATCCAGTAAATATCTCCTTGAAGACATATTAAATTGCAGACCAGTCCAACGTACTCCCTTTCTCAGTTCCTTAAGCCAGGTTCCTAGTGAAAACTCCTACTGACATTAGTTACTCAGCTTGTATGAGTGAGGACTGAATAAGGCCTGTGGGATTTGGCTTTCTGAGAATCATGCTTGGCTCCTTTTTCCTGTGTCCAGGGTGTTCTGCACTTAAAATGTTTCTCACCACCTGATCGCGGGTGCTCTATAGCCTCTCGTCATAAATTCATTCCAAGTCACTGAGAACAGTTATCGCCTGTGTTATTTATTTTAGGTTTCTATGACCATAGTAACCATATACAAAGTCACAATATTGCAAGCACATAGTAGTGAAAAATTATTCAAAAGGTGTATTAAAAAAAAAAAAAAACAGAAAAAGGGGTTCAGTAGTATTAAGAACAAATTTAAACCAAAACCAGAATCAAATAATACCTTGTGGTAAAAGAGAAATGAAAATGCACCCTGCTGTTGATTTTATTTGACAAGTCTCAGTCATAACTGTGACAATTTTATTTCTCCCAAATATCTCCGTACCTTAAACCACTCAACTACTCAAATAACTGGATTATTTCCACAACGCTTTTTCAGGAGTGGATGCAGTCTTAAGCCGAGCTGGGAGACATGCCTGACTTCACAACCTTGGCTGTCCTGTTTAGTCTACCATCTCTACCAACACTGTTAATTGACAGTTTGATGATCTGTGACAGTCAGGGCTTGTTTGTTGACTTGAAGTTGCCTTTGAGGTTGGCTAGATGGTGCTAGAATCCACTTCTGGGTCACATTAATGAACATATGGCTCACGTTCTCCTTACTGTTGATCAGAGAGTACTTAAAACTTGGTTTTGTAGTGCTTAAAAATTTTAAAATGGGTTGATTCTACAGTCCAGCCCTGGACCAGAAGCTATTAATGATGCCCCATTAACCAAATATTGAGTTGATTTTAAGGATAGAGATTTTTTTAAATGTAGTTTTCTATAAATCCATGTATTGCCATAGAGCACAGCTGCTTGGCAATACACTGATGCTTTGTTTCTCTGAAGGTTGTTTTGTCTTTCTTAATACAGGAATTTGTACCAGTTGTGCAGTTTAATTTTCCTTGCTACGACAAACCTCGACCCTTTGTCATCCTAGCTGTCTTTGCAGCATGGTTCTGTGTTTTTCTTTATTTATTTGTTTGTAACACACTTGGGTCCATTGACTGGAAGAAACATGTGATATAATTAATACAGGAGATTTGCAGAGACGGTTGAGCACAGACTGAATTTATATTTTCATTTGGCTGGTCAGAAAATTGGTTGCAATTCCAAATGAATGTGTCATCCCATATCTCACACTCTGTTCTGTGGACAGCTACACATGCACAGCAACAGCTGAAATGAAAATACAAGTCTCAGAGGATATTTAACCTCCAATATTTTCAACTACTCTTATCACCACTGACCCTAAATTGCACACTGACCTTTTCACAAAGATTAAAAAAAAGGAGATTGAACAGCTAAAAAATTAGTTATAGTAAATAAATAAGATATGTGTCAATACAGTCCTCATACTCTGTTCATAAGTAGACATTTGCTGGTATTTTATAGCTAGTCTTGGGAAGATGAGTTGGAACTTTGCTGTTAGGTACTAGCTGGACTAGCTGGAAAGGCTGCAGAAGAAACATGCCTACCACTGCTCAGTAACTTCCAGACTCACAAGAAAGATGATCACATCTCAGCCATTGCCATGAATGTGGTTGCTTGGTTGCGTGTTTGCAAAATAGCAGGAAGTTCCCTTCTTCATCCGGTTTGAAAACTGAGGAAACAAAGAGATGTTTCTTTGCAACTCATGTGCTAGAGAGAACATAAAAAAGAACTGATACAGAAGAAACACTTCAGTGTTAAGGTAAATATTGATGCAGCTGTTTATTGCCCTATCTACTGAGAAAAACAATACCTCTGTAAGGTCAAAGGGCTTTCAAATAAACATTAACACACTTTCTGGAGGAGTAGGTTTCAAATTGTTGCAGAAAGACCTATCACATGAATGCAGAATTGGTTAATTGATTCATATAGGATTTGCTGCTGCCAGTCCTCCCTCTTGAGTAAAAGGGATGTTGAGCAAGTATCAGGCCACAACTTTGGACTGTTCTATGTATTAGGAACTAGATGGAGACTGAGCTGGATTTTCAGTGCAATCTGTACAAAAGGGAGGTTGCATTGCTCAGAGAGAGCAGAGTGCTAATTTCTTTGCCAGGTGACAGTCCTGGGCACTGTGTTATTAAGATTTGTGAGATTTCTTTTTTTCCTTCCTTCTCTTTTCAATGCAAAGCCAACTAATGCTAGCAAGAGAGACTTAGCTACACCTGCCCAAGATGCAATGAGGGAGAAAGCCTCAGGCTGGTTGAGAGAAGCAGAATAAGTTCTCTTCTGGTTGGGGAGGGATTGGCATTTGAGATAGCCCCATTACCTGTGAGGGAGGAGGGGAGGAGTCTTGCTCTGGATGTGTTTAACTTCACATAGTCTGAGAATAATGTCTGCTGTGGAAATCCTCCTAAGAGCTTAGGTAACATATGGGCAGATGGGAGTTTCAGTTCAGACATCCAGAGCCAGATGCAACATATTTAAAAGACAGTTCTGAAGCTAGATCCAATGCACACATAACAAGTCCAAAGATGAATTCCAAAATAAAACCCCAGACCTTCTCTCTAGTGCTAGTCAGCCTTAAACACACCAAATATCATGAGGAGAAGTATTCACGTGAGCTACCTCTTTCAATTACTTGGCCAAAGAGTTAGAAATAAGCTGTTGTCATTTGTGGTATATCTTATAAAAAGCCATAAGCTTAGAGGAATCATGACTGACAAATGGCTCTTTTAGTTCGTTAACGATAAAGATGGTATAATACCTATAGTAAGGATACGTAACACTAGGTGAGACAAGCCTCAGCATAGCTGCATCCTGGGATGGCTGAAAAATCGGTCACTGGAAGTGAAGAACACTAGCACCACCACCACAGATCAGCTGAAAGACTTCATAGGTGCCAGGTCACTCAGGGGCATGCACTTGGACATGTGCACAGTGAGTGTTATGAGTTCATTCCTCTCTTGCCTCAACTTTGGGTGAAAGACAACATTCTCTAACTGAAGGGTATCGACCTCTTCCATATTACACTGTAACAGCAGTTAGAGGCCCCAGGCCAGAGCAGTGTTGCTTTGCTCTTAGCCCTGCTCAAATATACAAATTACAGCCTCAATCAAGCTCAGCCAGACAGGTAAGAGGAAGAAGGATTCACAGAGCAGGACAGTTTAAAGTATGCAGTGAGGACTGAGTTATTTAACTCTGATGGATATACCTGGATGATCAGTGACCTCTATGCTGCTGGGTAGCTGCTCCCAGAAGCTGCCTCCTTCACTCTTTCTGCTTCCAGACCATTACGAGCAGAAAAGATACACAACTTTAATGTTCCTTCTGATAGAGTAACTCATACTGCTCAGCACACCTCTATGACCACAGCAACACACCTGATTCAACTTCAGTTTAAATTATCTAATTTAATTACAAGGCATGTCTTTGGCCTTATGCCTCTGCTTTTAAAAGGATTGCTTCAGCTCCAATCAGTATATTCATGCATGAACCACCCACTTTGATACAGAAATTGTTGCAGCTCAAGAGGATTTCATTAAGTAATTAGGGAGGAGAGCATATAATGTCATTTGCTGTAACTGGATCTACAGAGCCAATCAATAAGTGACTATATGTGCATGAGACAGAAGCATTTCAATACTCTTAGCATCCCCATGAAAAAAGCAATGCAAGAGGGATATCTTTTATCTGTGACACGATCTTGTAGTCTCAGGCATATTTTCATTGCTTAAAAGAATAGCACGAGCTACGCTGCCATATCAAACTGCACAAAGCAGGCAGATTTATCATCTGCTTGGAAAGCATGGCAACTAAAGAGCTTTGTGGTTCCAAGCCAAGGGCTTGTGAAGCACTGTAAGAATAAAACCTGCTTTATATCAGAGCTTTCATAATGAGGCCATGTTTTGCATTTATAGTCCAAGTTTGCTACTCTTAAAGGTCAGTTTTGTTCTGTGTCTGAAAGAAATTCATGGTATTAACTGCTAATGCAGCTGTAAATACAGCTTTCTAGATTTTTTTTATTCATTTTGTTCCTCCTGTTCTGTTGGCTAAAACCCTAAACAGCTGGTGTTTGCTTGATTGCATTCTTAGGGTGAAGAGTTTGTCCTACACACACAGAATGTGTTCATTCCTCAGGAATCAAGTGACCCCACCAGAGCTAAACAATATGTAAAGCATATAATTTATTTTGGACTATGATTTCTCCAGATGCTGAAAGCTGGTATATTTATTAACTTCAGACTACAAGCCACTAATTTTCAGTGCATAAGAAAGTGCAAAAACTTTTAATAGGTGGTATTATTTGGAACTTTGCTAAATGCTTGCTGTTTTCACACCTCCTGGTTTGCAGCACTCAATCTCTGACCACAGAAGTGAGACAAAGCAGACAGGTTTTTATTTGCAAGTAGCCTTTCATTAAGGCAAAATGTCTCAAACAGAGAGTGACTGCACTAATGGAAAAAATTCCATTGAATTTGTGGGAGCTGGGATGGGCCACCTGTTTGAAGGCAGACCAGATCACCATTTGCAGTAGCTCATGCATGGTTGGCAATTCAAACCTGTGCTATTTAAATGGCATCCATTATAGACTAACTTGGATTATACTCATCAGTTGCTCTTTTGGTTAGATAGGTATTGGTAGGCCTCATGATTGATCAACCTGAGGTCACATCTTTAGGACTTTTTACAGCCAGAGGAAGCTCACCCTTTGGCCCAAGGTCCAGGCGTAGCTGACTAGCTGTGCAGTAAGGGTCACTGAAATTAACAGGAGACATAGATGTAGGCAGTACTTCAGTGACTGGATATCTTCGAACATTTGGGTTTTCAGTGCTCTGTATTGTGAAAGTTTAAGCTCTGGAAGGCAAGACTGCTGCATGAGGGAAGTCTAGGTCTGTAAGCTCTGGAAGGCAAGACTGCTGCATGAGGGAAGTCTAGGCCTGAAGCTCACTTTGCGACAACCTTTTGGCCTGGAAAATGAGTAAAGTTATTAAAACGCCTCAATCTTGCCAAGAAATCTGTCACTTTTCAAATCCTTCTCCTAATCCTGTAAAGCATAGAAATCAATGGTACCTGAAAATGCCTGTGTTCTTCCACAGCAGAGGGTCAGGCTTCCTCAGGCTTCCAGCTCACAAAGGCTGAACGGCCTCAGGCTCTGCAGCTCTCTGTGCCAACATGTCATCCTGTGCTCTGACTGTGAACATACACTGAGTAAATCACTAATACCACTGTGGAAAAGCCCTGGACACACTGTTTCTGCACTGAGGCATGGAGTTCTTCAAGCAAAGGGGCTAGCAGGTACTTAGAGACATTATCAATCTTGTATATAGGGCTGAGTTACACAGGGGAAAAGGAGTACATCCAAGATGTGTTTGTACATGTTTTTAGCTATTGTGTTCCCTTTCGTTTTGTTGAGTTATGGTGGTAAAGCTGATCAAGAGTGTGTGGCCACACTGAGCTGAAGTGCCATGATACATGTTATCTTCTCAAAATTGTTTCTGTTGCCTCACTGCCAGTTAGCTGAGCTGACCATCCAAGATAGCTGGGGGTTTCAGATGTGGTTGTGCATGAAGTAAAAAAAACAGTTGTTATCAAAGCAATGAGTAGTTATCAAGGCAAAATAAAAATGGGTGAGGAGAGCGTGATATAATATACAATGTCATGGGTGTGTTTGCAGATGAAGTAACAGAGAGTTCCAGCCTTATCAGGTGGTGCAATTTTATTTTTTGTTTTTGTTTATATAGGCATGCAGTAATGATGTTATGCATGCAGCAACTGTCTGCTTCACAGTATGGCTTTTTGCATGTTTGCTAGTTGTCAATGTCTGTCTGGAGGAACCATCAGCAGTCACTGCTGAGGGCCGGAGAAAGAAAACCAAGGGGGATAGAAGCAGCAAAAGGCAGTATTTTATATATAAGCAGCTGTGTGTGCTCCCTGGTGGGTCAGCAGCAGGAGATGAATTCATGCGACAGCAGCTGCCTATGAAATATTCTTTGGCAAAGCCAGTGATGGAGAAAGTTTAATACACATTGCATATCTGTCATTTTAACATGCCTCCACCATCTACTCAGACCTAGGAATGCTCTCCCTGTTCTTCAGGAACTCGGCATGAAGGCTTAGACTTCAACAGAATCACCGTGCTACCATGCACTGAGCTTCAATCGGGCAAGACTTGCTGCAAAGCTCATTTGCAAAGCTGATTTGGATAATGGGTACAAGTTTTGGAATCATTTAAAAAGCAACAGCACAAAAGCCTTCACTATGGTACCAGCTCCCAGCAGGATCACTTCCCTGCCAAGTTCAGTTTGGATGGGTAAAGCTATTTAAAACTCATTTTTCTTCCATAACAGGCAGATGTGACAAAAATTAATTTTTCAGTAATCAAAGGTAGAAATTTCTTGTTTAAAGTATATGTAAAGACCAATGTGCTAACTATATATATTAAAATATCATAAGAGAATGTTTCTACTAAATTACAGTAAAATTTAGGATAAAATACTCATTCTAAATTTGTTACCAGAAACTTCCATTGCATACAGTGATGACTGGACACACTAACATCCAATATCCTCCTGACACCAGATGTAGGCCAATCAATTAAAACAGTATCACCAGGGCATCTACCCATGAATGTTGCAAACAGAAACAGAGAGGGAAACTTGAACAAGCCCAGCAGTTGTCATCTTCTCTGTTTAGCAACATAGATAACATACGATGTAACATCTTACATCGTATGTACATCTTAACCTTATTGCTCTGAGGATTAACTTAGATGTCTAGTTCTGACTCTCTGTCCATATAATTCAAGCTGTTTGATTTTGAGAAAACAAACTGGTCGTCCATCACAGTAAAAGGCCTCTTGAGTGTTACAAGAAGTGCTTTCACCTAGATGTTAGCTTGTCATCTCACTGGGATGTGAGATCATAGCACACACCTGACAAGGTGCAGACTCCAACATTTTTCTCTTTGTCAGTAATTATATTTAAAAATGTATATATATGTCATCCCTCCCACACACCCACAATGAATCTGTCCTGGAAACTGAGATAGTCAACTATAAAAAACCTTTATTTTTCTCTCTTTGATGATATATTTGATTTTAATGCCATTGAATTTCAGGGACAACTCCAAATTTCTCATCTCTTCCCTTCATTATATCAAAATCAAAATATTGTTTAAAATAATTACTTTTTAAGAAAGAAATATTTTTAGGTAAATGTATTTTTGAGAAATCATTTCAGTAGTTTTTTCAGAGATTTTTTTAAATTTTTAATATTTGGATTTCAAAACATTATCATATTTGTGATTAATTTTCTAAATAAGAGACTGCAATCCAATCTTCATAAATCCAGGAAGTACACTTCTGCCATGATTAGTGACAATAAATACACAGGGATAAATACTTTTTTTCCCCCCTCACAAATAACTGTCACAGATGAACAGTTGCCCAGCTACAATTTCATCTAGACCTGGGTAACTTGCTGAAGTGACAATTCTCAACAAAGCTTGTATAATTATATCGGTAACGGGGACCTCGAAATGGTTAATATCATTTCCATCACTCAGAGTTGCTAACATGAGCACTGTATTAAGTGGATATTGTTATTGTTGGTGCAGATATCTTATCTCAACATAAAACTATCTAGCCACCTTAATTGTAATTTATGTGGTTTTCCTGGGTACAATTAAATAGAAACACAACCTTATTTCTCTACAGCTAAAATATGTGCTGGAATAAATGCAATATATCAGTTAATGGTCAGAACTTTGATTTACAACAGAAAATGTGGGAGAGTAACTATATTTAAGCAAATATTTTAAGTACAAAATCACACAAATACTTATAGAGACATTTCTTGATATATCAACACTGTTGAGTTTGAGCTCAAATACTCAACCAGGTCATGGTCAGATGTTGTTATAGCCATAGGAAGCAGAGAGAGTCAGAGGTAAGTTTTCTGGGTGAAGAATGGATATGCTAAAAAGAATCCCTTGGAAAGTGGGAGCTGTTGTTCTGATGGTATGGTAACTGTCAGTGATTGGGTTTGCTGAGCATGAATGTCTTGCATACTTTCTCATGTACTTATCAGAGGTAGCCAGCCTGGCTCTCCAAGCAGGCACCAGGCAACTTGCAAATACTGTTCTCAGGCCCGAGAGTATGTGAATTCCATTATTTCATCATTTCTTCACAAGCTGAAATGTAACTTTGTTAAAAAAAAAAAAAAAAAGGTAATATCTATTTCTTGTGGAAGCCATACAGTAACACTTATGAACAAATGAGGTAACTGTTGCAACACTAACAAGCTGTGTGAGGCGGTGATGCAATGCTGAGTTTATGCTCCAGATTAATGAGAAAAAAGGGGCCACAGCTTAAGTATCACCACGTCCAAGTGTATCCACCCAAAGCCCGGTGCGAGGTCAGTGACTCTGGACAGGACGGTGGGAGAACTTGGGGCTGTCAGCCGAGATATTTCATTGCCATCTAGTGCACACTGCAGAAACTGCATGGTGAGGCCTGGCAGTTAGGATGCACAGCCCTAAACACGGGTAAAAAGTAAGGAGGGCTTTCAGAAATTTCCAATTGAAGCGTTATTATCTAATAGCAGAGGGAAATTCTTAGTAGAAATCTCCAGATACATTCTTTCTGTTTCTAAAGGAGCAGGAGTCAACACAGTGAAGGAACAGCACAAGAAATTTTAAATTCTCTGCCCTTCTATTTCCTGGACATAGGAGAACCCAAGAAAGAGCTCTGTGTACTCTCTCCCTGTAAATACAGAAAACACAAGCTGCAGGTAAGACTTGCACAGTGTCTCCTCTTTCAGCTCAGTATTTGCTTATAAATAGAATGCAAATATGTAACTTTCATTTCTCAGTCAAAATTATTCACTGTTTGCATTTGAGATTGCTCTTTGGTTTGCACATTACTCTTACACTGCAGACAGTGACTCAATGAGTTATAAAGCACTGATCTGTGCTGCTTCTGGCAGATGTGTTGCATTCCCACAGTTTTCTGTATAGATGCATGTGGACCAAAAAAATAAATATTGGCCAAACTGAATAATATAGAATTTTATATCTAAACAAGCCATTCAGGGTTCCAGGCTGCAAGAGAACATTCTTCCTAAATATTAATTTGGAATGCTCAAAAAGCGCCTTTAAAAAAAAAAAGCTTAGAAGGGATTAGCATGATAACTTAATAGAAAACTGCTCACAAATTATTCAGCTGGGTATTCATTTCATTAATTTCTCTCTCCTGCCTGTAAAGAGGTTTAAGGAAGGTTACATAAAAAGGCTCAAGTGTAAATCAAGAACAGCAAAAGAATCAAGATTTTAGTACCTGGTCCTATATCTATGAATAAGGTATCTTGGCTTCTCAACAAGACTATGTCTCAACAAGACAGAGATACACAAAGGACAGCTGTTTCAGAGGAACACTGCCAAAGCCAGCCAAAAAGCCTTGGTGACCAGCCTCCTACATGACTTTTGCAGCCTCCTATACTCATCTTTCTTTATGCTCTGTTTTCAGTCCAATGATTGTATTAAGAGCCCAGTTCTGAATGTAACTGTGGAAAGAAAATGATCTATCAGGACCTCTGACATGCCATGCTCTGGGACATTTGAGATACTCATGAGGGACAAGTGGATATGGACACTATGGGAAACTCAGGCCTTCCTAAACTAGTTGCTAACAAAAAAATTAGGCATCCCGAGAGATACTGCATTTATACAGTTAAACAACAAAGAGTACTCAAAGCATTCCTGCTTTCCCTGGTTTGTCTCCACATGTATATGGCACACATTCACACTTGGTAGGGTATCAGCAATGAACAGTTTGGGGGCTGATGGGCAACAAACTCACTAATGAGGTGTTCCTGGTGCCCTAATCGGTGCAATGACAAGAGCCTGCCATAGTCAGCCTTGTAGTCTTTGTGGAGCACTACAATCTGCCTTTCACTTTACAGCCATCTGCCTGCACACCCCTACCTGCATCTGTGTCTGTTTTCCCCATCCTGCTCTTCCAGAATGCTCTTTTCCCCATTGCCTGCCACAAAGGCACTCAGAAATTCGTCTTATGGCCCTTTAGTTGAGTTGTGTTGAAAATCATTGCCATCACCAGATGAGTTGCCCTTCCTTCCTCTCTCATTCTCTGCTTCATAACTTTTACTTCAAAGCAGGATTACAGCAGAGTAGACAAGGATTGTTCAGATGGATAATTAACATTTCCCAGTAGTGTACACACTCAAGGCTCAGCAGCTGACGGGAGCTGCAAAATCTGTCCTGATTGAAGCATGTGTCAGTCAACTCTTACCACAATGAAGGAGGGAGAACAATGGTGAGATCAAATACAAGGGAGGAGGAAGAGAGACTTTCTTCATGTTGCCAGAGCTGACCACCTGAACCACATTCAGAAACATGCTAACTCATAGCAGAAGGACCATACTGGTTTCAGCATCCCAAGGATATTCAAAATTCTCAAGAGCTATTCTAACTAAACTGGAGGAGAAGGAGAAGAAGGTGAAGGAAGGTGTTTCCCTCACAGATTGGTTCTCCAAGGACAAAAGCTAAATAGCATAACTATTAATAGTTTCCAAGAGATGGCTCCCAAAGTACAGAAGGGATGACAATGATGAGTAAGAAGACCAGATTAGTTTCATGGTTGAAAATTGTACTGTACAATAAACCACTACTACATAGTACAGCATAGTCTTCATGCAGCTGCCATGGATGATCAGCAGCAGCACAGGGAATACATATAGAAATAAGATAATACATAACTCAGCCCCAGCGCATAACTCAGTAAGATTTAAAGCCATCATAAAAAAGAGTTCTAAGTCTCCCATACAGTATCCAAAGTAAAGCTAATATCTCATTAATTTAGCAATCACTTTCCTCTATGACTTTAGTTTCATTTGAAGCAATAATATGAATTATATCACAGTCTCTTTAGATCACAGTGTGATCTAAATGGATAATATTTACAAATATGTAAAGGGCAGGTGTCAGGAGGATGGAGTCAGGTTCTTCTCAATTATGTCCAATGATGGAACAAGGGGCAATGGGTATAAGCTGGAACATAAGAGGTTCCAAAGAAATACAAGGAAAAAATTCTTCTCTGTGAGGGTGGCGGAGCACTGGAACAAGCTGCCCAGATGGGTTGTTGAGTCTCCTTCTCTGGAGACATTCAGAACCCACCTGGATGAGTTCCTGTTTGACCTACTCTAGATGGCCCTGCTCTGGCAGGGGGGTTGAACTAGATGGTCTTTAGAGGTCCCTTCCAGCTCTTGAGATTCTGTGATTCTGTGATATGAGTTTTTGGAACCCACATATTCGATGTTTTGGGTGATACCTGTAGTCAGTAACATTTTTACTGCTAAAAACATTGTGTACATCTATCAGATATGGCTGCTTCAGGATTACACTAAGTGCTGAGTGATCTTATGCAGGAGACACATTTGTAGGTCCTTTCAGCAAAGCAAGTGATGCTCCTGGTTGCTCACAGGGAAGTCTCTTTCTGCTACCTGAACAATCAGAACACATCTGGAATGGATTTCATGCACTAGCCTCTTAACTGCACTGACTTGCCATTGAATTAACATATGTACTTTGCCAAAAGTTCTTTCTTAGTGCCTTTTCTTATTGCCCACAGAAAAAAACAATAAATAGAAATAATTAGAGGGGCCTGATTCCCCCATTATCTTTATCTTCTGTCAATCTGAGTCTGTGAATGTCAACAGTCTTCTTAAGTTTATCCCACTAAAGACAACCAGGTGAAGGTTTTCAAAGCTGTATTAATTGTAGTGATAATTTCTGATTACACAAAGCTTATCCAGTGCTTGACCAATGCAAAGATAAATAGGTATATCTGCAGAGAGAATGCCCAGAGAAGGATATGCTTCCACACTTGTGGTAAAAGCACAGCAAACAACTACATTTATTTGTTAGTACCCAAAGCTACCTGCACCTCCAGCAGGCTTTCACCTTCTGCTGCTGGTTTAGCTTTTGACTCAGAAAAATCACAAGGAAAAAGTAAGGGGAAAAATACTACTTTCCCAGACCTACATTCAAATATTCTTGTGGGGCTGAAATTGCAAATGTATTTAAGGTGTATATAAAACACAAGTCACATAAAAGAGAACACACATGGCTATATGTAAGTTCTGGTTTGTCTACAAACCCTTGGGCAGGAAAGAAGAGTCCTAAAATGGGTGTGTCTGGTTACATCAAGAATGTATTTCCAGTTCACAGAACTCAAGGGAAACCTTTTTCTTAGCAAAACACCCCAGAATATTGACACCAACATTTCTGTCTTAGTTTGCTGCATCCAATAATCTATCATTCAGCAGACATTTAGGATGTGTTTTTTTACCACATTGCTTTTAAACTGATGTAATTATTTCTGGCTATCTTAACTGTCAGAGGAGACAAAAATGAATTATAGCCAGCATTATCTTTTATTTCCCATGCTGAACTGAAGCAGGAAAACTTGTGGAAAAAAAAACCCTTTATGCCCTTTGGGTGGCGCCTACTGCAAAGCTTTTGCTTTCTTTTCTTAAACACTAGAGCTGAAAAAGGCTCCAGCTTGGTACTGGCTGGGCAAGTTTATAGTCCCAGGAAATGAATAGTATCTATTTATAAATGTAGTTTGCATTTGCCTCTCTGGTTAAAAAAAACAAACCAAACCAAACCAAAAACATGTTTTATCAGTTGTTTAATGTTTAAAAAATACTACTGTTGTATATAGCCGTGAATAAAAGAAGACCTGTCCTAGTCTCACAGTTAAAAGAACAGAGAAAATATCAGTTTTCTTTCTTTTTCAGGATTTAGTAGCTGTTTACATTACCTTAACAAACAAACACTGGTACACTAGGTGGGAAGAACAGGTTTTAATAAAGGATTTAATAGTATAATTACAATTAAAGATCAAGAGCTGGCACACCTGCTCTGGGTGGAAGAATGTGGACTATCAGATCTCTATGTGGGGTCAGATCTTATTTTCACCAGCGACTTTCACCCATAAGTAGTTGGGATGGGTGAGGAACATGAGGTGCAAGTGTAGTCAGGCTCACCTCTCACCCAACCTGCTGGGCCAGCAGAGCCAGCAAAAGATGGTGTGATGTGCTGACACCATGCTGCCAACACCTCCAGCTCAAGGGAGTTGAAAACAAGTCTCTCTCTGAGCTGGGTTTACCAGGATTGTTTTAGAATAGTTTCAGTTTGGAAATGCTTGTGCTCAGGTCTGCCCACAAAGTCTCTCCCTTTTTGTAGTCCAAAAAGTAAATGTCATATCCCACTAGTATTTATAATATATCATGTGGCAACATGAAAGTTGATATGCATTTCTAAGCATCTGTGATTTGCTGAGCACTATGACATAACAAGGTTAGCTGCAAGCTCTCTTATTCATCAATTTATAAAATAAATCTCTTGGAAAAGAAAAAACATCCAAAATACCAAGAGAAGAAACAGACTTCACTTATCAACATCAAAAACTTTATTTACAATTAGACATATGAATCTCAGAAAGAAGAGTTTGAGATTTGTTTGCATGGAGTTCATCAATATTTTTAATACATGTTTATCCTGCACTGTTTGAACAAATGTAGATACTTACCATTAGCCTTAATAACATGAATTAACAATAACTGTAACTGATGTTTTGGACAAAATAACTAGTAAATATTAAGTGTAGTCTAGGTGCCGAACATAATTTAAAAGTCTAAAACTGCATTGAAATCAATGAGATTGTACATATAAACAGATATGTGTGTGTGCATGCAAAATTGGGCCCTGAGACATTTAAAATCATGGCCTGGCTTACTGGATCACTGCTGCTGCAGCACCATATAGCACTAAACAACACTGGTAGAGCAAACAGTAACTTGCTGACAATTGACTCAAAGCCAAAGAAAATTAAGCTGAAATGCTAGTGTATCAAAAAAAGACAGGGCCATAGCTGTTGTTAATTCTGTAAAAAAATCTCACTGTTAGATTCTGACACAAAAGACAAGGTTTATCATAAAAACTTGGTGTACGATCTTGAACTATAGCAGAGCTGTGCTTGTTGCTGAGAACATGTCATGACTTCGGCTGTCCTCATAGCATTTTGACCAGTCCATAGGACTCTAGGGATGGGTTCACTTCTGTCAAAATGTCCCCAGGCTAATACGGGAACAGAGCATCACATATGACATAAGCAATAATGTAGAGATGAAAGATTTTCATATACTAGCAAGTCCAATGTGCAATCAAAAGCACTGGCTCTCAAAATGAGAGTAGAGCCTCCTTTGAGTGTCATGTCTTTTTTACATCTCTTGCCCTGATGCTTTGCATTTCCAGCTCATCTTCGGAAAAAGAGAGTGTAGCCCTGTACCATATAGACCTTGCCTTCAAGAATAATCTCTTAGGATTTCTGTGGTTCATCAGTTCTACTGATAACTACAAAAATTTGTCCACAAGGAACATGGGATTAAAACAACAGTAGCCTGTTGATTTTTTTTTTTTCTTTTCAAAGGGTGAAAACGCCCTACTAAAGATACCCAGCCAAAGATTTTGTATTTTAATAGCAAGATAAACCTTTCTGGTTTAAAGTCTATTAATTCTAGTCTTAATTCTAAACACCAAGATATGAGAAGCTGGCCATGTTCCTTTTTCTCTGCAGCTCTGATTTAAGAGGATGAAAAATTCAAGAAGAAATCTTGGAAAGTGTTGAAATTAGTCTTTCATTCTGAATTCAGTAAGTCCACAGGAAAAGGAGTCTGTATCTGCCCTATTGACTTTCATTTCTGGGGAACGACGTTCAGATTAAACACAAAAGCAAAGCATTTATGCAGATGGCAGTGTTTGCTACCTGTCTACAGGCTGACGCACCTCATTAAACAGATTAAATTAGAAAGTAAACCATTTACACAGATGGCAGTGATTACTACCTGTCTACAGGTTGATGCACCTCATTAGACAAATGGTTGCACAAATTTCCTTGTGGCAAATGTTTTATCAGTAAAGAATTGGAGCTACCTGTTTTTGTTTATGGTCTTCTATAGCAAGGAATTTGAACTCTCTAACGCTTGATCAAAATCATTATCTCAGCCTCTTCTGTGTCTGGAGTAATCTAGAATATTTTCTTTTGACATTAAGGGATATATCAGATCATTCTCTAAGAGAGGCATTGGGCCAAGTGAGGTTAGGGCAGGGCAGAGGCTGGTTTTCAAGCAGAAGCCAGAAAGAAAAGCACACAGGAGGTAACAAAAACAACACTGGAACAGGTTGGGAGTCAGGGAGTGGCTCAGATGACTAAACAGCTGTAGAGCCAAATGTTGATGAGCACCATCAACGTAAGAACTATGGCGAGTATATGAACCATCTCCATATAAAATGTATAAACCACATATTTTAGTATGTCTTTTATTAACTTTGTGGATTACATTCAGTAACTTAACATAATAAACTTCACATTCAATACAACTGACATCCCTGAATAGAGGACAGAGAGCAGGTCTACTGCAGCAGCTTCCATTCCCTGAAGCAACAGAAAGAAACTTTGCAATAAGAGCATCTAGAGCACAGAATGAGCTCAAAGGTGTTGTCATTCCCAGGCTGTGCTCAGAGACATCAGAGAACAGCTTTCATTTATCTTGCAAATCCCAGAAGAAAAAAGTATAAAGTCGCATAAATGGCAAAAGGAAGACTAAAACCCAACTGCACGTCAACCTTCAGTCTGCTTGAATGTCTTTTAAAATTTGTAACAATATTCAAATAATCAAAGTTATTTGAAATATAGTTTCCATGGTGGTCTCTTTAGTGATGTCACAAGTGGGGACCTTTGGAAACGTCAGTTTATTTGGGTTAGTGAGCTGGTCTTCTTAAAATTGAAAAGCATGTTGAATTCCATAGCTTGTGGACTGACTGTGCCTGGAATCATACCTTTCATCTCTGAATTTTAACATGCTACTTGGCTGAAATTTCAATTAAGCGTTGGCCACCTCTTAAGTCTTTTGTCACCTGTAGTGAAATAAAATCAAAATTCAACATGTAATGAGATTAGCCTTCATCTTAACAATGTCTCTTTACTATAGTATACTTTTCACTGTAACATTTATGTGGTGGCACTTACTTTAAATCATGAAATAAATGTGTTTGTTCATGTCAATGCATTAGACCACCACTTAGTTATTCTACCCATGATGGAAGTATATTTAGTCTTTGGGCCCTAGGTATGTTCAGGGGATGTTTAGACTAACATGACAGTGATGCATGACTGAAAGAAATGAGAAACCCTATTCAACACTCAATAAAAAAAATGACATTTACAGTGGATTCTCTAAAGCTCTGGAAGAGTACAGGAACCTGCAGTAGTGTGGTCTCTGTTTCAAAGAAGTACTAGAGGGCACTTCTGAATAGTTTAGCAGTCTTAGATAACATGTCTATTCTCATAAACTCAGAACAAGCTTCTTTTGCTTTGGAATTAAAAAAAAATTTTTGATCTTCTGGTATAGTTCCACATATCCTCTCCTGAGTGTGTTAAGGTGTTCTGAAAGATTAAGGTAGGAAAGAAAATTTGAAAACAAGCTAAATTATCTGACTGATTTCCCACAGAACAACTACTGCATTAACTAGCACTTAAAAATAAGTAAACCTTCTTGAAACCCCAAGGAAAAGTTACTGTTGAGGACTGAGCCTTTCATACTTACTTATTTTAATTTCTTTGATCTGCATATGAAATAGGAACCCAAAAATGCGATGAACAGCACAGAACCGCCAATCATTAATGCCATCTGCAGCATATTCAGCATCTGGACCCGACCGGTGACTTTATTTCTGAACATTTCTGCTTTTTCATCCCCAATAACAGCAGACTGAAACAGTGCAAGGAAAAAGTCAGCAAAAGATAAGCATGCAAGCTCCCACTTGCTGATTATATTCTCAGCATGAACAAATCACAGCATGAGTTAACTGCCCAATTTCAGGGCACCAAGACTGGAAAAGGTAGGTCTTTAATCTCTGATTTTTTTTAAATAGTGAAGATTAATAGACAAAAAACATACTAACCTCATTTAGCCAAAGAAGAGGGAAAACATAAGGTCTTTTAACTTTTGATAAAGCTCTGAAATGAGAAATAAGTATGTTACCCTTAGTTTTGTACACAAGCCGAGTCTCTACATAAACATTTTTGTTCTCCTCTAACCATATTTTGACCTTCCAGATGTACCTTTTTAGAATAGTTCTGGACAGAAAATGATCAATCCTACAATTCTTAAGTCATTTCACACATTGGCCAATCCTCTCTTTCCAGCTATTTTTCCATAAGTGGGTAGTCAGAAAGAAGAAAGATAGGTGATGCTGGGAAGGTCTAAAGATCTGTCCAGTGTTCGCTTGCCATATGTATAGGATCCTAAAATAAACTATACATGTACATTTGGGCCAATGAAGAGAAAAGAAACAGCTAGAGATCCATCAAGTCTTGTGATAAAATCCATCTATTGACAAAGCACACATAATTCTCTCACTCATTGGATTTATTTCAGAAAATACATTTTGACATCTATTTCATGTTCTCCATCTGTTTTGCAAGAATGTTATTTTTAAGAACATATTGTCTTGTAAGCTTCCATGGGGAAATCAAAATTGTGTTAAAATACTGGGGCCATGCCTTGCTCAAGAAGGCTTGCTCTTTTGCTGAAATTTATGCTCTCTGAAAAGTCCTGACTGATTTTTTTTCAAGACAGAAAGCTTTTTCACAGGTATTTTTATTCCCTCTTTTCCTAACCATTTTTACTGACAATCTTAAAGATGAATCTTTGCTCACTTGAAAGAAGGGGAAAAAAAAGTCTTTAAAAAGAAAAGAATGTAGTACTTACTCAATTTTTGGTGAAGGCTTCACAAGGAGGTTCACTTGCAGCCTTTTTGCAAACCGTAGTGTAAAACCAGTAATCTAAAACCAGAAAAAAACACTCCAACACATTATTTTAAATGTTTTAATTGAATGTCTAAGCCCAGAAGGCAAGTTTTGTCAAAAAGCATTTAGTCATTATTTTATCTTTTTGTTTTGAAAGTTTCCATTTTTATGAGATTTTTGTGTTTCTCACAGAAGTTATGATTTTGTGGCTTTTCCATAGTTATGTTTGTAATTTGCAATTAAAACTGAAGGCTGAAAAAGGTTAAAAATAATAAATCAGTAATTAAATATTCCATATAAAAATGTGGTTTATGATCTGTTTTTCCATGACAAATTAGCTAAATTTTCTTTTTCAATAAGAAGGATCTTTAATTTGCTGAAAACAAACATATATGAGAATGCACATATCGAAACAAATGTCAGATCTTTTTTTCATCTTCTTTTCCCCTCTATCCCTCACGAAAACATTACAGGGCATAACTCTTGAAAATTTCATATCACATATAGGAAATTCTCCATTCCAAATTGGCAAAACAAAGATTTAACTTTAGATATAGCTTAAGCGCAAATTATATCACTAAAAATATTTTAGTAATTGTAACTGTCCATCTAAATTCAGAGCAAAATAAAATGTTGGAATCTTTAAATACACTTAAAGTTAAGAATACGAAACACTGGTACAGAAGTAGAGGTAAAATTGAGGCAATCAAAATCAGAGCTATCATAAATTCATTCAGTTTGCTGTTGGACAATCCATATCATTAAGACTGTATTAGGTCTGTTCTAGACTAGACTATTCAGGCTTCTAGCAGTTTTCTTGGAAATAAGCTGACCTACATTTATTTAATTTTGTCTGAGGTAGTAATTATACAGAAAAGTCTAGTTATAGAAAAAGAGAGAAATTAAGTCCAAAGGGAACAGAAGAACTTTCATAGAAAATAATTTTCTCAAGTTGTCAATATGAGACAAAGCTCTTCTCTAAATTTCCTCTGCTAAAATCATAATATTTTTTGAGCAATCTTGTAAAAGCAAGCATGAAAACATTGGACCCTCTGCTTGTCCCTCTAGTAAAAGGCCTACTTTACTATGAATAAAGTTGAATGTTGCAAATTTATTGAATTAAAATTATTAAACATTAGGACTTACAGGCTCTACATCTAGAAATGTTTCATGCTCCTTCTCATTTGGGCTCAGGCCTTCAACATTATTCAATATAGACTCACTTGCATGAAGAAAATGTGGAAGAGAGATAAATACTGGTCTTCCTATTTGAAAAAAAACAAACAAAGTTGAATCATTAAGTCTTATTTCAGTGCTCATCTTCTAAAAAAGACATAGTTTTTTATATAGATGTACAATCCCAATAAAAATGTGAGTAGTCTCACCCCAAAAAATATCCAGAGCATTTCTATGATTCTGTTGTCATGAGCAAAATTTTCACAGTGAAATAAATTGTTGTTACAAATCCTGCTTGCCTGTGTCTACATTGTGGAACTGGCAGTACTCTTAGTTCCATGGTGAGGTGAGGACCTGACTGTTGCTGTTTCCTCCCACCTTCATGATCTTGTTTTAGCAGAAAACAAGCCTGAAAGGAACCTGTGCCATTCACTCTGCATCAAATGCAGACTCTGTGTATATTTATTTTGTTACAGTGGTGCTAAACCTAGCCAGTAGTGGCTCTCAGTCTCTGTATGTGTATATAGTTGTGTACACACACATACACGTGTGTGTGTGTGTGTGTGAGAGAGTGTATGTGCATGAACTATCACAAATTCACAAGTGATCTGTGGAAGAATTCACAGACAGGGAAGAGTGTCCTGATATTAGAGTAACATCTCAGGTACAGGACACGTGCTCTCTCCCCAGCTAAATGGTTCAATTGACAGCATTGACTACTATACCTGCTTTGCAGGCACTAATGTCTAGGACTCCAGCTAATGTGCAGTTCTCTGATATAACTCTATCTGTACAGAAGCAATAATTATCTCCGACTTCAGCAGGTGATGCAAATGCTTCACGTGGAACTGCAAAACGATAGAGTGAGATTCCCTTCACATTCTGCTTGTCCTGGAACACTCCATAGATTGATCTGGTTGTAAAAGAGGAAAAACATGTTTCAGTCATCTGGATCAAGAATCTGAATTCATGACAATACTCCTTAAGGATCTCTAAACTGTCTCTCTATCAAAAGAAGTAAGTACTCCAGGGAGTCAATGTTCAGGCTCACTTCACACTGTTCAGCAGTTTGTAAGAGTGTTCCTCTGTGATGGAGAGTATTCCACATTTTCACAAAGGTATATGCAGGCTCAGAGATGAGCATGAAAATACACAAAAAGAAAGAGAAAATAGTAATACTAATCATAAATACACAAATAATACACAAAACTAATTAAATTAACAATTTCTTTAAGAACTTGTTCCCCTACACATTATATTCACTGTTACTATTAATTTTTTGAAAGTTTTTTGACTACAAAGATATTCATCAATATAAACCAGGTCTGCTGTAGGCTTTTGCTGACCTGATAACACTAATCTAAATGTTATGTTTCAGGCAATATTCTGCATATAACCTTATTCTATTGCATACGAATCAAAATATCATGTAATATGCCACTTGACTTAAGCTTTTTTGCTGATACTTTATAAACTGGTACAGGGATATGGTTGTTACATAGTATGTAACCAGGGCAGCAATATTTTGTATTGCAGCCAAACAAAAGAAAGTTTCTGGGTTTTGCAATATGGACAGAAACTTTTTCCATGACCCCATTTCAGCATGACCTCTGAGCAATTGTTCCTATCCTTTCTCACTGTTCATTAATTATAAGGATTAAATGGCCAGAGGCATCTCTCAAACTGTTTGAAATTGATTCAAAGATTCTATCATTTCTTCTCTGCATAGAGTTCCCTTTGTCATGACTTGTGAAATGACTTCCAGTTCAGAGACAATTGCTTCATGAAAAAAAAAGAGGAACTTTAACTTCGTGTAAAAATACTGATCTTTAAAAACAAATAGTCTGCAAAACAAATGACCCAATTTAAACCTAGTTTAAAGGAAACAGTTGTTTCCAAGCAGCAAAATAAATGAAGAGGTCAAATCTCCCAAAGTAAATGTGATGCACTTCAAATCTTGTAACACTGCTGTCAGCACTGGAGAGCTTGGGTACACTGGATAGCCACAGCAGAAGCAGCAGGCTGAAAAGCCATCAGTATGGGATGTACTAAACAGGTTGGTTTGTTTGTTTGTAAATACATAAGAATAAAATATGTAAGAATATCCCATGAGAAAATGATTTTACATATGTAGTGGATAACAGTAAATCCTGTTCTGCACAGATGATATTTTGCAGAAATGGCCAAGATGGGTTTAACTGGCTCCTACTGTGGTTATTGCCTTCTTAGGCCAAATAAGGCAGATTCTAGGCTAGGTCTAGCGTTTAGAAGATCATCATTTGAAACCTGTGGTCCTCAATGTCTTTCAAAGATCTGTAATAGCTCACAGAAGTGTCACATATTCCTATGTTATACTTCTGTAACTGGTTGAAATAAGATATACTTGGCATAAATAAAAGCAGTAGAATCAAGTTCTGAAACATAGACACAAAGCACAAATGTACTTATGTTTAGATGAAACATTTATGTTGAACTGCCTTGGACACCTCAGGCATCCTCTGAAACAAAAGAGCATTCAAGTGGCACTCACAGGTGTGTACATACACAAAGAAGAGATCAGCCTACCTGCAAATATCAGAGGAGAAGAAACGCAGTGTCTGATGCTTCTTAACAAATGGTGGGAATGATGCCCCATCTGTGAATAAAATAAAATCAGACCTTGAAAGCAACTCCACTTAGAAGATGTGATTTAATTTCTAGTTCTGTAGTCAGCTGATACTTTCCTATAAAGGTGTGAAAAAGGTAAACAAAATGTATCATTTCTGAGGAAAATAGTTACTTAAGTTGTTGCACAGTGACAGGCACAGACTTCAAAGGGAGCCTAATGGCTGCAGCTTTTTTTAAAGCTTGTTTTTGCAGGTGTGAAGCTGTATGATCAAGATGATTAAAAACAGAGGATACAAAAACCAATTCTGCTTAACGTGAATCCCAATAGCAGCTGCCGTTGCTTCAAAGTTTATGCAGTCTAAAGATCTAAACCTTTCTAAAGATGCTTGGTTTACCTGCATGCAGAGCTTACAAAGAACATAGCTTTAGACTTCGAAACTGTCCACTTTACAATCAGAGCTAAATCTTTTTCAGTCACTAATTGCTCAAGTGGACCTCTTCTTTGTAAGCTGAGATCCTTTTGATAGCTAATAGGAAAAAGGAAGCACTTCTAGGGCACAATCCACCTCACCCCATGGTAGACAGGCGAAATAGGTCAGATGAGTGTCACTTTGGTGATGTCTCTCCAATCGCTATAAAAAGAACATAGGCTGCCAGTTCAATATGTCTGTATTGCAACCATCCAGAGTTACATAAGAGGAGTCTGCCATTTTCCCAAACAAGGTGTTGTAACAAACCTTTAACCAGTACATTTGCTACTTCTTGCTACAATTTCTGTTTAGTTTCTTAGCAGCCATAACCAAGGGATTGAAAACATCTGTGGTATCTTTGGATCTAGTTGGCAAGAGTGAAAAAGCCGTGTTACGTGCTGCCACTTGCCCACTGCTGACAGAAGCACTTCTTAAAAAAAAAAAAAACAAATCCAAGATCATCCTAGACATACACTCTGTTTTTAAATCTTGGCAGTCCTGGAGAGTTTGCAAACATGGACTCATTTCAAGCTCCATACAAGAACACTGCTCAGTCTTTTTGTCTAGATATTTATTTTTACTATACATGCTGTGCTTTAGTGTGAAAGCCTACAAGACAAGAATGTATTCTTACACTTAGAAGACTTTTTAAACTTGCTGCTTCTCTATGTGTATGGTCTCTCCTGAGCATTCACACTGAATGCTCATGTAAAATGTGTGTTAAACTTTGTTAACACAAAAATATCTCCACATTTTCACTGCACAGGAGCACTTGGTCTTGGTAGCTGGGTATGTTTATTCCATCAGCTGTGGAAAAAAAAAAACAAAAAAACTGTCCCTGTGAAAAAAAAAGGATTCAGGCTCCATAAGAAAGAAGGAAAATCCCAGAACATAATAAAATATTGCTTCCTTTAAAACTATCGACACAATTTAAAAAGGAATAAATCCTTCTTGATTCACAGACTTTTGGAAAGTCAGATTTTGGTGATGTATTTGAAATACTTCAGAATAACTTACCAATGGCTCTGAGTTCCAGGGAAAATTATCTATGCCAGCTAAAGAAGCACAGAACAAAATGCCAAGCAAAAAATTTGCTTCTTTTGACACTCGCCCAGCGAAGGCCTACAGTTCCTTGCAAAAGCCTCACAATGACAAGTGCTAGCCTCAGCTGTGGTGTCCTCACAGTGATACTTTCACTTGTCAAGAAGGAAAACACTATGTTGAGCAAATGTACCTTAGCTCCAATGTTTTCATATGCATTCCAAGAGAAAAATTAAAAAATACTCTTCTCTAGTTTATCCATCCCAATCTAAACTGCATCTCATTATCCCTTTTCAATGGCTAGTGAACTACAAACCATCTATCTGGCATCTTTCTCCTTTGTAATCTGCTCTTTTCATATCTCAGTAAAAAACTTCTCTGGTCCTTTTGTGTTTTTTTTTTTAAACACTGTAAATAAATGTACATTATTAGAATAAAAGGATAAATTTCAGCTGCTATAGCAAAGAAAAAGAATCTTAGTTATATTGTACCATGAAGATAACTAATAGAAACAGAGGATGATATTCTTTTCTTGTAACTTGTCCTCATCTACTCTAGCTGAAAAGAGTGTGTGTATACATATATACAAAATAATGTATATATCATATATAACAGGTACACACATATGCTTACAGTGTGTATAGATGCATATTTATGTAGACATTTAATATACAGAAAATGGAACTGTCAAAGCCCAAGTCACTCAACTAAGTATTAAATCTCATAATTTCCTTGCTATATCAAGAAATGTGTTTTAAGAAGGTCTAATAGGCTTACCTGTACCATTAACCAAGTCGCAGTGACCTTCCCAGTACGAAAGATTCCTTTAAGATAAAAAGAGTTCAAGTTATATGTTAAATATTATGTCCAGTAATCCATTTAGTTAGCTGTTGTTAAAAATAACTGCTGCAGGATAAGCATGATAAATTAGCAAAGACTGAGGATAGAGATGTTCATTCATTTGTTCAGATACAGTATATGATACATTAGAATAGGATAAAAGGGATTTAGCTATTATAGGATGACAAACAGAAGTAACTACTGGTACCAAAGTATCAATAACTATCTTACATCCTAGCTCCTGATCATTTGCTGAAGATTTTTCATTTTTCTATAGCTCTTACTGAGTCATGTCTTAAAAGCCAAACCTTGAAAATATGTTTGTTTTTTTAATTCTAGAATGCTATGATACCTTTTGTTCTTATAGCTTTCAATTATTCCTGTTTTTTCAATGTCTTCTTTCCCAGTATATACTTTGTAAAGTCCATCAACTGTCCCGTTATACTGTAACAGACACAAGAAGAAGAAATAATAGTTAGAAATACTAATCCAGATTGTAGCCCTGACAGTTTTTTCTTCCTCAAAGCAGCTGCCTTGATTTTTATTCACAGAAAGATAAATGAGGGCTTTGCATTCACATTGGTGTCACTTACCGGGTAGAAGACTCCCAGAACAGGGTCCAAGGGAAAGGGGACCTTATTTAAGAAGGGATCTTTATATCCCCACAGTATTTCTTTCACTGTTCTGTTCTGCAGCATTTGGGACTTTGAAGCTTTAATCCATGTGTTTAATAGTAGTTGTATAAAATTGTTTGTATACAAGGCAGGTGCAGCCTACAACAGCAATAAAAATATTATTTAGCATAAAATTCTTCCTGTGCTTTGGATCAAAAACGCAGAGACTGATTCCAAGAAATCTCTGGCAAAGTTTTCTAAGTTACAGCTCATCATAAATTAAGTTTCTACTTAAAACTGAGACTCCTTATAAAACAATTACTAGGCATAACATAGACAAGAGGATACAATTTGTTTTTACTGTTACATGGGTTCACTAGATCATCCCTAATCATAGAATCACATAAGAGCCAAGGTTGGAAGGGACTTCTGAAGGTCATCTGGTTCAACCTTCCTGTTCAAGCAGGGCCACCAAGAGCCAGTTGCCCAGCACCATGGTCATACAGCTTTTTAGTATCTCTAAGAAATAATATCAGATCCCTATTTGTATAACATGGATTGTACCACTTTAGTTTTCTGTCTCTTTTCTGTCATCTCCATATATCACACACTTCAGACTCATTCACATAATAAACATGTAAGCAAAAACATACAAGCCTTATTATTATTAGTTTGGATAAAATTGGTCTAGATTTGCTATTACACTAGCAGCAATACAGCTGTCACCTATGTAAAACTGATCCAGTGCTGAAACTCCATTATTTTTTTACTTAGTAATACTTAGTAAAGATACATATTTGTGACAGTCAAGTCCTTCTTTCTAAACAGCTTTAATGATAAATAATGGATACATTTCCTAATCCAATGAAGAGTAATGTAGATTTACCATCAGTAATAATAACGAACGTTCCCAGAGGCATAAACATCAAGTCGCTAGGGGCAGTGAATAGTTTATGGAAGCAAATAGGAATGATCTATGTTGGCCTGTCTGGCAAAGCAGGAAATTGTAACAATTTCAATAAATAAATCCACGTAAAAACAAGTGATTCTCTTAGAGCAAGTTCTCAATCCAGGTGTGTTAGTGGGTCATCTCTGTATTTAGCACTGTAGGGATAGCAATGGACATCTCATTTCTTTCCCCTCAACCCCATGAGTCTCATTTTTGTCTGAATTTGAATGCAGAGTAAGCAGAAAGCATGAATGTGACAAGATCATGACATAGAGGAGCCATGGGTTCAGTCCCTGCAGGGTTAAGACAGCATGAAAAACATTCGGTGTTTACTTGTGAGTATTTTGATGACAAGGTTATGATACAAAAGGTGAGCTCTACTGGATTGTGAGTCAATGCTGTCAAATGAGAGAGTCAGTACCTCTCTGGGAATTTGTGCTTAACACGAGTTTGTTTCTGAACAGCAAAACTGGACTGGGATCCTCCTTTCCCATCACTCCTGGCTTAGCTGTCTCCAGTCATGAGATTATGCTTAGAGCAATATAGAGCTATGCTGTCTAAAGTATGGGAGCTGAGCAGAGTTAAATATGTGAAATGAAGGACTCTGAGCATAGGAAAACAGAAAAAGCTTTTCAGAAGCGAGATGCTGGCCTAAATTAGGACACTACATCTGGTCCGAACAACTAAAATTGACCAGAGGATGTTTTTATATATCCCAGTCAAACTGATGGCTTGTTTCCATTGGCAGGAACGAGACAATTTTCATTTACCAAGAAAATTACCCTATATAAGGAGCTTTATTCCTATATAAGGAACCTCAATATATGTGCAATATGTCCTCAGAATCCTTTCGGTTTGTTTTGTTTTTAAGACAGTAATACAGCTATCCTTAGGATTGTTGTCACTGCTACCATCTGACTTCATAGAGAAGAAACTCATGCTGTAGAATTTTCATTATTACTAATGATAACTTCTCCCCTATTTCCTCCAGAATGTCAAGATTTGAATGTGGACACTATAGTTTTGTTTCTTTACTTACAACAACTGCAAGGTTGAGGCATGTGATGGTATCATTTTCTGTCCCAACAGACATATCAGGTTCAAAACGAGCAACATTAGGCAACATGTAGGATATTGTGCCATCAGAGTGTTCTGTGATATTTTCTTTGGGTAAATATCTCACCCTTGAAACACAAAATAAAAACATAGAATATTCATAACATTCAAGTTTCAAGACAACATATAATCATGTCTGGTTGAAGATTTTTGAAAAGTTGAACATTTTTGCAGATGAATATGAAACATTTTATAACCACTAAAAAGATGCTAATCTTTTCCTGTGAATATATTTTGAAAACTCCATGTTCTAGAAAATATTTTTCTTTTGGAAATACATCCTGGGTACCTACTTGGTTTTTTTTTTAAATACTAAAATCAAAACATTTTTTACAAAAATTTCAGTAATGGATTTTGTATCTTTGTATATTTTGTTTTATAATATAACAGCAAAACATAATTAATTATGTTTTGACACAGTTTTCTTCTAATCCTTGTTATGGTTGCATACAATTAGAATAGGATGACTAATAAAGAGGATGGTTAATTAACACTCTTCAGTTTTGATTTGATAGGCCTCGTGTTGCAACAGAACAGATTAGAGGTTAAATGCATAGTGGGAGTCACTTTGATAACATTTCATATGTATGTGGAGATTTCTAAGCAGTTTTTCAGCACCACTGAGATTCTCTTAAGCCTCTTAGGTATGCTCTGTTGGCAGATCACTAAGGTATAAATCTCAGAGTTGCTGCAGTTCTAGATTTAGCTCAATTCTATTCCCTGCCCTCTTGCTGATCCTCTGCAGAGGCAGCATTGAGTAGACATCATATAATCTAGTCTATGCTGTGGATTCACAAAGCTGGTCCCAGTTCCATCCCAGAAGACATCTTAAGGGTACTCCATTAGATCTCCCAGCCTTGGCACAGAGGGATTAATAGGTTCAGAGAGCATTTCCCTTTGGTACAGATGTAGCTGGTGCAGGTGTGCCTTACTCAAAAAGCAGATGGATCTTGGTTTCTCAATAATGGTTTGTGAGCATGTCATTTAAATTAATATCCTAATATGTAGAGCATCTACTTGAAAACTAGGAGGTTTGCATTTTCCCAGTGTGAGACCTATTGCAGAAAGTTTTTGTGACTGGCAATCAAAATTTCACTGTCCTTGAGGCATTTTGGTCAAGCCTATCTAAATAGAATGCTGGAATTTCAAAAACAAATTTTAACTCAGCAGAACTTTCCCTGATTTTAACAGAACTTCTGATGTGACATGTCACATATCCAGGCGGCTTTGTTTACCTGTATGTGTAAGGTCCTCTTTGTTCAAGTTTTGGACGTGCTCCTTCTTCTAATACCTCTGAAGGATTTTGAACATGGAAAATCCAGAATTGCCTATAAACTGAACTTCCTGGCACAAGCCAATTCTGAAAAGCAATGGTACCATTTGCAATGATAGCTTCCTAAAAGGGCAAGAAAGAAAACTGAAATTAATCACAAAAAAATGAGTGAAAAACTGTATAAACTTTCCAGATGATTGTAGAAGATCCCCCCAAAAACAGAAAAGAAAGCTATTTTATCACTAATATAATGTAAACAGCATATATTTTTGACCAACATTTGAAAGTATCCTGACTTTTCTACTCAGTGAGAGCAAAAGCTGGTAAAATTGCTACTGTAGCCAATAGAGCAACTTTCTCACTGCTGTGATCAGATATTGTCTTAGTTCCCAAATACTTACAAAATCTACTTATAATTTTAAAAAGAAAACATTTGAATGATGTCCAGCAGTTTTTGAAATCCACAAACTAATTTTCATACATTTGCAAATAGCCCAGGGGAGGGAACCAGTTATCTCTGTGCATTGCTCAGGCACTGAGCAGTTATGCACCCAGAGAAAGAAAGTAGTGCTCTTACAGGACTGGGTTTTTTTTTCAGAAAACTCTTGTCAACAAAACAGAGACTTTCTAAGAAATCTTTCTAGTTTTGGTAACATATTGTTAGGTATGTTTATCAGCTGTAGGGAATGAGGGCAAAATACAGTTAGAACAAAATAAGGCATCAGCAATCCTTTTAGAGCAACCAACAGCTTTATGTCAGTGTCACTCAGTTATAATAAGATAAATGTCTATACAATCCTTTGGATTGTACAGTGAGGAGAGTTTGAAGGTATATTTCTTGTATCGTCAGGAGAATGTCTGCTTTGCCCGATAAGGTCTCATTCTATATGATTTTGCCAATGTAGATTTTCCTCTTGATGCTAAAAGTTCAGAAAAGATTATTCAACAAGAAGAAAAATCTTGATTGCCTGGCTCCACCATATAAAATGGGGGTTTTTTTAATTAGAGTGGTGCAATATTAATTAGTTAATTTGCACAGTTGCTAGATTTTCTTTCTAGCTTAAATTTCTGCGTCTATTGTTTGCTTAGCAAGCACCATCAAAAAACAACCCCAAAAAGGATACTATCAGTTAAGAACCACTGCAGTAAGAGAAAAAAAACATGTCTTGGAGGACATGGAACAGAATCAGGGTTTTGTCTGTGGAAAGCCTGTTTGTATGGTGGAGTTGCAAATGCCTTGCTGGTAGTGCAAAGCATTGGACTTGCTGTCTGGACATCTGCTATATAATTTATGAGCATTTGTGTGAGAAAGGAAGGAAACGTTGCTGCTGCTAATGTGTTGTTCAGCTTGAGGTCTTGCACTTAAAACTGACAGCTAAAATTCTCTTCAGCCTTCTTTTGTGAACCTCAGGAACCAAAGACTCTGCTACAGCTGTGATCAAGCATGGGGCAGACCATATCTTTGGCACAGAGAGAAAAGCTTACATGCTTTGGGGATCACCCTTTTAGTTTCAACAGATAATTTCTCAAAGGATCTGGGAGAAAGACATAACTCAGTCTGCTCAGAATCAATCTGTGATGTGTACACAGCAGGATTCTGGGACTGGAGCGGATGCCAGGATTTGACCTCCTGCCTCTGTGTAACTGGCTTAGGGAAAGAGTTAAGTATTCTTGGCAGCTATGTTGTCAATAGAACAAATTCATCTCTCTGGAAGTCAACAACACATAGGCACAGAGGTGAATAGATAAGTTTCAGCCTTGTGGCAATAGATTTTAAAGCAGAGTCACTTGCTTCTTAAAAGAAGCTTTCTCCTCCATCCATTCTTCCCTGCCCTTATAACCCTTTGCTAGATATTAGAACTGCACAGAATGATTTGCTAACTGCTCTGACACTGCAGAGTCTGCTAAGTGCCTAAGCCACAGGACCTGTTAACACTTCCTGGAGAGGCACAGAAGTAGCTTTAGACGTTTTGGGCAATTTGAAACATATTTGTTCTGCAACTGTCATATCTCATGACTTTGTATTAACTTGGAAGGATATAAGGAACACGCTTCCTCACAGCTGTCCCTGTGTAAACGATGCTAATTTTTCCCAAAGGATGGATCTTTGGCTCTAATCTTCACTCTGTTGTTGCAGGGAAAGCTAAGAGTGTGCAGGGCTCTATACTGGCTTTTAAGTACAACCAGGAAAACTTTCCCACGTAAACTGAGACTGTAAGTTACATGACAAGCCTTTTCATGCACTTTCTGCCCTGCCCCTTACTGCACTTTAGTATACTATGTACTTTCTTAGAAACAAATTTGTTGTCCAACTAAAGAAATGGAGAGACTCTCCTCCGTTTTTCATGTAAAAATACCTGTTGCCAGAAGAAAGAAAATCATGGCAGATAAATCAAAGTAGTCCTTACAAGGTAACTAAAATTAAGTGGTACTGATCAAGATAATACCCCTTGCAATGAGTGTCCTGGAACTTATGGACTCAAAATGGACATGCTAATTAAGTTTTTAAAGAATAGAATAACCTGGCAGAGAGAAGTGAGGGCTAAGTATCCTTAACTAAACTACTTTCATTATAATACTAAAAATCACATCCACAGGTCGAAAAGACTCCTGCCCAGATGAAGATCTTTCCCTGGGCATGCATTGTAGTAAAAACATTATGTAAGCCATATTATAATTGTATGCTAATTGCTAACTAATCATTGTAAGGAGGTATGTATGAATTCTGTAACTTTTGTGCATAAATACAGGACAAAAAGTTTTGACAGGTATGCTTGATTTGCAGAATTAACACTGAGAACTCAGGCTTGTGCAAACCTAAAATAAACAAGCAATATCTGTGTAGAATCTGTTGTAGATTGGCCCACGTACACCTAGCATGAACCCACTTTTCGGGCAACATGACTCCTGTGTCCATATTACACCCTTAGGAAATGCTGAAAGAGGAAAATTACTCTGGGCATTGTAATTGCTGACCTGAGACCTGAGTAGATAGGACAGCCAGGTCACAATGAGTTACCATGTGGTTTGCAGCCCACTGTTTACTCTGTGTTAATGCCACCATGGACACTCTTGGGGAATGCTTCAAGGGAACAGTTGATCCAGCCTGGCAAAGGGACAATCCAGATCCTGCAGCCCCCAATACCTGGTCTACACATAATCCCATTCCTTTGTGACAGCTCTCATTCCTCAGGGAGCTATTTCTGTCTGCCAGACTGGAGAAAGATTGTTTAATTTTCTTTGTTTGGTTGGTTCATATTTTGAGTTGGTTGGTTTTTGTTTTGGGTTACCTTTACACCAGTGAGACACTTGGCCCAGTGGTGTGGGTAGGAAGAAGGATCAGATGAGAACCAGAGTTCAAACAAGGGAAGTAGCAGGACAAAAGAGGGAGGAGGAGGAGAGCAAGACCATTATTTTCTGTGGCATCCAGCCATTATTGTTCTTAACATTTCCCCCACAAAAGAGGTGTGTACAATTCTCTGTTACATGCCTCAAGAGTCTAAATGGTTGGTTAAAGTGGAAGAAAATCTAGAGCTCTATTCACATCTTCATTTCATACAGCTAATATCCTCACATGAGCAAGCTCTTGAGTTTTGGCTGTCTGATCATCAGTGAGGCCAGCCCTAAATATTAACACTCTCTACAGCTGGTAACTTGTAAATTTCCCTAGTAAAATTGTCATGCTTAATATTATGAAAGGTAGGCTAATCTGAGAAACTATTGATCTGCAATTGACAGTATGAAACACTTCTCAGCTCCCTAGTCAACCTACAACAGCTCTAATATCTTAATGCAATAGTTACCTATTGTTAGCAAAAATATACAATAGGTAATTGCTACACAGCCAAGGTCATCTCATGACCTAACCATACAAGACTGAGTGAAATCAATGGGAACTTTAATGCTTTTTGCTTCTGATACAGATCTTCAAGAGTCAACTGGCAATACATAAATTGAAGAAATGCTGTGCAGTCAGCAATTGAAGTTTGTTGTAATTTTTGCTTTATAATAAACTCAGATATCATGATTTATGATAAAGCAACACAAAATGTAAGACAAAGTTGCTGTCTTGACGAAAGATCTGTCCAGATGGACAATAGATGCCACTTCCTGGCAACTGAGTGCCATGAATATTTTAGGCTGTAAACAAAATTGTTACTACTTAATGTGCTGTTAGTGATGAGCTGCATATGGAAGCTGGAGAAAATAACAATATAATTCTAGAAAACTTTACCATTTTGCAGTTGAAAGTATTAATAGCCATGTATTACTTTTAAAGTGTTCATTATTAGCTTATTACTAACCTTTCTGAACAGGCTTTTGAACCAAAACTTTTAGTCCTTTTTCAGTCATTGATCATAAAAAAAATATGGAAGCCAATCAGGTTTGTCACTGATAATGCAGAAAAATGTGTGATTAGATCAATTATGTTTTGCCTAGAGCTAGTAGTTGCTTTAGCTTCATTAGTTTAGATAAAGAAGTGGAGTATGAACGTCAAACTCAATTTAAAATTAGAAGTGTTTCCTTTGCCTCCAGTAACTGAGGAGATTTAATCTGGCCAATCACAGATAACAGATATGTAGAGAGAGGAATGGTGAAACATAATAACAGATAAAATTAATAGTATTATTTCTAAAAAGAATGGAACCTAACCCTGAGGACTCTACAGAAGGAGTGCAGCACTGAGGTATTGGGGTAAATCATACACCATTCTGTATTATTAATTCATTGGAAATTCAATATATTAAGTAACATCAAGTGGCTTCTGTTATCCTCCTGAGGTCATGTGTCCAGGTAGAACACAAAAGCATTGTTCAGAGATGCTAAGAAGTCTCCCAGGACTTCAGAGCAAATGGATGATAATGTGATTTGACCAAACTTGATAACAAGTTAGGTTATGCCAATTTGACTTGTTATATTATGAATCATTCTAAAGCTATTCATTCAGGGAAAAAAAAAATAAAAACAAAACCAAAAAAAACCCCAAACCCAAAAAAAACTACATTTCTTTCTCTAATCCATCAATAATATTTTATAGCAAGAAATAGAAATTTGGTCTTACTTTTTTGTTGTCAACTTCTGCAAAGAATTGGGCTCTACTCTGAGACAGAATAGGCAGAGGAACAACTAAGGGTCTTTTTTTTCAGGTTTTGGACTGTGGATAAGGTATGATTTTGCTAATAATGGTGATATCTGAAACAGTTTTTCCCTTTCATTGAAAATATGGCATTTTGATATTTGTTTTCACTCAGTGGGTGAGGACTTAAGTTAAGGCTTTGCCTCAGAGTAAAAATAAAGAAGTAAGAGTAAGAAAAAGAAATATCACATAATCATGTAATTTTTTAGGTTGGAAAAGACCTTTGAAATCAGCAAGTCCAACCATTAATCCAGCTCTGTCATGTCCACCAGTAAACCATGTCCCTCAGTGACACATCTACACATCTTTTAGATACCTCCAGAGATGGTGACTCTATCACTTCACTGAGCAGCCTGTTCCAATACTTTATTACACTTTCAGTGAAAAAAGAATCATAATATCCAATCTAAACCTCCCTTGGTGCAACTTGAGGCCCTTTCCTCTTGTCCTGTCATATGTAGATTAGGAGAAGAGACCAATACTCACCTCTCTACAACCTCATTTCTGGTAGTTGCAGAGAGTGATAAGGTCTTCTCTCAGTCTTCTTTTCCCCAGGCGAAACAACCCCAGTTCCCTCAGACACTTCTGATAGGAACTTGAGAATGAGCCTGCACCAGTAGGCTGTATCTGAGAGAACATCTCTCTCATTAGCATTTTTTCCTCTCCTAAGGTCTCTATGCTTGAGACATTCCAAATAAAATTGACATTGAAACTGATCTGTTTCTACCAAATATTTCCTTAAAAAATTACATTTCCAAAAGCGAAAGATTTCGGGGGGAAAAAAAAAAAGTACTTTCAGTATGCTCTGCTCAGCAGACCTGTCTGCTTTCAGTCAGCTCTATCCTTATCTTAAATATAAGTGCAGCAGAAAAAAATCTATTTTTTTTTTTCTTACTAGCTGTTTCACTAGCACAGGTAGATCAAGAATTAGTTGTATTAAAGTCTCTTTTGAGTATCTGCTGAACTGATGAAAAATTTTAGCTATTGCACCTTGGCATATATTTTCTGTAATAGGAATTGCCATGGAGTCTCATGGTCTCACTAAACAGTCAACATGATAAACAGGAAAAAAGTAACCTATATGATTTACTTAAACAAATAAAGCTTCTACAAATGTACTTTTTTGTTTTATATAAATACTGGGAAAAAAAGTCTTTTATACATATATAAAACAAGCTGCCTTGAAATAGGTGCAAACATCTGAAACATGATCACAATGTAGAAAATTAGAAAGAGGTTGAGGAAAAATTACTTTAATACCTCACCACTAACAACACATGCAGGTATAATTTCATATGTAGACACTTGGAAACCATGTTGTATAACTGGTTCATTATTGTAAATAAATAGATGAACACATGACATTCTTAACATACATAATAATATGTGTAATTTTCTTTGAAAATACTTCATGGCATAAGACAAAACTCAGGATTAGCTCAAACTAAATATTTCATGTGAGGAGATAAACATTTTTTAAAACCATGTGCTTTCTGTAAAACCTGTTATTTCCTCAATATGTCAATGAATAAAAAATATTTGCAAATAGAGTATGACTTTTTAAAATATGTTGCAAGGTGAGATGTTATCTAGTGAGAATAATTTTTTATTCCCTATAATTTTGAGAAATTCATGAAAAATACAAAAAATAACTGGAAATTTCTTCTACAGTTAGGTTTGCTTTTTTTTTTTTTTTTTTTTTTGAAAGAAAAAAAAGGGATGGTAGAATCTAGGCAGGACCTCAACAGAGTTTACTATTTCCTGAAAATTCACATCTTCCTCCTCAATTGACTTCAGTATCTGTTAAGGGGGAGTCTTCCAGAAGGGCCTTTAAATAGATACCTCCAGGATCTCCACAGTTTTCAGCACCACAGCAGATCCTTAAAAGGACTAACCATCAGCAAAAGACCATAAGGTTTCTAGATTTTCATCTGTAGGAGAGCCTGTCTTAGCTGCAGTGAGCACAAAGAGACTCCATAAATCCATGGTGGGCACACCAGAGATTCCACGGTCTTTCACTCGAGATTACTCTGATTTAGACACTCTGTTATACACCCTTTTCACTAATGATTTGACAAGCCCACTTTTAACCTTTTCTTTAAAAACAAAACTACATTTTAATAAAAGAAAATTATCTACAATTAATTCTCAGACTCTTTGAGTCAAGGAGATGTGTATGATCAGATTCTGTGGTCTTGTGGAGTACATTTGCTTGGATCATCTAGACACAGAATGTGAGCTGAATGCATGTAAGTGTAGGGTTACATTCTGCTTCAGAAGTTTGTTTAGCTTATTGCAGTATTCAAATAGAAATGCATGGAGTATGTATATCAAAACATCAAAAAATGCAGAAAAATATCATGGTGAAAAATAAAGAAACTAGAAACAAACATAACTACATTTAAAAAAAAAATACTTATTTCTAAACTACATCACTTGAAAACACAGCTTGAAATCAGTATTTTGGCTTCTCACGTGAAGCATGGAAAAAAGCAAGCAAATAAACATGACAATATAATTAATATATTAAAAACACACTACTGCAGCATCTATTCCCAGGAAAGTTTGGATTGCATATGTCACAAAAACTTGGTTTAATAAGGAAAAAATAAATAGGAAACAAAGCAGAAATATAACAGAAGATTTAGAAATAATGACTATGCAATAACCAAAAGCAATATAGATTGAAAAAAAAGGACCAAATAGAAAAAAACTTTTACCTTTTTTATTGCTTTGCCTATGAGGTTATCTCCGACTGGTATCAGAACACCTCCAAAGATAGCCAACACAGCACCAATGATGGCCCCAGTGATGAGTCCACAGTTTCTATTACAGCCCATTCCTCTCTTTTTTCAGGGTGCAGATAGACAATGTAAAAATATCCTTGCTGTAAGGCTTGATGTTTTTATCTCACTTCTTGGTCCAAGTATGCTCACTGATCTTCCTGAGAGAAGCTGCTAATAGAAGGAGAGAGTGCACAAAAAAGTCACATTCCAAAGTTCATAGTACAAAGTGCATGAAGTGAAGCAAATAGGAAGATAACATGTCAAAATCAGTCAGATAATGGCAGACAGTGCTAAAAAAGAAAGAAGTTACATGTACTTGTGGCAAGCTAGACCATTGTTAGAGGTTACTGTTTTTATTCCTCTTCTCAAAATGACCAGTAAGTTCTTTCATCAGTCCTTTTATTTTTTCTGGCTCTATTGCATTAGAGCAAATTGACATAATTATTATTGAGCTGACAGTCTTCCTGAGGCAAGTACCTTCCCTAAAATCTCTCTGTGCCAAAGAAGGAGGTTATAATCCTCTGCTTTTACCACAGCCTGCATTGTCCATGGCTCCCACTTCAGGCAAAACCAGGAGTTTACACCACAAGTGTGAGCTACCTAGGCTGTTTCTCCTTTGTGCCAGTAAGGAAGCATTACTTTGGTGGGAATGGCAGCCTCTAATGGGAGGCACCTGTCTTAGGCCTGTCTTTCCAGATCTCTGTCAGTCCACAACCTACTACCAAAGGGATAAAACAACTCCATGACAAAGACATGACCGGAGTTTCCTTTTAGAGATGCGTTTTTACAAGCAGGTAGGTTTGGTTTTGTTTTTTTTTTTTTTTTCAATCCAAATTGCCTCAGAGAAAGACAGATTTCTCAAAGCAAGTCTAGAATTTCATGTTTGAAAGATGTAACACCTTGTATTTCAAGATCACTCAGTCTCAGAAAAACAAAATTCTGCAATTACTCTCTGGAAAACAACAGTTGATGGTAATACGTGCTAAACTTATGTTAAGTTCTGACCCCTGGTGAAAGTTGAAACAAACACTGTTGTTGCAAAGAAAAACTGAATGACACCTGTTGAGAGATATAGTAAAACAAGCTCCCAGTGATATTTTTTTTCCTATTTGTTACTGTTCATGAATAGCAGACACAAAGAGCTGCCTAATTTGCAATCTAATCTTGCTAAGGAATTAATCACATCCACAGTATCTGAGATTGTTATTTGCTTTAGACCTTCAGCTAACAGAAAATCTACTGTTTTCTATTTTAGATTATATTGTCTATATCTTTTTTTTTTCTTATCAATTTTTGTTTGTTAACATGTTGTGATGATCTTTAAATCAATTTTAAAGTAGTTAATAGTTGTAAAGTTAATTATCCATTCAAGGCCGAAAACAGAGAGGAAAGGAAAACAGAAAGATGGAGTGGAACAACAACTCAATCTGAATCCCCAGTTTGTACACAAGGATTATAGTACTAAAAAAATCTTCATGAATTTCTAAACACCCAAGCAGGTGTAGGAATAGTATGTGTTTTACTTTTGTAAATTCAGTTATGAGGTCTTTTTGTTAAAAAGAGGACACATACATCATGCACTGACATACAATGTACCATGGTCCACAGGCATGTGTCCTGCTATGTCCTGCCAAATTTACACTTGATTCACATCTGTACCTGAGCCCAGCATGCTCCTGTTATCTCTGCTGGAAATCCACTTTTTGTCTGCTATTACACTAGCAGGAGTTTATGGCTCCCTTGCCATTAACAATGACATTTGAGCTCATTTGATATATTAATCATTTCTTCCTGAATACTTGCAAACAAGATGACCAAACAACTACCTACAGACTCAGAAAAATACCCTTGCATTGTGATTCTCATGTAAAAGTTTGACCCTTTTGATTGCTTTATCTGTACATACAAGGAACCAAGAAAGAAACTTTTGAAAGTTTCTGTCTTCCACTAGGGACAGACAAGAGCCTCTTTACAGCTGTAAACCCGGCTCTTCTGTTAGAGCAGATTCACCTTATTTGAATTGCAGGTTTACTTAGTTGCTTTCATCTCTAACAACTTTATAACTCTGTGCCCTTTCACAAAACACCAAAAGAATCTCACCAAAGGGGTAACATTAAGAAGAAATCCATTTTCCCAAACCTTTTATGCATCTGGTGTGCTTATCACAAAAATAACTGAAAGACAACTTGACTGAATTATAGAACCACCAAGTTATTAAAGGATTTTTGGTGTAGTGGGTGAAAATCTAATGTGGCTAATGGCAGACTTCAAAGCAAATCAAGTTAGGAATTCATTAGTCTTGCAGAAGTTTTAAGTGAAAATCACTAGGACCAACTGTCATATCATTGTAGACGTGTTCAGATCAGGATTGTTATTCTGGCAAAAGAACTCATTGGGTAAGTTGTGTGGGGATTTAAAAATATGACAGCTGTTACAAATCTAAGGAGAAATTCTCAGTGAAATAAAATTCTGAAAAATATTGATTTCAAGTTGATTTCAAGTTGATTTTTTCCTTAATGCTGTTTTAGCAGATTTAATTTTTTAAGTGAAAATACACATTTTAAAATGAAAATTATCCCTTTCTTAAGTATTTAAAGAGGGCTTTTGTAAACAAACCTTTGTTCTTGTCTTACATACAACAGAAATATACCTTCCACCAAAACATCTGTCCATCTAAGTTTCTACAACCAGTTCCAGTGGATTTATTTCATTTTGTGTTATACAGTCTAGGTTATAAACAGCTAGAAAACAAGTGACTGCTAATAAATTGTGTCTATTCCAAGCTTTTGAAAATTTTAAATATTCACCCTTCTCTCATCAAACAGGAGTCTAGACATATGTCAAATTATGCAATTCAAATTGTTCATTACACAACTGCAATGAACAGCACTCACAACCTAACACTCAGTTTCACATAGAAGTCAACAAGCTATTTTCATCTATCACAACTGAATGTGAAATATGAAGATTAAAGTAGAAATTTCCAGTAAAAATGCTATTGTGTCTGGGAATTCATATTCAAGTGACCTTTTTTTTTCATTTAAGCAGAATTAAAAGTACTATAACAAAATTATATGTCTATCAGACTATAATATCATTTAAATTTAAATTTGAGTACAGGAATAATAAATATATTCACCCCATTCTAGAGTGTTGAGTATTTTAATATTGCCTCAAATGTCCTTAATAAAATATTGACAATGCAAATGGTCCATTCAAAACTCTGAAAAGATAACTTATAAGCAACTGAATAGGAGAAAATATGCAAAATATTACTAAACTTTTTCTTCTCAACTCATACTTCTATATATGTTAGTTTGAAGTAAGCCCTTATAAAATCCAGAATATTATCTGTATTGTTTAATGATTCCTCCATCTCTAATAGTAGTTTTTAGAAATTGCTTGACATGGCATTCCTTCAGTTCTGACAGAGAATCAAATCTATTGCCCCAACTATATAGAGAGGAAGAAGTGTGTTTAGTAAAAGATATATTTGCAGAAAAGATATTATTTCTGCATTTAAAAAAAACCCTAGAAATAAAATGCATAGTTTGAATGCAAATGAGAAAGACAGCTGTACTAAACATAAAATAACATTGCTAATACATGGAAAACTTCATTTTCCTGCTAACAGCCTCACAAAATCCTGTCAATGTATTTTATATTACAGATAAATATTTAAAGAGCTTTACACTACTTGATTTTAAAAGCATTTCTGAGGAAACCCCTCTGATTTTAAACATTGTTATCATATGACTCACCTTGAACAAGGGCAACTGACTTTTCAGCTGAACATAAAAGTACTTAACTCATGACTTGCATCAAGTTACAAGACGAGAAGCAGCTAAATCTCCCCACCAAGCATATAGCCTCTAAACTCAGGGGGAGTGTTTATATATTCCACGAAACGTCAGTTCCCTCTTTATCTTTTTGCCAGAAGAAAAAGTTGAGTTGCATTGGAGCTGGGAGAGTGGTTATTTTTACAGTGTGACTAAAAGCCACTACCTACATCTCGTGGTAATATACTTAGCAGCTGCAGTTTTTTTTTTTTTTTCAAATTTTGATCCAAGTGAGTCAAAGGTCAAGGAGACAAAAGGGTAACTGACTTATTTGGTTCCTGGCCACTTCTCCTCCAATTTGCTTTAAAACTGCTCATATTAGCAAGTTATGACTAATCAGATCCAGACAACTTCTTTGAGATGCAGAATATTTTCAAATATAGCAGGCTCTGCTATATAAATAGAGCCTTACTACTGCAGTTGTTCTCCGTCAAGATACAGGTCAAACAGCTTAGTAGCCTAACCATCATGATAGTATATTTTCAAATGATAAAAATGAGGAAATGTCAGAATATTTTTTAAAGGGATTTATTTCCAAAGGCTGGATTACATTTCCTCACAAAGTGCTAAGGTTCTTCTTCTTTTATTGCAAGTTGGATGAACATTACCTCAGAAGTTTATTTTTCTTAAAGTGTCTAAAAATCAATTATTTTTACACTGTCATCTATGCAGACCAAGGAATCATCCTTGCACAGTGTCCAGTAGTAATTAACAATAATCAGTTTGGCAAACTTTTTCACAAATACTATTTGAAACCTTCTCATCCCAGGTGAATTAAATGCACGGATTGTTTTAAAATATTCTTCTGAGAGGAGTAAGAAGTCATTTATATTTGGCTTATTTAATTATGAGAGAAAATAATCCTAAAAATAGATACTTAGGTCCACATATCCAGTGTATAGAATGAATAGTTTGTGATCTACATGTTTAGTATTTGCTATGTGTTTTAACTGACTGTTTGCCATTCTGGTTTTGATATTGCCCTATTCAAAAGTTAAGCTGTTGTAGAAGAAGCTCTTTTGTTTTAATGTACTTCAGATAAGAAAATCTAGGGTGGATGAAAACTAATGAATTTTAGGTTTTATCTCCTAGCAGTGAAAGCCAGAGTGAAAATGAGCCTGGTCCTTTCAAAATGACATGTATGACAGTCTTTGTACAAGGCTTGCTTCCAGGGAAAGATAGTGCCCTTAACTAACCTGTTTCACATCCTTGGAAAGTGGAGTAAATTTCCTCTATTCTCTAATCAGAATAGAGTTTAACTGCTGAGAGAAGCAGTCCTTCACACTATGGTTCCCATGCACTACTTTTATGACTACTATCAATTATTTCTATTAGACATCTTGTATGACGCTCTTCTGAGGATGCTCCTGTTTAGGATTCCCCCACTGTCCTCCCAGACTGCACCGATTTCTTCACTGTTGATTTGCCTCTCCTAAGAGGAAGTAATACCGGTTGCTCACACTTGCCCATGGAGATCTACCATGCTCGTTCTCTCCATTTACACTGTATGGGATTCAGTGTGCACTGTTCATAGTGGAGGAAAATATCTACTACTCAGGCAGAATGAAGGCTGGAACACAAAAAGTTCCACTTAAATATAAGAAAAAACTATTTCACTGTGAGGGTGACAGAGCAGTGGAACAGGCCGCCCAGAGGGGTTGTGGAGTCTCCTTCCTTGGAGGTCTTCAAGACCTGCCTGGACATGTTCCTATGCGACCTGATCTAGGTGACTGCTTCTGCAGGGGGGTTGGACTAGATGATCTCTAAAGGTACTTTCCAAGCCCTACCATTCTATGATTCTATGATTCTATAATGTAATGAAACTCAATTTTTCAACACAGACATGTTGAGTTGTGACAGATAACTTTGTGACTTACGTTATCTTAGTATTATCCTATATAAGCAAAACCTTTTCTAGCAAACAGTGCTTCTCAATGAATTAAAGACTGATAAGTTCAACTGCAGAAACCATCTAAAAGGATTTGAAGATGAGAGAGGTTGTGCACTTTTGGATATTGGTTGTTTGTTTATTTAAAACCAAATGAAAGTACTTAAGGGATCTTCTGTGTTTTCTGGCTTCATATAAGACTTCAGAGTTATAGGGGAGAAAATAGACACACAGAAACAGAGCGATGACAGAAAAAGCAAAGAAATGTGTACTTTAACAGTGTCTCAAGTGCTGCAGCAACAAAGTCGTCTGCAAGGAGAAAATGTCTAGAAAAGGAAACGGTATAAATGACACTCACATGCTTGATGAAGACATAGGAAAACATAGGATGCATGAAAAAAATAAACGCAGTTGTTAAATCAAAGTGAAATCTGCCCACATTTCCTGGAATAAACATGCTACTGACAAGAAAATGCTGAAGAGATGAGTGCAGTTCCTGGCTTTTCTAGACATCTCATAGTAGAGCCTTTTAGAAATCACTTTCTTTGGAGTGCTTTCTAAACATAGAGGGAACAAATGAGTTACCATCTCTCTATATGCCCTGAGATTCCTAAACACTCAATGCTTTTTTTTTTACATGAAGATCCCTTTGATCAGGGAATGACATACTTTTATGGCATATATAATTTGAATTTTGAGGATGCCAATGTAAATGATCCCACATTCCTGTGGGAATTCTCTGGTGTACTGTACAGCACAGCATGATTTTTTATTCACGTGTTTCCACAGTAGTGGCATTCACAGAGTTTTTTTCACCTGCCTATTATGAATCTAGCAAAACCTAAACATTAATTCCTTGTCAGATGTAGAGATGCTAGGCAATATTAGCTGAGGTTAGCAAGCAAATTCAAAAACTCCAGGAAACTCCTGTCTACTCTTTTGTAACTTGAATTTTTCAGAGGACAATAACCTTCCAAAAAAATATCCTAATCCATCCTTCTAGTTGTTAGGCAAAGTGTTAAGCCCTGAAGCAGAAGATGAAGCCAATGTTCTCAGCATTCAAAACATGGTTTTCTATAATCTTTTGGGTAGTCTTCCTATTTTGAAATAAGGGTGTAAGGAATTAATATTATCTCATTCTCTGGTAAGTAAAAGCACATTTTTTTGTTTATATAGCTAAATTTCTTAGCATCATCTTATATTTCTTCTATACTCCCTACCCAAAATTCTGTTGCCACCACTCAGTGGTCTTCTGGCTTCTCCAGTCCCACAAGAAGGGTTCTGTCTTGCTCAGTAGTGAAAGATGTAAAACATTAAAAAAACCTCACAAAAAACCTATGGCTGCTGTCTCCAAGTAAGCTGATTCAATGCATCCATGTTCACTCGTGCACTTAGTTCTACTGAGAAGGAGAACTATGAAGATGAATCATCAACAGAAGAAAATGTGCAATATGCCACCATCTGGATGAGACTTCTGCCCCTCTGCATGTGTTGTAGATACTAGAAACTGTTGCTTTCTAGGGAGTGAAATTTTGTATTCACCAAATGTAGTTTGATTTCCTATCAAATTAAAATCTTCTGTGTATCACATCACCACATAATACATGGGAAGTAGCACATGAGCTACCCACCCCAATCAGCCTCAACAATTTACTTTGCTTCTATTAAATAAAAGCCTCCCCTACAGCAAACATGTCCTATCTTCAAATGCTGCCTATAAAGAACTTGAATATTCAATGCTGAAGTTTTAAAAACAATAATATAGAACTAATGCTTTTTTTCCTGAATTATATGTTCACTGTCTTTGTCTCAGCTACTCTCACTGTGATTGCTATTTTGTACCATCTCATTTTCCAAAATCACAGGATAGAACAGAGTTAAATGGCAAGAGTAGTCAACTCACTTCAAAAGTACTAACAAGATAGTTATTTCAGGTTTGGTTTAAATATCTTGTATCTAAGGAACTAAAAGAAAAAAAGATAGAGTTTTATAGCAATAATTCTTTTCCTTTTTAAAGTTAAGTACAAATATTTGTTGCAAATAACTTTATCCAGGTAAAAGTAGGTATCTGGCTTAAGGAAGATGAAATGGTTTTCTCTGCTCTCAATGGAGAGTCATGGCAACATCCAAGAACTCATCCCATCTAGTTTAAATGCCTGTCTTAGGCAAAGATGTACCATATCCTTTGGAGGTACTGATGTCTCTCCTTTAATTGCAGAGGATCTAAATGACTCCAATTAGACATCTAACTTACAGAAGTTTAGTTTTAGAATAATTCCACTGACATAGTCCAGTAGCCTTCAGTCCCCTTAAAAAAGATCCTCCTAGACATGCATTAATACCTGATTTCTCATCACAAGAGCTTGGAAGACTCATTCAACACTGCTCTGTAACTCCATTACTCACTAAAGATTCCCATCTGTAGTCTTCCCAACTCTATGAAGTGTTAGGACCTAAGGTGATATCCCTTGTGATTCTCAATGTGTTCTGATGATACAGAAAACCTCCTGAAATACCGGTGGCTCAAGCCAACTTGGCCGCAGTACAGTGGAAACAGCATAATATATTTGGCCCTTACCAGTGAAGAGTTTCTCTTTCAAACTGTAACTAAGTTCTTTAAAGCAAAAAATAGATGATGGAAGACCCAGCAGCTGCTTTGGCTCCTTTCTTTCCCAGAATTATTGGTTCTCAACTCTTCTTCACTGACTGTGGCATGCATAAACTGCTGCCTTTCTCGGTCCTCAAAAACACTTAGATTTTTTGAAAAGATTTTCAAAGTGCTTTTAGCAAGGGAATCTGGTGATGAAAGGAAAAGAGAGTCAGGGATAGAGTAGACTTTGATTCTTCCACTCCTGTGGGTTTATTTGAGAATCACTCGGAATGCAGATAGGAAAGAACTTTGCAGAACTGAACCCAATACAGGAACTATAATATAAGAAGTTAGGCTCTAGATGAGTCTGAAACAGCAAAGAGCTATAAAAATCTGTTACCTAAAGAGCTGAGTCAGTCTGTTAATGCTAGAGATGTTTCTCACTGAAACTTAAGGAGTACACAGACAGGAGGCTCCAGTGGAAGGGAAGAAAAATTTTGAAAGTAGATGTCTTTTGAAAGTCGTGACAAATTTAATAAATCTTATCCCTACTTGGATATATTCTACTTCTTGCAAAACTCTTCTCCTTGTTCAGAAGTCACAGAATAATGGAGTAATTCAAAACTCCTTCACTGTGGTGCAATATGGGGTTGAGAAACAGTCACCACAATGAATCAATCCAGCCAATGGCAGTGACTTTGATGAATGACTGGGTAGTTCTTATGTTAGCCTTGACTACCAGCTAGACTATTATTTTGTCTGTGTAAGAACTCAGAACAATATACACATATGATATTTTTCAAATTAATGAAAAGGTACGTTTAAGGTCAATATAGCATCTCAAGAATTGAAGATATGTCAAATAGTTGACAGCCTTCTCTTTCAATTCATATGTTTTCTGACCTGGAGACATGCACAGATCTTGGTCTGAGTAACATACACAGATCTTCCCTGGGACTCCAGTTCAGTCTCAGACACAAGACTTTAAATGCAAACCATGAGCCCACTGCAAGGAAAAAACCAAACCAGTTCTTCATCAGGCCATCACAAGAAGCAAGCTTTACTTAACCAACCTCATTTTCTGGAGCAGTTGACAGACCCACTTTGAGAGTCAAAAGTGGTAGCTGGGACAGAAACAGGAGATCTAGGCCTATGACAGCGAGATGTACGTTTTCTACCAAAAGAAAGGACATCATGGAAAGTCATATGAAGAATTAATACAGACCAAAGTCTTTCCTGATTAAGCTTTCTTTCCCAAAGAGAAATTTCAGTGACTACATGGAGTGGCAGTATGGAGCTAATAGAAACTCTCAGAAAAACAGATTTTCCCCTCCAGCTGGCAGCAGAGTTACAAACTGTGTGAGTTTTCCTACCAATTCTAGGTGAGGAAGTAATACTTTTCAGGAAAATGTGCCAACTGCTGTGGATTTTTAAACTTTTTCTAATATTTCCCTATGAATCTCTTGAGTTAGGCTTCATTTAGACTACTTTATCATACAAAAACTTTCTTATACAAATATTCTTGTACCAAAGGATGCATTTTCTCTTCTATTTTCTAAGTGCTAATGTTCTGTTCTCATGTGTGTTTGTTTTCCTTTCATCATATTCTTCCTGAGAAGATATTTAATTACTACATATAGTGAAAGTATAAAACATAGAACATATACAGACCAGAAAAAAGCCACACTAAAACTAAAAAATAAAATCACTCTAGCCTCAAGAGATACCTTAGCAGCAGCTGAAGACTGAAAAAGATTAGGAAAATTTATGTACCACTGCTGTGTATTAAGAAACATGAACAGTTATTATGAATAGAGCAACAGAAAAAGTACTACTGGTGATTTCTGTGCAGGAGCAGGGAATGAAGCAGGCAACCAGGACATTCTTGAACTCAGATCATGCAATTTGCTGATACTCAGATATGACATTATTGTTTCATGTGTAACCATGGTATAGAAAGAAATATGCTTATAACTATCAGTTACACAAATAGTAGTTCCAAAATATAATAATTTAACTGAAAAAAACTCTATATTTCTGATAATTTTCCTGATTGTGTCAGTTATATAAATGCTTTTAAAACCTCACTTGAGGATAGAAAAAAAATCCCCAGAACTAGACAACTACAGACTACACATTTTTAAGATTAGGATATTTTTGGCAAGTTAAAAAAAAATCACTGAGGTAATATCATAGTTATTGTATCAGTTGTTAAAGAGTATCAGATAACCAAAACAGCAGAAGTTATAAGTATTTATATGACTATGCAATATTTATTTTGTTGATCTCAAGAATTCTGTGATAAAATAAATTTAGGATATTTTGTATCAGTGTCTTTATTGAACATGAATTCTAATGTCAAATCTACAAGACAATGCACATATATACCTTTCAGACTTTAATCCATAACATATAAAACATATGCATTTTAAGGTTAGTCATACACTTGATATTTCTCTTTATATTTGTTTTAAAATTAAATGTATATAATCCTTTATATTATGAATTTTTTATATAAGATAATGATTCACAAGCAAAATATTATATACACTTATAACATTTAAAAATATTAATACATTAACTTTTAATGTCAATGCACCATGAAATACTAGCAATATAATAAATGTTATCAAGAGATCAATGTGCAAATGAAATAATTTTGTTATCAGTATATTTAGTTTTCCTAAATTTCAGTGAATGGGCTCTTAGAGTTGTAAGTAATCAAGAAGCAGATGCTGAAGGGTATCTGTCTTTGGTTTTAATAATTCTAGCAGGAAAGAGCATTTTACTAGCAAAAGGATGTAATGGTAAACTCAATAAATTAATCCAATGTCCAACTCTGTGCTGGTCACATACCTGTTTGAAGGGAAGGCTGCTCCCACCACTCTTGCCACCAGGAACTGGAGTGCTGCAGAAGAGCCTGCTACATTAGCTCCTTATTCACAGGAAAATCAAGTTGTTGTAACACCCTATAGCAACCCTGGCTGTCCAGTGCCCTATGAGTCAGTTAAACTTTCATCAGACACAAAAAGAAAGTTGCACAGACTTCTTGGTAGTTAAGCTGTCCCAAGTGATAAGGAATTATAAGACCTCTAAGTCAAATATTCTTTCACACTTATGCTTTGCCAAAAAATCTAGTTTAAGAAATCCTTTCAACACCAGCCTCTGCCTCTGATCTCTTTACTCTCTGCAATAGCCCAGTACTGGGAGGCAATGCCAATTCAGAACAAGCTTAATTGTCTTCAGTCTTTGCAATAATGCTGCAAACAATCTAATCCCAGGCAATCTTCACAATATACTGAAAGCCAGGTAAGGAGTTTCATACTAGACATAATACTTCAGATTTGGACTTATTTTACTTACTTCCTCAAAGCACAGAGACAGGTCAGAGTGAGGGATCACAGCTGTGAATACAGCTGTTCAAGTTCATGGGACTTTTTCCAATGATTTCCACAGGCATTGGTTCATAACTGTTGTCTAAATGAATGTCTGAGACAAATGACAGTGCTATTGCTTCCTCTGTCCTTTTGTATCTTTGCTAGATCCTTTTTTTTTCACAGCAATGATGAACTGTTTCAAAATACTTTTAAAAAAGGTATTAAAGCATTAAAGTTTTAAGCACTGCATTATTTTTTTTATTTGAACAGTAGATTAATCACCTCCCTCCAGACAGTTACAGCAAACAGCAACAGTGAGCAGCTTGTCTGCCAAAGCCTGTCATAATTAAGATAAAAGCTGTCCCAGAGCATTAACAGGACCCTGAGGTGAGTCAGTATGACGGGAGCTTTAAAACTGTGTCCCACAAGTACTAACTCAAGAGGCATCCCGTGGCATAAGCCTCTCTGTCTGGGTTTCTATGACATTTCTACTTCTCTAAAATTCATCGGAAAATGAAGTGACAATGGAAAGGAAGGAAATAAAAGTACTCCTGAAATTTCCCTTAATCTGGATATTTTCAGACCTTTCCTCTTATGTAAATGCCATGGTTCTACCTTTGGTGTTCTTGGACTCCCATTGATTTCTTCCTGTGTGGCTTTTGCAGCTGCAGCCTCTGGCTTGTCAATGGACCTTTCTTCTGCTTTCCTTTCTACATGTGTTTCTTTTCAATCCTGTTTCCTTCCCCAAGAACCTCCTTCCTCCTCCAGCTCTCTGTATATCTCTCGCACCTTCCACTAAACATGTCAGCAGTCGTCCATGAAGCATCTCTTCTGGTTTGTCTCCTTCCCCAATGAATTATCCTCTAGTTTTTTTCTCCACTTCCAGAATTTACAGCTTTACATTAACATAGAGCTGTCCCCTGCTGTTAACATTTATATTTCTCAAAATCTTCTGTGATACATTTTTCTTTCTTCTCCTATTTCTCTCTGCCTGAAGTCATGGTATATAACCCTCCTGCACTAGCGGTTAATCAGAAAGTTGATTGTAGGTGAAGCCAAATTTATCATTATTTTTTGGTTCACAGGTAAGTCTTATGCAAAAAAAAAAAAAAAAAAAAAAAAAAAAAAGTTAATTATAAACAATAATTTAAATTTGGTATCTTAATCCTGTAATCCTGCTCTTGTTTGTGTTTCTTCCTAAAGCCTCAGAACAGTGAAGCCCTCGGTACTCTTGCCCATACCCTTTTCCCTGCCCAGCTGTCATTTACCACTTTCAAGTCCTCACACTCCTAAGAAAATTAGTATTGAACAGCTTTACCCATGCACAAAAAAACAGATGTTCCAGACAAGGAAATGTAAACTTCGTCCTCAACTTACCTGCACCAGGACTGAGAGAACTGAGAGGAAGCTGGGAACAACTCAGACTACTCTGAATGCAGGGTCAGACAGCTTCAGTGGTGGAGCAGGCATTTTGGACTACCAAAGCCAGTGTTGTGCTCTTCCTTCTACCTCACAACAGCCAGAAAGGAAATGGGATGTATCCTTCACCTCTTTCTTATGCTTTGAGAAGTCAAGGCACTTGTTAGTGTTTAGCATTTAAAAACAATCCTTAAAATTACATAGGATAAAGATTACAGATTTATAAACACACCAGCACAACATGAAACACTCCAGGCATGTCTGTGGTGGAGTGCACACCCTCCATGTAATTATACTCGGGCTTCTCTGTTTTAGGAAAAAAGTAACAATAGCCACTTATCAGATTCCCAAAATGGTATTGGAAAGGATTCAACGAGACACTCCCAAGATCTTCTGGGTAGGAAGAGCCACAGGATTACAGACATATAAATGCCCAGTCCTTCCAGCTTCTTGCAACCATTTCTTCCACAATGCACTCTGTTGTATTAGTGGTTTTCTAGTTAGTATTTCACCAGTCTTTCTTTCACAATTCTTTTTCCAAGCTGCCAGGTTGTCCTCTCCCTCATCCTTTCTATTGGGCTGTCTGATCACCTGTTTTCAGAGGATAAATCTTGACTGTAACACAACAGTACTTCCAACAGTCTTGGATGTGCAGACTGAAATGCTTATGTCAGCATTGCATGTTCACAAAACAGGGAGGTTTTTTTTCACTCCAGTTCTATGTGTTAGAACTGCTTTAATAGTAGTTACACACTCTTGATCTTACTGAACACTGTATTTTCCAAAGTCTATATACCCAACGGAATATGCCAACATCTTGGTCAAACACAATGGACATCCATCAGTTGCTCACATCTACTTATGAAAAACCTAGGAAAAGGCAACTTCTTTGCCATTTAGAGACAACAGATCCCAGTATTTTGATTCTTTATCTTCAGCATGTAAAGAAAAGAATCTTCATCTTGGCATGACAGGCATATAGTGTCTCAGGAATTAGAGAAGTCTGTTAAGAGTCTTTCCTTTCTTGGGTATTAATATGAGAATATATTTTCCTGTGGATACTTTAATTTCCTATGCACAAGTAGAATGTGAAGACTCTCTTCTTTAAGGACAATAATATTCCATTTTTGGAATATTTAAGCAAGAAATATTTAAGCATTTATACAAGCTTGTACATACACATGAACACAAATGCAGGTGCCTTATTTCAGTTTTAAAGAATGTCTCCTGAAACTTAGTGTGTAGCTGAGCTCTTTTGCCTCTCACTACCTTGACTATTATTTTCCATTGTGTAAACACCCTGAAAATACCTCCTTTTCCTTGGAAACTTCCACGTGTGTCTCACTAAAATGCATGTGGCTGAAAGGGTTCATTCCTACCTAGACCTTTAAAACTGTGTTATGATTCACTGCACAGTGTTAACCAAGCCATACTTTTAATACCATTCAGATTCTTCATCTGAAGAATGAAGCAGTAATACAGACCTATTTCTCTGGTATATTACCACACTTAAGGTATTGCTTAAACTGAGGTGCTTTCTGAGATGATGTAGCTCTCTTTAATGTGGCTACTGTGCTTCTACGTAGTCTTCCTTTTCTTATGATGAAATTCATCCATGAACAGATTCCCCTTTTAAAACTATGCCTCATCTAAATACCATTTCAATACTTCATGTGCAAGTCACATTACACGCCAGGCATGCACCTAGTGCATATTTTATAGACAGGACAAGACCAATTTCCAAAGTATAGACCCAACACAAATGTGTTGACTCAACATATCAATTAATTTTACTTTCACATCTTTCTGAATCACCTGAAAACAAATATTATTTGAATCTTACAACTCTAAGGATCAAAATTCAGCACAAACCTGTCTTTAACTATATATGTGACATCTTCCACCTTACTGTAGGAAATCTTCATGTTGTTGTTGCTCCCTGTTGTGCAGGTGATGTGCAGCCTTCATATGTTCAGTGATAACATTCAGGATGAGTTGTTCCATCACTTTTCCAGGGATCCTGTTATCCTTGCTGGACTGGGCTTACCGAGAGCTAGCCTTGGCTATAAATACTGAAGCAAAGAAGGCATTCAGTACAGCCTTCTCTGCATCCTCTGCAATACAGCACCTTCTGTATTTAGTAGTGGGCCCACATTCCTCGTCTTCCTTCTGCTGCTGATGTACTTGAAAAATGCCGTATTACTGTCCTTAACTTCCCTGGCTACATTTAATTCTAGAAGGGCTCTAGCCTTCCTAGTTGCACCCCTGCATGCCCTGGCAATGTTCCTATACTCTTCCCAAGAAGCCAGCCCCTGTTTCCACCTCTCATAGATGGCTGCTCTCTGCCTTAATTGACCCAGCAGATCCTTGTTCATCCATGGAGGCCTCCTACTTCCTTTTCCTCCTTTCTTGTGTGTTAGGACACACAGATCCTGGGCTTGGAGGAAGTGATGCTTGAAGATTGACCAGTTCTCTTGGGCATTTCTATCTTGTAGAATCATATCCTATGAGATCCATCCATGTAGATCTTTGAAGAGACCAAAGTCAGCTCACCTGAAATCCATGGTCACAGTCCTGCTTTGTGTCCTGTCTCTTCCACGCACGGTCTTGAACTCTACCATCTCGTGGTTGCTGCAGCCGAGGTTGCCTCCAACCTTCACATCCTCAAACAGACCCTCCTTATTTGTCAGATTAGGACTGGAGCATCTTTCATATGAGGAAAGACTGCAAGATTTGGGACTGTTCAGCTTGAAGAACAGACTGTGGAGGGACCTCATTAATATTTACAAGTATCTGAAAGGTGATAGGACTAGGGGTAATGAACAAAAGCTGAAACACAAAAAGTTCCACTTAAAGAAAAACTTCTTTACTGTGAGGATGATGGGGCCCAGGCAGGGTGTGGAGTCTCCTTCTCTGGAGGTTTTCAAAACCTGCCTGGATGTGTTCCTGAGTGACCTGATATAGGCAGATCTGCTTGAGTAAGGGAGTTGTACTACATGATCTTTGGAGGTCCCTTCCAACCCCTACCATTGTGTGATTCTGGGTAGAATTCATATTTCCACACTTAGCTGCCCACACTGTAGACATTTGGATGTCTATCCAGAATCTCTACACTGTCTACAGAGAAACACATGTCTGTCTTTGATTTGAGTCAGCTCATCCTTCCTATATGAGACATTAAAAGTAGTTCTCATGAGCATGTCATGTTTATCACTTTCCTAAGAGTATTTCCCACTGTGAGATGAACTTTCTCCTTTTTTCCTAAGCTAAAGAATATTATTCAATATAATACTTGCAAAAAAGTCATGCAAAGATGCATTCCAAAGATCCTGAATGATTTGCAAGATTTCAGAAATAACCTGTAGTCAGCTTCATAAGGCATTAGAAGGCAGCAGGAACAAATAAAATTACAATATAAGCCTTATATGACCTAGTCTCATCGTCATTTTGTAATTCAGACTTAATTGATTCTGAAATTTACTTGCTATGGAGAGAGTTCTGTTCTGAAAAAGTGACTGTGTTGAGTTGAGGAACAGCCTATGGGCACCGTTCCTGGCTTTTGCTCAGAGAGAATTTAATAGAATTATAGAATCATAGAATGGTAGGGGTTGGAAGGGACCTTTAGAGATCATCTAGTCCAACGCCCCTGCAGAGGCAGGGTGAGCTAGATCAGGTCACATAGGAACATGTCCAGGCGGGTCTTGAAGACCTCCAAGGAAGGAGACTCCACAACCTCTCTGGGCAGCCTATTCCACTGCTCCGTCACCCTTACAGAGAAATAGTTTTTTCTTATGTTTAAGTGGAACTTTTTGTGTTCCAGCTTCATCCCATTACCCCTTATCCTGTTACTATCTACTATAGAAAAAAAGGATGTCCCAACCTCCTGACACCCACCCTTGAGATATTTATAAATGTTAATAAGATCATCCCTCAATCTCCTCAATTTCATCACAGTTCCAAATGCTGATATGACTCTTTATTAAATAATCACAACATGAAATTGTCCTACCTGATTCATTGTTTTAGTCCCATTTACTCTTATATTCTTTATTCCATTATATTGCAATTAATTAACAATTAAAACTTGTTAAACACTCTGTGCTTGCAGTGCATGAAGACTAAGCTTCATGAAGTGCTGATGTAACCACAATCAGTCATTTTCTCCAAGCAGTTTTAGAGGCACATAAAGGAGTCATTTAATGAATTAAATAATGATCACTCTTAATTAGATATTAAGACATAATTAGTTCAATATTAAAGCTTAACAAGGAGCATGATAATCTAGAAACAACATGCAATGCCGAGTGATTGTAGTGAAAAAGTGTTATACTGACAAATATATAACACCTATGTCTTTCTATATAGCATGTCTAATAACAAGATGGGAGATACTGCAGTATGTTGTGTTTCTGTTCAGAAACTACATCAGCACTGAGTTTATTTTCACTGTACATTGTATGAGTGATTGATACTTCAAGTAAAACAGTGGGATGGCAAGATTTTTTTTTTTTAATGAAAAATCAAAATAGATTCTGAAAAGTTCAGTGGCTCAGTCTCTGAAATGAGAAATGGATTTTTACAGAATTTATAAAGATACAGAACCCTTGAAATTGGTGTGACACCTGTTTTTTATCAATAGAGAGCCTAATAGTCTCAAAAGCAATGAATAAAAATGCAAAGACAAATGTATACAGCATTAATACTTCCTAAGCCTGTTCAAGAGTTAAAAGTTATTCTGAATTTAGAAACTACAAAGTGATGTAGCTCCTTGTTTAATGACAACCCATCCCTACCAGATTCACTCAGATAGTTGAGTGTTCACAATAAATCCTTGCAGAGCCTGGGAGGAAGTTGAGAGAGCTGGCACCCATGCAAATTTACTGGAAACTCCCTTGCCTCAAAGCAAAATGTCAGAGTAAGGATTTTTTTCCTAGGCCACTTGCCTAGGCCTGCTGCCTACATGCCCAGAATTGGTGACAACAATTGTTGTCTTCACTGACTGAGACTGAACCTATTTGGAGCCATTCAGAAATAGGAGCCAGACCAAGTGACAGGTCACGGGAATCCAAAATAATTTACATCAGCAAAGTAATGAAGTTCCATAAATATAAAGTGGAAAATCAGAACCTCTGTGCTGTTATTCAGTTTTCAGAGATAAAGTCCATTTATTTCCATATATTTCTCTAAGTCTCAACATGACTGAAAACAGCATGTCTACTTCATTTCCATCAATCAAATGCTGTGATAGCCTAATGTACATGAATCCTAAAAATGTTGTTCTCAGACTTCACAAATTTACTTGATGCCTTCAGATTTGCATAGCTGATTTGTGAAGACTTCTATTTTCCTTTGGAAAATCAGATCCCTTTTAGTTGAAATTACCATGTTCCCTAAAAGATATGGATTAACATTGCCAAACACTGTTTCTAATAAAAAACTACTGGTTACTTAAAAAATGGAAATAGTATGTTTGTTTATATAGTGTCTAAACACTGAAAACTAAAGTTTGTTAGATTATTTTTTATTTAGATTATATTTTCATTTAGATTATCTTGCTAAATAGTCATTGTTTTTAATCACCAAAAATATGCATCTCAGATCTAGATTGCTCAGGTGGATATTTCTGTGTTACGTCTTAGAAGCAAAATAATCCACAGAAGCCATGAAACAGAACTATGCCCACCACAGTCACCTGGAGTGTTTGCATCAGGACACTGACTGTACTTAGCTACCAGAATTATCCTCAACATTTAAGTTTTTATCTTAGCAGATTTTAATTAGTTTTCATTTTAATTTCTTTGGCCTTTTATTTGTATTTTCCAAATGCAAGTGACATATCTCTAAAAGATGTTTTGATGAAAATGTAAGGCAGAGCCCTCATGTCTTTTGAACACACATTGACTTACAGTGTATCCCACACCTGTTTCAGCTCATCCTTCCTTGGAGTATGTCTGAGGGTTCTTGATTTACAAAATACACCTTCAAGAGTAGAGGAAGATATAGCAAGCGAAGCTTTACAAAGGACTGGCAACCAGTTCCTTTCCACTTTAGCAGGCACAAGTCACTGGCTACATTTAATTCTAGAAGGGCTCTAGCCTTCCTAATTGCACCTCTGTATGCCCTGGCAATGTTGCTATACTCTTCCCAAGAAGATCTCATGGAAAGCATGAGATCATATTTCAGGCAACAGGCTGCTGTCCCAAAGGACTGGACCTTCCACTTTTTTTTTCTGACAGAAATGAGCAAGCAATGTCAAGTTCAAGAACGTTTTTCATAGATATTTCATTAAATAGCTCCCCAGCAAAGGCCATTCTAAATACATTATTTTAATATGCATATATTTAAAAACAATCACCTTAACATCTTTTGTGAATATTTAACAACTTTTATTTTTCAGGCTTTTATATACAAGCTGTAAGCATCACCAATCTGGCTATAGTAATTTTTTTCCTTTAAAAAGGTATATAAGTTCCTGGACTGTTCTTGTTTCTTTGAGACAGTGTTCCTCTGTGAGTTGACCAGCATTAAGAATTTGATCTATTTATATCCATCTTGAATAAATAATGTTTTATTTCAACATTTGTAAAGTGAAACAGCTAAATATACGACATAGGTGGAGTTTCTAATTACAGAGAAGCCCAAATAACAACTTACTTTCAAAATACCCAGATATTTGTAGTATTACCAGGATCGGAATACAGAATCTTCTGTGAAGAACAAAAATGTCTATATCTTTTTCTCAGAGACCGTTTGCCTTACTGGGCAGCTGCAATGGACACTGATCATTGTTAAATTAGGAAGACACTGAACAAAATGTCAAACGAATGCTTCTTGCACTTTGTAAGGACTTGGAAGCACATGTGCACTTTGAGTCTCTAATGGCTCTAGCAGTAACTGTGGGAAGAATACCAGCAATGCCGGAAAGTAAGGAGTCAAGATCAAGAAACATAATGGGACTGAGACAGATCTTGAAGTTGCACAAGTCATACTTAAGTGCCAAGAATGACTGCTGAGAGGCCAGTAGCTCAAACATACTTGGCTTCTCTTTTCATTTCTAATCATTTTGTTCCAGACACGTATAAACAATACCTAATTGTAGGAATGCTGGGAGGCAATTTTCAACTCCAAAGAGTATGTAAAAGGGTAAAGGAAACTCTGATGTTAATAAGGGAGAACCAGACTGGAGAAGTACTATCTGAACAGCCTCAAGGGACTTGAAAGCAGAATAACAATTCTCAAGCATGACTGTATTGTGGAAGGAAATTAGGAGAAAAGTAAAGTGATACTAAAAATAATAAAATAAAAAAACTCTAAATAACAATGGCGGGTTGACCTGGCTGGCTGCCAGATGCCCATCAAGCTGCTCTATTACCTCTTCCCTCAACTGGATAGGGGGAAGAAAACACAATTAAAAGCTTATGGGTTGAGATAAGGACGTGGAGATCCCAAACCAATTACTGCCACTGGCAAAATACACTCATCTTAGGGAAATGAATTTATTGCCAATTAGATTAGGATGAGGGGGAAAAAAAAAGCCACAACCAGCTTCCTCTTTCATGCTTTTCCCCAGACTCAACGTCACTCCCAACTCTTCTACCTACTACCCCCAAACAGCACAAGGGGATGGAGAAGGTCCATTCATAATCCATTCATAGCACTTCATGCCTGCCACTTCTGCCTCACATTCTTCCTCTGCTTCATTATGTGGTCCCTTCTATGGGATGCAGTCCTTCATGCACTTCCCCAGTGTGGATCCTTCCCATGGGCTGTAGTTCTTCACAAAGTGCTCTGGAGTGGGTCTTTTCCATGGGATGCAGTCCTTCAGGAATGGACTGCTCCAGCATGGGTTCCTCATAAGTCCTGCCAACAAATCTGTTTCAGTGTGGGATCCTCTCTGGGCTGCAGGTGGATCTCTGCTACCATATGACCTCCATGGCTGCAGGGACAGGACCTCATCCTAGGCTGCACCATGGGCTGCATGGGCTCCAAGCCTGGAGCATCTCCTCCTCTCCTTCTCCACTGACCTTGGTGTCTCTCATATATTCTCACTCTCTCACAACTGTTGCACAGAGTTTCTTTATCCCTCCTTAGATTTGTTATCTTAGAGGTGCTGCAGTATCACTGATTGGCTCAGCTTTGGCCAGTGGCAGGTCCATCTTGGAGACAGCTGCAACTGGCTCTTGGACATGGGGACAGCTTCTGGTATCTTCTCACAGAAGCCACCCTGGCACTTCCACCCCTTCCACCACCAAAACCTTGCCATGTAAACCAAATACAGCAGGGAAAAAAAGACACACAAAATAGTAAACCAACAGAAATACTTAAAAATTATTTTTGTGAAATCAGCATTACCCAATAGGCTCATTATTTTACTGTGGATCTTGGAATGTTCCAACTCCTAGTTGTAGAGTCAAGTTTTAGTATGAGTATCTTGGCTTTCATTTCTGAGAAAAAGTTTCTAGCTATTCTAGCAAAAAATGAGGAAAAAAATGAACAGTGAAACCAATCTCCTAATTCTAACAAGATTAATTTGCTGTTCTTGGGGGATGTGGTGGGCTTGAGTGGGCTGAAAACTTCCAATTTTTGCAATAGGTTGTCATTGTTTAGCGAAACGTTATTGACTAGATTTTAAACATTGGGTTATATTATTATCACATAATTCTTGAGAGCAAATAATTTTAATCTAGATATCTCCTTTTCTGTAACTCGGGCAGAGTAGTAATAATATGCGAACTCCACATAGAAAGAAATCTGACCTTTATGGTTTGCTACTAAAGAAATGAAAAAGAAATTACAAGAGTCTGTGTTGACAACATTTCTTAAATAAAACATTTCTGTTTACTTAAAAGACATTATTACAGACTTCCATAAAGTGCCAGAATGGATAGATTCCCTGCTTTGGTTTCACTGGTGATCTGACACATTTAAAGGTTGGGTTCTCTGTTTCAACTTTTTTTTTTGCTCAGTTTTTCAGTAACCGCCTCTGAACAGCCTTGAAAAATAATTCCTTTTCCTACAGGTTTCTAATCACACAAATGTAGGAAATTGTTATAATAAATATTCTATGAACAGCCATGTTTTGATGGATTAGCATTTCTGATTCTTCTAATCTTGCATTGATTTTCTGGCTATAATCTAACTAACTGAAAGAACAAAAAAACCTTTTTTGAGTTTGCAGCTATGTCGATAGCATCTAAGGAAACAGTTAGTCATTTAAAATATCCTGAATAAAAAGTTAGCTAAATCAAATTAAAAAACCCCACTTTGCTTATGAGGAAAATGTTATGTTGGTGATTCCCCAGTGTCACGGGGTTTCTCTGAACAGAGGAGTATGTGAACAAAACAAAGATAGCCCTTAATCATGAAGCAGACAGGCCTAACCTTATCTCAGTTAAGATGAGGTCAAGTGTGAGGGAGGATTTCTCAATTGTTTTTTTGTGCGTTGCTTATTTCTAGTGCCCTGTCATCCACCTAGCAATTAGAAATTCTGTCACCTCCAATTGATGCTTAAATCAGAAATTACTTCAAACCATACGGATGATTTAACATAGTCTTATTTAAAAAGAATTCAAGAGTAGCTGAAGACTTGAGGGAAAAATAAACCTATAAATGCATTAACTGAAACTGAACATCTTCAGTGTAGACTGCATATGTGGAAAAAGCCATTCTAATAGCAATAAAACTGCTTTTAATAAGTATTTATTTATACTTTAATTAAGCCATTGTATTAATGAATGTGCTTTCACAAGGCAGCTCATACTAATTTTGATGATAACACAATTGTTTGTAAATATCTTCAAAATATTGGTTTGCATCCATGTGTCATAAACAGGTAAGTGCATGTTTGTATTATAAATGTGAATGTTTTGCTAAGTGACATGGGAATGAACACTATTTTGAATTTATATTCATTTTGTCACGTCATGAGAGCTTCCAAGAGTATCTGTTTTCATAACATGCTGCTGTCAACATAACTTTTTCCAAACTCTCCTGTTGTTTTGTTTAATTGAAAGTATGCTTATCTGAACTGCTCAATGTGTTATTATATGCCAAGGTTTCCACATTGTGTAAAGCATTTCTCCTCATATCCCAAGTCATGCCTTCATCTAAACAGAAGAGTTGGACTAGACTGACAGCTCTAACTGATGCCTGCTAATCCTGTCCTTCCTTCCTTCCCTCCCACTTCAACACACTCGCTTCAAAAGATTGCTTTCCTGATAGCTGTGATGAAGAAATTGCTGGAGTAAGTCTGAGCAGAGAGAAACAAAACCTGACCTAATAGATCTATTTTCTCTCTTAGTTAGCATGAGGAGTTAATGCTAATTGGATGTTCCAGCACAGTTTGAGTTATGTTTATCTGCAGATGGCTTAGTCTCTGAACATATCTGAGCTAGGGAAATTGGAGGTGGAAGTGAGAAGTGGCATTTTGCTGTTCTCTGTACTTTGTTTTTGTTTGACAAAAGCTCAAAAGCTCAGATACGTGACCCATGGTTGAAAAGTCTGTTCTGTATTCAGATATGATTGGTAAAAAAGAAGCTAGGTGATTTTTCACTTCAGCAAGAGCTGTGGGCAGTTGCTGAAATTAATCTTTTTATCTGAGTTGTGATTACCATGCTAAATTATGCAAACCAAAATCTAAATAGTCTCCAACTATCAGAATATCAAATTAATATGCTTAAACAAAACTTCACCTTATTTATTTAAAAGGTCAATTGTAAGGGAAAGTTCTCAAATCCTTTCTGGTAACAGTAGTTTACCTGAGAAAAGATACAATAGTGTTCAGAATCCCTCAGCATAGTCTGGAAAAACATGTCCAGAAATGATAACAGAAAAATTCCCTGTCTAAGGCAGGACAGGTAGGTGACATCCTAGAGTATTCTATGTCATTGTAAAGAGATTTTGGCTTATTCTGCACGGAGTGGAAGGTGTTAAAAATGCAGTGTGGAAAAGCTCTGGAACGTGTATTTTTTATACTTCTGCTCTTAGAAATAAATTGAAACAGTAGATGATCCATCCATTGTTTAGAATTCAGTCCAAATTATACAGGTAGGAGATTAAGATAATATTGTTCTGCTTTAAATCAGTGAGATACAATGATTATAGTAATTTTACCAACAACTGAAAGCATGTAGAAGAAACAAATCAAACTGCAATTAGAGTCATCTAGTGGCATCTGACAGGTTTCCTAGTGGAGATGGTTAATATTCTGGGAAAGTGCACCAGCACCACTGGCAATCCAGGGCACATCTCAACTGTGGTAAGTGCTGCTGGGCAGAAATCCAGACAGGCAGGTAAAAGGGATGAAAGAAAGAGGAAAAGGTGAAAAGACGGCTCAGATACAAAGCAAAAATATAATTAATTAAACTGCAAATTACTGCACTTTACTACTATTAGAGTAATGTAGACACAGAAGCATGGATCTTAATAAAACTTCCATTTAAAAAAATACAAGAATCCTCAACCACTGTAAGCACAGTGATTTTACAGACAAAGAAGATAGCAGAGATCTGAAAGGGAAGGGCTGGACAGAAAACTTAAGAGGGGAGGAAACTCACAGCAATGTGAAACTGCAAAAGGTTTGATAAGCCTTAAAAATAGTAACTGTGTCTTTTTCTGTCAGGGTGAACTTCTAAAATCTTGAATTCTTTTCTTAAGAATATTTTCCCTCAGCTGTATGATTGTTAAGTTCCAGCTCCCTCTCTGCTGTGCCACAGCATGGTGTTTTGACAGCAAAGGAATGAAACTGAACAGACTGAGAATCTGAATTTTGATCTCCAGTCTTTAACTTTACACTTTAACCACCAGATTTGTACACAAAAGGAAACGTCCTTTTGCCAAGAGCACAGCAACCTAGCACTCATCTTTAAGTTCATTCCATTTACTAAGGTCTACACAGCAGACATATGGAGTCCCACTCCTACAGCCTGTTCTGAAGCTTGATAGTATCAAGGTTTCCTTGATAGTCCAGTCCCTTGTCAGAATATGAAGAACTGCCCCTTGGAATATTTCCTTTTCTTGTTCTTAGATTCTTACCTAAAATTTAAGTAGCTGAGTTGAGAGAGGCTTTATTTAGATTCTCAAATGGTTTGAATTTTTTTAGACAACTGTGTTTTTTGAGTCTTACAGATCCATATGCAAGTAACAAATCCAGTAGCTGGATACCAATCTCACATTAGTAAGTACCTTTAAGAGTTAGTAAGGACCTCCCCTTTGTCAATGAAAGTCATGCCTCAGTTTTCTTTGAACAAGCAAGCAAAAGTGGACACAGAAAAACCTATGTGTGCATCACTTTACTTTGAAAAATTGTTCAACACAATCATCCATCAAATGTTCCTGCAGAAATCAAAGTGGCAAAGCATGAGAAGGAAAATCCTTAAAGGAATGAACTGTATAAAACATAGGCAGCAGGTGGCAAGAGGAAATAATCTGGTTTTGTAACTATTTTAACAAACTTGGGAGATCAGCAGGAAGGTTTTCAAACCCCTCCTGGACATGTTCCTGTGCAACCTGATCTAGAGTGTTTTTTGTGATGAATTTTAAATTATATTTCCTACTTAGATTCTCTTAGAAGAGAAAGAGAAAAACACTACAAAAAAGACATGAAGTATTAAGGAAGTATTACTGGTATCCTTCAAATGAGATATTAATATTCACAAATTAACCCCATCAACTTTTTCTCAATTTTTTGTTATATTTTCTACTATTATTTAACCTTTCAAAAGTCAAAAGAACTTTGATTTAAAATAGATCCTTCTTCTATAGGACTAATAGCTCTAATAGCCATTTTTCTTGTCTTTACCTACCAACCCCCAATTTTGAAATTTATTTCTACAAAGAAATCTGTCTTTCTACAAAGTAATTCTTATGATTTTTGTGCACAACAGCATGTTTTACTAATATTTTCCTTATTCTATTCTGTACTGCCGTAGTAATCCCCTTACCCTCTTTGCCTCTCTAGTGGAAGGTGTTTATTTACACTTATTATATGGTTGCTTATTTTCACTGACCTTGGTGACTTGCTCTGAGTTCACATAGTCATGCTTCCCTTAGTTTTCATTCCCAAAAAGGATCTCAGGATTTCTGGCCAAGACAACTGACTGCTATATCAGTCCCTGATGGGAAGGATGCTATAAATGTAGCATACACATTAATAATGAAATGTGGTGACAGGATCACCAGAAGCTTTTTCAGACTCTGGCTACATAAACTATCCACAGGACTTTTCCCACTAAAATATCTTCTCCCTCTTACCATCCCCTTTCCTTTGAGCTTCCTGCTGCCCAGTACTTTGATTCTTCATCTGATTCCAGAAATATCAAAGAAGCCTCTGAAGGGTCAAAGATTGGAAGAAGTACTAAAGAAGGGAGTGACAGTTTGAGGTACATATGAAGGTACAAAATTGACTCAGTTTGAGGAGATGGAACAGGGAATTAGACTTTCCTTTGTGCTGTTGCAGACATGATTAGGTTCTAGCTTTTCCATGGAATTCTCAAGTGACATTTGCAAATTGCTCAACTCCATACCTTCATAACACAATTAAGTGTTGCAATGCTCCAAACTGCTTTTAAACATCTCATGTAGTTCTTAGCATGAACTATGTGTCCCTCATATAATGCACAACTGCATAACTTATCCAAGCAAGCAAAGCAGAAGGAGTATAGGTCACATACATGTCTCATTCAACATAGAACATTGTTCTTTTTAAGTGGGATTGAGGTCAAGTTCACTCCCATTTAAGGATTGAAATCAATTATCCCTAAATAAGAGATGGTCTTTTGTCACAGGGCTGCTCAGAGGATATCAAAATGATCAGATATTGATAGCTTTCTCCTACTCAATTCAGCAAGCTAAGTTTCCAGCTTATATCTCAGCAGCTTTAAGTATGTACAGTCTGATGGAAAAAATTCAGGCATAGATCAGTATGTCTATATAGAGAAGTAGGGGTAGCCTAAACCGTGAGAGTGAGGTTGGACTTGATGCAACCATAACGATTCTATGATGAATTCTATGACTATGTTTAGCACTTCTCAGTGTAACAATTCTTTGAGACTATTTTAAACCACTTCAACTAGCACTGTGGATATAGGACAATCAGTGTCACTTGGTTCAGTGCTCCTTGATTGGTTCTGATCCTTTTTTATTTGGTGGTATCAACAGACTCCTGGAGGCCTTAGGTGAATGAAGATTTTTTAGAGGCTTGTAGTGTCTAAATGGTGGTTAAAGCTAACCCAAGTGTCACTATCTTAGCTAAATTAGTCTCCCTCTCTACTCTTTGGAGAAAGTCAGGAAGCAGGAGAAACAATTCATATCTTTGGCACTGTAGTCCTCTTCTACTTTCTATAAATTGCTAGAGAAAGCTGAGTTGACTAACTTCCTAACCTCACTAAATCACATACACACACCCAGAATCTCAAGGGCTGGAAAGGAGCTCAAAAGATCATATAGTCTAACCTCCCTACAAGAGCATAAATGTCTATTTGGGCCTCAAATCCTCTTATGGGTAATTTATTTCCTTATGCTACGAATGGAGATAAATGTATATGCAGGTACAAGAAGCAGAGTGACTGGGACTAGAGCAGAGAATGAGTGCTATGCATGTATTTGAGGATTAAATTGTGTAACACTTGACAATGAGGCCAGGCCCTTGCTGTATTTCTTCACTAAGAAGGAAAGCCACTGATCTTTTTGACAATATGTCTTATATGACTATACCTTTTGACTATACATCATCATATTATTTCTTTTTAGATTTTTCTACTTCATTTACTCCAATGATGAAACCTGCTTCTTTTCCTTCATAGAGCTGAAACATGAGATCCATGCTTTTTTCTTAAACTAAACTGTTTTAACAAAATACTAATAGTAGTTTAAAAAGCAAAAACAAAAAACAAAACAGTCTAATCCCAGTAATTAAGTACTTATTATAGTTATTCATTAAAAAAAAAATACACATAAATATTCCTAGTAAGATTATTGCACAAAATATGGTTTGATTAACACAATGCTCCCTAATTCAGAATTGCAAGGTGTAGACCAAATATTTCATACTGCTCAGGCCGCATGCCCTGGACCTTCATCATGTTCAAAGCATCATCTTGGCAAATAAATCTGCAATCCTGATTTAGCTATTTTTGAGGACAGTGGTAAAAACTACCACTGTTTCATTCAGTGGTTTTTGGTTTTGTTTTAATTTGGCTGTTTTTTCTTTGCATGTTTCATAAGCTGTACCAATGCCTACAGCTAAAGGCAGAAATGATAACCTAGCACTTACTAAGGCAGTGCTTGACACTGAAAGACTTGTAAGAAGGCAATAATCACTTGTGTTCCCTTTTCCAAGAAGGTGATATCCTAAACTCTCTTGTATGCAAAGACTCTTTCATAAAATTTCAGCTATGAAAAGTATGCAAATTCAAGAGAGACAGAGGAGATAATTAAAATCTGGCAGCAATACAGGTCAGCAGTTCCCCATGGACTGGGTCAGGGGCTGATGACACTGGGCCCAGCTTCTATGGGGACCTGGTCCATGGACAAGGTGGAAGAGGTCTCAGGAGGGGCTGAACAGGGACAATAAGGCCTATTGGTACCCTCAGGATCCTGACAAAGAAGCAACTGAAAATTTTCACAGGCCTTCTCCTGGTTTAGTTCCAGAATTCAGAGCATCTCTCATCCTCAGTGCTGCATCAGCCTATCTCCATTGTTCTCTTCCACCTAATGCCTGGAAGCATCTCCCTTGTGTTCAAATGGGCAGGGGAAGGGAAACAAGACTGAAACTTCTGAAAACTTCACAATCGCAACAACAAGCATGAGATGCAAAGGAAAAGGAGAAGAAGTGAATGCAAGGCTCTGAGTGGTGAAGATGAATGATCTTGCCCAGCCTCAAGAGCCTTTGTATTCACACCTCATAAAAATACCCAGTCTCATTTGACCCCTCTGCTTCAGTCACCTTGTAGTTGGCAGAATGATCTTGTCCCACACAGAGGCTTTTACTGTCTCACTCCTGATATTCCCTAAAATTATTTTCTCTGTGGGAGAATTTACCAGTAGTGCAATGATGCACATAACCATTTCTGGGATGAACTTAAAAGTTTCACATCTCAGAATTCATGTTAGTAATCTAATAAATGCCAGTATTTTAGTAGCCACATGTTTGCTTTCATAGCATTGCTTTTATACACCGACTGGGATGTTTAGTGCCCTGCCACAGAATTCTAAAAAAGGAAGCTACTTGAATCAAAGACCAGTTTATAACAACTGTGGCTGAAAACCTACTTCCAGCAACAATGCCATTGATTCTACTTTGATTTGACAGGCAAAAGTATTTTTGCATAAAATTGGTATTCACAAACAAAACTGCCATATTTTGAGAAAGGTCACAAAACTTGACTGACTTAACAAAGCCACTATTTATTTTTTTTCTGTTACCTTTTATCATCCATATACATAAACTGTCATATTTGTGATCTCCCCAACAACTTCAAATCACAATCAATGTAAGTTATTCTTCTCCACTTATTTTAAAACATACTTTGGATTATTATGGAATATTCCATAGTTTCTGCCAGATCAAATAGATACAACTTAAATCCTGTGTACTGGTAACTTCAGGATTGACCTGTTGAAGAGCAGCTCTGCAGAGAGTGACCTGGGAGTGCTGGTTAACTAACCATGAGCCAGCAATGTGCCCTCGTGGCCAAGAAGGCCAATGGTATCCTAGAATGCATCAAGAAGAGTGCGGCCAGCAGGTCAAGGGAGGTTCTTCTCCCCCTCTACTCTGCCCTGGTGAGGCCTCATCTGGAGTCCTGTGCTCAGTTCTGGGCTCCCCAGCTCAAGAGGGACAGAAAACTTCTGGAGAGAGTCCAGTGCAGGGCCACCAAGATGATCAGGGGACTGGAACATCTTTCATATGAGGAAAGGCTGCAAGAATTGAGACTGTTTAGTCTAGAAAAGAGAAGACTGAGGGGGGATCTCATTAATATTTTCAAATATCTAAATGGTATCTAGCAACAGGACAAGAGGTAATGTGATGAAGCCGGAATACAAAAAGTTCCATTTAAACATATGAAAAAACTATTTTACTATGAGGGTGAGGGAGCCTTGGCACAGGCTGCCCAGGGAGAGTGTGGAGTCTTTTTCCTTGGAGGTCTTCAAGACCTACCTGGACGTGTTCCTGTGCAACCTGATCTAGGTGACCCTGCTTCTGCAGGAGGGTTGGACTAGATGATTTCTAAAGGTCCCTTCCAACCCCTACCATTCTATGATTCTATGATTCTATGATAAAGTACAGCAAGCATTCATCAGTCTTAAAATGCATCCAAGTCCTCTTTTCAGGACACACAAACTTTCTCCAAAGTAACTACAAAAGACCGAATGTATGTGTGACGTTCCCAACTTGATTTATACTACCACAAAGATTTGAGGTATAGAAGAGAAGCTGTACCAACTACATCACAGGGAGCTGGGAATTCTAGGGAGACAGATTTGAGGTTAAGCTTTAGAAGCACGTATAAGGAAACCTGCTCCAACAAATTGATCTCTAGGGTAAATGAACAAAGAGCAAAATGTAAAAGGAAGTATCAGAAAAGACACAAATATAGTTCGTGCTTTATGAGTAAAATTCGTGACAGGAAAGTCACCAGTGAATGGATACTTACATGCAAACCTACTCACAGACACAGTCAAGGAAATCCTTCACTCAGAGTTGATCATTCAGACATCCTGGCTTCACGACAAAAGAATGTAAGCTTAAAATCAAGCAGAGATGGCTTTTAGGGATCAAGGTATGCCTATTGTTGGCTTTCAGTCAGATGGGCCATGGTAGAAGGTGTACAGTTGTGACTAGTGGTTATATTTAACATTTATAGTCCCAGAGTAGAACAAACTCCTCTGACATTTGTGCGCAACAGAGAATTAGACAGTGATGGACAGACATGAAAATCACCTACACTGTTCTGACATCAGAGTCATCTAGAGAAAATATTTACATGGCCTGAAATACTACACAGGGAAGCAGAAACTTGCTTACACAGTCACATATAAGAGGGTGTTTAGCAACCTACTACCCTGCTAGAATATGTTGGAATGCCAGAAACTAAACTGCTTTACTAGCTTCGATGCATGATTGCCTTGTCTGAGATGAATATTTGCCTGTCTGTTGCACACTGAGATCCTGAAAATCTTGGATTTGTGTGAACATCTATAGATCATCTAAAATTAATTCAGCACTAATCTGTCATAAGTACTTTTCCTCATAAATATGTGTGCAGGGATGTCTGTGTAAGTGATGTGAGTACCCACACAGGATGTGGTGATTGTAAATTTAATTATCTCTGCAGGAAGAATTTAATTTGCCATCACTAGGAAAACCTTAACTATCAGTTTGAAACTGCAAGGCTGATCATGCCTATCTCACTATTCCCTCCCACCCCATTGTTTAAGAGGTTGCAATGCAGTTATAGTACTCTTTTATTGTGATTCTTATCTTTCTTTCCCTTTAAGTGCTTTGTTATTACACTTTTAGGACTATCATTTGGTAATTAATAGTTTTTCTGTTATGCTATAGTATAAGACTAAATCCAACAGTTTCCTGAGTTGATTGAAAACTGAATCAACAGTCTTCAACCTACACTCTACACTGCTATTCCAGCTTCTTTCAAAAATCAATGTTCTACATTGTCTTGCTTATCATTTTTTAGTTCCTGAAGCAATATAACAACAGTAAGACAAAGACCTCACTGAGTAATCAGTTCAAGGTTTTGAGGAGCTGCTACGTTGATCACATTTTATGTCTGTTCTCAAGGACCACATTTTTCAACAAAACTAAACCGTGCTGTCCGTTTAGTAACTTACTCAGCTATTTGGAAAAAAAAAACCAAACAAAATAAAAAATAAAACACAAAACTTTTACCAATTATATTCTGAAAATTTGCCAGGCTATGTAATAGTTTATTATTTTCAAACAGTTTTGTGGATAATTAAGATTCCACCAGTTTCTACATTTGGAGAAAGCCATTAAAGATATAGAAATGCAGTACACTTCCAGAAAATGCAGTCTGTAGAGAAAATAAGCTTTGTTAATATAGAAAGACTGTGTTTTTTTCTATAGAGATACTCTAGCTCCACAATTCTACCAACCAAATATCTTGATGTCTTAGTGGAATCATAATTTTGGCATTCAAAATTCAATTTCTTTCTATCTCTCTACATGGTCTTTATATTTGAGACTAGATATCTCAGATGCTCAGCATGAATAGGCTCCAGTCTGCCTAATAAATAAATATAAACTCAGGCAGACAGTCTCTTTTAGGTCATCTTCACTCCACATGGACACCTGTAAAGATCTCTTGTCAGCAGTTGCCTAAATGAAGAGTAGACTGCACCTTCAGTAGCTCCATTAACTTTTTGCCACTTCCAAATCTCTGTATTGGCTTTCAGGTTTTATCCTAATTTCTTTCTTTGGGATTAGTCCAAACTCAGTGTAAATTCCCTTCATTTTTGGCAAATTGCTACTGTTTGATGTTCTTCCTTATGATCATGATGGCAGCTCAAGACTGCAGAAAACAAAATCTTCTTATCAGTACTTTTACTCCATCAGTACTCTTCCTGTATTCAATTCTTCCTTCCTGGGCTTTTATCTTTGCTGAGGACTAAAAAAATAATTCCTGTCCTGTTGAATCTTAGTGTCTTGCAGTACCAATGAATTATTGTAGCCTACATTGCTCCTTTTACTTGCACACAGTTTTTGCTATTTATAAGCAGAGATTTTTTTAAAAGAAAAATGTAAACTAGCAACTGTAACTTTTTCCCACTTTTTTAATATTGATATGAACAGTACATAATTAAACTCATTGCTTCCAATGGAACTCCAAATCTCCAGAGTCAGAATTTCTTCCTGCACCTTGGACAAGGGATTTCTTCCACAAGTTTAATATTCTTGATCAGAAAAAAAAAAAATCCCCCAAATCATAGTTCTGTTCTAAGGACTAATTTCTTAAAAGCTTTTTTAATTTTCTGTGAGATCTTTAGAAACAGCATTCTTAATTAATTGCTATTATCACCACATATTCACCTGAAGGCTCAGTGTAGAAATAGTAAGTGCTTTTAAAAACCATCAGTTTCTTTGAAGGGATTGAATTAAGAATATTGACTTATAAATACAAACTTTAAGGGATGATAGATGTAAGGAAGCCACAACATCAAGGATCTAAGAGACAAGTGGATATATTCATTGTAGCTGCGCGTTACAAGCATTCAAAAGGTGATGGCCACACATTTGTTAATTAGATGGTGAGACAATTTACGTCAGATGGTCAGCTTGAACTCCATTCCTGAGTGATGACAATGTCCCTTCAGTGGATATACAGCTTACTAAATGCTGCAATTCAGAATTCAAAAATGAGCTTCTCCTGGTCAGCAACAAGTTTCTGCACAGACAGAGGGATGTTAAAGCCTCTCTTTTGTAAAAGAAGATCTAGAAAACTAGTTCAGCATGTACATACAAAAAGAATACTTGAACATTCATTTCTTCATTGGCTGTGTTATTTTAAGCATTCCTCATCTGTCATCAGGTAGTTGTACTTGGTCCTTGATCTGTCTTTTCTACTGGGTCATTACAACCAAAATCCATTTTTTTTCCTGGATTAGTCTCCAGATGTATATATTCCCTAAGTGAACTTGAAGTAGTACAAACAGAAGGAACACATAAGATGGTAAGAGTGTAGGAGCTGCTTAATTAGTTTAAATCCATATCTAATATTTTGGTCAAACATCTAAACACAGCCTCTAGCAGCTGGACAAGCAAGTTAACCCTCTCCTTGTAGTTAGGGTTGCAACATAATATAGACACTTGCAGAGACTCTTGAAACAGAATCAGTAAAGAATGTATAGAAATGTCCTGAAAGTATATCCACATTCTGACATTACTTCATCATTCACTATTGATTAAACTGTAATTTTATCACAGCTTATATAAAGGACAATGTCTTGCTGCAGAGCTAAGGATCAGATCTAGAAAGAAATTTGCATCCAAAGTATCACCACCTGTTTCCTACTTCCACCAAAGGAATAAAAAAGGCTATCCTTATATATGTTGTGGATTGTCCGAAGGAGCATTTTCACAAGGCCAGACTCTTGCTCGATGCTTCCATGGTTAACCTACCAGCTGAAATGGCTCAGCCCAAATATACTGGAATTCAAGATTGAACTGACTCAGCAGTAACTTCTCTCTGGTGAAATACAGATACATGAACCAGGCAGTCTGGTATACCCCTGAAACTCTTATCTGCACAGTAAGAGGGTTTATAGTTAAAAAAATAAAATAAGTGAAAGTATAAATTAGAGCAATTCACAAGAGCACCCACAAAAAACAAAGACTGAAGTAGAGAATAGGATCGAGTTGCTAGTGTTATATTACAGTGTCATTTAAGCTTAATTATCACTGGCAATGCTTCCCATGTTCTTCACTACAATGGCATGGTACCAGATGAGAAATGTTTTCTTCTCATTCATAGCTTTGAAGGAACACACAGAATTATGTAGGCATAGAAGAAAGCTGGGCAAGTATTACAACACAATTACACAATAGCAATTCTTGATCATGAAGTCTATGGCTTAATATTTGTTTGCTAGCAACAGGCAGGAGAATTCATGATGAGATCACATCATCTATGGTGTATCTTGAAATTTTTGAAAATTTTTTGTAACAAGCATTGGGCATATGGAACTGTCAGAGGAAAAAACGGAGAGGTTCCCATTATGAACTTATAGTACCTTCTCTGTACTGTTTGACTCTTGCATTTGTATGCAGTACAGTGTGTTCTCAGATCATGTAGTAAAATGCATGAACACAATGGCAAGATGAAGTCAGATACAAGTCAGATGAAAATTTCCTGCTACCTGAAGTGAATTCCTGCTCTTTTTTTTGTGTAACATCCTTAGATGAGCTATGTAGATTTACATTCACCTAAACTTGAACAGTATGTAGATCCACAACAGAAGCTAATCATAGATATGTTAGCTGGAAAGGCTGTTGTGTTCAGAAATCTCAGGTCCAACTTCCTGATTAAACCAAGAGTTTCAGCAAGTTCATCAGTGCTATGTTATACCAGCTGAAGCTTTTCTTAGCTATGCCTTGAAAGTCTCCACGGACAGACTCTCTGTTGAGTCTTCCAATGCTGTGTTGTCCCATCTCTCCTTACATTCAAAAATGTTCAGCCCTTGAATCTTCTCTTGTTATAGATCTGCCACTATTGAGAAGATTTTGGCTTTTGCTTTACAGTCCCCTCCAACGTAGTTTTCAACTGCAGTTACACTGTCCTCTTTGTTATATTAAATAAGGCTATTAGCCTTAAAGTCTCCTCATCAGTCATTATTTCCTAGGCCCCCAGTTATCTTAGTGGTTGAATGGATCCTGTCCAGTTTCTAAACTGAGGGAAATGGCCCTAAACTGTACAGAATATTTAACGTGCAACCACACCAGCACCATGTAGAGGGTAATAATGGCTTCCTCAATTTGTTGAACAGACTTTCCTATTCAATAATTAATTTATCAATGACAGCACACCGTTTGTTTACATTCAACTTGGTATCTACCATAACTTTCTCAACAAGTTTGCAGCTCAGCAGGTGTGCAGTGATGCCTGATTTTATCCTGCTCTAGGAACAGAATTTCTTGATGAACTTCAAAAAGTTTCTGCTGTCCTAATCTTCTGGCTTCTCGAAATCACTATGAAAAGAATCCCAGCTGTCAATGTGTCATTCATCTTACCCAAATTTCATGTCACCCATACTTCTTCTGAAGATGTGGTCTGTCAATATCGTTTGAGATGCTAATGATGATATTCAGCAATATCAGTCCCAGTATTGACTCCTGGGTACTTGATAACAGCTGCCACTGTTATCATTTGAGCCCAACAGTCAATTCACTTTTCAGTCCATATAAGGCATACTTCATTCAGTGCTTGCTTCCCCAATGTACAGTTGAGAAGGCTGTGGAAAATGGTATTAAAAGCCTTGTGAAAGTTAAGATATCTGACATCCACTGCTATCCCCTTGTTCCCATACCCAGACATTTCATCATATAAGGCAATCAGGTCAGTCAAGAATGACCTGCACTTGACAACTTTGTGCTTACTGTTCCTGAGTGTCCTCTTGTCTTTCCAGTGTCTGTAATTTGATTGCAAGTATATGATGTCCACAGTTCCAGAGTAAGATGAGGTTGGCTATTGTAATTTGACTGCACATACGTGATGTCCAGAGTGAGATGAGGTTGACCAGCCCTTCTGTGCTGGAGCCTCCCTTTGCCACTATTAAAGATGAACATAATATTAAGGAATATTAAGGAAGTCAGGGACTGCCTCTAATCACTATCACATTTTTTGTAGGAAACAGACTGTCAACCTGCAATCATACTTCAGTGAATACCATCCAGCCCATGGTTGCAAATACACATAGCTTTTTAAAGCAGTTTTTAGTTTGTTGTGTCTCCATTGTTGGCCAGCCTCCTTCCAAATCTCCTACAGACAATGATCTGGGAGAAATTTTTGTGATGAATGGGGCAAAAAAATCCATACTTTGGCCTTTTCAGAATCATCTTTCACCAAATTGAGTCTCCCATTCATCAGTGAAAAGGCATGTCTCAACTTGCTTTTGCTACTGCTATCCGTGTTTAATCCATTCTCGTTATGTCCTTGGTTAGGTTTAGCTCCAGCACAGCTTTGACTTTTCTGATGTTGTCACTAAATGCCTGAAGAACACACAGATATATTGGTGTAATTGTTTGCACTTCTAAGCATTGTGCATATTAGTTTATTAGAAGATCCTTGTTTTGCCAGGCTGAAATAGCATTAAAATCCTCCCTCATTCTATAAAACGATAGTGTTAAGATGTTCTTGAACTTTCAGTAAGTTTTCTTTAAAAATCAGACAGATCTCTGGGGTGCATTTCCCCCTCATGACAGCCTCTGGTTGGATTCTGCTTGAAAGTATCTTAATTAAACTTTAGTGAAATGTCCTGAGTGTCACAGTCCTAACTCTTGCTTCTTCTCTTCTTCATCTTCCTCTGGATTTTGAGCTCAATTATCTCATGGTCATTGCAGTGCAATCTATCATTTACAACCACATTTGCCACCAGTATTTTGAGGGCAGAAAGTCAAACAGATGTCATGAAACTTTTGCAACTGGCCCATGAAAACCAAGAAGAGAGATGACGCAAAGCATAGAATTACAAGATTAATTCTTTATTCATGTGCATGAGATGTCCCATTCAAATTGAAGTGCACCTAATGCAGGATTACACATAGTTCTTATACCTTTTAAGTGTTAGGTACAACTGAACTAATCACAGTTTTATGCACACAATTTGATATTCTTAAAAACAACTATTAATCAATGAGGTCACCGTAGATGTGTTTCTTTATGGATCTAGATGTCTCTGAAGTTGATTCTGCTACTGTATCCTTGTTTCTAGTGGGACAGAGTTATCTTTCTTTCTAGTAGCTGGTACAGTGCTGTGTTTTGGATTTAGTGTGAGAATAAGCTAGATAGCACTCTGATGCTTAAGCTGTTGCTAGGTGGTGCTTATTTCAAGTCAAGGATTTTTTTTTTAATTTTCCAGACCCTGCTGGCAAAAAGGCTGGGAGGCACGAAAAGCTGGGAGAAGGCATGGCCAGAACAGCTGACCTGAGTGGGTCAGAAAAAAATTCCATACCATAGAATATCATGTCCAGATTAAATACTGCGGGGAGCTGGCAGGGAGGGGCGGATCACTGTTTGGGCATCTGTCAGTGGGTGGTTACCAATTGTATTATGTGTCAGCTGTTCTTGGGTTTTATTTCTCTCTTTATTTCTCTAATGAAAAGAGTAATTGTATTATTATATTTTATTACTGTATTATTAATATATTTTCTTATATTTTTGTTATTATGCTGTTCTTATCTCAACCTACAAATTTTACCTTTTTTTTTCTGACTCTCCTCCCTGTCCCAGTGGGAGAGAGTAGGAGTGACTGAGCAGCTGTGTGGTGCTTAGTTGCTGGCTGAGGTTAAACCATAATTTACTGTTACTTATCTATGATGCCAGATAATGGGAGGGTTACACAGAAGTGTTGGAGGGGTTGACATTATTTCAGTTGTCTTTAAGTTTCTGAGAAATAGAGGTCCTTACCTTCAGAGTGGGAGCTGTTCTCCTCCTTGCAATGAGTTGGGACCCTTTGGTTACTCTGATTTAACGATGATTATGAAGTATTCATTTTAAACTATAAATCTCTTTAAAAAGCTAATACAATTTCACACTAATAAGAAAGTTCATACAGTTTCATGCTATAAAGACTAATTGTTACAACAGTTAGGGAATGGGTTTTTCCTAACATAGATCTCTCTGGCTTCTCTAACATTTATACTAAAAAATATTGACCAACAGGACTTAAAGATTTCCAGGATTATTTACATAATAGCATCTTTCTCTCCCACCAAAATCCTCCTTTGGGGACATGAGTCTGTGATCAGGACATCTGCAGTAATTTTGATGTCATTTGATGGGGACTTTAGGCACATCTAATTCTGTCAGAGTTGTGTTAGAAAGGGCAAATTTGTGCTGACAAATTGAAAACCAGCAACTTGATGTTGACTCAACAGAAGCTCTGGATGGCAAGCACCCAGTATACCCAGTCTGTCAACTGTACTACTGCCCATACTATGATGACACACACAGGAAAGTCACAAAAACTAGTCAGAGCCTTGTGGAATCAAATTTGCTGTTTCTAATGCTCTTCCTTTCTCTTAGGAATTCAAGAAGAGTGACATTGTTTTATAATATATTCTCTGCTTTGTGGATAATGAAGCATGGCTATACACTTATTTCAGCTGAACTAAGCAGCATATAGTTGCTAGTTAAATTTGTCTCCACATGTTTTCATAATTTCATCATCATTTGTTCCTCGCTGTTTAATGTGCATGCCTTAGATTAAATATCACCACAGTCTTTAACTGTAACCTAGCCTTATCTTAGAGCCAACCCTCAGTCAAAAAGCTGATTGTCATTCACTTGTGCACTTGCACTGGATTGCCTCAAAACTGGATTCTAGCCAAAAACATGTCAAGTCCAAACGCCACTGGACTTTCACTCCTGCTCTAATCCAGCAACATGCATTTGAAGATACATACATTTTACTGAAAACCAAATACATTCTAGTGAAGCCTGAAGTACTCTGCTATCTTCAAGAGTGATCATACTAAATTCTGTGGCTTCCAATATGAGGGGTCAGCTGACTGGTTAATCACAGGTCAGGCTCACCAGGATGCCTCAGCTTCGACCAAGACCTCTTGGATCGGAACCCAAACAGCTGGTGCTGGAATTGTCAGCAAATCTCCAGAGTCCCTCCCTTTGCTGTGAGACCGATGTTCCCTCACTATTTCGCTTGTGATATATTGGTACATTGGTACAAAGTATATTGGTACATGAAAAAAAAAAATACATAGCTTGAAATTTTATAGTGATATGAGAACAAGCTGGCTGTCACTATGTTTTATCTCAGGTCAGAAAAAATAAACCAGCAAGGAGAATTTCAAATAAAATGTTTTTAATATTTAACTAAGCTTATCAGGAATAGAGGAACCGGTGAGCAACAAGATGCACTTTGAATATTGTGTGTTATTTTTACATAACCTTTATTACTCAATCATATAAGTGATATTTCAGCTGTGACCAAAAAAAGGTAAGTAAGATCATTTATGGAGAAATAAGGTGCTTGTATTCCATTATTTGATATTTTATAGCACTGTTTTATATATGTGTGTACCTGAGTCTGAATTATGCTTTATGTTCAAGAACAAGAAAGAAAGATCATTTCTTTATCATTGTTTGTCAGTAACCACACACATGGAATTTGGAGATTTCCAAAATCTTCCAAATTTTGGAGATTTTTTTGGGTATGGAATTTGGAGATTTGACAGGAAACTGTGAAATGCATGTGTGCAATACTTATTGTTCAAAATCATGTATTTATAAGTACAAACTTATACTTTTCATTAGTGAACTGAATTATTGAATATATTTATAATTCAAATGTATATGTGGGAAAGTTCTGAAAATTTAGTCTAGGAGAAAGGACGTGAAATACTGCAAGTAAAAACTGAGCTGAGACCAGGGCAGATAGCAAACTGAGTAGCCAGAAGGAACCCTGCCCAGGAAGCTCAGCTGTTCACCTACTTGCTAGCTAAGTGGAGAGCGTTTCACTTCATAACATCAGCATTTTCCCAGTTTTGTGTTACAGTAAAAAGTTATCAGCTGTGATAAACAGTTTCCTTAAATTATTAATCCAGTGCACTGTTTACTTAGCATAGTGACCTGTATAGATTAGAGTACTCAAAAGTTTGTCTTTAGGTATTTTGTTTGTGGTAGCAGAACACGATCAGAAAAATCCGTTTTACAGAGTTGATTTCATATTGCTGCATGGACTGAAACACTCTCAATCAAATTTTTTTAACCAAATGATTTAATACCTATGTATCAAGCTACAGAACTCAGTCCTTCAGTTCCCCAAGCATGATAGATTTCTTCTGTGACCTTCTGCAATTAGGAAAAGCCATTCACAGATACAGATTTGTCCATGAACTTTCCACTGGCTGTGGTGGATCACAGCCAGTAAGAACTGTTTTCATGAGAAGCTATGGAGAACGTAACACAGGCTTACAGCTGAGTCAGAGGTTTTGCAATACATAAGCCAGCAATTGTACCAGTAGCCTTTGCTCTAAAATAAGAGTTATTTTTAAGGAACTCTGGACTGAAATTCCTCTCACAAAATGGAACTGCTCTTACTGTCTTTAAAGAAAATATGACCAGTGGCTATTGTAGCTAGTAAAGCAGCTTGCTTTTTCTGTAGTGCTTGGTAGAAACAGGTTTTCTTTACTAAGTCTCCAGCTGTGCCTCTGGGAGCAGAACAGAACTGCCAGCCCTCCAGATGCATTTTGTGTAGTACTTCTGGGAACAACATGCCAATATTTGTATAAACAGTTTGTCCCTGTTCCTTTACTTAGAAAAAAAAAAAACAACAACAAAAAACCCATTTCATTTCCAACTCTGTCTAAATTTGAACCTTCCTGCATCTTGAAGGATAATCACATTTTTGAGTTAAGTACGCAGGAAGTGGAACCTAATCATTGAGCAATCAGGGGGAAGGACCTGTGGTCTAGTAACACGCCTGAGTTTTGCAGAGCCATAGTTGTGGGAAATGCAGAGATATCAGAATAACTATGCCACTGAAACACTCTCTGTGAGACCATGTGATAGCAAGAATTTACTACAAAGAATGATCTACTCATCATGTTGTATTAAAGTAATTGCTATCCCCCTCTTATACCCACCTATAGTCTAATAATCTTCTTAAATTCATTCTTATAGTTACAAAACATGAGGGAAAAAATAGACACAAGTACTCTGTGACTGTGTTCATTACATATACATAAACATGCACAAGCTGTTTAAAAACCTCTCTGTTGCTCTTGCGACTTTGGTATTACAAACCTCTGGTAACTCTGTCAATGTTCTTGTTCCTTAACAGTTAAATACACAAAGGGATATTTTACACTGACACAGAGCAGATTTGGAATAAATTCTCTAGAGTCAGTAGAGTAATATTAGTATGACAGTAATTCAAAAGTCAGGAGCTCTGATTTTTAAACTTCAGCAAACCACTAAATTTCCCTTTTGTATCTTTTCAGATTTTGCTTTCCTGACTTGGATTTTTTGTTTGCATTTCAGATAGAGGTCACAGGAATTTTTACTTTTTAAATAGAAGTTTCATATTGATTACTGTTTCATATATTTTAGATTACAATTGTCCTGTTTTTGCATAAAAGTGGTGTCACATACTAACATGAAATGCCAAAGTATAAGAATCACAGCAGCCACTGCCTCAGTATTCAGAAAGCATCTAAAAAACCCTGGCGACAACAAAAACCCTTCCCCAAGATTTGTATTTCTCTGGAAAAGTTCCAGATTCTCCTGAAAACTAGAGTCCCTTTTTGAAGAGAAGAACATCATTTTCAAGGTCTATTTGACCTATTTGTTTAGAGTCCTTAGGCAGAAATGTTGAGCAAATGATAATGTTAAGCTTCTAGTTTCACTGGAGAGAGGGTCATTTCTCTGAGCAGTGAAAGGTTAAGCGGCTGCATGACAGAAGGCTCGTAAGGAAGGTAAGGAGGCATCTTGCCACATCTACGAAAAGATGGAGTTCAAGTAAGAAGCGTTCTGTAAACTGAAAGATCAACATCCCACACCTGTAACAGTAAACCAACCCTGGAAAGCACAATCTGGGAGCATTCCTACCCCTCCCTCTTCCAGGACACCCCGTCCTTCCCCCAGAGCAGCACAGGGGGTAAGGGGGTTATGGTCAGTTCACTGCAGATGGACTTTGCTGCTGCATTTTCTCAGGGGGAGGCCTCTTCACACGTCCCACTGCTACACTGTGGGGTCCCTCCCACAGGAGATAGTTCTTCACAAATTTATCCAACATGGATCCTTCCCATGGGCTACAGTTCCTCATTAACTGCTCCAGCATGGGTCCTCCCACGGGAGCAGCTTTTCACACTCTGCCCCAACGTGGGTCATCCACTATGAGAACAGTCCTTCAAGAATAGACTACTCCAGCCTGAGTCCGTCATAGGATTACAAGTCCTGACAGCAAACCTGCTCCCTGGTGTGGGCTCCTCCCTCCCCATGGGCTCCCAGGTCCTGCCAGGAACTTGCTCCAGGGTGAGCTTCCCACAGTCACAGCCTCCTTCAGGCATCCACCTGCTCTGGCATGGGCTCCTCCACAGGCTGCGAGTGGATTTCTGCTCTTCAGTGCCCTCCATGGACTGCAGGGACACAGCTGCCTCACCATGGTCCTCACCACAGGTCACAAGGGAATCTTTCTTCCACAGCTTAAGCTCCCTCCTCTCCCTCTTTCTCCACTGATCTTGGTGTCTGTGGACATGTTTTCCAATTATCACTCCCTGTTAGTGCTGCAGTTCAGCAACTGCCAACAATTTCTTCTCCTTCTCAAATCCATTCACAGACGTGTTACCTCAGTCACTAATTGGACAAGTCTGGGTCAGCTGTGGGCTCATCTTAGAACTGAATGGCATTAGCCCTGTGTGCTACAAGGGAAGCTTCTGGCAGATTATTGTTTAAAGAAGCCACCCCTGTAATCCCCCACCTCCCACTACCAAAACCCTGATCCAGGCAAAATCAGTATAACTCCCTTCATCATCTTGGTGGCCCTGCGCTGAACTCTCTCCAGCAACATCCTGTCCTTCTTGAACTGAGGGGCCCAGAGCTAGACACAATATTCCAGATGTGGTCTCAGGAGGGCAGAATAGAAGGGGGGAGAACCTCTCTTGACCTGCTAACCACAGCCCTTCTAATACATCGCAGAATGCCATTTGTCTGCCTTATGCTCATCCTACTGTCCACCAGGACCCCCAGGTCCCTTTCCCCTACACTACTCTCTAAGAGTTCGTTCCCCAGCCTGTACTGGTACATGGAGTTGTTCTTTCCCAGATGCAAGACTCTACACTTGCCCTTGTTGAATTTCATTAGATTTCTCTCCATCCAATTCTCCAGCCTGTCCAGGTTTCGTTGAATGGCAGCACAGCCTTCTGGTTTGTCAGCCACTCCCCCAGTTTAATATCATCAGCAGACTTGCTGACAGTGCCTCTGTTCCCTCATCAACGTCATTAACGAATATATTGAACAGTATTGGTCCCAGCACTGACCCTTGAGGAACTCTTAAGTAGACCTGCTCTAGCAGGGGGATTGACTAGGTAATCTTTAAAGGTCCTTTCCAACCCCTGCCATTCTGTGGTTCTGTGACTCCACTAGATACAGGCCCCCAGCTAAATCCTGCCCCATTGTTCACAACTCTCTGCCTTCTTTCCTTCAGCCAGTTAACAACCCATCTCAGTACTTGATCGTCCAGCCCATGCTTTCTTAGTTTTGCCATGTTGACTGCTCCTAATGACTCTCTTGCCCTTTAAATGGCTGGAGACAGCACCCAGGATAAGTTGTTCCATCACCTTTCCAGGGATGGAGGTGAGGCTGACTGGTCTGTAGTTACCTGGCTCCTCCTTCTTACCCTTTTTGAAGACTGGAGTGACATTTGCTTTCCTCCAGTCCTCAGGCACCTCTCCTGTTCTCCATGAGTTACTGAAGATGATGGAGAGTGATTTAGCAATGACTTCCACCAGCTCCCTCAGCAGCTGCAAGTGCATCCCATTGGGGCCCATGGAATTACGTACATGTAAATTCCTGAACCGATCCTTAACCCAGTTCTCATTAATCAAACAAAGCTCCTCCTTTAACTTGTCTTCCTCTGAAGTCTGGGGCTCCTGAGGACAGTCTCCAGCAGTAGAGACAGAGGAAAAGAAGGCTTTCAGTAACTCTGCCTTCTCGTATCCTCTGTCACCAGGGCACCCGCCTCATTCAACAGTGGGCCTACGTTGCCTCTAGCATCAGTTTTATCTGCAATGTATTTGAAGAAGCCCTTCTTGTTTTTCTGGAACTCCTTTGCAAGGTGTAACTCCAATGAGGCTTCAGCTTTCCTAGCTGCCTCCTTACAACCTCTGATGATGGTCTTATAGTCATCCCAAGTGGCCATCTCTTCCTTCCATGATCTATGGACTTTCTTCTTCCATTTGAGTTTTCCCAACAGTGCTCTATTTAACCATGTGGGAATGTGACGTGATTAAATCCTGTGACAGAGGAGAAATTCACAGGCACAGAAAAGAAAATTCATTCAATTAAACTTGGCAATTTAATGGGTAAAAAAGAATAACATTATGCTTTCCAATATCTGTTACTGCTGAAAGAAAGGTTTCAAAACTCAAGTCCAGTAAGCATTGACAGAATAAATTGAAGAACTCTTAGCTTAAACATGAAAACAAAAATCTTCCTGAGCAATTTATTCAGAAGACATTATAACAGGTCTGATTCTGCCTATCGATATTTATATTAATACCAATGTTTCAAAATTATATCAAAGACAGGTACAAATCTACATATTCAAAAAAAAAAAAAGCTCCTACAAGCAGATTGTTAAGAGATAAAAGTCTTCCACAAAGTATTTAAGTTCTCCAGAAACTTCAAAACACTTCACTGACTTTTATGGTACAAATCCATGCAAATAGATCAGAGTTGAGCTGACACTAAACTCTGATATCCTGTACTGGTTTACACCCAGTTTCTTTACAACTAAAACATTAAAGCATACAAAGTCATACACATGCATCATTTCAGAATAATTCAAGAATTTTCTTTGTCATTTTAATGCTATTTATGGTACTGAAATGCAGCACTTACTCAAAGTAAAAGCATCAGAGAGGCCATATTTTTTCTAAGTAAAAGCCATTTAGCCTCTTTCAAAAGAAGTTATAGATTTCACCATGAAATTACATTGCTAATAGAAGATGTAGCCACTGTTAGGGTGAAGCAGTAGAATGAAAAAGTCAGACAATTAGAACTGAAATTACTACTTTCAGAAAACGTCTGAGGAAATACCTAAAGTTATTCACTATGTCAACCAGAAAATCCTAATGAGAAGGAACAGACAGAGATGTTGTTTAGTCCACTAAAGGAAACTATCCAAACACGTTCCTTCTTAGAAAACTGTCTTCAACAATTGTGCAAAACAGGCAGAAAGATTCTGCGAGCAGCATTCGCTGATTGAGAGAATCACAACCAAGGCACTAGAAAACCAGCTATGAGAAGTGGAAGTCCTTGACCCTGTTCACAACCTCCAAGAACCAGGGCATAGTATGCAAAATGTATTCAATATGAGAAAATGTATTAGTAAAAAAGATTGTTAAGCATTCATGAAAACGTGGGTGAATGCCAATCATGGATGGATGACTATGGATGTTAGCCTTATCCATGACAATAGACATGATTACATTGTCCAATCTTCCTAAAATCCATTTAAGTTTTAAAAGGCTGATGGAAGGTTCATTCTGGTTTTGAAAAATATGCAGTGGTATGCTATTACAGTAATAGCAATGAGCCATCAACATAGGACATGAATTTGTCTACTCTTAACTGGGAAAGGGAAAGGGGATCACCTTCCAGAACCACTGAAGGAGTCCCAAAATAACTCAGACAAACAGGTATAAAAGGGAAGACAACTGCACTGGAATGAAATAGTGATCTTCTGACCATTTGTGGGTACCAAATAGTCCATTCAGAGGCATGTCCCTGTGCTGATGAGCCCAATAAAGCTTATCCTTTATATCTGTGAATCCTTACACCTCTTTCTCATAATATATGCAAATCTCAAACTGAGAGCTTGAACCTGAAGGCCAGAAAAAGATCATTTGCACAGCCAAGAAAGGAAGAGAGATGGCTTTGAGATTTTAGCAGACTGTCACTGAAAGCAGGTGTAGCAGGAACAGGCTCTAGACAGTACTAAATGTTCCAAATGAAGCAGCACAATGGTTTGCAGTTTTTATAGAAATACCTGATGAGTTTCCCAAAAGGAAACTCTCATCAGATTGGGTTTATACCAGTAAACATGCTGCTAACAAAAAGAAAGGTAAATTAGCTCACACAGAGCTTTGCCTTGTCAGAAATAGATTGTACTTGAGATAAATCAAGGGCAGCTTGAATAGCTGCCCACAGCCATTTCTGTCAACATTGTTCTGAGAAACTTGATTGCTGTCTTCTCTCTAGCAGAAAAACTTAGTAATCACAGCTAAGGTGCACAGTAATATTAACTCACACTCATAGATGATTGATTGAGTCATGAGCTATATAGGCAGTTACTTAGGGAAAATAGGTATTAAAAAAACCCAAACAAAACAGCTGTGCTTCTCTCCTACCCTTCTTAATGATACTGGAGCTTTGCAAATTTTGTCTTTCTGTGTTGCATGAGCTGACACGTAGTGCTGGGAGAGAAGAAAGAGGAGCTCCTCCCAGGCATCAGTCACCATCCTTTGTTTCCCTGTCTCCTGGGAGGTAGCAGAAGCAGCAAGCCCAGCTCCACACATTTTCCTGCCAGTTTCCTCTTCCCTCCTTGTAGTGGGAGTTACTCCGTCCAAACTAACCTCCAGACAGTCCCCAGATCTATTTCTCAGAGTAGCAAAATTCAGTGTTGTCTACAAGGTTTGACCTATCCCTGTTGCGTATATTCAAGGTGGGTAATTGCTGCATCAGGTAAGTCTAGGGTCTAGGAAGTCATTGTGAGTCAATTCTAATGAAAAAGTATTTGTTCCTGAATGAATTCTGTGATTTGAGGTTTAATGTCAGTCCTCTCCCTATGAGGAATAGTTCTTCCTTAGAACACTACTTCTACAACTCATCCTAATAGAAAACTTTTGGTATAAATTTATTTAATATAGATGTGTTTGTGTGTCTAAATCTGTTTCAGTACTTTTCCAAACAAGTAAAACAACTAGGCTTGCAAATTTCAAAACTGCTTTCTCATCTGCATACAGAAATTGCTTCCTCATCTCTTTTGTTCTTACCATGAAGTGTGTGGTATTAGGTAACAGAAGTTTTATTTGAGAACAATAGTGTATTTGGGGTTTTTTTCTTTAAATTTTTCATTCAGTTTTATACGTTATATAAAGTTCAGTAGAATTTATTATTTCAGATTTAAAAGAAAAAAGTAGCTTATGTTTCTAACCTCATGTATAAGCAAAAAAACTCAGAGGCAAAATGGAGGGGAAAAGAGTTTTGTAGCTGGTGGCTGTGGGGAAAGAAAACCTTTATCCACTTGTATCTCGGGGTATGGTGATGGGTTGTGGCTTGAGATATGGGCATATATACTCTTCATGTTATTCAAACAGGTCTTAAGAGGACTTCCACAGTGTATCCTCACAAGAATTTAGTCATATATAACCTCTGTTGTCATCATTGTACCTGGCTGGGAGGGCTCCATACTGAGTTCATCTAAGAAGCCACTAAAGAGGTTGTGGAAAGCCCATAGCAAAGATGACAATAGCATCCTAAATGCTGCTGCTGCATTGGAGCTCTCTAGTGGAATACATGCTGCAGCGCAGACTCCTTCTATTTTAGCTGCTTAACAAAATACAACAAAATATTGGGTTCAATTGTTATTCTGTGGCCCTGTGAAAATAAATCATGTATGAAAAAAGGTTGACATGTTCTGCAGCACTCTGTTCTTCAATACCTGCTATAGGCTTAACCTAACTGTTCTGAAGCCCTCAACAGTATAATCTGACAGAGGAGTAAGAGGAAAAGGTTTATCTTGGGATTGAAGGCAGGGCTTCTAGATGGCCAGTACATCATGTCATTTGACTTATATTTTTATAATTTGGTCTAGCTGGACACTGCTAAACATTAAACCCACAAAATCAGACTGAGCTGGAAGAAGATGTCAAATTCTCTGTATATCCCGTATTTTCACTGATTACTTCAATGTTAGAATCATATGAATGGGCATCATTAATGGTCCAGACAGAAGTGAGATGGGACTACTGTAGTTTGACTAATTAAGATATACAGGAGGAGGGGGTTATCACTCTCCATCAGCCATGGAGGGCTGCTGCAGGATAAAACCTTTACTTTTCCTGTTGCCATTTCCTCATAAGAAGAGAATTCCACTAAAGTGTGGGGATGCTGATGGAGTCACAGCCCAGAGAGGGTGGATTGACTCATTCTCCACCTTCTCCCTTTTTTCCCACTGCTGTTTGGCCACATCAAAGGCTCTAAGATAGACCTACTTCCAAGGCAGTTGTAGTATTCAGTGTTAACTGGATACTTGTAAGCCAGATGCCCCATTTCAGATCCAGCATACTGCAGGAAGCCCCCTGTCCAGTCCCAGTTTCGCTTTGGATCCCTCCACTTCCTGGTGTAATGACATGAAATTAGAGGACAAAAGATCTTCTGTTCTTTTCTCTTTATTGCTTAGCAGAGATGCAATATAAATCAGTCCACAACCAATAAAGCTAGTGCTGTGCTGTGATTATCTGTCCTGACAGTCTGCACAACATGAGACATATGACTTCCCTGAAAACTTATTTGAATAGATCTATTCTTACAAAACTCTCTCTCCAAGCTCATAGAAATTGTCACCAATTAATGAAAAAAATGAAGATGAGAAATAAGGAAGATTGGGAGCTATAAAATGAGTACAATGCCATAAATACAAGGAGGTTTCAGTCCACCACCTGGGTTTCATATCACCACCTAAGTAATGTTCTAGCTTTTTATTAAAGGCTCAACAAAAGAAGGAAACAGAACGAAAGTAGCTAAACAACTTCCTTACCTTAATAGCTGTTTTGAAGTCTTTGAGATAGCCTTAAAAAGCAAAACATCCTAGGAATTCCTGAAGTAAAGTTCCATTCATGGGTAATAAGGCTCACCCAAATTTCATTTCTCCTATTGTGAAAAGCACACAGGCTAAGATTCACATCTCCTATTTCAGTAACAGTAAAAAAAACCACCAAAACTGAAAAGGAATTGAGAAGCTTGAGATGAATAAAGAGAAATCTAGTGTTCACTCTCCAGCATGAGGTAATCCTAAACACTGTTCAGATGACAGATTTTATGCCATAAAGTTTTTCAAATTCTCTTGCACAGAGAAGCTATGGAGGTTCCCAGATCTCTTCCCAATTCAGACCTGAAAAGCTGAGCTTAACTTTCAAAATAGAAGGGGAAAAACCTTTCTGCTTTTTCTATCAGTTGGTAAGTACTAGATAACAAGAAAAAATCTATTCTTTAGTGCCTGTTTGCTACTCAGTACCCAGCCACCAGCTACACAAGCTATCTTACTTTATGATCTCCTTCTTATCATCCTCTATTCTTGGCAGAAAAATCTAAGCTAAATTTCACACTCAGCACTTCTTTGGAATATTCAGCATCTCTCCTGGAGCTGACAGCCTCCTGTCATTGATTGTACCACGAACCTTGGTGCTCAACTTTGGTGCTCTGACTCACCTCACAGGTTCAGGCAAGCCCTCCTACACAGTAGGGTGGCTAATTCAGGTGGCCAGAGTCTGCTTTTTGAATCTGGATCAGATCAAGAACTGCATCCTGAGGTAACTAGGCACTCCTCAGTTATTATAGATGAATTTCATACACAGCTTTCTATTTCTTTGAAATGGTTTTATTCACTCTGGGATCTACTTTGAGTCCTGAGATCTTGTTAAAAGCAATGCTTGACCACATGATTGTACTGTAGGAAAAATCCTCAGCCCGAAAAGAGTTTCTGAAACACTTGTACATTTGTTTGAAGTAAGTCAACAACTATGTTTTAATCCAGCATGTAGTATATTTCAGTGTAACATTCAGGAAGGAAAACGAAACTATCACGAGGATCTTTGCAAGTGGCCAAAAATATTATTTGAGGAAAAAGAGGTCATTGAGCAAGCTAAATATGTGTAAAGGCATACTAGGATTCATGTGAATGACAGAAACTCTGTTATTGAAACAAAATCTTCCATTTTGTCCTAATTCTTACAAAGAAAACACAAGTAATGAAACAGAGGAGTTCAATATCAAAAAGAGGGATATCAAAAGCAGGTCCATTCTGTCTCTCGGGTTAAATTTGCCTGGATTTAGTATGCCATAATGATCTCTGGTAGAAACTAATCTTGTTTGTTTCTATAAAACAAAGGGATTTCCATCATGTCTCTATATAACTTGTCCCAGTGCTTAACTGCCAGTACAGTTAGAAAGTTTTCATAAAGTCTAATAGAAACTTTCTTTGTCAAAAATGCTTGCTATTTCTTTTTCCTCTGACCTGAATATCTGATCTCCACTCTCCTTAAAATGCATGTTTGGTATTTTTAGGCTGTCATGACCACTTCCACATTTCATTTCCTTGTTAGTCTATTTTCCAAACTTAAAAAGAAATCTGAGATTTTTTTTTTCTTTTCACTATAAATTTTATTTCCATTAGCTCACTTTTTTCCTATTACTTAATAGAATTTGTCTTTGCTTTGTTACTTAAATGCCATAACGCCCTTGGACATTCTTTATTAACTAACAATGGAAAACTGTATCTAAGATGTCAAAATTATTGCAAATAAAAGAATCTTCATGCCATATTTTCAGATTGCATATACTACACTAGACAAAAACATCCAAATAATTTTTATGTATATTTCTTGTAAAAAAATAGGGCATCGTGAAGATCGGTTGTCTATTACATTCAGCTACTGTTTACTGTTGGAGTGGTAAGGTGAATGTATTCAATGCTTTTGCCAAAAATATCCCTGATATTTTCAATCAGAAAACGTGTAAGAAGGAGAAAAGGTTATTTCTGGACTTTTACCTCCATTAAGAGCTTCTGCACTTGGCTCTAAGAGACTTCTCTAAGGAGATGATGGAACTCACTGACTCATGTGAAATTCCTCTTGTAATTCAGCAGTGTAATATTATCTCTGAAAAGAAATCTCCTTCACCCTGTTGAGTTGGATATTATCAGCCATAATTCCTTTCAGGTATGTCTGTCATGACAAATATGCAATTCTAACACAGGCATCTGTAAATCCACTTTCTTCTTCTCTTAGTATATATGGAGAACTGAGTCTTTCAGCACATCCCTGCCCATAGAGCTACGTCTTTTTTTTTTTTTTCCAGATAATTTCCATGTACTCCCACACAGACTCAAAACAATTCAGAACTAGGCCTTGCCAGTAGTAAAATCGATGTTTTTCTACAGTGGACTGTAATTCTCTGTAGATAGACACAGGGTAGTCAATTTTGTTTGTCTATAAAGTTCAGTTATATTTCTTTTTCTACAAGAAAAAAAAGTTCTGAATTGTTTCTGTTGTTTTGGTTTGTGGCTTTTTTTGGAGTTTTGAAAGTTATGAGCTGTGAATAAGTGTTTTAATATTCAGATTACAAGCTAATGAAGTAGGTAGATAATATTCCAGAGACGGATTTCAATTTTAGTTATTAATTAAATATCAATTCTGACCCAACAAAATGTGCTTTCAAAGGTGAGATTTAGATGGATGGTTAGACTAGACAATTAATCTACTAAAGTGAAATCTATGTGTTATTTTTCATGCAGAACAGAGGGGAAAAAGACACCCACCCCCCACACAAAAGTGCTCTTATCAACACAAAGATACATGTGGCTGTTATCACAGGAACACTCCCTGTCACCCATTGTTCTTGATCACTGTTTCCTCATTTTGTCTTCATAGATCAACTGCTGGACTGCTTTAATGAAATATACGTTTCTATCACTAAAATTACTTCATCTTGTTGCTCTTAGTCCATTGTGTTAGAAATTAGCACTCGCTTTGGCCATTTTCCAACTTTCTGAACAGTTTTCCAAATTTTTTTGAGCCACTCAGGTTATTCATGTGACGCTTTTGCCCAGCAGATCCCAGAGTCTCCCAGGATATCACCAGAGCAACTGCCACTAACCGCTGCAAGCAGTCTCCAGGAAGGAGTCAGACATGTTCATACACTGAAGAGACTTCAAGATCTTTACACATTGTTTTCCTAAAATACCAAATTGAACTTTGGCTTTTGGAGTCTCTCTGGCCATTGATGACATTGTCGACATTGTCATTTGTCCAACGACATTAAGAAAAACAGTTCATCCTTAGCTTCTGTGGTAAAGAAATCTTTCACAAGATGCTTGCAGGGGAGAAGGATGATATTCACATTCTCCCTGGAGAACTACTGAACTTGGAGCAATGAAAAAAGCTAGAGAGTTCTGATGTAAAAGATATGCTTCTGATGAGAACCTTACTCAGAAGAACTTCTGTTAGAATAACAGAGAGGGCACTGCAGGTGGAGATTAAAAATCTGACAGAATGTAGTTTTTGAAGCATTCTAATGAATTATCAATAAAGAACACACAAAATAAAAGTGAACAATAAATTATTGGTTTCATTTATTCTTAGTTGTTCTAAGAATTTTAGTTCTAACCAAAATATTTTAAAAGAAAGTGATATACTCTACAAACATTGTTTATTTTCATAGATATAAACTTGTACAAACAAGATGCTCAAAATGCAGGGTCTAGTTGGAGGCCTGTGTCTAGTGGAGTCCCTCAAGGGTCAGTGCTGGGATCAGTACTGTTCAACATATTCGCTAATGATCTTGATGAGGGAACAGAGAGCACTGGCAACAAGTTTGCTGCTGATACTAAACTGAGGGGAGTAGCTGACAAACCAGAAGGTTCTGTTGCCAAGCATCTGGACTGGCTGGAGAGCTGGACAGAGAGAAATCTAATGAAATTCAACAAGAGCAAGTGTAGAGTCTTGCATCTGGGAAAGAATAACCCCATGTACCGGTACAGGCTGGGGAGTGAACTCTTAGAGAGTAGTGTAGGGGAACGGGACCTGGGGGTCCTGGTGGACAGTAGGATGAGCATGAGCCAGCAATGTGCCCTCATAGCCAAGAAGTCCAATGGCATCCTGGGGTCTATTAAAAGGGCTGTGGTTGAGAGAGGTTCTCCTCCCCCTCTACTCTGCCCACATGAGACTGCATTTGGAATATTGTGTCCAGTTCTGGGCCCCTCAGATCAAGAAGGACAGGGAGCTACTGGAGAGAGTTCAGCGCAGGGCCACAAAGATGATGGAGTGGAGCATCTCCGTTATGATGAAAGGCTGAAGGAGCTGGGGCTCTTTAGCTTAGAGAAGAGGAGACTGAGGGATGACTTTGTTAATGTTTACTAATACATAAAGACCAGATATCAGGAGAATGGAGCCAGGCTCTTCTTAATGAAATCCAATGATAAGACAAGGAGCAACAGGAACAAGCTGGAAGATAAGAGGTTCCAAAGGAAGTATTTCTTCACTGTGAGTGTGATGGGGTATTGGAATGGACTGCCCAGATAGGTTGCTGAGTTTCCTCTGAAGACATTCAAAACCCACCTGGATGAGCTCCTATGTGACCTACTCTAGGTGGTCCTGCTCTGGTAGGGAGCTTGGACTAAATCTTTCAAGATCTCTTCCAGCCTTTGAGATTCTGTGATTCTGTAATGGCATTTGGGACTATCAAATGGTGATAAAGTAAAAGGATCTTCCAGCTCTTTTTTGCATAGTGTCACATAGTTAGAAATGCTCTTTGAAAAGATGATGAGCATTTCCCAGAGTCTCTGGGGAATCTTTTAAAAGCTACATCTCTTCCTCCTACTCTTACAGTTCTCACACATCTCATGTCATTTTTACCTTTGGCCACTGTGACATCTCTGGAAAAAAAAATCAACAATCTAGAACGGGAACTAAGCAGTATTTCCCACACTGTAGATGTTTCTATTCTTGAATCTTCTAAGTGGCAAGACATTTTCACAATTTACTCTTACAATATAGGATCATACGTTCCAAGAGGTTGATATGAAGAGGATGCTAAGCAGGAAGATGTGGGTACTGACATAATCACAGACTGAAAGAAGAGTAATAATTTCAACAGAGCAGTCCGGAATACATCATCACTTGTTCATTTCTGAAGGCAGCACTTTTCCACATGTTAACCTTGAGTATTCCCCACAAATCAAAAATACTATGAAATAAACCAGTGGCAAATTAGGAAAATAGGCTGCTCTGCTTCTTGCTTGATAATGCTTAGGGTTACAGCAGGAATGGAAGGGATCCTCAAGATGCCTGGACAGCACTGAAAGGACTACATTTCTAAATAGTCTTTGTGTTTCTATAGGACAGAATAAGGTTTCTAATGCAGAATAAGGCTTTCAGAGTCAAGATCCAGAAAGGTTGATCATAAGACAATCACTGTGTCCTTTACATCATATCTGCTTCAGAACATATGCTTACACCTACTGTAACCAAGAACAATTGTGATATTCAACCTCACATCTATTAATAAACTGTCACAGCCTTCAAATCAAAGAGGTTGCATGCAATCTGCCTTTAGTTGTGCCAATTTTCTTTGGCAAGCCAAGTCCACAAATTGTCCAGGAAATATCGTAAGTATGCCAAATTCTTTACAGGGACTGTCCTAACAATTGACAAGCACAGACAACCCAGTTCCAGGATAATTGCCAGGCATACTTGAATATACCGATATAGCTGCCGCCCACAAATTCAGCAGAAAACTGAGAGTAGGGGTCAAATATTGAGTGAGAAGACTTATTTTCTTTCTGTCATATGCCACAAATTAATCCAGGACAGTCAGTCATCTGGAAAAGCATCCTGAATTGCTAAGCCACATACATAGGGAATGATTTAACTAAAAAGTGAAACTTTGAACAAATTGTGGGATTGAACATAAAGATATATGTATATAATGGAGTTTGATTAGAACAACCAGAGTCCAGCCCTGCAATGTCTGTGGTTCAAAGGGACTTGAAAACTGAGCAGGCGCAGATGAAATCTAAAAGCAAAGCTGAGCACCAGGCTGAGGCACGAGGAGTGACGGCTCCGCCAGCAGAACTGCAACTGATATGTGACCCCGGCTCCGCAGAGCTGGAGTCACACAAGGCAATGCGTGGCACCCAGCCAGTACTTCAGCATGGGGATGACTTTCCATCAGGGTGACTCTGGAGCAGTAGAGGGCACGAAGATAAATAAAAAGCTTGACAGAGTTGTGCAAAATATCAGTAACACGCATTGCCAGCTGCAGGACTCTTTAAAATAAGGGATAGGCACTACACTAACTTCTGAAGGAAACCTCACCTTACACCCCATGAAAGCACTGCCACAACAGATTTAATAATAAATAACAAAACATCTGGGACACAGGACACAATAACATGTGTCCTGTAACTGAAGTTATCCCACAGAGTATCTTAAATATCTGCAGCCCTACCTTGCATAATCTCTAATGAGAAAAATAGAGAAGTAAGTGGAAAAACACGATCACTGTCGAAAGAACTGGCAGATTCTGCTTTTTGCTTCGGTTAGTGGCAAACCCAGATAAAGCCAACTTCAAGACATGATAAATGCTGGAAAGAGAAGAAAATAAAAAGAGAGACTTTTGGACAAAGTATCTGTAAACACCAAGTGAACAAGATCTTAAGAGACCAGAAAATAATTCTACTTCCAGTTATAAATTTGAGAATAAAACTTGAAGGACAATACATAATTCTGTAAATGATCTTGTGATTTTGAGGAGCAAAATAATTTCACTTGAAGGCACAAACTAATGTGTTGCCTGAGGACATGGAGGTGCTCCAAATATCAATGTGTTATTCTAGAATTACCAAATGAGGTTCACTTTTTCTTTTAGGTAGTTGAAGTTGGACACCACTGAGGATGGAGACTTATACTCAGCTGTGATCTGTTATGGAACAACACTTATATTGACATTCATAAAACCTCTGGCTAGTCTTGAAAGCTATTTCCTTTGCACCTAAGTCCAGACCTCATTTCTTATGAGACCTGAGGATTCAGACATTTTCTTTTTTTCACATTGACTTATCGTATGTGAGTGGAGTTCTTAACATGTGTGCTTGGAATCTCCTTTCCTAAATATCCAGGGAGTCTGATCTACGTTCATTCCATTCAGGAGGGTAGGAAAAACATTTTGGTTTTGTTTTTCCTTCCTTAAGTACAGAACATTTTTGGGGCGGAGGCCAGTCTAACTCAGGAAGAAATACTCAGCTTCTAAGTTCCTCTTTAAGGGGAGTAGGAGCTGAGAAGAATGAGATAATTTCCATTTTCCCTTGAATTCTTCCCAGGACAATGCATATTTTTCTAGGGGAAGTGTCAGCTAGAGTTGTATTAATTAGAACACTCCTTAATAAGTACCATAGAAGAATACTGAAAACAGCATTAATTCTTACAATCTCCAAAGAGTGAAAATTCTGTACTTTCTCCACATGAAGCACAGCCCAGAATGAAGTATGTCATGCTGCTATCTCACAGTCTTTCAGGATTCCATTGAGATGGATAGTACTTTAGCCATTTTGGTTGAAGACATTTGAAAGCTGTGCAGACCTGGATACAAAAGAGATCACAGAATCATAGAATGGTAGCGGTTGGAAGGGACCTTTAGAGATCATCTAGTCCAACTCCCCTGCAGAAGCAGGACCACCTGGATCAGGTCACACAGGTGTGTGTCCAGGCTGACTTTGAAGACCTCCAGAGAAGGAGACTCCTCGCCCTCCCTGGGCACCTTGTGCCAAGGCTCCCTCACCCTCACAGTGAAATAGTTTTTTCTTATGTTTAAATGGAACTTTTTGTGTTCCAGCTTCATCCCATTACCCTTTGTCCTGTTACTAGATACCACAATAAAAATGGATGTCACAACCTCCTAACTTCCACCATTTAGATATTTGTAAATATTAATAAGATCTCCCCTCAGTCTCCTCTTCTCCAGACTAAACAGCCCCAGTTCCCACAGCCTTTCCTCATATGAAAGATGTCCCAGTCCCCTGATCAGAAGGCATAGAAGACTATCAGGTTGGTCAAATGGGACTTCCCCTTGGTGAATCCATGTTGAGTCCTCCTGGTAACCATCTTTTCTTTCATATGTTTAGGGACTACGTTCTGTTTGAGTTATTCCATCACCTTTCCAGAGATGGAAGTGAGGCTTACCGACCTGTAGTTTCCTGGTCTTCCTTCTTGACCTTTTTGAAGACTGGTGTGACATTGTCCTTTCTCCATTTCTCAGGCACCTCGCCTGTCTTCCATGATTGTTCAAAAAGATCAATATAAGATCATATAGAGCTCAATCAAAGATTAAAATGTTTGTAAGCCACAAAAGTAATGAGAGACAACTTTGCTCCTCTGGGGAAATAACTTTCCTTCTACAAGTTATACTGAGCAGGAGACACTTTTCCCAGAATAATTTCAGTACTACAGACAGATTTTCCTAGGAAATCTCTCTCTCTCTGTTGCCATATCACATTTCACTGCCATTCTCCATTCTATGAATTAATCAGATTTAACACAGAGTTACAGTGAAATGCACCTTTAAAAAATTTAACAATCCCATCCTCTCTGAAAACCTATCAATACAAATATCTTATTTATTTATTACATATGGCCTGGAGAGTGAGTGAAAAAACAAGTATCATACAGCAGATATTAGCAAGCCTCCATAAGCATGGAGTATAGGAAACCACATAGAATAAACCAGATCTCTTCAGATACAGTGCATTATCTCAGCAGGGGAACAATCTCTTCTTCAGTTTTTACCATAAGGATTAAAATAATACAGCAATACCTTTTATGCAAAAGAAATTTTGTGGACACACTCCATGCAGAATAGTTCAATTCCGCCAACATCCTGGAAATCAGTCCAAACTCTGAAGCTACCTACTTACATCCTCTTTGGAATTCAGAAATCAAATTTTATCCAGTCACTATACATCACACAGCTCTGTTACAGCACAGAACTGCTCATATTCTGCTGAAGAGACTGCATTTACAGGCTGGCTTAGCTGGAACAAGTTTGCCAGATAAAAGGGAAGGAATGCTAGTCTGCTGGGAAAAAAAAAAAAAACACCTTCTTTTCACCATTCCTATACTTTTTCCTATGTGTTAGTTTGACACCAAAAATAAAAGTTAAAATGTTTACTCTTCAAGGAGTTCTAGCAACAAATCAAATCAGAATTGTGTCTGCTTTTACATTTTGTTCACTTCTGGCTGTGCAAGACACTGTGGGACTTGGCAGATCCTAATATAATAGTCTACTGGGAGTTGGAAATGTTCCGAGTGGGATGTTGACAAAATCTTTCCCCATTGTTTTAAGGATCTTTTTTAGTAGCTTATTATGTTGACTGTTCACCTTGCTCTAGAAACTAAATCCTTTTAGCAGAGATAGTAGGCATCACCCATTTTCTCGCTAAGATTCCCTTTCTATTTTTTTTCTCTTCCTCTCCCCTCAAAAAAAGCACAAAAAACCCAAGATACTCCTCCTGCAGGAGTCAGCAGGAGAAAGTTTCATACAGTCCAGAGGGAAATACACCTGAATCAATTCACAGACATCGAATAATTTATTAATAAAAATTCATTCATAGAATCATGGAATGGTAGGGGTTGGAAGGGACTTTTAGAAATCATCTAGTCCAATCCCCCTGCAGAAGCAGGTCCACCTGGATCAGGTCACACGGGTACACATCCAGGTTGGTTTTGAAGACCTCCAAGGAAGGAGACTCCACGTCCTCCCTGGGCAGACTGTGCTAGTACTCCCTCACATTCAGAGTAAAATAGTTTTTTCTTATGTTTAAATGGAACTTTTTGTGTTCTAGCTCCATCACATTACCCCTTGTCCTGTTGATTGATGCCATTGAAAATAAAGGGATGTCCCAACCTCCTGACATCCACCATTTAGATATTTGAAAATATTAATAAGGTCCACCCTCAGTCTCCTCTTCTCTAGGCTAAACAGCCCCAATTCCCGCAGCCTTTCCTCATAAGGAAGATGTTCCAGTCCCCTGATCATCTTGGTGGCCCTGTGCTGGACTCTCTCCAGAAGTTCTCTGTCCCTCTTGAGCTGAGGAGCCCAGAACTGGACACAGGACTCCAGATGAGGCCTCACCAGGGCAGAGTAGAGGGGAGAAGAACCTCCCTTGACCTGTTGGCCACACTCTTCTTGATACGTCCCAGGATGCCATTGGTCTTCTTGGCCACGAGGGCACATTGTTGGCTCATGGTTAGTTGATTATCATCCAGCACTCCCAGGTCTCTCTCTGCAGAGCTACTCTTCAGCAGTTCCACCCCCAGCCTGTACTGGTGCATGGGGTTGTTCCTTCCCAGATGCAGGACTCTGCACTTGTCCTTGTTGAACCTCATGAGGTTCCTCTCTGCCCAACTCTCAAGCCGGTCGAGATCCTGCTGAATGGCAGCACAGCCTTCTGGGGAATCAGCCAGTCCTCCCAGTTTGGTGTCATCAGCCAACTTGCTGAGGGTACACTCTGTCCCCTCATCCAGGTCATTCGTGAATACAGGACTGGCCTCAGAATCAAACTCTGTGGAACTACACTGGTCAGACCCTATTTGTCAGTACCAGGTCCAGCAGCACACCCCTCCTCGTTGGTTCCTCATCTGCAACAGGAAGTTGTTGTCAACAATCTGTAGGAACCTCCTGGACTGCGTGTGCTTGGCTGTGTGGCTATCCCAGCAAATATCAGGGTGGTTGAAGTCCCCCATGAGGACCAGGGATTGTGATCATGAGGCAGCTCTCAGCTGTTCGTAGAAGGCCTCATCTACATCCTCCTGATCAGGTGGCCTGTAGCAAACTCCCACAGCTGCATCAGCTACATCACCCTGCCCCTTAATTTTCACCCACAAACATTCAACCTGCCCTTCATCCCCACCCAGGCAGAGCTCAATACGCACTAATTGCTCCCTTACATAGAGAGCAACTCCACCTCCTCGCCTTGTTAGCCTGTCCTTCCTAAACAATACATAACCCTCCATGGCTGTGCTCCAGTCATGGCAGCTGTCCCATCAAGTCTCTGTGACCACAATGTGGTCATAGCCCCGCATCCGCACCCACGTCTCCAGTTCCTCCTGCTTATTCCCCAGGCTACATGCATTGGTGTAGAGGCAGTGCAGGGGCTTACTCAAACACACAGGTTTCCAAGGGTGGATGAAAGAGTATCCTCCCTGATTTGACACTCCCTCAGGGTGGTCAGCCTTCCACATGTCATCTTGTTGTGTGGCTGAGAAGCACTCATCATTGCATTTCCTGCCCTACTCTGTTTCCTGGTTAGACAGGATGGCTTGTTCTTTGCCATTTCTCCCCCCACTCCACAAGTCCTTCAGTTTAAAGCCTTCATGGCCAACCTGATCCTTACATTCTGACTGTTCTTTTTCTTGTGTGAATCAACAATAAGCCAGGAGAAAATTTAAACTCACCACAGCAGGGGGATCATTTGTTAATCTTTGTAGAAACATCAGACCCTGAGACATTTGCCATACTCATGTGAGAAATCAAGGCAAATCAGCAGTGCTCAGTGTAGTTCATAGTTCTTTCACAAACATCTTATAAACATGATCTGGAGTCAGAATATTGGTTCAGGAGAGACTGAAGGGTTTGGGCTTCTTTTACAGCTTTGCACTGAATGTTGCCTTTTCACTGACAAGCCAAATATATACATCAAGTTTAAAACCTTTGGAATGACCAGTTCTTAATCTGAATAGAGTAACTCAGCCACCTATCTTCTGTCGTAGATTCGGCATAGGTTCACTAAGAACACAGACAATGTTCAGTTGACGTATTGGTAAACTTGCCAAAAATTATGTGAGTCTTATCTGGACCAATACTCAGCCAATGAGCTCCCATCCAATACTCCATCTTTGCTCACACAATGTCACTTATTCCACTGCATCAGCATGTGTGGCAAATATAGAGCTGAGGATAATGAACAGTAGAGTTATCATATAGTGAGTTTGAGATTTTAACAAAAAATATTGTATATGTCAATAATTTGGGGAAAAAAATCTGTTTAACAGAATTGAAAACATAACTCGGTATTCTAAAAATATTTCATCTAGACATTTCTAATATTGTTTAATTCCTTCTTCTACTTCCTTTCTTTTCACTTCTGTAATCAGTAAAAATGAATGACTAGATCTTTCCTTTTCCCTTTCCCATAACTACATGGCTTTCCAAATGTTATGGTGTCATTATGGTGATATTACTATAGAGGTAAGGGACAAGATCTCTTTTTTGTTTTGTTATTTGGCAATGTTTCCTAGATAGGAGATGACAGTTTTGGAGGGGTGGACAACCTGAAAATCTTAGACAGTGCAGAAAGATGAAAAAGAAATATTATAAAGAAGCAAAGTAAATAAAAAGAAAATAATCCACATTTTAAGATTTTAATGTTTTGATGAAAAAAGGTCGAATTTTCAACTTAAGTATGCTATGAACATATTCATTATTTTTCAATGTTTTTCATAGAAAAAGTATTTTCTTCCCCATGAAAAACTTAAGAGCATTTTTTTTTGTGGTTTTCAATTGGAAAATTTCAGGAGTCTGAAGTTTAAGAATAATACTGCATACAAAGGAAGCCACAGAGCTGAAGACTCCACAACCATATAATTTTCCCACATGAATACAGGTAACACGGATATCAAATCTGTAAAATATTCTGCTGTTGCCAAGATGTGGAGATAGTATGAGAAGAGAGAACAAAACTATAAAATATTGATAAATAGACATATTAGTGTCCCAGCTGATATTAACTACATTATATTTTTTCTTACAATTTTTCAGTATATTAGTTATTCCTACTGTAATAAGGCTTTTTTTCCATAGCATGGAAAATATAGATGATAGGTCACCACACAAACATCCAGGACAGTATCTAGAACATTAAGTTCAGTTATGTGACCCTTCTGAAACAACTACGTTAGAGTTATTTTAATTTCTGAAAAATCATGAGAGTGTTTGTTTTTTTTAATTGAAGCAAGAGGACAAACAGCAGTATTCATCAACAAATGGAATCTGGGTGATTACAGGCACCAGGACTATGAAAAGCTTCTCTTTCGTATAATATAACATTTAAATCACTGTGGAAGCATGCAGTACATACAGAAAAGGTTTAACAATGGGTACATAATAGGAATATTACTAAGGAATTTCTAGATCATGTACTTGAGTTGCTCTGAGTTAAATGCTTCTCTCTTTATGATGATATGCTACCAATTGTGCTTCAAAACATTCAAGTAACTTTTTAACTTTTTCCAGCAGCGTATAGTGCTATTGTCAAAACACTGAATTTCAAGTGTGCTTGCTTACTGCTCTGTATTAACTTATTTAACATCAACTTTGGACAGTGCTTATTAGTGGTTGGTATGCTGCAGAACTGCCTTTCAGAAAGACCTCAGTAAGCAGAAGGGAACAAGCCAATATGAAGGTGCAAGGGCAACTGCACACTCCTGCATCTGAAACTGAATAATTCCATGCAATATTATAGGCTAGGAGCTCACTAGAGAGAAAAATGATTGTGCAGAAAAGGACCTGAATGGTGGGCAGCAAGTTGAGTATGAAGAGCAAAATGCCCTGAGGCATGTCTAGGCACATACTGGGTTGTCTTAAGAACATAGTCATCAAGGGAATCCTTCCACCAAGCTCTCCTGAGGGCACATCCAAGGAGATGTGTTTAGCTTTTGGACTGCTAGTTAAAAATAAGGGATTGTCATGAGACAATGAAGAAGATTAGGAGGCTGAAGCACATAGAAAGGTGGTACTGGGTTTGCTCAGCTTGGGTAAGCAGAGGATCTAATTGTAGCCTTCTACTAAGAAAAAGAGGAGCTATCAAATGCCAAACTCTCCTGAGAAAAGAGGCAACAGTCACACGCTTCAGTAAAGGAAATTCCAACCAGAGAAATGGAAAAAATTCTTCACATTGAATGTTTAAGCACTTGAATAAGCTACTTGGAGAGGCTGTAAAATTTGGATACTTCATAAGTTAGCAATGCAAAGCCCTCTGGAAATCCCTTCCAACCAAAATTGTACTATTATTTTATTAAAGAAATCTCAATTAGTTTCACTTAAATTTATGAGGCTGCTCTATGAGTTCCTAAGGCCTCTAGGAGTTTGACATGACACTCTTAAATGTCTCTTTCTTAAGAAACCTCTATATTGTAATACAAAATCATTTTAGTAAAAGAAAATTTATGTACGTGTCTGGAGAAGAGAGGATTAGGAAAAGATGAGCCATCCTTTCTGATGAATGATATCATCCCAGGTATTATCTGACTTCCATATCAGTGTATTCTGTTTTGACTCCTCCAGTATATGTATCTGAACTACAAATGGGCCTCCATTCCACAACACCTTAACTTCCTCTGTCAATAAACTCAATGGATCCCATTTGATAATGGTGTATCTTCACTAGCAAAACTGCTGCGCATCCAGAATAGAACACAGACCAATCTGTTAACCTGATCTGCAACCATGAATTTCAATATATTCCCCTGCTGAGAGGACAGACAGTCCAGAGGGGATCTTCTGATTAAGTCACTTTATCTTATACACCCCAGGGCAGGTGTGGAGTCCCCTTCTCTGGAGGTTTTCAAAATCTATCTGGACATGTTCCTGTGTGACCTGATCTCGGTGGACTTGCTTTAGCAGAGGGGTTGGACTAGATGATCTTTACAGGTCCCTTCCAACCCCTACCATTCTATGATCCTACTGGAATTACTTTGATCTCCTGATGTCCTTTCTTCAAACACTTACACTAGTATCAAGGTGACTAGTAACATCAGTTTGTTGATAGTCACATTTGCCTGTTCTGTGTCAGATATCTCAGTACATAGTATCATTGGTGTTGAGATTGATACATTTGCTCTTTGGCTTGAGGTGTACAAATATGATTCTTAAGTGGAGCTAAAAGTTTATCTAGATTATCTAGACATTTTTTTGTGGGTTTCATGTTACACTTAAGCTTCAACTGTTTCATTTTTGTGACTGAGTCGCAACATATTGGAAGAGGATCAGAGTGGCAAGAGGAGACAGTTTGAGAAGGCCTCCATTGCCAATCTGCCACTGAAAGATTTTCCACCTGTTTTACTTCACTGTTAGGCTAGACAGCCAGTTCTGAAGTCAACCCTACCATTTTCTTCCAGGTCCACCTTATGTTTTTGTGAGTCTGAAAGATGAAAAGGTCCCAGAGGGATTAACATATCCACCTGGTATATCACAGCAGTCAAGCAATACAGGTGTGCTTACACTGTACAATTCAAGCTGTAAACATCATTTAGTAAAACACAACCCTATGTGGACATAGTACCACAGATCCAGAAACATTTGACCCCCATGACTGTGGCTGAATGCCAGAGGTAATAAACCCTGACTCTTAAGAGGTTTCAAAAGCTCTGGCTTTGTGCCATGCTAACGCAGCTTGCCATGGGTTCAAATGAATACCAGTGTTGCCTGGGACATATAAGGAGTCTCTGTTGCTATGTATCTAGAATATCACCACACAGATATCTGTGCACAGTTACAACAGCCTAGGTGAGATTGTCAGGGTTCAGGGTGTAAAGGAAACTTTTTTTTTTCCCTACTAAAAGATTGCCACTGTGCAACAGAGTATTTCAAAGCTGTTTTGTTTCTTGGTGTGCGTCGGAAGCAATTCAGTAGCCAACTGAAAGAGATGAATGGTTTCCTTTGATTGTAACAGGCATTGTACTAAAGATTTTTCAAGTTTCCTTTATTTAGGAGCATACTGAAGGAAATGTATTGAAAGTTCCTAAATTTAGAGAATTCCATTCTTGCTAAAACTTCCTCCTTTTTAATCAGTGTTATTCCTCCAAATTATATCAGGGAAAATATAAGACACTAGTTGTAGAAAAACGTGGAAAAGATGAGCAGACTCTAGTCTGAACAATTTGTACATGAAAAGACTATCTCTTTGACTGGGAAGAACATAGTGCTTTCAGAAGAAACTGAAAATGAAAACCTAATTTAACTGAAAGACTCTATTAACAGAACAATCTACATTATTTATCAAATAAAAATCCCAACTCAAAACACTTTGAATGTAAGTTCCAAAATAAAAATTTATAACTGGGATCTAGAACTCCAAATCCATGACTTCTGAACACATCATTTGAAAAAGTCTTTCAGAAAATCTCTTAGAACTGTTGCTAGCTACAGAATGCCTTCAGCGTACACTCTATATTAGCAGCACCACCTAGGGTGCATCACTGGAAACAACTCCAATAACATAAATTCTTTACAAAGGGTGACCGCATTTCAAAGGAGCATTTTCCAGATTTACTCACTTTCAAAGACTTCCGTATCATATATATGGTTGATAAAAGAGAAAAGAAGCAGAGAGAGACCATATTTTTATTTTTATATTTACAATAGTTGGAGAAAACATGTCACAAGATGTTTTAGATTCAACTGAACCCTGTAAGGCAGTATTTCTTGCTTCTGGCTTAATCATCAGCAAAAATCTCCTCAGTCAAATAAAGTTAGTGATGATGATGATGATGATGATGAATGAGATGTCCAAAGCAGAACAGAATCTTGTTCATTCTTTTAAATCTGCTTTGACTCTCCTGAGAACTAGAAAAAGACTGCTGAGTTTTTTTCAGTGAACTAGTTAAACATTTGACATCAGCAATGAGCAAATCAAATGGATAAGATGTTACTAATATTGCATTTTTATGAAGTCATTGCTTTTATCTTTATTTCTATAAACATTGTATTTACAGACTGTTTGTATCAGACACTTTATTTAAAGCCACTTCCTGCATGCACTCCTAACGGCAAGAAAGTTAGGAAATGTTTGCTATGGGATGTACATTTGATAATCCATTGCTTTCCATCTAGAGAAAATGGTGTAAAGCTTTTGTCTTAATTTATTTGCACTCATTTTCTTTTGGTATAACTGAATACGACCTAGTCTGCTATTACAGCATTCCAGTTTGATACTGGAAAAATGAACTGCAAAATCAATAGAGTTATATTAGTATATGCCTAGAAGAATCAGGAGTGAGTTGGGCCTTTAATTTGGAGACAATGTTAATCTCCATGATTCATGAATATATCAGTTAATTTGTAGATTCTGTTAGTGTTAGAAATGCTCATACAGACTTTTCAAACACTCTGAAATGCACAGGAGCACTGTACTTGCCTATCGTTCTGACAGACACCTGGCACAGGTATCACACTTCAGAAGCTGCTTATTTTCATTTTTTAAACAAACCAGATGTCATTATGACTGCAGAGAGATCTTATTACAGTCTATTTTAAAGAATAAACAAAGTAGAAGTATAGGTTTAACAAAACAAGGCATTATTTTGGATTGTAAATCTGTATGCAAAAAACTCAGCTGTTATCAAGTACTGATTATTCATTTCTGGCAAAGAAGTGTAAGGAGAGTGAAAACAGGGCTTCCTACTCTGCTACCTGAGGAGCATATACTGAAAATCACAACTTCAGATTTTATTGCAGAATGGGGTCGTTATTTTAAGACACTATTGAAAGGGACAAGCACAGCAAAGTACCTGTCTTTTCTCAGAAGATAGCTCTCTCTTGCTCTAATGGCACAGAACTTGTATCACTAGTAATCTTTATTCCTCCCGCTCTCATCCTCACCATTTAGTACCAGTTGCCTTCCTGTTACATCTGGAGTCCACCTACTTCTGCTATGGGAAAGCTTCTTTTCAATGGGATGAGTTAAATGCTTTGCTTCTGGTCCTGTTCTCCATTCATCTTCTGACCTAAAACATCACTCAACCTGACCTGTATATTTATATTTCCCTTAAACATTATTTCCAGGCTAAACCTGGAAATAAGCTTACATACTGTAGTGTCTGAGTGTTATTGACTATTACTAGTCAACAAATGTAGAATTGTAATGGATTTTCATGTTTGTACATTTTATATAACTGAAATACTTCATGAAGTGAACAATATCACAATTAATTATAGTCTTGCACACTAGAGAGCTTCATTTCATTGAAATTCCTAATCTGAAGAGAAAAGATCTAAAAGAAAATATTTTGGATATTTTAGTCCTCAAGGTTATCCTACTCTTGCCCACTACCACAACATTACAGTATATTTTGTCAATATACTGCTTACACCACATGCCAAGTAATATTTCCATTATTTCCATAAAATACTTCTATATTACTATTACACTATGAAGAAAGTAAAATGAAATTATGATGTATGGAGAGAGTCTGACCTTTCTTACACAACACAGAATCACACAGAATCAGAGATACTAGATTACCTTGTTAATAGTTTAAAGATTTGTAGAAAGGACATCAGGAGACTGAATTAATTCTGCTAGGATCATAGAAACATAGAATGGTAGGGGTTGGAAAGGCCCTCTGGAGATAATCCAATCCAATCCCTCTGCTAAAGCAGATTCACCTAGACTGGGTCACTCAGGAACACGTCCAGGTGGGTTTTGAAAACCTTCAGAGATTCCAAAACTTTCCTGAGCAGCCTGTGCCAGGGCTTCCTCACCCCCACAGTAAAATAGCTTTTTCTTACATTTAAGTGGAACTTTTTGTATTCCAGCTTCTTCCCATTACTCCTTGTCCTGTCACTAGACACAACAGAAGAAAGTGAAGGCCCCAGCCTCCTGACATCCACCATTTAGATATTTGAAAATATTAATGAGATCTCCCCTCAATCTCCTCTTCTCCAGACTAAACAGCCTCAGTTCCCGCAGTCTTTCTTCATAAGGAAGATGCTCCAGTCCCCTGATCATCTTGGTGGCCCTATGCCGGACTCTCTCCAGAAGTTCCCTGCCCTTCTTGAGCTGGGGAGCCCAAAATTGGACACAGGACTACAGATGAGGCCTCACCAGGGCAGAACAGATGGGGAGAAAAACCTCCCTTGACCTGCTGGCCACACTCTTCTTGATGCATCCCAGGATGCCATTGGCCTTCTTGGCAACGAGTGCACATTGCTGGCTCATGGTTTATTGTCAACCAGGACTCCCAGGTCACTCTCTGCAGAGCTGCTCTTCAACAGGTCAATTCCCAGCCTGTGCATGGGGTTTACAGGTGTGGTGCTTTATGCCAAAACTGATAGCTTCTAATAAAATAATAGAAAAATTCATCAAGGGATGGCTGCATGAAAGTATCTCAAAGGTGTTATAAATTCCAGTAAAGTGCCTGTGACCCTTACAAGAAGATATACTTGCCATAATATGAGGATGCAGGAAACATTTTGCATTTTTAAAAACAATTCGAGACAAAATATGTCTTGACAGCATAAAACTAAATCCTGTCATTTTTAAATACAGAATATGTACATCTAGAACTATGACCACTGAAAAATAAATTATGTAAATGCTTCAAAGACATTTTTTGCTTCAGGGCACAAACACTGTCATAAACTGAATTTTTTCTCCTTGAACAGACTTATTCCCAATTTTACTGTTCCATGACATTCTGCACATTCCTTTCAAGCATATGAAGCTGGAACCTGCCTGAACAAGAACAGAGATCTATTCATACCTTGGTTTTACTCTTGAATGCATAATTTTAATTCTATGATGTCATAACAGTACATTTTTATTTCCCTATAGAGATCCTTGACTGCAGCATCTGCATATCATGTGATAGGTGAAAAGGGACCATTTGATTTGCAGCCTGAACACAGAGTTTGAATGAGATTTTAAATTTTTCTTTAAGCACAGGCTCTTGGCCTTCTGAATTAAAGCAACTAGAAGTAAATCAATTGGACAAACAGAAGATTTTTAACACGTCAAGATGGGCATTGGAGCCAGTTCTGAGAACAAGGAGTCAGCTAAGAGATCCAGAGAACTGGAAAAGAAGCTCCAGGCAGATGCAGAGAGGGAAGCCAGGACAGTCAAACTCCTGCTATTGGGTAAATAGAATAAATATTACTCAGAATGCTTTTTTGTTTGGGGGTTATTTTGCTCTGAAATTACATTTCAGCACAGCGAATTTCCAACCTCTCGCTATTTTATTTGTAGAAGATTGTCCTGTAATACATGCACTAAATGTTTTCTGATGGTGGACATCCATGAAATCATGAGGAACAGGCTGAAAATGTCACTGCATATATTCCATTTTAAATATTATAAATCTTTGACCTTGAAAATTTTGGGGAAATGAGAGCCTACTCTTAGAACAAATGTTATGATGTTTACTTACAGAGAAAGTAGCACAGACATATTTTTATTTCCTCGATCTATATGAATTCATCTGCAGAAGGATTAATTGAGAGAACTGGTTGCATAGAAAATCCACAGGTGATACAAGGAATTGACATTGTTGATTTTCTAAACAGTTGCACTTTTTACAGAATCAGAAAGTGACTCAGAAGGCCTTTTTTCAATATATAAGAACAAAGTTGTGGAGAGTGAAATGGAAGGTAATGAAATGAGATGAATACAGATGAATATTCACACAGACTACTACTTCTAATCCAAATGACTGTAATCAGATGATTAACAGCCAGTGGGTGTAATAGCAAAAGAAAAATGATTTTTTTTTTCTTGATACAGCTTTATTCTCTTATTTTTTCATGATACTGCATAACCTATAAGAAATATCCAAGAGCGCATTAACACTGCCAATGTCTTAATATTCTTTCTAACAGTATGATGCCCATTATCAGACCTTACATTGGTTTCTCCAAATGAATAGAAAAACAGTGTTTGATCATTGAAATGTTTTCCTTCGTTGTAATCATAATGCTTGCAAATGCTTTTAAATTGACATTTATTCAGACTTAGCTAGATCCCTCAGACAAAGTAAATCGGCTTAACCCTGATTTTGCATCTTATGTAAAAAGTCTCTTTATACCTGTCAAGAATCTAACTATTAATATTAATAAAGAAATAAGAGAAACACACAGCCATGTAGGTTTCTCAAATAATAACAGGTAAGCAGCAGTTTGATAGTACCATCAGTATTCAAATTGAAGTTTACAAAGCTTCTGTCAAGTGGAGAATATGAAGATTTTTTTGTGCCACATTAATATAAAATATTGCCCCTACTGAGGTAAGCTTGAGTCAAAAAAGAGAATAATATTTTCATTTAAACTTTCATAAAGTTTTACTGCTTTCTATATATTCTTACAAAAAGGAATGGGTATGTTGAATTATGAGTAGGGTTCGTCTGCTGCAGTATCTCTGACCTCATCTGATCTATGAAGAAGATGTAAGCAATCTTCTAAGACAAATTTATGAGACAAGCAGTTTGATGATACCTTTTGATCTTCAAGTTTCATGCCTTAGCAGTAGTACTAGAGGCTATCTTAGACCAAAACTAAATTACACCTCTCAGAACATATGTCTGTATTTAGTATTAAGGATTTTGGTTTTAAATGTTTCCTAATGTATATATTCTGGCTTTTTCTGATGCTATTACTATCAGTCCCAAGATACCTTTAGTAAAATACCTTGATATTAATTGCAAGCTATGTGAAATAGACTTCTATCCCATTCATTTCAAATCTGCACACATTCATCAACTATACAAGTACCCATTAATGAGACAATGATCAACAGAATCCAAAATACTTTCACCAAAATCTTCCTTATAGAAGATTTCTGAATGGAATATTTATCTGCAATATTCATGTCACACAAGAAAAAGATTCTAATTTGTCAGTGGGTAATATTTTGGATGTTTTTTCCTCATGGGTAGCTGTTACAACAGATTACAAGGACTTGTAAAAAACACATTGAAGAGAGCAAAAAAAACATATTATAGACTTAACAGCTTGAATATCCTCGTTCATAGAATCATGGAATGGTAGGGGTTGGAAGGAAACTTTAGAGATCATGTAGTCCAAGCCCCCTACAGAATTAGGTCCACCTAGATCAGGTCACAAAAGAATGCATCCAGGCAGGCTTGGAAATCTGCAGAGAATGAGATTCCAAAACCCAACTAGACAGCCTGTGCTGCCTCCATCACCCTCACAGTGAAATAGTTTTTTCTTATGGTTAAAGCAAGAGGTGAATAAAACCTCACTCTATTTTGAGTCTATCATGCTGCTAGAGTTAAAGTGCCTCTTGGATCACAGCTGCTGAAGCAATGTTTATAATGGGCACCATATAGTCTCTTCTATAGTCAACCAGTGAAATGACCAGACACAAGAGGATTAAATCCACTCTGTTCAGATCTGTACCTTTCCATACCTCCGAGGGGATCTCATATATTATTCAAAGTTTACACTACATAAACCAAGGGCAGCTCCATTTAAGCCAAGCAGCCTAGTCCTACCCTAGTCCTGGGTTTCAGTTCATTCGAACTGTGTGTTACCTCTATATGACAGACCAGATTTCACTATTGTTTCTCTTGCAGTAGGCAGATTGGTAGAAAATAATCAGAAAGGGAAAAAAAAAAAAAAGGATATGTTTATCATAAGTGTATCTGACTTAAAATAGGGGAAGAGAAAAAGTCTTCTGGTATTCTGACCATTTCTTGAGAGGATTATTTAATATCTAGCCCTCCACATCCTCCAATGGTTCCCTTTATGAAAAAGAAATTCTATCCAGAAAGCAAAGACACTGCATTTGTTTATATTAAGCTCAATGATTTGGGCAAACACATTATCTGTGTTGAGGTGATAATTTACAGCTTATATGACATGCACATAAAACCTGCAAAAATTAAATTTATGATGCTTTCTGATGTTCCTCACAAGTTGTCCAGGAGCCAGGAGAGATAAGTCCTCTGTGTCACAGATTCCTAAGCTGTCAAGGCCATCTCATAACCCCTGTCTTGTCTACAAATCTAGCCTATACATAATCATACTTTAAAAAGTAGATTGTGAGTCTGGAACAAACTCCAAGGTGGAAGTTTTATTCCCTTTGTATCAAGACCATATCTTGCCTATCATATCACACCCAGTTTTTATACTCCATTGGAAGACAGCTTGCAATTTATTTGTGTGCGAAGTTCAGGGCACATTTCAAACACGGCCAAAACAGTTGATGTTCACAGCCATGTTTCACAGAAATGAGAACTTATCTTAGGTTTAAATGAACATTAAAACTTTGAACTTATTTACTTTCAAAGGATTACTCCATTGCCTCATTGTCTCCCGTTTCCAGTGGCAGGACACTCTTATTTGAGCTGATCATCTTCAGCTGAGTTTCCTAAGAAATAGTCACTATCAGGGCACAACTCACTCAATTTAATTTAAAAATCTCCTTCAAGTTACAAAAATTGAAACTGCTGGTTTTAATTTTAGTTGCAAATATTTTTCTTCACTGAAAATAAAGGTCTCTGATAAATAGTCTGAATGTAGAGGTTCACATTACAGACTTTTTAAAAAGTTACATGAATCACCTGCTGCAATACTGAAGTCAGGCTTAAATTCTTGTGATTAACATCTGCACTGAAAGCAAAGACTTTGAGCACAAAGATGGCCCAATAATCCTGCTGACTGCAATACACTGGTTTTCATTTTTGGAGGGTTGGATAGTGTTTAAGTATCCTATTCCTTCAAGAGGGTTAGATCTTAGTGCTTACCTCTAGTTTCTTTCTTTCATGGAAAGAAACTTGTTTTCACTAAAAAGGATCAGGATGATACGATTTCAAGTCTAGTTTCCAGAGCTCTGACTGGCAAGGCTCAGGTAGAAGTGTGAAACCATTATTTATTTTACTTTGAAGATTTTATTTTTCAGCTTTTTGTTGGTTTTTGTCATTGTCAGTGTCTTTTGTGACAAGTTGCAAACAAAATATTCAGGCAGTAGTGGTTTTTTTTTTTTTTTTTTTTTTCTTCCCTTTACCTCTGGAAATTTTCCTAAATCAGATCTTTACTTCCACATAAATAATAATTGTAAGGAGATAATAGCTTTGGATCTGAGACACAGAAGCAGCTTAAAATATAAAAAGAACTTTCTAACTTTCTTCAGTGGCTCAGCAGATATTAACCTTGAAAGGGACTTGCATTCTCTCCAGTTTTTTACAATTATGCAAACAAATTCTGCTTAGAAAAATAGTAACATCAAGTTACAGCTGAGGTTCTGGATTCTGCTCTCCTTTGAATTTGAGTCTCATCACCTTTCAAGGAACCTCCTTTTTTTTTCTCTCTTTCTGCTTCACCCAAATGCCTTGGCACCCTATAGGGAGCAGTTCAGGTAGTCCCAGAGCAATAGGGAGATTCTTGTCAGGCTGCTGGCAGATACCTCCTTCACAGGTTGGTGCCTGTATTCACTTCTTGAGTCTCCTCTGCAGCTCCAGAAAGCTCAGAAACATAATGGGTTTGGGACATGGAGGGGTGCAGTTTGAAATAGCCAAAGCAAGGAGGGAGGCAAAATACAGTCTGGCAGAGTGTTGCATGTACAGCATCTCACTGAAGGCAGATGTGGCATGCCTGAGGGCATGGTGAATGTGATTTCTTGGAAAAGGTATGGGAGCAAACACCCATCAAACTTACTGGCATTGAGGACACCATTCAGCTCCCATGAACAGGGCCAGAGATTCAGGCAATGACTGAGATTTCTGTGCATTTCTTTTCTGTGCATTTATCCATCTCAAGGAAGCTCAGCATCCAAATAGAGAGAGAAATCAGAGGTAAATTAGAAAAGCCTAGATCTTAAATATGTGAAATAGAAAATACAGGCTATGGTATATTATCACTGGTCTCTGTCAGGCTGTTATAAATCTTCACAATGACAATTTATCAAAAAACAGTTATACTTTCCTAGTTTAAAACAGTTTGGCCTGAGTTCTTTTATTATATTCAGATTATAATTACTCTTTTCACTGACTTCTAAAGAGAAGCTGCCTTCAGCTCCATGTACAGTCACGAGGCCTATCGTGAGGCAAATTGCTGCTCTTTCTGCAAGTGGAGGGCTACTGCAGCAGGTGGGAACACAGTCCTGTTCCTGCTCTCCCACTCAAGGGCCACGCCTGGAGGTGCAGCTGCACAGAACAGGGAAGGAAGAAAGGAAGCAGGTGCAAAGTAAATTGTTTCTGACCCATTTCCTGGAGTGCAAATGCTGCTGCGATGAACAAAATACTTTGGAGTGAAGCCAAAGTCTGAGAGTCATCTGTTGTTTAGATAGAGGTATTACTGGATCATAAATTAAAGATAAGCAAAGGTAGAAAAATTCATCCAAAATATATAAATTATGCCACTCTATTTTAACTTTGCCTTTTGGAAGAGAAGTTAATTTCTGTATTGTTTCCTGGTACCTTTCTGTGAGGTGAATGTGTGAATCCTCAGTACTGCCCACTCTCTTCCCTACAAAAGATATAGCAAAGGCCACCTTGCTGACAGGGCTGTACCAAGTTCTTCAGAGGGTCATTGAAGGGATGATAAATGACCTACAGCAAATTTGCATTTTTTCCAATCTATGGCAGATGGCAGCATCAGACCATTTTGCATAGGCTGTTTTTTCTCAGACACTTTCTGCTGTTCACATTATGGGTTTTAGAAAACACTTTGTGTATGATTTGCTGTCTATTGTGCTTCATTTGAGTAAATTAATCCCTGTCAATTAATCCCTGTTATTAAGTTTATAAAATCTGTTTGGAAAGTCTGTAATCAGTTTTTCCTATTCACTCAGAAGCTCTCAGTTTAAATAACTGTGCCTCGGTTTTCCTCTTTTGTCAAAAGCCTTAGACGCTGTCCAGTCAGGTAAATGATACTCTGCAAAGAGAAAAGCAGAGATGGGACCTATCCCATGGATTTGCAGCTAAAGTCAAATCCTCTCTCCAGGTGTTTTCAGAATCCAGATATTGTTTGGCAATTCTTGACAAGCCTGATCCCTCTTGCTGAGTCACTCACACTGATCTCCACTGGATCTGTGCCATTGCTCTGCAGTTTCCCACTTCTGGTCATTCTACTTCATAGCAGATGACCACAGGATAGCGGAACTGACAAAACACCCATGTCAAGACATTTGCCCATGTGCTGTCTCTGCACCATGAGCTAGACCACATGCAAGTCTCCAAGCTTTGTTTTTGCAGTTGCTCAGAGAGGCTGGCTCGGGAGCATGGAACTGGCTGGTATGGCTTACAAAAAATGGTGATAGATATTAAATGAGCAGCTACAAATCACATAAAGAACTGGATATTGTCAGAAGATGTACTTTGTTCATGTTTTTCTGCCCATCTGCAAAGGATGAAATTAAAACATGACCCATATTTTATCTCCTTGCTAAGAGTCTATGCTTTTTACTGAATTGACTGAATGGTCCTTGATTTTCTTTTTCAGAATTCATACTTTTACCAAGATTTCATTCCTTCTAAGTGTGAGTGGTCACTAAGGGAGGGTCATGGATAAATACAATGGGTATCTATAAACATGTATGTCTCTACATAGATACAAAATTCTGTGTTCCAGGCAGTTATTTTTAATACTGAGTACTTATTCATCTATCAATCATGTCTCAACATCCCTCTTCTGCAGGTGCTGGAGAGTCAGGGAAGAGCACTATTGTAAAGCAAATGAAGTAAGTATATGAATATTCATATCAGTTGTTGAACTTGGTATTTGTAGTATAAGCTATCTAGCTAATGTCATATTACAATATTTATGCTTATTTGAATAAAATGCAAAGAAACATCATTCTAATCAAGTTCTCATTCAACTACATAAAGGAAAACACAAAGTGACTATGATACACAGCTGGATTGCAAATCAAATCTGTCTAATCACACCATGTACTGGTCCAGCTCCTTACTGAAGACCAATCAGCTTTGGTAGGAGTTACAGTACTGTAATGAGAATATGAATCTATGAGACAATCAGCCAAGTCAGGTCCACCTAGCCCAGTGTCCTGTCTCCTGCAGCAGCTAAGGAAGGATGTTTGCAGAAGATCGTCAGACCACAGAAGGAAACACATTAATGTCTGCTCTGGCTGCCCTCATAGTATCTGATGATCTGTGACTCAGTCACCATCCTGAAACAGAGACAGCATCACTGTGTTTAGTAGCTCTTGGTTAATTCTTGCCTGTGTTTCTCCTGAATCTTTTTTGATTTAATATAAACTAATAACATCCACAATATTCTAAGGCAAGTAGTTCCATAGTTTACATATCATGTTAATTGTTTCTTTTTGTTCAATTTTAATTCAGTCCCTATTAATTTCATTTTATTTTAACATATTCCAAGAGAAAATTTTCACAGAATCACAGAATGACAGAATGCTAGGGGTTAGAAGGGACCACTAAAACTCATCTAGTCCAACTTCTCTGCTAAAACAGGTCCACCTAGATCAAGTTACACAGGAACACATCCAGGAGGATATGACAATCTCCAGAGAAGGAGACTCCACACCCTCTCTGGGCAGCCAATGCAAGGGCTCCATCAGAGGAAAGAAGATTTCCTTAAGTGGAACTTTTTGTGTTCCCGCTTTTGTCCATTAACCCTAGTCCTATCACTGGACACTGCAGAAAAAAACAGTTGTCCTATCCTCCTGCCATATACCTTCTAAATACTTATAAGTATTAATGAGATCTTCCTCAATTTCCTCTTGTCCAGGCTAAAGAGTTCCAGATCCTGCAGCCTTTCCTCATAAGAAAGATGTTCCAGTCCCCTGATCATCTTAGTGGCCCTGCACTGGACTCTCTCCAGAAATTCTCTGTCCCTCTTGAGCTGGGGAGCCCAGAACAGAACACAAGACTCCAGACAGGAGTCTCTCACCAGGGCAGAGTAGAGAGGGAGCAGAACCTCCCTTGACCTGCTGGCCACACTCTTCTTGATGCATCCCAGGATGCCATTGGCCTTCTTGCCCACAAGGGAACATTGCTGGCTCATATTTAGCTTATTATCAATCAGGACTCCCAAGTCTCTCTCTGCAGAGCTGCTCTTCAGCAGGTCAACTCCCAGCCTGTACGGGTGCATGGGGTTGTTCCTTCCCAGATGCAGGACTCTGCACTTGTCCTTGTTTAACAGGATATCACTTAGGCCGTCCTCAAATAGCAAACCAGAATATCTAGTGCACTATCATGGAGTCACCAAGTGAATAAGCCTCCCTTCTGAATAATTCTTATTTTTTCAGCCAAATCTTTGTTGACATAAGGATACGTGGATATTTCAGAGGATGGTAAAAAAAAGGTTCTCTAGTATACTAGACTACAAACACAGCACCCATTTTTCTTTCACTCAGGTTTGAGAGGAGTCCTTTGAATCTTGACAGATGCTCTCAAATTCATGCTCAAAACAGCATTTAAAAAGCATCTCAATTCAGAATTTGTAGATTTGCCTGGTCTAGAAGTGATTGGGGAAATACTTAGAGAGCCCTTTTTTCCTACAGGTGCTCTTCCTACAGATAGAAGAACGCAGTTTTCGAATTTTCTGACATCCATAACTCAGAAAGTTACTAAGACATTCAATTGTGATCTGAGTTTTATGTATGGGTGTGTGAGTGAATTATATTCTGAGAGGGCTGACCTCCCCTTGAAGGGAAGTGTCCCCAAGACACATATCTATATTTATTCTGGGGTAACCTTTCAGATCCTTTCACATCACCTCTTCCTGCTTGTACAGTTCTCTCTTGCAATGTGACAGTCCATGACTAACATTGCAGATTCTAATAATAAAAGATCTGAGATCTAAGGACTGCTATGCATTATGCCCTGTATCCACAGGATTGGACCTGAGTCGTCTTCTGGATTCATACATTGCCTTATATTGATCTTTAAGGCAAAAAAACAATATGTCTTCACTCAGATTGGGAAGTCAAAACCTAGCCTCATACATTTAACTTCACATAGTTGCAGGAACTACTGCTTACCTGTACCAGCAGAACAGGCAGGTTGACCACTGATAAATGCTTTTCCAAAGGCCAGTTATTTCTCACATTGACCACAAAAGCGTCTGATACAACTTTCATTGTTTTCTGTGGTTTTATACTGCATCCATAAACCTTTTGTTTTCTACTTTTGCACCAGGATCATCCACAAAGATGGTTTCACCTACCAGGAACGCATGGAATTCAGACCTATCATTTACAGTAACGTGGTGCAGTCTATCCTGACTATTGTGAAAGCAATGACTAAGTTAGGAATCACTTATGAGAACCCAGCCAGAACTGTGAGTATTACACCCTTTCTTTTGAAATAGGCATTAGAATACATTTGTTTGTAATATAATAGTAGAGACTAGTAGAACAAAGAGAGTTCAGTATTTGGTTTATCACAGAAGACACTAAGTACTGCCTGAGTTATATGTGGTAATATGTCCTTTTATTTTCTCAAGACTGATGCCTGAGGTCTAACCTTTACATAAACTATTGTTTTGTTTGTTACAAAAGAAATGTTCAAGTTGCAAAGACACGAGAAAGAAAGAAAGAAAAAAGCCCAAACCTTTTCTTATCTGCCTACTCATTTATTTATTGCTACTGGGAAATGTAATGAATATTTCCCTTTTATGAACAAGCCTTGAGGCTCAGTCATGTAAGGAAGGGTCATCTAGAAATATGAGGAATATTTCAGTTTGACGTTGTGGTATTTTTAGTCCTGGGTGGGTGCCAGATCCCCACCAAGTATTTCTATCACTCCCCCTCCTGAACTGGACACAGGAGAGAGAAATATAACAAGAGGCTTGTGAGTCAAGATAAGGACGGAGATATTGCTCAGCATTAGTGTCACGGGCAAAACAGACTCAACTTAGGGAGAAATGCCTTGACTTATTAATGAATAATCAAAACAGAAGAGGGAGATGAGAAATAAAACCAAATCTAAAATCCCCCCACTCCTCCCTCTTTCCAGGACTCTCCTTCCTTCTCCCCCAGCAGCACAGGGGATGGGAGATGGAGGTTATGGTCAGTTCACTGCAGATGGACTTTGCTGCTGCTTCTTCTCAGTGAGAGGCCTCCTCACACTTCCCACTGCAACACTGCGGGATCCCTCCCCACAGGAGACAGTCTCTCATGAACTTCTCCAGTGTGGGTTCTTCCCATGGGCTACACTTCCTTAAGGAAACTCCTCATGGGGCCTGCCACAGAGGCAGCTCCTCACACCCTGCCCCAACATGGGTCATCCACCATGAGAACAGTCCTTCAGGTAGCAACTGCTCCAGCCTGAGTCCCTCACAGGATCATAAATCCTGACAGCAAACCTGCTCCCTGGTGTGGGCTCCTCCCTCCCCACGGGCTCCCAGGTCCTGCCAGGAACTCGCTCCAGAGTGAGCTTCCCACAGAGTCACAGATACCTTCAGGCATCCACCCTCTCCGGCATGGGCTCCTCCACGGGCTGCGAGTGGATCTCTGCCTCCCGATGGCCTCCATGAACTGCAGGGCCACAGCTGTCTCATCACAGTCCTCACCACAAGTCACAGGGGAGTCTTTCTTCCAGGGCCTAAGCACCTCCTCTTCCTCCTTCTCCACTGACTTTGGTGTCTGTGGAGATGTTTTCACATTCTAACTCCCTGTTGCTGCTGCAGTTTAGCAACTGCCCAGTAACTTCTCCTTCTCAAATCCATTATTCACAGAGCCATTACCTCAGTCACTAATTGGCCAGGCCTTGATCACCTGTGGAGATATCTTAGAATTGACCGGCCCTAGCCCTACAAGCCAGAGGGGAAGCTTCTGGAAGCTCTTTGTTTAAAGAAGCCACCTCTGTAGCCCCCCTGCTGCCAAAATCTGGTCCAGGCAAAACCACTAAAGGCATTGTTCTTGGAGCAGAGAACACTCTGTTGTACAGATGCAGCACTGGCACATCAGAACTGCAGAGAGGTGGAGTCTGACATTCCTGACACATTCACAATCCAGTGTGCAAGTGCATAGTTGAAAAGCCATATCAAGAAGACCTGCTATCTTCTGGCAATGCCACAGAATTTTCAGGGAAGGAAGTAAAGGAAGCAACACAGGCTTTTCTTCTCAGTGCAATGATTTAGTCTGTTATCTGTAACTCAGATCTTGCTGAGAATTTCTCTAAGGTCTATTGGAATATGAGCTGGTTCTAGTTTTGTCAAATTCTGCCTATTCTCTAGTTTTTCTTAGAGGGAATTATATCTGCTTCTCTGAAAGAGATTTTTGTGTTCCTTGTTTTATTACAAGGATATGTGGTACTTTGACCTAAAAAACAAATGCTTGAGAGGTTACTAAAGCTCATATAGTCATTTGACAAAACAGAAACTAAATGTCTTCTTCCTGTATTCTTTTAAGGGTCCATAAATGCAAGTCATTCAAACAAATGTAATGGAGCTCAAAAGCATTACACAGAATATAGGCTGAGTGTGCTGCAATTTGACTCATCTCCTTAGTTCTGATAGACACTGAATAAGGACCCACCTACAGCTTGAACCTTGCAGCACATGGCCACAGGCCTTGATTTAGCCTCTAATAACCACAATGTGATCCAGATTCTGTTTGCCATATGTAACTGAAACACGTTCTGCCCGTGTCCCGGTACTTAAGCCTCTTTTTCAGTCTTGACAAAGTTTCTGAGAGGTGTATGCATGTTTAGTCTTCATCTGTCAGTTTCGTAGATGTTACTTACAAGAGATTTCACAGCCAGAGGAACTGCGCATTGAAAATTTTTGTTAAATAGCCCAATTCATTTCTTAACATTAGATATAATCAAGTGAAGAAAACATAGCCTTTGTAAGTTTAGCATTTATAGCACAGTAAGCCCACTCTCATTGTCATTGGCAGAGTAGGCCTCTAGGTATACAGTTGAATACACCTATATAAAGGATTTCTAGTGCCTGTCTTCTTTTCTTCCATAACCCCGTAAGAGGAACCTGGACGTGAGTTTTAAAGAAAGTAGAAATTGTAGTCACATTTATTTGAATCATAGAATCATGGAATGGCAGGGGTTGAAAGGGACCTTTAGACATGATCTAGTCACCTCTAAACATTGCCTTTTCTTCCAAAAAAACAAACTTTGTTCACATTTTCTGTAAGATCATAAACCATTTATAAGCTTGAGTTGCTTTGATATAAGCTTTGATTTCAGCTGGACTTTATTCTTACTGTGTTCTGGTTCAGATTTAGCTGCTCAGAGTCGTCTAGCCCAACAACTGGGCTTATCTGGAGCCTGAAGCAGTGGGTTTAACCATGTTCCACAACTGCCTGCAGATAACTCTTAGTGGTCCTGAAAGTGCTTCAGCATGTAATTTTAAACGTCATTTCTGGGGAGAGCTTTTTTCTTCCTAAGCAGTATTGCACTGCATTTTTAATATGAAAATCATCTGGAGTCTGTCTAAATGCCAGAGAGAAACAAAATATTACATCAATCAGGGTTATGATAAACTCAGTCTCCTGCTACCTTCACTTTTTACGTAAGCATAAAAATCCACAGTTGCCACCTTTTGCACAATAATCAATGGACACTTCACACACAACTGGAGACGTTGAGCTTGAGGCTTCTCATCGTAGGCTACTCAACTAATAAATCCAATATTGTGGGACAATAGCTGGAATCATTACATGATGATATGTGATATCTTGAAGGAGAGAACATTACGGTTCTTATCTTGAAGTTGAATAAGCATCTGCCCTAAGAGCAGCCCTGGAGACAAATGAGGGGCACACACTAGAAAATTTGACTCAGTTCTGCCGATCCCAGCACTGAGTGAGAGGATGAGAGTAAAAAAGCTGGTGCTGCTTAAAGCAAAAAGGCAGTTGTACACCTGTCCTTCCTCTTTCAAATGAAAGACATTCTCTAGTGGTTATTTTCCCTTTCTTCTTTTTTTTCTCCATGCTAATTCAATTTCTACAGCATTTTAGAAAACCTGCAGTGTTTTATTTTCAGTCAGACTCTGACTTTTACAAAGTTTCCATAAACTGCAATTTCCATAAATTGAAACATATAGTAAATTTCTAAAATAAATTTATTACAAGCCATTGTGAAGATGTTTTTTATTTTTGAATTAAATATAATCCCTGCCAAAAACAGTGTCTGTGAGACAAGAATCCATTCATACTTTGGCAGCTATTGGCTGCAAGTCACTTATCTATTTATATGGCTAGGAAGGAATTATATTCTATAATATCCACTGCTGTGACAGTATATCAAATGACTCTATTTTAATCATGCTTTTTATTTGCAGTACTCTTCCTAAGGTGTTACCCACTGTAAAGCATTTTTTAACTTAAGATTTAATTTAAAATATTTTGAATGTAAAAGATTACTTGCAGGCTTTTTAGATTGATGGCAAAGGGAAGAAATTACAGAATAATACAGTTTAAATATTTGGGATTTTGTTCAGTTACAGATTTAGTCTTCCACAAAGAAACATTTGGGAAATGCATTCATTAGTTCTATTCACTTTGCCACAGTTATCACTGTGGTCTAAAACTGGACGTTTTTTCTTCTAAAGATATTAAAAAACATATTTAGCTATACATTTCTGCTTTGAGGTATTTATAGTACATTTAAGTTTTAAATATCCTCTTTAATATATTTTTTGATACCCCACTACTCCCTCTTACAATAAGAGCCTTCCTTTCAAGGCTTTTGTGAACATCTTTAGTAAGAAGAATAGGAGTCCTTGTACAAACAAAGTAAAACAATAAAAAGAGGAAAACTCCATGTATCATGATTTAACTCTCACCTTGGCACTAACTAAAGGGAAGTGAGCTTGAAAAACGTACATGCACAGGCAAGTACAGTTACCTGGAAAAATTGGTGAAAATGAGAAATTTTGCTCTTGCAACTCATTGTAAACCAAGCATGTGTTCAAGGAGGTGGAGGGGCAGTGTGCTTGCACAATATTTACTGAAATTTCTCTTTAGGAAGATGAAAGAAATCTGTGTGCCATGGCAACAGCTCTGGAGGATGGTGACATGTCTTCTGAACTGGTTGGACTCATCAAACAACTGTGGAGGGACGGTGGAACCCAGGCCTGCTTCGCAAGAGCAGCAGAGTACCAGCTCAGTGACTCAGCAGCCTAGTAGGTGTCAGCAGCTCCAAGGGCTGAGTAGAGGGCTCGTCCTCTAAGGGACTGCAGAGGAAGGCTTGTGACAAGAACTTCCTCACAGGCAGAATAGCCTGCCAAAAGCATTTCTCATTAACCTGAAAAATAATGGGTTTTTTTGCTAATGTTTATAATACATTAGAAATGTTTAAGCAGAGGAAGGAACTCCATGAGTTTGTTTAAATGGTAAAAAACAAGTCTGTTCTCTCTTTAGGTGATCCTAAGGTTGACAAAATAAGGGAGAAAGTTAATTGAAACACTGTACTTTAAATGTATCACTTTCAAGCTGCTAAACATAAATGTGGAAAAAAACTATAAAACCTTTCCTCTAAACTAACCTGGCTGCATGGGCAGGTTTTCCCTGGGCTGTTACTGTCTCAGCATCCGGCTGGTCTTGGGCAGTGGTGCTGCAGCCTGACAGCCCCTGCTTGCATCTTGCAGCCTGAGAGATGGCAGCCAGATAAGCAGGAGATTGAGACTGCTCAGATCCTACTCAATGAAGGGTCACCTGGAGTACATTTCCTAGTTTAGATGCAGTCAGTAAGCTTAGACTTTCCAGGAGTCCCTGGTTTGGTTGTTTCTATAGCTGTTCTTGCAGGCTACGGTTGTTCTGTTCTGCTGTTTTCTCCCCAAGACTGAGAAAAGGGAGGTATCCCCTGGGACAGTTTTCCTGGAGTGCATAAGTCTGACTCTAGACCTAGGGGCAGAGGGTTGTTCAAGCTGAAGTTCATCTTACAAGATCTGCAGTTCGAGGCTTCTCTGCTCCTGCAGCTCCTCCTGCAGGCTGAGGGCAACTGCATGATGAAAGCTCACAAGGGTCCTTTTCTACTCCCAAGGAAAACGGCATGATGGAAGGCTGGGCCAGGATCCAGGGAAACTGCAGGGAGTAATAACTCACTAATTGTTTGCAGTAGGAGAGATGTACCACGAAAATCTTAAAAATTCTTTGCTTCTTTAAGTCTTCAAAACAAGAATGAAGACCCTCCACCAAGAGACCTAAACAAAAACAATACTGCCTGGGTTGATTTGTGCCTAATTTGTCAGTATTTTATGGCAGCCATGTACTTCTATAGGAATGGTAAAGGGCAATCTTTTGTCTTCTAACATATGCTTTCTGACTGGCCGCCCTGCAGTTCTCAGCACTAAAAGCCCATAACAAGTCATCATAATTAAGAGGAAAAAACATTGACTGAAAACTAAAATAATTAACAAAAATCAAACAAAAAAAAACAAGCAAAAAAACCCCAACAACCACAACAAAACGTATTAATGCAGAAAAAATCCTACCAGTTTACCAGCTAACAATCCAGTGTGTACACTACCCCTGGCAGGTTAGGTTTCGTTACCTAAGATAGGATAGTCTGAAGTAATTCCCCCTCAGTGTTATGGGCTGTATCATATCTGAACCCTCAAAAGGTTTCAGTATTTCAGGGAGCTAGTGCAGACTGCAAAAGAGCCAACAATCATTATTTATTGCTAGAGCTACATTAAAAACAAGAGATACTTTTTTCATAAGCTTGAACACTTCCAAAAATCCTGCTAATCCTCTGTTCACCTTTTGGTACTTGATGCTTTTGAAAATCTTGCCTTTGGCTCTTAATCATTAAAAGCAACTTAATTTCTGCCCTTGCTGCTGGGCTTCTAATGATCAGATCAAAACCAATGATCTAATGTTACATTTCACCTTCTTGTAAAACCAAAACCCTATGAATCAGCTCCTGTGAATCAGCTCCTACACAGAGTATTGATTTATACTGTGTAAACTTTGACTTTCTGAGGTTCTTCTCTTAGTCTTTTCATTAATAATTCATGCTAATGAAGTTTAATCACTGCCTTTTCTCTGTGTGTTTTGAATGAAAATAAAAACCAGCAAAAGAGATCTTCTGAATAACAGAAAATTCCCTGTATGTCAAAATTGGCTGGAATTTATTCCCTGAACTCACCTGGATTTAGTGCTGTTTTAAGACTGAGTGATGGGTAAAGAAGAGGCAAAATCAAGGTTCTAAATTGTGACCTTAAATGTCATTCTTGTTTGCTCAGTCACTTCCCTCTCAGGATAGGATTCATGCCTTCTAACTCAAGCCAAGGTAAGAACCAATCTACAAGTTTGTGTTCCCTCTTCTGCCAGTGGAGAGCTGGCCTGCAGAGTGTCCCATTGGAGCTGCCTACAGCTCTAGGAAGAATTTCAAGATGCTTCTCTTGTTCCATTAACTAGATAATTAACTTGGCCTAATTTTTTTATGTAGTTGAAATTAGCTGTATTGAATTTAATTTAGGTATTTGTGTCTAAGAACTAACAGATCTTTATAATGAATTTTTTATATAAGTGGGTTTTTTAGTGCTTACATGCTTTAAAAACTGCAAAAATGTCTCTGTTTCTGCCTCTCAAAAAGGTGAGGTGAGTTTCCTCAGAGAACCAGACCTGTATTGGATTTCTTTCACAAAATAGATTGTTTCCTGGTCTCAAATAATGGGCAAATATTGAATTACTCACATCAACTTCAATGGTCCTTTCTGAGTGGATTCAGTCTATTCAACTAAAAATATGAAAATCCCACTTCCAAGCATTACTTTCAGATTTCCATATGATTCTATATGGAAGATTCTTCCTTTTTAAAACAATATTTTATAACTGACAGATGTATTAAATATAGCAGGTAGGGATGAGGAGCTGTGAGGTTCGCTTTGGTAGATGTGTAGATGTGAACAGCAGAAGTTCATGCTGGGCAGACTTTGTTTTAGAGAAGAAAAAAAAAAGGTTAATAAGCATTCAAGAGACTATGTTTTGTTTGTTGGAGACAAGAGGCTACAAATGCAAAGGTGCCAACTGGGACACCAAAAACATGGAAATGCTTCAACTATTCTATGTGTTTTCTTGCTTTTGACTTTTTTATCTGAAAATTAGAAGTTAAAATGTAAGAAGCTGCCCAGACATCACCTTCTTTTTTGTCAATCCATAAGCTCTTTACACAGATTCCTAGACCAGTCAGTAGGGTTCATAGGCTTCATTTCGAGAGAGCTTCATGCCCATGGAAGAGATAGGAGAAGAGCTGGTAATACAAGAAGAACAGGCTTCAAAGTTGTGGTTTGGATTCTCATTTCATGGAGATTTTATCTCTGTATGTCAGAGATAAAATCATACAATCCACTCTTTTCCAGGGACTTGTAAGAATAATAACCTAGAGGATCCTCAGCTTCGTTAAAGCTCCAGTTTTGATTACCAAATACATTTTTTTCAAATGATCAGGTACCTTCCTTTTGTAAAGTGATATGTCTGCAGGGAAAACAGCCACTAAATGGGAATTCCTCCAAAATATTACACCCTCCCTTTCACTTAGGAAGATACTGTTACAACAGCTCTGATAGGCTGTGATAACTTAGTCAATCTGCTTATGAAAGATGCTTTGAAGTTCTTCCCCTGTGCTGGCAATTCCCACTGGCTGAAAGCAAATGGATAGACCCCCTTTCCTGACATGGCATTTTTTTTAACATCCCTGAGGAAAATAAGGATTTTTCTGAACTGAAATTCTCAGAAGACATTTAGTATATGCAACTAAGTTATACCTCCTATGATTCTATGATACCTCTATATATAAGTAATAATTTTTAAAAAAGGCTTTGGGTTGTGGATCTAGGTGGTCTAAAGACCAATAGTATTGTATTTAAATGTCTAGTTTGCATACAATGTTTAAAAGTGGATGAACATGAAGTGATTGTTTAGCATTCATTTCACCTTTCAAATTCACTAATCCCCATTTCTTTTTGCTCCCCTCAGTTACCTCAATGATTTGGACAGGTTAGCAATGCCGGACTACGTGCCTAGTGAGCAAGATATTTTGCACTCCCGAGTCAAAACCTCTGGGATTATAGAAACCCAGTTTTCTTTCAAGGATTTGAACTTCAGGTATGAAAGTCATACTTTTCAGTTTTCTGTGAGTTTATCTTTCTTAAGCATTTTCTCTCAAAGGTATTGACCTCTTCTAATATTGGTAACACCACTGTAGTATCCTTGACTCTACCCATATTTTGAAGCAGCCAAAAGCAAGCAAGATATTTTAGTACCAGTACTCCAACTTTAAGCATATAATGCACCATTATTAAGAGATCTCAGAATATCAGGTTCTAAAAGGACATTTTACATACATAAGTGTCTAAAAAGCATTATTTGTATCCTGCCATTTGAATAATTGTTTGTGACATTTATGAAATTGGCCTACCTAAATATCTTTAACAGCATGCAAAACATTTGATGACTACTAATTTGCATGCACTTTCAACCTTTCCCTCTCTTCTTCTGAGAATGGAAATAACTGCTCTTAATACTGGAATGCATTATAGTTGACAAAAAAATAACACTTTCTGTCCCATGGGAAATTTCAATATTAGCATGCATGCCTTCATGCTCATTTAAGATGAAAAGCAAAATGTTCAGGAAAAAAACAACCAACTTGAAAATAACATCTCTGAGAAATGTGACTGAAAATAATTGACTTTCAGATGCTCAAGATTTTGTTATGCTTGGTGAACCAATTAAAAACATTTAATTCCACAGGAAAATGTATTTGAAATAATTCTGATAGTTTCAGTGTTCTACAATGCTTTTCTCTGTGGACTGAATTCTGTTTCATTTTTAATTTAAAGGCTGAGGTCCATACTGAGGAATGTAGCCTAGACAAGAAATTGTCTATAGAGATAGGCAGATGTATAAAGCACCAGGATTATAACTTTTACATTTTTCATTGGGCTTTTTTTTCCTCCTTGTGTAGCAATTAAACATACCCCACACCATCCATGCTACCACACAGATGCTTTGACATATCAGAGATTGCATATACAAAGTTAGATTCTGCTGTAGATGCCCTACAAATAAATTATAACCTATTAATACACTGATCACTTGTAAAGAGTTAGCACTTATCTACAAATGCTACTGTGCAATGTCACAGACAACATAATCTTTGTTTCTGATTACCATATTTCCACACAGCTTTGAACACTGGAAATCTGAGAACTTTCATTTACAATCATAGTTTCTGTAAAAAACAAAACCAGAGTGAAGAAAGAAATCATCAGAATGCAGTCCCTCTTTGATGTGAATGCTACCAGTCCTGATAGTAAAATGTCAAAATCAGTGTCCAGGTCCGACTGAAACACAGCACAACTAAGAATTGAGTTACCTGAGTGTCTGTAAAGAAAAGGAAGGCTCCTAACACCACCACAAACTAAAATCCACTGTGTTTAGCCTTTCTGCTATGCATCACAGTAGTGTTATAAGAGTAAATTAACTGGTGATTTTAGGCACCTGCGTAATATAAGGTAAAATCACTACAAAATAGCCTGAGGGTTCTGAGATGCTCTAGGGTTGTAGAGCAATGATAACCAGCCAGTTATTGCTACTTTGCATTGCCAGAGCAATGCAAAACAGCTGGCAGATCCTGATGACCCTGCACATAGTTCAGTAAGTACCATAGAAACATCCATAAAGAGAGGAACACTTCCACTTCAGAGTAAGTTTTTGGTTGATGTACTTAAATGAGGCTTAGGGTCACAAGCCATACGTGGATTAAAGAAAAACATGAACAGATGCCTCATTCACTAAACACTTGTCCCTCTTCTGAACTGAACAGGGCAAAAAACATTTTGAATCTGTGCAATAAAATTCTAAATCCCAGCACTGCTCCAGGGAAGTGAATTCCGGGTGCACAGAAAACTGGTTATCTGCTAACTTCGTAGTAGTTACTCTGCTGGTTTAGCATAATTGAGCTTGAGTTTTTAGCGTAACTGAGCTTCAGTTTATTTCAGTAATGTTGCCTTTGACTGGCAAAGCTGAGAACATACTTAAATACATTTAAAAGAAAGTCTGATCTTCACAGATCCTCTTCTGCTGTTGTTTCCATAGATGTGCTTGGAAGAGTTTTACTGAAATCAGACAAGTTTTGTTTTGGCCTTCAGGACTCACTATATGTATCGTTAAGACAAACAAACATACAGCTAGTCTCATATCTGTACCTAAGTTTTCCAAGAGCTCTGCTGGAAAAATATAGAGCTTTCAAGAGTAAATTTGACTGTCTTGGTTAAAGAAAAAGAACAGCTCAGAAATACATTTTCCACTACTCACAGGGGAACTTCAGTATTACATGTTAAGTTCTGGGCTGACATGAGAAGAGCTAAGCAAACTAAGTTTAGTATGACAAAACCTGCCCCCAGCATTGCCTCTGGCCTTGATCTTGTCCTATTTTAACTGATATGTCATGAATATTCACAGGGCCATATGCTAAAATCTTGCAGTAAGTGAATACAAATTTATATGAGTTTGTATGCCTACAAAACTTAACTGTAGACTAAAATCTGAAGCTATTTTTGCCCCTCATAATGATGATTTCAAAGTTACATACCACAAATTAAGGAAGACATGTCATAGCAGGTGACTTTTGGGCACTAATCACAGCCAAAGTCAAGATGCTTTGTTCATACTGACCTCACTCTTCAGTAGACATACTGAACTCAGTAAAGATACACTTGGAAAAATGCCAGTGCTGTTAGCAAAATCTTGTTCCACAACAGCTTCTTCATTTCCTAATAATTCACATCTCTAGACACTTAATGATCAGAAAAAGAGATGAAGTATACCAGAAAAAAAATAAATCCCTAATTACCCCTCAGCTGCAGAAACAGTTTGTCATGAGCTTTGGGAAGGGTTTCATTTCTTTTAAAGATGAAAAATAATAAATCATAACCTTTGTTTCCATCAGCTGCACTGCTGATGCTGAAGTAACAAAGGATCAATATACTGAAAAAAACTGTTGTTTCAGTAACAAATTATTCTTGCTCTCTTTATTACTGATATGATTTTTGCAAACAGAATCTCAATCTTTTCATTGCTGTAAAAATTGAGTTGTGTTTGGTTTTCAGATACTTCAGGAGATACCCCCAGAGAGTAAGATCTAATGCATTTTCTTGAAGGAAGAGATAATGCAACAGGGGATTAGGTTTTACCATTCTAAGTTCAACAATAGGCAGCACAGAGAAAACTCATCATGCACATAAAGAAAGAGAAAAAGGGGAGCATAAATTTGATTTTCTTAGATTTTTTTGTCTAAAATTGAAAAATGTTCACATTTGTTGCCTTATATGTCAGAAAAATAGTGAGCAGAGAGCTGTATCTCTTATCACTGAAGAACTGCAAACATAAGTGGGAATTCTGCAAGCTAATGCTAAGCAGAGCAATGGTAGCTTTGGTGACAGCTCCATCTTAGTTGGGCCTCGTCCCAGCTAGGCATGATCATTTGGCTTTGGACCCCATATAGAGTCCACAAAAAGTTCATATGCATTGACCTAAAGGTACTAATTTCTGGCAAAGACTAGAGGAAATCAACACAGAAAAGGATAGCCCTACATTTTCCTCTCTACAAGTGAAGGGATTCCTGCTCCCCATGCATTGCTGCTTAAACAGCAACTGAGTGCTGTAGAGACCACCCCCTCTAAACCATGTGATGTGAGTTACACAACAATTGTGCCAGGGCAATGAATAGATAACTAAATGCAGTTCTACACCAGCCAATTAAACACAGCCAGCGGGTCAACCCGTGACCAGCCTCCAGTCATGTGCTTTATCCATAAATGTGCCAGTTCACTACAAGCAAAACTATGAAGGAACAAATGACTGTGGATTTGAGGGTCTTCTGTCAATGTTTCACATTTGAATCCTGTCCTGAATAAATCCTTGCCTACAGGGCTTAGTCCTGCCCTGAGCTCTTACACGGAGACCCACTTCCTCAACACGGAGAACCACCTGAAAATATTTTAATGTATTTCCTGGATGCAGATATTTAAGCCTGTACATTTCATGTCCACTACAAAGCTGTACAAAATATATGGTACTCTGACTCGTTGAGATAGAAACAGACTAACATTTGGAAAAGCTGGATATTTGATTGTCATTCATCTCCAGCTGCATTCTGCACATTAACAGCATGACCACGTCCTTATTAGTTAGTGCTTTACATTGCACATACGTTATTTTTTCTGCAAAGGATGTTTGATGTAGGCGGACAACGATCAGAGAGGAAGAAGTGGATTCATTGCTTTGAGGGAGTTACTTGCATCATATTCTGTGCCGCACTCAGCGCCTATGACATGGTTCTGGTGGAAGATAAAGAAGTGGTGAGTCAGAAGAAACAAATAACCCTTTTTGATGCTAAGTTTTAATGCATTCTCTGATGGCATATCAGGACTATTTCTGTTCCCTGATAACCATTTAAAGGCTATTGTGCTGTACTGGTTCTTGCCAGTAAAGAACATTACAGTAAAAATGACATATAGTGATGAGATTTGTCAGTCTCTCATGTTTACCTTTTGCATCTCGACAGAACAGAATGCATGAAAGCCTTCAGCTATTCAACAGCATCTGCAACCACAAGTGCTTTGCAGCCACTTCCATTGTGCTGTTTCTAAACAAAAAAGACCTCTTTCAAGAGAAAATAACAAAAGTTCATCTGAATATCTGCTTTCCTGAGTATAATGGTAAGTTTGGGGCTTTCAGAAGAAAATACACCCAGATGATTAGTGTAGGCCATGCATTCAAGACTGAGATTTTGACTCAGGTCACCTATATATAACCATTTAAATATTAAGCATCTCACCTAAGCATCTGGCCTTTCTCTCAAAAGAATGATATGGGACAGATGTGGCCAGAGTGCAATTCATCTCACCTACTCATGATCTTTATCCTGGGGCGAGGTCATCTATCTGTGGAGATACTTATTTCTCTCCATTGGCAGTAGATGAAGATGAGAGAACTAGAAGTTCCAGATGGCTGAAGTGTGGTGTGATGAACCCAGCCAGTATTTCCATACAACTCAGTGGCTCATCACACACACAACTGAATCCAAGTTTTGAAAATACTTCTTTTGAAAACCCGTTCCATAAACGAAGTCTGCTTCTTTGTATGTAACAGCAGTGTCTACTAGAAATAAAACCCAGCAGCTGTTCCCAGCTGATGTAAAAGAATATAAGAGGCTATGTCAGAAACTGCCAGGGAAAAACCTAAATCTGCTTATTTCAGTATGAATCTAATGTATTTGGGATGAGGATCAGGATGAATCATACTTAAAGCATTATTGTCATTATCATTATAATTATCATTATTGGGGTTCTGTGCACTTCCTGAAAACCAGCTCCTTCACTTCCTTTCTCAGAACCTATCAATACAGCACCCAAAATTGTCCAGTGCTTTACTGGTTTAATCAAACATTATGCACTAGACTCAGTGGAGCTACAGCATTGTAGGCTGCCTGAGGCTTCTGCAAGGATAGTCCAGGCTCACCCTGCTCAGGACCTACAGCGAGCCCCATATCACTGTCCACACTTGCTGCTGACCTAGGGGAGTACTAGCTAAAGGCAAAAAAAGCTGCATGAAGAAATGATGACTGAAAATATAAGCATCTGAATTTTTGCCTTTGTTCTTACTTCATCTCTTTTTTTTTTTTTTTTTGTCACTTCCCAGCAATTTTCTCTGCTATTTACCTGATTCCCTTTGATTTTACACTCCTTCCTTTTTTTCTTCTGTTTCTTCTCACTTCCTGCACTAATGAGGAACATTCTGCTTCAGAAACAAAGTCTTCTGGTTAGACATTAAAATATAAATTTAAGTGGGCAGTTTAGATAAAAAAATGTCATAATGCATGAAGTTAATTCCCTTTAGGGAAAAAAAAAACCTAGAAAAAAAAAATTCTTGTTCCTTAGCAGCTGTAAGTACCAGCTGAAATGTGTCTTCTCTTCCTTTTACTGTTTTCTCCACTAGGACTAAACACATTTGAAGATGCTGGAAATTACATCAAGAAACAATTCCTAGACCTGAACATAAGGAAAGAAGATAAAGAGATATATTCTCACTTGACATGTGCCACAGACACCCAGAATGTCAAGTTTGTATTTGATGCAGTCACAGACATAATAATCAAAGAAAATCTGAAAGACTGTGGGCTTTTCTAGATAGTCATTCCCTTCCTCATAGGCTGATTTCATCTCAATCCACTTTCCTCTCTTCATCCTGTACACTGACTGCAATTAAAAACACTAGGGAAGAAAGAATAGCTATTAGGCCTTAGCTGTCAGTTGAGTCCTTGGGTATAGCCTGGGCATTGCAGACCAAAACTAACTTTCTGTATCTCATAAGTAGACTGAAAAAAATGTTCCTGCTCCACAGAGATGCCAGCTGCCAATAAATCCTATTGGAAGCAAAGGGGAAATGCTATTTTAATCAATAGGATTTGAAAGCAATCAGCATTTCTCAGGAAACTAGAGCCACTTCAGTAACCTGTTTTCCAGTGAAGGGAGAAAAAATATAGAAGATAACTAACTTTTATTTATGTTTGAAACTTTTAAGAAAGCTATAGCATTAAACAGTACAAACAGATAATTTCCATTCAGTACTCTTTTATTTTCATGTTGCATAACACAACTAAAAATGACATGCCATTAACTCCACAAAGGGAAATCCCCTAGAATTAACTGGTGTATGACAAAGAGCAGTGCCAACCTGAATGTTTAATTATAACGTTTTGTCTCCAGTTTGGAAAAAGTAAACCACAGTAAGACAGAGGGCAAGTTTATTGAATCCCTAAAGGAGAAAAAAATATTATAGTAACAGTCAGTTCATGCTTAGGCCATAAAGGCAAGGTGAAACTTTTTTTAAAGAATTACAGATGGGATATTTTTTTAACAATAATTCATTGTCATGATTCTGTATAGCTTCCCCATTGGCCTGGGACTGCACCAGTGCAGAGCAGATGTAAGCTCACCAGTCCTCATAGCAAAATGACATCCTTGGGACTTTGCCACAGAGATAAACTCTCTATGCAAAAAACTTGCTAATGAAGCACTGCACCCCTTTAACTCCTCCTGATTTACTGTGACCACAACTACAAAAAATCATAGATTCATAGAATGATAGGGGTTGGAAGGGACCTTTAGAGTTCATCTAGTCCAACCCCCATGCAGAAGCAAGTTCACCTAGATCAGGTCGCATAGGAACATGTCCAGGTGGGTCTTGAAGACCTCCAAGGAAGGAGACTCCACAATCCCTCTTGGCAGCCTGTGCCAGGGCTCCCTCACCCTCACAGTAAAATAGCTTTTTCTTATATTTAAGTGGAACTTTTTGTGTTTCAGCTTCATCCCATTACCACTTGTCCTGTTGCTAGATACTGTCAAAAAAAGGGATGTCTCAACCTCCTGACACCCATCATTTAGATATCTATAAATATTAATGAGGTCTCCACTTAGTCTCCTCTTCTCCAGACTAAACAGCCCCAGTTCCCGCAGCCTTTCCTCATATGAAAGATGTGCCAGTCCCCTGATCATCTTGATGGCCCTGCGCTGGACTCTCTCCAGCTTCTCTGTCCCTCTTGAGCTGAGGAGCCCAGAACTGGACACAGGACTCCAGATGAGGCCTCACCAGGGCAGAGTAGAGAGGGAGAAGAACCTCCCTTGACCTGCTGGCCACACTCTTCTTGATGCATCCCAGGATGCCATTGACCTTCTTGGCCATGAGGGCACATTGCTGGCTCATGGTTAGTTTATTATCAATCAGGACTCCCAGGTCTCTCTCTGCAGAGCTGCTTTTCAGCAAATCAACTCCCAGCATGTACTGGTGCATGGGGTTGTTCCCTCCCAGATGCAGGACTCTGCACTTGTCCTTGTTGAAAATATTTAGCTATGTTATAGAATGGGAGTTATCAATACATTTAACTGAATTTTAAAGTTTGGTGTTGAAGCAACACTCGCTTTCGAAACTGACAGAATGTTTCCTTCTGAGTTTTTTTTATGATTTTTAAAAATATATTTAACCTAATTTTCAACATGTAATCACTGTGTTTTGGTTCATCTAACTATTGAAAGCACTAGAATAGGCAACTTGGTCACTGAGAAAGAGTCCTGCGAGCTGTCCACATGCACAAGGCCATCAGTGTGTGCTGATCTCCCAGTAGAAGTAGGAAATGGAGAGTTAAAATCTGTTTTTCACAGCCTGGATTTCTATTGCTGCCTGATCTGTAACGCTTCACTTGATTAATTCCTTGTCTGTATTGAAAATTCTAGATTTACAGTGGTAAGGTGTCTGGATTCATTTCCAGCAATAAATCTGATTTTAAATTAAAAAAACTAAAATACTGTGGTGACATAAATGACTTTGTGGCATGATAAAAGCCAAGGTCTATAAGAAACAAATCCACAAACAAGCACACGTCTTCAAGCAAACGCTTAAGGAATTGGATGACTTTCACCACACCTGCAAGTCAACACAGGTCAAGCTGTACAGATTGAGTATCCTACTCAAGCTCTAAACACTGGAACAGGCTTTGAGTACTGGCCTAGGCTGCCCAGGTAAGTTGTGGAGTCTGCTTCTCTGGAGGTTTCCAAACCTGCCCGGACGCATTCCCAAGTGACCTGATCTAGGTGAACCTGCTTTAGCAAGTGGCTGTACTGGATGATCTCTAAACGTCCCTTCCAACCCCCATCATTCTGTGATTCCATGATAACTGTGTCCCTCCAAGAGAAGGGCCTGTGGGTGGGCCACTGGGCTCCCCTGGGGATGGACGTCCAAGCCCTGACGGCACAGGCGCCCCGCGGGCTGCTCTGACCCCTGTGCAACCGGCGCCCGCCTCGGCCTCAGAGGCGCCCGGCGCGGCCGCCAGGGGCCGCCATGTCCCCGCTGCGCCAGGGGCCGCCGCCGCCGCCCGCGGGCCCCGAGGGGCGGGCGCCGGGGGCTCCAGGGCGTGCCGGGCACTGCCGGCCGGCTCCGGGCGGCGCAGCGGCCTCGGACCAACGTCTCATTTCATCCTTAACAGCGACGCCAAGAGGGGAGAGCTGGCCCGCCGACCTGCTGACCGAGAGCTTGGGCTAAACCACAGCATTTTCAGAGATGTAAAATAAATCATTAAATTAAATAGTAACGAAAGGACTGGACCCCTTGGAATCCCTTACCAGGTCTGAGTCTCTTCTTAGTTTAAGAATGCCCTGCATAGCCCCGCACATTAATAGATATGGCAGTGCTGTTGCTGGTTACATGCCGCTGGCTTTGTGTAAAGTTAACACAGGCCTGAGAGCTTGTTGGCTTTTGTCTGGACTTGCCTCAACTAGCTTCAAGTTTTGTTTCAGCTTGTTTATCTGTGTCAGCAATTGTCTAATAAGCAGGTGGCTCTTACCCCGTTTGGTGTAGCTGTGCTTAGCTTTGTGTAATTGGTGTAACGTCTGGGACTAAAAAGTGTTTATATAAATAGGAACCATGAGTAACCCAGCTGTATGGAACGACTTACCTGTGACCTTGGACTAATGATGAAGCGTGAAGAGGTGGAGTTATGCTGCAGCAGTGGTGGCTGAGCATGGGATAATACCAGAGGCCTCGGGGCTATCAGTAATTCACCAGTGAGGCCACTGCAAACCCAAGTTTTTGACATAACAAAAAAGGAAACTGTCTTAGGTGTAAAAGCCCTATCATAAATAGTGAAGTTAGATGCAACACAGGAATTGTGGACCAAGGAAGAAAAATCAGTGTAAAGCACGTTAACAAACAGAAAAATGGGCTCAAATGGCCCCTAGTACAAAGAGGGAGCAGCCATCCACATCATGCTCTTCCTGGCAAAGAAGAGAAAAAACCTTACCGTGATCATCATACTCCCAGCAAATACCTCAGGGGGGACAACTTGCTGTGAAATGCCTTCCCTCAGGCAAATACCAACAGCATTTGCAGCTAGAGGAGCTGTGGGGAGGTGAATCTGTGAGGTTTTATCTGGATTATGGAACACGTGAGCAATTCAATACCTCTGTATGCACTCTAAATTTCCCTTTCCTAGGTTTCTGTCAGTCTTCTTCCTCTCTTCTCTTGTAACTAGTTTCTTTTTGCTGCATCCCTGTTTGTTCTTCTGTTTTCCTCCATCTGATCCCAAGAAGCACACAGAGACATTAAGAATCATAAAATCATAGAATGGTTTGGATTGGAACAGACCTTTAAAGATCATCTAGTTCCAGCCCCCATTCCATGAGTAGGAACGCCTTTCAGTAGACCAGGTTGCTCAAAGCCCCATCCAACCTGGCCTTGAACATGTCCTGGGATGAGGCATCCACAACCTCTTGAGGCAAGCTGCTCCAGTGTTTTATTCCCTTGGTCATAAGATACAAAAATAATATCTTAGCTCCTTTCTTGAGAACTGTAAATGAGCAAAGTCTCAGAAAAGAAGACAAGTCATCCTATGATGTACTTACCTTTGCACTGCTTTAGCTTTGAAGAAGAAACCCTTCCCAAGGGCCCGATTTAACAAAAATTTCAGTCACTAGAAATGTGAAAAAAACTGTTAAATAAGTGAAACTACTGTACTGTGGAGCAGCTGGGGCCAAAACGGACAGAAGGGCTACTCAAGAAACACCCGAAGAGTATTTTTCTCCCTGGGGATTATGAGAAGGTTTACTACACCGGCCCTAGGAGCAAACAACTGATGTGGAAAGGTCATGCCTCCTCTCAGCTCTGAGTCAGCCACTCATTCTAATAAACTGAATTGAAGACTCTGCAGTCCATTCTTTCTTCCACTGGGACATGTAAATCTTATCAGTGTCAATGAAGGTTGCAAGACACTCAGAAATGGTTAATATCCTGTCCCTATAATATGCATGTGTAAGATACATTACATGTCCTAAACCCACTTTCTGTAACATTGTAGAAAAGCTGCCATAAATACAGCCGTTTTCTGTAACAGTTTAAAAGCATAAGAATGGCACATAAATCACCAGACAGAGGGACTCTGATGCTGAGCACTGTGAAAGCTTCTTACCCTTGGTACAGTCTATTAAAAACAAATCATAAATTCTGAAGAGGCACATAGGAGGATCATCTGAGACCAAAGATCCAAGGGCACTCACATTCTGAACACTCATTGATCAGAACCGTTGTGCTCACCCACAGGTGCAAATCCTGTCCACGCAGGAGAACAAGAAGCTGTAAGATGAATTATAAAACCAGGTGATGCATTCCTATGGGGTCTTACAGAAAAGAGGAAACCAAGGAGCACTGTTCACTGGCTGGCTTTGTGATAGCAAGGTGTGTGGGGAGAGGAAGGAGATGGACTTGTACTCTATTAGGTTTATGAGAGGAAAGAACATAGAGCTGAGGATATGTTTACAAGCTTGTGTTGGCTGAAGCTGTGCTAAAGAGCTGCAGGTTAAGGACACATCATGTTCATTGTGACTGTGGATGGAGATTTGTAAAAAGGAAACCCAAAGTGTATTTTTTTTTTTGTATAAAACTGGTGGCTGGTTGCTTTGTGGGCTACACCTGCTGTAGTTATAGATGGATCACGTCATGCCACTGAGTTTTGATCAGAGCTTATCAGGAATTAAAAATTAGTGGATTGTTCTGCTTAACATCAATAACATGATGTACTAAAAAGGAATATTTTTTCCTCATGCTTAGTTTGATCTGATAGCTTTCTTCTCCCATATTGTGCTGTTATTGGAAAGCCAATATAAACCTCGTTTAGGAGTTCTGCTTAAAGTTGATGTTCAATTTATATTGGATTAGTAATAGAAGAGCAATTAGCAAGCAGTTAGTTTATATGTTTGCTCTTTGAGAATTTCCACTGAATTTTTACATACATATGTGTGTAAATGTCTAAGTTTATTTTCTTCACTCTTTTCCTGGTTTTTATTTTACATGGGATCAATAACAAATCTGTTGAAGAATGTATCTTTTTGTTTAATCTAACGTGCTTAGAACAGAGAATAGTTGAAAAAAACCAAGATTTCTTCCACTGGGGAAAAAAAAATAGAAGCCATTAGTTAGAGACTCTAAGTAGAAATTATATGAAAGTAAAATGACATTTCAATCTTAATAAAATACATTACACCTCTTCTTTGAAATAAACAAGCTGTCATTTACTTTAGAGCTCATTTACAGCCAATGTTTTTCATACTAGAAGGAATCTGAAATTCTGAATAAATCACCCTCTGAAAAGCCACACAAGGCAGGCAAAAAAACTTCTATAACAATTTCAAGGCTTCAGAGATCAGAAACTAGAGAAACCAGGTAAAAGTGGCCATGCTCTAAGGAGAGGGAATTAAATGAAGGACAGGTACATTTTCAGACTAAAGAGCACCCATTTTTTCACTTTCAAAACTCTTTTTTTTTTTTTTGGTATATTATAACTGAAAAGTTTCAAAGCTCAGACAGAACTTGCTGTTGAAATAAAGTATTTTGCTAGATCCCAACTATTTCCCTTTTCATGTGTGAAGAACCACCAGTACCTGTTAAAAAACAAAAACAAAGGCAAATGGTGAAAATCACAGAATCTTCCCTGATGGGGAATGTCCATGCTCTGTCTAGCTCTAGGCAGCAGCATTCATTTTCTGAGTTAGTTTGCATTCAGCAGTGTTTCACTGGCTGACTCTGCAGCAGTGGAGAGCAGTACCCCCATTTTTAAGGGCTACATCCTGCACTATCTAAGGAGGTTTTCTTTGGTTTAAGTGCAGAGTGGGCCCTGTGGGCACTAACTTACAGGTAGCATTCAGAAAGCTCTCTCAAAATCTGGTCTACTTTGCCATGCCTTAGACTTCCCAGTTCAGGGTCTGCACAGGTAATAGTGGTCAGTATTTTGTTATATTTTTTTCTTTAGGTTTACACAACAGTGAGGAATTTTGCCCACAGTATTTGCTTAAACTTCTCATCTCTGAGCTCCCAAGTATGAAGAAGCTGCAGCTTTCCCCTTTTCATTTTTAATATCGGGTTGCTTTTAACTTCTGTTTACTGAATTTAGGTTTATTACATGTTGTTCCATAAAACAATGTTTACATACATATACCTTAGTGTTTGACTATAACAAGATTTCTATCTTTTAAAAAAAGTCTGCTCATGCAAACAGAAACCTTTTGGTTCCACCAGGCCCCAGTAAATGTCTGTTGACATTATCCCTGTCATCTCTAACAACCAAGCACCAAACTGAGCCCCTACAGATTTACAAGTCCAATGAATCCTTGAGGATAAGATATCAAACATCCACTTGCTAATTGTGACATTAATCTCACACTGTCTGCTGCTGAGATGTTAATGCTCTACTAGTGCCACGTTGCCATTTAAAGTCATTTCATCCTGTAGTGCAAGTCATGTGGTTCTGACTGCTGGTACAGATCCAACAGATGGGTTGTGAAGAAGTAGGAGGCAGAAAGCAAAATCCAAACAGACTCACTGATTTTTAAGTACAGCATATTCAAAGATTGCCCTTGCTTGTAGATTTTTCAGTTCTTATGCACCCAAAATAAGGTGGTGGCTCTTGTTGCAACATAGGTAGTTCAGACAAACAGACATCCAGACCTGAGTGCTGGGAAATGCTTCTGCCCTACAGTTCGCACACGGCAAAGGGATGTAGACAGACAAGCAGCTCTTGAACCATAATTCACTGCCCTGAGTACAGTGGTGAAGTTCCCTAGAAAGGGAGAGGGAAGAGTGCAGCAAGTGAGATAGCAAGAGCCAGCATGCTGCAGAAGGAGCTCAGTGCAGTCAATCGGAAATCCTGTTGAGATAGTTTTGCTGCAGAGGGATTGACTTTTCTAGACATAAGTGGGAACTTATTAAGGGGAGTGTAATACAAAAACTTACCTTGCTACCTAGGTCCCTTTACAAAGGGAGTTGAGCACTGTGGTGGAAGTACTCAACACTTGATAGAATTGGGCCTTGAAATGTTACTTGTCTTTTACATGGGTTCTGCAGCAAGAACAGCATGTAGGATTTGTGAAAATAAGCACAAGTGATGAAAATCTGGATGTACTTTGATGTTTCCATTTTCTTAATGCTAATAGAATGTGTTATAAATGAGCACAATGGGCCATTTAAGCCAATTAAAACCAATTTATTAACACAGAAAAGAAAAAGCAAAGCACAGCGCTGGGCGACAGGGGGAGTCACCGCTCCACCAACTGCGCAACGAGAGTCGTTCTGTTCCTCCTTTTATACTCTCCTCCACGTCACCCCTCTAGCGTCCTTCCGCGCATGTCCACCCAGTTGCTAGGGGTCGTTTTCTGCCTCCGGCTGATCGTTGATGAAGGCCCCAGTAGTCTTCCTTGGTGTCCTTTGCTTAAGTCTGAAACTCGGAACAACTTGTAGTTGATTAGTTCAGTAATGTTTATCTTTTGCGGTTTCTCAACTTCGTAAACTATCACAAGGTTGCTAGCCCTTGGTTAACTATTTACAATATATTCTTTCCTGTTTCTAGTGAACAAAAAGTCATGTTCCCATCACAATCCCCCCTTTTTCTATTTCACTCTTTTTGTTCACTGAACCTGGTGAGCTCCTTTCTGCTGAGCTCCAAGTAGTCCTCTGCGTTTTCACTGTTTAGTGGTTCATATCTTGCTCTAACTAGCATAAGGTGAGCAGCCTCCAATCTTCCCTTCACTATGTTTATCAATTTGTTAAATATACAAGGCCCAAAGGTTAATATCAAGATAAATAATATTAGAGGTCCTGCTATAGTGGACAAAAGCGTTGTGAGCCAAGGAGAGTGGTTGAACCATGATTCATACCAACCCTGTTGTGCTTCCCTTTCCTTTTTACGTTTTTCCAATTGCTTCCTGAGCTCAGCCATGGTATCTATCACTATTCCAGTGTGATCTGCATATGTGCAACATTCCTCTCGTAAGGCTACACACAACCCTCCTTGTTGTAAAAACAATAAATCTAAACCCCTCCTATTCTGGAGCACTACTTCTGATAAGGACCTTACTGATTTGACTAGCCCATCTATCGCCTTTTCGATTCTACTCGAATCTTCATCTACTGAGGCTCTTAAGTTTATCATACCTTTTTGTTGGTTTATTAAGGCAGCTGCTCCTGTTCCTATTCCCAATATTCACAAAAAAAATTCCCCAGGGTAGTTGCAATATGCCTTCCCTGGATTTGATGCTGGGCACATATAGAACCCTACCTTATTCTTACAGGGCTGAGTCTGGATAATGTCACACAGCTGACATCTAAAAGAGGGGGCCCCCGAAGTTGTAGTTTTTGCAATGACCCGTTGATCTTCCCATCTGATAAGTGACCATTTAAAGGGTTCATGGCTTGGTACATTGTCTCCTAGTGCTGTCCTGATCAATGACCATATCATCCACATCCACATTAAAGTTAAGTAAAATCCACTGCCAGTGTGGGTATGGTTAATTAGTCTGCCCAATTTTCCCATCCTTCTAACCCGAATCCTCTCGCCCCTTTGGTCATTGCCTGTAAGCTCCATGGGGTTCCGTCCTTTCACCAAGTATCCCTCTGCCTCGCTCGTCAACTAGTTTGCTGCTAGTTACGAGGGTTATTATCTTCTTGGCAGCAAGGATCCTTTTGGGGATGGAACTTACATTCCTCTCGCTCTTTGAGAGAGTTCACAGGGAGTTGCACCTGCAGCTGTTGGTTCGCCCACGGCTTGACCCTCGCGGGGGCCGAGAGGCTGGTTAGAACAGTATTGCCAAATTCAAATAAGAGGCCCCAATCCCGGCTTTGAGGCCTCGGATTGAGGTTATGCCCAAACTATCCCTCCCAGTACGGTTGGTAAGTATGGGCCCTCCCTTTTTCTGACAGTGGATTTATCACAACTTCTTACAAGTTTTAACTTGTACCAATTTTATAACAAAAGTTCAGCAAGCTAAATAATTAACAAAAATGCAAAAGTTAGCTGTTAAAAATTCAAGCTCGGTAAATAGGGACACAAAGTCAATGATAGCTTTCGCTGGATTCTTTCCTGGTTTGCTGGTGACAGTCTTTCCCACTACTTAAGGGGCAGGGATTTATAATCGTACCGTCTTTCCTTCCTCCAAGTCTATGAGCTTTGTCCGGACGTCCCTGGTGTAACCTTAGTTAATACCAGCTTTAGGTCGTCTGTTGGTGTCTTTACTTTCCACTGAGGAGCCGGACACTCTGGGAAGTTGGAAGGGTCTACTGGCCCCTTTATTCGGCTTGCATGAGTCCACCCTTTCTCGGCTGTTCTTATGGCGGTGTCTGTGGTGAGCAGTGTTAAATAGGGCCCTTCCCACTTCGGTACTAGTGGGTTTTCCTTCCAACTTCTGACTAACACCCAATCTCCGGGCTGCACCTGATGTAATACAAGATCCAAAGGAGGTCTTTGGGTCCACATTCCTTTTTCCCATAAACTTCTCCTATACTTTGCCAAAATAATTAAATAACGATTCAAATTTTCGTCATTAATATTGGGGTTTGTTTGTACCTTTTCTAAATTATAAGGCATTCCATATAACATCTCAAAGGGAGATAACCCCGTATCTGCTCGTGGTTGTGTTCTAATGTTCAATAGGGCCAGTGGTATACATTTTACCCATGATAATTTAGTTTCTCCTCGTTCTTCCCATAATTTTCGTAACCTGATTGACGTTTTCCTTCTACCACCCGGGAGGATATCAAACAATTATGTGTCAAAGGTGTTTCTTCTACATTCCCAAACAAAAAGGTAGCTGGATTTTGCTTCGACTAATAACGCGCACCCAGCTAACATTTGCAGACACGCAGGCCATCCTCTGCTTACGGGGTCCAAAAGTTTCGATAGATACGCTACAGGTTTCCTCTTATCTGCCCATTCTTGGGCTAGTACTCCAAAAACTATTCCTTCCTCTATATTAACAAATAAGTAAAAAGGTCTTTTTAAATCAGGGAGGCTTAAAACTGGGGCATGCATCAGACTCTCCGTTAGTTCCCTCAGTTTTTCTGTGTCCTCCTGAGTCCATTTCATCCACCCATCCTGAGTCAGCTTTTGGTATAAGAACCTGGCCTTACTACTATAATTCTCAATCCATTGTCTACAATATCCTGTTAAACCCAAAATTTGTCTAATTTGTCTCTTGTTTTTAGGTATTGGCAATGATAGAATAGCCTGCACTCTTTCTGGGTCTATTCTTTTCTCACCTCGTTTTAAATAGTGCCCTAAATATTTTACTTCTTCTTCCACAAACTGTAGTTTGGCTCTTGAAACCTTTAATCCTTTAAGTCCCAAAAAATTTAAAAGTTTTATACTTTCTTTTCTTACTGCTTCTTCATCTTTTCCTGCTATTAATAAGTCATCTACATATTGTATCAAGGTTATCCCAGGTTCAGTTTGGTAATCCTCCAATATTTGTTCCAAAGCCTGCCCAAATAAATTAGGGGATTCTGTAAAACCTTGGGGTAACACCGTCCATCTAAGTTGTTGTTTCCTCCCTGTCTCTGGGTCTTCCCATTCAAAGGCAAAGTAATCTCTACTCACTTCATCTAAAGGACAAGCCCAAAAGGCATCCTTTAAGTCGATTACACTGTACCAGTGATTGTCCGGGCTCAGTTTACTCAATAACGTATAGGGATTAGCCACTACTGGGAACCTGGCTATTGTTCTCTTGTTTATTTCTCTTAAGTCATGTACTAAACGATAAGACCCGTTTGGTTTCTTTACCGGTAAAATTGGAGTATTATAAGGGGACATACAGGGTTCCAGTAGTCCCTGTTTGATTAGCCGGTCGATTTCTGGTTTCAGCCCTTTTCTCCCTTCCAAAGACATTGGGTATTGTTTTATTCTTACTGGCATCTCTGGATTTCTAATAGTGACCTTGAAGGGAGTAATTTCTAATCTTCCAGCGTTGTCAGGATTATACCATACTTCAGGGTTGATCCTTTCCTCATCTTCCAATCTCAAGGGGCACAACTTAATTTGGATTTCCTGTTCCACCACTGTGATTTGAATACCTAATTCTACAATCATATCCCTTCCTAATAGGTTATAATCTGATTCGGGTACTAATAAAAAGTCCCCAATGCCCATTTTGGAGTCTGATTCTACCATTACCTCTTTTATTATCTTAACTTCAAAAGGTTCTCCTTTTGCTCCCACTACTGTGGCAGTTTCTCTAGATAATTTACACCCTTTAGGTAATGACTGGAGTGTAGACCTTTCAGCTCCAGTGTCAACCAGGAAAGTAATATCCTGGCCCTGGGGACCCACCTTCAATTTTATCAAGGGCTCTCTTCGATGTTTCTGGGTCCCCAAAAGGTAGAGCCCCTGACCCCCCTAATCCTCCTTAAACTCCTTCTCATCCCTGATCCGCATCCGACATTCCTTCTTAAAGTGTCCCTTTTTCCCGCAATAAAAACACATCTTCAAGTTTTGTTTATCTTGTCCATTCCACCTGGATTCCCTTTTGTCTTGCTTGGGTTTCCTATCCATCTCCCGGCTTTCACGCATTGCAGCCACCATTATTCGGGCTTGTTTCTTATCTCGCTCTTCCTCCCTTCTCACATATACCTTTTGGGCCTCTCTTAGCAATTCATCTAGCTCCCTATCTTGTCAATCCTCTAATTTTTGTATTTTCTTTCTAATGTCTTCCCAGGATTTGGAAACAAAGTGTACTTTCAGTACTGCCTGTCCCATTTGTCCATCCGGATCCATTCCTGAATACAACTGAAAGTTCTTTCTTAGTCTCTCCAGCCATTCAGTGGGGGTCTCATCTTTTTTTTGTCTTTCGTTAAAAGCTTTGTTAATATTCTGTCCCCTTGGAACAGACTCCCTGATCCCTTGCACAATTATTGTTCTGAGATCTTGCATATGCACTCTATGGGCCGGATTCTGATGGTCCCAATTAGGGTTTTGTAACGGCCATTTTGTATCTGCTGCCGGCCCTTGCGCGTGCTGCGTATCCCAGATGTGCATTCCTTCCCTTCTGATCATATTTTTCTCTTCTGCTGTAAATAAGATGTTCAATATAGATTGCAGTTCTTCCCAAGTGTACATGCTGGGTCCCAAAAATTGATCTACCCGCTCGGCTACTCCAAGTGGATCTTCCAAAAGGGATCCCATTTCTTTCTTAAAATCCCTAACATCCCCCGAACTTAGAGGCACCGATATAAACCCTATGCCAGGTTGGGGTCCCCCCATAGGCATCTCTCTTAAGGGATATAAACCCTTCCTGGTCCGGCTTCGGGTTACCGGTCCTGTATATTCGGGTTCGTCTGAATCTGAATCTGTCCCTGCTGGTGCGCTCGGAGGAGCCACTGCTGCCTGTACTTGGGGTGGGGGTACATAGGGTGGAGGTGCCACTAAAGCGTAGCTTAAACAGAAATACCTCCGGTCTCTCCACCCACACCCTAGCGTAATGACTCTCTTCTTGGGTACAGGGGGGTATTTTGCTATTCACCCAAATATTTAAGGCTTGTCTTACCCAAAGTTCTGAGGAACCAAATATAGGCCAAAACACCCTTTTAGAAATTTCCTTCCCTCCCCATACTTCAACGCAATATTGAATCATTTTGGCCTTATCCTTGTCCTGCGTGCCTGGAAAATGTCGCCAGTTTTCTAACACAAACCCTAAAGGGCTTTCCCTAGGTACTGGAGGGAGTTTTACCTCGGCAGGGGGCTTACTCTTCCCCTGTCCCATTCTTCCGGAGTGCTTTCTTTCCGCGCTCCGGGATCCCACAGGGGCTTGCCCTTCCCCTGTCTTATTCTTCCGGAGTGCCTTCTTTCACACAATTCCTTTCGCTTCCCCTGGTTCGTGGCCCAAGCCCTCGCGGGTCTGTGGGAACCGCACTACTGAGGGTCCGCACTCACTTGGAGAGTCTGGCTGCCAGCTCTCCTCTCATGCACATCACACAGTCGCACTCCGGGATCCCAACCCCCGCCCGGACGGATCCCGTATTACTCACGCGCCCTGGACCGTCGTCCCGCGTCTTCGTCCGGACTTTGTGCACAAAACTTTTAAGGGGGTTCCCCGGGCCCTTAATTCTTCCGGAGTGCCTTAATTGCACTCCGGGATCCCCTTTGCTTTCTCTTTTCTTTTTTTTTTGGGGTTCGTCGGTCGGGGTCGAGGGTGGATTTCAAGCACCGGGGCCACCAAATTGGTGGGGCGCCCCCCCTAGTGACTGAGAATCCTCCCCTACGGCCTCCGATCCGAGTCACGGCACCAAGCTGTTATAAATGAGCACAATGGGCCATTTAAGCCAATTAAAACCAATTTATTAACACAGAAAAGAAAAAGCAAAGCACAGCGCTGGGCGACAGGGGGAGTCACCGCTCCACCAACTGCGCAACGAGAGTCGTTCTGTTCCTCCTTTTATACTCTCCTCCACGTCACCCCTCTAGCGTCCTTCCGCGCATGTCCACCCAGTTGCTAGGGGTCGTTTTCTGCCTCCGGCTGATCGTTGATGAAGGCCCCAGTAGTCTTCCTTGGTGTCCTTTGCTTAAGTCTGAAACTCGGAACAACTTGTAGTTGATTAGTTCAGTAATGTTTATCTTTTGCGGTTTCTCAACTTCGTAAACTATCACAAGGTTGCTAGCCCTTGGTTAACTATTTACAATATATTCTTTCCTGTTTCTAGTGAACAAAAAGTCATGTTCCCATCACAGAATGCTAAATCATAGAACCATAGAATGGTAGAGGTTGGAAGGGATCTTTAGAGATCATGTAGTCTAACCCCCTTAAATCAAATAACATCCACCTAATGACAGAAAACAGCAAAATATCATGGAATTGACATGTGCAATCCAAACAAGTAAAAAAAGACACACACTGAGTAGTTGAAAAAATATTACAAAGAACACATTTATGATGCAATGGGACATGAGGTAACTGTAAAGATTATTGCAAGAATATTTTCAGAACAAAAAAAAAAAGCTAACATATGTTTTTTAGTCAAAGTTTGTATATCAAATTCTGACAGACGTGAGGCCAAGAGAGAGAAGTCAGGAAAGCTGCAGCCCATTCTAGGGAAGCATCTGCTTTCATCTGGAATTGACTGAGAGCTGTCATGACTGAAAAAGTGTTAGCCAAGAAAAAACTTGCACTTGGCATCTTCTTAAAGGCTCAGGCAGTTCTCTCTCTCTTTTTCCCTCTCTCTGAATAGTTTATTAGGAAGTGGATCTTTCCTGCTCAAGTTGCAGCATCCATAGGTCAGAATTTTTTAGCCTGTGTAGTAATGGAATTTTCTCGTTAGCCTCACGGTTTAGCTTTTGTCTCCTCAGGAATTTCTCATGAATAGGAGAGATTCTGTATTGCTAACACTGAGTTTTCCTTTCCCAGGTTCATTACGTTTGCTTTCTTCCTCTGAGGAAAGTGATTTGCAATGAAACGTTCTGCACTTTGGCAGTTTTGTTTGCTGAGAGGGAAAACACACACTGTAATGAGGGCAGATCATGCCTTCAGTTTATCCCAGACAAGCCTGCAGCCTTCAGCAGGCTGCATCAGATCTCCATTTCCTGTTTCCAAAGCACTATCTGAATATTTGTCAGGTCAGCCTTTGTGTTGTCTGAGGAGGGCTCCAGGTCAGCAGCACCAGCTGATCACCAACAAAAAGAAGAGTGTTATTAGAGAGAAAGCAGAGTATTAGGGTAGTGTTTCCCCCCCATACCTTGTGACAAGCAATCCAAAGCCTTTTGAATCTTCTGGAAAGGAAACGGTTTGGGGTTTTTTTTGCCATTTTCCAAATTTCCTAGGGCAAGATGACCTGGATAATTTTGCTGAAGGTGACTGTATCTTGGCACTGATTATACAGAGAGTCTCCAGAAACTACTACTAGGAGTGAGGTGAAGATGTTAGGCCAGCTCTGTCTGGAAAAGAAATGGCTAATGAGAACTTGGCCCACAACATGAAGTGCTGTCACTGGACATAAGTCAGAACAAAGTGGTGTGCCAAATGTACACGTGTGCATACATATAAGCATCTTTATATGAAAATGTGAAAAGTTTATGGGTTGCTTTTGATATATTCCATTTTACAGAGCCCTCCCAGGGGTAAAAAATCCCAACCCCCTCCCTCCATATGCAATAGATATTTTCTCTCAAACAGTTCTAACTGTAACATACCATTTTCTGCAACTACAAAATCACAGCACAATTAGGATGCTGCTAGCCCAGCATGAACAATGTGAAGCTTTAAACTCATAATGATTTTAAGGTTTTTCTTAGCTGTATCAAAGTGTTTCTTGTGCTTCTAGTAACCTATAATAAAGACTCAAACTTTATCCCCCAAAATTGTGGGGCACGCCTTTAAAAAGCCCTCACTTGCTGTAGAACTTTCTATTTAAGGCTCTGCTCTTCAGTGTTTGCAAAGAACAGTGCAGATTCATGTTTATCCTTCAGCTCCCTGAAGACTGGCATTTCATATGAGCTTGGGCTGTTAAGAGAGGTATTGTTTATGAGTTTGGCTGGCTGACATTATAAACACAGGCCTGTCTTTATGTGTATGGGATCCTCATGTAAAGACTGGGGAGAATGTAGGGTTCTCCTTCACAGAGCAGTTGCAGGCCAGAGTGTTCCAGGAGGTGGGTCAGGGGAAGTGGGACCTGATGGCTGAGAGAGTATGGAGGAGTAAGGGTGGTCTTAATTCTTGGAAACAAATAGTTTTTTGAGACATCAAGGTGACACAGCTTTCCCTCCTTCCTCCAATTCCAGGCCCTTCAAAGTTTTTCTGTCATTACATTGGCCGCCCACAGAAGCATTCACCATGATACAGACCTAAGTGGCTGAACAGACATAATCTGATAAGTTCGGCCTCTTTTAGCTACAAAGAAACAGCCCACAGCACAGCAGCACTGGGGAACTGTACAGGTGGTGATTGAAGGAATAGCTCACTTCAAAAGAAAAGACAAAAAGCTAGGAAAGACATTTCTCCTTCCTCCCCAGTCCTTCTGGGTGCACACAGATGCTGTAAGAGGCAGTGGAAACACCACAATGCCTCAGGGCTGGTGTTACACACCATCTCTTGCAAACCCCATCAGAAAAGGGGTGCTGGGACTATGAATTGAGCCTCTGGAGGATACAGCAGGCATCTGATGTTGGCCACTGATCCTGAGGGAGGCTCTGGGTTGCAGAACAGTCCTGTAGCTGATCTTTACAGTCTGGTGCAGGAGAAGGCTTCCCATAGAATGGCTCTTCCAGCTCAGCCTCCAGCTGCTAGTTTGAAATGACTTATTTGTTGTGTATTCTGATCAGGGTTATATAAAACAACAGTTGTAGACAATTCATCGGGTCTAGCACTGGGATAAAGTCAGTCATGCTGGGAAATACTTCAAAACCCATCCTAAACTGTTGATAAAATAAGGGAGTGCAGTGTGTCCTTCGCACACTTGCCATGTCTCAGTGAAGCACAGTAGTTTTTACCTTTGATGCTTCAAAGAACAGGAGATACTATATCCTCAATGGGTGGTTTCCTTTGGTGGTTGCTTTTTAGCCTGCAATGCAGGACTCACTGAGACAAGATTTTGTTTGACTTCAGGAATGATGAGAGCAATGTCTTGGATAACCTCAGTTCATAGAATGGTATCATAGAATGGTAGGGGTTGGAAGGGACCTTTAAAGATCATCTAGTCCAACCCCCGAGGTTTCAGGCAGTTGGGGTGATCCCTTGGCACAGAGCACAGTGCCTGTCCTTAGGCTATAATACTCATCAGTGCTGAATCTGATCCTTTAAATCCAGCTAGAACTGACAATTCACAAGTGGTTTTATAGGAAGTACAGCACTTTCCATCTTCCCTGACAGTTGCTTCCAAAAAGATTTGGTGTTATGTATGTGAGTCCAGATGAACATGAATTACAGCAGTGCATCAACAGCACTAGTCTGTAGCTCTGTGAAGCCGAGAGAAAAGTATTTTTACAGCAAAAGACTAGTATATCATTTGTCTAAAGGCAAGATGAAGGAATTATGTGCTTTCACTGGATCCTGGGGGGTTTAAGATGCAGTGGGACGGGTTGTAAAAGTGGGCACTCATCCTTCCTGCTCATGGAAGGATGGTGATTGACCCTCCTCCTGAAAAATAGTTTCCCTGAAGCTACTTAGAATTCCCTTAACGTCAACCTCAGATATGAAGAAGCAGTGAAAGTCCGGGTTAGTACATGTTCTAGTAACCATAAACTCTGGTACAAATCCCAGCAGTTCTGGAGGCACTACAGAAAACACTAAGGTTATGGAAGCTGGCTCTAAATGATAGACAGGCAGTCTGAGCTGGAAGCGCTTTTGACTGATACCAGTAATCAGTGCTGTTCCTGTCAGTGATTATACCCAATGCTTCCATTACCAAAGGCAGCATCTATCAAATATATTTTTCAATTCCTGATTTAGACTGTTGCAGCTGGAAACATTTTAAGCAGCCAATGTGTTTCCCTCTACAGATGAGCTGTGAGAATGGAAGCTGCATTTCAAAAGAATTTCAGGATTTGTATCTTTAACTTGATTCTGATAGGAATCAGTGTTCCAGATTTCCCCTGTAGGAGAAATCTGAAAAGCACACAAACAAAAAAGCTGGAGCTATTCTTAATGTTTACTTTGGGCAAAATTGAAATATTTTCACACTGACTTTTAAAGATATTTTACTCGGGTAGTTTAAAAAAACAAACCTGGGGGAGGAAAAAATGAAAGGCCATAGGAGCAAAACAGAAATCAAATTGTCTTGCTCTGAATCTGTCCAAATAAAATATCAAATATTACTGGAATCTTTTGGAGAAACTCTGGAGAGATCAGTCTGATTTTACAATGTGGTTTAGATCTAGTTGAAAGCATATTTATATGCAAAATCAGTCCATCAAAATTGCTCTCAGCAGTTCTACTTGGGATACAAAAGTTCATCTAATTGGCATCCACCAGGATGCTTATTTGCTCATTCAAGATGAGACACCAATTTACAAAGCAAAATAACATCCTCTGAATAGAATAGGAACTCTGACATGAGACTAAGCTTTTCAATAAGTGTTTTCAATGCAAATAAGGTTTCAAAGGACTGTTCTGAGAAAAAGAGAAAAAACAAACAACAAAACCACAGAGAAGTGAACAAGCTCCTTCCTGTCTCAGTCTTAAAGTATAATGTATGACAGTTTGAATTACTAATGAAAAGTACGAAGGTAAAATAAACATTCTTAAAGTTATAAGGACCTTTACATATTACCTCTCCGTCTCTCCCTCTATTCAGTGAAGATGCAAACAAAGCATTGCATCAAGTTCATTCATTTTGAAATGTGAATGGAAGTGACTGTGCTTCTCGGGTCAGCAGCAGAAGAGGCGCTGTCTGAGTTGAAACTTTAATTAAAGCCCTCTCGAGACAGCATAACTCACCGTGAGCATCTTTTTACGAGTTTTATATCACATAAACCACAGCTGAAACATCTGTTACACAGCTACTTGTGATTACTTTGTGGCTTGTGGTAGGCCTTTGTCTTTCTCTAGGCTATGTATGACAGAACCATATAGAAGACAGACCTAGTACTGCAAGTACTACCACCAAGTATCTTACATTTAAGTGCCCATTGCAATATAAATAAAGTAGATGACACTCTTCTAGGAGGAGTTACCCAGTTTATCAAAAGCACTTCTTGAGTTGCTACATCACCCTCAACCTTGTCGCTATACTTACAGAGCTATTCCTCATATAAATACCCTATAAATACCACACTCATCAGCTTGTGCTTATTGTCATAGAGAGACCTAACACAAAGCATAAACAGAACAGAACATGGGCTGGAGAGTGAGGTGGTGTGTCTACGATAAATCTCCATGCTCTCTTTCTTGGGACACTCTCATTTTTAGAAGACTCCAGTGTAGCTGAGATAGTCTATATTTTTCTGATGGAGGGAAAAAAAGAGGTATTTCTTCTTGCTTGGAAAGCATTCAGACACTGTCTGAATTCTGACAGGCATAATAGAAATGCCCACATAGATTAGAGCAAATGAAAGAGAGAAAAACTGCAAAGCCAGAGCTCTGCAGATAATCATAACATAATAGGAATATTAGATCACTGTTACTGTCTGCTGAACTCTTTCTCAGGGCAGAAGTTTTTAAGATGTTATCCTATCTTTCCTCAATTGCAGAATGTAATCTGAATCACTGGGACGCTGCTCTGGAGAGGCAGCCACCCATCAGACCTTGGGGATCTTGTTTATACCACAGAAACTACACTGCCTCAGGGGAATATTCTGAGCATGGTGAAAAATGTAAAGCTATAAAGCCTGAGCTGACTGCTGATGTCATTTTACAGCCAGACTGTAGAAAGAATGTGAAACCAACCTTGCATCAAAACATTTCAAGTCTATTCATGGTTATATTTTCATGCAGTTTAGTAGGGAATGTGGCTGCCATGGTGTTTTCCTTAACTGGAAGATGCTGTGTGCAGAGTCTGCTACCATTTCTCGTGAGCAGCCCTCAGGGCTCTGCTGGAGGCTCAGGGCAGATCCAAGGGACTTGCCACCCAGCTGACTGCTCATGCTGACTCCTGTCTTTCCTCTGTGCCCTTTGCAGTGCTGCCTGTGGGCTCCTGCTGCTGCAGCAGTGAAGTGCTGCCATTTTTTCTACACCCTGGTGTAAACCCCCGATGATTCCAGTGAGCTTGGATTTATTTTGGATTTACATTGAATGTGTTGATAGCAAGGTGCCCTCCTTAGCCTCTAGTAGGAAGAAGTAGTAGGAAGTTCCAACAGGTCACAAACTTTACATATTCAGGAACTTCCCCATTGCTTTTCATGAGATGACCCACATGTGCAAAAATGGATGAGTAAGCATGTGCAGTCATAGTCTCTGATGTGGTAGTAATGTAGTAGCATAGAGTTTAAGCTGCATAACTTTACATTTACAATTCAGAAAATATTTTACAGTAAATCATTTTATATCCTTTCAAAAGATTTTTATATAGTAAATTTTAAAATATATTACTTCCTAGCAACTGAATTCCTTCCAAGCTTCTGCAGTTCTCAAGGTCTGACCTCTGTCTTTCCACTTGAGTTATCAAAATTTCAGTCATCTAAAGTCCCAAAGGCCTCCATGTTTTTGTACACATCAAGGACTTTCTATAAATTATTTCCTGCTTTCCTGAAGAAATTTGAAAGCTTTTCTTGTGAGTGAAGCAACTTTTGTGTGTGTGTTTGTTTAAATCTATTTGAAACTTGAGAAAATAACAATGGAAACAGAAAAAAAGTGATCCAGCCTTGCTTTAGTTCAGTGCACTTAAATCTTCTGTTAGGCATTCATTGGTATCCTTAACACAAAAAAAGCATCATAATTCTGTCAGAATTTTGAGAAAGTATTGTTTCCAAAATAACTTGTGTATAAAGAGTGGGATATTGGCTACCAAAGGAACATGATCAGTTAGAGTTCATGTTTTCCATTGCCTCCAAACTGCCCACGCAAGCTTCTGCTCTGCCTGCTACATAAGAAAGGAGAAGCAGTTGGTCCTCAGAAGCACCCTTAAAACTAGCAAGACATTAATTGAAAATAAAAGGTGGGACATTCAAATAATGTAAAAGAAGTAAATACATACAGTGTGTTTCAGAGTTCAAAAGTCACATAACAGACACCCCTGGGGTTGAGTAGGAGCAGGTACAAAGGAAAAGTGTCATCTGTGCTCCAAATTGGTGTAATAAACATTCCTCAGCTACTAAAATTCCCCTTTAGCATGGCTCTCCACCTTCAAGTATAAGACATTGCAAGAAAGCATGTTGTGTGCTATGTTAATCCTGCTATTGAGCTCTGTAGCTCTTTTTTGAGCTTATTTCAAGGTTAAAATCATAGTATTGGAGAGAAGCTTCTCATTTTGAATGAGGCTGGTCTGACCCAGAATAGCCATTCTGTTTCCCAATGTGAAGCCTGGTACAGTCACTGGAACCAACCTTTTAGTTCAGCCCTTCTTAAAGCAAATACCTCACAGGAATCAGTGGCTCTGCTCCCCTTTCTATAGGCCAAAATTCAATGAATGAGACTGTAGTTCATCATTTTAGGTTCTAAAAAGGGCCAGGCCCACACCTTTTCTGTGCTGGTGAAACCTCTGCTGCATTATATTGGTGCTGTTCCATCATGCCATTCCTCTGCTTAGTAATATGAGACACGATGTTTCCAGACGAGGAATTGATCTAATAGTAAGTCAGAAAAGCACTAGGAACAAAATCTAATGCAAAGTGGTACCTGCCAGTTAGTTATGACTATCATACTGTGTGCATATATATACACATTAAATATTTCATATGTAAAATGTCTATAAACTAAATACTAATAACTTTATTTGAGAAGATAAAAAACGGATTTTCATGTGTAAGTATGTGTTTGTTACATAGTTTTTAAGATAAACAACAGCCTTTTGGAGTTTTTCTGCTGTGCTGTATTTCCCAGAATCCAGGACCCTTTTTTGATTCAGTTGTAGAGTACACTATAATAGATTTTTTTTTTGTATCAGAGATTTCCATTGCTTCCAAACTACAAAAATAAAACCAGCAAAAAAAAAGAGAAAAACCTAAGAAGGGCTAGTCTGGATATTCAGCTGTAGTGGTTTTGCCTGGGCCAGATTTTTTGGCAGCCAGGGGGCTACAGCGGTGGCTTCTTTAAACAAAAAGAGTTGCCATAAGCTTCCCATGTAGCTCACAGGGTTAGGGCCAGCCAATTTTAAGCTGGACCCTGCACCTGACCCTGGCCTGGCCAATTAATGACTGAGGTAATGCCTCTGTGAATAACGGATTTGAGAAGGAGAAGAAGTTGTTGCGCAGTCACAAAACTGCAGCAGCAACAGGGAGTGAGAATGTGAAAACTTCTCCACAGACACCAAGGTCAGTAGAGAAGGAGGGGGAGAAGGGTGCTTAGGCCCTGAAAGAAAAGCTCCCCTGTGATCTGTGGTGAGGACCATGGTGAAGCAGATTGTCTCGCTGCAGTCCATGGAGGCCACTGGGAAGCAGAGATCTGCTCACAGCCCATGGAGGAGCCCACGCTGGAGCAGGTGGATGCCTGAAGGAGGCTGTGACTCCATAATAAGTTCATCCTGGAGCAAGTTCCTGGCAGGACCTGGGAGTCTGTGGGGGAGGTGCCCACACCAGAACAGGTTTGCAGTCAGGACTTGTGATCCCATGAGGGATTCAGGCTGGAGCAGTTGGTACCTGAAGGTCTGTTCTCCCGGTAGATGACCCACGTTGAGGCAGGGTGTGAGGAGCTATTCCTGTGGGAAGCCCCATGCTGGAGCAGTTCATGAGGAGCTGCAGCCCATGGAAGTTGCAAACTGACTTCTCCTTGGAAAAAAAAGAAAAAAAGCTTTCTCATTTTTATGGCGAGTTTAGTTTGGAAAGTTCCATTTTAACTCTTCACAGAGTGATTAGTAGACACCAATTGAAAACAATGCCACTACTATTGCATATTAAAATGATAACACATGACCTCAATTTAAATTTAAATTTTATTTCCAAGGGCAAATTCACTTTGTAGTCTGATGCATTTGGATGTCAGACTACAAGGGCTTCTACACTTTATTTCTGATTGACGGAACTGAGGTTTTTAGTTAGTGCTTTTTTTCCCTTTGTAGATGAAAAGTAGGGGAAAATCAAGCAAAGCACACACTTCACTTGCATATCTACAATGATATGAATGATGCCACAGGAGACAGAAATCATAGTTCTAGTGACATTTCACTTAGGCTCTGCCTCTGTATTGTATTCTTCTATTGAAAAAAGACTTTCATGAATGTGGCTTACTGACGTCTTCCTACCAGATGTGGTTTTACCCACGGTATTGAACATTTTCTCCTAATCATGGGAGAGCTACCGCCATGAAATAGTTCCTGGCATGTTATTTTGACTCTTTGATATATCAATGGCAGGATCTGTGGGAGAATTTTTATCAAAGGCTCATTAATAGTCATCAATCCCTTCCAGAATTTCAAGCTGTGATATATGCGCTATTAGGAGCAAGGTAGACCAAAACAGTATGTAAAAGGTCATTTGAAGAGATTAATTCCTCTTTCAGGGAAGGAGTACAGATGGTTTATCATTCTTTATCTGTTTCAGCTAGGGGATAAGATGTCATATTGTGCTAAGTATTTCATTTTACTCTTGTCCAGATGCCAAGTGGCCCAGTAGAGATAAAAAGAATAAGATTCTTACTCTCTTCTGTTTCTATTGGAAGGAGCAGGGTTTAAACTGTTTCTTACTTCCCTTGTCCCTACAAATGCATGGGGACCTTTTATTCTTAGCAGAAGACTAAAAAAAAACCCTGCCACCAAACACTAGAGAGGGGAAAGGTCACAGTCTAAATGATTTCATTGCCTAAACAAAGTCATCTGGAGCAAAGCAAGGTGAAATCAGCAGATGTCCTGTCACATTCCCTGAGTTTGAAAGACAATCCACTTCACTACAATTCCTCATTGGAAAAGACACTATAAAGTTTTTCACTCTAGCAGGAGCTATCAGTATAGCCACAGTTGTGAGGTGACATCCTGAAGATCCTTAAGCAAAACAATGAAGATGGAAGGCAGCAGTGTAACATACATCACAGAAGTTTCATTTATTTTCCTGCTAGTGGAAAATATTGCTCTGTCCACAGATGCCTCTGCATTTCACTGCATTTCTCAGCAATATCATGCACTCTATGGACAGAGATACTGATTCTCAGTTCTCTCACAGAGTTGCTTTTCTGTGTTAAGATACAGAGATGCATCCTAAATTTCTAAAAATTAAAGAAATTACCTCTTTGGGTGAATTACAATTTCTACATTTTGTGGGTACAAAAGGCAGTGTCATCACTCAGGATAAATGCAGCAGGTAATTAGGATACACTTCCTTCTAATTTTTGCAACGTAGAAGTTAATCACTGCTCAGAGAAATCAACAGTTGTTTTAGACACTTTTAGTTTGATAACAAAAAGAAAGCACATGAATGTTTGGGAATGAATGTGAGCAAATCAGTCATCTTCATGTGGCTTTTCCTCCTGGCATATGAGGAGGGAAATGCTGTAGGATTGAATGGAAGAGGTTACAGACCAGGGCAGGTGGAGGTAGCAGATTCTGACTGAAATCTTCAACTTTATCCAGGGTAGCTAGAAACACTGTTGAAGCTGTTGAAGTAATCCTGCCCATCTACCTACCTCAAAATCTTTTTGTTTGGAGTTGAAAAGGTTTGGGTCACAGTATATGGATTATTCATACATGCTGTAGTTGTGCCTGGAAGTGAAGCAACAGCTTTCTTGAAGTGGGTTAGCATATTGCATACAGGGTGCAGGTTAGGAAGAAGTGACTGGGAAAAAAGGAGCCTGAGCTGGATGAGGAGGCGAATTACTGCATACAGACAAAGTGAACACATAGTGAGTAGCTCTTCCTTTGGAGCACCTGATTGAAGTAAAGTTGTGTTGCTTTTTTCACCTGTGTTATCAAACCAATGTATCATGAAAGCTGTACAGAAAGAGATGAAACATTGAAAAAGTTTTAATCCACTTTGATTTTTACTCAATTTATTTTCTTTCTCATTGAGAACTTGACAGTAGCACAGAGGCAAAATAGACCTTTGAAAAATATCTTTGTTTATAGGCCTGCTACATCTTAAATTCCTCTAGGTACATACAGAGCTTGGGAAGAATTTCAGATTCAGTCTTACTGAGTAGAAAGTACCCATTTAATTCAGATTTCTATCAAGCATTATGGGTGCTCCAAATGAAGCTCTTTCTCCTTTCACCCTCTTTTATTCAATATAGCCAACATTGTTAAGTTTTCAGAAAGAAGAAACACGGCATGAAAGCACCTCTTTACAAGACCCACTTATTGTAAGTATACTGTGGATGAAAACATCGATTTTAATGTGATATTGTGTAGAGCACACACTCACAGAAACCTCTCAGCCTTTCAAGGCTCATAGCCAAAAGACTGCCTGATTTGACAGAAAGTATAAAAATAGGCAACAATGGTAGCCTTCTCTAGGGATATTTCAAGACCTCTAAAATTAAGGAGGTAAGCCTGAATGCTTCAGTTCACTCATGGCTAGTATTGAATAATCTTGTTGGTAACTAGTTTGTAAGACAGGGGAAGGCACATGAAGTTTTCTCTGCCTGTTACCCATAGAATCATCTTCCTAATTATTTATATTATGAAATTGTTAACATATATGAATCAATAAAATAGACTATAAAAGAGACAAAGAGTCCCTTATCCTCAGGATCTTACAAGTAAGCCAGTAAAATACAGTTTCAGTTAGGCATATATCAGGTTAAACTAATTTTTACCCCTCCCTCTCCTCTCCTGTAATGAGAGGATCACCATCAGGCACAAGGAGAGGCAGAGAGGAAGTGTGTTAGAAAACTGTGCACTTAACAAAGCCACAGCTCCAAATATCCCACTGGGGACTCTGGCCAGCAGATGCACTTCTCAGCAGTGCCTAGGGTGTCCTAACCAGCTCCAAAGCCAGTGTCGGGCAAAGGGTCAGGAAGCCAGAACTTGCTGCTTATGGCTCTTGCTGATGGAGTAGAAATTTGGCCCGTTATGGACCAAGATGGACTATGTATATTTTCAGTATCATTATTGATTGGAAAAGTTACTGATGAAACATATTTAGTTCAATTACAGAAGTCCTGAAGAGCAGTCTATATCTTGTTTATCTGTGCTGTTTTCCTGTGGTTTTTTCTATGAAATATTGTCTTGATTGCTAATAGTTTTTTCCTTAATTAATACCATTAAAATGTTTAGATGCTTATCCAAGGTACATGCCCTTTCCCATAATTCAGACAGACCAGAGAGAAATATGTTGAGGTTTATTATAGGCTTTACAGTGCACCCTAATGTTTGCACACCCATATCAGCTGTTATATTAATGGATTTCCACACCCTTCGCACCTTGCCATAGACACAGAAATGATGGCAAATGTCAGTGAAGTGAAATCTCCTTTCCTTCATGGTACCCGCTTAGACTGGAGCTTTCATCTGCGTTAAGGTGGCACTATGGGTTCCGCTTTGCACTTTGGGCAAACAAAACATGCCATGACCTGATCCTTAAGAGAGAGACAGTTGTTACACAGCTAGCAGTGATGGCGTAGTCACCTTAGTTTCACAAAAGAATATTCTAAATACAGATCTCAGGGTCTTGGACTGTGAAGAATGAGTCCATTAACTTGTAGAATACATCTTCATACTGCTTTGAAAGCTTTTTCATTGTCACAGCGGCATCTCTAGAGGCTATTTTGGGCTTGCTGGAGACGCTAATGGTAGTGTTTGTTTTAGATATCTGGCTTTCTTCCAATTAATTATGGCTCTTTATGATCCATTTTGTTTGGAAATCTCTGCTAGAGATTATATGTATATGATAGAAGGTCTTCAGACAGAACATAGCAATTATAAATTGCCAAAGGTTATTAGAATGAATTGGCAGCATTCTTGCTACAAACAGATAACGCTCTTTTAAATGTACCTCAGCAAGGCAGCAGTCTGGTAATGGTCTGCCTAGTGTGATCTTAGCCTCAGTAAGAGAGAATTAGGATTTTACATTAAGGTAATAGAAAACACTGTAATTCTTACTAGTACCTGATTCAGGCATAGCTGAATGGCTTGTTTGTGACAGATAAAGTTCCACACGTAAACAGTAGTCACCATAGGGACTGTTCGTTTGGATTTTGGTACTGTGTCAGAGGCTGAAGCATTTGCAAATGTACAGGTAGTTTTTGGAATCAGTTCAGATTCCTTGATGAGCATCTTCCATATTCATGGATATCTGAATAAGAAAAAAACTTGTACTTGATCACAGCTTGAATGTTACTGCTAGGTAAAAACAGAGAGGAAATTAATAGGCCTCTCATATCAGAAACGTGGTATTCATGAACTGCAAAGAAACACAAAGTGTGATAAATCTTAACTCCAGGTTGCGTGACAATCTTGTTTGGTGTATCTTGCACATCACCTCATATACCCAGCAATATCAGCTTTCCTATCCAGTTTGAAATTCAGGGTCCAAAAATATCAGAATCTCAAAAGGAATTATCATGACCATCACTAAATTTTACCTCTTTTAATGAGAGAAATTACACAGAATGAAGTTTATGCGAAAGCTTAAAGCCAGGCTTGTTGGATGTGTTACAAAGGGGATATTGAAAAGAAAGCTGACAAAACAGCTGAGCCTGTAGGCAGATGAACTTACTAGATGCATCGTGTTTACCTCAAATTGCACTGGCATAGGTTAGTTTGAGAATTATCTGTTACCCAGAGAATTCTGCTGTGGTAGAGGAGAAATAGATGCAAGAAAGCTACCCAAACAGCACCTGCATTTCCCTTAAACTGATTAACCATTGTTTCCACCACTGTTGGCTTCTTGTGGCAGATAGGGATGGCTGTGAATAGCTTCTGCACATGGGCCTCCTTGTTAGAGCATTGCTCTAAAGGAGGCAAGTGTAGGTCCAAGCCTCAGAAGAATGCTGACTGGATGTCACATCTAACGTTTTACACTGGTTCACTACTTCCTCAACGAACTGAACGCAGAATTTAGGTGAACCAGGTTGCCCTCTGTATGTCTCCTGAGGAACACACCTCTTCCTGTGAGAGCAAGTGCAAGTTAAATGACTGTATCAGGACTGAAGTCACTACTGCCCACCCTTTGCTGTAGACATGGCTGTAGGGAGGCAAATTTCATAGAATCACAGAATCATAGAATGGCAGGGTTGGAAGGGACCTTTAGAGATCATTTAGTCCAACTCCCCTACAGAAGCAGGTCCACCTAGATCAGGTCACATAGGAATGTGTCCAGGTTGGTCTTGAAGACCTCCAAGGAAGGGGACTCCACAACCCTTCTGGGCAGCCTGTGCAAGGGCTCCCTCACCCTCACAGTAAAATAGCTTTTTCTTGTATTTAAGTGGAACTTTTTGTGTTCCAGCTTCATCTCATTACCCCTTGTCCTATTGCTAGCTACTATAGAAAAAATGGATGTCCCAACCTCCTGACACCCACCATTTAGATACTTGTAAATATTAATGAGATCCCCCTTCAGTCTCCTCTTCTCCAGACTAAACAGCCCCAGTTCCCACAGCCTTTCCTCATAAGGTAGATTAATTAAGATCATTGAAGACTTAATGCTTAAATTTGATCTCCACAGGTTATGCTGAGACTTAAGAAGATGACAGGTAGGGGTTTACCTGAAATTACAATATCCTTTACAAATGTGCAGCTGTGAAAATAAACTCTGCAGACTTTTCAGTCATATTTTAAGTCTCTTACTGGTCACATGAATTCCCTGAACAAAGCACTGGGACTAACACTCCTGTGTCCTAAAACACAATCCAATCAGCAACTCTCTTCCACTAAGAGCCTAATTCAAATATCACAAGATCAAAATATTAACATCACTTTTAGAGGCTTTATTTTCAGCCACCAGTGCCCTGCCAACTCCCACATCATCTCACTTAGGCCTTCTAGCTTGAGTAAGTTCATCTCAAGCTTACTGCTTGATGACTGCACAAAACTTCATCTAAATGTGAGGAGGTTTCATTCACCTCTGGTGCATCAGAGAAATTGAAGGACCAGAGACAAACAACTTCTCAAACACAGAAAATACCACTGAGATTCAGAGATTCCAGCTGCTTTAACATAACTGTCTACATATGGATGGTCTATACACAGAAATATTTTAAAATTACTGTCTTGCTTCATAGAATCACAGAATGGTTTGGCTTAGAAGGGACCTTAAAGACCACCTAGTTCCAACCACCCTGCCATGGGCAAGGAAACCTTCTACTATAGCAGGTTGCTCAAAGCCCAGTCCAACATGACCTTGAAAACTTCCAGAGGTGAGTCAGACACAGTTTCTCTGTGCAATCTGTACCAGTACCTCACCACTTTCACAGTGAAGAACTTCTTCCTAATATCTAGTCTAAATCCACCCTCTTTTAGTTCAGTGACATTAACTCTTGTGCTATTACTACATACCTTTGTAAAATGTCCCACTCATGTTTTATTGTTGGCCTCTAGATACTAGCAGGCTGCTATAAGGTCTCCCTGGAGCCTTCTCCAGGTTGAACAGTGCCAACTCTCTCAGCCTGTCCTGATAGGACAGATGCTCCATCCCTCTGATCATTTGTGTTTCCTTTCTCTGGACCTGCACCAATAAGCCTATGATCCTCCTATGTTGTGGGGCCTGGAACCAGATACAGGACTCCAGGTGGAATCCCACAAGAGCAGAGTAGAGGGGCAGAGCCACTTCCCACAACTTGCTGCCCATGCTGCTTTTGATGCAGCCCAGGATACTGCTGGCGTTCTGTGCTGCTGACATTACTGGGTCATGTTGAGCTTATCAACTAGCATTCCCAAGTACTTCTTCTCAGGGCTGCTCTCATCCATTCATCCCCTAGCCTGTGTTTGCTGGGATTGCCCAACCCATGTGCAGGACCTTGCACTTAGTCTTATGGAACTTTATGGAGTTTGGACAGGCCCATCTTTGAAGCCTGTTCAGGTCTCCCTGATGCTGTCCTTTCCCTCCAGTGTGTTGATTGCATCACATAGCTCAGTGTCATGGGCAAATTGCTGAGAGTACCCTTGATCCTCTGCCTATGTCACTGACAAAGATGTTAAACTGTGCTGGTCCCAACACTGACCTCTGAGTAATGACACTCCTCACTTTTCTCCAGTTGGACATTGAGCCATTGACTGCAGCTCCTTGTAACCATCCAGACAGTTACTTTCCCACTGAATGATCTGTCCATCAAGTCCACGTCCTTTCAATTTCAAGGCAAAGATGTCATGTGGGACAGTGTCAAATGGTTGGCACAGGTCCAAGTACATAATGTCAGTTGCTCTTCCCATATCCACCAACGCTATAACCCCATCATAGAAGCTCAATGTTTGTGTTTCCCGTGGTCAGGAGAAGTTGACACCATTCCAGTTAGGATTCACTCTTAATGGTCTGGTTCAACTGATCTGAAAAACTATTTGGCTCAACTAGATCATCCTGCCTGTCTCCACCATTGAGCACATTTTGGGTTTGAGTGTCTGAACTTCCTCATCACCCCTCTAGTGAGGCTTTTCCCTTCACCCATCAGCCGTGGCAGCCCAGAGCGAGAGGTACTGTCAGAGCACAATGCAGCATATCTGGGAGGGAGCTGGAGGATTCTTCTCTTTTCCTGAGTGAAACAGGAATAACAAAATACAGCCCCTTCCCTTTTCAGCTGCTTTTCTCTCGATATTTATTCTCCCTTTGGTAGCAGGCCAGAAATTCCTACGTGTGAAACAGAACAATAATCCTGATGTCACTAATTTACTGTCACAACTCATTAAATGAAGCTCTGTGCTTGCATGTGGGTGTTGAATACACAGCTTGCCATGCTATCTGCTCTGTATGGGCACTGTTATCTGCATAAAAGAGATGCACTGCACGGATGTTCGGATATGGCATCCAATTTACTGTCTGTAGGCAATTATAGCAAGTACAAGACAGGACAAATTTAAACTAGATCATTTTGATGTGACTAAAATCTGAAGACTCATTCATCCAATTTGCCTCCTGGAAACTTTCACAGTGTCTAAGAATTCCCTGAAGAATCTATCTGGATGAATTAACTTAGGAAAGAAACTATCTTCAGGCTATTGATCAATCAGCCAGTCATGTATTTCTCTGTCAACTTAGGTTTTGGCTGTAATTTTCAGAACACTAAAGAGAAATGTCATTGCAAAACATAATTTTTTTAAAGCTGCTATTCCACCTTCTTACTTTTTGAATCCTTCATATGAAATCCAAGAGGCATTCCCCTCTGAATGAAAAATACACTTGAACCACAAGGTCACAGAATCTCAAGGGCTGGAAGGGATCTTGAAAGATCATCTAGTCCAACCCCCCTACCACAGCAGGAGCACCTAGAGTAGGTCACACAGGAACTCATCCAGGTGGGTTTTGAATGTCTCCAGACTCAAAAACCCATCTGAGCAGCCTGTTCCAGTGCTCCATCACCTTCATGGTGAAGAAATTCTTCCTTGTATTTCTTTGGAATCTCTTATGTTCCAGCTTGTACCCATTGCCCCCTTGTCCTATCATTGACCATCACTGAGAACAGCCTGGCTCCATCCTTCTGACATCCACCCTTTGTATATTTGTAAACATTAATGGGGTCACCCCTCAGTCTCCAAGCTAAAGAGCCCCAACTCTCTCAGCCTTTCATCATAAGGGAGATGTGCCACTCCCTTTAGCATCTTGGTGGCCCTGTGCTGAACTCTCTCCAGCAGCTCCCTGTCCTTCTTGAACTGAGGGGCCCAGAACTGGATGCAATATTCCAGATGTGGTCTCACAAGGGCAGAGTAGAGGGGGAGGAGAACCTCTCTCGACCTACTGCCCACAGCCCTTCTAATACACCCCAGGATGCCATTGGTCTTCTTGGCCATGAGGGCACATTGCTGGCTCATGCTCATCCTTCTGTCCACCAGGACCCCCAGGTCCCTTTCCCATACACTACTCTCTGAGAGTTCATTCCCCAACCTGTACTGGTACATGGGGTTATTCTTTCGCAGATGCAAGACTCTACACTTGCCCTTGCTGAATTCCATTAGATTTCTCCCTGCCCAATTCTCCAGCCTGTCCAGGTTTCGTTGAATGGCAGCACAGCCTTCTGGTGTGTCAGCCACTCCCCCCAGTTTAGTATCATCAGTAAACTTGCTGCCAGTGCTCTCTGTTCCCTCATCAAGATCATTAGTTAGAATGTGGGGCTGGTTGGCAAATTTTGGAAAATATTTTCACTGAAAATTGGAATGTTATTAAAACTTACTGATTTCAGTGTGCTAAGAGCATTCCCTTCGGCTGTGGCAACCTGGGTTCAGAGCCTACTGGGAAGCAAGAGCACTACTGTTACGGGCTTGTCCCTGCAAGCAAACTATGGCAGTGTTTCTTTCCTAATCTTTTGTGATAAATACTCCACTTAATTCTTAAGTATCCATTAGATAGGAGGTCAGTGCTCTGCAGATTCTGGGGCATGTTTTACACTTGGCAAAGCAAAACCTCTCAAAACATATTAGAAAGCCTCCCACAAGAAGCCATGGATGGGTTGTGTCCAGCCAGTAGCTAATGATTCCTGTGCAGCTAGAACCAGCTTGTGAGCTGCATAACAGAAACTCAAGGAAATATATATTTTTTTACCATGTGCATTACAGTCAGATTCACTGATGAGTAATTAGCAAGTATGAGAGAAAACCTAGTGAGAAACAGTATACTTTGGTACTTCAGAGAGCAGCATCAGTTACAGATAAGAATAGGTAACAACAGGCATCTTAGTTGCAGAAAACATATTTCTGACAAATTCTCATAATCATTTAGTTTCTTTTCATGCAGTGTTTTAAATTTGCTATGCCTTTTGACTTCTCTGCATGTGTGATTTTCTGGTGAATGTAGAAGGTGAGAGACATCAGACTAATGCTGACAGGGGTACAAATGCTTTGTTTATCCAAAACTATCCCCTCTCTGTCCTCATCTTTGCTCAGATAAAAATCCCACTGCTGTTTTCCAAGTAAGGCATGCATTTTCAGACCAGAAATAACATCATTTCCTTCCACTGCCCCCTCATGATGCTTCATAGCAATGTGGGTGACAAACAGGTACTGGTATCTCTGCTCCGTCAGGAAGCTCTCCATTACGTGTCAGAAAATGTCAGAAGCAGTGGATTTCATCTCATTAAATGTGGGCATCCCCACTGTAGAGGCAGTCATTTTGGCTGTTTAGCTCATGGGGAGAAAGAGGCGCTTTTGGAGCAGCCTCATAAAGATCAAGTAGGCAAGGTCACTTGTTATAAAGGTGCCTGTTTTCCTCTGTTAGTTTTCACAGGAGTTCCAAGGATGACTATCTCTCGGGAAAGCAGCCATACTGAAGACAACTAGATTAAGAGAATATTAATCACATTCCTCTTCATAATAATTTGAGGGAAAAGGACTCATTATTTTCTTCTCTCTCATCAAATATCAATGACGTACCTGAGGTCAGCTTGAACAGTGGCTTAGGAAAGGATCAGTATTTAAACTTGTTACATTTGTTGTGGAAACATTTTGAGGAAAGAATGTGGAAGAAAAAAGAATGTGGAAGTCCTTCACCCCTATACATTCCTCTATACCAAATACTTCATTCCTCAAATAAGGGAGGAAAAGCCACTGTGGTAGCAGCTGGGGTAACAGCAGTTATCAGCAGAGAACTCCACTGGAGGTCCCAAGACAGGCAGCTCCCTAGAAAAAACTTTGTGGGTAAACTAAGAACCTGGCAGGACCACACATGTTTCTGCTATGTCTGGCTGCTGGCACGAGGCCCTTTGCAGACCTCTAGCAACAGCTGAAGTAGGACAGCAGGAGGTCTGTCTGCACTTCCACGATATCAGAAGGTTAGACTCTTATTTTGATACTCTGAAATTGCTGCTCCTGTTCTATCACACAGCCATAGCACATTAGAGAGAGGCTGAGATCTGAGATTCATCTCTTAACCCATCCTGATCTCTAAATCAGCATCCAACCAAACAAAACAGGGAAGGAAGCATTATAAAACAGGGAGGATCATGACTGAACTGGGCAGGTCCACAATGTCTTTCAGGAGCAATAGGTTTCAAGACATAAATTTGGATTTGAAGGCATGGTCCAGTGCATTAGTGATGCATATTTTTTTTCCTTTCTGGCAGTTAACCCTAAAATCATAGAATCATAGACTGGTAGGGGTTGGAAGGGACCTATAAAGACCAACTAGTCTAACACTCCTGCTCAATCTTATTTATGTCAAAAGGCTTATAAAGTTGTTTTACTTCCATTTTGTGAATCTGCTGCTAATCTGCTGCCATAGTTAGTCTAACTGTTTACATAAAAATATTCCAATCATTTCTCCAAATGTGCCCAGTAATTCCAGCTTTATCTTTAAAAACTATTTAATAATCAAAATAGGTCTGTGTAGCTCTGCCAATCTCTCAGAATCTGAAGGAATGTTTCATAGCAAAGGTCCCCAGTTGCCCCAGTAACAAAACCTTGAGGTGCAAACAGTAACAACTGAATTTTGGCTAACTTTCTGAGCTACTATGCAATACAACATAATTTGCAAGTGAGACAGAAAAGGCATGTAAGGAATCTTTTTTGTGTACAACCATCTATATGTGTACAGGTACATTGCACCAGGCTCAGCATCTCTCATGGGCATCAGTAAATGAAGGTCTGAATACCGAGTAAGCTGCAAGAGTCTATTGCTGATGTCAGTGACAAAGATTTCACCCTCCACTGTGCATGTAAATGCATAACTGAAGGCTTCAGCACAGACACAGATCTGTGTACCACATCTGTTTTTTAGAAGTACACCTCGACTACATTGCAAGTGAGCTTGTAACATGGGTTCTTCTGTAAGAGGCCAGGTGTGTGAGTGAAGTGTGTGTTACCTATAATTTTATACAAATTAGGGTAAAACTTAATCTTTAAACTGCAGTCTGCAAAATACTGAGAATACATTTATCTTTAAGAATCTGGACTCTATTAAATTTGACAATGGCAATAGGTACCTTTGAACTATTGAAGTGTTATAACCCATGGTTAACCTGGTTCCTTGGATTATATCTTGATTCCCTTTGCATCCGCAAAGACCAGTCTAATACCCACAAGAGCCTTTACCAAATAAGGGATTCTTTCCACCGACTTTGTCAGTAGTTTGAAGAGCCCTAGTTATTTTAATGGCTACTATTACATGTCTATGAGTAAAATATCCTTCTCCTCTTTTTCTTCTAATCCTTGCTTCAGCTCATGCAGGCCAAAGCAACCACAGTTTAGGACAGTGCAGGAGACAGAGCTGATCCCCATGTTGGGCCTGTCTTCATAAAATGCTGTGGAAGAAACCATGTTTTCTTGAGCATTGATACAGAAGTTTCCATCTCGGTGTGCTATACAGAAGAGGTCAAAGTAATTGCACTAATGTACTCCACAGATCTTCTGCCATCACGAGTTTTGTTTCATTATCTTCCCCAGAGTGCTACTGCTTTATCTTCTCAATGCTGCCATTTGCTTTAAAAAAACAGACAAAATCAAAGCTTTAAGATCTTGCTGATATGTTTGCCTGTTTGGGAAATGTCTTTCTGTAAAAGACAGGAGCCTACTCTCATGCTGACTTATGCCCACCTTCACATTCGGTGTTTACATTCTTGAGGCAGTCATCAGGAAACATGCTGAAAAAATGGACCCTGTGGAAAAGGACAAAGATCTCCCTGCAAAATTGTCTGTGTTAAAATTATCAGCCTCAAAACTTCACGCTTTATGTGTAACCTACAGTGCCAGCTCACCGCCTGGAGACAAATATTTGACACTTTTAATTGAATTACTTCCCATGCACGGCATTGACATAATATTCCATCTCCTTTGTAGATTCAGTTTTATCAACAGTAGCAGAATCATTAATTAATACTTCCAAATAAGATTTCATTTATATTTTTGTGCCTTTGGAATAAATAATAGCTTATCATTATAATTATCTTATTATTATTAATCTCGTCTCTTAATGCAACTTAAGACATAATTAACAATGTCACATCTTAAAGGCAGTCTCATTTATTAAAATAATCAGATTTGTGTCAAAAATCTGAAAAAATAACAGGGAAAACAGCACAAGTTAAAATTATATAAAGGACAAGAAGCTTTTCAGCTCAAGGAAGCACTCCTGAAATGCACTAAATTCATTATAACACTAACCAGTTAGCCCTGAAAGTGGCAATTTGGGAACTATGAGACATATATGAAACACTTGGTTCTTCTTCTGGTTATTTTTTCATCTCAAAGCAATAATGACATCTCCAGAGGTGTTCTCTAAATGTTGTAAATCAGATGGTGTCGTCACTTTCTTCTCTTTTAAACCAAACTAATGGTTAGAAGAAATGCAAAAGAGAATAAAGTTGAGCTTCAATAAAAGACTCTGTGTTGTTTTGAGCTTACTGTGGAAGAATCTTAAAGATAGGCCATCAATGTTGTAATAAACATACATTTCTTTACTGTTCTATTTCCTCTAAGTGGAAGCTGACTTGTGGAGAGCTTGTATTTTAGCTAGTAAAACAGGCTTACATAATGGATGGGTATTAAGAGACCAGAAATAAAGGGTCAGACAGTGAAAACAGAAAATTCACTGCCAGAGAAGTAAGGTGGAAACAACTTCCATGAGTGGCTGTAGAATGAGTTGTTACTAAAGAAAATCTGTAGACAATATTTCATGAGTCACAGATTGTTTTTATGAAAACAGTGCACTGAACGATTGCATTAGATCTGAGTGCACACAGTTCATTCTTCTCCCCAGACCTGTGAATTAGCCTGCACTAGATTAGCATGATCTGAGGGATTGCCTCAGCCCAGTCAAGAAATACCAGAATGTACAGCTAGAACATCTGTGGGGGTTGAGGATATGTGGTACAATTAGAGAAACTCAAAGGTGATTAAGGGTATTTCTATAAAGCCATGCTTTTCACTTTCCCCAGCCCGTTTCAAAGAGAAGAGTGTCCTGGCATGAGGAGACTCGGGGAGTAATGAAAGGACACCATGGTGAGGAAGGATCTGCCAAGGACTGACATGTGTACTCCTGAAGGACCACAGCAAGTATGACAAACATCCTCCTCTGATGGAGTGATTATGGCTCAGTGACTTCTACCATCATCTTTCTCAAAAGAGTTTCTTAGACTAGAATAAAATCATTTTGGTTGAAAAAGTCCTTTAAGATCATTGAGTCCAACTACAAACCTCACACTGCCAAGCCCCCCACTGAACCACGTCTCTCAGCATCTCATATACACATCTTTTAAATATCTCCAGGGATGGTGACTCCATCATCTCTCTGGGCAGTCTGTGCCAGTATCTAACAAGTCTTACAGTGAAAAGTTCATCCTAATATTCAGTCTAAACCTCCTCTGGTGCAACTTGAGACCATTATCTCATCCTGTTACTTGGGAAGAGACCAACATAACCTCACTACAACTTGCTCTCAGATTGTTCTGGAGAGCAATAAGATTTCCTCTCAGCCTCCTCTTCTCCAGACTAAACAATCTTAGTTCCTTCAGCTGCTCTTCACAAGACTTGTTCACCAACTGTTATGAAAAGCAAGCCCTAGCATTTAGTTTACAGCAGTCTGGATGGTTTTAGGGGCAGAAGAGTGAAACATACTCCTGCAACTCAAGTCAGGAATTACCTAATTATACAAACATCAAATAAGCAGTCCTGGAAGAAGGATTAGACCTATGTTAGTCTCCCTTCAGATAAGGGGCAGTAACACAGGGAGTCAGCAACATGTATTTTCATATAAATAAATGATATCTGTGGACACTATCTTTTCTCTATCTGTTTTTTTATACACATACCCACCCCTCTGGACTGATGAAATCCTACTGATGGAGCTGTAAGCTTATAGTCCTCCAGTTGCTGCAGAGACTCAAGTAATATTTTGAGAGAGGGAAGTAATCTGTATGTCATCAGAGCTATTTTGAAATATGCAGTGGTTTTTGCAGTTACAGCTGCCTTTGAGTGCTCCCCACCTGCTCATCATTTTGTATGTGTCCCCTCATAACCAGCCACACTGTTGAGCACCTCGTCCATGTAACCAAATTCTCTCACCAAATGGGTTCATTGGATTTCTTCAAGGAATTTGCGAGTCCCATGGTGGACCTTCTGGACTTCAGAGGGCAACAGACCTCTGCCAGACCCCGTGTTTATATTTAGACTCAGCCTTCAGGAAACCATCATGTCTGTGTTGTTCCTTCACATTCACTGCTTTAAAACCTCTTTCTTTAAGAGCAATGAAACCAAAGGTTAGGAACATGAATGTTTGTAGCTAATATGTCTGTTTTCTTTTCATGCCTTTGTCAGAGGTTGTCTACTTGCTGTTCCAGTACAGTATAATACTTTCTGGTACTTTCTGTGTAGCAAACAATAGCTGCAGGGACACAAGCTCTTTTACAGAGGGACCTATTTACTCAATAGCTTTAAACATACAAAGCAAAATCAACTGCTTTAAAATTAAATCTTCTTTGCTTTAGGCACTGTCTTCATGAGAGGTAAACGAGGTCAAGAAGATGATGTGGTGTATGTGAATTTAACAAGGCAGAACCTGGCAAAATAACTCACAAGTCTGAATCAATGAGTGCAACCATATCCTTGGCCTGGATACAAACTTTACATGAAAAAAATCAAGGGATTTGTCTACTAAAAAATAAATAGAATGTGTTTAAAATTAGGTCAGCATGCTATGTGCAATTCATAATTCATATTACTGTAAGTATTCCTCAGGGCCTGAGCCTTAAATGGGAAAGAAAGAAGAAGTTGTATCAGGAAAGAAAAGAACCTGTACGTGCTACATTTTCCTAGGATAAAGGCCTTCAATTCAGCCTTATCCCCATGTCACATGAGTTCCTAATGCTAAAAACTACAGGGATACATTGAAAGACAGAACTCTTTTAAAAAAATAGGTTATTAAATATTTTTTCCTTTAATTATTGCAATGAACAATTGAGAATATCTGTCTTTTATCAGAGAAAGCGAACTTTCTCTGAATTAACAGGTATTTAGACAGGCCTGAGGTTCGCAAGTAACAAGTTGCAGGTAGAATGAATGAGCTTATGAAAGGTGAGATAAAGTACAGTTTCTCTACTTCATACCATCACGGTTCCTTTCCTGTGAGTACTCAGATGACTGTGATTTTTGTACATAATGATGTCTGAGACGGGGATTTTGCTCATACAACTATGAATAATCATGTTTTAAAAAATCTGTTCATTCATAGAGCATATGCTGCCCAGATACTTTACATATGACTCATCAAGAGTACTAAGGACACAACTGAAGATGCCAAGTTAAATACAGAAGAGTTAGGAAGTAACAGAAATAAGGTAAAGACCTAAAGAACCTTAGTTCAACTTCTTTATGTGTATGCAGTATTAGATAATCTTAATGATACAATCTCCTGCTATTTTTTCCACAGTTTCTCCAGATACCCATGTTACAAGAGCTTGGAATTTTTTTTAATCATAAATTCATTTCTGCTTAGAGACAATTTTGTCTTTTGCAGGTCAGATTCTCTCTATTTCTGAGAGACATTTGCAGGAAGGAGGTTATAGTTCTCACCATACAGAGCAATCCAGAATGATCTGCTGAAAAATGTGTGTCCTTATTTTGTATGTGCAAAGGCCCCATGTCATGACAGTCCCCCAGCTAACCCTGTATCCTGTGAGTTCTCAGAGGAGGATCTGTGACATCTGCACATCATTCAAGAATGAGGCTACAAAGCCTCTGCTCCACCCACAGCGGGAGGGGAGCCAGGCCACAGTTCAGCTTTTCAGGAACCCTCAGGACCCCTCATGAAGGAACATATCTTGTCTGCTTTTTGTAAAAAGTGGCCAAGTTTTTCCTTTTGAGCTTTGCTCACAGGAAGGAGCATTTTAAACATTTATTCTCGGTATGTAAACAGTGGAACAGAAGCAGTTCTTCACGGCAGAACATGTGATTTCAGTTCAGCGTGAAACTACATAACTGATTTCCAAAATAACACATCCACTAAGGTTTTTTGATACCAACTAGGGTAATTTTTTACTTGCATGCAGTTAGGATATAAATCCTAGGCCATATAAATGTTTGAAAGTGCTATCAGCCCAAGGGAGGGTTAGCAAAAGTCTACCCAGTGACAAGAGATATACCTTCATCTTCTCCATTTGTTTTATAGCTGCAGATGAAATGTGTTACACTGTGTTCAGATCCAATAAACAGAAAGCTACAATGCAGGCTTCTGCCATAGTTTCTGATGATTTACAACAAATGAATCTTTTGCCAAAGGTAATTCTTCTAGAAAAAACTCTAGCGGTTTAATGGAGAAAAAAAGAATTGAGTAGAATGTCTATTTTTTATGCTTGAAGAGGTCAAATGTCTGTTGTTATTTGTGTGCCTAGGGGCGGGGGGTTGAAGGCAGTTAGTTTTCAGTACATCTTATTTTATTCAGATACGAGGTATTTGTCAAAAGGACTGCATATCCTATGACTAGTTCAGGAGGAACAGATATTGTAAGTTATATTCTTAAATTAAGTTCATATTTCCATTGTCTACATGAAGTTACTTCTGTGCTGAAATAAGGTCCAAACCTGTCCCTTTCCCCTTCCTATCAGCAAAGCACAGTGTCACTTTTACAGAAGCAAAAATGGAGAGAAAGAGAGTTGAATGATTTGCTCAAGGTCACATAAAAATGCTGGTAGTAGAATTAGAAATTAAACCTACATTATCTGATTCCCTGAGAGATTCCTTTAGGTATAAATGTGTCCATTTTTCCTGTATTTTACTTTCACCTCCTCTTTTGTATTTGACATTTCAGTCAGCACATTTCTACGGCCTTTCTTTGTTAATCCTCAGAAGCTTTACAGAGTCACAATAACAGGACGCAGGCCATATCAAATATCTGCCATGTACAAAATAATAGCCATGCTCACCTAGAGCCCAGAGTTAGGCAAGAATAAATGCACACCACGTCTAATGATTAGCTATTTTCTGCTATTTGATGTAATGTGTAGTTCAGCTACATGGCTGACAGCTAATGGCTAGTCAGTCCTCAAAACCTGAAATACAAAGAATGACAAAAAAAATCTTTAGTATTTATTAGGGTGGTTTGTTGCCCCTCTCGTGGCTTTTCAGCAGACAATCTGCTAACTGCATTTGTTAGAAGCAGCCAGTCTCAAACAGCTCACAGACTACTAAGTATAAAGCAACTGGAAAAGCTCTTAGTTACATGAGAGAAGAAAAAAGGGACACATTTTTAATGTATTTCTAACCCAAGATGACATGTAGTGTGACAGTCTGTGACCTAGATGAATGCAACAGTGGAAGTCACTTGTAATTCAGCATGACAATTCAGAATGTACTTGGCAGCTTTGCTGAATTTGTTTAGCCCAGGTATTTGAAGTCCTTTGCAGTTGGACTGCCCAAATTGCCCTGCCTGCTGTCAGTGAATACAATGAACTGGAACAGATGGGGTGCATTGCACTCTCAGGTAGGATGGTGCTGAATGTTGCCCAGTCCAGCATGGGCCTGTGTTCAGCTTGAGAGTCCACCTGAAAGCCCATCTGAGGGCTTGCTGAGCCCACTGGAGAGCATCTGGCCTTCCAAACTCAGTGACACACACTGAGAGTCAAGATCAGGAACTCCGTCAAAGCAGGACTCCTGCCAGCTCTCACAGGATTCACAAACTCCATAGTTTTCCTCAGTCAAAAAGGATCTGGGCACCATAAGTTTAGTAGAATTAAGTTCAGGCTACAAGTACAACACAAAAGTCTCAAAACCAGTATTGAAATGTTGTGTGGTAGAGGACTAATTCTGGAGTTATCTTTGTGCTTTTCATTTGCTCCTTAAAATTAAAAATCCTAATATCAACTAAAAGAAGCATAACTGTGGATATTTGTAGGTGTATCACATTCAGTATCCTTAATAAAATACAGCCTGCAGTGCAGGTCAAACATTTCTTACAGTTGTTTCAGCATATGATATTCCACCTTGGTAGAATATCAGATTTCCTGTAAGACAGAGGTTGGTTTCAGTATTTCATTTCCATAGAGCAGTGCTAGTTCAACTTGTTACTTACATGTAATTGCAGTCTACCAGAATTAGACTGTAATTACAGCCTAGAACCCAGAACCTTGCATCCATTTCAGCTTTCTGGGGTTTTTTATTGTTAAGTTTCAGTTTCTAATTTTTCAGGTTCATTGGCTCTGAGTAGAAAATCAGATGAAGCTTTCTGAAAGTATTTGTGTGATTTAGGTTGTAATGGAAAATTGTGTCAGCTTTATCAGAAGTTGTTCTCAGATCTTACAACAAAACATGGCAAGCTGATTTCTTTGCTGAATTCTTTCCTTGTCTTTTTAAAACATAAATTGTCTTGGCTTATTTTAATACAGACAAAGACCTTGTACTTTATATAGGGTTCCCCATCCTCGCAATCTCAGAGCACTTCATAAATAGGAGACATCAAAGAAGGAAAGAGGGCTCAAGGGCAGAAGCATCACACCATGGCCCTTATTAAAGCTGTAAACCATCCTTTACTTAAAGGGACTATCTTCTACATCTTTTATTTGTTAATAGGGTTATTGCCTCCTCCAATTTACTTCAGATGTCATGGAAATAAGAGGAGGGCTGAATCAATCAGTCAGTCCTTCAGACAGCACAAGAAAATGATTTCACGTGATTAATCTGCTTTCCACTGTAGAATTCCACCTCGAGAGTATTTTAACAGAAAATAAAAAAAACAAAACAAAACAAACTTATTTTTCCCCACAAAAAAACCAACTCACCTTTCAGACAAATACAGCTGAAATACATCTTTATGACTAAGAGTTTGCAAGCTGTAGGTCCAAACAGGATTTGGTACCTGCTATTTTCTCTATGGTTAACTACCTGGTTAAATGAGAATCATACTTTTAGAATCATACTAACTTTATCCTAGTCCAACAAAAATGTAATATTCCACGATAATAAAGCGAGATCTGATTGTTACGTGCTTTAAACTCAAAATGTGCTTTACTGAATATCTCTGCTGCCAAAAATGAAACTTCTTTCACTAAGAGACTTGGTACTGTGCTCTTCACACCCATTAAAACAGCTGCAAAGGAATCCTTAAAGATAGGATAGCGGAGGAGTTTTGATGTGCATTTTGTAATTACCCTCATTGGAACATGATCTAAATTGCAGCATCAGCATCTTCACTCCTACAAAACTTCACTGGCTGTTCAGTATCCATGGGTAACTAAGCCCACAAAAATCTAATTATGAAAGTCAGTACAAAAATCTTTAAATAAACTGAGCTCTTTCTATTTGAAAAGTGGCTGCTTTCCATAAAACTTCAATAATAGGTCATGCTCTTAAAATTCAGAAATGCTGTTGTGGTGCTTTGTGGGCATGTCAGTTTGGAGCACTCATGTTTCTGGTGCCAGCAGGGTCAGGCCTCTCCTGGTGCAGAAGAACAGGATGCCAGGAGCTTGGAGTGTCGTGGAGGGTGTTTCATCCCTTTTACAAAGCATGGTAATGGGCTACCTCTAACTCTCAGAGTTCTACCTGTCATTTTCTGATCTAAATAAGACACTTTTTGATCAAAATGTGTTCCCGTGGTTGCAAGGTCAATATCCTGTGACTCTTCTCTTTCCAGTCACACTTTTTACAGTCAAAAGGAAAGGAAATAGGAGATGGAACTAACCCAAACGCTGCTGCTTATCTTCTGTGGTGGATTTTATCAGGATCATCAGATTTCCGTGAAAAGTGTGTTTATGCTTTCTGTGCTGATGGTAACAAAAACACCTCCCACAAACGGACACGTGGGTAGAGAGAAGGGGCTTCTGACCTGTATGCAGAGATTGTTTGGCTCAGAGCAGTGACGCTCCTACCGAGCGCCAATCTCATCATTCACCAGATGTACCATGTGTGAGAAAGCCTTCCGCGGCTTCTTCCAGGTGCTCTGGAGGACGAGTACTCTGGCACAAGGTGGATTTCCATCTCCATTTCCAGGAGCTTTGGTGCTCAGCAACTGCTTTCAGAAGCCAGGGCTGTGGAGTGGCCACTCCTTGTTGCTCTGTCAGTTTATTACCTTTCTTCAGCCGTGGGACACTTCAAGCCACTTGTGTTTCTTGTTTAATTTCCTTGAAAATCATATAACCAAAAAAGTTTAAAAAAGAGTTATTTAAGGAGTCTGAGCTAATTTACCCTCGAGACATTGCCCCAGCAAGAAAGTAAATTTTTGTGGCCACGTCTGAAAAGTGCATGGCACTGCCATAACCCATAATCCAGTTGCCAAGCCTAGATGGCAGCTTTTCTGTGTCTGTCTCCTTTGCTGTCTGTGCTAACAGCTGATGAGGGTTGTCCAGAGCAAATATTTGAGGCTCGGCAAGAATATGCTGCTCTCCCTTTGCTTCCTGGATGGCATGTTTACTCTGAACGAGTTCTGAGAGAGTCAGGGTAGTACATAAACATCTCCAGATAAGATCTCATCCAGGATCTATGCAGGATCCAGCAACTACTTCCCTGGATGGTTAAGAAAGTGGGAGGGGTTTTTTGTGCTAGGTAAGTTTATCCAGCTGATATATCTGATTATTAATTCTATTATTAAGATAAACAGGCCTGTTCACACTGCAGGCTATTCTTTTTAACTATTGGAAGTGAGGATCTCAAATATACAAGATAAGAGAACAAAGTGGAAGAAAGATCAGATAATAAATGATAACAAGGACACGATACTGGGTTTTATTAACAATGATCTCAATTTGGGAAAAAAAAAACCACAACTAAACCATGTGTGGTCCTGAACTTTAAGTGGGGGCACTTATCAAAGGCTACACAGTGAATCTCAAGGTTGTGTCAGAGCACTTCAGTAACAGTCATCAGTGAAATCTAATCAATATCTGCCTCCTGAGTAATGCAGGTTAATGACCTGCTCCAGCAACCATGCAGTACCTCACGTAGCACTATATAGGTTGACAAGGGCGGTTGTTTTGTTTGGTGTATTTTTTTAATAAACTCTATAACATATATTATAAGACTATAATTATCTACTGCATCAAAAGATGTGTCATGATTTACACAGACAAATTAAATGTAATGAGATTTGTCAGTGGAAATCCTGAACCATTTTCTTAGTACACTAGAATGCATATTTCACTAATGAACCTCCTTAGAGCCTGCTGCAGGAGGCTTTATTTACACACACTTCAGCGATAATAGTGCTAAAAATCAACAGGCAGAATCAGAAGGTTTGTAAAGAGACTTTGAAAGATAAGTAATTTCAAACCTGGGTAGAGGCACTGTGTTGCAAGCATCTCATTACTTTAAGGCCCTTTTAGAGACTTTACCTAGGGGTAGCATGGAGCAGCTTAGACATGCCAACAAAAACAGAGCTGTACAAGTGGATTTAGAGGAGAAAAGAGAGACATTGTTCTTTTACTAATAAGAAAAAATCCTAACTAAACCCACCAACTCAAGCTTTTGAATTCCAATAGAGTTTTAAATAAGGACATATTTGTGCTGTCTGGGGAGCCTGGTATAGTCTGAGCAGGTTGGGGGTGGTTGTGCAGCAGTGCTGCAAAGGCCACAGGCTGTTCGGGGACATGAATGAAGTGCTGCACCGGTGCCATTCATCCCAGTCTTGCAGCAGGACGAAGAGCTCTAACAAGGCAGACATGTATCTCCAGAGTCACTTGGGGCACGGGAAAATTGGGATGTGTTCAGAAATCACTGTTGAAATTGCTGCTGTTTTCAGTTATACTGGCTTACCTGTCCTTGCAATACTGTCACGTGTTAATAATCAAATATTACCCAAACTAACAAAAGTATCGTAGGGGTCTTACTGTGATGGTGGTTCATTTTCTCATTTCAAGATATAATTAAGTTCAGCACATGAGTCTTAATCGCTACAATTCAGCATTTTCAATCTAAATGACAAGAAGTACCAATGAAGCTATCAGGTTGGTTAGGGAGAGGCTGAAAGCATTAGCCTCCAGGTCCATCCTGCTCACCTAATCCAAGCAACAATTCCACTCAAATCAATGATTCAGATCAGGAAAAGGAGAAAAAAAGAGCTGTGTCTCATACCCTGAAGGAATGGAGGAGTGCAGGGTTGCAAGCACTGGAGTTTTGCTTCTAGGGCCTCACTGGATAAATTATTTTTAATGCTGTATTTTATCATCAGCTTCACTTGAGATTTGAGATCTGACCAATAATATTTTCTATTAGAAGAGCCCTCTATTTTATTCTGAAAGGTAAAGTTCAACTGGGTCATTCTAACAGGCCTTTTAAAATAGGGGAAAAAAGCACAACTTGAAGTCTCATGACCTTAAACCAAACAATCTTGTGACACTCAATGCTAGTAGAAAGAATAGTTTGCAGAAACATGTGATTCGGGATAGAGCAAAATGAGGAAGAGTGGAAAGGAAGAAAGAGGGAGACAGGGGAGCAGAGACTCAGAAATGTATTCACGTGCAGTGGGTAACCCCTGCAGCAGGACACCTGGGATGGATGCTCCTTTTATAAATTAAATCCCATTTTTGCACATAAATCATTATGTTTTCTGCTGATATTGGTTCTTACTCAGGTAACATCTTCCAAGTTCTATAACCCTTCTTTATCTTGCTGCAAGGTTTTCTATTTGTGATTTCAGTAAGGTGAAAGATCTCTCATGTAGGGAGTTCATGCTTGCTGAGGTGGGCTCTTTGCGGGACTGCTTTAGAGAAACAAATCCCCTGGGCTCAGTGCTGACTTTTGGGTTTGCAGATATGGAGCCTTGAATTGATATACTAACAGATTAAGAAAGCAAAGGGTTTGAAAGGAAAAATTTCTTTTTGTGATGGGGATTCTCACAAGTGGTTGAAGCAATGAGACTGTTCCTTATGAACTGACAGCCTTACCTGCAGCAAGCATGATTAGAACTCCACTCAATATAGGCTTCTCATTGGTGTTATTACTTTTAATACTTTGCTAAGCTACCAATGGGCAAAACACCTAACAAAACTGTAAACTAATCTAAAGTAGATGATTAAAGTTGATAAAGAAAGGATAGTGTTTTTTCCAGCACTGTGAATGAGAACAGCTGAGAGCTCTGGCACCTGCCAACCAGCCACTGAGTGCAGCTGAAGGGCAGTGAATGCCAAAAGCACCAGGACCACAACCTCAATGGTTCAGAGAGTATGCTGGCCAAAAAGTCCCCAGGCTTTGCTACAGAAAGTGTCTGTACATAATTACTTGAAAAAAGATACTGTAAATTCAGTTTCTAAGCACACACTATGTGAAGCTTTCCTTCAAGCACTTATTATTCCTAATTCTCACGCAAATCAAGTGAAACATGGGGCCTCTGTTTCCAGTAATACCCATTAAATCATGCCTACCTTTTCCATTTGTCCCATTACACAGCTTTTATCCTTCAGCTGCATAAACTGTGCTAGAATTTTTTTGTCTAATAGACCTTTTTTATAAAAAGTATGAAGCTTTTTGCAGTTTGCCAGTCTATGATTTGCTCGTGCTCAAAACCTGACAAGTAGCTTTCCTTACTGCATTATTATTTATCTATGTTTTTGAGCAGACTGACAAGTATTTGCTTATGACAGACCTAGTTAAAAAGCTAAATACTTCCTTCCTTTCCTGTTTCATTTTTTAAATTTTCTGGAAATCATCTGTCATTTAGTTGTTAGAAATGAAACATATTCTAACTAATATTATTTTAGCCTGCAGGTTTAAGAATAAAATAACAAAATTAACTGTATGTTTTGAATAAAGGATATGACTAAAGTCTATTACAATTATTTGAGTCTAAGCCAAGTCTCTGACAAAGTGGTTTGTAGGCAGAGCTTAGGATTTAACTCCCAAGCTTTGAAGACTATCTGTTCTGTTCCATCAATAACAATTCAGTGAAATATATTGGAGGGGTGGTAATAGAAAGTCTGGCCCATGACTTCTGGATACTTTATTAAAATGAGGAACTAGTGGCCAAGAGTAAGGATTCTGTTGATATATCTATGCTGAGTTGCTCTGTGACAGGCAACATTGCAATACCTTGGTTGAAGGGCAACAGCTACAAGGTTAAAGAAACATTACAGTGACCAGGAGAAGAGAAGATGGTGGGAGGAGGAAGGCAGGGGTAGAAAGCAGGATAATCAAATGCTGCAGAGCATTGTTCAGTCATGAGCTCATAGCAATGACCTTTTTCCTGACAGAGAGGAGTAAAGGTTAAGCATCAACAGTGCCTCAGCCAGCATGGGCTTTTCAGTGTAATGCAGTTGCTAAGCTCCCCACAATAGGCATCCAAACTTATGCATTCAGAAAGCAACATGAATCATCATGGAGTGGTGATAACTGGAGAGATGTAAGGAATAAAACAAACAGTCAAAACTCAACGAGGCACTCTTAAATTTTGCTTGGGAAAGAAAAAAATAGTCCACCCTCCGGTCTCTAAAATTAGTCACAGAAAAGTACTGCTACAGATACAGAGAAACGCTTTGCTTCCTCGGGCCTGTGCAAGAGGATGCCTGCTGACAAAAACCACTCAGATTGTGAGAGTTCAGATACATTTGACTTTGTATATGAAGAATTTCATGGTTGCATTTGTAAAGCTCATTGTTACTACAAACTCTGAAGTCGTGATTTCATCCGGTGGAGCTAGATGTCATCATTACAGGCCAGGTGAAAAGAGACAGAGAAAACATCTCCCTTTTCATAATGCCTTTTATGTTCAAGCTAGTCTGTGGCTTGAGCTAAATCTGCTGTGATTATTTGGTAGATTTTTTTTCTGGTAAGACAAGCTGGTCTGTGAGAGACCTTGCTGATGAAGAAAAACAATACACAGTTATCTCCCAGCAAGAGCTCAATCAGCTCAGAAATTTACAGCTGGCTTAAAGGAGGGACAGGGAAGCAGGAGGTAAAGTTCAGTGCAGCAAAGCATATTAAAAGGTGAACAGTGTGGGATGAAACATAATAGATGAATGAATGACACAGGGAGCTGGAACCCATTCTGCTAATCACAGCCAAGACAGGACACCCTGCAGGAGCCAAAGAAGTCAGCTCAGGGCTGCTGTTGGGTTGCATATTTGCTGTGTTGTGTAGAATTCACTTCCTAGAAATAATGAAATTCAGGATCTTCTTCAGTCAAAAGGCCTTGGGATTAATGTGTTTGGGCAGGTTCCTCCAGGGTAACTATTATGTAAAAAGAGGATGGTAATCATCAAAAGTCATGCTTGCCATTTCCTCTGCTGCCCTTCCCTGCGTTTTTGTGCAGAACATGACCCCTTAGAAGCTGTGAAAGTCCTAGAGGAAACCTGTGGAAAAGCACTATCCTATAGCAGAAAGGAAGATGTTTTCACAATTTTTGCCACCTTCACCTCCTGAGAACCTGAGTGGAACCACAGTCTTCTGAGATTTAACAAAGGAGAGGTATGGAGGACAGATCTTTTAAAGTGGTTTTAAGTAATATTTTTGGTACCTGAGAATATTTACTAGTTTACCTCATGGAAAAAAAAAAAAATCATTATTAGAGTCATGTGAACCTGTGACAAATTTACTTTATCAGCAGCTCATCAGGAAAAGAGTAAAGCAGAAAACTAAATAACAAAGTAATAGAAGATGTCAGGCTTATAGCCTGGGTGACCTAGTACTCTTATTAAGTAGTTTCAGTACTGCTTTCAAGGAGTGTCATCATGGAAAAGGAATTATTACTTTCTCATCTGAATATGACAGTATAATGAGCATTTTACAGAGTAAAGAGGAACGATCAGAATAAAGTAAAGTTCAGATGACATGCATTTTTCAGGTCTGTATGCAGCAGGATTGTGACATTCAGCAGTATTCTCTGAAGACATAGATCTCAGAGAAAGCAAATAAGTGCATTGAAATTAGTTTGAAGGATGCTAACAGCAAAACTGTTTGTTTGTTTTCATACCACAGTCCAAGGATTTTATCCAATAGTTCCTGCAGGTGGTGCATAGATCCTGAAGGCGTGAGAAAAGACAGAAGAGCTGTGGCTCTAAATATAAACTAAACACAAAGATTCAACCTTCCTACTCACTAGACAAAATATGGAAATGTTCCCAAATCCTGAAACTGCTTATAGAGTTTGGGACCATTCTGTCAAACTTGGTGCTGGTTTTACGACTTCATTAGAGTGGAAATACTGACAGAATCACTCACAATGCCTATTAAGTGCTGCACTTAATTTCAATTCTCTTAATCACAAGCCTGCACACCAATAAGGCATTAAGTATAGAAAAGCAACCATATATTCCTTCACTACAGCTAAGGAAACTGGGAGCAGTGGCTCCCATATATCCTCAGCAAAAAGTGAGCATCCACTCACATTTGAAAATATTTGAATTCCGGTGTTTCTTGTACCCAGCTAAATATGTTCATGAAACTTGTGGGAATACCTGAAACATCCACATTCCTGTTGAATTTGGTCAAAATCAGCATATAAAAATATTTAGGAGAAAGGAAAGTAAGAAAAGCAGATTATACACACAAATTGGATCATCACACAACATCTACTACTTAGGAAGAAAGGTGAAAAAGTGAAAATCCTCAGTCTTAGTTCACACCACAAAGCCATTCAGTGTTGACTGTCATGTTTTCCAGTGCTCATTAAGAACAGGATTTACAGTCCCAAAGGGAACTCTTGACATTTCCTAAACTTTGCTACATGGCTTCCCCTCCTATAGAAGTTTAATAGCTTTTCCCAGTTTTCTAATGCTTAGAAATGTTTCCACAGAGCTGCTACTGAATAATCCCTCCACTGCCATGTATTATCTGCTGAGCATCAAGTAGGAAAAAACCAGACTGAAACAATCAACAGGAAAATGGTGGGAAAAGAAAGGAAAAGGAGAATGGGAGGGGGGAAAGACTGACAGAGAAGAATAGGGTCAAGGAGTAGACAGAAGAATTACAGTATTTGGACTGTGTCACAACTGCCTCAGTCTGCCAGAAAAACTAAAAAGGGATAATGTTTTCAAGTAATTTCTAAGTATTTCCTTCTGTGAAAGCTGGGAATCAATGTGAAAATTCTCAGTGTTTTGTGGCTTAGGTCTTCTCAGGTCTTCCTTCTTCCACCTCCAGAGCAACTTCTAGTAGACCAAAAGTAATACACTTCTGTTAAAACAAATATGTATTGTATACTTTGTACTTCTTTGAGAAAGGGTAGCAGAAAGTGAGATCACTGGGATGCAGATGTAGCAGCTTGGATTCAACAGGGGGAGCAGAGACTGGCTCTCTGGACATCTCTTTTGGATTGTTTGTTTGCTCAATCAGAGACGTTCCGTGAATCTTTAGCAATTCATTAGGGACATTGGTTTTATTAGAGGTGTTTATAGAACTAAGGAAAAACACATTTTCTGCTTGTAAAATCTAATTCTATTATAAAATGAATGGAGGAACATGGTCACATCCCTAATGAACTGTATTGGAGCATTCCATGTGCAAATAAATCCTCTGTATTTTCAGAACAGGAGATGAAAATCAAAGTAAAATCATACAATGGCCAGGAAACTGACTCTATTTAGGGTTCCCAACTACATTCCAACTTTAAACCATTAACCCATCTTTTTTTTTTTTTTTTTAAAGTCTGGGGGGAAAACTAGACAAGCAATCAACTGTCTGTTTGTACATTTGCCTATATGACCAGAACTGACCTGGCTAATTGAAAGTAAACTGCAAGATACTGATTGTGGGAACCTTAGTCCTGTGATAATGAATTGGGCAATGAGAGTGTATGGAAGTGGTGGTCAACCTCTACATAAAACTGAAATGAGTTTTGTATGGATTAACTGACAGTGCAGCTAAACGTCTGGGTTTTCTAGTTCCATCTCCAAACATGCAGCCTATCAGAAGAAGTTTGTGCTTTCAAAAGCTCCAGGTCTAAAACCTCAACGGCTACATCTAACAGGAAGGAATAGCAGAATTTATTATGTTCATTCACATTGCCTGAGAGATCCTATCAGCAGAGAGGGGTGGATCTGTGCCTACTTTAAAGCCTGATCTCACTTTGTGACTGACATATCTCTTCTCTAAACCAAGGTCAACTTGACCCTCTTTGCATGTAAGCCTTCAAATGCCACCTCTCAAGTTTCTAAATTTTGCCATCCCCAGCAATGAAACAACCACTCAGTTGTTGAAAGACATACACAGTAAGCTACCCAGAGACACTTGCATTTTAGACATATTAAGGTTATCTATCAACAAAGCAGAAATGGATGGGAAATATATCGTTTTCATAGATACTAAAAACAGTATCATCACTCTTTTCTATGAGAAATAGCTTGATTGAAATAATATGTTTGCATATTTGCATTAGTATGGTCCTGTTACAATAACAGATTATGGAAACAGACAAGTGACCATTTGGTACCATGCAGAAGGGTTGCTCAGGATAGATACTGGAGCATCACTAGTGTATCTGCAGCCAAGAGAGGAAAGGAAGAGGTGACTAGAGTCCACTTGACAATGCTGTGGGGTTTTTGTTCACTGTAGGAAGCAGGAAAAGAATGCGCCAATCAAGAGTCTAAGTACGACCTTGAGTATAATAAAACATTATGATATTCTAACAGCTATGGATCTTTAATCAACAATAATACAGTATTATCCAGGCAACTCATGGGTTTATGACAGTTTATGCCTGCTAAAGCACTAGTCTTTGAGTCTCATACCTCATTCTGGTGGAGTCTTCTTCTCTGGAGAAGTGTCTGGACGTGTTCCTGTGTGACCTGATGTAGGTGGACCTGCTTTAGCAGGGGGGTTGGACTAGAAGATCTCTAGAGATTGCTTCCAACCTCTGTGATTCCTTTCCAGCCCCTGAGATCCCTTGCACCCATTCTGTGATTCTGTGATATCCACATATCACTCTGACACTTCATTTCCAAACATCAATTATTCTGGTCTTGTCATTTCTATACCACATGCACCAATTCTTTGCACATTTTACACCTTGCTTGCTCAGTGGAGCCTAGAGATTACTGCATCATTTGTTCCTTTTAATTAACATGCTTGTATTTTTTAGCAGCATGGGAAGAAGAAAAAAGGGGCAGGAAAGGGCAAGAATCTGCAAATGGCAGCCTCAGTTTTGTTTGCCAGCGACTTCCTGATTCTGTTTGTCAGCTTTGGCTCCGTGCCATGTGTTGAACAACTGTCAGGGCTTTGGACAAGCATTAAAACAGAAATTTAGATGGTAATTATCATTAATGTGAAAATCTATCTAGCTAACACAATGATACAGGGCCAAACCCTGCAGCCATTACTGCTCTGTGTAAAAATTGCCTGTAAGACTGGCAGAAATTCTAAATAAAGACTCAAGTTTTACTATCCTGAGATCAATGGGACAGAAATTATATCCTTTGGAAAATTAAAATAAAAAAAAGTTAAGTGGAGGGAAACATAACAAATAATTCCCTAATATCTTTATGGTCATTAATTAATGATCAATAGCAGATATGCTGACACTCACATGATTAAATAGGTTCCAGAAGTTAGTGAGAACACGGATTACTTCAGTCAGCAAATAATTGCTGATGTGTGGTGCACCATGCTTCCTCCTTTTAGCTTCTACTCAAGTACATTGTTTTAAAATCAATATAGATCAATCTGGTTTATGTTTCACTGTACTTACAATACTTGTTTGCTGCTGGTGAGTTACTTAATGCTCTTGATTCTGTCCTTGACGCCATCATGTAAATGATCTCTGCCTGGGAACACTAAAATGAGACATAAAACCATAAAAACGATGAAACTTGGACGACTTGGCAGCTGGTCATCAGTGGTGTTCCTCGGGGCTTGGTGTTGGGGCCTGTTCTGTTGAACATCTTTGTCAATGATCCAGATGAGGGGATTGAGGGCATCCTCAGTAAGTTTGCAGTTGACACCAAGCTGGGTGGGAGTGTAGACCTGATTAAGGACAGGAAGGCTCTTCAGAGGGACCTGGACAGGCTGGAGCAATGGGCTGAAGTCAATTGTATGAAGGTCAACAAGGTCAAGTGTTGGGTCCTGCACTTGGGCCACAACCCCAGGCAATGCTACAGGCTTGAGGCAGGAGACCTGAGGGTGCTGTTTGACAGTGTCCTGAACATGATCCACTAGTGTTCCCACGTGGCCAAGAAGGCCAATGGCATCCTGGCTTGTATCAGAAATAGTATGGCCAGCAGGGCCAGGGCAGTAACTGTCTCTCTGTACTCGGCACTGGTGAGACTGCACCTCAAGTTTGGTTTTGGGCCCCTCACTCCAAGAGGGACACTGAGGTGCTGAAGCGTGTCCAGAGAAGGGCAACAAAGCTGGTGCACAAGTCTTTTGAGGAGCACTTGAGAGAACTGGGGTTGTATAGACTGGAGAAGAGGAGGCTGAGGTGATATATGATTATTTTCTACAACCTCTGAAAGGAGGCTGTTGTGAGGTGGGGTGTCAGTCTCTTCTCCCAAGTAATAAGTGACAGGATGAGAGGGAATGGCCTCAAGTTGTATCAGGAGAGCTTTAGATTGGGTATCAGGAAAATTTTCTTCACCCAAAGAGCACTGGAACAGGCTGCCCAGGGAAGTGGTGAAGGTGTTTGAAAGACATGTAGGTGTGGTGCTGAAGGACATGGTTTAGTGCTGAATGTGTCAGTGCTGGGTTAATAATAACTCAATGATGTTAAAGGTCCATTTAAATCCAACTTAGTCTATTCTATTCCACTGATGGCCTTTCCTCAATATGCTACCTGAATTCTTCTGGACTATGCTAGGTTAATGGTTGGATTCAATGATCCTAAAGATCTTTTCCAATCTAAATGATTCTGTTACTCTGATTATTAGAGGATGATTTCTCAGGCGAGAAACAAGTGAAGTGTAAAGGCAACAGTTCCTGCAGCATGGCACCTGCTCTGAAGCACAGTAGGTGAGTTCCATCTTAGCATCATGTTAGTGCATCTCTGAACTTCACGCATAAATGCTCCATACCACCTTCAGCTTAGATACCCTTCAGTACATGTCAGAAACTTTTAGTTTCTAATGCAAAGACCTTGTGAGTCAACCTACAGGACCTCAGTGTGTTCAAGTGACCAATGGCACTAACAATGTTATAAGAAAAACACAAGTACCATTCCTGGTTGCTGCACCAAAGGCAATAGCTGAAGGGCAGTGCTGCTACTTGATTTTAAATATTGGAAGTTGAAGAAGTTTTCTGTAGGCAAACGTATTTGAGGGCACTTAGGCCTACATTCATTTCCAAATCCAGGATACAAGAAACAGGACTGGTGTAGCAATTAATTAAGTGGATTATACACAATATTTTGTAAATGTGAAAGTGTTTAGAAGTCTGATTTACAAAAAAAAGGATCAATAATGTGTTTCCTTATTTTACATTTATACTGAAAAAAAAATCAGATATTGAACACAGTAATTTTTTTTATATTCCACTTATACACAAGCACTTTTAAATTGCTACTGAACATAAATTTTCCATTTCCATTTTGCTTCCCAACAACCAGTTGAAGACAAAACATGGGGTGAAAGGGACTTCTCAATAATTAACAAATAATTTATGACCAAATAAATTTGTAGACAGCACTGGTTTAATAACTACCCAAGAGGTGACAGTACAAAAAGATTTGTGGAGGTAACCTCTTACCTGAGAGTGGTCAATGACATATTGAATTAATGATCTCTCTCTTGTGGAAGCCAACTAAAAGCCTAAGGAAAGGATTTATTAAGTCATTTGTCATTATACTCAGCATTTTCTCAGTACATTAGAATTACTGGAAAGTTCATGTAGGCAAACACAAAAAGGGCTAAAGTATTCCAGTCCTGTAGGCAAGGTTACAACCATGTTCCTTTTTTTAGCAGAGAGATACCCTGAGAATTAAGTTTTTCATGACCTGTTCCACTGTCTCAGCCTTAAAAATGCTTATATATTACAGCAAAAATACTGTCGAAACGACTGAATAATTTATCACCAGCAGAATAGCAGTATTTGTCATTACAAGAAGATAGACATACATTCCCAAAGTGTGAGTAACTTGGAAATCTGACACAGCTTCCATTATAGTGACTGGCAATAGTTTTAATAACTAACTACAGGGGGGAAAAAAACCACTGTCTGATAAGCTGATGTAGTATTTGACAATATTTCCATTTTTAGGTTGTGACAAAGCATAACAACGCCAGTAAAGATCAAGGACAAAGCTATAGAAAACCATAACACTTACTGATCTTGGTAGGAGTTGTATTAGTTTACACAAAACCTCAGACTAGTGATTCTATGATTCTGTGGTGCAAACTGAGCATTACCAGATTCCTCCTATGTAAAATTATTGCATGTTTCATTATCTCAGCACTTTCATTATTGCTATAATTTCTATTGTAACCTATTATGCTGCAGTAGATTCTTATTTATGAAAATGGAGAATTGATTTGAGTGTATTTGTACATGTGATGGTTCTTAGGTCTGCCCCATAGAACAAAGAAAGGCACTTTCTGGAAATGCCCTTGACAGATGCCTGTCATGAGTTTTTGGCATTTCCAGAGAGTGCCTTTAAGATGATCAGCTTGTGCACATTGCTATTTGAAACTTTCACTCTCTCTTGTACTTTAGGAAGGTTGGATGGGCACAGGGTCACAGAACTTGAGGGTCTGAATGCAATTAGTTAGAGATTCCAATGAAAGTAGAGGGTATGGTTGGAGCAGAGGAATTGCTGCTGTACTGCCCCTGGACAGTTTCATTTGAGTCTGACACCTCAGAGGTGAACTCCTGTGAAGGCATGAACAGTTCCCTGTCAGTCTGAAACTCATCTATTGCAGCATGACTTACAGCCAGCTGAAAAGAGAGACTTTAAGTGAGTCCTTTTTTGAAATGTAAGGACATATCATACAATTTTAACCACATTTCCTTTGTTCCATGTATAAACAAGAGCTGGTAAACAAACAGAGCCTTCTAAGAACCATTTGCTTCCAAGTATCTCAGTTTAGAATTAATTTTTCTCGGAAATAGTTACAATGCCACAGCCAATACATTTTTGCTCCATGATACTTATTTTGCAAAATGAAAACCAACAGTTATAGCTTTAAGAAGCAATGAGCACAGCAACTACTTAACAATTTGTTCTTGGCAGGATCTGACCATGTCCCAATACCCTACAGATTACTGTTTTTATAAAGGAAAAATGCAGTATTCAGCAGGGAAAGAGATTATTGCTGGCTAGAGTGCAAGGCAGAACATTGCTTCCTCTGTTCACTTCTAGCACAGTATCTCTCCTCGAAGCTCAGCTACTCAACTTCATCACAGATAACCCTTCAAACAGCAGATATCCCAGTTGCTGCTTTGGAAAACATTTTGTGGGAGGGATTTTGCACAGGTTTGCTTGAAAACTCTATTACAGGCTCCCTGTGCAGGACAGAGGAGGGTGCACATCTTTGTCTCCTATCAGCTCAGCTCACTCTGTCTTCAGGACTTTGACCCTTTCCACATGCTTGATATCAGACTCAAAGCAATGACATCTGAATAAAGTTTTCATGCTCCGCCAAATTTGACGATGTGTCTTTTCTCCATGGGAAGAATGATAGCAATTCACAGGACAGACAAATGGAGGCACTTAATAAGGAAACTCCTGGATCTGGTCCCAGATGTTTGTGCTGCTGGACAGTCCGTGTCAGTGGTTTTCCAAAATCCCTCCTCCCCAGCTGGGTAACCAGTCCAGCAGCAAAGGCCAGTGCAAATCCCATTACAGGTCAAGAGGAGGTATGAAGGATAGGAGACTGTCCCTGCACTGAAGCAGAAGGTACCAGAGAGAAATACATCTGGTCTACTTCCCTGCAGTGCAGTGTGGGCTGTGGACCATAAGCAGTCCTCCTATAACTTTGCAGATTACCTTGATCCAGGGTCATAGTGTGGAACCATTATTCAAGATAATGAGCAATAAAATGGTAGGTTAAAAAGAAAAAAAAACACCTCATTCTACATATACTGCCATACAGCATCACATTCTGCAGCCCCAGCAGATCATACTGAGCCTATGGGGAAACTAAATCAATGTATTCATCAATATACAGCAGGTTTTTTGTAAAAGGTTAAGATTTTTTTACATTTTTTCTAATTACAGAGAGAAAGAGGAAAATATCCTTTTCCAGCCATGCTTCAAATACACAGAAAGGAAAGTAAAGATATTTCAATATGTTTCTGGATATATTTACATTTTAAGCTTCACCCAGAGTGATGTTTCTGTGATCCTGCTACTTCAGCACTCCCTCAACTGATGCACCACAGACCAGTAGCCACCATAGTGGAACACCTAGTCTCGTGGAGATGAACCAAAGCAGGGTCAGCCCTTTGCTGACCAAATAACCAAAGAGAATGATTTTGAGGTATAGTTATGCAGACGGATAGAGATAAAAGTGCGAAGTAGGGAATACACAAAAAGATCTGGAAGTGTTTAGATTAGGACAGATTGACTTTACCTACAAGACAAGGTAAAGTAATTATAGTCAAGGTGTTAAATCTCTTCACAGCAAGTAAGAAATTTACTGTTGATTACCGGAAAATCAAGCTGAACTTTGGACATGCTGTTGGTAAAAGAGACAAGAGACAGGTAATTCTATGAGCTATCCATTTAACATACAGAAACTTGCCACATCAGTATCAAAATTGTGTCAGGAGGTTGGGACATCCCTTTTTTCTGTTGTATCTAGCAACAGGACTAGGGGTAATGGGATGAAGCTGGAACACAAAAAGTTGCACTTAAATGTAAGAAAAACTTATTTTACTGTGAGAGTGATGGAGCAGTGGAACAGGCTGCCAGAGGGGTTGTAGAGTCTCCTTCCTTGGAAGTCTTCAAGACCTGCCTGGACATGTTCCTATGGGACCTGATCTAGGTTGTCCTGCTTCTGCAGGGGGGGTGGACTACATGATCTCTATAGGTCACTTCCAATCACTACCATTCTATGATTCTAAAACTGCCTCATTTTTCAAACTATGAGGTTATCTCTACTTAATATGCTTGGTACTGATAAAATGGTTACTGTTCATAGACACTTGCGGAACCTACAGGAATAAAATCCACCAAGAGTACACCTAATGTTAGTTAACTTCTTGTTCTCTCAGAGCAAAAAATATCTGACAGCATCTTCAAAAGATTTTTTCCTTTTTAAAATCAAACATGAACACAGCAGCACCAAAACTATATTGAATGGAAATAAGCCACACTTTAAAAACAGTATCACTATCGTATTTTCAAACAGAGATTTATGTGAACTCTGTCTGAGCTGCACAAAACATGACTGTTATGATGGCAAGGCTGGATTTTCTATAGCCTCAGGCTACAGTCCATGCTGCAGTTTGTGTCCCTCATTCAGCAGTACAAAATATTGAGAGGAATTAACATTGAAGTAGAGGGCTGTGGTTGCCCTTAGGCCTTCCAGGAAATGTGCTCAGGAGCAGCATATGCATTGAAACTCTCTCTATATTTTGGATGTAGTTCATGAAAGCTCTGCTGGTCCAAGCCAGAGTAAAAGCAATGCCTCTTCTCACTTCGAGGCATTCATCCCCTGTGAGAAATATCAGCAAGGCATAATTATGCATAACATAGCAGAACAGTGGCTTTTCTAGGACACTGAGATCTCTGATTTCTGATATTTTCCACTTCTAATAATGCGAGAAAATCCATAAAAGACTTAGTTAAAGGAGGCTTCATTTTTCTAGTTCTACAGAGATATTAGAAACCCCCTGGCCCTTACAAAGCATAAGGGAAGATCTCCGCCTATCTGTAGTAATGCCACGGAAATCAGTGAAGTTGAGCTGTGTTTGTAGATCATGTGTTCCTTTTGTTATATAGGATCACCAATTAAAAACTCTTGGCTAGACTTAATTCTAGAAATGCAAGACTTGACTCAGAAAAAGTGTCACAAGGAATCCTATTTTACAACAGAATCTTTAATGCTTCTTTAATAAGCAAGTTTATTGCAGTTTGCGGTTTTCATTTCCTCACAAAAACCCCATCAGAACAAATCTTCTCAATCAAATGCATTATTGGCCCTGCTCCACCTTCCCATTAACTCTGAATCATAAGCTCGCACTGAAAAAGAAATTTGATTTACTGTAAGTAGAAAGCAAATAGAAAATAAAAGTAGCTGAAATATTTCAGGTGCTGAAAAAGTAGGCTGCAAAGCTGAATTTTAATCCCAAGTAAGTGATCTGGAGCATAGCTAGTGAATATTGCTAGATACTATGGTGCTTGCTGTGCAAAAGCTTTCTGTTCCTGGTTTAATGCATGTGACAGCTTCACTGATGGGCCCTCCTAGGTCTTTAGTGCTGTGCTTTGGTTTTAATGCTCTAAACCGTTTGAAGAAAAATGCCTTCCCCAAAGAGTGTTAATTATAAGGCTCTCAGAAGTTAATTGATTACAGTCTCCTATTATTCATTATCTAAGGCATTGCACCTGTAGCTCTAACTGAAGTATTTATGACTATCCAACAGATACTTGCCTGTGCCAAACTCCAGGGAAGATCTGCTTGTACCAAAAAGTACGAATGAAATGCACTATACAACTACCACGAGCAGACAGCTGTTAACGTCTCAATGAGCTGAGAATAAACAGAGCCTGGAGCACAGAAAAGTCCAGCTTGTGGAGGTGAAGGAGGAGGCAAGTTAAAGGGTGCAGACTTTGGCGAGCCAGGCACGCTCACTTCCCTATCAGCATGGTTAAAACTATGTGGAAGGCAACCAGAGTGTAAGGAAAAGATGAAAACAACTTTATGCAACATATTTGTGGTGGACACAGCATGGTACATGTTGAAAAACAGTCTGATGTTTATGAATATTGAAGAGACACATCAAACAAACCCTTGGAGATGCTGGTGTATCAGCTTCACTATGGCACAGATGTGAAACCAGGTAAACGGACTTTTTCCACAAACAAATGCAGACAAGACACTGCTCCTATCTATAGAAAGTGTAAATGTACCTTAAAAGATTGCCTCTCCCATTTGATGTACTCACTCTGCTACAGCCAGAGGTGCCAGAGTAGTAACCATATAGAAATGGGAGAGAAATTAATCTGCCTGAACCACTTAATGAACATATGCTTGGACAGATAGGCTTTATTTAGGACTTTGAAGTCCTAAAATGAACATCCAAATCAAAGACAGCTAGTGCAGGCAGAGGAGCAGAAGGTTATTAACTCATTGCTTCACAAGCAGAGAGCCGAGTGCTGAAGCAGCTGCCAGTTCAAAATGGATTTTATCAAAACATTACAAGATCAGCTTGATCACAAAATGTTGGGGATCAGCTATTTGAGTTATTGCAGCATTTCCCACATCCAATGGGAGACAATATGTGCAGGAAGCAGAAACGGTGACACCACTTGCATCCTTAGGAGTTTTAATAAAGCCCACTGAAGTCAACTGAAGATAAAGGGGGAGCAAGGGACCTCTGTGACCTTTCCTATCCCTCAAACTTGGATTCTCCTCAGCTCCAGCAGAGCTAGAAAAACATGGGCAACAGCAGAACTGTCTGAAACACTAGGAGTTTCTGTGGGCTCCTGGTTCTTCTCATTTTTGTTATGCTGTGGCTGTTTCCATGCACCTTTAAACATGAAGGTTTACCTGATTGCCAGGTAGCCAAATCATTAAGTCAAAAAAATGCGACTCCTAACCTGAGACATAAAATAACTCAAAACATGAGGGGGAAAAGACATAAATGCAGCAGATAAAAAGGGGGATAATCATGTCCTAATTTTGAGTTGCAGCTTTCATCATACTCACTACTCTTCCCTCATTTTAGTGTTTGTTGAACAATGCAACTAAATCGTGCATGTCAGGTCATAGAAGTCCCTTCCCAGCACAAATAGAGCAACAATTTATCTATGCAAATGAAGAGTAAACAATTAAAAGACACTTTAGCTGATATTTGTGATGGGAATGTTCACAGGAAAAAAATAACACCATTTTAAAGGAAAAAGTAGTAACTTGTAGTAGCCTGAGGGCAGGAGGAACTGACATGCTATTATTGTATGCTTCATGCCCATGCAATATTAATGCAATTGCCATGACAACTGTGGCATCCTCTGAAATTATACACCTTTACAATTACAGAACAGCTTCTGAAGGAAAAACACATCTGCAGCTTGCAGGAAGGCTGCTGTAATCTAAAATCTGTGTCCAACTCTTTCTGCTAAAGGCTATCAGGATAAATCAGTTTCTAATTTATGTCTGACCTCAGCTTAGCAATGGCTTTTTTTTTTTTCAATGATGAAAAACAAATGTTTGCTTTAAATTTACACAATTAATGTTTAAAGGCAACAAGTCATATGGGTAAAAACCAAAAATTGTACACAAAGCTGCTGATCAAATTGTTATAAAAATAGAGAGGTTCAATATGGCACAGAATCACAGAATCTCAAGGGCTGGAAGGAACCTCAAAAGATCATCCAGTCCAATTCTCCTGCCAGAGCAGAACCACCTAGAGTAGGTCACACAGGAACTCATCCAGGTGAGTTTTGAACATCCCCAGAGAAAGAGACTCAACAATCCATCTGGGCAGCCCGTTCCAGTGCTCCCTCACTATGAAGAAATTCTTCCTTGTATTTCTTTGGAACCTCTTACGTTCCAGCTTGTACCCATTGTCCCTTGTCAAAACGAGTCATGGCTATATACACCAGCCACTTTGCTTAATCAGAAGCTAAGACAGGATGCATCATTTACATTTCTATAGTGTTAGTGCAGTGTTTTCAGTGAACAAATAATCTGAATCACATTTAAGATAACATGGGAAACTATACAATCTGGGGGCTTGAATAGCAGCCATGAAGTAATTGCTCAGTAAAGTGATATAAAGGCCACCAGACACCATGTCATGACAATGTTATCCTTTTCATAATGCATTCAGAAAAATCAAACTGACATAAGCAGTCTTTAGTAACAATATCTCACTTCCAGCAAATTGCCTCATGCTGATTACATACACTGCAGTCCTCTTTTTATAGTCTCATTACAATTCCTTTCAAATTGAAACCAGGCTGATTCAAATGCCCATTCCTCCACTCATTTCAACATGAAGTGAAAGCATCCAGCAGGTCAGATTTATTAGAAAGAAAGCAAAGGCTTATGAAACCAGAAATAGTGAACACGAAGTTCTAAGCGTCCTGCCCACAGCAGAAACTAAGGTGAAAGTTCAAGGTAACAGCTATTTACTTTTATTGCCCTGTTACCAGAGGAAGAGGCACTGGATGGTGTCAGAGGGATATCAGACTTGCTTTAGGCAGTGGCTGAACATTCTCATCCAACAAAAAATACCTTAAAAACATTTAAGAGTTTCCATGTCCCTCTTTATCTTCATAAAAGCTGTACATACAGAAGAAAACAAGACAAAGAGGAGACTCCTTGAGCCATTAAAATTAAGACCGATTAAGGCTTTTCTCTGAAATCTATCTCACCGTGTCCTGGTTGGACACACTCACTTCAACTTTACTCCCATCTGTTTAGTCTCATAAATTGCTCCAGCACAAACATGGCATATTCAGAACATACACTGAAACGTGCTGTTGTCAGGCATCAGATATCCACTCTAACATATCAGCAGAATAATCCTGCACTGGTCTATCTATCAAACAGTCAGCAGTAGCATGGATCTTGTCGTCAGGTGATGCTCTACCATTTCCAGAGTAGGAGAAGGGTGCTATGGTGCCACCAAGAAGGACTGCTGGTCCTGGCCAAAGCATTCAGCAATTAGAAAGGTTGGACACTGATCTCAGTCATGGACCCAGCTACTAGTAAAAAATGTCCAGCATCCTTGCTGTTGTACCCAATTGAGATATTGGCTCCATCATGTGTCTGCTCTGTGAACAAAGTTAAAACCCTATGAGGCAGGCTTAGTGCAACTATATGACCACAGTTAGGGGAATATAGAAAACATTGACTTTCAATTAATTCCAATTGTCATCAGGCTTACAGCAGCTGTGAAATTGGCTCGGTGACACAAATTCTTGAACATAACTTGGGTCTTTTCCTGACAGTGGCTGACTAATGTGATATGGGGTAAGAGATGCTAAGCAGGGAGGGGGAGCCTTGGAGAGAGATATTTGCGGTATTGCTCAAACCTCTGTGTGCTTTGCCACAGTAATGATGGCACCATAGCACAGCTGGTCAAATGTGGTCCAAGTAAAAAGATAGACAACAGTCACGGACTTTCTGATAAAAAATTATAAAGCCAACACAGCTAAAAAACAAATGTAGAACAGACCAAATGCTTCTCACTACAAACATCCCTGACAAAGATTATTTTTAAAAAATAAATAAATAAAGCCAAAAAGCCGTAAGCATCAAAGTAAACTACATCTGAAAATCCTTAGAACACGCTTTATTCTACTTTTGGTTAAAATATCATACATGTGTACAGGCAGAAAGGATCTGAAGAGTTTGTATAAAAGCTTTCTTTGGAAAACACAACAGTCAAACATCAGACATGCAAAGCTCAGTTCCAGTGACACCATGATTTTATTTATCACATTAACTTCTGTGATGATACTGGCAGGAATCATTGAGACACCCACTGTGATAAACATTAGACCATTTTGTTTCATAGCAATTTCTTGGATATACATTTATGTATATTTGGATATATATATTCACTGAAGTGAAACTGCATCTGAAGTAAAGGAGAACAAGCAGAATGTATTTTTAGGGCAAATTTCAACCAAATCTGCTCAAATTGGTGGGAGTATTTAAGACAAACCTTGCTAAATCTTTATCTCTGTACAGAGCAAATCAGGCTACAGTCCTGTCTGGAGGACTGAGAGATCACAACAGGTAGTACCTGAATCCACAGGTAGTACCTGAAGCTCAAACCCCTCGCCTGGATGCCTGACAAACATCAAGCTTCAATCACTACATCATGACTCTCCAACTTTTTTACCCCAGAACTTTTATTATTATTTGAATTATCATAACACTGAGAGACACCATGCAGAACACTACTTCAAAAACATACACTGGTATGCACCATAACCTTGAACAAGTTCTGTGGCTTCAGCACAAAGCAAGAGTCAAGAGATTATATATACACTGGTATAAAAGAGCAGTGAAACAACATTGGTCAGCATGACTAGCAAGGACCCCAGCACACCAGTGGGCTAACAATTATAAATTAAGCTGATGAAACTGCACTGATTTACTGAGAAAACATCCTGTTGAGTTTGTATTATACTTAACTGCTGCTTCATATTTAATTATAAAAATCTTAAAGCAACACAAAAGCCTATAGCAACAAAGCTGGCGCCTGCTGTGCACCAGCTGTCTGCAGTGACAGGGCATGACGGATAGCCCCGGCCTTTGGGGGGTCTAAGGACTAAAGCAGTCCCTCAGCAACCAAAATACTGGCTCCTTCACGCATTATGAGCTTTGTTGCAAGAACACTTTCCCACTCTGCCCACTTCCATCATTGGGAAATAATTATTGTCGTTGGGACTGATCCTGTTTTCATATATTTCAGTGAAGGGAAAAACATCATGAGAAAGAAAATACAGCGCTGGAATTTTAATCCTAACACATCTTTTGGGAAGTCTGAAACACAAATTCCCCTGATCTTTCCAACGTTGCCCACTGGATGAGCAGAGCTTGGTGCACCATCCCAGGAGCTGGCTCTGGGACCTTGCCATGGGTCAGACCGCAATGTGTCCAAGTGCCAGGGCCAGGCGTAGCCCCCTTCCCAGAGCACAGCAGTGCTGTGGCTGCACATCGTGTCCTCACAACACAGATGTTGAGGAAGTAAACTCGTGCAGTAGGCAGAAATCCTTCCTTTGGGGGGGAAAAAAAGAAAGAAAGAAAAGAAAAAGCAAAATGACTACTTGGTGTACAAGCAAGAGCTCACAATTGATTGGGGATAAAGGTTGGATGGTTTCTTAAGGCCTCTTTCACCTCTGGATTTGTGTTTTATAGGCACAGAAAAAAAAATCTAGAATGCTTTGTCTCCTGGAAAAATTCAGTGAGTCTATTTCAGCAAATTATTGCCATTAAATGCATCTGAAAACAACTGTATGTAGAGGAAAAAACACAGTCAGTCATACACAAAATCATGCTGCCAGGACTGTAGCAAGAGTAATTAATATTTCAGAGAGGGCTGGAAGAAACTTATAATAATGCTGAATTATGAAATAAGCAAGGCAGAGGAGGTTTTTTTTTCCTTGCTTCTGCTGCTGAAGATGAATCCCTGAAATGCAAGTCCCAAAGGATCTTCCCTCCCCTCCTCAGTCTCCACTCCCTTCCAAAAAAGATGAAAATAAAAAAGCTTCAAATTTTCTGTGCACAGTCTGAGATCAAAGGAAACAAAGATAATAGAAGGGAGTCCAACACAGAATATCTCTCATAACTTGTCCATTTTATTTCCAGCCTCCTCTTCAGCTGTTTATCACTTTTTCCATCTGTTTCAAGAGAGGCTGTCTATGATTTTGGAAAATCAGACGTGCTAAAATCATGCTAAAAATATTTCAATTGCAAAATATGATGCTTCATAAAATACCAGAAGGCCAGAAATAATTCACAGGGAAGCTTTCAAAATGCTTCAAGAACACTTTTGTATAAAATTGCATGCTGAATCATAAAAACCCTAGGAGACAGAGGACTCCCCAAAGACATTTAAAGCTAACTGAATCTATTAGTACATTAACATTTAGAAATTTGGAGAAAAAGAAGGAAAAACATTGAAGGCATTTTAAAATATGCTTTCCTAATACATAGATATCCCTGAGCAGATGCTCACATATCCAGTTCATATCTTTTATTTATAAATTTTCAGTAAAAAGCAAGAAATTTCAGGTAGGTTTTTAAAGAACTTGCAACACGTGCTGTAATAAACGGGATGTTAGTGAGACTTTTCTGCAGAGTCAGGTAAGATGAGCCTGTGCTACTCTGATGCCACTGTAAGGTAAAGCATATTAATTGAAAGTTGAGACTGCATTTCCTCTTGACTGGGAGCACAGACATGGTTAATCCCATGGCTCAGCTGACCCCATGGTAACTTATGTTAGCAAAGCTACTCTACTGACTATATGTGGATGTGTGAAAGGCCAATGTCTGTTCTGTCTCAACCAAACTCTTGACTCATTTCTATTTTGAAAAAATACCCTGTACTTCACTTTCTGACTAATTCACTAAATCATAATCTCTCTATATGCTTTAATATGTTAATCCCTCTGTGCCTTTGGAGAAGGCTGTATTTTTCATCTGCAGCAAAGGTCGAAATCCAGCAGTAGATTTCATGATCAGTCACATGGATTTCACAGCATCATTTCACAAAGTCAGGAAGAGGCCTTGTGTTCTTCTTCCTGAAGCAGAGCAGTAAGGCAATATTACAAATGATCCACTAAAATACACTTCAGTGTGGTATGTTTAAACTGCTCCAGAGCAAGCTCTGATAGATACTGCAAAACTAAGAAAATCATGTGCCGAGAAAGACCTCTGGCAGGCAAGAAACCAGGAATCATTAAACCCACTATAGATTGTATTATTTTTGACCATTTACTCCTGACTCAGTGACAATACCCTCTCTACTGCCTTTCTTTCATTCAATGTGATAATTGTCAGCTTGTGAAACCCAATAAATATGCAATTACTTAATGGAACCAGACCAAATTACCTGGCTTAACAACATGGCCCTCTATGTATTTAAAACACCCACAATAATGGGCATAAAGTTTAAATTTATTTTAATCCCTTGCTACAATATACCCCAGCAATTCTGCAGTCTTGGATACACCTCCACAGGAAGCAAACTGTCAGCATCAATGACCACCTTTAAATTGTGTTTCTGAGATTAAATTAGTTTAAACCAAAGAACAATGTAATAGCTCACTAGCCTTCACTACCTGCCACTTGTGCATTAGCTTCACAGAATGACTTTTTGCTTTCAGACTTCCTAGGCAGGAAACTCCAAACTTCCCACTCTAAACTTTCTACTTGCAGCCTGTAATTGATGTTACAATGCCAAGGAAACATGCAGTGCCAAGAGGCTTCTCAGTGTTTATTTCTGGCAACTCAACTGCTGCTCGTGCTGTTACTCAGCCACGCCAGGCTTCTATAATTCATAATAAATCATAATAATAATGGGATTGTCTGTGGATAATCATCTGTGAGAACTGCTGACAGAGTGACAGGAGAAAAGATTCTCCCATTATGTTAAATGTAGTTTGTATGAGCCCAAAAGAAGAGGGAAGTGTAGACTCATGGTCCTGGGGTGCTTTCAAAGCACCCTATCATGCTCCAGGTAACATCTTTCCCCAGTTTTCCAAACCTCTTAGATTTTCAAATAGGGCCACACAGCAGGGCCAAAGGCAACCCATTGTCCCCTTACAGCAGCTGTTTGCTGGAGACTCTCTACCTAATAAAAAGACTAGAAAGGCAGAGAGGGGTAGATCCCATCCGCTAGCTCACTAGACTTTCCCTTACACAGAACAGAGGGTGAGAAAAGAAAATATGTCCTCTGTAATATCACCCATGTTATGAAAATGGCTTGACATATCACAAAAGCCCACGTTGTCCCAGGAGCATCAAGAGCAGCAGTGTGGTTACATCTACAGGACAATCTTTGTTGTTTGTAACTCTCCCACTCATCTTCAGTGCTATTTCTCTAATCTCCAGCAAGGTGGGCCGCGACATGTCCCACAGTGTTGCTTTGGAGAATTTTTAAGATATGCTATTCTACAGATGTGTGGAGCACTCAAAGGAGAAAGGAAGTCTGTCATAAGAAGCATTACGGCAGATAAAGGAAAAAAAAAAAAAGCTCAGTTTGCTTTGTTGCATTCACTGGTGCAGTTGTACTGTTTTGCTTCTGGCACATGTCTGTTGTTGCTGTGAAACAGAATTTTGATTGAACAAAGTAGAAAGGATGCATTCACAAAAATCTGAATTGTCAAAATTGGTAAGTACACCAATTTTAGGGAATGTCTGATCTAGAATACTCCAAAGAGCATTTGATCTTTGCCTTTTTTTTTTCCCTTGCCCTGACATAAATAGCTGCAAATCTACGTTTGAAAAAAACAGTGATCAGTTGCACAAAGCAAAAGATGTTAACTGGAGTGGTTTTACTGCTCTTATTGACTTAAGATGGGTCCAGATTCATTAACATACCCTACCTGCTTTATGCTACCCCAAAGATGAAAAGCATACATAAACTCTACTGAAAAAAAACCCCATATTGCACTTGCTTTGTACAGACAAAACAGCAAGAATATACTAGTCAGTGTAGAGATAAAAATCTCTATCTGCTGGTAATAGACAATTTGCCTTCCTAAAGTGTTAAGCTTTAAATGGAAAATGTGTCTCTTGGCTACTAATGTAATTTCCATCTTTCCTATAACATTGAGACATGTCTTAAAAATCACATATTCTGACAGTAGTTCATGTTTTTCAAAGGTCACTTATATCACATATCCAAATCTGTTGATGATTGAGCTGAAACACTAGGGAAATGATTCTTGTAATAGCTTTGCCTGTGCAGTGTCCATTTCTCCTTACTTGCTGAAGGAAATAAAATCATAAGGGATATTTAAGTCCCTGGTCACATATGTGAATTTTTCACAAGTGACTTCTGTATTTATTTTGCTGAAAGAAAAGGGATTCATCATCTCTAAATTACTCTGTTTATAAAGTGTTACATCCAAAGCATACAAAAAATCAATTCAAGTCTTTTGAATGACATTAGTAGGCTTAACATCAGGGCTTAAAGATGCTTTTTGGAGAACACAGGTATCCCCATATGCCTGGGATTTTAGTTTAAAAACCATTGAACTTGTTCATTATGAATAAATTAATGATTTTAGCTTTTTTTTCTGTTTGTTTTACCTTCAACTCCAGATACATGTCAAAGAGGTCTTGGAAGGTCACTTCCTCATTTTAACCTCACTTCCCTTACTGTCACACATTGCAGCCCAAAGAGATGGTCAAGTATATCTACAGGAAACCTAGGTGGTGCACACAGAATCTATGCATTTCAGCTGTTTTCTTTATGGCTTGTAGCACTTTGCCGGAGCTATAAAGGGAACTATCTGTGTAGTAGCTCAGCCAGATCAAAAAGCATCTGTAAGTACAAGAGCTGTATCCTGGTTGTCTTTTCCTCTCTGCTAGATCATCTCAATTTTTCTGAGGAAACAGAAGATTAGAAGTTCTCAAAACTCTGTATCTCTGATGTGATACACTCATCTTTTAAAAAATGCAACATCTCATAGATCTCAGTCATAATTAGTAATACAGTTTTGAGGTTGTTTAGCTAGTATTGATCTTTACTGAAAGTTCTGCAGTGTTTTAAAAGATTTGGTGATTTTTAATACTCGAGATGAAAAAAACCCCATTTTATTTATCTCCCGACAGGAAAGTGGTTTTCGTGTTGTTTTCAAGACAGTGTTGTCTTTCGGAAAGAAAGTCAGAAGACCACCAGCTTACATTGTTCCAGCAACAGAAATATGTTGCTGAGAACCTTTCTTGCTGGTCCCTTTGGCTGTTATGACATGATTTTGTCATGCAATATCCCTCCTTGGACTTATCTGAAAACAGCAATGAAATATTTTGAGGACAGGAGGCACTGGAGAGAGTTCAGCACAGGGCCATAAAAATAATTAAGGGAGTGAAGCATCTCGCTTATGATGAAAGGCTGGGGGAGCTGGGGCTCTTTCGCTTGGAGGAAACTGAGAAGTGACCTTATTCATGTCTACAAATACATAAAGGATGGGTGTCAGGAGGATGGAGTCAGGTTGTTCTCAGTGATGCCCAATGATAGGACAAGGAGCAATGGCTACAAGCTGAAAAATAAGAGGTTCCAAAGAAACATAAGGAGAAACTTCTTCACTGTTCAGGTGATGGAGCACTGAAACAGACTGCTCAGATGGGTTGTGGAGTCTCCTCTGGAGACATTCAAAATCCATCTGAATGAGTTCCTGTGTGACCTACTCTAGGTGGTCCTGCTCTAGCAGGGGGGATTGAACTAGATGATCTTTCAAGGTCACATGTAACAAAATTCTGTGATTCTGTGATAAGCAAACCTACTTGAAAGTAGTAAGGATGTCTGGCAATGTAGGGGAAGTGTATTTACATCATCTTTGAATGCAGATGAAACAATTTGCAAAGCATAAAGGTTCCAACACACATGGAATATCCTTTGCTTTGGGATTAATTGGATCCCAAATCCCAAATGTTAAATTAGTCTCAGTAACTGAACTGAAAGCACACAAAGTTCATAGTATGTGCAATTCAGATCCATCAGTATAAAGAGGCTTTCACTGCATACTCACTATTCCCCTCTTTCATACTTGAACACTGAAACCCTGGGAAATTTGTCATCTCTTTCATTCTTGCAGTTTCCAAAAGAGTAAACGTTCATTTGCTTTTGACACTCAGAGCCAATGTAGCTTATTAAACAAGATAAATAGACAGATATCTAGAAACTCTTTAGAGTCCTAGTGTTAGGCAGAAAAATGTCAGGGCTTCACTCATTACTTCTTTTCAAGCCAGAAAAGGAAACAGTATCCCATATAATGACACCTGACCATATTCAACGTGACAGGACACAGATAACTTCATGAACTGTACAAGTATCCAAAACGGGAAACACAGATGTAAGCCTTCCTAAAGAGGGAGTCACACACATATGGTAACTTCAAGTCCTGGCTTTTTGCTCTGCAAACTTGCCATAACCTACAGGATTTTTGAGTAGGGCAGTGACAGTCGTTAATATTTGCATATATTATTTTTGACTATGGACGCTGGATTCACCCAGTGGTAGGTACATATACCACTTACACAGATGGGAAAGGATACGTTAAAACAGAGTTCTGAAAATAGCGTAATCTTTCTCATTTTAACAGGGGCTGATGTGTTGCCCCAGTGATTCCCTTCACACTCTTCTTCTGTTTCTCACTCACAGGAAGGCAATAGCTATAGTGACTTTTCTTCCTAACAAAGCACTTTAATATTAATTTATTCATATGAATAAATGGTTTTTGTAACATAAGGGTTGTAACACATTTATTTCTAAAGAATTTAAGGATGTCATTCATATGAATCTAGATTAAATGTTTGTGCTAAGGTAAAAAGACTTCACAAAAGTTAAAAAGCACAACGCAAAAGGTGGCTGAAAATTATGCATGCTATGAGTATCGTCCCTCCTCTTAGTGCCAAAGTACGCACGAGCATCAAACTCTTCAAACTCTACCAGAAATTTCTATCACTTGAAAAAAGGAAACATGAAAAACCGTGATATATCTCAGCACTGAAATGAAATCACTTCTGAGATTAGACTTCATTAGGAGTCTAGTGTGTAGTCATTAACATATTGAAAGAGACTTAACCAGCCCACTTCTGGGACAAAAAACCCCAAAACCAACAAAAAACCCAATCAATCAACCAGTGAAAGTAAGAAAACTTCCTGAAAATTAGAACATAGGTTATAACTGCAAATCTTTCTCCTAACATAAAAAATCTCATGTGCTGTTAAAGTAACCAGTTTAAACAGGCTCATGGATTACAATTTTCATTTGAAACCAACACCTTTAGCTTGAGCTAAGGGACCTCAGAAGACAAGGATTTTATCTGCTTAAAACCATTACCATTGTTTTCTATAAAATAGGAGAGTAATTAATTGAACAGACACTGCATTTCCTTTACTGAGACAAGAGTATTTTTAGTTCCTTTTGTTGTTGTTTGGTTGGATTTGTCATTTTTAAGCAATAAATAAGAATTCTGACAAGTACTAATTTGTGTCACTGATGTTATCAGGTGATTTCATGAACTGGAGAAATGAAGAGAATAAGGACCTTCACAAACACAATTTTATTAACTGCATTGGCATAAGGAACATAACATAAAATAAGTGTGTTTTATCACTGGCTTTATCACTTAAGGAAGAGGTGAGTGTGAATATACATACTTTTTTTCCAAGACAACAATAGATTCCTCAGAATAAAGCTCAAACCAAGCCTTACCATTCTACGATTCTATGAAACCACCCCACCCTCCTATTCTTGATTGCATATTGGCTCAGCCAGATAGCTAACCAGATATAATTTCATTCAAGTACAGTATTGTGGAACAAAGAAAATCACTACTTTTGTTCTCAGGACCTAATCCTTGTTTTAGAAAGGTGACATCATTGCCAAGCACTAGTAAACTGAAATAAGACTAGCTCATTTCCTGTTATTTTGTGTACTTCCCTTAAAGATGCATTTCACAGTCTGTGTTCACAGCCCTGCAGGATAAGGATGCTTATTTTTAGCAATATCCATGAATGTTTCTCCCAGCTAGCAGATCTATACACAAACAGTACAATTGCTAAATCTCATTGATTCAATGGGCTTGTTGTTACTAAAGGACAAAGTTAAACAGATTACAATGGTAGATTTACAGAATCAAGTTACTACACTAGCACAGGCTGCCCAGGGAGGGTGTGGAGTCTCATTCTCTGGAGGTTTTCAAAACCCATCTGGACGCATTCCTAAGCACCTGATCTAGGTGGATCTGCTTCTGCAAGGAGGTTGGACTAGATGATCTCTAAAGGTCCATTCCAACCCCTATCAATCCGTGCCTCTATGATTTATAGAATCAATCAAGCACCAAAGGCTGGAAAGAACCATTTAATTTTTTTAAAAAAATATAAGAAGCCAAATTGAGGTCACAGTTTATTTTCCAAACAGAATGATTCATATCTGCAGCTATGAAAAATTACAAAATTGAGACCATGCAATCAAGTCCTGTGGTAGAGGTACAGACTAGTTTCAGATTTGATTTCAGAAGCCTCTAGTAGCAAACCTACTGTTTTCCTTTTCTGTCCCTATCTGTCATAAAATTCCTGACAGGAATTCTCCACTATTTCATTAGATTTTTCTTTGCTCCAGACAGTTCTAAAACCATATTTCTTGAATAAAGACAAGGTCAGAAATTGCAGGTTCTCAGGATTGCTGTTTTGGCATCCCAGAGTATCAGAACCCACATCTTTATGGTAACTTTCCTTAGATTTGGGAAACCCCAATTATTCCATATTCTATAACTGCACAGACTCACTAAGGCCATAGAAGGCCTGAAATACAACATCACCAATTCTTCTGCCTCAGTCATAAACAATTCACCCCCTGAATCTTTATGGTAAGGCAAAATGCAGAAACATTGCTGCATGGAAAAGACCTTTAAGATCAAGTCCAAGCACTAACCTTGCAACAGCTCAAAGAAATCAATTCAACCCCTCCAGAGCAGGCAACATTGAATAAAACAAAGATGGACCATTAACATCAAACCCTTCCCACAGCAGACCCAGACCAACACTCCCATCTCAACTGCTGTTTCCCACAGTTACGGGAAATCTCATTCCAGGATCTCATCTCTAGGTTACTACCAAAACAAAGAGATCATCTAGACTGAACATGGGGCACTGCACTTGCCCTCACTCACTTTCCACGCTTAAGGATGTTTAGCAGCAGCTGTTAAGTCATCTTGGTGAAGGCCTTTCTCCAAGAAGTCTTTTTTTGGTATGATGGTCAGACTGAAGATTGTCACTAAAAATTCTGGGTTTGAGATTCTAATAACCTCAGAACCAGAAAGGGGCAACAAAGTATCTGCAGGCTAAAACAGTTTCTCACCACAAAAACCCCTGAGAGTTCAGCCTCAGCTGGTCCCAGGCTGGCACATACAACTAAACATGGGTCATCCAGCAGCAGGTTGATTGTCAATATGTTGAAAACAAGACAAAAAGGAACATGAGACACTTTAGGCTGCATTTAAAGGAATGCCATGGATACCAAGAAAACAGTAGTTCCTTGATCATGTTTTCAAATCTGAGTGTCCAGCCCCAGAACACCCCATGGCAGGACACTTCTCTGGCCCCAGAGGAATAGCAGATGTCCAGGAAGCAGCTGCCCTGGCAGAGGCCAAGTCAGTTGCCACCAAGATAGCTGGCAATCTCTTCCCAGTCTTTGCTCCACATACAGGCTGGCTGGATCCTTACCAAAATTGTAAAAATACACCTTAAAAAAACGTTTGTTTCAGTGTTTTGTTGGGAGCCTTTTCTGCTCCCACTCGTCTGTCAAACATCAAACTTTTTGCCAAGAAGGCAGCCCACATAGAAGTGTTGATACAAAAATCCAGGCTGCTAGACAGGAGAGAGACTATAGAGGAACACTTGCTCTCCGCAGATAAAAGGCTGGCAGCACTGAGAAGAAATGCCCAGAAGCCTGTAGAGGTTCAGTGGTTGCTAAAGAGCAGCCTTCCAGCATACATGCCTGAGAGTTTTTCACAAAAGTTTTCCTAGTCCTATACAATAGATATGATCTTGACAAGGCTTAAATTGTCTGAATAAAAAGCAACATACTGCTTATGCCTTGTATTGTACAAGCGTCCTTACAAGTTTCCTTATGTGGTATAGGTCATTTTGTGCATATAGCATGCTCTGGCAACGGAGAAAAGATAAGCGTTTGAGGTAGGGAAACAGAAACACTACAGATGAGTCCAATGTCTAGTTGTGCTAGAAGAGAGGCAAGGATGTCTGGAGAAAGGCAGCCTGGGATGAGGCTGAGCCTGCTGACCCCCTGCCCAGATGGACAAGTCACTGGGACATGTCACAGTTCACAGCTCCCTGCAGAGTGAGTTTGAGCACTTTGGACTGCCAGCAGAAAAGTTATCCCACAGCATCCTTCTCCTTAGCCAGATAACAGAAAACACACTGCATGTCAACACTGAGGAGTAAGGGCCTTCTCAAAGCACGTTCACGAGCCTCTTGGTCTCCCGGTAGTCTGAATGGTAACAAAGAGCATGAATGGATACACTGGTACCCTCCAAGATGAGCTTTTCATTAATGAGAAGAAACGTATTTTCAGTGGAAAATAGTTAAGGTAGAAAAGCCAATTTGTGATGTAAAGTGTTGCTGTACAGACTCACACAAACCACTGGTTTCTCACAGTTTAAAGAGTCTGTAAAATGACAGAATGATAATTATTAGTTAACACATGGTAATTGTATTATGACAGTTGCATACAGGGATGTATAGTTCTCAGCTGAGAGATTCCAGTACTGATTACCCTCAGCTATGCAACCGCATGGAACTAACACCACTAAAGTGAAACATGGCCCACAAGCTCAGGCCACCAGCAGACAGTTGTCTTGTTTTCAATTGATTCCTCAATGATCAGCGCAAATGAAGGATTTCAGAGGTCCAGAGGGCAGTAGCAAGGCTCTCTTCCAGAGCAATGAGTTCCCAGGAGACTGTATGCCCCTTCAGCAGAAACAAGAGCACTGAGCATGGCAGTTGTAGATGGGCTCCTGTGTGCTTCCTCATCAGTGATACAGAGTGTCTGAGCATCTGTGCATAGGCTCTTACACAGCAAATAGCATAAGGTGTGTCTACATTAGATTTAGTTTTCATCGGGAATGTGCTTCCAAACCATATTTTCCAGTCATCCTTGCTGGTTCCCACTGTGGACAAGTCCTGCAACATCTGAACCCAGAGGGCATCTATCAAGTTCTAGATGCTAAGGGGCACTTAGTCCAAAAGAGCAGATAACAGCTGGTTTAGAGTAAAATCTCCTGAAATGTCCACAGCCTGGGCAGTGGATTCTCAGTAACAGACACTTTATGTCAACCAATTTGCTTCTCTTAGTCTATGCTGTTTGCTAAAAGGTATAGCCAAGATGAGCATTCCACAAGAATAGAGAAAACACTAGAGACATGTTCCAGAAGAAGCAATAATTTGTGTTGCAGTTGCACCATGGTTCAGCCCAGGCAAGTAACTGCAGAGCACAGTGAAACACAATAGTATGGTCACAAACCAGTTTGCAACACTTGGAAGAACTTACTTTAATGCACTCCCTGGTAAGGCCTATTAAAGTTAGCATGGACAACTTTCCTCAGCTTCTTTCTATACTCAAGCTGTGTTTGTAGTGTTCTATTTCTCCTTAATGAGTATAAAAAGCATGCCAGGCTGGAATGAGTCTGGCAATTTCATGTTCAGCCACAAACTGGTTTTAGTATCAGTTTTTAGGAATTCTTGAAGATAGGTTCAGTTTTACTTTAAAAGGATTGTTGACAGATCATACTGTGAACAGTGTTAGTATGCAACATTCACTATCCTACAACTGGATTGAAGAAGCACACAAAATAGAAAAAGAAGATATTGGGGCTGTTTAGTCTAGAGAAGAGGAGACTGAGGGGAGATCTTATTAAGGTTTATAAATATCTAAAGGGTGGGTATCAGGAGGTTGGGATATCCCTTTTTTCTATAGTAGCTAGCAACAGGACAAGGGGTAATGGGATGAAGCTGGAACACAAAAAGTTCCACTTAAATATATGAAAAAACTATTTCACTGTGAGGGTGAGGGAGCCCTGGCACAGGCTGCCCAGAGGGGTTGTGCAGTCTCCTTCCTTGGAGGTCTTCAAGACCCACCTGGACATGTTCCTATGTGACCTGATCTAGGTTGCCCTGCTTCTGCAGGGGGGTTGGACTAGATGATCTCTAAAGGTCCCTTCCAATCCCATTCCAAAATCATTCTATGATTCTATGAAATATGTTTCCAAGAAGTTAATCCCAATCTGAAGTCAGCTAATTTTACGACAGAGAAAACATGATAAAACAGACAAAGATAAACCAAGGTTCAGATAAACATACTTTCTAAAATGACATAAACACATGTTTTCCAAGAAAAGGTTATATTCTAAAGTAGTATTTCACTCTGTCTCTTTTGTAAGTTTAGACTACTTTTCTAACCTATGCCTTTAAAGAAAGGCTCAGTCCTGTTTCAGGCCACATGGGTAATGAAGTACTAAATAAATTGTATTACATCACTGCAGATATCAGAGATGGCTGAGGGATAATACTCCAGTTTTGGAGACATCGTAAAGAGTAAGGCTGAATATGATTATTTCATATTCACTTGCTCTGTCACAAACTTTACATGCAACTTAGAGTAAGAAATTTATTATAATGAATTAGGTATGACAGGAAATGGTTTTTGAGAGGTACTATTGAAGTCAGTTTTGGCCTTCTTTTTCAGTAACATAGTAATACCTCATGTCATTTCGATCAGTGGAAAAGAACTTCCAGTTTGTTCTAATAGAAAATGTCTTAAACACAGGACAAAACGTTACAATGTGGAAAGGGTCTGTTTTTCAGGTGCAAGAACTCTCCTTGCCTGTACTGTACATGATATTGTTTATATAGTCACATAGAATTTTTAAAAATGCATTTCAATTCAAAACAAAAGTGGGTTTTTAAAGTATATAATAGAAATATTTAGATTCATTAAAACATTGTATTAATACAGAAAGTCTTGACTGACTTGCCTGCATGGAGCTTTCTGGTCATCCAGATATATCAGCATTATGTCAGTCATCTTCTAACCTTAGTGGAAGCAGAATTTGGTTGTGTGGGACAGACAATGTTGAACACAAAACTCCCATCTACGTTGGCAGCAAAGCAATGAGCAGCACTATCAGGCACGTTAGACTCTTGTATTCTAGGACCAGTAACTTTTGTTAGTGTCTCAAGAAAAATTTCCTACTTTGTTGCTGTTTTTTGAGGGATGAAGTGTGATAAGCATTCTTATGTTTGTGGTTTTGTTGTAAAGAGGATTCATATGCCTCTTAAGACCAGGCTAATCTCTCAAGCTTATTTGCTGCACTAAAATCCTATTTGACCAGTAAATCAGGATGCCACCTGCACATGATGCAGACTCCTTTGGCTACAATTCACTTTGTGGAATGACTTTCTACATGTCCTGATTAACTGTGGGTTATAGAATCTTACCTAGGGTCTTATTTCCATGAAATAACCACTTCAGATAGTTCACCTCAAATGATCATCTATTAAAAGAAAGCTAAAAGGATTTTGCATTCTTGGTCAGAGCAGGTGATCTGCCTAGGAAATGAGGAAACTTGTAATTTGAGTTAGTTCACTTTAAATGGAAAGATTTAGAAAGTCTGGTTTTGGCAGTCCTCTTAATCCTCTTGTAGCATCACTGCTTCATCCCTAATTCAACACCGTTTCATGCTTTGCACTCCGGTGCCTTGGATCAGACTGACCAGCTGTGACTACTACCACTAAACCAGCAGCTTGTCAGGAGTTCTGTTTTTCCATCAGCAGGGTAACAGGTCCTGAGAAGTGCACTTTTAGAAGCGCCACCTCCAATAAAGCGCCACCTCCACACATGGTATAACTGATAGACATGCACAAAGCATTTAAAAACACAACTCAGCAAGTGCTCAGAAACACATGCTAAAACCTCCTTTGACCCTATAGACAGCACGGAGCTCAGAATTTGCAAGGAAGGCAGCCAGAGGATGTGTGTGTGTACACATGATCATCATATGGAGACTGTTACAGAGGGGAGACCTACCAATAAGGATTATATGTTGGTTAAAGAGTTTATTCTTTATCTTTTCATGTTGTGCAGATCTAGTAAGTCTCTTTCCACCTGCTTCCTCTCCAGAACATTAAAACATCATTCATAACAGATGTAGTCTTATTTTTCAGCTATAAGCAATCTCACAGCCACTGGCATCCCCAGCTGCTTCCTCTTCCCCAAGATCCACTCACTGCCTTTCCTGTCACTTCCCTCTGCTAACAAAAAAATCCCCCCCCACCCCTAAACTCAATGCATTACTTTGCAGGTGCATTTATTGCAGCCATAGATACATGACTAGAGGAGAAAAAAAAAAAACAAACCCAAACCTGTAAGTAAGATACACTAGCTCACAGCTTCATTAGACTACTCAGCTCTTACCAAAGCCCGTTTCATGAGTTAATGACCCAAGTTAGGCTACAGAGAGATTTCAGGCAGTCTACACTAAAAAGTAGTTTGAAAAAGCATTAAAACCTCCAAGTGGAGATCCAAAACAGAAAAAGAAAATATGCCTGAGATTATTAAACTGTGGAAGACAGTTAATCATTGTAGTCCACCATAACCATTGTATTACAAAGACTAAAGTACCTGTGTTCTTTGGTCAGTATCTTTAGCATAGTTGTAGTGCTCCAGAACATGGAAAAGAGAGCAACAATAGAGAAGAAAAAAAAAAACCAACAAACAAAACAGAAGGAAAAAAAATAATTTAAACCCATAATAAGACAATGAGACTAGAGCTGCAGAAGGATGGTTATTTCAGGCACCTTCCATACATTGCATAGGCTCTAGAAGAGAGGCAGAGTTATGATAGAACACTTTGTAACAAATCACAGAATCTTAAGCATTAGAAGGACTCAGTCCAACCTCCCTGCCAGAGCAGGACCTCCTAGAGGAGGTCACACAGGCACTGATTCAGGTGGGTTTTGAATGTCTCCAGAGAAGGAAACTCAAAAAGTGATGGATGTATCAGCACTGGATTAATAGCAACTCGTCAGTTTTAAAAGTCCATTTCAATCTAAATGATTCTATTCATTGAAGGCCTTCCCTCAATTAGCTACCTGCATTCATCTCAAATGAACGGCATATAAAAATCTTTGTCTGGCCTAACAACATCATGAATTAATGGAGAATGTCCATTAATTATTCTAATCTGACCACAAACAGCATGGAGGCAGGAAGAGGTTTTGACATTTCAGCCTATGACAATACATTGCCTGTCTATCTGCCTTTTTTGGGGTTTGTTTTTTTTTTTTGAAGTGTATTACATTGTTCGGTAATCTACAGACCTCTCCAGTAGTATTTAAGCTTTGGGAGTGGAAAATTTTGAAGCTGGTTGAGATGATTCAAACTGGTATTTCTTGGTAAAATACTCATTTTGTATTCTTTCCCAATCCATCCTACCAAAAAAGAAATTAAAAAGCTTTCCACTTTTAAAGCCCTTTCACTTATAAATAGCTTTGCAATTCAAGATACACAAGCAGAAACAGAAACTGATGCAGGGAAGGAATGAATGAAAGGCTAAAAACACATGTGTGGTACAGAAGGTCTCGTTAGGCTGAATCCATCCTGCTCAACACAGAAACAGCTAAAGGATGATTAGGTAAGTCTCAAGTGAGCTCTGCAAGTTTCTCCTGTTTGCTGCCAGGTCAAAATTAGTTGATAAGTTAATTTCAAATCGATTTAGAGATTGTAAACTACTATAAATCAGATAGTATCAGTAAAAAAAACTTAACAGGATGATTTTGTTACCGAAAGAGGAGACACATAGCTGTGGTCTCAAATGACATATTACAGCTGGCTAGGGTACTCCTTCAGGATACAGGCAAATGAGTTCAGTATCTCCACTACCTCAGAGCAAAGACCTGAGTAAAGGTCTAACTCTGGTATCTTCTATTGAACCTATTTTACTTAAGACACGAGACACATATTTGTGACAAAAGAATGAATGATTAGGATTAGTAACTGAGACATAGAGATTCTAGCCCTTGCAGAAATGAGAAGTATTATGTGAAGTGAAATCCAGTTAACAGGTTGTTCTCAGTGATGCCCAATGATAGGACAAGGGGCAACGGGTACAAGCTGGAACACAAGAGGTTCCCAAGAAACATAAGGAGAAACTTCTTCACTGTGAGGGTGATGAAGCACTGGAACGGGCTGCCCAGGTGTATTGTGGAGTCTCCTTCTCTGGAGACATTCAAAATACACCTGAATCAGTGCCTGTGTGACCTACTCTAGGAGGTCCAGTGAGGTTGGATCTTTCAAGGTCCCTTCCAGCCCTTGAAATTCTGTGCAGTACATTGCATTCATCAAAGGCTGAGAAAACCTTGTTCAACGTCTTCATCCATGACCTGGGTGAGGGGAACGAGTGTACCCTCAGCAAGTTGGCTGATGACATCAAACTGAGAAGACTGGCTGATTCCCCAGAAGGCTGTGCTGCCATTCAGCAGGATCTCGACTGGCTTGAGAGTTGGGCAGAGAGGAACCTCATGAGGTTCAACAATGACAAGTGCAGAGTCCTGCATATGGGAAGGAACAACCCCATGCACCAGTACAGGCTGGGGGTTGAACTGCTGAAGAGCAGCTCTGCAGAGAGAGACCTGGGAGTCCTGATTGATAATAAACTGAATATGAGCCAGCAATGTGCCCTCGTGGCCAAGAAGGCCAGTGGCATCCTGGGATGCATCAAGAAGAGTGTGGCCAGCAGGTCAAGGGAGGTTCTTCTCCCCCTCTACTCTGCCCTGGTGAGGCCTCATCTGGAGTACTGTGTTCAGTTCTGGGCTCCTCAGCATAAGAGGGACAGGGAAGTGTTGGGGAGAGTCCAGTGCAGGGCCACTAAGATGATCAAAGGTATACAACATCTTTCATACCACGAAAGACTGCAGGAATTGGGGCTGTTTAGTCTGGAGGAGTTTGAGGGGTGATCTTATTAACATTTACAAATATCTAAAGGGGGGGTGTCAGGAGGTTGGGACATCCCTCTTTTCTATAGTAGATAGTAACAGGACAAGGGGTAATGGGATGAAGCTGGAACACAAAAAGTTCCACTTAAACAGAAGAAAAAACTATCTCACCGTGAGAGTGACAGAGCAGTGGCACAGGCTGCCCAGGGGGGTTGTGGAGTCTCCTTCCTTCAAGACCCACCTGGATGTGTTCCTATGCAACCTGATCTAGGTTGCCCTGCTTCTGCAGGGGGGTTGGACTAGATGATCTCTATAGGTCCCTTCCAACCCCTACCATTCTATGATTCTATGAAAATATACTCATTATCACATGTCAGCTGATAAGACGACCACTTGACAAACTGTTTCAGCTGAACATTAAAGCCAGGCAAATTTTCCCACTTAGAACTGCTCATTGCTTTCTGAAGTCCTTTGAAAATTATGACACAGCTAACTCCTATTACAGCTTTCAGTGAAGAACCAGCTTATGTAAACAACCCTTCTACAGCAGTCATCACATTAAGACCTAAAAGGACCTTAATACTTGTGCACCAGTAGTTTAGGGTACTATTAGATACTATCTTAGCATTTCTTTCCTCTTCATCAAGTATGTCAACTGCCAATGTACTGCATTAAAATACTGAAGTTATCAGGAAGCACTATCAGTTCTTGGCTGTATTTCCATGGAAGAATGAAATGCTTCATTTTGCCTGTCTCAGCCTCTGGAAGCATTGTTTCAGCATTGGTCTCAGGAAGGCTCAGAGCACTTTGAGTGCTCCATTAATCTTCCTTTCACAGATTTACTGGGGAAAAAATGAAATCGTTTGTCGCTATCTCTGCATTTTTAATATTTAAAACTCTACAAAACTCATTTATAACAGCCTTAGAATTTCTCTTTTAGATCTTTGAGATTCCCCAACACTAAAAATTCTACTTTTAAAGAAAAAAACCTCATTCAGGACTAGCAAACTATTACTCTGCAGCTATACTAACGTTCTTTTCTTTCTGGCACTACTTTTAACTAGAGGAAGAGAGATCTTCAAGGGCTGAGAATCTGGATAGGGCAAGACATTTCAAGATTAAGTACATAATATAGCAACTTTCTCCTAGCAGCACCAAAATACATCCTCTTTTCTTGTAAAATTGGAATGCTCTCAGGGTTTAATACAATACAATCTCAACAGACATCAGAAGAGCAGCTGCCTACCTTCCCCCCCATCTCTTTTCACTCCTCTGGGGAGTGCTGTCTCTCTCCTCAAGAGAATCAGGACGCCTCTTGCCTATTTCTTTTCACTAAGTAGCTATCAATCCTTTTCCTCAACATCTGTTGTATCAGGCTGCCTGAACCTTTACTGTTATGGAGACATCTAACACCTGGAAAAGATATAAGTAACTGACAAACTGCACATAAAAACCATCCAAGAACGTACCAAAAAGCAACTTTACACTACATCACTCTCCCACCATTGCTTTCTTCAAAAGTTGGACACAGCTGCAAAGTTAATCATGGAGCACTTTATTTAAAGCTTTCCCAGAACATCATTCTCATATGCCTGACTGACTACAAACATCTTGAGCATGTTCTTTTTGTCTTGGTAGATGACATAGTTTATGACGTTCTTGCATCCCTTAAACAAGAGACAGCAGGCCAAAGACTGAGAATTTTAAAAAATAAGTGAGTTCTAAGCACAAAAACAAGGCAAAATAACGACAGTTAAGTCAAATCAACATAAATTGGCTATGAAAGATACTGGCAGAATCTAAAAGCAACTTTAGAATTTGAGTGTAATCAAATCTCCATGTGCAGTAAGTAACAAATTAGATTGGTTTTGACAGTAAATGTTCTAGAGGCATGAAGGATTAAAACTGTATTTTTGTTAAAGAGTTAACACAGTAGAAAGACCGGCATTACAAACTGGACGTAAGCAATCCTTGCTGAGAGGATAAAAAACACATCTTTAACACCTATTCAAATATGAACTCAAGCAGGAATGCCTGCATCTTTGTTTTGAAAAATCCTGGCACACTGGGCAAGTATTAGCCTTTTTAATGAAAAGTATGTAACATTCTCAGGATGACTTGGTTTCATAGGATTTTTAGAACTGATTTTGCTGGGTGTTTTTATCACATTGTAAGAGAATCACTACATTGGAACAGAGAAGAGTCAGAATTTGTGACTGTACCTCTGCGTATCTTTCCAGAGTAAGACGTTACGGCTCCTGAGATAAATTGTTACCTTAGAGCTTATGCACAAAGCTAGAGTAAATGGATAATCCATCAGTTTAAGTCACTTCCACATTATTTTAACAAATGACTAAACACTTCTGCAAGTATCCAGGTATCTATTTGAAATGTATTTGTCATTTGTACTGTAGAGTCCCAAAATGCACTTTGATTTTGTAGAAATGATGACACTTATTTGTAAGGTGGGCTCCCTATCATACTCTGAAAACTTCTTATCAGCCTGTATTATCACTCTGGAACTCTGTGTAACTGAAAAGCCTCACCTGCTCCAGCTCCTGGTTTCCTAGAGTTTTCTTCATTCTTTTGAATATAAAACACATGCAGTTTTAAGTCCACTTATTTCAATCTAAAGGTCTCTTCCAACCCCTACCATTCTATGAGTCTATGATCAGTCTGTATACTATTACATTATCATAATAATCATCATAACTTTATATTACATACAGATATCTGCGTTATCTTCAAAAGAAATTACAGGTCTGCACATTCTGCAGGATTCAAGGTACCCACTCCTTAGATATCTACACAATAGCATAATCTGTGAGTAGGAAAGCACAGTGACAGCACCTCTTCCCAAACTTCTCTATTACTGGAAGGACAGAAAAATATAGAGAATAAAGTAGGCTAAGAACAGCTAGATCTGTGGTACTGTCATGATTTCTACTGACAACATATTTGATCTTAAAATATCTTTTGTTCCATTGCAATTAAGTGTCATATTTCAGATAGGACATTCTGACCAGTACATCTTTGCATACATACATCTTTATTCTTTAACAGCTGGCCCAAAATTCCTTTCAGAATTAAGGCATTTCATTATAGAAATATGGTTCTACTATAGACCTCTATTTCTACACTGTAGGTTCAACTCTTTTCCTTCCTAAAATCTTGAAGGGAGTATGATCAAAACTGGTATCAACATTACTGTCACATATGGATTCCAATGCATTAACTGCACTCCTAAACACTATTTGAATTATGCCTTAGTCCAAGAAAATTATTACGAAAATAAAATGGTCAACAACCCTGATCTTTGCTGTGTCAAGTAACAGTTAAAAAGCTTTCTTACTACCACAAATAAAGAAACTACATGCAGAGCAAGCCAACTAGAAACACCCTAGATGGAACTACGGCCAATGTAAAAAGTGCTGCTCCTGAATATGCTACAGATAAAAAACTTGATAAACATATTTGAACCAAGTCCTTTTTAAATACAGGATATTTTCATGACTTAGAAACGTAACTGATTGAAATTCTGCTCCTAGCTTCCTTAATATCAAGGCAGTTCCTTTGCAAGAACTCCAGAGACAGCTAGAAATGGTTTTTTTGGACCAGAAGTTTTAATATTGCTGTTGAAGAGTTCAAAATCCCTATTTTTTTTTTTTCCCCAAAAGCTACAGGTGCTGATATAGTTAATGACTGATACTGAAGTTTTTCTTGCACTAGTCTCATTTTCCTCATTCATAGTCTAGGAGTGCTTTTTCTTCTAGGCTATGAATTATTTGAGCATGAGTCGCTTTCAGCCTGTTGTTATACCTTCTACACTTTCTCAAAATGAAACAGAGAAGCATTGGAAGTTTACAATCCTGGCATTACTCTTTGATGCAGAGGATATTGGTTATATTAAGTACAACAACTTCAAGAGATATTCAGGCAGTAGAAAAGCCAGGATCTTGGTAGGGTTTCCTTTTTTGCCTGATTTGGAACAAAAATGTGTCTTCATTTTCCCCAATTGGAAACACACAGTAGCCATCATTCTCTTCAGTGTGCTGCACGTTGATCTCTGTTGCTACCTAAGGCTTTATGTAGAATGTAAATCATGAAGCTGCTAATTGCGTATGTGGAAAAGAGAAACTGCAATCCAGCAAATGCTACCATATTTGTATACTATAATCCTGGAACTTGTTTTAGTTACCAAGAAGTTACTATATCAAACTTCTTTCAAATTCAATAGGTAGCATCATGAAGCCAAACATCAATTTCCCAAACCACGCCTCCTCACAATTAAGCCTCTTAAAAATAACTACATGTGTAACGAAGACTGAAGATACTTTAACAGCAGACAATACATTCACAAGACCATGGGGGGCTGGAAAAGCCTCCCTAAGGTTTTAATTCCCTACATATTGTATATTTAGAATATTTAAAATCATCTGAAGAAATACCTAAGCTAGTAGAGGGAAGTTCCTTTGTAAGGCTAGAAAAATTAGTTTTCCTGGATACTCTGCTCAAAGAAGTTAGAGGAATGGAGAACAAATAAAGAACAGACACTGAGATTACTGAGGGACAAGACGTCCTCATATGGTGGTGGTAAAGTCTCAGGATTTGCTCCATTTTCTGTAGTGTTCTGAAAAGCAGACTCCTGACATAACAGAGGCAGAGAGAAGCCTTATTATGACTGCAATGAAAATTGTGTGGATCACACTACTGCATGTAAATCCTCTTGTAGCTTTTCCTAGAATAGTGGCCTAGGCTAACAGTGTTCATCTCACGGCAAAGATTCAACAACCAGGACAGAGTAACTACAAGGAAACCATACATGCTGCTGGCCACTTATTAAGTCATAAAAGACAAGCTCATCTGCCTGGTCTAGCATGCAGAAGTATTTCACAATTTTGTTCTCTGTAAAATATTTCAGTCATAAAAGTCCAAAAATTCTCCAATTGGAAGTGTTGGGTAAAATGGTAAAGAAAAAATAGTTAGAAATTAATCAATCATAAATTTATGCTTGTTTTCATTGTACTGTTTCTTGTATAAAGCTTTTGAATTTAGTCTTGCCTTTGTATCTTCTCATTTTTCCTACTTAGTTATCTCCACAGGACAGATGCAAAAAGACTTCTATCAGGACATTTAATGAAAAACATTTCTTCCAAGCAAGGCACAAAATTTAGATTTATTTATGTAATTTGATTAATCCCAATTTTTGTTTTACATTAAGTACAAAAACCAACTTGAACGTAGGTGTAAATACAGTTTCCACAAAGTAGTTCAATGAGATTTAAAAACAATTACGTATCCAGAACTGTAAAGCACAATTAAAAGCAGCCCAGGATATACAGATTTCTTACCATAACTGCTGAAAGAGCTGATAATGTATGAATATATTTAACAACCTCCAGTGATAAGTTATCTCCTTTCTAAACTTTCATTTGAAACACATTTAGCAATTCCGTACCTAACAAAGAAAGCATTAAAAAATGAGAAGCGCAGATATGTTTTAATCAAGCTGAGGCCTAAATGAAACACATACACAATTAAAAATTAAATAACAGAACAATGACTTAAATATGTTGGTTGAATATTTGTAAGAACATAAATGCTAAGATAATATAGAAAAATAGCAAGAGGTTCAAAGACTTATTTACTTCTCAAAGAACTTAACAGTGTACTGTAGCTGCCTGAAATATTTTAACAATTATAGAAAATCATACTTCCAAGTTTGGTACGTTAATATTTTCTAGATGACATACATTTAAGACAACCACCCAGGAACTTATTTACAAATAGAAGCTTATTCATTTTAAAATCAGTATTTAAAAAAAAAAAAAAAAAAAAAAATCTGTTTTGGCACTACCCATAAGGCAATGGATGATATGTATCTAAGATAGCAAATCACATAATGAAAGCATAACCAGAAGAAAATAATTTTATTTACTTAAAGAAACCTTGCCACTTCAATTATAATTAAAGAGGAAATTAAAGAATCAGCATTTGCAAATCACTAAAACACCCTATCCAAAATATCCTTTTTTATATGCGACAGGAAATTGCTTTAATGTGTAAAACTACTGTGCCATGTCTTGGGGGAGAACTTGATATTTCTATGGTTATTAAATTATCAAACTAGTTTTATTACCAGAAAATATCAAAAAGTTTAAGGAGAACACAATTTTACTTCTCATGTAACCAGAAAATAATATTACTCTGAAGTCCAACCTCTGTTAATGGTCAGTAAAAAAACTCCACAAAGGTAATTTTGCCACTCCACTGAGTAAAGACCACAGTTTCAAGCTCTCTTCTTATTGATATCAACGATTTAAGCAACTTTGTTTTTGTATTTCCATCAGCTTCAATGATAGTTGAACGTTAAAATTCAATTTCTCAGTGTTGCCACATTTGCACTGCAAAGGCTGCTAGCACAGATTCCATAAACTGTGGATTTAATTTAAAAAATAATCTTTGCATTTATCTTAAATTTATAAAAGACTTTTTCAAAACTTAAGGCAAAACCAAGTTTTATTGGTTATGTTTCTTTAAATCTGAACAGGTGTATGAGGCGGTTTAAATATCAAAAAAGATAACACCATACAGGGTATTACCAACAAAAGTAAAGAATAAGGCAGCATGCACCCTTAAGATGAAAAGAAAATTTAATTTTACAAGATGTTTAAACAATCCAGAGGCAAAAAGTGTCTGTCTCCTCTAGGAGTATCTTCATAAAACATGGAAATTTTAGAGGACATCAAGTTACTAAAATATTCCGTTCAACGTTTATACAAATACATTACTACAATTATAAGTTTACATACAATCAACTGACATCTCAGTGTTAACTAATTACTTAAATTTACAAGACAAACATAAATAAAGCTGTTAAAACAGGCAAGTACAGTACTATCATTCAGCACAATGTATTTCATATTTCTTTCACCTTGAAAAGAATCAGATTAGAATTGTGCGAAGTCGTTCTCCAAACCTAGAAATAAAATAAAAGAGAATTAAGTATACCTATGCAGGTTTTAACACAGCAGGGGCATATTCCAAATGCCTAAGTCCTGTTTTCAGGCATGTAATTTACCATTTAGCAACTTTTTGTCTGTTCTCAGAAGAGGCCACAGTCTTTAAGGTTATTTTTAATAATGACATCAGTTACAGCATCGAAAACAAACTGCACATTTTTTGTGTCTGTGGCACATGTGAAGTGAGTGTAGATTTCCTTTGTGTCTTTTCTCTTGTTCAGATCTTCAAACTGACATTGAATGTAAGCAGCTGCTTCTTCGTAAGTGTTTGATCCTAGAAGGAGAAAATTGCTCAGTAAGCAGGTTACAAACTGAAAAAGAACAAGATGCATATTGTTTCTTTTGAAAGAAATGCTGCTTTGCCAATAGTTAACCTAAATCTGAAGTGGAGTAACTCCATAGCTATTGCTTTAAGATATCATAAATCCTGCAGGAAACCTTTTGGACATATTTTAAAGAATAAAAACTAAGGACTCAATTCCAGATGCAGGAAGAATTTTTCCATTTACTTCAGTGGCAGAGGTAGTATCTAAGTAACAACTCATCACTGTTTCCTTGATTAGGATATTTCATTCCTTCAAGTTATTCACTTCTAACATGTATTTACGCTCCTTGTTCAAAGAGACTTTCATGTATCTTCACAGATTCCTGCTGTTGAAAAAAATTAACACTTACATAAAAAAAACAGCAGGACATGAGCAAAAGGAATGGGCTAAATAAATCAGGCTGAAGAGTTGCAGCAGTAACATGTAAATGCTATCAATGGACTGGGATTGTTTCACCTGATTAAGAAGGTGAATCTGACTTAGCACTATTTCATCTCTGATTCATCAAAAGACTCCCCTCCTCCACTTAAACTTAATATTTTAGACATCTAGAATTATTAATTTTCCTGATTTCTGTATAAAAAAATAAGGTAATTAAAAAAAAACTACTTGAAACCCACATCCCCCTCCAATACCTGCATATTCAGGGTAGCATATAGTGAGAGGACTCCTTTTGATTTTTTCTTCAAAAAGATCTTTCTTGTTCAGGAAGAGAATAATAGAAGTGTCTGTGAACCATTTATTGTTGCAGATACTGTCAAATAATTTCATGCTTTCATGCATCCGATTCTGTAATTGGAAAATACACCTTGTTGTATTTTATCAGACTTCAATAGTAAAATCAGGATACATACTTTTTATTAGATACAAGTGACCTAGATAACTTAAAACACTAAGTTTCTAGAATACACAATTACATTTTACAACAGGGAAATACAGGGAGGCCAAGACAGCTAAAAAGGACATTTTAATGAGCAGGGTTTAAGCAACTACTTTTCTACTTTGTTTTGGTCTTGGTTCCCACCCCGACTTAAAAGTGTTTAATATTTTAGAAATTTTTGGTGTGTCCTGATGTCTTGCAGTACAGTTATTCTGCAAGAGGTGCTGAATTACCTGAATTTGTCTTCCACTGATCTGACCTCCCGGCAACCGAAAATTAAAATTCTGCACCTAGCTGAGATTTTATCACTAAAAGAAAAAGTTATACAAAACTAGAGAATGAAATGAGCAGGATTTTCTCCTCTAATTTTTCACTCAAGTCTATTAAGCAGCAGAATACTAGTTATAACTTTGATTACATTTGACTTCAAAGGTTTTTCTATCGCTCTTTCCTCATCAAACTATGTATTAGAAGAAGTTGCAGAATAAGGAAGAACACAGAAATTTGTTAACAATTCACATACAATAGATGAGCACCACTTTAGATCACTCAGGTAGTGAAGTCATACACTGATATGGGAGGATTCACACCTTGAAAGAGGAAAAGAGTGGAGGGGATTGGAAAGGAGAAGAAAAACCAAAATTTCGGCAACTAACGAAAGACATCAGAGAACATTTAGAACAAAATAAAAACTGGAGAATGAGGAAGGAAAGGAAAACCAAATGTGGTAGAATAAACAGGTAACTGAAGCAATTTCTTAGTATGTACTTCCAGCATTCATAAAGACACTGGAATAGGTATTTCAGATAAACTTTCCTCAGCTATCCTCATTACTTAAAGCATTCTTTAAAACATGAAAGTGTAGCTGAACCACAGTATTCCTTCTGAGAATGAGAAAATAATTTGAAACCCGAGAGCATAAATTCTATCACTATTTATGAGACCTTTTACTCAAAACCCATACGTCTTACAAAGCACTAATACTCCAGAAGATCTATTTACAGCTTTCTTTCAAACTTATTTAGTTTCTGTCCAACAATCATTTCCTTCTTCAACATTAAAGTACTTGCCATTTCCTCATCTTCAGCCAAGACCAAGTCATAATCACTTAATGCCACACAAAAAATAATTGCTGTAACACCCTCAAAGCAGTGAATCCACTTCTTCCGCTCTGATCTTTGGCCTCCAACATCAAACATTCTACAAAACAGAAGCGCAAAACAGGGAATTAACTTTGGAATTTCTTGCTTTCTAAATGTTAATCGACAAAATCTTAAAGTATCAGATATGTAAGTCTGATCATGAATTTTTTAAAAAGGTATAAAAATCTGCTACTTATTACTATTTGATATCTCCATCTAAAAAAACTTTACAAAAGTCTTAAAAGGCTTGCTACACAATACTCTGCAAAACATGAGAAAATATGAGATGGAAACATGAAAGCTAAAAAACCCCTGAGCATTTACAATACTATATTTCACTAAAGAAGTTAATTGTAATTTATAAGAAATAAGTTAGCTTTACTAAACGTAAACTAAATGAAAGTGTTATTTAACAAATATTATTTTACTCCAAATGAATACAAGTTCAAAATAATAAAAGGCACCAATTGACCATGTAAAACTCTTTAAAAGCTTTAATACTTGGAAATACTACAGCAGCTGGATACAAGTAACACTGACTTTACTGTTGTTTGTTTTCTGAACATAAATATATAAAATCTAATTTTCACTTTTTTCAAATTTAATTCACAATTTCTAAATCCTGGTGAGTTTCAGTTCCTCTTTCTGCTAAACCAAAACGCAACTTGATGTATTTTTCAACTGTCCATGTTGAAATGGGATATTCTTTTAAGAGACACTAAAATTATTTTCAATATCCGTGTAAAAGATCAAATAAGTATTACATAATAAGAAAAACCATTTTTCCCTCAACTAAATGCGTATTTGGAAACACAGTCAAGTGGGAAAACTGAACTATAAAATGAGTCTTGTTTCTTTTAAATTCTTAGCTTAGCAGAAGTAAAGCAATAGGAAAAGACCACGTTCCAGAACTTAACAGTAGAGGAGCAGTAAACTAGCATGTTACGAATGGATTTGCTTTTTTCTATCTAAATGCTTAAATAGACATTTACTATTATTGACTACAGTCACTTTTGAAAGACAGAACTTTTATTAGACTTCATCAAGTATTTTGCAGGTCAGATAAATAGTATCCTGATACAATGAAGTAAATCATGGGGGACAGTACAGGACCTAACATAAAAAAAAAAATCAAATAGCATTATCCTGAAATTAAGTGATATATGCATCATAGGATCTTCTCTAAGAGAGAAAATATACTTTTTCCACCTGCCTCTTTCCCATTACCAAAAAAGAAGTCTGTTGTCTCAAATTGTTGTGATGACTTACAGCTTCAAAACAATGCAAATGTCTCATATTACTTCCCTGGCTATGCTAATCAATATTTGATCAAGTAAAACCTTATTTTTTCCTCCTACTTACAAGCAAACACAGTAATTCTTTTAAAAAGACATCCAATTTTTGTCTTCAGGGGTTTTCAAAAGTATTTTTAACTTTTTTCTACATTGTCACAAAAATAAGAGCTTAGAATTCAGTAAAAAAAAGAATCTTCCAATGGAAGGAGGAATAGAGACGAAAAAGAACAAAGGACAGATCATTTCCTGTATCTCCATCCTCTTTGTTGTAAGTAGCAGAAAGGCCAATTCTACCACAGAAGCCTTATCTGGGTAAAAATGACCCAGACAGAAAGAGAAATCCACACCAGAAAAATAATTGTTAAGATGAATGCTTATAACTCTTGTAAAGATATTCCATTGTGGCCTAAAATAATTCATAATTATGTTAGTAATAAGAATATCACAACAAGGGCTTTTGATGGAGAGTAGGGCATGTAGGGCTAAACAACAAATCTTATAGGACAGAAAAGAATACAAGACAGAAAATCTTACTGAGAAACTGAACAAGGAAATTGTTATTTTTTTGTGGACATCAGCTTCTAAGGAACATAAGAAATTAAATGCTTTACACTGACAGCAGTACTGTATTACCAATCTGCATGAATCTTCAATAATATGGCATTGCTCAATGCTAAAGTTTTACCAATAAGGATGGCAACAGAGGTATGGGAAAACGTGGCGCAATTTCCCATATCAATAAATAACTGTAGTTAAAAGTATTTTTTCAAAGAACAGCAAAAATATAGAAAGTTAACAGGTCTGCACTGGGGACACTGTATGATTTCAGTGTGTTCAGACTATGTTACCAGCAGGTATCCTGGGAAAGGAGGGAAAAAGCAGAAGACAGGCAACTTCTAGAACACAGAAGAATTATAATTTCCAGTTTGTATTTGCACAGAAGCTGTTTAATTTGCAGATAGATTTGTAAATTACTCTTTCAAAAGGTTTTAAGATTGATTAAGATCTTCTAATATGGGAGGGTGTGCACAAAGGGTTGTGTTCAAGCCCATCTGTTAAGTACTTGCCTTGGATACTAAAATTCATAGTACCACCCATGGTTTGACTACTCAAAAGAACCATCTTTTGCTTTGCTAAGTGCAAGGTAACTCAGACTCTACAGTCAATTAAAAGAAATACAAGGCAGTGGTAAAAGAACTGAAGTTTGTAACAGCTGTATCTAGCCCCCTTATCTAAATAATTAAGATATTAGATAAATGCTTTAATGACTTTCCATTAATTGAAGACAGTGGACTTCTCCAATGAGATCACAAGGTGACTATGCCAAATTAAGACCAATTATTTCACTGAACTAAATATATAGCAACAAAGAGACTTCTCCAGTCATCTCTCTACTAAGCTATGTTACTAAGCTGTATTACATGCTTTATCTGGAATTGTACAAATTTAAGGACTTATGCATGGTATTTTCATTACCACAGTATGCTTTCGAGCACTAGTGACAGATTTGCTATGTTCTGCTTCTTTCAGACTATTTAAGCAAAAGAGATGATTCCAGGATCTATATAAAATGTGATATGGGCCAAAAGAACACCAGGTTGATCTATTGATAATTGCTTCTTTTAAGGTAATAAAAGCAGTTTGTTCCAGTCTCCAGCCCTGTGAAAGATTCTGAATTTGAAGAGCACATTTTTAAGGCAGAGTGGGTGTTTACGAAAATGTGATACTGGTCTGGAATGTCTCACATACTGCACACTAACTAAAACTGACCTATATTTTAATTATCCCTCTTTCTTCTTTTCCCTGGGCTGTAAGATTGCAGGCATTGCAGTTACATAGAAAACCCTATCAAATGTTAGTCTACTATATGACTAGGTAAATTGCACTGGAAAGGATTCAATTACAGTTGTTATTTTTAGAAGGCTTCAAGTGTAATGAGTTGCTAGACTTTCATTCAAAAAAAGCATAGTGAAAATAAGTAGAAAATAGAAGGGAAACATAGACCCTTGACTTTGTGATAAGAAACTGTCAGAAAAATCATAACCTCTAACAAGGTCTTCCACTTGTGTATACTATCATGCAAGTAACCACGCTCATTGCCCATTTAATGTTTCACAATGGAAAAGTGTCATCTTAAGAACATTTCAAAGACTACTACTGTTTAGAATTTTAAAATAAAAAAAAAAAAGGAAGATTCCTTAGAAGCGTTCCCTACCTTCAGAGACATCTTTGAGGGGAAGTCTCTAGATAATACCCTACATAAATGCAAGTCAGACACCTACTCATACTTAGCTCTCCTATAATCAGCAATCACTGTATCCATAGAAAGGTATTTCACACCTGTATACCTTAACAATTAATATGTTAAATTTTAGCCTTGTCCTCTGTCAATTCTAACACTTATGTTTTATAATCTTGTACTAAGAATTGAATTTCCATGAGAATTTGCTGAATTATCAGAAGAACTTTTCTACAAAACAAGGCGTTCCTTGAAGACAGAAGTAAAAAATACTCAGACTAAAGTTCTGAAATAGTCTATAGAAACAAGATGAAGATGACTTACTATTTGCATTTTAGATTGAATTGATAATCAAAGCTATGCTGAATGCTTTATAGAGAAGGCTGAAATGAGACTCAACCTTGAAGAATCTAAATAAACACAGCAGAACAGGAAAGAAAGATAGTGAATGAAACCTGAAGTATACAATATTGCTCAGCTAGAGACCTTTATGCACCCTCACTTTGGTATAATCAAGCCTTTTATGCCTTTAGTTCATCTTAAAAGTTCTTTTCAATGTTATATAAGACTATACTTCAAGACCTTCCAATAAGACATTAAGCCTATCTCTTAAAACACCTAAAATTTAAACACCTGCTGTACCAGTGTTGGTGTACAACATTACAGCTAAATACTTAAAGGCTTATCTTAGAGTTACACATTTTATAGAAGTGTAATCATATAATAGTTGGAGGAGACTGGAAGTAGCTTCCTGCATACAAATTCATTGTGAGTGTAGATCCCCCCCTTATTACAGAATTGAACAAGAAACTTTAGAAAACAAGTGAGAAAAATGCATAGCTCTTCAGAATACTGAAGATCTCTCTTGAGGCTTGGCCAAGGACTACATTCCTTAGTTTTACAAGAGACTTATTGCTATTTACCAGCTATTCTTTTAAATAAATATTCATTTTGCATAGTTACACACTAAAACAGCGAAACAAAGTATACCTCCACGGTACTAATAGCCTTGAAGCATCTCTCTCTCTCTCTATATATATATATATACACACACACACACATATATATATCTCTCTAGGTGAACCTGCTTCTGCAGCGGGGAAGAACTAGATTATCTCTAAAGGTCCCTTCCAACCCCTACTATTCTATGATATTACAGTATTTGCTATAGACTTACATGAAAAAAAAGTCCCATGAAGATTCGAAACAATTATACACATGTTGACATCAATCTCTGCACAACTTAAATATATATGCAATGTGAGTTTTACTGAGTTTTCTTCTCACTTGTCTGATCAGTAGGAGGTAGAATATTATTGCATTTCTACTATCCTATGCTTTTGTCATGTCGGGCTTCAGATGCAAACTGTTCTGAATGCTAATATTCCACACCACACGAAACTTAAGCTACATTCTTTCATAATTAAAGTAAAATATGTATTCCAATTCTGTGCTTCAGAATAATGGATTTACTCTGTCATACAACACCAGAAAACATGTACAAGCCTCTCTCTCTCCAACTGAACTGAGAGAGAAGAATCTGATAGAAGAATAGCCATTTAACATGACAGAAAATGGGATATTCTGAGATTTAGTTTACAAATAAAATATCTTTACAGAAAGCTTCCTATAAAACCAAAGCATTTATTAATATCTTCATATTTTTCCCAAGGTGTTACAGCAGTTCCAACAACTCTCACATCCCTTGATAAAACTGAATGAAGTGTGAAGAAATAATTGCAGAAAAAAAGGTAAAGTTGTGGTTAGACAGATTTGTTGAATTATATCATTGAAAGTACACCTTCTAGAACTTTACAGAAACCATATGACAGATAAACATGCAGCATGATTGACATACTTAAAGTGAAGATCTTTGAAAGTGAAGTGAGTTTCCACTATTCCTGTAGTTTTCACTCTAGTCCTGAGAACGTCTTGTTGAGTTGGAATGTAGCTTGTTTGTGCTATCCTGTCCAAGTCATTCAAGTAACTGAAGGTAAAAATAAACACTGCTTTCAGTTATTCATAAAATAGTAACATGATAATTACAAAGAACTACAACAGTTCTAGGTCCATTCATTATATTGAACTTGACTTTTTACAAACTCAGCTGTCTCTGAGACAAGATGAAAAGCAAGACATATTATTCCCCTTAATTTTCTATAGTTTTTAAATAAGCTTTGGAGACATAAAGAAAACAACTAACAACTGTACTGGAAGTATCAGTGTTATTTCAATAAAATCTGACCACATCTCTATATATTCAGCATGTTTACAATTACATTACTGCTACTATAGTCTTCTCACAGTTACCTCACCTTCATGTTTTTCAATGGCATACAATTACTCTAAAGAACAGAAGTACCTTAAGTCAAAGAAAACTACAAATACTACAAATTAATTCAGAAAGATAAAGCTTTAAAAAAGTGCCCTATACAGCCAGTATCACTGCTGTGCCATTCTTTACCATATTACCTCTCCCTTGAAGTTTTCTTTGACCAACTTAGCATTACTGTTGCCATCACATCTTGTTTCTCACACCCTTGATTCCTTACTATTTTATTTTTTAATGAAGTACTCTAGTATAGAAGACACATCCCAATTGTTACCTTCCCTCAACACATTTCTAACAGAGACCATTAATTAACAAAGAAAATGCAGGAAAGTTGAACAACAGGAGAAACTCCTATGAAAATGAAAGCAGTATTGTGGTTTAAACCCAGCTGAGTGCCCGATGCCCACCAAGTTGTTCTACCACTCCCCCTCCTAAACTGGAGAGGAGACAGAGAAATATAATGAGAGGTTTGTGAATTAAGTAGAAAGAGATCACTCAGAAATTAGCATCATGGGCAAAACAGACTCAACTTGGTGAGAAATGGTCTGATTTACTAATGAGCAATCAAAACAGAGCAGGAAATGTAAGAAATAAACCCAAATCTTAGAACACTTTCCCGCACTGGTCCTTCTTCCCAGGCCTCTCCTTCCTTCCTCCTCAGTGGCACAGAGGATGGGGAATGGATGTTGTGGTCAGTTCATTACAGATGAACTTTGCTGCTGCATACTCTTGTGGGGAGGCCTCCTCACACTTCCCACTGCTACACTGTGGCATCCTTCCCATGGGAGACAGTCCCTCACAAACTTCTCCAAGGTGAGTCCTTCACATGGATACAGTTCTTCATGAACTGCTCCAACATTGGGCCTCCCACAGGGGCAGCTCTTCACACACTGCCCTGACACAAGTCCTCCACAGGAAGAACAGTCCTTCAGGTACATGGGTCCTTCATAAGATCACAAGTCCTGACAGCAGACCTGCTGCCTTGCACAGGCTCCTCTCTCCCCACAGGCTTCCAGGTCCTGCCAGGAACATGCTTCAACATGGGCTTCCCAGAGAGTCGCAGCCTCCTTCAGGCATCCACCCGCTTCGGCGGGGTGTCCACCACAGGCTGTGAGTGGATCTCTGCTCCCCAGTGGCCTCCATGGACTGCAGGAGGACAACCTGCCTCACCATGGTCTTCACCACAGGTCACAGGAGAATCTTTCTTTCAGGGCTTAAAGCACCCTCCTCTCCCTCCCTCTCCACTGACCTTGGTGTCTGCAGAGATGTTTTCACATTCTCCCTCCCTGTTGCTGCTGCAGTTTAGCAACTGCCCAGCAACTTCTTCCACTTCCAAATACGTTATTCACAGAGGCGTTACCTCAATCACTATTTGGCCAGGCCTGGGTCAGCTGCAGGTCCATCCTAGAATTAAATGGTAATGACCCTAACAGCTACAGGGGAAGCTTCTAGCAGCTCTTTGTTTAAAGAAGCCACCTCTGCAGCTCCTCACTACCAAAACACGGCCCAGCCAAAACCACTACAAGTACCCTTGGTAATACAGATTCACATCATGTAATCACATTTCCTGGCAGTTCAGATACTGAACAGGTACTGGAGTTGTGGTTTTGCAGTAAAAAAGCTATTAAAGAATCTTAAAGCAATATTTAGTCAGACATGACTCAAATTCATAACTGTACTACACTTCTTCCTGTCCAATCTTGAAGCCTAGTTGTTGCATTTGGCTGAAGTAAACAATATTTTTGTCCAGAAACCTTTACATTTTCTATCAACATGGAATGAGAATTCCTCAAAAGATGAGACTTCACTTGTATTTCATTAGTGACTACTTAGAAGGCAAAGAGAATCTTGTTTGTCACACAGTACTTACTAGGCAGCAGAGTCATTAAGCTGGTATTCTCTAGATCTGTTGAAACAAGCTTGAACTCCACTATCTTTCCACAGTCTCTTGATAACTCCAGCAAGCTCTGCAGTCATAAATCCTTCTTCTGCTGCTCCAGCCAACACAAAGAGTTGACGAGCATCATCCTTTAGGATGTAAGAAAGAGAAGACACAAATACTAAAAAATATAACAGAAGTATTATCATCTAGGAACTATATTCAGTAAATGAGTTCCCTTTTCAATAATGTAAACACATACGTAACAATGAGAAAACGGGAGGGAAAACAATTCTTTCTAGTGTTCTGCATAGGATATTAACTCTCACATTTTTCAACAGATAGTAAACCTAATTTCTCATTAGCTGATTAAGTTGCAGAACACTTAATCCTGACACTGATCTCCTCTCAAGCAGATCAGAAGAAGCTTTAGCTAAGATTCTGTAAAGAAAAGTAGTAACGTATTTTGTGCTCATGTCTAATGTTAACTTTATTTATTCATCCAATACCACAAACTGAACAGAATAGTTACAATGCACACTAGAACCTTCAGAACCACAATTACGTATTAACTGACCAAAAATACCCCACATATTAGTCACTTAAGCTTCAAAAGACAATTTTGTCTGAAAGTGACAAATGATCACTTCTTCCTAGGAAATATAAAACCACTGAGTAAAACCTTCACAGATAAATCAGTTACAAATATCCACTACCTCAGTTCTAAAGAGACCAGTAATGCAGTATCAAGCAAACATTCGAGATTTTTAAAAGAACATCTGCTGAACTTTAAGACTAGACTTTAAGACATTTATATAATGACTGCCTTTGAGAAGGAGGATAATGGAGTACGCAATGCCAATCCACCAGTCACCTTTAACAGGATTTGATTAGTTGTTTACCTTAATCCAATTTTGACTGATGAAGGAAACAATGTTAGATCTTTAAGGCATTGAAAAAAGCCACTGGACACAGGAAAGAGACTCACATTAGTACTGTGGGTAGGTGCTTGACTTTGGTTATAAACTATATGTAATCTAACACCAAAGTATTTCAGCCAGAAAAATGAGCATACTTGTGGCTTGTAACTACTAACCACAGCAGGTATTGTTTGTTTAACAATTAAAGAGAACAGATGATACTGGAAAGGAGGAAGGAGGAAAGAGAAACTTAGGCACATTAGATGAAAACTGAAAATAGTTCAAGAAAGAAGAAGGAATAAAAGGACGTTTAAGGTTTTTCCTCCAAACAGTAAGTAAAGATATTGATGTAAATCTGTAGAAAAATCCAGTTCTGTCATCTTTCCTATTCAAACAGTAAGATGTAGGGAGGGAGAACGATATTTCAGGATAAGCACCAAATTTAGAACTATTTAGTGATAAAGATATTGTCCACCGTAGACTTGAATAATCAAAGACTATGACAACTAACGGGGATACTGCTTACAGATGGATTGAATAATACTGGTATTTACAGACTGAGAACAAAAAGCTCGTGGTTCAGTCAACTCAAGGCAAATTTGACAAGATTTATTTGTATGTATATGTATAAATATGCAATTACATGTCTGAACAAGAATTATCTGATATTTATCTCAAAGTCTTTCGAAAAATAGAGCAGTTATAAATCTAAAAAGGAAGATTTGTTAAATTAACAGAGTATGGATTATTGTACATGCACAGGAAAAATAGTGGAGAATTAATAGAAATGCAATGGATTGAAAAAACAGAGCAGTAAAGACCAAAGGGTTGGACAGTCAGATCTCACAGATGATAGTTTCAGCAACATGCATGGATTAAAAAAACCCTGAAATACAATTCTGGTCTTGAATATTGTTTGTGGATGCAAATGCCAAGGTCTTATAGGCTCACAGAAGGAGTAGATCTTGAAGAAGAGTCAATAAATTAAGACATATGGAAACAGCTTAGAAACTGACAGTCAATTTTGCCATGAAGGATTATGCCATTTTATACAGTCTTTCAAACATAAAAAATTACTCATTTTAAATAACTCTGATCCCTACATGCTCTAAAACTCATTTCAGCTTTTCAAAATCGCAAACATTGAAGTAAAAATTAATTTCTGATACCTCCATACTCTAAGTATGGCAGGTCTACAGACAAAGCAATGTAACATGCAATAATGAAATCCTATTTTCATCATTAACCTATACCAGACACTTATACTGGAAAGAAGCAGCTTCCTCCTAGGCATCACTATTTCTCTACCAGAAATCACAAACAAGATTATGTAAATAAACTAATTTAACTATTTCTCTAGCTAATTACAGCACATTTCGCATTCAGAAAGGGACAATAGTCCTTTAAATCACATTCACAAAATGCGTCAGAACACACTTATCACTTTAGTACCGAAACTTCTTGAAGAAAGACATCAGTCTTGAGGCTGACCATTACACTACTGAAATTGCTGGTGTAACCTGTGCTTCCTTGATTCAACAGCTTTAAAAAACCAAAACACTGAATTCACTACTTTACTATTAGTCTCATGACATAAGTAAGAGAATACCATTTTCCAGACAAACGTATCCCATTAGAGCAAAACCCTCAGAAATTCCTCTCAAGAAATTTAAGGAAGAGTCTGAATGTAACAGCTTTCACAAGGAGGTTTTGCTTTTTTTTTCCAAAAAGCAACAAAACTTCAATAAATAAAATTAAAAAGGCTATGCTATAAAAATTGAGGGGTAACCGTATTTTTTAAAGTAAGACTGACGTATATAACACAAACTCTGAATTCCTTTTCTCATTTTTGAACTTACAATGGGAAAAAAAATAGTACTGACATTCAGTAGAAATGTTGCTCTGAAAAAAGAATTCGGAACACCATGACCTGTGTAAGTGTAAAGGGATCGACAGCTATTTTGAGAATATTCCTGAAAAAAGTTTGCCTCATCATTTATATTGTTCTCTACAATTGAGAAATTCAGATGACTCCCAATTGATATAACATATAAAACAGCCCTCAAAATCTTGTTAGTCATTTTATGTGCTAACACCTAAATTTACTCCTCCGTTTTCTCTTACTATGTATTTGGCAACATGAGTCTACCATCTGCCTCTTTCCAACATTAACTGTCAGACTCTGGAGAGGACTCCATTGCATAAATACTGAACTAATGTGCAGTAAGATACTGTTGCTATCCTGGAAAACTTTGGTCTTGAACAGAAGACAACAGCAAACACGAGAACAAATGTAGATAGGAATAACAAAGGAAAAGGAAGCTTTTATTAGTTATGTTTACAAATGAAGTTGTTTCAGATAGATATAATACATATACATAAAATAATGACTATGAAAGAACAAAATGAAAACTAACTAAAAACTCATGGCTGCCAATCAGATTGACTGGCTAACAGATCCACAGAGGTTTCTAAGTGGGACATCAGATGAAATCGAGACAGAAAAGTCACATAAAAGTTTGGAAAAAAGCCTCTTATTTCCTGTTAAAAATCTTAATCACATGTTAACATGAAAAAATGGGGTACCAGCAGTAGATCTGTGTGCATGTCTGCTTCACGTAAAACAAAGTCCTCCACACTGGAAATCAGTATGAAAGAAGACCAAATCCAGAGACTGGAAATGTTTTAGGCACTGCTGTGCCTATGACCTAAAAGAGAAGTGCAGACAGTAGCTAGATGCCTATCTACTTAAGCTGTGTTTTTTAAGTAGTGATAATATAATTAAGTTAAAAGATATACAGACCGTAACAGCCCCAAGGTCCATACAAACAGAGACATGACTGCATGGTTTAATGATTTTTAAAGAACTCCCTAAGACTCACATGTTTAGTTCTTCAAATTTAGATAGAATCTGGAGAAGTGTATCTAAATCAAGCAGTTGTTGTGAATTAACCTTGTACTGATTGCTCTGTACATCACCTTCCCATGTAAGAATCAATGGCATTTAGTTTTCAGTCATACTTTGTATCCTACAGTGACTTTTTGTTATCAAGAGATTTTTTTTTCACGAAATAGTACCAGAACAAAATTGAAAATGGGTATTTCAGCTGTTTATCTGTATATGTATTTCAATACTCACAGCCCTGGTTGGATCACCAAAGTCTATCTTCAACCTCCCCATTGCTCTAATGATAGCAATAATGGACTGAATGGTGTTACTGTAGACAACAGCTTTGTACTGTTTACATTCTTCTTCTGAATAACCAGCTTCATGGATAATCCTATGGAAGGAAAAAAAAAAAATAAATTCTCTATTCAACTTAAAACATATTTCTCTACCACAGTATTTCACTATACTTACTTCATTTGTTTGACAATTGTGCTTTTCCCTGATTCACCAGCTCCTGGAAAAAAAATGTGTAAAAATTCATTAGACTTTTATTAGACTTTGAAAATAGATTTGTTTTCTACAATTGAAATACCCAGTCAGTATCAAAACCTTGATTAATTAAAAGTACATTTGTTATAAATTAATTTTTAATATCAAAATGTGTCTCATGCTGGGAGTTTCAAAATTAAGACTTTACAAAACAAACCATTCTGCTCTAAAAAGTCTTTCCTTTTCTTTAAAGAAGTAAGCATAATCTTTACACAATCTGCTGATGTTTCTAATGCAAACAGATGATCAGTTGTTCAGTGTCACAGGGGTCTGAAATTCAGTTCCTTTAACTGCCTTTTTAATCACTATCTAACCAAAACCCTCTTTGTAAGTTTTTCACACTGTGCTAATGGTCTTCAGTGTTGTAAAGAAACTTCTTCACATACTTCAGGGTTCTAGTCCTCATAACCATTTTTTGAGTCTTTCAAGAGCACATCAATATAGTCAGGCTACTTTTTGGTGGAAGAGATTGTAGTATGAGATTTGCCAGACATATCATTCTCTATGCTTAACAAATACAAAAAAAATTGTTAAAAAAAAATTGTCTGTCAGCAAACAGAGGGGGGAAAAAAAAAAGCAGTTTGATGTCTTGACAATCTCTCTTTAGTCTGCTTCCTTCTCTGAAAAAATTATGGAACTCCTACAGCTGTGATCTAATCCTTTTGGACAGCATGCTCCCAGTTTGTCTGTAACTATTCTCCCTCTTATATTTCCTCTTCCTTAATATGGTTTTGCAGAAACAAGTATAATCTTCACACAGTCTGAAGGTGTTTCTAATGCAAACAGATCATTTGTGTCATTCCTCTTCATTAGAGGTCATGGTGACCAAGGGAAACTACTGACAATGGCTGTATTTATTCATCTTCAAAAGAGGGCATGAAGGGTAATCTGAGGCATTACGAGACTGTCAGCCTCACCTCAATCCTCAGAAAACTATACAACAAGTACTCCTGGAAGTCATTTCTAGGATCATGAATGAAAAGAAGGTGACTGGGAATTGCCAGAAGAATTTACAAAGTGCAAACTGTGCCTAACTTTACATTTTTTTATAAGGAACAGCTGTCTTTGGGGATGAAGGACACAAATGGATGTCATTTACTTTGACACTAATAAAGCTTCCCATAGCATCCTTGTACCACATTGGATAAATATCTTCAGTGTGTCTGAAAAATCTGCCCAGACAGATTGAAAGGCTTGTGGTCAGAAGTTTAAATAAAATCTATCTGGAGACCAGTTATAAGAGGCAATCTTTGGGAGTTCATATTGGGCTAATAGAGTGTTGCATCTTCATCATGACATGAAAGCCGGGATGCAATGTACTCATATCAAGTCTGCAGGCAACATTAGCCTGGAAGGCCAGGAAGTGGTTAGTGTTGGAGAAGACGGGTGCTATTCAGAGGGTCCTTAACTAGAGGACCGAGTCTTTAAGAATCTTAGGACAGCAAGCAGAGAAACATACAAAGCCCTAGAAATGGCACAGAATAACCCCTGCAACAACACAGACGTGGGACTAATGGGTTAGGGAATAACCCTGCAGAAAACAACTGTGGGGAATCAACAACCTGAAGACTCAGGAGTGTGCTCTTGTAGCAATGAAGGTCAATCATATACCAGATGGTTGCACCAGATCTGGCTGGGAAGGAGTTAACTTTCTTCACAGCACCTCATATCGTTCTGTGTTCTAGGATTTGTGGCTAAACCAGCATTGATAACACACTAATGTTTAGCGTTGCCAAAAAGTGCATGCATGGCAACATGGCTTTTTCTCATTTCTGTTCTGTCCCCACTCCTAGTAAGGAGTCTAGTGGTGGACAAGGAGTTGGGATGGGACACTGCCAGGATCCAAGTCGATGAGAGGGACCTTCCATACCACACAATGCTATGCTCAGAAGTTAAAAGCTCAGGGAAAGAAGGAGGAAGGGTGAACAGTTGTGGTTATGTTTTTTGTCTTAACCTTTGGAAAGGTAGTTATGGTAAGAGGTTTAGAGCATAAGTCTTAGGAAGAACAGCTGAGAAAGCTGGGACTTTAGCCTGGAGAAAAGGAGGCATGACCTTATTGCTCTCTACAACTACTTCAACGGAGATTGTGGCAAGGTTCTGTTGGTTTCTTCTCCCAAGTAAGAACAGACAGGATGACAGGAAATTGCCTCAAGTTGTGCCAGTGAAGATTTAGATTGGATATTTGGACAAAAGTGTGGTCAAGCATTGGAACAGGCTGCCCAGGGAAGCAGTTTAGTCACTATCACTGTAAGTATTTAAAAGATATGTAATGTGGCACTGAGGGACACAATTTAGTAGTGGACATGGCAGTGCTAGGTTAATCATTGGACATGAACCACCTAAATGCTATGATCTTCCCACACAATCATTATGTACACTTGAGGCCCTGCTTTCCAGGAAGTTGGCAAACATCTGCCTCAGAATGGGAAGCAGGGAATTGATTCTTTTTGCTTTGTGTGTGAAAGCTTTTTCTTTCCCTATTAAACTGTCATTATCTTGATCCATGAGTTTTCTCACTTTCCTTCTATTTGCTCCTTATCCTAAGGGAGAGAAGAGGGATCATGCAGCTGTGTGGGTGTTTGATTGACCCAGACCTACAGCTACCACTGCTGCACTGGCAGAACTGTTGTCACAAAGTCAAAAGAAACTGTTATTTACCAGCAGTCAGCATTCATTATGCAGTATCCGAGTACTGTGTACTTTTCCCTGCCCCCAGCACCCAGTAAATAAGATCCTGATAAACTAGACAAAAAACAGTATGTCACTTAATAGATTTGGGGGTGGGCATACATGGCAAACTAGGAAAATCTAAACGGAACTGGGCATTTTCATCATGGAAACACTATAGGGGTTGGGGGGGGAGGTGACATGATGTGTATGTCCAATTGCTGTCCTCTCCATAAAACTCACTTAAGACAGTTGGACACAAATTTCTCAAATGTACATGACAAAAAAATCTAAGGCAATCAAGAAGCTGTAGCACACACAGTTCCACAGAGATATTAAGAGGGGTAGGGAGCCTATCCCCATGGAATAACTGTGCACAGAGGAACCAGAAACTCAGCATTAGAGATCTGAACAGGGCTCTGCGTAATCTTATGTACTTTGATGTTATCTTTGCTTTGAGCCAAAGGTTGAGCTAAATGACGTCTAGATCTTTCTTACAACTTAAAATGTTATCTGACATTAGTATAAAAGAATACTTCTGATTATTGTATAGTGATGCCTTTGGTATTTTCCTCCTATTAAACTAAATATGGAGCTTCATGACAGGCTCAAGCCAATTTAAGACTGGCTGCCAAAGTTGTCCCACCTCCTCCTCCCCAGCACTACTACTGATGTGGCTAGACTTCCCTTCCTCTGACACACAGTAGAATAAGTGTTAGCACCAACAAGAGCTAGTGTGTTGCAGAATTAAGTAGTTAAGGAATAAAGTGAGCCTGTCAACACCAATCTAAGATTGCTTAAACATCTTCTCTAGCTAATGCCAAAGACTTATTTTTTATAAACCTGTAAGTAGCAACAGTTCTCTGACTGAGCTGCCATGGTAGTGCAATGGCAGTATATCAATGTAAACAGAAAACAGAGATACCAGTATAGAAGTCATTTGTTATTGTGACACTTGAAGCATTCATAAACCAAATCAACATGTTTCTCAATACCTAATTATGCACTTAAGCACAAATAGGTGACAAAAGTTTAAAGATTAACTTCATTACTGAAAATAATATTATTTGCTTTGGAGTAATATTTTTGTTCAAACATTGGAAGAAAGAACTTATTTTTGCATTCAACAGTCATTTTGGAGATATGAAATATTACTACAGCATTTGATTTACATAACCTTGTGATGTGCTCTTTCTGTTAAAAACCTGCTACATTTGACTAGAGCAGGTCAGTGTCAGGGCTACTCACAGTATTAAAAGATCATTTTTTTGTAATATACTTTCTACTCAGTTTTTCCAAGTCTGATATGCATATGCCTCTATTGTGTTACAATTCACAAGTACCTAGAATTCTTATAAAAGTCATCTAGGTAACATAACCACAAACAGTCACAATAGATATAAAAAAATACATCATTTATTACACAGTATCCAACATCAACAGTGAGTTCCTAGAAGCCACATTCCCCTATTTACTTAATGGAAAATAGAAACAGTTGTGTTTGGCTTGGGTTTTTTTTAATGCATGCTAAAATGTGTGCAGCTTGCTTAATAATCTTTCTGAAGTATACAAGAAAGCCATACATTACTCACTGTTCCACATTGAAATGAGAATTTTTTTTTCCTGTACTCCTTAATGAAGAGCTCAACCAGATTTTCTGATGGATGCATTTATAAAATTTTATCCTCTATCTCAATGTAAGATGTTTATACAGCGAAGTGAGAATCTAACTCTGTTTTAGCAGGTTTGAGACAGGAACAAACAGTATTAAATATTTCATGTGACAGCTGCATATAAAATGTCAGAGCCAAATCCTACCCAAATTTAGACAGACTTGATTGTATATTCCTTAATCGTCTAGTAAAGGATGCTATTTATTGCCTGCTACAGTGTGATACTTGATTTTAGCTTCACTACCGCTAGTAATTTAAATGGTCTTTTTGGCTCAGTTTCTATTTACGTATAACAAAAAACAATAAGAGGCATGACACTTCTGCTCAGACTAGAAAACCAGTAGTGTATCAGTTCCAAATGTGAAATACTGCTTGGTGATTTTTTTGGGGTTTTTTTTTGCTTAGCTTTAAATGAAAGCCTAACCTAACTGTTAGGTCATCACTGACAAAACTAGTGAACATTTTCATCTCTCTTGCATACTTTTGTGTTCTCCATGAGCTCCTCACATGAAGAGTAACATATCCTACGAAAATCCAATTGAATGCACAGAATTTAAAAGGTTTTAGTCACATAGTTCAATGGGAATGTAACTCCAATTAAGTTTAACACTCATTACACCTGCTTGCCAGAAAGCAGGTAGACCCTTATGCTTCATTATGTAGTCCAACAACACGTAGAAGTGAAACATGTTCAACTGAATCACCACAGAGGAAACAGTAGAACCATGTTTCTCCTTCAAAGATTCTACCCTATCATCTGAAGGGTCTTCTGCCTCATACATGAGTAACCAGGTCCTACCTTCACGTGTATTTCCAGAGCTAGCACTGGTGTTATCCAAAGCAGTCGTTTATCTGGATTCAGCTTGAGTTAAGACAGCACTCAGTGAATTAATATCTAGCACATAAACTCAGGCCTATGACTAACCCTGCCATACCATCCCTGGCAGTTAATCTGAAACTCAGCTAAATAATAGGGACTACATTTGTACTATAATTTCTCTTTCAAAGAAAACTTTCAACTTTGGAAATAGAGGAAAAATCAAAACATCTTCAGGTTCAACCAACCAACAACAAAAAAAAAAAAACCCTGTAACACCTCAACCTCATGTATAATACTCTGAAGAAACTGAATAGGGCCAGCAAAGCTCAAATGAATTTAAGTAACAGGTAAGGCGGTATTTGTTTCTCCAAGATGTTATTTGGCCAGTAACACAAGAACTTACTAAAAAAATTATTAGGATAGATTTAGTTGGAATTGACCTTAAAGATCATTTCCAATCTACTACATGATTCTATGATCCTGTGACTCATTACTGTGAAATTGTAGTGAACAGATTCAGTATTATTTCACTTTCCAAATGGAGCAGGTCTGTGTTTATTAAAAAAAAGTATTTTATAATTTGCTTAAAAATAACAGCTCAGCAAAAATGTTACTTTAAACTACTCACAGTGTCTCATGATTTATCATCCCACATGCTGCCTACATAGCAAGCATTCCAGAACTACAAATTTCTGTAACAAATGCTTTATGCACCCAAGCTCAGAAATTGCTGTTTTTAAGTGCTGAGATCTTAATAGCAACATTTCTAATTTGTGAGGCATTTGCTAATCGCTCACTGAAGAAACTAATCAAAACAAAACAAAAAAAAAAAGCAATGTAAACCTCAAGTTCACCTTACTCCTCTTTGGAGGAAACCATCAAGTACAACAATTCCCAACAGCATAAATACACTCCTCATAACACTAACAGAAAAAATTGTAGATTAAGCTTTTTGGAGAAAAAAAAAACCCTAGATTAAGAGTTACATAAAACCTGACAAATAGACCAGGGCTTGCTGTGAACCACCAGCTGAGTCAGACAAAGGACCAGAACCCACAAACAAGTAGGAAAGTCTTGTATTTGCCACATGAGAGTTCAAGTATGGACAAGAGTAACAAATACAGAACTTCCAATGGATATTTGTCAGATTGTCAGATTGAAAATCAGGAGACTTGCACCAGAATAACTTAAACATAGACACATATGTGAAACGTAAAATAAAACATACTGGATTCACCTTGTGTAAAGTCCTCCTTACAACTTTCCTGCCCAGACTCCTGTCAGATGTTATTTCACAGTAGGAGGCACAAGTTGAATAGTAGTTGCCACTGGTCACAGCAGAAGCCTGGTGGTTACTGGCCCCATAGCAGAAACAGTAGAAATCTCTTACAAAAGTGCATACAAGCAGATAGCCTGGAAGTATAATCTCTAAAATTTATCACTTCATGAAACATTACCAGACATGAGAGTTGCCTTATAATTCAAGCTGCTAATCATTGTTACTATATTCAAACCACATCAATGCCAGTACTAGAAACACACAGTGGAATCTTTGTCACACATCCACTAGACAGGTTGGCCACTAAACAAAATACCCAGCACCCACATGGTTCTGTCTCCCTCCATTTTTTTTTTTTTGTCTTGTGCCCTCATTCCCCCTTTTTGAAGCCACCCAAAAGTTACACTTCTTATAATTCTTCTAATTCTGGGACAGCTGCTGCCACTGACTGAGTTTAAGTTCCTTTTCCCCTTCCCAACTGTTTTCATATAGTCAAAGGTTGACTGTCCTCATTACTTATAATATGGCATTAGTCTTGGAATTTCCATAGTTACTGGTATTTTAATGTGCCAGGAAACTTTGAATGAGTTAAAAAGAAAGCTGTATGAATAATATCTTGAAAATATGTCAGTAACCTACCCATGCAGTAAGAGTGTGAATCTCAGATTACATCACTGGTTGAAACCACAGGAGCTAAAGATTCTAAAAATTATGACACTGACTCACATGTACAATCTGAGATAATTCTCAAGGTTTCAGTAGCTGCATGCTGACTTAGTTCTACAGAAGCAGCACCATTTCAACTCATAATCCTCTATCACTTTTATTAATTCCAGTCTCCACACTATGATCCTCTATAAGATTCAGGAACCTCCTCAAGATTCAAAGTCCAGAAATTTTTTAGTTTTTCTAATGGAACTTGAATAATTTTTATTTTGCAAAGAAGATCAGTTATTTACTGCAAGATTTAAATTTTATACTTAAAAAAAGTTAAAGTTGTTATCTTCTTCCATACATAATAGTATGTTCAGAAACAATCACTATATAATTTGAAAAAATGTGGTATGAAAGAACATGAGTAAAGACCTAGAATATGAGTTTGAGTGGATATTTACATCACCATGGTATACGAGATAAATGCTGAGCTATGCAACAGAAAGAACTACCTCCTTCACTCTTAAAATACTTACCAAGACACTGTCTGCCAACAGAGTACAGCATGCCTTATCCAGACTTCCAAATACACATCTAATAAACCTCTAGAACTCCAGAGTGCCCTGACATTTTTCTTGACAGTGTTGGTTGGCCTTCAGTCTCTTACTGTTCTCTGACCTATAAATATGGTTGTGCAAAGATGGGAAGTTCAGTGACCAAAGAAAATTTCTATTACTAAGCAGACTATTATATTTTCATTTCAGGCTCCACTTGCAATTCACAATAATACCATAGTATTATTCACACTTGTAACAGATACAATTCTCCTTGCTATTTCACATTTCTATGTAATTATACAAAGAGTTGTCTGACAGTGTGCATTGCCATCAAAACTTAAAAAAAAGATCTCACGTAAATCTCAACTGTTTTTAGCAAAGCATTATTTACAAATGACATAAATAGCTACTGTGAAAGTTTATACCAGGGCAAATAAAACTATACTAAAAGTTAGCCCATTACTGTAAAAGTAATGCAGTTCACATAAATACTCAGTCTTCGGCCACACCTAACTTGACAGTATTTTTCATCTTGTAGCTCAAGGACTAAGATCCACTAAATACGGAGAATAAAGTATATATATATTGATAGTTGACCTAAACTCACTACAAAAAGGTCTCTACCTCGACCAAAAAATTAAAAGGGCTAAAAATCACTCAGATTGAAATACTAAATGAAAAGATCTGTCTAGCCAGACTGATCTTTTTCAAAAGCAAACATTTTCAGAACTCTTATTTGCATTTGAACCAGGGAAGAAAATCCATGTGTACACTCAACCACATTCTTTTGTTGCACTCACAGGCATTTTTCACATTTTCTACCTACAAGCAGATTATTTGTGGTTAACAGTACTAAAAGTGTAGTCTTTTGTTGTTGTTTAAATAGAGTTTGTATTTAACTGCTCTCAAACTAAACAAGCCTTAAAAAATACATAAAAGTACATAAAAATTTCAACCCATTCAAACAAGCAGTTGCACCCAATAAGCCCAGAAGCAAGGAATAACAGAGATATCTACATAAAAAAGAAGTCTGTTAAGCCTCAAGTAAGCATGTTGTCAAAAATTGATCTAATCCAACTCCAAAAGGTCCTATGTTCCGTATCAGCAGAGAAAGCAACTGAAGTAGTCTCTCATCTAGCAACCAAATGGCAGCCTTTGCTAGGAAACAGTGAGGCACTAAAGAGTATCAGAAGGAATCCCCATCCATGTCTTTCAGAGCTTTACAAAGTGTATAATGGTTTTGCCAAGAGTTTACTGGATTTATTAAGGATCAGTAACTAAACCTGTGTATAGCTGAGAAATCCACTTCCAGAATGCTTCAAGAAATATTTAATGCATCAGTAACACAGACAACACTTAAGTTGTACTGTTTAAGAAAGCTGCTGAATCTATTACTGGTATATTCTGAAATCAACAAGTATTCAAAATAACATTTACTTAAATAATATCTATAAATACTCAAGACAACGGTCTTGTTCCTCCCAGTTTTGTTAGTACAAGACATTTATCTCCAATCATACCAGGTTTTAAAATTATATTCTAATACATTCACACCATATTCTGGTTATATTAGTACAACTGTACTGTTTTAACTGGAGACTGTCTCCATTTTTCTCTCTACTGTTTGGACATTAATCTGGAAGTTATGCTTCTTACTGACTATCATCTTGCACTCTTCACAAAGGGTTAGGTAGAAGAAGATTCTTCCTAGGGAAGCATATAACCTGGAAGTTAGAATAGCATATGGAAACACAGGTCTAAGAATCCTAGGACTTAGCAAAAACCAAACTCCTGTCTCCATTTTCTGAACAAGCGCCCTAATCTAACACTTCTTGAGAAAGACTAGCACTATCTCCCATTCCAGAAAAAAAACATTTAAAAGTAAGGAAGTTTTGAATAGTTTAGCATGCCTATCACCTGGACCTTGCAGGTGAACACAATTTCCCATTATTCCTAATCTGACTCTGCACTGAACTATGACAAAAATTAAAAGACTCTTACTCTGAACCCCTCAAGAGTTTCTATGCACTTCTAGTACATCATTTACATAAGACAGGTATCTCTGCTCCTCATCATGCTTTCATTTAGTTCTTCACTTGACCATTATGAAATACCAGTCAAACTGACCACACTAGCAGCAAACTAAGGCCAAACAGGACAGCCAATTTAACTACTAAATCAGCACAAAACTGAATTAAGCTTTGCAGGTGATATGGAAGGGTAAAACCATTCAGCATGATGCTGCAAGAACACTCTCCTTTTTAGCAACACAAAGCTTCCAGAATGGCTCAACTGCTTACCAGACAACATGCACTGCTTATTTCCAGCATTCCAATACAAATTTAGAAAGTAAGCAGCTCATGAGTTTTACTGGAAACTACTAGAAAAAAAACAGAGATTCAGAACATCCTTATGACTGTGACAATTTAACAAACCATGCTATGCACAAAACAACTACAACAGCTTCCTCTATGTAAAAAACTCCAACATGCAGCTGTATGCAAGAGATTATTTTATCAAATTTGCAAAGGGAAGATCGGATAAAGGTAGCTAACTGTCAACAGGCCTCCAACTCGAGTTGGAGCCATTGATCCAACGTTATTTTCATGGGAAGAAACAGTCCATATTAATTTCTAGAAGATATTAGGAATTTTAAACCTGCTTCACAGCTTCAAGAGGGATTTTCATCACAGTACACTGATTCGTTCTTTAAAAGCAATCTGTTTAAAGCAATGACTGCAGAGACTTTCTAACTATTCTGGTTGCCTAGATACTGCTATATTTCACTAAAGATTTAATCAGGTACCTTTGCAAAGTATATTACGCACTTCAAATGCAATGCTACACTTCTAAAAGGTATAAATAAGAAAGTAAAGTAGATTTCCTAAATTGAAGGACTGTACATTCAATTGATTCCTTTAATTAAGTAGTAAGTTTATGGAAAGTATCTTCTAATTTCAATGTCAATTTATATAAGTACATAGAATATTGCAGTTTACATGCATTTCTAAATATAAATACACAGAAACCATATAAATGTACATGTCAACACCAATACTTGATTTGATACCTAAACATAGAAGTGTGTAACTCAGAACTACACAGAACAACTACATGGTGAAATGGTTACGAACAATCACAAACATGGATAATTAGTCTATGATGTGACATCATTCCTTCATTTCCCACCTTGATTCTCATTAAGAAATTTTGTCTGGCCTGCTCCTACTTAATGGACGTGAACAAAATATGTTTCACACTGCAATACAAGATTTGAACTTGTCTCTTTGTAAAGGCACATATTCCTATTACATAAAACTGTCTCAGTAAGAAGAGTTTATTTTTGTCTTAATTGTCTAATACATTTCAGTATCTTGATTATTGTGCTCAGAAATGTCAGTAAGTTGAGCCACTTCAAAAACTTTGTATTTTCCCCAAATAGTGCACTCAAAACTTCCTGCCCTCCCAAGTTCCAAGTTCTGATTTTTCCAACTGCTCTCTATATAACTGTACCAACTTAAATACCTTTTGGAAACAGAATCTCTCAGGTGAAGGCACCTAAGCTCCATTTACAGAATAACAAAACCATAATTTACACAAAGCCTGAGGTAACAGTAGAAGCTGAGCAAACAAAGGCAATAAATAGAACAGCTGACCTCAGTAAAGCTGAACAATGACTAAGAATTAACCTCAGAATAGCAATTCTTCATCAATTCTTCATCAATTCAGGTTCTCCCATTTGGAAAAAAACCCCAAACTTTTAATTACTAATTATCAAATCAGTTCAGATCTTTATTTCAGTGTTTCCATGGCAGAAAAACTTTACACTTAGCAGAACATCTTAAATATCTCTTTTCTACTTCCAGTTTTCTGCCTTGACGTTTCCCAGATAGCACATTACAGAAACACTGCAGACATCCATCAAGCTCAGCAGTAAAACTGACTTTAGGATTTCATGCCCTCTCAAGCCAGACTCAAGGACTGGTTTAAAAATATTTAGCCAGAGTTAAGATATGCTGACTACTCAATTATTCCTTCTCAGAGGATCAAAACAACTAGAGGGTAAAATGTGGCAGCAAAAATCCAATCCAATATAATTACACAAACTGGCACAGCCTAACTCTTCATGGCACAACGCCTGAGTTCAAGTTGTGCCAACACAACTATGCAAGGAGCTATAATGTAAACTTTTGTGAAGTCACTTTTAACTCTCTTCAGAGCTAAAGGAGATTAGCTTAAATACACAATCATTTCAGTAATATAACCTACAAGACTTAAGTAAACTGTCATATAAGCACAATGACAATACAATAAACTGCTGCAGAAAAAGTAGGAAGAAACTAATTGTCACTTGAAGAACTTCAGTGTGGTCTTGAGGTGCCACTAATGCTGAGAGTGAACACCAAGGTACTCTTGGGAAGACAGAGCTGCTTTGGTCTCTGACTCAGGGTTGGGGGGGAAGAAGCATTGTTTGTAAAAGTTAACTTGAAAAAACAATTTCTTAAGCTTAAAATGTTTTCTAACTCTTAAAATAAAATGCAGCCTTAATGTCTGACACAAAAGAGAAAGTAATTTCTATAGATAACTACAATTCTAAATCAAAACACAAAAAGCAAAGTCACCATTAGTAGCATCATGACATAGTACAAAATGAACAGTTTCTCTTTGGCCCTAAAACAGGTACGTAAGTATGTTTTTCCTAAGAACATTAAAAAATTAAAATCATGACACAATCATAATAGTGATTTGATAGAAAACTTCCAAAATTAAGATTTAAATAACAATGCAACAGATGATCTGAAATACTAAAAATAACCAGTGTTGTAATGAAGTCTATACACACATTAAAGACTGTTATTATGATGCTGTAAATTGTACTACTAACAGTCAAATAGAAAGAGACAAGCAAAGAACCCAAAGTGCAATTATACAAACACAACCATAACTGAATGGCTCTGTTTTCTGCAGATCCACGAGCCGTCTTTCACAAAAGCAAAGGGGTTTATTACACTATGAGAATCTAGCAATTTTGACTTTGTTCTTTGAAAATTGTTATATTTAGTACAAAGGCTTGAGGATTTCATTGACTTTAACTACAAAGTCAGATATAAAAGTCCATGTAAGTAACATCCTGACTGCGACAGTCCAACTGTACTGTATTAAAACGCAAGACAGCTCCTAGTTCAGAACTCTTGATAAATCTAAACATACAGGCAGAAACTCAGGTCAGAAGGGGAATCAGACAAACAAGACCAACAAGCAAAAACTCCAGACCTCAAATGTTAAATGCTTCTTTTAGGTATTATAAAACAGCTTTCAAATAAGATGTGGACTTTGTAAATATCTATAGATCATTGTCTCTCAAGCTGAGACAGGAAATACATTGTCAGAAATGTTTTAGACTAGGCTGGTGTAACCCATAAAGATGAGATCAGCATCTCTGAAGTGTGCAATACTTGTTTGTGAGGAAACAGCTTTTTCGACAAGTCACATAATTTTGAACTGTGAAGTTCAGACTTCTAAAGTCTGTTTTGTCTACAAGTCTGGAGAAAGAGAATACTCTGGAGGAAAGGCAAGAGAAGGCATGGTACAAACAGCACATACGTATTTTTTTCAATCCAATGTGCAGTCAGGTCTGAAGGAAGGCAGGTATTGCCAAGGACTGTGAGGATCATGCTGTTGAAAAGATGAGTATGCAGTGGGAGTCAGTTGACTGAGCAGATAGAAAGATGCAGGTATGTAACAAAAGCAAAGCAGCCATAAAAAGATGCCTGAGATGTTAAGATTCTGAAGATCAACTGAATAGAATTGTTCTAGTTACTGCCTTAAGGAACAGGATGAAGTGCAATGAAAAAGCTTAAATACTCTGCCTTAAGTTAAAAAACAGGTATCTTTGATAATGTGACATGACAATGTTCCAGTATGAATCACAAGAGTCTACTGAAGGAAAGTGGCTCTGTTGGTCATGAGTATAAAGGTATCCATTCAGTTTAAGAGCTACAAACACGATTATCCAGAAAAGATGATAAACACAGTTGTCAAATATATGGTCTGTGACCTCCTGGATCCTACATCCACTCCTGAAGAACGTTTAAGACATGTTGCCTTTTTCATTCAAGACACAAAAAGCATGAACACTGAATTTGCTATATTAGGTGAAGAATGTGATAATCCACAAGACAAACTGCTAATCCTATAAACTCACGCTGCCAGCTTGAGTATATTCATAAAACCTGATGAGTTCACCTCATACCAGAAGGCTTCCTTAGTAAGTGAGGCACTGTCTGTTCTCCTCCAGTTGGCATAAATAGTCTTATGTGCTTCAGCTAATTCATCAGACATGTATTTGCAAATCCACATTTGATCTGGATTACATGTATATTAATGCACCACATGGATCGGACACACAGAGTTACCATCTCCCAACATAATTACATTAATTCTAAAAGCAGCACTGGAATTTTTGTTTGTTGAACAGTCAGTTAAGACAAAAAGGTATGGAAGAGAAAAATAACTTAGTTTCTATTGCTTGTTCTTCATGCAATCCAGTCAGAACATATATTGCTTTTCAAAAATCTTGCTCATACTAAGTGCATGAGCTTAACTACAGAAACCACAAAAAAATAATCCAATAAAACAAAATATTACTTCAAACAATTAGGAAACAGAAGTTTAGGAACTGCCACCTTGACAAAAATACTGATGTGCTTAAGGAAAAGTAGGTTTGTATGTCACATTTTAAATGTTGTAAAATATACTAGACAGCACTTTTTGTTGAGTTCCCATGAAATTTAAGTATTTGTCACAGATTACTTTAAAGCTATTTTCAATCAAAAAAAGTTGTTTTTTTTTTTAAGAAACTCTATGCTCAAATTCAGCTTACTTCTGAGGACAGAGCTCAGAAATTTTCAGCAGAAGGTTCTCCTGCTGTTGGGATAGCACATTGCAGTGTGTAGAATTACAAGGTTAAAGTAGCTATACATAGATAACGTTCAGAGTCAAATAATTTTATGCCAAACAACCTGTAGTCAAATTTGTACAAAACAATGCATAAATTTACAGATTAGATAATCCAGTATTTTGCACATATTAACTATTGTCTGCCTCTCCTAGAGACAGGAAATAACAAAACACAAACCTAACATAGATCAGTGATATTGCTCAAAAAGTCATGGTTTCAGTGCAGTGTTGTCACATTTATATCAATAAAAATCACTGCAATTTCCTGTTTTAGAAAGTCCTTTAGAAAAGCATGTAATGGAATAAATTCAGTTTAAAGGCTAGAAATAACATCAATTTTATAAACATATCTTGAATTGAGCCTTCTAGCTCAGGCTTCAGTAGGATTCTCTGATCACTTCACAAAAACATAGTTTTTATAGATGCTGGAACAAATCTGTCTTACTGTGTCAATAAGCATACAGATACATGCTCTTCTACATAAGCAAGATACTTCAGATGCCTCACACATTGTATGTTCCTGGCACTAGATCACAATTTGTACTTTTCCTTTTATTTCAGTGTCTTTTTTTAACACAACAAGCCCATAAATAGATGTAGGAGAGTACAACCAAGTAGATGATGAACTATGAACAAGCAACTGGGAAGTGCGCAGTGAGAAGAAAGTGACTCTAGAGGAAGTAAGTTTAACTAGTTTTGACATCAGATAAAGTAGTCACATAATATTTAAGACATCTGACACAGTTCCAAGTAAAAGCACCAAAACAAACTTCCAGTTCATAAATGCATCCATGGGTATGTATACAAAGCCTCATTCTGAGTTCAGTAAACATTTAGGCAATTTTGTTTAAATAATTCAAACACCAGTCCTAAAAGAAATTAGCCTGCTAGTTTTCACATCTCTTCTTAATAGGGGTGGAGGAGATATTGAGTTACTGCTCAGAACACTATGAGAAAGTACATACATTTGAGCATTTGTTCCATACACTGAGATTTCATGAGATTACAGCAGAAAAACAGTTTTCTCTATTAGAAAGCTTCTCTGTATTTTACAAAATTTAAAACCAAAAGCTCGAAACATAGGACTTTCTACATGAGAGCATTAAAAAAATGAAAATAGCAACAAAATTAATTCTCCAGTTTAAAGCATCTTTCTATAGATGTGGACTCTTCCGGCATCCACAGAATATGATGAAAGATGTGAAGATGACTACCAAACTACATGTACTAGGAAGTTCCACAGAGAGCAGCAAAATACTGGAAAATCATTTTAAATGCCTTTCCAGAATGCACATAAAGCACTACTTTGCTACCTTTGAATAAGACAATAACATATTCTGCAGTATTCCTGTAAACCATGTCCAAGACCACCTTCCCATGCGACAATCTGAGGATTCCCAAGGTATACAGGACTAGACACAGAACCAATCCAAAGCCTAATACTTTCTGTAAAACAAGCCTAATAGTTTCTGTAAAACAAATTAAAAAAAAATAAAAGCTTTAATTGCTTTTCTCACAAGCAAAATTTTAAATCTATGCACATAGTTTCAGACATCTGTTTTTCCCATTGTAGGTTTTTTTCATCTCTTCATCTACCCATGAAAGTGCTTCAGTTTCCTACACCTTTCTGGAGCTATTTTAGAATTTTGCAATCGAATGAAGTTATTTAAGAGGTCTACTACAATATTGGTAGTGAATAAAGCACTGTAGACAAGCAATCTAGTAAAACCAGTGACACAGGGAGTGAGAAACTGGACAGTTGTTTAAGAAGTTTACCTGAAACTGCAGCTCTGGGAGAGGAAGGGCAACACTAGGAAAGCTGCAATTCAATAGCTACTTAATTCTAGATTAGGAAGATCTGGTCTGATTTAGCTACGCAGCATACGCTGCAAAACCCCCTACAACATTAATACAGTGCAAGTCTTGCAGCATTCATCTGTCCACAAATTTTACAGTAGTTTTATTCCTGTACAAAAGTATTTATAATCAAAAACCTCGCTTCCTTTTTTCTAGTAGTTATGTTTTTCTAACATAACTTTATTTTACTTATCTTTACACACAAGTATATCACTTAAAACATACAAAAAAGCTCGCTTCGAGTATTTGTGAGTAAATTCACAAATGATATAGTCTATTATGTGAGTCACTATGTTACAGATTTAGAATCCTCATCAAGGTTGTTCTTCCCATCCTAAGATTTCAGCAACACAACTTCCACGAAAACAAAAAAAAAAAAAGCAAAACCCCACAGTGCAAGAAGTTAGATGGTGCCTTGTCTTGTGTTCCTTTGATGTTTGCTGCACTTTATGCTTACAGCAATACTTTAGGAGATGTTCAGGTTTACAAGAAACACCAAGAGCAAACACCCTCCAACCTAAAATTCCCTTCCCCTGAGCAGAGGTACACAGAAAACAAGCGAAAAGTTTGATGTTATCCCCCCCATATACCGGAGTTAGGGCCTCCTCCAAACAAGGGTGCGGGCCAAACTACGCCGTTCGGTTTCCCCAGAACAACCCTGCCTCTAACGGCCCGAAGGAAGTCGAGACGCCCACCTGCGCTAAGGTGCTGCGGTGCCTCCCCTAACTCCCAAAACTTCCGAGGGGCTACGAGCACATACCCCATTACGGCATAGCGGCGTTCCTCCCGCCACGTTATCCGAGGAAGGCATCCCTTCGCCCAGCCGCCCTATAAGCCTGAGAAGCGGGGCCCGCTCTCCTCCGCCATCCTCGGGTGCCACACTAGCTGCGAGCTGGTTCGGCGGGCACCTGCCCCGCCCCTACAGAGAAGCCCTGTAGGGGGCTTCTGTAGTGGCTGGAAGGCGAGGGGACACTTTCCTTCCTCGGGGCTCTAGGGGGTTACTTCTGGCAGGGAGTAAGACCCTTACCTCACGGCAGCCCTTACCTAAGAGGAGCAGCTTGACCTCCCTGGCTGCCTTCTCTCCATCCTCTCGCAAATTCCGATCGATCATTTTGCTCCTCTCCACCGCCGCCTTGTCCTCGGCGCTCAGCGTACAGCCCATTTTGGGAAGGGGGCTGTTTTACTTCGCAGGAAAAGAGATGCAAAGGAGCGGCGGGGTTTCGCGCCCGGGGCCGCCGACGAGGCGCTGCGGAGGGAGGGGGAGTGAGTGCCTCCTCGTTCTCTTTCTCCGTTCCCCCCCTCCCTCACCTGAAACGCAAAGCGGCGTAGGCACCACACGCCGAGTTTACCTCACACGCGAGCGAGCGAGGAAGAAGAAAATGGTGGGGAGGGGGACAAGGGGAGGCTTGCCTGAAGCTGTCCCCAGGGGGACCGTGGAGAAGGAGAAGGCAAAGCGCTGACTGACGGAGACGGCGTACCGGGGACCACCCCCACTGCCCGAGAGGCTGCCGCTCCTGCCGCCCGGGCTCTCGCGCTCCCGCGACACCGCCCCCGCCCCTCCGGAGGCGCTCGGCCGCGCGCGCCGCCCACACGGCGGCCGGGAAGGGCGGGGGAAGAAGGGGGCGAGCGCGTGCACGGCGGGAAGGGCGGCTCGGCGCGTGCGCACGGCACTCGCCAGCCATTCGGGAAGAGGGCGGGGGCGCAACGGACACAGAACATGAATGGGGTTAAAACGGAGGCGGGAGGAGGCGGCGGCGGCTTCCCGCAGCTCGGGGTGCGGCGGCGTGACGCCATCGCGCGCCAGCCCCGGACACCTGCCAGCGGCGGCACAAAGCCCTTGCGGGCTCGAATTTAAACGGTTCTGTGTGGAGCTTCCATTCCCCGGCGGAGCGGGAGAGCGCCGGGCAGGGCCATACCAACACCCGCAGGGGCGACTCCAGAGGCTGAGGTCGCCCGAGAGATGTTGGGGAGGAGGAGGCGGTGGAATAGACCGCTCTCCGCGGTCACGGCGTCTCCTCAGCACCACCTCGATCGCCGATGACTACTGGCGTCCCCGCCGGCATTGTGCTCGCTTCCTGCCCCTTCGCTGCTGAGATCTGTCAGAAGGCTCAAGGACCATTGCCAGTGGGCCGACAGGCGCGGAGGGCAATGCCAGGAGAGGGCCTGGGACAGCAGCCGGGCTTTCTGCTCTTGAGACTCACCAGTCGGCAGTGTTTTTCCCCTACAAAGAGCAAGCCAACCAAAATGATCCCACCCCACCCCTCAGAACAGCTCAACTTTCTGCTATTGTGCCTGGTCGCGTACTCTCTCAGCTCAAGTATATCACCATCTGTATATCCATATGCCATCAACGGAGTGTTTTGTTTCTTGCCTATCCCAGAATCACTGAATGGTTTGGGTTGGCAGAGGTCTTAAAGGCCATCTAGTTCTGACCTTCTTGCCATGGAAGGAACATCTGCTAGACCTGGTTGCTCAGAGCCCCATGCAACTTAATCTTGAACACTGAAGAGACGGGGCAGCTACAACCTCTCTGGGCAACCTGTGCCAGTGCCTCACCACCCCCAAGAGTGAATAACGTCTTCCTAATGTACAGTCTAAATCTACCCCTTTTCAGTTTAAGGCTATTACTCCTTGTCCTGTCACTACATACCTTTGTAAAAAGTCTCTCTCTGACGTTCTTGTAAGCCTGTTTATGTACTGGAAGGCTGCAGTAACCTGTCCCTGGAACCTTTTCTGTGCTGAACAACCTCAGCTCTCAGCCTGTCTTCACAGGAGATGTGCTTTGGCCTCCTGATCATCTTTATGGCCTGCCTCTGGACCTGTTCCAGTAGGTCTGTGTCCCCAGAGCTGGACACAGGACTCCAGGTGGGGTCTCACAAGAATGGAGTAGAAAGACAGAACCACCTCACTCGACCATGCTTCTTTTCATGCAGCCCAAGATACTGTTTTCTTTGTTTTCTTTTTAAATATAACCCCCTGACAAAACTGTATGCACTGTCTCCAACTCTTTCCCCACCATGCACATATTGCGCTGTTTGGATTGCAAAAGAAAAATCCTATTACCTTGTAATAGGATCACAGAGTAATTCAGTTTGGAAGGGACCTTAGGAGATGATCTGGTCCAACCTCCTGCTCAAAGCGGAGTCAGCTGGGCTTCTGTGTGACTTTGTATCCATCACCCTCCCAAAACTGAGGAGCATAGTCACCTTGAATCAAAGTAGATTTCACAGAATTTCTTATCTAAAGCAGCGTGCACATAAACTTTGTGAATCTCAGGAAATGTTCAGTCAAAACATCTCATAGGACCTTATCTACAAGGCAAATCCATTAAAATAAGATTCATCTTCTCTAATGAGTCCTTACAATTCTATAGGATCTCAAGTATTTCTGCCCCCAGAAGCTCAAAGAGATGAATTTTATAGTACAAGAATTTTAGTATTATAGTTCAAAGACTTTAACTCAGACTCAACTATTACTATACTTGGTAAATTCAAAGAGTTAATATTTGATGGAAAAGTGTATCAAATGTTCGTTTTTTATTGGCTATGTTGGAGTATTTTCTTTACAGGATTTTTTGAACGTTGATGCTGAATAAGCCATAGGTAATGATGTGAAATGAAGTAGATAATGCTCAATTAAACTGTGACTTGAATAATTTTACCATTTTCTGGTTGGTAAGCATATACTCAACCCTAGCAAAGTACAGGATAAAATCCTTTCTTAAAGAAACACTCAGCAACACTAACTTGTAAGGCTTCATAAGGCCTCTGAAACATTTTTTTACCATCTTCATTGTGCTATGAGAGATCTTATTTGGCCATTTTCATCATGCTACTCCTATGGAGAAAGGCTGGGCAGCTGAGAGGAGTTTCTATGCCATGAGCCATTTGTCTTTCTGCGTGGTTCACGTATGCAGACCATTTTGTCTCTTGTGCAGACTTCCACACTGGTACCATGGGATAAAGATTTTTTATGAAAGTATTTGGCTCACATATGAGAACCTAGTCTTGTTTTAGAGTTCCTGGCATATTGTGTGACAAATTGGCAAAGGTAATGCTGCTCAGGAAAGAATGGAGTAGAGGGAAAGCAATATTAATAAGCTTAGGGATAGTTTTCTGGTTTGGAAATAAAGCATAAAGAGTGATTTCTGAAGTAAACAGCACATGGCTTGGATATTGGCACGGAAAAGTGTGCAAATTAAAATATAAGAAAACAGCAGTGATTATGGTAGACAGGAATATGTGATAATGAGAGAGGTATATGTTATAAAGATGCAGGTACTACAAGTAGGACAATGTAACTTTACATGGGTTTTGTTTCCTTAAATCATGTCCTAGCGCACACATTTTTACACTTTAGATTAAGAGAATCTGCTATGCTGTCTGTACCCTCGTGCGCATTTAGTGCTGTGACTGCACCCATAAGTATAAAGGGTAAAATGGGCCTGAGTTCTGTTTCTTTTTACCATCTTATAGGAAGAAAACAGAACTATACAGTATTGGCTTTTTTAACATATTTAGCTAGTCTTAAATATAAACAGATTTCATTCTCTTTTTAGTCCTGTTTGTCTTAAAACACTTTATTTCCTAATTAGGAACTTTTCTACTACCTTTTCCTATAGCAATCACTTGAATAAGATCTACTTTTTTTACATGGACAACAGTACAAAAACAGGGCTACTCTGAAGATTTACTTGCATGTGCTTGTTCTGACATGCATGTTACTCATTTTGAACCTTGCAGCTAATTTGTATGGGGTAGAAGAAATACTTATTACAGGTTACATATTATTTCCTTATGCAGTCTAATTTGAAATAATAAAAGATCTTTTCTTCTATATTCAGCAGTGTCATTTTTTCAGTTCTTCGTATGGAACTAGATGATGCATGGCCCAGGTGATACATTATTACTTCACATCAGTATACTTCACAAGGTATTTCACATCAACGGAAGTTCTCAAGATCATGGAAAAATTTTTTAAAACGTCCAAGAAGGCTGAAGAATGATGATGCTAACTTTGTTGTGGCCTGGAAACTCCTAGTATTCAGAACAAAGTTTGACAATGTAGTGCTTTACAACAAATAATGTCTTACATGATGTTAACTTGTAAAACAGGGGAGGCCAGGATCTATATCTGGAGCTAGTAAAGATTTGAACATGGTGTCTTGAAGTGTTTTCTTATGACCGAAATTATTCTACTACATTGTAAAAGAAACTATAGATAGATAGGTAAATATAATCTATATTTTGGCAGTACACCATTGATTGGTTTTATTCCAAAATGCCAGGAATGTGTTTGTTCTGATGCATTGATTACAGTTGCTTCACAGCAGTATGACTGTGAGATAGCGTATTTCATCCCTACAGTTCAAGTTATACAGCTTTTCCCTTCCTCTGACAATCTGGGAGATTACTCAGAGGTTGTGTGTGTACTTTGTGGTCTTGTTCCTGAGAAAGGATTATTTCAAGAGATTTTGTTATTTTGTTTGCTTTAACAACAAATAGCCATTGTTTGGTATGACCTCCTCTTGAGTCCCCAGCACCTGCTCTTGAGCTTAATTTTCTGTAAGATTTTCTGTAGCTGTTACTGCGTGGGCTTAATAGATAGATTTTCTTTTGTTTGATATGGAATATACAGTGTTTTGTGGGGATATGACCAGCCTTCAGCTTTCTATTTTGCTGTATTTCAGATTTTAATTTAAATTGTCGTGATTCAGCCAACTGGCTTGCTGTTATCTTTAGCCAGACACAGTATGCAAAGTCATCTATGGGAAATGGAATACTATTGTTATGAAAGAAATAGAGGAAAGTGGGCAAGAATTTGAATTTCTATGTTTGGAAAAGTGAATAGCTCGAGGTAAAATACTTTCTGAATAAAGCCTGTAACTATATGCATGCTTATAACTCAATGCCTAAACTAAAATAAAATTGTGTCTAAATTATTTAATTTCATTTTGTGCCAAGAAAACGAAATGTCCCCAAGATTCAGTGCATGGTGTCTTTTTCGATACTACTGCATATCTATTGCAGTTGTGTGTTTAGCCAGCTTCATGACTTTTTTACAGTTCTGGTAACTCCCATTTTTTTCTACGTTTGCAAGGGACCTCCACATGTGATGCTGCCATGTGGCACCATATAATAATTACCAACAGCAAGAGGCTGTATTGCACTGCTTTAAATTCAAACAGATTAAAACCCAGAAAACAGTCATCAAAGCAAATACTAGGCTACCTTATGAATTAAATGTCAAACGACCCTCTGCATTCTGGCAAAATACATGCAGTACACCTTCAAGAACCTTTGGATTACACTGTATGCATATACAAAGCTGATTCTCCTTATCTTCATGTGATTATTTAATAGATAGTGGATACTTTAAATGTCACAGTTCAGTAATGTCACTAATGACAGGACAGACCACAGATGTCATGTGGAACACCTCTGTGATGAGCCTTTCCGACTGAGAGATTTGACATGCTTAATTCAAAGTGAAATTTTGCTTGGAACCACAAAACAATTCCAGTTTTAAAATTTGCTAATGCCATAGCTGAACAATACTGAATTGATTAAGCTGTAGCTTGGGAGCTAACACCTATAGTGTCTGTTAATATTGATGTAGGTAATTACTATCAGGGCCTTGGGAGAATCCCAAGGGATATGTTGTGCTGGATGGTGCTGTTGGGAGGGAGAGGACACACGTGCCACGTAGGCCAGCAAGTGCTATGAACATCGTGGTACTCACTGCCACCCTGAAATACAGTGAGGATTCTTTTAATTTAATGAAGACTATGCTAATTACACTAATGTGAGAAGACAGTCAGATTCGTGTATGCATACACTGTAGTCCAGATGTCCTTGAAGTATGTATACTGCATGTATTTTGCTAGGAGAAGGCTCAGCAATGGGGCAGAGAGGAATTTGACGTTTAATTCATATTATGTTAACCTTTCCAAAAGATCAGGTTTCCAACAAGTTGTATGAGTCTCTAAATTGATATTTCAATATTCAAAAGAGTGTAGATAAGTCCTCTTCTAGAATACGATGGAGCGAGGAGCAAATGTTCAGCATGACATATTTCTATTTGTACAACCTGCATCTTTTTGAAAGATTATCTTATTAGATTTATTTCTGAATAGATATGGCAAAAGCATTTCAACAAACCAAAGAATGGAACTGATTACTTACGGAGATTGGGAGACTTTTTCAGCAATTGTAAATGTAAAATAAGTTGCAAGTAGCCTGTTGATTGAATGGAGTAGACTATGACCATGTCATTCAATAAACATTATTTGTTTTCTTGCAAATTAAAGATACATGACATTTACATGTAAATGAAAATAATTTTTAATTAAGTGTTCCTTTTTATTTTTGCAGACATTTATGTGTGGGTTATGACAGTACTCTTTCCATCTTAAAGTATTGAATAACTGTCAGTACTGATCAATAGACACCAAGTAAAATAACTTTGGAATATATATCAAAATGAGTTTGTCCTTCTCTTCCCTGGGCACGATGACAAATCTGACACTAGAAGTTGAGATTCTGTAACTATGTCTCTCTAGGGCTCTTTTGACTAGAAAAGATGGAGAAGAAACAAAGTTGTAAAACTGCCCGCCTCCTTTTAGAGATTAGTATTGAGCAACAACATGAAGCAGATCTGAAGGAAGGCCTTTGACATGGTTTTATGTTTACAAGTAGGCTCAATCTTCAGAATGTTCCTGTTCGTTCTCAGACATACAAGGTCCCAGATTCAATCCAGATTTACTCTTAATTAGCTTTGAATTCTGCTGCTTCTGAAGAAGGGCTGGTGTGCCCTAAAGCTTGACTTTTTTTTCCTTAGCTGATCTAAATAAACCAGCAAATCTTAGTTTTAAGCAGTTCATTAGGATGAACAAAAGTTCACTGTTCAAATCCTGGGTAGACTGAAGTTAATGGAAATGTTGCCATTACTATACTTCGGTACAGCTAGAATTTCTCTGTTGGAACTGTTCAAATGCTTCAAGTTATGCATGTGTTTAAGTGCATTCCTGATACAAAGCCAGGGTGTTCAGCATTTTTCAAAATTCTTATGTAGTTAGACATATGTAGCAGACTATGCTGACAGTTATTGTGTTGAAAAAAAAAAATTATCGGGTAAACAAAGAAGGGCATTACAACTTTTTGCCTAAAATCTGGTCTAGGAGGAAAGTTTACTTTCATAACTCATAATTTAGGCCTTGAAATAGTAACATCTAAGTTAAGTTCCATCTCCATTCAAAATTCTGGTTTTCTGTGAACTGAGTAATTTTTACATTGAAGTTTCTCCTTAAATTGCCTAAAAAAGCCAAAACCCTTCCAGTCAACACAGATAACTAGATAAATATGCAGGATATTCTCTAATATGGTGGCAAGATGGGTATTTTGTTGGTTTATATGAAATGAAAAAGTATTCCACACAAAACAGACATTAGCTTCATTTCAGGAAGCAGTGGTTTCTAATGCTTCTTCCTTCATCTTTTGAGCAGGAACAAGTATACACACCCAGCACAGAGTTGGTTTTATTTCAGTCCTTCTTTGTTTGCCTTGGCATTTGCTTCGCTTTTGTGTATATTAGTCCAAGTTGCCTGGGTAATGTTATTCATTCTGTTGTTTGTTTACATGTTAAATGTCCTTAAAGCTTGTAATAATAATAGGCAGCTGCTTTTTTTTTTTTTTCAAATAGACTAGTTCACTTTTCTCAGTATCTATGAGGAATACAGAAAATCAATAGTTGCAGTTATTAATATTTAATTTTCATTGTGAATTAAATACCATTAGGGTGTTTAGCTGAATAATACATTATGTCTACTGATGCCTGGTATTATAAATTACATTTTGAATGTAATCTTCCCTTTGAAAGCTAAGAAGTTTTGCCTCAGAGTATTCTGTTGATCTGTTTAAAACTCACCAAAAACACTAACAAAACAAAACCAAAAAAACACAAACCAGAGTAGGATTCTGACAGAAGACTTTTTTTTTTCTTGAATAAAGTTTGTAGCATCGTGTTAACAGAATAGAAGCAATGCAAAATAAAAATGCAATGCTGAAAGAGGCACAAAATCTATTTGTAAAGCAACAAGAAAATATTTTCAGTAATATTTTATCCTTAAAATGTTAGCAGTAGAAATAATATATATTAGCTAAATACTTTCAACATTAGTAATACAAAATCCCAGCTCAGCTGTAAGGAAAGAATAATGCTGGCATGAGTATCTGCAAGACTTGGTTGTAACTCTGGATTGCACAGTGATGAAGAAGGTGGTAAAATAATCTAGAAACAAAAACCTTGCTTGACAAAAGAATTTTATCTCCTCTCTGGCATGCAAAAGTAATTATTCCTTATCCGTCACGTCACCTGATTGAATAATCTGGCAAACTATTCTCTGCAGTTTATTCTGAGTTTTGCCTCATAAATCTGGGCTTTATTCCCAAGAAAGTAGATGCTGTTTTCAGCTTCTCTCATGAGAGGCATCTGAAAGATCCAGATATTTCTCTAACTGAAGCAGACTATAAAACTGAGTTGTGAGCCTTTGCTGCAAGAATTTGAGGAACCCAGATTAAGAAAACTGTGTATTGATAAAACTGTCTAAGGGAACAAAAACAGGAAATGTTTGCAGATGAGAAAGAGCTATCAGGAATTTAAACAGGAAAGAGTGAGTACTGTTTGTTACTGCAGAGTGCTAATGTTGTGTTCAGAATGACCATTACCCTAAGGATAACTGAAACTCAATCCAAGGTCAGGCAATCCCGATGAGCAGAGCAAAGTGGTCCACAAGGTACTTCACTGTTTAAAAAAGCTGAAAATGGAATTAGAGACAAGGGAATCAGCCATGCAGCTATTCCCTGAATTAGTAGGACCAAGTTACAAACAATAAATGTCATCAGAAGGTCTAGGGCAATGTAAAGAATACAAAGTAAAGTCCAGAGAAGCGGGGAGCTCCAGCTGGATCAGTGTCATCCAGTAGGTGTTGATCAGGAATGGGGACACAAGCAGGTACAGTGCTGACACAAAGAATGGGTCAACATCTGCAGGACCAGAGCCCTTGAAACAACAGGAAGTGATGGCATTGGTCGAAATGCCATCATGATAAGTGTGCTTTGTTGTGTGACTGTGGGCAGGCACTTGTTGGGCTGCCAGTCCTGCTTATCACCAGAAAACTCAAAGACTTGTAGGCTCCCTGATCACTGAAACTTGTCAGCTGAGAAACCATTAGATTTCTTCGAAACTCCTTTGCTGACAGATAAGAATTCTTGTATCAATGAATAGCTGCAATTCACCAGTTTCCACTTCTGTGGCTCACAGCGTTCCCTCCATCTCCCAGGAGTGGGCCAATCTGGAGCCTGAGGCTCTGGTTTCAGAGCAGACCTGTGAGCAATGGACAGTTTTCTCCAGAACAATGTCTTAGACTGAAACCAGCTAAATAGTGAACTAAACAGTTTGGAATCCACAAACTACATTTTGACAAAACCAAAACAAAACAATCAAACAAAAAAAAAAAACCATCACAAACAAAAAACTGGAAAACCTTGTAAGATTCTTGTATGTTCATAACTGACCTATTTGGTAGGTTTTCTTCGTCTTAAGTAAGCGTTCTTTCTCACTGGTTTATGCTTCCTTTGCATAATGGAGCAACGTAAGAGTAAGTCCTGTTACAATTTCTGTTTTGCTAGACAAAATTGGCATGACTTTTGGCTATATTGTGTTTTTTCCTTTTTGAAGGTATTCTGAACTATGTTCAATTAATGTATGAACAATAGGTTTCTACAAGGGATTTCCTATAAAAACAGATCTGATGTTATTGTATCATTTATTAAAAAGTAGAAATGGAATGATGCATATAGAAATATGATAAAAACTAAGATGATACTAATATTGAAATACTACTGCCAAGAGTGGGCTTGTCATCCCTAGCCAAAATAACAGAAAACAGATACAAAATTCATTTCCTAATGAATTAAAAGGTAAGAGTAAAATCAATTCCAATTAACATTTTACTGAATTTTATTTTCAAAACTGTAAGGTTTTTACTAAGTTTTCCATGACTTTCAGATTGAAAATTCAGCAATATGCTTTATTCAGACCTTAGATGAATTTAAGAAAAGTGAGCTATCAGATTTTTAAAATATAGATTTTTTAAAAATATATCTTTATACAGATATGTATTTTGGTCATTTATACATGACATTTTTGTCATTTATGACATATATATAAATTTTGTGTCTATATTTTCACCAAAGGATGTGATTTGTAGAAAGGTTCTGCAAAAAAACAAGACTAATTTCTATTTTGTTCAGCACTGTGCTTGATAACTTTGAATTAATTATCATACTGTATCTGATAGAATGTGCACATGACACACAGACCAGCAAAACATTAAGTAATATTGAGTCTGTGGCAGCCATACAGAATGACCTAGAATGATTGTAATGCTGGAATCTTTCTGAAAACGTGGTTTTAGTTTAACCATATGTAAAACTTTATGCTCAACAATAGAGAGTATGGTCCATTGTGCCTTGATATGTAATGACTGAAAACATAATTGGGTTCAGAGTAGAGCAGAAATGTGTGAAAAGTACATAGTGTGAGGCAAAGGGGAAAAAATAGTAAAAAAAGGTTTATATAGCTAAACAAAGAATAAGTGTACAAGAATAAGTTACTTATTCTTGAAGTGTTTATGAGATCAATATTGAAATATTACAGAGCTAGTGTGGATGTACCAAAAAAAAAAGGGATTTGAAAATTGACTGTCAATGTATAAATCATTATAAAAATGCCCAGAGAGAATTCTCTAATAAAAAAGGATGAGGAAAGTGAGCAGCAGCAGCAGGATCCGGCTGCACTATGTCTTGCAGGCACTTGGACTGTCTCTTCAGAAAGTGTTGTACATATGTGTTTCATCAGAATGGAGGTGTGGGTCTAGAACAGTCACCTTGTGCTGGATGGTACACTGAGAAGGCCATTGAAACTTTCTTTCTCAAAGGACAAGTACATAATTTAAGGGTCAGTAATAGGTGGAAAATCCAGCTAGATAATCTGGGTTTTTTACACTTCCTTAATGTCAATATACTGGTGAAAAAATAATTTCGTATAGAGCAATTGCAAATCTCTTTAAATTAGAGATTATAAATTTCCTCATTAAAATCTTGTTAAATATTCCATGGGGGAAGGTGATTCTCAAAACAGCATTATTGTCTCTTATTTAAACTAAAGCTATGGGACGTGCCTCAGGTAGCTGTGACACAGAATTCTGTTATTTGAGTAAAAGGAACCTTTTTATTCATTATGAAACATGGTGGAGATACCTGGCAACTTTTCCATTCCTTTGAACTTCTTTTTAGTCCACTGCTAGTCTAAAGACTGCTAAGCCTTACAGTTCAAAGCCTGATTTATGTTATTGATTAAAAGTCACCTAAAAGCCATTGGAAAAAACAATTGTGAGTATGTAACTGTGCAATAAAGGTCTACCTATCAAGTTTAACAAGCCTTTTACTGAGTCTGGCTTCTGAATTTTGATTCTTATATACTAAAGTTTCAGATCGGGGTGACTGGTAGAAAAGAGAAGTAGTGCTGGCATTAAAAAAATCACCTTTGTAGTTATATTATTGTGCAGAGTAGTCTGATCCTTCAGTCTCTCATCTGATATGTCAGCAGGATGGTGTATGTAATTGATACATATGACAATGAGAACTGGTGAGAGAACAGATAGTACTTTCCAGTTATAGCATCATGAATGAACATGTGATATGAATATGTGACTTGATCATGGAGATTACAGAGACAAAGAACACCATGACCAGCACTGATAGCTGATTTTGCACACTGTGCAGTGGTCAGGAACGTGACAATTTCTGAGCTAACAGGGCCGTACAAGAAAAATGCTGTGCATTACTGTGCTCCAAGGAGGGCTTATAAGGTCAGGTATACTGCAGTACCTTGCCTGAACTGCAGAATTGACTCCCCAGCTCTTCTGGCTCCTCAGTACAGTTTGAAAGTGCCTGTGTGACCCAGACACTCTCAAATAGTGTCCTCACTACAAACCGGTAATGAAAGTTCGTGGTTTGCTGTGCCCAATTTGAGGCCATAATAAGATGACAAATGACACAGATTTCAGGGACAAGGAACAATAAAAGTATCCCAGAAACATGACAGTTTTCTCTGGAATAGATGTTGCAATACTGACTTGGCCTCACCAGCCTAGCCTATCCAAATACAAATGTTATTTTTCACACTAACTTTTTCATTTTAACTTCCTCTTTATATATATATATATATGTATTGTTTATTCACAAGCATGTTACAGCTTGTAGTGGGTTGAGGCAGGCAGTGGGGCATCTCTTTATTCATACATTTCTGATTTTTAATAGGATCTAGTCAGAACAAGACAAAAGCCTGATTGAACGCTGGGAGAAATTTTGTATCATAGAGTAATTTAAATGTGAACTAGGACATTCTCCGGACAATTACATAAAAATGGTAAGTCACCCTCTGTACAATAGTTGCTTTCAACACGATCCAAGGCCAGGACAGGCTTTTGACAGTCACATAATGCAGATGGGTCATGATCAGCCAACACAGAAATGTTCAGCATTTTGCAAAATGAGAATCACATTCAGTGAAGTTGAAACAAAAAAGGAAGACTGACAAAAAAACCTTTGATTTTCAGTATGCTGATCATTCAAAATTAGAAATATTTGTTTGTAGTCTGAAAGCTAAATGCTAATAGGAAGATTGGAAAAGGCTGAAATAATAAATCTGGGAGGTCATTAAATTTTGACACAGTTTGCAAAAATGTCTGTAGTATATTGTAACTGGCTTGTGAAGCTACTGATTAGTGATCATATATGCTATTGAGCTACATGTAATACCTATAGTTTTATTTGGAAATATTTTACTGTGCTTCTAAAGTATCTATAGACTAATTTAATAACTGAATTCAAAATTTCACAAATCCAAATAACTTATCTCACTGCCGGCATCCGACCATTTCTGCTTTGCTTCCTGCTTTTTTTGTGTTAATGTTTATTTGCTCTTTCTTGTGCCAAAACAGTAATTTCACAGAAAAACATCAACAATATATCTGAAAAAGTACATTTGCATTGGTAAACACTGCATTGCAGCAGCATAAATTTTCTCTTCTCCCAATGGTAATAAGGTCCTAAAACTACATGGAATTGTGGCCTTTCAGTGTACTTAATTTATACTGTAAAAGCCAAGGGCTTTAAAACCAGATATGTTTATCTATATATGTAAAAATAAAGTACACTAAAAAAACTTTTCATATATATATATATAAATCTGCTGCAGGAGAGCTATAACACAAATGTCTTTGCTATCTCTACTATTATTTTTTCCCTGCAGCCTGAAGAGAAATCTGTTGATATTAAGGATAATTTATGATCTTCTTTTGCATTCTCTTATTCATTTCCAGGATGAGACCAAGAGTGTTAATTACTAACATACAGTAATTGTAGCATTTTAAATTAATTATCCTTTTTCACCCTGTCTTTCAGAATTGCCAGCCCCTAATGCTCCCTCCTAAATATTCAAAAATACGGTAGTGGACAGTCATGTTGAAACAAGTCAATGAGGAAATTTTTTTGGAGGTGAGGCTAGTAAATGGTTTGTTTATACAAACTGATGTTGCAAATATTAGGATCTTGAGTTTGTGTGACTAAAGACAGTATTTTATTATTCACTCTGATCTTTTACTTTTCCTCCTTAAACCTTGTTATGGACATAAAAATACTTTACAGTAGTGAAGAAGTGAATTATAAGTTGCATTAAAAGCAAGATTTCCATATCTGCCCTTAGGTTCCTGTTTTTAATATGTATAAACTGAATTACAGTAGTGAATGTTATCAACAAGCATGGGGTTTATGCTAAATCTTAAGGCCTCTATTACTTGTCATGCAGTCTTTTCTGCTTTGAGGCTAGCTGATTTTGGCTACTATTTCTTTTAATCAAGATATATGCTGTCAATCTGTGGAACAAGTTTAAAAAAGTTTGCATCCCAGAAGACTGAAAATAAAATTTGATACAAAACAATACTGAACATTGAACAAATGCTGTTTAGTAAGAAATGTTTTTATAACTAAAGTTGGCAATTCGTGCCTGTTACCAACATGATTGTCCTGAATTTGATACTAATTAATCCCTTGAGGCTGTTTTTTTGTCAAAGCCTTTCTTCCCAAAGCCTAATTAGGTAAGGAATTATTTCAAAATACTTCCATCTCTTAAAAGAGTAACTATGCAAAAAGTTAAGCTTTAGCTCTTCCATGGAGCCTTCCTTACTATTAAACACTGGTGAAGATAAATCATAATTTGAACTTCTTATAAATGTTGCCTTATTTCTAAAGCCTCTTTCTGCTCTTCCAAGTTAATTTCCTTCTTGTGGGCTCTTTATGGATAGACTGATAGAGACGTAACATAAATAAGTAGAGCCACATCTTTTTGCATAACTCTGGTACCTGGTTGTTAACTGAATGAGTGCATCATCTCTGCATATCTGCGTAGAATTATGGAATGACGAGTCCTTGATACTAGGAAACATGTTGATTTTGAAAGTGGTATTGAATCAGTACATTGCCAAAAACATATAAAGAAATCAGGTGGACCTGCTTCTGCAGTGGGGTTGGACTAGATGATCTCTAAAGGTCCCTTCCAACCCCTACCATTCTATGATTCTATGATTCTGTGATAAAGCAATCAAACACTGGTTGCTAACAAGTAGTCAAGAGCCTGATAGATTAATAGTTCCTTCATTAATTTTGTTTAATATAGTCATTGATTAATAGAGACCTTTCTAATTGTAATATACCAAAATCTCATAAAATGTTGTAGAACTTGTATAATAATAAACTGAAAGATTCAGACAGAAAAGCAAGATTTCCTCCATGCTGTAGTAATTTTTAACTGGACAGGTATGAAGGCCTTATTTAGACCCTTATCTTGATACCACTGAATTTATAATGAATATTTAAAGAATTGCAATGAACTTCAGATAATACTTTTGATGCATGGAGTATCTGATGGTAGTCTTAACCCCAAGGCAAAGCAAAAGTGCAAACTTACAAATATTTAATCCTTTCCATTTTGTTTAAGTGAATAAAGCGGTATAGACATTGAGAATTAAGTACAATGTTTAATATCACAATACCTATTGTTGTGTTTGTGTTTGTGTTGTGTTTGTGAAGAAAGACAAACTTCACTTTTGGGTCATTAGTCTGCATTTGAGTTTCCCCTGTGGTTCTTCCTTGTTGGAAAATGTTATATTTCACTGACCTTTTTGAGGGGGCGTAGCTTGCTTTTTCCATATTGAATGTAACTGTCTTGTCTATTAACTTTCTCTCTATCAAGTCTCTTTTTCTTAGTTACTCTATCTCATTACTATAAATAAACCATTCTGCCCTTACTGTCGTGTTCCTATGTAATGTTTTGTTAGGGCTCATGCTAGACAGCAAACTATCTAAGGTATAGCCTAAAGCTGCTCTGTTCTAGAGAACCATCCACACTTAATTTGCTATATAAATAATTGTACAAAATAAGACTTCATGGTGAAATAGCTATCATGACTATCTGGCTGCACTGCCATCAGTGGTAAAGGTGTATGTTAGTTTAGTTCTTTGTAATAAACTCTTAATGTAGGGTGCCATTTTTGTTAGTACACAAAGACAGTTTGAATATGGAAGCAGAAACTTGGTTGATGCAGAAACAGAGCATCAAATCCCTTGCATGATGCTTTTAACATAGATGTACAAAAATGTATTCTTTCTCTTAAGTATGGGGTTGTGAATGATTCAAGGAAAAAGATGTATACTGACTGTTGTCAGCTGTAATATGGGCTTTCTTGACATTATCAATACTGGTTTGTAGTAAAAAACAAAGTCAAAATGGTGTGACAAAGGTTTTTGGGAGAAAGAGTCCTATTCGCCTGTAATCTTGAAAATTTAACAAGTAATTTCCTCCCACCTTAAGGGAAGGATGATTTATAAGACTACAAGTGTTAAGATTTGTAGTATAAATGTAAAATTACATGAAGAAAGCAGCTTGATGAGAAGAACAAGGTATTATGAAGTTTATATTGTTAATAATCGCAAAATATGAGCAAAGCCAATGTCAAAGTAAGTTGTTAAAGGAAAATTATTAAATGGTTGATGAAACATAAATATGGAAAACATAATGCGTACAGTGATGATATCCAGAAGTGTCAGAAATGCCTTATCACCTGCTGTTTGCACTCCTGAAAGCATTCAAATGACACCTAGCATCTCAAATCACAATTACCAAGACTCTTCTTTTACTCCTGTGCTGAGGAAAAGAGAGGGATTGCTATGGAGACAATATACAGCTAATAGCTGGAGGGTAAGTGGAATAAATTCAATAAATAAACAGTCACAGCTGAAAGGAAGGAATAAAAGGTGACAACCAAGTCTGACAAAAAGCTTTTGATTTTATATGGAAACTTTGAAAACCATATAGAAATCAAATACTGTCACTGAAAACTGATAAAACCATTGAATCAATCGGGGAAAAATATCAGGAAATGATCTACTGTTCAAAGTGAGAAGCTGACAGACAATCATAGGGCCTTTTACTAAGCTCTACAGCTGTTTCTATGGCTTTAAAATGGTCATTTATATTATTACAGTCTCTGACCATCAGATTACTTTGAAATGCCTCTAGGTTTCCAGTCTAGGCACTGTGTGAACACTTGCCCTCTCTATTTAGCCATATCATTTCTTCCTGTGCTCTTAAAAACAGCAAAAAAGCTGGGCTGGTTTGACGAGCCAACTCCAAGGAATATAATCAAACAATCTGACAAATTACCTGCTGATTCTAAAAAGCAGTTATATGTCTGAGAAAGGTCATTAAATAATGTATAGTATGTCAAGTGACATAGAGTTACGTTAATGGAAACAACACTGTTACCATGGTTAGTATGAAAAACATACCCAAAAGGGACCAGTGCTGCTTGCTGCCACAATTAATTCCAGAAAACCTCATTAGTTCTGCTTCTCAGCGATTAGGAAATACTGGAGAAATGCCTGTCATTGTTCTTCTGTCAATTAGAATCAAATATAACAAAAGTATAATCTGGTTTTTGTTACTGTATTTCTGTTCTGTATATAGCTGCTGTCCACAGTATATTATTTACTGTTGATCAAGAGAATTATTTCAATGGTGGGAAAAGAAAACACTGACTGCAATTGTTACCTTCCAGTAGTCTGTGTATCTGGTCTAGCTTCAAATCTTTCATTGCAGAGCCAGTTCATGAATACCTTTCCTTTAGCTTCCCTATTCGAGTAGATGTTTTTTAATCATTAACCTGTGTAGTTTTATGCTTCCTTTCCTGAGATTCATGGTGTCATTTGATTCTGTCACTGGCCATGCCTCACATCCCAGGGCAGGTGGAGGGTAAAAAGAAGATGAAAAGGCTGAAAGGTTGTTGAGGCTTTTTTGCTAAAGCCTCAAATTCTATACTTCACTTCTGTCCCAGTTATTCACCCGAACTGTAACTAATCAGCATGACAACATTATTTTTCAGTTATTTGCAAGAAATTAGCTTTATCCATTTTTATCAGCATACAGCCTGAGTTCATTTATGTTGCTCATTATTCTCTGTTAAATAATACTAATATTTTAATAATTTGCAAATGCAACTGACAGAGCTGTATCCAGAAGATTGTGTTCAGCTCATTTTTCTTCCTGTTGTCACCTAGTATCTTTCTAATCAAATGTGGCTGACAGGAAACTGTAGCAACTGAGAAGCTGACATACATTAACTTTTCCTCTTCTCATTGCAGATCCAATAACCTACTGCAAATAAAATATAGTGACCTCTGAGGGCAGTAATACACAGACATAACTAAATCCTACAAGTAGTGTTTACCAAATAAACTTGTGAGCTACCCACTTTAGTTGCTGTCATAATTGGTGGAAGAAAGCAGGTGGATGTGCTAGGTTGTAAAGAAAGAAATAGGGATCATAACAGAGAAGCCTGGACTCTTACTGCTAACGGGTCTTCATTTTTATGCAGAAAGTGTCAAGAGGAGCTATATTACTCAAAATTTCTTTTACAACATACTGACATATGGCAGATGTAAATTTGTGTTGTAGAATTCTGTATGTAGAGAAATACAAAGAATGCTCAAATTCTCCTAGGACAATAAAAGCTAGATGTGTAAAATTGAGTGAATCCTGATGTGCAACAGTACTACTACTATTCTCTGACTACCGCCTGCCTATCTCAGCCTGCACTTTCCATCTCCCTGATCTCTACTTCCAGACGGCCCATGAAATATTGCAGTAGCACACGTCTACTGCTGAGTGACTTGACCTGCTCTTGGTATCGTGGGAGTCCAGAGAGAGCACCATGGAGCTGGCCATGTGTTAGCCTTCTCTTCAGCTAGGGTGGGTTTACAGTGCATGCTGGCAACTGTGCTGCCACAATGGTTAAATGTAGATCAGCTACATCCAAACTGTAATCCCACCACTAAGTAAGATTTTTTTTTTCCATTTTAGCTATCTAGAAATTAGGTGTCTAATCCAAGCAATTAATGTAGTTGCTGTCACCTCCATACCAGCAATGGCGAAGATGGAAATTTCTGAAAGAGTCTGTCTCCTATTGTATTCATTGATTTTGGGATTACATGAGTCACACCTTAACTTTTCAGTCCCTCTATACTGATTACAAAGTAAACCTACATAAGTATCCTAAATTACACCACTTTTCTGATGGTAGGAACTTGAAGAAAGGAATCCCACCAAAACTGAGTCACAGGTAAACTGATTGAAAAAGTACTTCAGTGAAGGAAACTGAAATATAGGACCACACAGAAACTAACAACAGAAATAGTAAAACAATAGATCTACATATCATTGTAGTAAAGTATTGTAAAAGAATTTTTAGTGTAATTACAGAATGCCATACTGTACCCCAGAAGTGGAGACATCACTTTGTGTGTTAAAATTCTTGTGTTTTCACTAAAGAAAGACCCTAAAAAAATAACTAATATAACAGTATTATGTAGTTTTATTTCTATGCATTGGTAATATTCCAGAATATTTTAATAATGTCAAGCTATGGATGCCAATGTCTAGGCACAGTAACTCTGTGAGCAAATTATCAACTGTACAAATAAACAGAATTGCACTGGTCTAAGTAGAGCACTACTGATTTATGCTAGCTGATTATTTTGGTGGAAAGCTTGAAAAAAAAATAATTCTATAACAAGTAAAGAGAAATCTGAAAACAGAAATAATTCACTCAATTTAACTGTCCAAGATGAAACACAATTACATCTTTTCTTCTTTTGTGCATTCTTGTTTATAGTACACAGTAAACTATCAAACAGAAACAACTGGCATATTGTAAGGTTCTAACAGTGGCTGACACTAGTTCAAATAGATGATCTTGACAGCATGCCCAAAGAAATGTTTCAGCTTTACAGTCTAGAAAATGTGTTTCTTCTGTGAACTAAGTACTTACATGAAGCATATATACACAGTTTTAAAATTAAGAACTTAGCCTTTATTTTGTGGGGATTACATTGTTCAAGCTTGTGGCCCCTCAGGAAGGAAAAGGTGTTCTAAAGAAATGGAGTGCCCACTGAAGCTCACTGCTCATCTGAAATAGCATGAAAACTATTAATACATCTGGAGTAGTCGACTCAATGTTTTAATCTTCAAGAACGGCATTAGCTGCCAGGGCTTAGAGCAGGAGTTGTAATTGAATTCTGAGACTTCCCAGATGAGGCTGTGTGAACTCTGGGTCTGCACCAGACCTGTGGCAATGTACAGACTGCAGCTGCAAGGTGGCCAGGGATCATGGTTTTGTGTTTTGCATTAATTCATATGAATGCATAGGTCTGTGATTTCAAGGAGTATCAACTCACAGAATTGTTTAGGCTGGAAAAGACCTTAAAATCTCTGTGTCAAACCTTTAATCTAGCACTGCCACAGTCCACCCCTAAATTGTGTCCCTAAGCACCTCATCTACATATCTTTTACATACTACCAGGAATGTAACTCAGGACTCAGCCACTTCCCTGGGCAATCTGTCCCAGTGCTTCATAATCAGGATCTCCAGGTCTTATTCCGCTGGGCAGCTTTCCAACCACTCTTCCCCAAGCCTGTAGACCCAAGTGCAGGATGCAGCACTTCGCCTTGTTGAATCTTATACAATTGGCCTCAGCCCGTCAATCCAGCCTGTCTAGATTCCTCTGCAGAGCTTTACAAGCTAAATATGGAAGTAAAATAACTGTGAGGGTTTAAAAATTGGTACCATATTTGTATGTTTGTACCAAAAGTGTGAGAGGCATCTAGTCTGGAAAGCTTCCAACGATAGAATGGAAAATTCAAGACTGCTAGAGTTTCTCATGCATTACACTTGTAGGTCATTGATTTCCTCTATAAATGTAAAACAATTTGGCCAAACAAATCATGTTTCCAAACTCTGTAATAAAACTCATTTGCTCATAGCAATTCTAATTAGTACAGAAGTGTGTGACTAGATCAAATTCTTCCGATAGCTTTCATCCCCCATATCTGAGTTAACGTTTGTTCTTTTGATAATGGTCCCCTTCAGTCACAGGGTCAAGGCATCCAAATATTGCATTGCAGCAGGCTGCAGCCCAAACACCTTCACAAAAACTATGTAGACAAGGTGTGACCCTAAAGGTGTGTTGAGTTTACAGTAAACTGGCGTGATCAACAAAAGGTTCTGCATGTGACCTTGCTGTTTGGGACAAACTGACAGCTGCTATACCTTGTGATTTCTATCAGTTTGTAAAGAAATCCTATGCTTATGATACATTTAAGTATAAATTTGACTTATTTTTAATGAGAAAATATTAACTCCTGTTGAAATGATGCAATATCACATATTCTGACATTTCAATTTTTGAAAGCATTCAACTGTTTAATAAAACACTGAAGAACAGTATTTTGTCATCACATGTACTGTTACATTAGCTATATGCATTTAGTTATAAACATGAATATGTCTATTAAAATGATTCATTGTGATAGTTCAGACTATGAATCACTTCCAGACAGCACGGGAAGTCTGTACGAGCTGTTGTGCTGTTAGAAGGGCAACCAAGTTGTCCACTATTGTGCCAAAGTGTGACACGTTATGGCACACACAAAATGCAGTATAGCCTAAGGGGAAGATTTTAGGCTGCTATGAACTCATTCTTCCTGGGTTTCACCTCCACTGCTTACTGGATTTGTGACTTCAGGATTCTTTCTTACTCTCTCTGACCAGCCCTGTATTAATTGATTTTGCTCAAAACTGCCTATGGTTGCTGTCAGCCTGACAGCTCCAGTTTTGGGAGCAAGAGTTGGAGCCTTGTCACCTCCAAGGCTCCGGTGATCACTGGCAGATAAATCACACCTGGGTTCTGTAGGCTCTGACATAGGGCTAAAACTCTGCCAGCTTTGACAAAAATCGCCTAATGATAACCATGATGCATTATATCAGACAGTGAAGTGCTCAGAGTACATCACGAGTTTTCTGTGATTAACATAATATCAGTGTAATGCATGTATGTGCTGATGATGCCAAGAGGTCAGCTGGTGTGAGGTCACATGCTAACTAGGAATGAAACATGCATTTTCAGTCTTTATAAAGATATATCCTGAATAGGACCAGAAAAAATACAAATATCAGTCTCAGTTAAGTATTATTTTTAGGAATATCAATACTTTTTTTTTTTTTCATGTAGATTTTTGTATTCTAAGCTTTTATTTAAAAAAAGTTCTCTGTTCATTATGCCCACTAAAGGGAGAACAGACTCTCCATTACCATGTCCTAATTAAGAGAGTTTTCTACTATATTACAAATGTGACTTTTTAGCCTAATCATGTACAATAATATTGACTGATGTAGCTCTGCATCTGTCAGTGCAGTTGATTTTCTATAATGTGAGTGATCCATAAATAACATCAGTTCCTTTATTCCTGGGACACAGCCTGCCTGAGGCTAGTTAAGTTTTATCAATGTTGGGGTTGTTTTCCAGTTTGCTTCTCAGAAACATACTGGCAGAAATATACTGGCAAGTGCGGCAGATAATGCTGAAAATAATTTACCTCCCACAGCTGCCTACCACCATTATGTTAACTCTCTTTGTCTTCTTCAAAAGAACTTTGGATATATATTCAATTTCAACCATGAACTCTATAACATTGCTTGTAATCTTGCTGACATTATGTACATTTATCAAGCTCAAAACAGATCTCATCTATGTCCTCTGCTCTGACTTTTCTTCACAGGAAGCTTGAACATGGGTCTTACTTCTCTGCTGTATAAATGTATATTTAAGCTTTGGAATCAAATCAAGGAATATAAGGAAAGAAAAAATTTAGTGTTACTTTTGGATTCATTAATGTTTTGTTAAAATAGTCTGTGACTTTACATCAATTTAAAATAGGAATAGTGTATCATACCTGCTGGTCAGTAACAGAACACACAGCCTCAGTCCAATATGCAACCCCCATTCCAGCAAGTGTTTTCTATTGTAAATACAATGAGACTTCTCCTCTGAAGACTATAATTGTAGAATGAAGGATTCATTAATTTTTTTAAATGAGAAATTCATAGTATAAATCAAAGGCACAAATGTGAGCCAACAATATACTGGTGATATCTTGGTGAGAATTTACAAAATTATGGTCTTTCAATCGTGAATCTGAATGAGTAGGTACAGAAGTATTTACAGATTGGGTTTATTTTTTTTTTCCATTTTCCAGACAGTTCACCTTAAGTTCACGCTCCTGATTTTCAGCATTTACACTTATCCCTCCATTAATGACCTGATTTCATGAACTCATGAAATGTGTGTTGGATATGACCCTGGATGTGTGTACACAGAGCTGGTAGGAAGTCATGGGGAAGACTGCAGTGCAGAGCTGAGTGTGCTTCTTGTGGGGTGCTTATTGGGACCACAACATATTTAATGCATACTCTTAATTTTATTTTCTCATTTGAGCACATTGTGTTGATTTGACAGCAGAATGGAAATCATTTAGTCAAGATGTCAGAGAGTTTTTACTGTCTGAGACTCAAGTTGCCTGTAAGACTGGGCCTGGTCATCTCACCATCAGGCAGATTATGTCCTATAGACTGGAGCAAACCCAAATCCCACCGTTTTATTTAAATATTAACATCTTGGGAAATGAAAAAAAGTTCTGAGGCAAAACAAGCTGTACTTGGCCTTTGATTTGCTACAGTTTCCCTTTTGAACATTATTCTGCACCTATAGATCTGTTAAATCGTAGAATCATATGATCAACCCATCGATCAAATCCTGGTACTTCTTTAGAAAGCCAGGTACTCTGCAGCTAAGGTAGATTTATACAAGCAAATTTAGTTTGTGGAACAGATACGGGAGTGATTTAAGAGCAATGCAGACTGAGAAGAAAATAGACAAATGTGAAGGACTAGGGCATGCTGTAAAAGACTAGGTGGGAACATGTAGGTGTTGGCTGGACAACAGCCTGCAGAGAAAAAGTTATTCCATCATCATAGCAACTAAAAGCTGAGAGAAAAGAGCAATAAGTCCTGGGGCCCAACAGTATTCAATGATGTCCCACAATGCTTTTTTCATTTGAGTTTCGGATTAGATATTAACTACAGTTGTTTTATCACTTTCCTTAAGTGTAACGTTTGCACTGTTTGCACATTAGAGGCCTGTTTCCATGGAGTGCTGGATACTTCAGAGCCAGCAGAGGTAAGGCTGCTCAGCAGTTCAAAGCACAGCATCCCATCTCAGTTTGTAGAGGAAATCTGCAATATCCATCTTATAGTACCAAAACTTTTCATGTTTTGTTTCATAGCATCTTTTAAATGTTACCTACACTCTGCCTACAAAAATAATCTTATTTTCTCTCCACCTCACCTGTTCTGTAGCTGTGTAATTCTACCGAGGTCAGAGTGGTTCCTGTTTTACACTGTGCAAGATGGGACAAAAGGTAAAAAGTTGTGTGGTCTGCAAGCCTAGGGCTGTGAGTGATTAGCAGTCTCACCAAAATATGTCAGATGGAAATAAAATTGGAAACTAAACATGCAAATGAGCAGATACTGGCTTCTGATTTCTGCCAAAGACTTGCCACGCAGTAAGAGTAATCGTATCACCAAAAGTGTGAAGTGAGGCTACAGACTGTTGGTGGTTTTCCAGCAAATGGAAACATGCTGCAACATTGCAATGCACTATTTCCTTCTAGCCATCCCTGTTTTGTCAAGCAAGGTTTCTAAAAACAGCATGGGTGAACCTGGAGCGCTGCCTTATTACACTGACAACACCATTTTGCCACCTGGTGGTGGACTCTGTTTATATGTTTTGAATGTTTTTACTTTCAGCACTTCTTGCTGTGCTGTGAACTGTGCATTGCTCAGGCAGACAAATTAGAAGACATGTAGTAATTTTCTAGAAAAGTGGCTGTGTGGTCATTGCAAACTGACAGTTTATTGGGTTGAACTAGACAACTGTTTTGTTTCAAGTATTCATTTCAGTTATTTATTTCAAGCTTTGGAAAGTTCTTAATGTTCAAGATTTTGATGATTTTTTTAAACATTAGCTTTGTTCAAGGTTAGCCCTGTTGAAGATTTTTTCGTTTTTGTAATGATTTTCAGAGTAGATAGAGGACTTCATGCAGAATCACCTACCACACATAGCTTTTGGAGACTCACAGGGCTGCTGGAACAAAGCTACAAGTGTGTTGGTGCACTGATACATTCCACTTAATTTTGAGGGAGGTGGGGAGCTGCTGTACAGCTCAGCAATAAACACTTTGGAAATAACCACATCTCTAAAAGAAGGCCTTGCAAAAGCATTCACTAAATGTGGGATTTTGTGCATGGAGACACTCTCATCTGGAATATATTTAGTTATAACAAAGCTGTCTTTTGTTAGCATCTCAGAAACAACTGTGTTTTGTCCATAAGTCATAGAACAAAACCAAGGAAAAAAAGAGAAAGGTATATTATTTTAGCCTCATAATTTTATTTTGATGTTTTCTGCTTGTGGGATTGCATGGAAGGAATACATTTTCTGAGTGGTCTGCCAAACATTTTTATTCATTTAAACCTCTGAAACATATGCCAAAACTCCAGTGATTTTTTCTCTTACTATAATGGTTCTTGTCCTACTGGAGAAAGCTAGGTAAGGATTGCTAGTGAAATTGTACCTTCTCAAGAACGATATAGTGCTGGCTAAAAAAAAAACATATAGAAAGGAAAACCGTTCAAGAGCCTAAGATGCTAGAGAAAGAACGTGCACTTCTTCCCAGTACAATGGCCTGTTTCTCGGTGTTGTCAGTCATTGGCACTACTGTGTAGACTGATGAGGTCAGAAAGGACTATGTAAAGGGTGGAGCAGTCTCAACTTGTGCACTGTTGAACTAAGTCAGTTGGGTAGGGGCTAAGGGCACCCTTAGAAAGGGTGAGCTCAGGTGTTTCAGGGCCATCTGGTGAATATGGACGGTCTGATGAGAGAGGACAGAACTATACATATTCTGTCCTTACTTTCGTTTGCCTGGTTATTCAGTCACAGAACAGTATCGTTATGTATGGTCCTGTAAAAGCAGACTGATGAGGGTTTCCAGATGAAAGCAGATCACTGATTATAAACTCCTATAAAAACGGCAAAACTTTCTCCAAAAGGCTAAGATAAAATTGAAAGGGCAAGAAGACGTAGTCTGGAATTGGATGTGAATTGACAGAGGCTAAACTACATTTTATCAACTTCCTGAATGGGTTTTGAAGTATCAAAAAGATCCTCAGAAAACTGCTTTAACTCATGCTGCAAAATATCAATCCTAAAGAGGATTTAATGTTCAGCTTTTCCTATCTCTCTTCTCTCCTTAAAATTAAAGAATTGCTTTTATAATTGAAGTTGAAAGCAGACCTGACTTTATTAATAGCAGACCTCATATATGTTTTAACTTTGCTAAGATTATTGCAGATTTATAGAACTTCCCAATAAGGATGTTTATTTTATGTTTCTACAAAGAGTTATTTCGTGACACCAGTAAACTATTAAATGATAATTTCTTCTGTGTACATACGTCAAATCATAAACCAATTGACGAGTGAGTTTTACTGTGGATTTGAATCAGGTTGTCATGATAGAAAAAACTGAAAACGTGACCCTTATTTCTGTCGGCTTCACCTCTTTGGTAAACAAACAGTATTTGGTTTGGCTGACTGAACAGAGATATTTCTGAACTGACTTTAATGATCCATCTGTTCAAGCTGTTTTTCAACAAATTATAGGATGATAATATAATTCAGGTGGGAAGAGATCTCAGAAAGCCTCCAGTTTAACCTCCTACCCCAAGCAGAACCAGCTATGGGATCAGACACAGAGCTTTGTCATATCAGATCTTAAAACCCTCCCAAAATGGACATTGAAACAACCTCTCTGTGCAAACTCTGCTACTGCTTGATGGTCCTCCCCAAATACTTTGACTGAGCACAGACACCTGGGAGACTTTATCAGTGATGATTGAGGCAGAGAAAGAATTGTGTTGTCACTGAACCATTTTCTCATTCAGCAATGGTCTCACATTTTCCTTGTTCAGCATTGTGCTACTAATGTAACAGAAAGACCTTTTCCCCATGATGTCCCTCACAAGTCTCAATTCCAGCATTCCTGCATTCTTGGTCTGTGCTGCTTCTACCTCCATAGGCTGAAGCTCCATCACAAGTCCCCAGGTCAGCCAAGCCAATCTCCTGATATGTTTACTTATTTTCTCGAATGTTGGGATGGAGGATGATATCCTTAAAGACCTGACAGTTTCCTGAGCCCCTTTACCTTTCAGAGATGCTTCCCATAGGATCATACTTCCTCACAGGATCTTCAACTGTATGATTTCATGTTTGCTATTACAAGGCTGCCAATGATTATCCAGACAGAATCTTAAGAGTTGGAAGGGACCTCGAAAGATCATCTAGTCCAAGACCCTGGACCTCCTAGATTAAGTCACGCAAAAACTCATCCAAGTGGGTTTTGAATGAAACTCAACAACCCATTTGGGCAGCCCATTCCAATGCTTCATCACCTTGACAATGAAGAAATTCTTCCTTGTATTTCTTTGGAACCTCTTATGCTCCAGTTTGTACCCATTGTCCCTTGTCCTATGATTGGGCATCACTAAGAAGAGCCTGGCTCCATACTCCTGACACCCAGCCTTTACATATTTGTAAATATTAATGAGATCACCTCTCAGTCTTCCTTCTCCAAGCTAAAGAGCCCCAACTCCCTCAGCCTTTCATCATAAGGGAGATGTGCCACTCCCTTCACCATCTTTCTGGCCCTGTACTGAACTCTCTCCAGTAGCTCCCTGGCCTTCTTGAACTGAGGAGCCCAGAACTGGACACAATATTCCAGATGAGGTCTCACAAGGGCAGAGTAGAGGGGGAGGAGAACCTCTCTTAACCTGCCGCCCACAGCCCTTCTAATACACCCCAGGATGCCATTGGCCTTCTTGGCTATGAGGGCACATTGCTGGCTCATGCTCATCCTACTGTCCACCAAGACACCCAGGTCCCATTCCCCTACACTACTCTCTGAGAGTTCATTCCCAAACCTGTACTGGGACATGAGGTTGTTCTTTCCCAGATGCAAGACTTTACACTTACCCTTGTTGAATTTTCTTGGATTTCTCCCTGCTCAACTCTCCAGCCTGTCCAGGTTTCGTTGAATGGCAGCACAGCCTTCTGGTGTGTCAGCCATTCCCCAGTTTAGTATCATCAGCAAACTTGCTGCCAGTGCTCTCTGTTCCCTCATCAAGGTCATTAATGAATATATTGAACAGTACTGGTCCCAGCATTAACCCCTGAGGGACTCCACTAGACACAGGCCTCAAACTAGACCCTGCACCACCGTTCACAAATCTCTGCCTTCTTCCCTTCAGCCATTTAACAATCCACCTCCTTACCTGATCATCCAGCCCACATATTCTAAGTTTTACCGCCAGGATACTGTGGGAAATGGTGTCAAATGCTTTACTGAAATCAAGATAAACCACATCCACTGCACTACCACCATCTATCCACCTGTTTTATAGAAGGCTATCAAGTTGATCAAACATGACTTCCCATTGGTAAAGCCATGTTGACTGCTCCTAATGACCCTCTTGTCCTTTAAATGGCTGGAGACAGCACCCAGGATAAGTCGTTCTATCGCCTTTCCAGGGATGAAGCTGAAGCTGACCAGTCTGTAGATACCTGGCTCCTCTTTCTTGCCCTTTTTGAAGACTGGAGTGACATTTGCTTTCCTCCAGTCCTCAGGCACCTCTCCTGTTCTCCATGACTTACTGAAGATGATGGAGAGTGATTTAGCCATGACTTCCACCAGCTCCCTCAACACCCACGGGTGCATCCCAGGGGGCCCATCGATTTATGTACATTCAAATTCCTCAACTGACCATTAACCAGACATATCCAAGTAGTGTCCAACCAGTTCTTCATGTGCCCATTTCTGGCAGTGCATCATCCCTGGTTGTCTCGTACAGTACCTCTATTGAGAAGTTAGCCCCGAGAACCATCAGAAATCTCATTGACTGGTTGTATCTCATTGTTGCACATCCAGAAGAAGTTGAGGGTGTCAGATCCCCCATGAGAACCAGGGTCTGTGGCCAGAAACATGCTTGAGCTGTTTAAAGAAATTGCTATCCCCTTCTTCTTCTCGATCAGGGAATCTGTGACAAAAAAACCCTCTATGATGACTCCCTTACCAGCCTCTCCTCTGTTCTTGACCCACAGGCTCTCCACCAGCCAGACATTCATCCCATAGCAAAGCTCCATACACCCAAGCTGCTCCTTTGTAGGCACAAATGTGGCTTGGACCAGCCAACTTGAATAAAGATGGTAGGGACAAGTTAATGCAGCTGGCAAGCTACTTCCAATTATCAGAAACAGGTGCTGCAAGTTAATCAATTGGGACCTGGGTGATCACATGGGCGGAAGCAGCATATAAGGAAGTAGCTAGCAAAGGAAGGGTGGCTTTGAGTCACTTTGGATTGAGAGCAATCCTCTTCTCTCTGTTTTCCCTGCCTGTGTTTCCCGAAGAGTTTGCATTCATTCTGTTGCTCCTTTCAGTTGTGTAAACTATCTCTCCATGTCCCAGTTATTCCATCAATGTTGTGGTTTTCGACTCCATGAAGAGCTCCAGTTCTTCCTACTTCTTACCCAGGCAACAGATCTCTGTATGCTTTTAAAGATTTTATCTCTTTATGCTTTTTATTGATTCTGAGGTGTCTCTTGTTCCTGTCACCCTACAGTCTTTGCTTTCTAACCATATAGATTGTTATCTCCCTTAACCACAGGTCATTATTTCCATCCCTCACAATTTCTAGTTTAAAGCTCACCTCACCAAGTTGGCCAATCAGTTGGCATACACTTTCTTGCTCTTTGTCAGGTGGATCCTGTCTCTCCCTAGCAGTCCTCAATCTTCAAAAAGGATCCTGTGTTTTTTTTAAAGCCAAATCCCTGTTGTTGACACCAGTTGCACAAGTAGGTATTGATTTGCAGGACCATCTGCTCCTTCATAGGTATTTCCCCTTCACCAGCAACATCAAGACAATACCACCTGTGTCCCCATGCCCTTTGCCCTCCTACCTGGAACCATCTAACTACATGTTAACTATATAAGCAATCGCTTTTACTGCTGAAAGTAAACACTTCTATTTGAATTATAACTTGCATTTCAGATTTTTTAAAATATAAAATCATTATAATTTTAAGACTTTAAAATAAACTTTCTTCTATCCAAATTTGATCAAACAGTGAACCTTGGAAAATTGATTACTGAGAAATAGATGCAGTCGTAGAAATTCTTTGAACTTAACACATTGATTTTTCTTCACTAGTATTTCTTGGTAATTTTCTTTTTCTTACAAATATTGGAAGTAGTATTTCCAGTATAAATATACTGAAAAAGTCTATCCATCTCTCCTACACCTACACACTTTTCCAGTGCTTTATTTTCAGAGTGGTGTCTCTAGATTATAGTCTCATGAAGCAGAGAAAATTGATTGTCTTTTTTTGCAAGGAATGACTTTTCTGTTGCTGTAATATTTGTTACTTCAAGAATCTAGAAAATTTTATCTGCCATGGTTAAGACTGTTCAAAAGGGAAATTAAATGTTTCCATTGTAGCTCATATCTTTTATTGGACCTTGAACCTCAGCTTGCATGCAATGCAAAGAGATCTTGAACTCTTCCTGACTGAAAACTTCACATTTTCTATTTAAAATACAGTTTCCAGAGGGAATCATTTTTTACAAATTAAGTCTCTGACTTCACAACATCTCTGCAGTGCCATTTAGTAGTGTCTTGGCTTTGCATTAGCTACAGCATTGAGTGGGTTTTTTACATTGGTATTTGTTCTCCGTATTTTAACTATTTTCTCTAATTACCTCTGGTGTTAAAATGGTCACATTGTCAAGTTTAGAAAAAAATTAACATTCATTCTCTGCCCAAATAGAATGAAAACTCAGCTATAAGGTGTCAGTTGATTATGCAGCTTTGAATGAAACACTATACTTCTTATTATGCATTATTATCATAATTTTCTTTTATGTTACTTTCCAAAACCTTCAGAGAAGCTTTTTGTTGTTGTTCAGTATTTATACCAGATATTTTATATGATTTCCAATTTACAAAATGAACATTTACCTCTCTAGGTTGTAAATTTTAGTCAGTAAAATAACAAGGGACACTTTTCAGAGAACAAAATACACATTCTTTGGTAAAATATTCATTTAATATATAGGTTATATGTGACATAAAGGGCACAAGGAATGAACAAGACTGTTTTGCCTCTACAACCTCTTCAGTTTGTGCAAAAGTACATGCTGATCCAACCAGCAATAATGCATGAATAAAGTCCTTATTCTTCCCTGGTAAAGCTCTGCCAGTGTAATGCTACAAACAGACCTATCTCAAACCATGGAGGAGAAAAGGAATTCTTACATAGAGAGAAAAGATGACAGAGAGAAGCAATTTGCCAGATTGTGAGAAGACTTGGAGAAGCCTATAAAAGCAAGCAGGAAAAGTTTGCTTTCTCTTCAAGGCAGAAAAGACTATGCTTGCTTCAGGAGCAACTTTCACATCATTCTATGCTAGCAGGATACCGGTAGCAATCCTGGTTTTAGCAATGTGAAAAATTAAAATACTATAATCCAGTAATAATAGCATCCTCTTCTTTTAGGTAAGGGACTCCTGAGGTAGTTGACAGTAAACTGTAGCTTCCCTCATAGATTACTCAAAGAATCATAGAATAATAGAGTGGTAGAGGTTGGAAGAGACCTTTAAAGATCATCTACTCCAATCCCTCTGAAAATGGAGGTCAACCTAGATCAGGCCGCATAGGAACGTGTTCAAGTAGATCTTGAAGACTTCCAAGAAAGGAGACTCCACACCCTCCTTGGGCAGTCTATGCCAGGACTCACAAGATGATCAGGGGACTGGAACAACTTTCGTGTGAGGAAGGGCTGCAGGACCTGGGGCTGTTTAATTTAGAAAAGAGGAGACTAAGAAGGGATCTTGTTAATATTTACAAATGTTTAAATGGTGGGTGACAGGAGGTTGGGACATCCCATTTTTCTGTTATATCTAGCAACAGGACAAGGGGTAATGGGATGAAGCTGGAGCACAAAAAGTTCCATTTAAATATAAAAAACCATGTGTTCAGGTGAGAGAGCCCTGGCACAGACTGCCCAGGGAGAGTGTGGAGTTTCCTTCCTTGGAGGTCTTCAAGACCTGCTTGGACATGTTCCTATGTGACCTGATCTAGGTTGACCTCCTTCTGCAGAGGGATTAGACTAGATGATCTCTAAAGGTCCCTTCCAACATCTACCATTCTATTATTCTATTATTCTGTGATTCTATGTATTCAAGTATCAAGTCCTGGGACTCAGTCACCTACCACTCACCATCCCTCCATACTCATCCTTCTGGGAGCTACTCTGGAGCCTCTAACATCTACATAACTTTGTGCTGCTCACTTGAATGCGACTTGTGCTTTGGTATTCCATGTCTCAGTTCTCTCAGCTTTATGGCATAGTGATCTAATTAAAGTGGATGTCTTTACTTGTAGCAAAATAGGAAGGTAAAAAAGATGCTTAGGCCTGCTTGTTAGTTTCTTCTATTAATCACCTTCTGTCTCTGCTCTGTGTTTGCATGCTGGATTTCGGTTCTTCTTAAGATCTAATTATCCTTCCTTTTTCTCATTTTAGGCCTGTCATCAAACTCACAGCTGTGATAAAAGTAGTAGTTTTAAAGAAAGGGGTTTAGTTTAAAAAGCAGTTTTACAACAGGATTGCTTTATTTTAATGGCCCTATTTTTAATAGCCATCAACCTTGGAAAAAGTTGCCTTTGCCCTCTGTGCTTTAAAAGGAATAATTTTTCAGGCACAGAATTGCCTATGAATTCTTAATATGTTAGCTTTATGAAAAGCCAACTTAAAATGCTGAACAGAAGAAATTATTAAGAAAGACTGGTTTATGCTGCATAAAGAAAAGCAGTCAGAAGACCAAGAATTTATTTGGGCATTGACAATCTCAAACAGTGGCAAAGCTAGACATCATATGGCTTGTTTGTTCATTCTCTGTACCACACTTTTCCAAACACCACATCTGCAGTTCCTGATTCGCTCTGCAATTACCAGAGGCAGTACAGGATTGCTATAAATAGGCAAAGCAGAAAATATTTGGGATCTAGCAGCTCCTTTTGAATGAGAAATTACGAATCCCAAGATATACCTATTGTCTTGGCATTCTTTGTTAGTGTGTACTAAATCCTGTCTCCCAGAAGGAAGAAAGAAACCCAAAATCTCTCAATCCACTAGTTTTCAAATAGGCACCTGTAGCAAGTACATGTCTTTAAGCCCTCACTCTGTCTCTTGCTTGCTCATATCAAAGAGAAGTGAGCTGAGTCCCCTCAAGTTGAGATTCTTAAAATATCTCTGAGCTCTGGTCATATAGATGATGAATTAAACCAGGATCACTATACATACGTTATATATTTAAAAACTATCCACAATTACTTGCTTGTAATCTCATCCTCCTTTGAATAAACTAATAGAGAATATAATAGAAGTGCAAGTTTGGAAGAAATGTGTATTTACTAATGTTTGCTTCAGGTGTTTGTGTTTGAATGCAGAACTATCAGCTTACTGTGGCATTACTTTTCCTATTTATTCAGTCCCCATAGTTTTGAAATCCCTCAGAAAAAAAAAAAAAAAAAAGAAAAGCATACTGTAATACTTTACAATCCTTTTTTTGGGGGGTTTCTATTTGCTTTTAAATGAATTTTATGAAAGAGAAAGATAAAAAGAAAAAAGGAAAAAGAAAAAAGAAGAAAGAAAAAAATAAAAGGAAAAACCCCTCGGGTTACAGGAATGAAGTACCACACAGAAAGCTCAGTTGGATCAATTTGTTTTGGGGAGATAAAAAGGAAAGTCTAAAATTCCAACTGAATTGCTTCTTAATTACAATGTACAAATCTTACTAGAAATAATGAGCTATTTGTATTGCCATTTATATATATAATAAGTATATAACAAAGCTTTATACCATATTCATGGTCATGTCTTGAAAAAACACTCACCTCATATAAGAGCTTCATGGATGCAGATCCTTCATCACTCAAAATCCTCCACTCCTCTTAGTATAATACATGAATAAAATTCACTTTTTTTACTTGGTAAATTGGACCTCTCAATCAAGCAACATATTTTTTTGATTGCATAGGTATTCAGAAGTTAGAAGCGTTGAGAAGGCATTATTTTGATTGAAGAACAGCTCCTAAAGTGTTAACTGTGCTTAAAGTTGAGTGCAGAAATAGACATAAATAAGTTTTTCTATTTCACAAAACAATGGGTACTATTGGAAGAATTATCTCAAGAGAGAACCACGCTAGGTCAGGAAACATCCAATAAGCTTTTAACACCCGTTCTATTTTATGAGATTTACTATGAGACAGAATCGTAAAGTATGAGTCTTTTGGGACTTACCGTCTTTCTTGTGTTTAGTTTAGCAACAGTTGTATTTGGAAGCAGAATATTTTTCTCTCCTGTTGTCCTCCAGAGATAGCTGAAAATGTTCACTTGAAAGGCATATAAATATAATTATTGGAATGAAATTGCGGAATAATAGAAAACATAAACTGGGGACCCCTCATTCAGAGCAAGGGAGGAAAGGGGCTAATGAGTCATTCTTTTCTGGCACTTTGTAGCTATGTATCTAGCCCTGTGGCTAGACAGCACGTATTTCTGTTTCACATTGTCTGGGTCCTTCCCAAGTATCTTCAAAAAATTGTTTATTTGTTTCTTCTGTTCTCAGCTGCACACAGCCTGCACCAGCTATGGCTGATAATCTGAAAACTTGTCAAATAGATATCAGAAGAGACAGTTTTGCTACATTATTTGCACAAGGAATCTTCTTCCAAATAAAACACAGGGTAGGTGCACCACAATGCCAAAGCATCTTCCTCAGAGTTGTCTGAGTATTTGAGTTTATACTTGCTGTGATGTATTTGGAACCCAGCTTTGCCTTCTTATTTGTTTCATTCTGTTTGCTGTTATTTCAGATCTGGGTTGCTGTACTCTCAAGGAAATCATAGAATCATAGAATGGTAGCGTTGGGAAGGACCTTTAGAGATCATCTAGACTAACGCTCCTGCAGAAGCAGGTTGACCTAGATCAGGTCACATAGAAACATGTCCGGGCCCGTCTTGAAGACCTCCAAGGAAGGAGACTCCACAACCCCTCTGGGCAACCTGTTCCACTGCTCCCTCACCCTCGCAGTAAAACAGTTGGGGTCTACACACCACTGCGGCACTGAAAAGCCTGCAAAAGTCCTCCAACTTCCTGACATGTTGTTGCTAACTTCTAGACCTTAACACAGTACTGCATCTCTGGATCATTTTGGTTTTTGTGGACCCATATTTCTACCTTGTTAAAGAAAAACTCTCCTTGCTATTCATGTGGTATACAACGATGTTGACATAATTATGCTGTATACACTGCACTGGAATGTGCAGATGAGATTTTGGAATTTCAAGTATCTTAGAATATTTGTTCAACAGTGCAAATATTAAGAGCCTTTATGAAGTTCTACCTCAGGATCAATTGCATAATGTCATAGCTGACTCAGAAACTCAGGATTGTAATAGCATGTTGTAAACTAGACAAAATCCTACCATCAGCTTGTTTGCATATTTAGAGAATACTGATCTTAAACCCTTTTAATTACAATTGAGGTAACAAGGTGGATGTTTAAAGGAGTATATTTTGTGAAAATACACTCCAGATTCAATTTAGGACTTGGTAAACTCCAAATGAAATCCTTAAACCTAGAATTGCTAAGTTTAAGATCAATAAACATTTGAGGTCTTTAAAATATATGTGACTTGCCTCTGAAAATCTGAAAACTGTTGTGTTACTCGGAGGTTTAGAAGTGTGTTAAGGACTAGCTTTTGAAAACTTTTCTGTAAAATAAAGAACTGAACGTAGACTGACACTGAGTAAATACATTGTGCATGCACTGAAGCCAATCTGCAATAGAACTGATAGTGTTGTTGTTTGTTTTCCCTGTTGTAGACTCTATTCTGTTTGCACTGCTGTGCACTTCAGCACGATAACCGACCCCCTCCCAGTAGCACTCCAAGCATTTGGGCTCACATATGCCAAGTATGACTGGAGTTTCTCAGCCAGAAACCCCATTGTGAAAGACAAGCATCGTACATGGACATAAATAAAAGAGCATACTTGTGGTAAAAACCTTGCAATGAGGAATAATTGCAAATCTCAGCTGAATTCTTTGTAGTCATCAGAAGGTTCCACTTTGCTGCAGTATCTGCTGAACACCGAAGTCTTCTGGAATTGGTCACTCTGTGCTTTCCTTTCTGGATTGGCCACAGTGACTGGGTTCACAGAAAGGCTTCAGGATAAAATAAGTCTCATGATTTTTTTTTGACAGCTCCAGCCCTGTTAGCTTCTCTCCTGGCCCAAAAGCATAAGCTGGAGAGGAGAAGCCAGAGGAAGCAGAGGGACTGAGACAAAATGCCAGTAGTTTGAGAAACGTTAGAGTGTCTCTTCTTGCAGCAGTGTTTGCTCATGAAAATGCAAGGAGAGATACTTGTGTTGTCTCTTTTTAGGCAAGAGAGACAGACACGTTTGGAAAGTGGTTTTAAGATTCCTTAACAAAAGGTATCTAGTAATGCTGGTCGCCTTTGAAGGTGGTTATCCCTCTTCACTGACTAAAGAAACTAATTTAGAATGTACAGCTAATTTATAGACTTCTGAAGTAAGTGAGACAAATCTCCCTACAGAACTCTAATGTTAACAATGGTACTTTGATTTCTCTGTATTATATGCTAAAAAATTCATTCATGAACATTTCTGTAGGGGTTAAGTATATGTTCTGTTTCTTTTCCTGTCATTTGTGCCACAGTCACTAGTTAATCTCTGATCTTGTTTGTTGATTTGTAAAACAAGGATTCAGATTTGAGAAAGTATTTCTACATCTATTTAATTCATTATATGTCTATTTTCTGTATTATTACTGCATTCTGTTATTTGAAATCTTGATGATTTATATTGTGAATGACTGTTGAAAGAATGAAAACTAGACCAAGTAGCTTAAAAACAAATTTTTGTGCTGCATTTAGACTGATGTAGTTAATTTATGGAGTTTCCTGTTTACAAAACTTGATAAACTGTCTCATTCCTTGGATAATGCACTGTTTGATTAAACAAATGGTACTTTACATGAATGATGCCCAGTAAACTCAAGCATGACTTGTACTTTCCCAAATCCAGATTCTGAAATGAATCACCAGAGCAGGCTTGTTGCCTAAACAGCATCTCTCTTTCATCACTAGTTGCACCCAGCTTTTGTACAATCAGAGTTTAGGACTCCAATCACACTGTCTGAATAGACATCCATTTGTGAGAGTGAGATCTGAACATGACTGTTCTCAGCTCTGAGAACCTCACCATGTTTCCTTTGGGCAAACTTCATCTCTAACTTAGCTATAGCTAACCTGAGCTTGCCTGCTTCCTCTATAGCCAATGCAGAGAAATGGACACTGGTGATTCTTGACTCATCTCAGCCCAGAACAGTAACTTGAAACAGATCTACAAATTTTTGCCTCTAACTTCCTTCTGGAGAGCATAAATTTCTCTCTACTGACTCTAAAGAGTACTAGGAATTACCATCTCGTGACTAACCCTTAATTAACTCCCTCCAGACACAATTTCATTTCAGGTCCGTACGGAAGACACCTTGTATATATTTAAACTGTCTCTTAGCATAGGGCTTGTTGTCACAGATGACAATATGAAGGATATATCTTTCATAAGCCAGATAAGAAATGAGCTTTATGACCTGTGAGATCTATTCATCAAACACCAGCATTTATCAGATTCTGAGAGCTTCTTTAAGAAACATTGGGGAGACTAACTCCACAACACCTAAAACTGATGTCCCTGATGGACATCAGGTAAGTAATATAGCTTTCGTGGCCAAGAAGGCCAATGGCATCCTGTGGGCAGCAGGTCAAGGGAGGGTCTTCTCCCCCTCTACTCTGCCCTAGTGAGGCCTCACCTGGAGTACTGTGTCCAGTTCTGGGCTCCTCAGCTCAAGAGGGGCACAGAACTTCAGGAGGGAGTCCAGCACAGGGCCACCAAGATGATCAGGGGACTGGAACATCTTTCATATGAGGAAAGGCTGCAGGAACTGGGGCTGTTTAGTCCAGAAAAGAGGATCTTATGAATATTTACAAATATCTAAATGGTGACTGTCAGGAGGTTGGGACATCCCTTTTTTCTATAGTAGCTAGCAACAGGACAAGGAATATTGAGATGAAGCTGGAACACAAAAAGTTCCACTTATATATAAGAAAAAACTATTTTACTGTGAGGGTGATGGAGCCCTGGCACAGGCTGTCCCAGAGGGGTTGTGGAGTCTCCTTCCTTGGAGGTCTTCAAGACCTGCCTGGACATGTTCCTATGTGACCTGATCTAGGTGAACCTGCTTCTGCAGGGGGGTTGGACTAGATGATCTCTGGAGGTCCCTTCCAACCCCTATCATTCTATGATTACAGACAGCAAGAGGAATAGGTTGGAATAGAAATCCCATGTCCTTTCTGCTGCTCCTATTGGTGAGCATCCGCTCTGATAAAGCAGAGAATGAAAAACCAACATACCAATTCCTAGAGAGCTGGAAATAAATGTTGCTCCTTAAGCTTCTGGTTGAATTAGGAAACAAAAAATTTCTCTAGCTACTTTCAGTTCCTGAAAAGAATTTAAAATATCCTTTTACAAGTCAGCCTCCTGAACATTCTAAAAAATATTTTTTATTAATCTTATTAAACACGTGTTTTCATTTTGTTTTTTAATATTTACAAGAATTTTTCAGCCTTCGGGATGCCGCAACCACTTTTCACAAAAGAATCATAAAAATAATAAAACAGCAGAGCCTGCTTCCATTTACAAACACTGACTTTTGAGAGATGACATCAGAAACATGGTCAGGCCATTGACTATGCCTTATTGTTATCCTGTACTTTAAAAAAAAAAAAACAAAACAAAACAAAAAACAAAACAGGAGCAACAAATTTTTAACGTCCTTGAATTTTAAACTGCGTGCTATTACCGGGTGCTATGTCTTGAGAGTTCCCGTTTCTGCCGCTAGAGAGCAGTGTATGTCTTCTAAGTACAAAATACATATTTTTTTCCATAGGTAACCTATAGCTCTCACTTCTTGTTTATTAGTATTTCTTTCAATTAGTCCTGAAGGGTGGTGCAGAATTTGTGGGAAGAGCTATAGAATAGCATATGCTAAATATAGAAAGTAATATTAGCTTTTATTTGCTTTTTTTTGGTTGAAATTATGGAAAAAAGTGTAGACCTTGTAATGGTCCACTTATTCAGACTCACAGAAAAATCCATTGCTTAAAATGGAATTCCTCGGGTTTATATTAGTATAGTGGGAGGAAAATGTGTCCCACTGTCTAGGAATTCTTGAGCCTCCTAATAAGAAGGGGAAAATACATAATTAACACAAGTAGAAGGGAGAGTAAGGTTGTCTGTACTCTCCTGACACTGCTTTGGTCAGCAACATGGTAGTCAAAGGATGTAAGAGTGTTGTGCTTAAAAATACATCACTGTCAGTCCATTATGACATGTTGAATAACCTGATTTAATTGATTTCAGCAGCTCACTCTCTCTGTACTTAGAAGTATTTTGAAGCAAACCATCCCCTGTATAATGCATATGGAAGTCAAAAATGCAGTCAGCTAAGAGGTGGCTCAGGTCTACTTTCCTACTGCCTGTCTGTGCTGAAATAAAACTGAAGTGCTTGTTAATGCAAAATTAAGAGGCTCTGCCTTCCAGAGCTCTACTCTAACAAGTTAACACTCTGATATGAAGTGGGCTGTGATTCAAGGATTGCACATTTCTGATGAACACCATTAACAAAAACAAACCCGCAGAAAAAATTAATGCCAACATCGTTACAAGGAGACATTACTGAACAGATGGGCAAGCTTCTGGCAGGAGGACTTTGGAAACTAGCATCAGTGACTTGGCTGCAGGGAGAAAGAGAGGCAGAAAGTAAGATAAAAGAGAAGAAAATAAGATAAACAGATGCCCAAACTTCAGCAGAATCCCTGCCAACTCAAAGCAGCAAATAAACTGACTTCTCTGTTACTTTATAGAAAAAAAGTTTATTTTTAGGTATCTCCTTTTGTTGGTATATTCAGGAGTCCAAAGGACCAGAATAAATGTAAATATTTGAATATGAGGATAAATACAAATATTTGGGGATTTTTTTATTTTGTATTCATTGGGTGCTTGGGGGCTTTTTGTTTATTTGTTTTGGTGGACCAAGCTGATGTTCTTCAGGAAAGCATATGCCAGGATACAATTGGCTCTCAAGATTGACTGGATCTGATGTAAGGGTATGGTTTTAAACATAATCAAAAAATAGATAACGAAAAAGTTTTTCAATGTTAGTGACAGACTGAGCAAAAGAAGCAGTACTGCCACTGGATTTGTCTTTCCTGGGATAAATGGCACTCTGCAAGGACAGAATTGTAGTTTTTTCCTTCTGTTGCCTAGAGTTTTCTGAGGATTTGTTTAGGGACAACTCTTTTTTCTTTTCCAGGGAATTTCTTCAAAATTTGATATTACACCCTGCCTCCCCACTCTAAGTGATCCATGGGATCAGTTGAAGGAGGTACTTTGGTGCAGAATCTGCAGCCACTACTATGGATGTCACCTTCCCCCTCAATCAGTGAAAGACAGTGGAACCACTAGTAATGACTGAAATCCGTATCCATAGAAGTGGTGTTGAGAATTTGGCTAAGATATTGTGCAATATAATTAAGATTTTATGTTTTGTGTCCAAACACCTTTAATTTCTCATTGTTTTGGAATGAGAGGAGCCCACTGCAGTCAAATTTTCATTTTTTTCCAATGATGACCTAGTGCTGTTGGAATGAAGCTGAAAGAAGTCAAATGAGAAGCAGGAGCACAGTTTTCACTGCTTGCTGCAGTGCTTCTATCCATATCTTAATCATGCTCTCTGAAATGTTTCCCTTAATTTCCCTTGTGGCCATCTCTTTTGAAGTTTTAATATGTGACCTGTTGCCATCTACTTGAATAGCTCTTTTGGTTTTTTCCTATTTTCTCTTTTTCTGTGCCCTTTGTAACATTATATTTTTTAGTGACGGCCTTTTTAATCTCAAGATATTAATGAAAAATATTCTCATAAACCTGCTCTTCATACCAATGTTATGCAATGAACCTATATAGTTTATCTAGGCCAGATAATCTACTTAAAATAGTATGGAAATAATGGAACAGATAAATGTGAACTTCAGTGGGGTCATTTATTTCATCTCCGAATGCTACATACTATACTGTTTGGTAACCAGAGCAAGTCAAAATGAGTGAAAATCACATTGATGACAATTGCTTTCATTGTTCAAGGATTTTGATTTTTCAGAGGTTTTTTCTTCTATGCTTTGTTGTTTTGGTTTGGTTTGGTTTTTTTTTTTCCATAGGAAAACAGAATAGATCTGTCCTTATTCTCAAAGGAAAAAGAATTAAGAGAGAGAGAGAAAAAAAAAAAAGCATATTAAATTTTTCACAATAATTTCTGAGAATTCAGACTTTATTGTATCAGCAGCATCAATCACCTCTAACAGCAGAGGATCTGTGGGGTAGGATCGAGCTATTTTGATTCTGAAATCAGTTGAGCAGAAATCCACAGTAGTCACTTAACCGAGGCCAAACAGAAAAGCACTGAAGCCACTTCTAAAAGAGAGAGAAAAAAGGAAGAAAGGAGAGATAACTATATTTATATTGCTATGAAACTGGAGCTGGGGACTGACTGCAGTCTTTTTTTCCATTTAGAAAGCCTACTCTTAATAAGTTGGGGATTTTTTTTATCGACCAACAGATCTTTAACATAGCAACAACAGCCCAGAGGTACTGGGAAAAAAAGGTCAATGTGTGCCTTCTTATTCCAGTATGAATATATTGATAGGATTATTTTATAGAACCACCCAACTAAGCAGGCAGAAAAGCGGCCTTTGGCTATGAGAACAATAACATGAAATCTGGGAAGGCTCCACATCCGCTGAAAAGCTGTGCAGCTTCCAGTTACCCCAATAAACTGAGTCTGAAACTTCATTCAAGGCATACACAATTAAACAGATCAGTAAAAAATAATCACTGTAAGTATATACCTGGTATTGCTGAAAAGCACTTTCACAGAAACTTGAAAGTTTCTAATTTCAGGACAAATTAGCCATTGCAGCTTGGAGATTGCTTATGTTGACAAGGATCAAAAGAAATCAAATCGTATATAAACTGAAAGCACTCCACAAAATGTAAAATATATTAATGAGATTTGGAAGACATTAGGAACATTGCATAACTTATAGTTTGCTGTGTTCTCATCCATCTCCTTGACCAACTTTTCCATCACTTTGCTCATGACAGAGCTAACCAGAACTGCTGCCTCCGTGGGCTTTTGCCTGAGCCCTGCTAAAATGAATTGTGTTGTACCTGTGGGTGCTGTGGTAGCAGCTCATTTTGGGGAAAGGACAAGGAGTGTTCACCTTCTGCCTGCCTTTAATACCACCATTTGCAGCACTGAAGTTCACACATAAAAAATGGTTGTGACTGCATAGCCAGATTGATGCCTCTGCTCATAGGTGTTACCAAAGTCAGTGGACCAGTCCTTGTTAATACAGACACATTTAATGTGTTGACAGTGGCATTTGTGGTATCTGTAAGCAACAGTCATCTCTAAAAGAAGCAAAGGAAATTTCCCATGCTGGAACTGGTATTTTCCTGGGAGAGTAGCACAAGCCTGGTTTGAGTGAGAGCTTTAGAATATTTCTAGCCTTGTAGCAAAAGCCATCTAGAAAATCAGATCCTGAAATACTTAGTTAGAAACAGATGGATACGTCAGGCTGTGCTCTGTGAACCAAGGAGGGAAATGGGGCAGGCAGATTGGTAACGAACTGGAAGTTACGCTTCATATTTCCTCGTGCTCTTTTCTTCCTGGTAAAGGATCTGAATGTGTAGTGCTATTATAATAAAACTCATCTGCATCATCTGAACTTTCTCCAGCTTCGTAACAGATAACTCAATAAAAGAACAAACCTGATGATGGTATGAAGTACTTAATGGGCCAGTAATTAACTAACATCCAAGCCAGTAGAAGCCAGAACCCCTCAGAATACTGAAATAAAAACTCACTTATAGAAAGGAGATAATTTTCATTTCCAAGCTTAGAATATGAATTTATTTTATTTCTTCAAAGTAATTTATGAATTTTAGTTTTAGAAATATTGCCTTTCTGGAAGTCATTCAGGCTTTTCTTTCTCATCTTCCTCTCTCCTCTCTTGACCTTCTCCACTGCTCTTTTAAAGAGAGAGATAGGTGTTGGGAACAGAGCAAAGACACATAGGGGAAGAAATATAAAAAAAATATCATTGATTTCCACATTTCATCAAAGCAGCAAATACTTGTTATTAAGGGTTATTATTTTTTCAGTTTTCTAATGTAAAGAGCCCAAATGATTGAATCTGGCTGGAATCTTCCTTTGTTATACAATGCTTTTTTTTCCTCTTTTTTTATTACATGTCAACTTTATAAGTATAGTGTTTATGGCTTTAGTACAATGTTGTTAAATAACCTTGTCTTATTGGTTGTTATGAACTTCTATGTGAAAAGCAAATGAGGCTGGAATAGTAAGTCTAATGACATTATTTATTTACTGATCTTGATAAACTGTTCTGATAAAAAATTTAGTCTCTTTAATTCCTTGAAGACTAAGATAACCAATTCATTATAATGAATTACAAAATAAATCAAACCATAGCTTTCTCCCAAAATATTTCCCAAAATTTTATCTTTTTCACCATATCTTAATACTTTCAGCTTGTATCTTTAAGAAGCAAGTTAGTATTGACTGGCTGACAAGGCAAGAGATCGTAACAGTATTTTATTCTCTTTACTAAAACTGTTGGAGAGAATCTGATGGAAATTTTTTGTAAAATAATTGCTTGGTCCGAACAGAATGTGTTAAGTTCTTATATTTCAGTTTCAACATAAAAGGTTTCCTTCTCCAAAACAAAATGCCATCCAAAGAAGGCTAAAGGGAAGAGAAGAGCATGCCAAAGCAAAAAAGCTGCAGCTAGCCAGGGACAAAAAAGCAACTGGAGATGCAAGGGGGATGCGGCTCTGGATTCAGAGATGGAGCACAGAGCAGGTACTTGCAGCTGCCCCTGTGTGAGCAGGGCGGTACCAATTTGATCTCTCCAGTTCAAGACAGAAAGCCATTCACCTTGCCCTGAGGTTGACACTGATGACTCTGTTTTGTTCCCAAATGTATATGTCACAGGGGACAGCCTCGTGTATGAGAACACTCCAGATGTGTGTGTCCCACAGGCTGTGTCTGTGTGTGGGGTAGCTGATCACTCCCCACAGACATCCATGCCAGTAGCTGTCGGTATCTTGGGAACGGAAGACATTATGCCAGTTCTGTAAAGAGTGATAAGGTTTGGAACAGTGAAAAGCTCTCTGATGAATACAGTTTGTGCTGGGCCTACAGCCCAAGGAAGCAGTTCTGCCAACACACAGTATACATTTATTTGGTGAATTCAGCAACTCCATCTACAACCTTACATTAAAGCACAGAAGGAGCAACCAGTCTATCCTAACTTTGTGTAAGTATGAATAATATTCCCAAGGATGCTTATTGCTTGGAATTACTAATTTTGAAAGTCCCTCCTTGTCACACATACACAAAATTTGTTGTGTATATATATACCAGACCTAAGAATTTAGTAACCATGTTTTGAAAGTAAAAGTTATATACATCCCAAGGAGCCTGTGGACCTTTGTACTTTAAGCTCTGTTGATTTTTTTTCACCTTTTACTTTAGGAATGTATGGAAATAAAAGAGAAGGTGCTATAAAAATAATAATGCTGTAGGCTATAGTGTGTTAGCAAATGCTTCAGCACGCTGACAGCATATTTAGAAACAATAAAGCTTGGATGCCCTGGAGAGGACATGAACCTTGTTTTCCTCCATACTTGATCTCTTAAAAGGAGATAAGTGCTCTTGTCGCACAGTACAATGTGTTCAGCAGGATTCTATCAGCAGGATTATTCACAACTGTAAGTTGTCTCCCAAATTGTTGTTTCCCAAATTACAAAAAAAAAAACCCAATAAAAAAACCTAAAAAATAAAACCTAATCCTCTATAGAAAAGAGTTTGCAAATGGCTTCGTTTCATTACACTGATGGCAGAATAAGACAAGCTTTCGTTTAATTAAGAATCTGCAAATAAAATTACTCAGGTCAGCGTTGTTTTAGGATTACATCTAGAGAAGGCTGTTGAAGTAATTTATTTTATTTTTAGCTAGTAAAAGATTTGTTTCAACTACAGGAAAGCTACTCCTCAAAAGAACCCTAAGAATAAACATTCTCATTCATTGCTTTCTTTTTAAAAATAAAACTAGAAAGCCTTGAAGATTAAGCTACTTATCAACACTTCCAGGGCTGTGTTCTCCCTTTTTGCATGGCCTGTCTAGCTGGAGCCTCAAAATCAATTAACTAAAAGGTCTTCATCACCTCTGGAATCCCACTTACTCACATCGGTAATTACAGAGGGTCTCCATGAAGCAGTGGTTTCTAAAAGAGTTAATTGAAATGCAGAAACAGCTTAATACTTATTCAGCAGACTTAGCTCTGAACTTCAAAGGAATTGTGATTTACCATTTGGTTCTTTATTTGTCTATTTTAATTAATTATGTTACTTGGAGGCAAGGGAAATGAAATGTCAGAGGGCTCAGAGACATTCCAACAGAAATGTTAAGATACGGTAGCATTGTGAGATTCAAATTCTGAAAGGATATTTTATTTTCATTTATCTTATAAAATATTTATTACACGACATTTTTATTTTGTTTATCTTGCCCTGCAAACATAGAATTTACCCCTCAAATCTCTGCACTGTACATCACATCTGGGTTTATTAACCTTAAATACACTAACATAAGAAAACACTCCCAGGGCCTGGTTCCAGTTTTACAAAGGTAGCACAAAGCTTATCATAACTGTGGCTTACTCTCTAGATGGAGAAAGCTGCCCAGCAGTCCCAGTATGATTCATAATCATTCATTTTGACCCTTAGATGGGCAAAGACACAAAGCCAGAAAGAGGAATTTAAGGGATGACACCAGATTTATGTCCATGCACATTGTCTCCATCCTTCATCTGAAAGAGTGAGTGAAGATGAGACTACACAGAGATCTTCTGTAGCTCTGTAGCTCTGCCTGACAAAGCAATTGTAGTATCAAAGCTGTGGATTCCTGGGCAGCCTTCTCTGAGGTGAGCTTAGCCCTCAGCACTCAGTAGCAACCAGGGTATGTGTGATTCATTGACTGATCTTCCAGGTAGAGAGACACCAGCAACTGTCACTAGCTGAGTGCATGTCCTCCTGTTGAGAAGGAAAAACACTTTTTCTACTTGTGGTGTCCAGAAATGGCCTGTGCAAACTTGCTCACACAGACATGGTTTTCCTGGTGTGCTGCCATGGTGAAAGGCATTTACATCAGTATCCAGAAACAATGACTGTCTGCAATGGCCACAGCTTTGCAGAGACCTCTGCCAGTTTCTCACAACCTCTTCTCGGTGCTTGTGAGTGCTTTGAGTCTGACCTCAGCTATTGTTTCACTGTTGTCAGCAACATGGCTGAATCCTCCACAAGAGTCTCTGCAGCTTTCCTCTCCAGGCATAGCATCCTGATTTACTCCAGGCAGCAGAGATAGGCTCCATGGGCGATACCATTGCTGGACAGAGAGGACTTCAGCAGAGACCATCTGCTACACAACTCAGCTGCCTCCAGCTCTTAGTGTTTAGTAGACTCTGCTTACTTCTTTTCTCTGACACTGCTCCAAAGAGTCTACTACTGGGAAAGATTCTTGTGCTACTTATCCTGAATCATCATACATTAATAAAACCCCCCCTACTATGTCTGCCTAGCACCATCTGAGCAACAAAAGATTGTTGTCAGCCAGTCAGCAAGAGACATCTCAGCCACACAAAGACATCTACCACATGTTGGTGTTATGATAACTCTTCAGGACATGCCATACAACATATGCTATGAGTTGCTTGCTCCTTCCTTGCCCTAGCTTTGAAGGTTGATGGGCAGCTCTGCCTTCTCTAGTATGTAGGACCACATCTGCAATGGGAAAGGAGGAACTGAAGAGGGCAGTTTCTGGCCAGCACCACAATTATGCTGAAAATCAACTGCTGCATGACAGGAAGGCTTGGCAGAGACATGGTACGGGGTGTTGGACAGAAAGAGGATTCCTGTCCGTCCTCTGAGCTGACACAGCTTTCTAATCACCCCCTCAGATGCTCTTCCTGCTGGTGATGGCATGTGGTGGAAGAGATGTACAGATGGATCTAAAAGGCCTTTGAGAGGCCAAATAAACCCAGCCTTTCCCACCTCTGTGTCCAGGGAAGGAAAAGAGACATAGATCTAATTCTTAAATGTACTCTATCCTGTGGATGACAGAAGCATCCCATCAGCTACTATGCTTGACATGGAGCTGCAGGCAGAAGCTCATGAGGTGGGACATGCCTTGACCATCAGTTCTCATCAGCTCACAGGGGTATTGTTCTTCACTCAAAATAGTATTTCTCGGCAGTTTTAATTCCATCCCGAAGGAGTTTCCCACAGAAGTCAGTTAACAAATCTATCAATGTTGACTCTGATTCCTTCCTGATATGCCACTATTCCTACCTGTTATCCTCTGAAATGATGGGAGAACGGGGAGAATTTAGTAGATGTGCAAGTCTCTTCTCCTTTTCCCACTCTAACCTGCTCCATCTTGTAACACTCCATAGGGGCTCCCTTGCTTGGCTGAGTGGACCAGAATGTCTTTCCACCAAAATCACAAACCACCCTGGAATCTACCTTGTGCCATGCAGAAACACGTGCAAACCACCTCTTGGGGCTGCCAATGGGGGCTGGGGCACAAATTAGTAGGATTGCAAATATCAGAAGGATGTATCTGACAAGACAGGCTGGTCAGACAGAGTATTGGTCTTGCAGAAATGCTAGAAGCTGTTCGAACTAAATAGAATGTCTCTATGTCTTGTTGGGTCTTTTACAAAAGGATTCTGCCCCTCAGTAAGGAGCGAGTCTCAAAAGACTGACAGGGAAAGCAGAAACAGTGCTTCCTCACTTTTCCACAAATTAGATGTAACTCTTTCCTATAGAAACCCCCCAGAAGGGTAGTTGCTTAGCTTTCTCACTTAGATGTACAATCTTCTCTTTACAGCTTTCAGGATGAGAAGAAACCTGTAATTAGATATTTAACATGAAGTGAGTGCAAAATCTGCTGTGTCTTTAACATTCTTTGAAGTGAGAAGGGTCAGTACATAGCATCATTTCCCTAGTCATCATTTTTGCCCTTGTGTTTTCTGTAAATACAAGTTTAATTACTAACTCATGACTATTAATCACTGTCATTGCAGGGTAATCTTATCCTGGAAAAAGACTGTGGTAAAATGGATTCTTTACTTAATACCACTGCACTCTGAGAGTTTTGACAGCAGTATCTCAATGATGCAGACTAGCATTTTCAAAGTATCGCCAAACTGCTATTGAATTTAAATGAGATACAAGCACCTAAACCTCTAAGGATCCTTTGAAGCTCACAACTGGAAATCAATTTTCAGTGTTTTTAAATTTTTTCTACCTACTATAGAACCATCAGGTCTAAGACCAACTATTCTTGCCTGTTTTCTCTAAGATGAACTGTTAGCCGACCCGTTTTGGACTGGGGATAATTGTGTGGTTCTGGAGACCTAGTGGGAGTCATGGAAGTGTAGAGGTGGGCTTACAGATCTGATGTGAAGAGGTAGGGCTAATATCGGTTCCTGAGCTCTCTGTGTTTGCTGAGGAACCCTTTTTCATGGTATAGTCTATGAATAAAAATTAAAGCCAGTTGGTTCCTAGGACTGTAGAAGTACCACCAGACCATGATCTCCAAAATAGTTTTATTAGGGTACGTTGCTGTACCAAGGCATAAAATGCATCACAGGAGAATTCTGACCCTTTGTTGATGATTAGTGAGGAAAGTCAAGATGTTGAAAGGCATCACTTCATGAAGAGTACATTCATTGCAGGTATCTGAAGCGTGTAGTGCAAGCTGCAGAGTGCTGAAGCAGCCTGTCGTAACCTGGTCCTGAGATATAGACCTCTGTTTGAAAGGCCTGATGACCGCACCTTCCCTTGTGATTAGTGCCGTAAATGAGTTGTCTTACTCCAAGTGTGAGACTCATCTCTCCTCCCTTGAATATCTGCACTGTTTCAGCCTCAGTTCCAGTTCTACAGTTTACTGATGATTCTAGAAATTTCTTGCCAGAATAAAAATCATGCCACAGATTATTTGCTTAACAGAACAGGATATGGATGTATTTATCAGTGGGCAGGTACCTGGCTGCTTGAGTGTGTAGACACCTTCCTTCCCCCATGCACCTATAACCCTCTTCTACCCAATCTTCTGTAGTTGTTTTCTGCTGCTTTTTGATCATTCTCTGGTTTAAGTACATGACTACTTTTGTGCAAGTTTAAATATTGACTATCAAAAGCACTTTAGGGCTGATATGTGTGTATAAATACGATTTTATGTGCTGTAAATCATGAAATAAGTAATTTTAAGAAGTTTAGAAAAACTAAATATATATAATTACCTGTTTTACAACCAGTCTTGGGCAGTGCTAGGGGGGAATGGAAAAGAAGGATGGCAAAACAACCATCATGACTACAAAAATTCCAGTGCTGAAGCACAGAGAATCTGACATGACACTACAACCTATTAAAGGGTCACAGTCTTATTCCGTTAATTTTATTCAGCAATGAGTTATTTTCTGTCTATCATTGTCAGGGAGAGAGGAAAAGAAACCTGACTTCAAATGGTAATATGTACAATTCAGTCCATTTTATGAGCAGAGCTGTCCAGCTGCCTAGAGCAGAGCTAATCCTGGTCAATGCTGGGAATCCAAAGCTGATGAAGGCATAGTGAGGGAAATGAGGGGAAAGAGCAGACAGTTCTTAGGATTCCAGTATTTTTCTGGTGGTTAACTTAGCTTAACTTGTGTGTTGGTCCTCATAAATTATTCCAGAAGGTCACAGACAATTTCTTGGCTCATTAAGTATTATCTTTTCTCTGCTTTATTTTTTCTGAGTGTTTTTGGTCCCACAGGTTTAGATTAGACTATGACTCTAGGTCATACAAAAAAAAATTGTTATGTATGTAATGAAGGGCTGTAGCACAGACCCTGGGAGCTGCTATAGGGTTGTACACAAATGCACAATTATTGTAGAGCAGAGGAAGCCCATGTCTTCCTAAACCAGGACATATCAGTTGTGAGAAACTGACAGTATGACCTTAACTCAAGGATTTTTCATAGCACCAGTGACCTTTTGTCAAAACCTAAGCAGATGGAGAAGTAACTAAGGTGTATCTAGCCTCAGCCTTGTGAATTACATTAAGTTACTTGCACTGTACCTCTATTTGCAAAGGTTAACATCAATGGGATCTCACCCTTCTGGCATATGTGTGTGGTGGAAATATTGGCAGTTTTGTCTGTATTAGCCTGTCAAATAAAATAGTTATTACTAAGGCACATCTGCCTTTGCACTAAACTCTGTTGTTTGTGTTCTGTAAAGATGAGACAGACAAATTATCGTGTTTAGCTGTATATGTAACAGCCTGAGGCAAGAGAGAGGGGAGTTCTAACAGAAAACATGTATTTGCTGGAGGCTTATTTGTCTATGGTTGATCTCATTTTGAGCATCCAATTTTTTGCTTCTCAGAAAGAAGCACCAACCCTGTTCCCAGCCCCCTCTGACAGCACTGGCACTTCATCCCTCCTCTTGCCATGAGATCAGTCATCTGTACTGTGTTTCCACTTGGGAGCAAGGCTGATCTGAAATGAGTTTCCCAGCTATTACTGCGAGTACCATCTTCTAGTGCTGTAACACCTTGTACTGTAACAATGGTTAACAGGAGAGAGTAATATTTCCATTTTACATTTGACAGTCCTACTGCTATGAGTCTAGGTAGTCTGGGCTCTCTCTGTGGCTGTATGTGGTGATAACAGTGATGGAAGTCAGGCATTCCCAACATCATCCAGAAGTGTCTCTGACTGATCCTGTATAAAGTGGATGGTGTCTTGGTTTCCAGACCCAGTGTTCTACTGGTGCCTTTTGGATATGTGAAGCTTGGCTGTGATAGTTCTGGACATCAGGTCTGAAGGATAACCTAGTGGGAGAACACCTACCAGCTACAGAAGATGTAGAAGAGACATATGATGACAGATTTGTAGGAATTGCAAAAATTGCATAATTGAAATCCCTCAGGCTGACAACACCATCAAACTCAGCTCTATTTCTGCTGATTTAGTTCCTTAATTAATGGATATGCACCTTTAGATCAGATTTTTAATACCAAGCACTTATAACAGCTTTGTCTTGTCCCAGTAGATGCCCCCTGGTAAGGCAGAGCAGACTCTTCACAGGATTAGATGGAGCTTAGCTGCCTCCTTAGCTTGTCTGTGACTCATGGTAGAGCTTGCGAGAAGTTCCTTCTGTGCCAGTGACAGCATGACCACCCAACCACGTGCCTGGGCCACGTTGTCCCTGGTGTTGCTGAAGGAGGGAGCAGGGACTGTCTCAGGACCCAACCAGCTGCTCACAAGCAGCTGCAGCTCTGAAGCTGTCTGAGTTACTCCTGGAAATGACAACTGAACCATGATACCTACAAGTGCTTTTCGGCAGGCAGCTGTGCCCAGGTGCATCCAAGGCAGACATTGCCTTGCTCCATCTTGCTTCTTCCCACAGAGAGATGAGCTGGTGCAGAGGTTGGAGGGAGCACTGTTTTACACTGCAGCAGTTATCTGCCTAAAAATTTAGACATAGCCTAAATCTATAAATCCCTTGATCCATAAAAGCTGTTTTTTTCTGGTCAAAATATGTTTATTTTCCTTTCAGAAGAAGCTTAGCTCACTTAAAGCAGCTCATAGAGTTTTTATCTCACTTTTTTCCAGTACTGAAAACGTTGCTCCTCCAAGGGATGAAACAATGAAATAGTTTCTGGCTATTGCGGTAACTTACAAAGAAGTAAAAAAAACCAGAGTAAGAGTGAGCTGTCAGATGAGTGACCCTATCATGTCAATACCTGTCAGTGTTATGAAGCTAAGGCACAGAGAAATAGTTTTTTCTTTGGGTGCAGGGAATAGGTCAAGTCTATCTCAATGGGAATCTCAAACTATGAAGAAAAATCTGTCCTCTATCTGTAAACACATCTTCAGCAGTAGGATCTTTTTGGCATCACTGTGATGAATTGCTTTACAGGAATAATTTTGGAGTCAGGAGGAGTTCTTTGTGTGTCTCCTACAGCACATCCAAGTCTCTTCCCTACACACTTACTCTGAGATGACCCCTCAGGAGCTGGTCATGTCTGACTCTCCATTGAATTGCTGGCATCTAAAATATACTAAACACTCTGGACTTCCAAGGACTAAATAAAAGCATTCTCCAGCTCCAATCGAGCTATTGAAAGCAGTTTTCTGGCTGTAGCTATCTTGGGTTCTCCATGTGTGTCCCATTTGAATATAATCTTTTGTAGTGTTAATAGACACACTTTAGAGATAGCTACTCACAACAAATTAATGAGACATTTCAAGACAGAATTCTTACCAGCTAATTAAATTACCTGCCTAGCTTACTATCATTAATCACCCCGCTCTCAATATATCTGTGTAAACAGTCAAGATTTCATGTCAATTAAGTGATGTTTCAGATGGACTATGAATGCCTTTGAATCTCAGTCTTGTTTGGTGATTCCAAAACTTAATACAAGAAAAAAGATAAAATGATTAGATATTATTCTTGATTACTGCTTCCAGATTCATAATACTTGACCAGTTTCTCTAACCATACATTGTATAAAGACACTAACCTTCCTCCACATAGAAAAATCAAAACTTACTGCTCACTTCCAACATTTAATTGTCAAGCATGAGAGCAACTGTCTCTGTCACAGGAATAAATTTTGGAGATTTTAACAAATTATAGTGTAAATCTTTTGTTGAAGATCCATATTTCTCCAAAAGATTATAACAATCATATCATAATCATTTTGGTTGGAAAAGTCCTTGAAGATTATCAAGTCTAATCACTAACTTAACATTGCCAAGCTCATCACTAAACCATGTCCCTAAGCACTGCTTATACATGTCTTTTAGATACCTCCTGGGATGGTGACTCCATCACCTTTCTGGGCAGCCTGTTCAAGTGTCTAAAAACTCTCACAGTGAAAAAGTTCTTCCTAATATCTAATCTAAACCTCCTCTGGTGCCTTTTCCTCTTGTCCTGTCACTTAGGAGAAGAGACCAACCTCCATCTCACTACAACCTCCTTTAAGGTAGTTGTAGAGAGCGATTATGTCTCCCCTCAGCCTCCTTTTGTCCAGACTAAACATCCCCAGCTCCCTCAGCCATTCCTGATCAGACTTGTTCTCCAAACCTTTCACCAACTTTGTTGCCTGAGTGACCCTCTTGTAGTGAGGGGCCCAATACTGAACACAGCAGTCAAGGTATGGCCTCACCAGCTCTGAGTACAGTCACAGCTGAGTACAGACAATCACCTTGTTGGCCCTGCTGGTCACACTATTTCTGATACAAGCCAGCATGCCATTGGCCTTCTTGGCCACCTGGGTATCCTGCTGGCTCATGTTCATACAGCTGTCAATGAACACCCTCAGATCCCTTTTCAATGGCTAAAAAAGGAAAAAATACACTTTATAGGTATATTTTAAACATCAGAGGGCCTAAACAGTACCTTTTCTCTAAAGAAAATGATTTGGAGATTTTTTTTATTCTGATCAACTCACTGTTTTCAGGGGTGTCCACTCCTGAGGAAATTTTTCAGACTTTCTATAGAGAAAGATGCTAGAATAACAATGAAGAAAACTGGTTTTCCAATTCAGCTGCCTGAGCCACTTTGTCCTTATGTGCTTCCTCTTGCTGTCTATACCCTGTGTCATTGGTTGTAAGCTACATCCACTACAAATCCTTTTTCATTCCGTGTAAGCAATGGAGTATCAATAAGAATTCTGTAAATAAGATTATCTTGGTTTGCTGCATGAGTCAAACTGTAAAATTCAAATGAATTTCAGCCAATTTAATTTTTTTCAATTATATCGTGGAAAATGAACATACCTATTTCTGGATGAATAAAGTTTAATTCAATCTCAAGCAAATGGTTTCAATTTCAAGTATTTGCCAGGAAACTTGGAAAAAAAGAGGCTACTTCAAAAAACCAGAGTAAGGAGGTATTTAAGCTATTCCTTTCAGTCTGGAGCCTCATTTTTCCAAAAGATGAGGAAAGCCAAGTCCAAACTCCTGTTTTATCTTTCAGGTAAGGAGCTGTCTCATAGCCAATACTCTAATCAGCAACAATAAGGTTTTCAGTACAGGTGGCTTGTTTCAGGTCTTCTAGTTAAGTGCTTCCCATTTATATGAAAATACTTGTAGTAAGAGAAAAGTAGGAGTCACAGTGATTAGCAGCCCAGGAATTGTGGAACATTATGAGCTGGATTAAAAATTGCAACTGTTATTATTTTTAAATTAAAATTTGGGGTTTTTTAATAATTGTGTAATCAAATTTTAAATTGTGGGGTATGATGTTGGTTTCCTGATATAGAGGACCATGTGGGGGAATTCCATGAGTAATTTTACTAGCTGAGAAAAGTCTATACAAGTGAGAGCTATCAAAGTCTTTACAAGGCTTACCTTTTAAGTAATTTTTCATGTTCACAGCAATTCATAGGGGAGGAATTTATTATAGTTTCTGGTTTTACATTTCCTGTAGACCTAAAGATCCACATGTAAAAGTTTTCTCTCAGCAGCTGTAATGACACAGAGATTCAGCACTGGATACAGCAGATGAAATTGCATTTGCTCCAGGAAATGTAGGAAATTCATATCTTGAAGTCTCAGGAGTAAGGCTGATCTGGCTTTAATCCTGTGTGCTATTGCCAAGTTAAAGAACCAAAATTCAGACAAGCATCACTCCTGGGATTTGTGTCGTTATTATCATAGAATCATAGAACGGTAGGGTTGGGAGAGACCTTTAGAGATCATCTAGTCCAACCCCCCTATGGATTTAATTCCATAGTCCTCCTAGTGACAAAATCTGTTCTGCTGCTTCTCACATATTGTGGATCAGCATTAGTGTTATTACAGATAGAAAGGAATTTCAGACAAGGATGATAGAATGATTAAATTAATGTTTCCCTCTTCATCTGAAATGTGCCATTAACCTCAAATATTTGTTCAGTTGCAAGGTTTCCTGAGTTTCCATTCTCCAGAAAGCTTCTGCATAAGTAGGATCAAAAATTGTGTTGTGACAGAAATGGTTTTCTTTATGGAACGCTGTTTGAAACATAGTCCTGCCCCAGAACATTCAGAGCCGTGCTTAAATCACTTTATTTTCATTGATGCTGTTTTCCTTTTAAAGATTCACATCCAAATCTGATCCTATTTCTCAATATATTTCTGTGGGTTTCAGAGGTCAGTTTATAACATGCAAAGCTCATGATGAGATTCATTAGAAGTACATAATTTTAAAAAGGATTATGCAATCTGGGGATAGAAATCAGAGAGACTGAAACAGACATCAAGGACAGAAAAAAACAGTAAACTTACTGTCCTAAAAAACTTCAGCATGAGTATGAGAGAAGACAGGAGGTTTTCCAGGATGTGTTCCTGGGCAACCTGAGCTAGGTGGACCTGAGTTTAGCAGGGGGGTTGGAATAGATGATCTCTAAAAGGTCTCTTCCAACCCCTACCAGATTCTGTGAAAACTGATGTAGATGCAAGAGCTGGTAAGGGCTCAGAGGGAGCCCTTCAGGCTGGATATGAGGAAGAATTTCTTTACTAAAAGGGTTGCCAGGCATTGGAAGGGGCTGCCCAGGGAGGTGCTGGAGTCAACATCCCTGGAAGTGTTTAAGAGACAGTTGGATGTGACACTTAGGGAAATGGTCTAGTGGTTGATAGGTCTGGGACAAAGGCTGGACTCGATCTTAAAGGTCTCATCCAGCTGAAACAATTCTATGTTTCTATGGGTGCCCGTCAACTTGTCTGTGGTGAGCCCAGCAAGGAAATCCTTTCTTTATTTCTACCATTCTAGTCGGAGTTAAGGTTCAGTCAACAAGATGTTTTGTTTGATGGCAGATGTTGCCTTCAAGAGAAAACAATGCTCATTCTTTCTTCAAGAGACCAAGTGGAATACCCTACACTAGCCTGACATCCATCCTTATGCCCACAATGCCACCAGGAGGGCAATGGTGGCACAGCCTGACAATGTCCCTGCTGCTGAAGGGCACTGAGCATCTCACAGCAGCTGTATCTGCCTGCTGGGTGGTGTTATTATCAAGGCTTTGCTGCAAGGGCATGTAAAATGATGTATCAGATATAATGGTCAGGATAATGGGGGACACCCAATCCAATTCATCTGTGTTCTCGCTCACACAAGGTAATTAAGGAAATTGCAATTCATTAAATGAGCTACCTACATGTGTTAAATTAGGTATTGCTCTCTTGAAGTGCAGTGCTGCATCCACAGATTTGGTCCTTTCACACCATGGTTGTAGAGGGGAAGAAGTGATGTTGCACGTCCCATTCCTATGAAGAAAATGAATGCAAAGAGGAATCTGTTTGGTGTGCTGTCTGCATGAAGTTTGGTTCCCTGCCCAGAGACACTGAAGTGGCCCTGGCAATTTGTCTTCCTGGCTTTCTCCTGAATTCAGCATGGTTAGGCAACACTGCTGTCAGAAATATTTGGGCTGATTAGGTTTTTTTCAGCTAGAGGACACAATGTGGAGTATCAGGCCCCATCTGCACTGATCTTCCAAGAGAGTTAGCTTTGTTTAATAGTTTAAAACCTTCTTTCCCTTTTCTGTTTGTTTCCAGAATATTTACAGAGCAAAGTCATGCCTTGGTCAGCCTTTTTTTTTTAATTTATGATTAAGAAAAAATTGCCTTTAAACTTACTCTTGTGAGACAGCATCTGATCTCTCTAGCAGCATTTCAATGCACCTTTCCCAATTTTAATGATTTTTTACATCAAATCAATGTGAACTAAACATTACACAATATTCCAAATAAGGTTTTCTTAGTGTCTTAGACCTTGTCATTGCGCCTCCTTGCTTCCACTGAAATCACCTTGTCTGATCTTGGGTTTATATCTTCCCTTTATTTGGCCTTTTTCCTCATGCGAGAAACACTTCCTTAGCAGTGCTGCCATTGAGATATGTGTTCTGTTTGTGTGTTATTTAATTTTTTTATGTGATTTCAGTTTGAATAACTACTATGCTTTCCAAGCACTTTACTGAAGTAGAATGGGACCTGAAGTACCACACACTATCCACTACAAAAAAGCCATCACACAGACAATAAAATTCCATGTAGATTCCTTTATTAATAAGAGTAAAATTATTTTTAGCCAAGTTTAGCAAGAGTGGGGTGAACTGTAATTAAATTGCTGCAATATTCCAAGGAATTATGATGAGGTATCATGCATTATTTGTACTGTCTACTCAGGCTATTTAGACATCTTAATTAAGCTGTGATTCAGAAGACCACAGGAGCATGATTCAAAAGGCCACACTCTATGAAGCCAATGAAAACATATAAGGTCTTGTGATGGGCTGTGTTTGACACGTATCATGGTTTAACCTCAGCCAACAACTCAGCACCATGCAGAGAGAGAGAAATAAAATCCAAGGAAAACAAAAAAAAAAAACCACTCAAAACAAATGTTGCACAATGCAATTGCGCACCTCTTGCTGACTGATGCCCACCAACTGCCCCCAGTTTGTACACTGGCTATGATGTTCTGTGGTGTCAGATATCTCTTCAGATAATTTGGGTCAGTTGTCCTGGCCACGCTCCATCTCAGCTTCTTGTGAAAACTTAGCCTCCTTGCTAGTAGGATAAGTGAGAAGCTTTGACGCTGTGCAAGCACTGCTCAGCAAAAACTAAAGCATTCCTCTGATATCAACACAATTTTCAGCACAAATCCAAAACACCACCTTGTAGCAGATACTAGAAAGAAAATGAACTCTAGTTCAGCCTAAACTCAAATCCTCTTCCCAGTGCTCACCATGGAATAATGCTTTCTCCAAACTTGCTGCAAGTTCATCCTTTGTGAAAATGAAAGAGTTTTCCACCCTTTGGTGCTGGCAGAAATTGGCTTAAATATTAATATACAAGTGCAAAGCATGGATCATTTTTTAATAAAGCTTTTCTGTGTGTATTCCTTAAAGACTTGTGGGATGTAATAGTGGTGGTGAAAGACAGACATAACAATTAAGATGAAATATTTAATAAATATCTGAAGATTTTATTTTCACTTTGCTTTAAAAGTCACCAGGTGGGAAAACATGGTATTTAATGACTAATTATTTCTCTAATAACCTGTTGACTGTACACTTCAGAAAATCTATTTACTTTAGCCTTTTTAGTGTGTTTTTGCCAAGCAATCTGGTGTCTTCAGCTTCCTTCCTAGCAATAAAAGTGAACTGTTTTTGTGTTTTCACCCTTTTCTCATTAAGGTCAATCACTCTGTTTGCCTGACACAGGTTATAAGTGCTACTACAACTCTTTTGATCATAACACCAGGATTATTGACAGATTGTCAAAACATGGGTTATTCCTAGTGCTTTTCTGAGCTTCAGTATTGACTGTATGCCCTAAAAATTGAGACATCTCTTTTTTCTATAGTAGCTAGCAACAGGACAAGGGGTAATGGGATGAAGCTGGAACACAAAAGATTCCACTTAAACATAAGAAAAAACTATTTCACTGTGAGAGTGACAGAGCTGTGGAACAGGCTGTCCAGAGAGGTTGTGGAGTCTCCTTCCTTGGAGGTCTTCAAGACCCGCCTGGACATGTTCCTATGTGACCTGATCTAGGTGACCCTGCTTCTGCAGGGGGTTTGGATGAGATGATCTCTAAAGATCCCTTCCAACCCTACCATTCCATGATTCTATGATTCTGTGAAGTATCACTGCCATAATTTCAACTCACAAACCAACAGGTTTCGGGTCTCAATCAGTGACAGACTGCCAGATTGAGCAGATTGGCAGAAATAGCGATCTTCAAAATGCAGTAACGTAATAATAATTGTTAACAATAATGTTTCAGAATGGAATGTTTGAAGAGTATGATTTGTACAGGTTCCTGAAATATGATGCAATTTGGCAGTTTCAATTCCCTTTGCAGACCTTTGGATATAAATGATCTTAATAACTTTTACCCCTCCTCTGCTCTGCAGGGAAAACAACATTCATCTCAGTTTTGAAACATATATACTTAATATTGAAAAAAAGTTGAAATAAATCAACACAATTCTCTTGTATTTGTCATGTCTACTAATCCTTGCTAACATTCATGAATAATAGAGCTTTAACTAGTAGTCTAATAAAAAGATGGAGCCAAGATGGGTGAAAAATGTAAACATCCTGTAAAGTTAATATATTGGATGAACTCAAAAACTGGTGGTTGAGGACTGTTAGAGTCTTAATTCTAGTTTCCAGGCTCTGTCTGACAGCTGGTAAAGTTTGAAATATCTGTCTCTTGACTACCTCCTTGCCCAGCTTACAGGGAGAAAGACTGACAATCTATGTCATGTTGCCTTCTCTTATCTGTGCAAAAAGTCTACTGAAAGCTGTGCCCTGGTTTTTTTAGTAAATATCAAGGCAGAAGAAATCTGTCCATTCCTGTATTGGAAAGATGCAATTGAAAATGTCAGTAGCTGGATGTTAAGGAAGACTTAAGCATGTAGTCAAGCTGGTATCCAAGGCTCAAGTTTAGGTAATACCAGCTGCCTCATAAATAAATTACCACGGGTGGCTATATATTGAGGGCTTGACACTGATAGTCAGGCCATCTGGAGCTGTAGCCTTTATTAATTGCTCAGCTCATCTTTAATCTCTGCTTTTAAAAACAAAAATCCCATTTGCTATGATGTTATTGTGGTGTGAACTTTTACTGACAGAGTGATTTATGTGCTGTGCTAAATCAGATCACACATACTATTTTAGGGCCAGTGCATTGCATTTACTCTCAAAATACCAAAGTACTTTACAGATGACTAAGCTGAATGAAGTAAACCATTTGCTGCCTTGTTATGGCTTTGTTAGGAGTACCACGAGGTGCAGAGTATTTTGACTGGCTCTGACCGTTTTTCTATATGTGATGCTAAATTTACTCTCAGACAGCTTCAGAAGCATCTCAGCCACATGGTCTTAGGTACTAAACTACAATAAACTCATCTTGTAGTTCGTAAAACTCCTAACAGTCTTCCTAGGCAATCCAGCAGCATTTGACTATTACTTTTCTAGCTGTGTGCTTGGTAGGCTACCATTTGTCTTCCCCTCTCTTAGCCAACAGAGAACTAACATGAACAATGCCTTGTGTGGTATGTGAGCAATTACTGGATAGAGATTAAAAGTAGTGGAATGTCTCTAAGTAGAATTTGAGCTATGAATCTGGCAACGTACACCTTGCTCCACTGGGAAGCACAGGAGAGAATAAAGAAGCAGCTATTTCAGGAAGAGGGTTCTCCTCTACTCTTTTTATGATACTTGATGTAGCAAAGAGGAGTTTGAACCACAGATCCAGAAAGAGGAGGATTCACCAAGGTAGAGGTAAAGGCATTTGGAAAGGTGTCCACAACTGTTATTGGTGCAAAAGGTGTGATCAGAGATGAAACGACACAGTACGGTATATCATAGTTCCTGCACCTCCAGGGACAGCAGAGAAGAGATTATGGCCTTCTCCTCTGCCTTTATTTTCATTCCTGGTTATTTGATATGAATTATCATTTAAATAACATTTCAAGAGGAATAATTCAAAATATGATACCTCAAACCCTGGTTTTAGTCATCTAAAATGGATCATATGCCTCTTTCAATTACCCAAGGCAAATAGCTTGATAAAGACAGCACTCCAAACTCACATTCCATCTCTTTATAGGCTCCCAGCTCTGCAAAAGCTTTAATAAAAGTACAGGAAGGACCTGCAGAGCTGTTCTGCTTCCATATGGCTGAGCTGGGAGCAGCTCAACTTCCAAATGCATTTGTGAACCTCAGAGGCTCAAATAGTTTCTATCAAAATAATAATCTTTGAGTAGATTACATTTGTTATTGTCCTTTCACTCAAAAGCAAATATACTGTTAAGAGTGGTTTGCTTCTGAGAAATTGTGGTTTTCTCTAAATATGTTAAACTGGATCTTATTCAGTATTATAGTTTTGAAATGAAAAAAAGGATAAGGAAGCTCAAAGCAGGCTTGAGGCTGAATTATATATATTGCTGAAGTGCAGTACAAACTGGCACCGATAAACATGTCTAAGTTTGTGTCTGTGAAAGTAGCAATGTGTTAAGTAAAAGGAGTTAAATTAACACTATTTGGAAACTAGAATCCTCCCTATATCCAGAAAACATTTTTTTCTAAGTCTCCTCTCAACTCCTTCCTAATCAATTTGAACTCTAACCCAGTGGGTTGAGTATTTTGGAGCAGAGGGTAATTCTTTAATCTGTATGCTGAGGCTGTCATTAGCAGTTTTCTTGCAATTTTGGCTTGACCACCTGTTGCAGGGGGTGTTGAACTGCCATTAGCAGGGAGCAGATGAATAATGGTACAAGCAGCACCAGCGACCTGGAGATAAAGTGTCTGATGGTTCTTTCCTAGACCCAGCAATTTCCTCAAGGATGAGCTTCTGCTGGTGGACAGATTTTTTAATGAAAGTTACATTTTTTGCAGATTTATTTTGCTCCCTTATTAGCTCCATTGGCCATGTGTAAAATACAAGCCTGAGTTGTCTAAGTGGTATCTGTCAGTTTACACAGTAAGTGCTGTAACCCAGAGGCAATAATATGAGTTTAACAGATAAGAATAACTTACTCAGCATTCATCGAAGGCTGGGGGGGAGAAACCGGCAGCTGACCCCAAACGCTTTAAAAATACTCCTCCTAGCAGCAATGTACTAAAGTAAACTCTGAAGGGAAAATGCTGTGAAATGGTCTTGTCAAGGACCAGAGTAATAACAGAGCAGATCAAGTTAGGGCTAATTAAATTGTTTTAGCTACTAGAGGGTTGGGATTTTCCAGCTGTGTGCAAAGTGCAATAACAAACTTTCCTTAGGGTGCAGATTCTTTCTTGAGTCTTTAGCTTTACACAGCTTAAATGTTATTCTTGACCATGACAATTTCATCAGATATTTGGCTTCAGAAATGCTTGTCTGGCTGCAATAGCTATAGAAGAAAGCAAGTGGAGTGAATTAGATAAACAATTCAATGTCCTTGATGGCAGTGGGATTTTTGGCGATGGGATGTGGAGGATGGAGGAGATGCTCCCTGTAGCAATTACTCTGTAAATTGCTCTATCTTCTTTCTTCAGCTGTATTAAGCCTGAATTTGAGATCATTACTTTTTTTCCCTTCCTTGTATAATTAATTCTTACTCATTTATGCAATTCTTTGAGCTTCAATATTTTCAGGAGTGGCTAAAAAAAATGGACTCCTTTTTCAAATGCCCCCTGATGGCTTGAATATAGGATGAAAATGTTGCTACAGTGTCACTGCTCTTTGGAGATTACTCCCTTGAAGTAAAAAGAAAAATAATACAGAGTATTTATTAAGGCTTCACTATACAGTCTAAGAAAGGGAAGGAACTTTCATAGAGAAATAAACCACACAAAAACTGAAGAACGTTTAATTGTAGAAGAGTTGTATCTACACATGCACATAATTGTAGGATTTTGTTCCTGATTTCAGTCACTAAGCAATCACATCTAATGAGTGAGGAAAGAAAAGAGGGTTGGCTATACTTTCTACATGATACACACAGGGACAATGCTTCATTCATCATGGTGACTAAGGGGTTCAATGTCTATGCTTTAGTTGACAAGATATTTAAGACAGCCAGCTGTAGCTTTACCCACTTGCCAGCCCAGTCAGAAAAAAGACAATACAACTCTATGAAACATGAATGACTGATGCTGGAATTAATATGGCTTGTGATTGAGAGCAACCTAGTACTTTATACCTACAAAGAGAGTTGTTGCCATGATGATTTTAAATGAGGTTTGTTGAAAGTATCAAGAGCAACAGAGTTGGAAGCATCAAAGCACCATGGCTCTTATCACAGAGTCATTGATCTAACTTTTCTACTCTACCTCACTATATTTTTCTGTTAAATAGCCCAGTGACCTATACTAGATATAACGTGCAGAAAGTTTTTATATTTCTTTTTTTCTTTCACAGTTACAGTGAAAAAAAATAACTACATAGGCAAATGTCAGCAAAGAACTGAGCAAAGAATTTACAACAAATATGTTATAGTTTAGTTTGCTTTTGGAACTATGCAAGCATAAACTATTAGCCAGTGTCTATTATATTCCCATTTGTGTTTGATCCACAGACAATGTTTTACACTTACAAACCACGTCTGTGAGGGATGAATCTTTAGGTCAGTCTGGAATCAGCTACTAGTTCAGGAAGATGTTCCTGTTTCATACCTTAGTGTGGTGTTGTGCTTGACACAGAAGTATCCTGAAAATTTACATCAACTAATTGCTAAGTGTAGATTGTTTGAACCAGGAAGTTAAAACTTTTTGTCAAAGCTTATAAAAGCTCTGATAATACAAGCTAGGGCTTTTATTCAGGAGAATGGGCACCATCTCCAGTTTATGTTGTTTGGGAAAGAAAGAGGGTCACTCATTTATTGGAATTAGAATGTATTTACAAGTCTCTGTATCACAAAAATTGCATTAATGTAAACGTGCTGAATACTTACAGTATGTATGTGTGAATGTGAAGAGAAGTCTTTAATGACATTTACATTTTTAATTGTGTTAGTTTCTTTTAATTGGGCACATAGGCTCAAATTAGTGCAAGTATTCCCACCAGAAGCAAAACATCCCTTGGCTTCTCAGAGCCTAAAATGGAGAACTGATGTATGGAAGTGCCTCTCATGCCTTGGACTCTACAGGAAGCTTCACTGAAGCACCTAAATATCCTGGACTGAGCTATTTGTTTCACTATTTGAACAAATAACCTAACTGGGCATGAAGGTTCTTCCAGGACAAGTGTTCTTATGTATAAAGACAGTCAGATTCCATCAGATGTTCTCTGAGGAATGAAGCTTACTCTTACTAGAAAGGTCCCAGTTAAATTGAATGAAGCTTCAGTGATGGTTCTCTTGTCATATTTTTGTAGATGATGAGTTACTCTGAGAAGCTTCCAGTCCAACAGCCAGTTTACTGACAGAATTAAAAGACTGAACAACTATTAGAGAATTTCTCAGGCATCCATCTATGCTTCAGATGTGAGTATTTGAGAGATCATTTTAGCTATGAAAAGCAGGTGGAAGCTTCTGGATGACATGAGAGATTAAATCCCTAGAAGAATTCATTGACACTTTTATCTGTGAAGGTGAGAAAACCCTGCCAGGGCTATGGAAGAGGAAAATGGGGCATGAAGTTCAATGTGAGTGAGCAGCAGAGTAGAATAATACATGGGAAGAGGAGATGCTGTGTGGACGTGACAAAAGCTAGCCATTGCTTTGAATCAGCACACCTCCAGGCAAGGATGATTACTCTAATTTTGGGACCCCAGTTTTCCTCAGACACCAGTTAAAGGCATTCTTTCCCCAGTGAGTGAAAGTGTTTTACTAGGGTTCAGCTTATCCCTGAGAACCACTTAGAACATTGGAAGGGTGCGGGGGATACCTCCCTTGTGCTGAAGTATTTCTGTTCCTCCCCTACAGAGAGAGCAGCCATTTGTCAGACTTCCACAAGGTCCCAAGAAATTAAAAGCAGGAACAGACACAGATGTCTTCCTTGGAGATTAATCAAAAGCTTAGAGAGCATAGCAACTCTGGAAAAAATAGATCCCTTGCCTCATCCTTCTTTTTTCCTATGAAGACATTAGCATTATAGTTGAAAGGCCATACAGAACAATTGGCATGTAAACAAATGCTTTAGTTGCTTTTATTTTGTCAGGGAGTCTACCAAGGAAAACAAGTGACAATTACTCAGCATTCTTAAACTGCTGGTGAGTAAAACAGGCACAGTGAGTTTCCTGAATAAACAAAAGACCAAGTCTCCTTCTACTTCTGTTGCTTAACTGCATGCAGCTGTTCACAGGTATTCCATATCATTAGAGCTGAAGAGTTTTTCTGTTCACCTTTGACAGTAAAGTGAAATTTGTCTTTAAATAGTTCTTGCTTATTGAAAGCTGTGTGCCTCATTTTCTGCCGAGTACTGGGAAGCAAACTTGAAAACAGTATATTTAACAACACAGATGGAAGGACCAACTGTAAGAATTCATGATCAATTAGAAAAAAAATAATAACAGTTATCTCTGTATTAACATTCATGTTTTGGCTGTAGGAAATAGAAATGCTAGAAGCTTCTAAAATTAAAAACTACATTTGTATTCAAGTAGAACTACTTTCTTTAAATGCAAACTGCATTTAATTTGGGAATCCTACACTTTTGTCTATCGGCAGGCTCGGTATCATAAACATGGGATTCTGTTCTGTGACCTCCAGCTTGCCGACATCAATATAAGCGTCAAATGTGTTAAGAGCTACAAGTAAAAAGCTCATAGCTCATTCACAGATTCAGAAACCAGCGAAGGGCTTAAATCCAAATAATTTCAGAGTTTTCTTGTGTTATTTGGACATCTATATGCTTCTTAATGTGTCGTCAAAAACTGTATTTTCAGGGAAGATGTACAGCTAAAGATACTTCTATCTGAAAAAAATAAGTAAGGTCAAAATAAAATATATTGTGGAAATGTAAAATTCACTTGAATTGCTAAGAGATACTAACACCTTCATAAGAACATGGCAAAACTGATGAGAAAAGTGTTCATGTTTCTGTAGTACTTAACAAGAAGCTAATATAGAGTAGTTAAGGTATTAGACACTGAAAGTGCTTCAGATTCCCTTGATGAGGAGCTTCAGAAGTTGAACCATTTTCCCTCTGCACCATAGAAATCTTGTCATCATTTCTACAATCCCTCAAGCCAGTTCACTTTCCAGCAGCAATGTCTGCAGTACCTTGGGAATGCTCTTGACTGCAAATCCTCGTTACCCATAGTGGAGATGTGATTTGAGTCTTGGGAGTGACCAGGTTAAGGGCTGGAAAAGGCTGCTCCACTGCTTGCTGCTGTTATCTTCTGATCAGCTGTTACTTTCCAGCTGACTGCTGAGCACTGAGAGGGGCTAGCACAGAGGTACCAGTGATTCTGTAAGGTTGAGGTCTGAAAGGGCTCACAGGATTATATTGGGGTGATTAGGGTGGGAATGCAGAGGTGCTCATGAATGGCAATCTTAATACCTGGAGTGAAATTTGGAGGAAGGTAACAGAGCAGATCATGATAAAATTTGCCAGTGAAACCCAGATTCTCTTTCTTCTTGAAGGCTCAGAGTGAGATTGGGGGTCTTTACCCCATATTTTCCACCAGCTCCTAGACTAAAGTAAGACAAGTCTTGTAAGGAGAAGCAGAAAATAGGCACTTCAGAGCTGCTCTGCTCAGAGAATTTTCCCAGATCCAGACTGTACTTCATGTATCATAGAGTTGTTTAGGTTGGAAAAGACCTTTAAGATCATTGAGTCCAACCACTAACCTAGAACTAGCATGGTTACCATTAACCATGTCCCTCAGCACCACATCTACATGTCTTTTAAATACCACCAGGGATGCTGGCTCTACCACCTCTCTGGACAGTCTGTTCCAATGCTTTGCAACTCTTTCTATGAAGATTTTTTTCCTAAGGTCCAGTCTAAACCTCCCGTGGCAAAACTTGAGGCCGTTTCCTCTCATCTTATCACTTCTTACTTGTGAGAAGAAGCTAAGCCCTACCTGGTGACAACCTCTTGGTAGTCATAGAGCGTGATAAGGCCATCCCTTTTCTCCAGGCTTAACAATTCCTGTACTCTCAATCACTCCTCATCAGACTTGTTCTCTAAGCCCTTTACCAGCTTCATTGTCCTTTTGATACACTCCAGCACCATTTCTTTTTGCCTCCAGACAGGACAAAGAGGAAATGATGCTGAGATTTTTACCTTTTAAATTTAAAGGACTTCCAAAACTGTGAAGATGCTTTAACAAAAGCTCAATTAAGTGTCTTGGTCCTTCAACAAGAGTGCACAGTGCAGGCTTTCTGCTGAAGAAGAAATGAGCAGTGCCTTGATAAAATTAATTGCATCCCTGAATGATACAGCTACAAATTAGAGGTTTTTTGGATTGGTTTTTTTTTTTTTTTTTTCCCCCAGGAAACCCACTTATGCATCAGGCAGATGGAAAATGATGAATATGCAAACATCTCCCCCCTTCCCACAGTCAGACCAAGTGAGAAATTTGGGGTTGGAATGGGATAAGCCTTATAATAGTCTTAAGGCATTTGATGCAGGACATGCATGACTCATTAGCTCATTGTTCTTCACTGATGTACAAAATTATTCTTCTCATACAAGGTATTTCTTATCTGTCTATTGTGTTGACATCTAAGGACTGACTTTTCAGTTTTCATGTCATGTAAAAGACAGCTTACAACAGTCATGCAGATAAGTAGGGAATGACTCTACAATGTTGTTGGCACTTTGTACTAGGAAGGAACTATTTGTTTTTACTACAAGCAGGCAAAAGACAGCATAAGTATAACCTCCAGTGAAATCAGCCCTGCTCTGGATAGCATTCCTGCAATATTTTTGACACAAGAGAAAGAAACAGGCTTTCATTCTCACACAAGCAACCTCTGTGTTATTTTGACTTTCTGGGAAATGCACATTTCACCTGTAAAACATATTGGGTTAATCTTCTGATTTTTTCCATGTTAGTAAAACCTCATATAAATATGGTGTCAGTATGGGTCACTGTGCTTCAAGAAAGGTTTGAGTGCACATGAGACAGTTCACATGAGACCAACAGTAGTTGCCAGAGAAAACACTGAAGTACCGAAAAAGCTTTTAAAAGGAAAGAAGATTGAGAAATGAAAAGATGACACACTTCAAATACATGCTGGCCTACTCCAGCTAGGAAGAAAAATGCATGGAAATTAAAATTCTTTGGAGTCTAATAAAAAAAACCCAACACTTCTGGTTTAGGAAGTCCTAGGCCACCTTAAAGCAAAAGGATATTTTGGGGAACTACCTCTGTGCTAGACTTGCTCTTTCACAAGTCCATAAGTATTTCCTCTTGACTCTGCAGGATTGTGAGTTAGATGAACATTTTTTCTGACTCTGAACAGTTCCTATTTTCATTTGTTGTTATTGTCTGAAGTAACACTTTTTGATAACAAATGATTTTTGATAAAAAACTCATTTCTTCATCTGTCACTGAGGCAGGCAAGAAATCAGTCTGTTATAATGAGTGGTTTGTGATCACAAGATCTATTTTCCCTTTACCCTAAGGACCATGAGTAGTACTATACTTCTTATTTTCTCTTTTGTGGCCCACCTGTATCAGATTAACCAGCAGATCTCAGAGATCTTGAAGGCTGTTCATAGAATCATAGAATCATAGAATCGTAGAATGGTTGGAAGGGATCTTTAGAGATCATCTAGTCCAACCCTCCTGCAGAAGCAGGTTCACCTGGATCAAGTCACATAGGAATGCATCCAGGCAAGTCTGTTAGCTGATAGAGTGCCTCCACTTCCCAAGTATGGTCTTGCATTCTGGAATAGAAAATTCCTTTTCTCAATAGTCTGGACATTACTGTTTATCTGTAATGTACAGTTTGATGCCTTCTTGGATACCCATCTCATGTCAATCTCTCTCACACACGTCAGAAGGAGCTGGGACATCTTTCTGCTGACCTGATGACCTGAGGGAAAATGTTATAAATATGTATAAATATTTGCCTTATCTGTTTCATGTGATTCTCTCCACAACTTTCCTTAAAAGGGACTTGAAAATTTATTGTCCCATGGTCTCAGTGTTCTCACATATTTTATATTTCTGCAAAGGTTACAATTTCATATTCATATTCAGTTGTTTTTCTTTTAATGCTACAATTCTCCCCTGGATAAGTTGTCAGTAATTGAAGTCCCTTTCTTGCAGCATACATCTAAAATAATAGTGCCACTTTCTCAGAGCGTGGGCTGAAAGCACTTTGTTGCAGCTTGAAGCAGCTTTTAAGACATACCCTCCAGTGATTTATAGTCATGTTCTACTTGAATGGCTTCCTGCTCCTGAAAGTACTGGTTGAACTTTTCATGCACAAATACCACTGCAAGACATTTCCTTCAATTTGTGTCTACCTTTATTCTATCTATGTTAGTGTCACTGAGGCAAAAACTGGAGGCTGTCCCTTTCATAGGAAGATGTCTCATCTCTTGCCCTATGTCATAATTTTTCTCTTTACCTTTTCATTTTCATCATAAGTATTTTAGAATAGGTCACTGTTTCTCTGACACGTGGGATAAAAGCGCCATGTTGAGGAAATCATGGTTGTTTTAGTCTTTGGTCAATCAATGCCTTAAAGTTTGCAAATATTTGTGATTTCTGGAAGATATTTTGAGGTTTTGAGGTTTGTTACAGTGTTTCTGAATTGATCTATCTTCTCTTATGTTTTGTAATGATTTAATCTTTCCAAGGCCAGTATCCCAATATTTCCACAAATAATCAAAATTTCATATCTATCCAGTACTAGATATACTGACAATACACTTTCTAGCTGTTTGAAGAATCTTTCATCCCAACCTTATCATGCTGTCTCCAATCTGGGCTCTGGGTTGCCATCAGTTGTTCTGTCGATCCAGTCAAGTCTTGTCTGGCTGATGGCATGTTCCTTCTTCCAGTGGCCAAATGGTGTTGTTGACCACACTTGCCTAACAGCTGTGCCTACATCTCAGGAATGTGACTACCTCTACATTCATAATTTTTGTCAGTATCCTTTTCCAGACAAAGCACTTGAAAATATTTTAGCCTTTCTTAAACTGACAATAATGCTCACATTTTGTTTTTCATTTCATTTTTCTCCTACCTTTGTATTTCTATATTTGCTTTTATAACAATTTAATAGATCTTTCCTACAATTTCTATACGTATATGTATTATTTGACAGTCTACTTCTGTGCCTGACTCATATGCTCTGCATTTGGTTTTGAGCTTATTTACTTGTTCTGCATATAGGTCTTTGTTGATCTCTTTGGGCCTACCAGAGCACATCGATCTGAGCTCCTTCATACTTTATGGACATAATTAATCTATCACAATGTTGGTTCACAATTTAAGATCTTATCATTAGCCATCGGCAAAGGTTGACAGTTTACTTACTTTGTAGTTTTCTTGTGGAGTTTTAAGTAAAGTCTTTCAAAAAGTATCCTTTGTCTAAACTGAAGGAACTTTTGAACTATTGCTAGCATTTTGCATAGATACTTCTGGTCTAGTATAAAGATGGGCAAAGTCTGCCAAAGCAGAAGACAGCTTTCCTTATTGTTACTAATAACACAGCTACTCTTGCTTTGTTCTGTCTTCGTTCAAATGACATGATTTCCATTTTGTGGTGTGAAAATTTCCATTTGCAAAAGACTCTCACAGCTAGATGACTGGAAGTGGAATTTTAATACAGTACTATCATTATGTTTTGACTAATAGTTATGCCTTTTATTGTTACACATTTGCTTGTGGATAAATGGTTGAGGGGAGTCATTTTGCCCTGTTAGTACTTGCACTTACCTGTAGGAGCTGGCTTCAGCTAACAATTTTACTCCTAAATTGTTAAAAATGAGGACAATGCTCAGGTTCTATTCCTCTTTTCATATTAAGTATTCTTTTAAATTCAGAAATTACTGGAGGCAAATGTTCCAAATGCCCAACATTATCTCATTTATTAAAATAATATTATGCAACAAAATTGTTTTTATAAAGGAAATATCTTTTATAACTTGATTTAGTTAGATTAAATTTTACTTGGGGAAAGTTCACAGACATGGTTTTTCCAGGACTACTACACTCCATGGTACTCCCATGACTATTAATTTTACCCTCTTCCTTCTGTTGTTTCCCCCAAAAATATTTTTAGTTGATTCCAGAATAGTAATCATCTCTTTCTCCTCTCTACTTACACCTCTCTTCCCATCTTCTGGGTATTTGGAGATGTTAAAACCGAATAGAAACTAAAATTGGAGGGTGTAGGAAAAGAGATGAAGAGGAATTCCTTTGATTTTCATAGCTGGGGATATGAAGAAGGAAATCCACAACAACTGAAGATTTCAGCTTGTCAGGTAAACTTCAACACTCAAAAATAAATATTCATCTTAATAATTGATTTTCAATAGCAGTGACTTCCACCAAACCCCAAATTGTCCAATTACCTGTTCCACTACTATTATTTAACATGGACTTTCTAGTCTCACAGTGTCATTCTGCCTTTCATTAGCACTTCTAGTAGCACAACTTGGCTTGAAGTCCACAAAATTGGTCTTCTCTTTTGAAGATCATTCTCATAGATGGTTATACAAGGTTAGCTGTCATCTTTATTTCTTATTCACACCAATCTCTTCTGAAATACATAACGACCTATGGTAAACAATTATCCATTAATTCCGTTGACTCAAGGTAGGGAGCATTTATAACACACAAAAAATAGAGAATGAGAAAGTTGGCTTGAATTCTTCTTTCATTACTCAGACTAATTTCTTGTATACATGACAACTGACAAGTTAATTTTTGTTTATTTTAATTGAAGTTTTATGTTACACAGGCACCTATGATTAATCTGCCACCCTGGACACAGAAATTATACAAATTTAAAATCTAGAGCACTCACTTTAAATGCAATTTCATCAAAATTCTCTGAGGTTCTCTCCAGCAAAAAAACCCCACAGCATATATTTTACCCCTATTTCTAATATACATCCCTATTAATAGGGAGCACTACAACAGTAAATTGATGGCATGCTGAGCTATAAGACAACATTCAGATGACAGAAAATTGATTTTCTATAAAGCTGAGGGATTTTATATATAAAAAAGCCAAATAAAATCTTCTGGGAACAATTTGCAAATGAAATATGTGAAATTGGATGTTTCTAAGTCACATATTGATTTGATTTTCGTAAACACATTTGCTTGTCAATACTGTAAGTGATCATTGCTCAGTCTTCTTGAAAACATCAAATGGAGTAGGAAAATTACAGCAACATCAGCATTAGGGCTGGACCTCCCTGAAAGCTGTACCTGAGAAAGTCTGCTTTTCCTACTGGAGTTCAACTTGTATATTGACAAAAAATAGGTACAGTCTATTCTGTCCAATGGCAGTAATATGAGATTAAGTTAGGAGTCTTGTGCTCCTGAACTGTCGAGTATGAGGCTTACTGTATGTCCTCAGGTCCAGAAGAATGGAACAACCACCTTCTGTCAACTCATCACACTCCCCTGCCAGGAGGACAAGACCCAGGTTATGTCATAAACTGTACCAGGAGTATCCCAAAAGAAGTTCTGGGTGGGAATAATTCCTTCTCGTCTCACTTTCTTTTTTTCTTATTGGGACTAAATCGTTACAAGATGATGTACATTTGGCGTAGCCATTGTGACCAATATTGAACTGTGCTACAGAATATGATATTTTCAAAGTTTGTTATGAACTAGGGACAGTATATCTCTTTTATTGTAAGAGGTTTTTGAGATGCAGTTACCAGAAAAGAATTCTCAGCCCAGTTTTTCAAAACAGATTCATTAAACAATGAAAATTTGTTTCAACCTCGTAATCAGATTGTATCTATATTTTTAAGCAGTATCACTAAGTTGAAGAACATGAATCAGGAGACAGATTGATGTGGAAACAAACATGGATATTTATTTTTTTAGTAATAAAGCAATTCGCAAGACTCTAGCTGCCACTGAGAGACTATGCAAGTCATAAAGTGCAGTACAGTGATGAACTATTTTATAACATACTTTAGCCATTTCTCTGTTCACTAATCATTCTCTCCCAGAATCCCAGAATCTTAAGGGCTGGAAAGGGCTGGGCAGCCTGTTTCAGTGCTCTGTTACCCTCACAGTGAAGAAGATTTTTGTTATGTTTCTTTGGAACCTCTTACCTTCCAGTTTGTACCCATTACCCCTTGTCCTATCATTGGACATCACTGAAAACAACCTGGCTCCATCCTCCTGACACCCACCCTTTATATATTTGTAAACATTAATTAGATCACCCCTCAGTCTTCAAGCTGAAGAGCCCCTTTCATCATAAGGGAGATGCTCCACTCCCTTCATCATCTTGGTGAGTCTGCACTGAACTCTCTCCAGCAGCTCCCTGTCCTTCTTGAACTGAGGGGCCCAGAACTGAACACAATATTCCAGAGGTGGTCTCATGAGGGCAGCGTAGAGGAGGAGGAGAACCTCTCTCGACCTGCTGCCCATAGCCCTTCTAATACACCCCAGGATGCCATTGGCCTTCTTGGCCACAAGGGCACATTGCTGGGTTAGAGACATCCTGCTGTCCACCATGACCCCCAGGTCCCTTTCCCCTACACTACTCTCTAAGTGTTCCTTCTCCAACCTATACTAGTACATGGGTTATTCTTTCCCAGATGCAAGACTCTACATTTGCTCTTATTGCTCTTGTTAGCTTTGAGAAAACTGAAGAGTGATGTCATTAACGTTTACAAATATGTGAAGGGCGGTTGTCAGGAGCATGGAGCCAGGCTCTTCTCAAGCTGGAACATAAGAGGTTCCAAAGAAACACAAGAAAAACTTCTGCAATGTTCAGGTGTGGGAGCACTGGAACAGGCTGCCCAGATGGGTTGTGGAGTCTCCTTCTCTGGAGACATTCAAAACCCACCTGGATGAGTTCCTGTGTGACCTACTCTAGGTGGTCTTGCTTTGGCAGAGGGGATGGACTAGATGATATTTCAAGATTTCTTCCAATCCTTAAGATTCTGGGATTCTGGGTTTCATCAAGAAGAGTGTGGCCAGCAGGTCAAGGGAGGTTCTCTTCCCTCTCTACTCTGCCCTGATGAGGCCTCATCTGAAGTACTGTGTCCAGGTTTGGGCTCCCCAGCTCAAGAGGAACAGAAAACTTCTAGAGAGAGTCCAGCACAGGGCCACCAAGATGATCAGGGGACTGGAGCATCTTCCTTATGAGGAAAGGCTATGAGATCTGGGGCTGTTTAGTCTGGATAAGAGGAGTTTGAGAGGACACCTCATTAATACTTACAAGTATTTAAAGGAAGTATGTTAGGAGGATGGGCCAGCCCTTTTTTATTTCAGTGTTCAGTGATAAGGGTGGGGGTAATGGACAAAAGCTGGAACACAAAACGTTTCACTTAAGGAGAAACTTCTTTACTGTAGGGTGATGGAGCCCTGGCACAAGCTGCCCAGGGAAGTTGTGGAGCCTCCTTCTCTGGAGGTTTTCAAAACTTGCCTGGGCACGTTTCTGAGTGACCTGGTCTAAGTGGGCCTCCTTGAGCAGGTGGATGTGACTGGGTGATCTCTAGAGGTCCCTTCCAAAGCCTACCATTCTGTGATTCTATGATTCTGTAAACAAGAAGCACAGTAATTTTGCTGTGTGATTCTTTTTCATTGAAGTATGCATCTCTAATATATAGTCAATGGAAGAACTGGATGTGGTTTAGACTGCATGTAAAGCAATGATTTATAGCAGATTCAGAGTGCATTTCCTTTCCTACCTCAGTGTTTTGCTGAGTGATGCTGTGCTGGAGTTCAGTCTTTTAATGGGTAACTTCCATGAGACTGTGAGAACAGCAGCTCTCCAGCGAGAATAAAATTAACTGAAGAGAGAACAGGAACTTTGGCAACTGCTTGAGCAGCTCCATAACTATCTGTAGAACTCTTAAAAGTGTGGCCATGACATTGGTCATCCTAACTGTGTGTAATACATTTGCCTCTGAAATACATGCATCTACCATGCTGTCTCCTACAAAATGAGGAATATTTTGGTATTGCAAATGAGTTTCTCACAGAAGGAGAAATCAAGTGTATTTTAGCTCTCACTGCAAATAATTTAATGCTGTTATCTACTCTATCTGAAAATAGTTACTAAAGGAATTCAGGCAGTCGTTTTTTCCAGATACCCTGACATGAACCTGTCTATCCAATGCCAAGAAATGGTTTTATATACCAAGAACTGGCCAGAGAGGAGGACAGTAAAGAAATCTTCCTGCATCTGAGTTTTCACAAGTAGAGAGCTGGATTTCTTTACTACATACACCACTCCTGTGCCAACAAACATCTTCCCCAAGGTAATATTGGTAGCAGCTGTGCTAGCAGCTAAACAGGGTAAGAGAGAAATGCCCTCAGGACTAGAGTGGGTCTTGCTCTTCTAGTAATAATTCATTGGTACAAAACCAGATTTTCTGACCATATATTTTCAGATCTTAGTCATAGTACTCCTGGGACAGCACAGACACAGTAAGGTGGATCCAGAGTAACTGATCTGCCCAGATGGAGAAGAGACACTTAGAAAGAGGTGGCAAGATGAAAGGGTGTCTAAAGTAAGATGGGAAAAAGATGGAGGAAAAGAGAAGTAGTTAATAGGAAGACGAAAAAGAGAGAGAAGAGAAAATAGGAGCAGCAACAATAATAGTCCATCTCTGCTTCTCATACTTTTCAGCCTGTTTCCTAACAATAATCCTATAGCCTCCCATCTGTTACCTTCCCACAAAGCAAGGCTGTTCAATTGAACAGCAAAGCAAGGCTGTTCAATTTGTCTTGTTTTTGCAATCAGAATACTTTTTGCACAGATATTTTTGTACTATTTTATTATTGGGTACAATTTCAAGCCAGAGTCAGAAGCCCCACTGAGACACTTACCTTAGTCCATTGCCCCCAGCCACCCTTCCCACTGTGCACAGTCTTTCGATTTCCACCTCCACTGAACAATTAGGGTCATTCCACTACAGGAGGACACAATGCTGCTGAGTCTCAGCAACAGCTGAAGTTTTTTATACTTCTCAAGTTCTTTTGGAAATTCATGAAGAAATTTATTATGTTTGAGAAGACACAAGGAAAAAGAACAATTGAAAGCTTTAACTTTCAAGTGATTTTCACTACAGTGATGTACAATACAAAGGACAAACAGATGAATTTCCATGGCTAAACATAATGTGTAAGTTCCTTGTAGATGAGCTTCAACCAACTGAGGAACAATATGTCTGTTCTTCAGTAAAACACAGTATTTAACTATGAAAAATAAAGATATCACATTCAAACTACTATTACAGTAGACACTTTTATGGCTTTTCTAATTATACTGTCATCTGGAGAAAAAAATATATATCTGTATCATTAATCAGATCACAAGTTAAATTGCAAATCAAATATTCATTAAACTTGGTTATCATTCTGCAGCCAAATAGCTTCTGTTTCTGTAACACACACTTTCTTACAGTTTCTAATAATTCCTTCAGTCAAATTTCTTAAGAAGAAATACGCTGGGATGTAAATCTGTAGCTTTGTTTTGGTCAAAAATTCCAACTATGAATTGCCAGAAAGTTCTCGAAAGAAAGATTCATCTTTATGTTCCACACTAGGTGCAGAGTACTGGAAAATCAAATCACTATCAACAGTTTTATTAATTTTAATGTGATAAAGTCAAATTTATTATTCTAATTTGAAATCATTACAGTGGTTCCCTCTGAATTCCCTCTGAATCTTCTTCTTCATAAGACTTTCTTGCAAATGTGCCAAGCTCTTTCATTAGCACAAATTAGAACAAATGCAAGGATTTGTACATCAATAAATTTTCACAGATGCATGAAATTGCATGGCCAATAACTGTAGCTAGCTCAGTCATTTCAGTGATTATACTGGTGCAGAGGAAATTAAAGTAAACCCTTGCAAACTCTGATCTTGACAGTTTTCCACAAACAAAGCAGGATCCTGCTATGCTGAAATGAGAGTCCTCGAGAGAAAAACCTTGGTAGTTTTATTTTTGTGACCTGTGACTCTCAACTTCATACCCCATTCTGGGGCACAAGCTCAGTTCTAGCACAGTTTTCCAAGAGGCACCGCCTCTTATCTCTTTAAGACTGTGACTGATTGAGGGATTTTTAGAGGTCCTACAATTCAGAAAGCTGGAATTTCTACAGCCTCAGGCGGCACATTATTTTCTGTTCTCCCCAGTTTTTGAGCACAGTGTCTTTGTCCTGCACCACTGCTTTTTGCATACTGCTGATACAACCTGTTAAACAGATGCTGCATTCCACTACAGTTTTTCTTTCATTGCAATATGACTGAAACACAAATCCTTACAAAAATTAAAACCAAATCTGAATAACAAGGAACCAACGGATGAAAATACACAACTTAGCCAGTCAAATAAGTGCAAGCAGGGACCACTCACTAAAGCAGCTAAACGTTCTTGCTCAGCATGTGCCAGACTGAGGTTCAGTGTAGGGAAGTTCCCAAGTTCAAAATACTGGTTCACTGGCAGAGCCCAGATTTGTCGGATACATTTCTGCAGCAGCTACCACTCTACAGTGTCTCCTAAACCAGGCAGCTAACAATCTGTCTGCATGCTAACCTGTTAACCAGGCAGGGCAATTTGGGTGAACAATGAATGAAACTCATACACATCCTGATGCCTCTGGACCACTGGAAGTGTTCCCGATAGCTATAGACACAGACCCAAATGCAGTCTGGAACAGTTTCAAGCACTCTTTAATTATTCCTCCTGCCTGCAACGCAAGACATGGACATAGTATGTAGGCACTGATAATGAACCAGTTAGCCAAATCTGATGCAAAGCAGCCCTGATGGTTACAGGGAAAAGCAGTATTGGAGAGAAGAGAGAAGAAAACAAAACTGAAAATAATAATAATAATAATAATAATATAAAAAAATCCAACAATAGTGAATAGTGACTGAAATGGAAAGAACCAAGGGTTACTTTGCCAAGGGCTTCAGGCTACCTAACTACTTTACCTTTATTTACCTGACAGGCCTGCAAACTTCAGAGGATACTACACATCCTCAGTGATCTAAGTGGTCTTCAGATGTCCCATGAGAGAATAAAACTGGAGGCTGTGGTGTAAGAAGCGTGTATAGCTGACTCTGGCACAGAGGCTGAGAACCCTCTAGGACTGTATCTGGCCACATCTTTAGAGAGAGGAAAAGTTAAGTTGCCTACTGTCAGTGCTGTTAAATCAGTGCCACATTCATTCAAAAATTATCTAATGACACCTTGAATTATTCTAACACTAACCCTGAATACACCTTCATGCTTGCACTTATTGTACACTCCTTTCCTTATCATCATGCTCCATGTTGAAATTATGTTTTTAAAAGCAGAACAATATTTGCTTCAGAACTCATGATCAAGTATAAATTAAGGTATGTAAAAAATAGTACTTTGAAAAGGAAACATTTTGTGCAAATTGACTTTCACAAGTGCCCCCAAATCCACTTCTCCTTGCAATAACTTCTCATTTTGCTCATATGAGTCTCCTGTAAAGCAACTCTACAAAGATAAATTAACCTTTCTACTATCTAAAAATGATTTATTGTCTCCACACTGATGATACATTTTATAATAGATAAATCAGGACTAAAAGAAGGTTATGTATAATTGCCAGTGCATGTACTGATTTGCCTCACCTCTATACATCACACCCAGAATTTTAAAATGTAATTAATACCTGTCTTGTTATTAACTGCTAACATTGATATCAAAAGAAACAAACCCAGAGTTAAGATGAAAAGATATTCTGCAGTGTTTTCATTACCATTTGCTTTTTTTGTCTATGGACCAAAGCCAAAAAAACTTCCTCAAAAATGACTTTGCCAGAATATAGAACAAGCCTTATGATGATGGCATTCATAATTACAGCTATTAGTGGTGTAATTGAGACTTATCTTTTAGAACGTAATGATAGTACTTATTCGGATATCTGGTCTTCAGCAACCTGTTCTCCAGTTTTATTGTGAGATTATCACTGAGTGCTGATATCTTGTCTTCTAAAGATATTGTGGTGGAAGTCAAGTAGTGTAATCAAGTCTTCTTCAAAAGTGCTGAAGCCTGCAGAGGTCGTTCCCTTGACATCTTTATAGGTCTGGCTACTGCTCTGGGTTTCCTCATCTCCTATGCACTCCCTTTGAAGTTTGCTTGCTGCATTCTAATGCTGCTAACTTGAGTGGAAGAAGGTAATACACTAAATAGTACACTCTCTCTGTTCAGACAGTTTCTGTAACAATAAGGATACTGAGAGTCCTGACCCAGAATAGTTCTGGGAACCATCAAACAAATATGTTTTCAAAAAGCCTCAAACAATAAAAAGTTTGCTACATCACCATGTGTTTCAAATTTCTTTTGATAGTGAATATTCTTTTGTGTTAAGTCATAGATCCTGCTGGTTTTGGACTTATGCATTCAAACTGATCTTTGGCTACATACCATATATTTGTTCCCTACATGTCTGCAGGAGATTTGTACATGGAGTGAATGATAAATGCAACAAAAATGACATACACAGCCTGGATTAGGGAAGATCATTTTCATTTTGGATGATTTCTAACAGAGCCTACAGTAGCTGAAAAAATTGTAGATAAGTTTATAAGATTTTGAATTTGAGAATAATGCTTATCACTCTGTTGATGATAAATGACAGAGAAGAATGCAGTAGCCCTGGCCTCTAACATGATATAATTCAATAGGACCCTTTTTGTGCCAGCTAAAAGGCTTCAATAATTTAAATTGGAAAATAAAAATAGGGATTAACACCACAAAAAAGGAGTTACGTTTTTCAGTAGATAAGGGCCGTAGATATCAGACAGAAGAGAACAAATGTAACAACAGTTGGGATTTATTTGTCTTAATACAAACTGTTATGGATCGGATTCACTTTATGCTTGCATGATATCAAGTATCTACATAATGAAGGACAATTCAGTTGTGTAAACATCAGGATTCGCTGCTGTCTTCGGTGCTAGAGGTTATTACATATGGTTTCTTACTACCTCTCCAGAAGGACATAGGTCTTCTATAAACCATATGTCCTCCTATCAGTCATATATAGATATTTTGGACAACTGAGGACATCTCAGAAAACATCAAGTGCCCATATTTTAGGCATTTGAATTTCACTTTATATGTATGCAGCTGAGCTAAGTGCCCCAGTTTCCATTACAGTCAATGAAGAGTTGGTCAATGTTATCAAAGAGGCTTAGAAAAACACTTAAGTGTCTGATCAAGAGACATTCATTTTGAGGTGAACTGAACCTCTCTTGTGGTTCCTCTAGATACACTGATTTCACTCTAAGGATTAACATTGGACGTGACATAGCTAGTTCACATGTAGATATCTGCATTACAGACATCTTGACTTAGAAGTCTAGATCTGTACTAAAGTCAGATCTATATTCAAAGCGTTCAACAGAAAAGAGTCAGTTTATCTCCATTTTTCTGGTGAATTTCTCTCGTTCAGACTCAGATACTAACTTTTAGATATCTAAGTTCAGATACCATAAACCTGTTTACCTTCATGATTTGGAAAATTAAGTGGCTACATGAAGATAACACTGAAAAGAACTTGGAAAAATATGAGAAAGTAATGATTTTCCTTCTGTTGAAGCACTATTGAGAATAATAAAATAGACAGAGACTATCTCTGATGGAGAAGTCTCCACCTTTAGTGGATCTAGCTCTAGTCTGCACTAAGAGTCTTGTTAGCTGAGGGTAGAATCAGATTTACAGTCTATTTACCTCTGCAGGGCTGTGTTCATTTATGGTACAGTAATAAACATACTGTATTCCTCTACCAGGACTTAACACCATCTACTGGTTGGTTGTTGTCTGTTTTCTCAAGGATGTTCTTGTCTTGGTGATTTTGAACCATTTCTGTTTTGAGCAATTGTCAGACAGAGTGATTTACAGTAGCCTTTATCTAGATCATAGTACATTGCCATAGATCTTTTGCCAAGGCTTCTCGACCTTTTTTTATTTGCAGTGTCTAAGGTTGAAGGATTACTTGTGTGTACATTTTGGCCATTTGAGATAAGGGCTTTGACAGTTTTGTTCACACACCACTAACTTTATTGAACTGTCCTCTGTGCCAGGGCATACAGTCTATGCTATGAGAAGGACACAGATTTTTTATGAAGAAGAGCAGTTATTTTATTTTCTCGGGACTAAAACCCCTGTGCTTCCAGTTTCCAAAAGAAAACGCACCTTAAAATTTGTGATCCAGTCCTAGTCTTTGGGACTTTCTCAGCTAAAAGGAACAGAGCTTCACTGGGCTTAAGCCAGCATGCTTTTACTGCACAAACCTCAGGCATGATAGTTTATGTTCAAAGGTGATCCGATTTACCCTTTGTAACCATTGGCACCATAATTCCGCCCTAATCTCAGCCCTGCCACCATGTGGCACTCCTTTTGCCACCATAAAACCCAATAAGAACAAACTTTGAATCAAGGTAGAGGAAATACCTATAAAAGGACCTTCATGAGATATATATTCAGAGTTCCTTAAAAGACATTTGCCATTGCTTCTGCCTCTGAGACAGTCTGGGTTAAACTTTAAGCAGCATCCATGCTTTCATTTTCTCATTTTGGCTGAAAATGTATTATTCACATCTCTATTGCTTTCAATTCAGCAATAGAGCTCAAGAGGATGAGATTCATGTCCTACTGCATAGCACAGGCACAAAAGCCTACAGAACCACACAACACAATGAAGCAGAGTCTCACTCAAAGCTGGCACAAAACTACTCTATCCGGAAATAAATGGGGTCACAGCTTCTTCTTTTTGAAGCAAAGGAAAAGAATTTATTACAGACATCAAAACAATGCAACTTACTTCTCCTTTTCTTCTCTGAAATGAGCCTTGTCTATTGCAGGGGTTTGTGCTAAGCTGTGTAAAGACCTACGGCACTGTCTACCATCCGTCATGTGTATGCCTGCTCCTAAATAATCTGCAAAAGGAGGCACAGCCAATTCAGAGGTACTGAAAATCTTGCCCATATTGGTTCAGTGATAATAGATATCAGTATTAGATATCACTTCATTGATATCTATAGAGACTTGAATCAATAAATTCCTTCTGAGCAAATCTTATTCATGGTAATACCACACAGTTTTTATTATTGAGCTATTTATAAATTTATTTAATGAACTGAATCTACACTCTTTTATCCATAGCCAGTCCCTGTTATTTCCTATTTAAAAGTACTAGTAAATGAAAGAAGAAATTAATATGCCTCTGTAAAAAGGTATAGATTTATATAATTTTTTGGACAGGACCCAAAGCTTACCCTAGCAGAATTATAATCTGTCACAGCAATGTTGACTGGAAGTTTGTGAAAGAAGAAAGAGTGAAGAAGGATGCTGACCTGTACTAATAAGACTTTAGCTGTTAGCCTGTGAGCACAGAAGCCATTCTATGATTCTATGATAAGTATGTAGTATAATCATCTTAACTGCATCTGTCATGCTATGCTTTGGAAGGGCAGGATATAAAGAGTCTGTTTTGCTAGTTTGCAAAAAAATTTAAAAAAAGGGAAAAAGTCAATTCCTTATAGTCAGCAGAATTCTTTACAAAACTTTACAAGGAGAAAGCAGATGCTGAGTAGCACAAAATTAATCTTGTAACATACTAGCTATAAAATACAGTAACACAAATCAATATTGCAGCTCTACACTATCAGCTGCTGAGCATGGAAATAGTCAGCTGTATTGTGTAGGACATATGCTCTGCTTTCTGGTTTTTCACCACAGATTTCTTTTATAGGTCCTGAGTCAGTGCCTATTGGAAGCAGTGACAGAAACATGGCTTTGGATCAAGCCCTCAGCTGTAGATTTATACTGACCAGTAACTGAGGAGAAATACTGCAGTTGAGTCAGTGCTGCAGTAGAGTGTCACTGGTTATGTTATCCTCTGCTGGAGCCAAATTGCTCTGTGTTAGAAGAAAGCCAATCACTTTTGAACTGTATAATTTTAACACAGCAAAATCTGACCCTTTAAGTGTAAAACTGTACATGGCAATTATTTGGTTCTGCAGGAAATGAACTCACTATGTATTCTTGTCCAACAGCAATTAGGTTACTTTTATAGGTGAACATGTAGTTCCTTAATGCAGCAAAATCCCTGCCTTTAACAGCCATAGCTCACAACTTCAGCTGCAGAAATACAGACTCTTTCTGGTGCCGTAATCATTAGCTCTTTTGCAGTTGACTGCAAAGACAGCCCATGTTCTGCAGTAGCTCAGCTCACTGGGCCAAAGCCCAGGGAACAGGAATTTTTCACATGAATATTCTGGCCCCAAACCCTGCTTCTCATTTTGGTTCACTGCCAGCCTTCCTCAGTCCCCATATTTTGAAGGCGAAGGCATGAAGCAGGCATTCAGTACTGAAAATGAAACAGTCTGGACAGCAGCATCTCTTATTTAAACTGTTCAACTTTGAAAGCTGATAACTGCAATAAGAAAACAATGGATAAGCTGGAAAATACATCTATGGACTAGCAGGATTTGTTCAAGTCCCTTTGGCCCCTACCACAAAGTCTGATATCCTCAAAAGCATCTCCCATTCTCTCTTCTAAATACTTCCATGATCTTCCAAATAGTGTGAGGATCTGTTGTACCCTTCGACTCCTGACATGTTGTGAGATCACCTATCAAACCAATTGTATGAGATTGAAGTAGAATTAAAAGAAGTTTAATCTCTTGACTACTGGAAGTGATCATTGCCAATGAGCCTGCCCACACACTTCCAACATAATAAAAGTGCTATTCTTACTAAGATAGGCCAAATCAAATAATATCTTGCAATGTTCCTCTTGATTCTTTCCTGGTGAACAATGGCCTCATCTGGAGGTTTTTCAAAGGATTTGTTTCCACTGATGTCCTCAGATCCTGAGATCACAGATATCTCTTCTGCCATCTGCTTTAATTTTGGCCTCACGTTAGACAGGGGTAACATGAGTTACTGCCACCATCCCTTAGAGGGGAACCTGTAGCATATTGCAAATGAAGCCTTCACAGCTGATGAGGTAGGACCACCCCAATGAAGCAATATACTTGGACTGTATCAGCTATTTACTACCTCTAGTACCCAACTCTCTGCCTTTTCATTTTATATATGCTGAGTCATACTTTTCCCATATGAAACCTCTTATAATAACCAGCAAAGCTAACCTTTAAATTGAAATATATGTAAAGCTTATATAATAATTCTCCTTAATCAGCATCTGTTGATGAGTTTTATAGTTTATGTCACTTTCTCAGTTTATATTTACTTACTGTTTCTATAAAAATGCCAATAAATCCCATAAATGCGCAGCACATAGATGAGAGTTGCTGTGAATTCCAAGATGCAGCTCAAAATTTTATAGCACACAGAATGATGAAGAAGGAATGAGTAACTGGAAAATGGAGCCATACTTGAGCACATATATTTTTCCTTTGTATCAGTGATATGCAAAGGCAATTATGTTTATTGGTGCTTTATCAAGTGCTCTGTCAGGAAGATGCAGAGACTTTGAAAGAGCTGAGCTTCCTTGTCTTGCCAGTATCTGACTTTCAAGACATTTCAGATACAGAGAGAACTTTAAAAATATTCTGTTTGTTTTTCCCTGTGCCCCATTATAGTACTAGATCTCTGAAAATAATGGATTTTATAGTTCAGTAGTTCAATCTGAGGAGAAAAGAAATAGTTTAGGTTGATACCATTATTTTTCCTAGGACTTAATACAATTTTGAGATCAGAAACCCTTAAAATTTTTATCCTTAAAAACTTCTACATCTGTTTTGAAAAGGAAGTAAAGTTTTGAAAGAAACCAAGGAAACAAAAGAAGAAAATATACAAAATTTAAACTTCAATATATACTCAACTTTGCTTTAAATTATTTCTTGGACTTCTTGAATCCCTGAAAATTCAGCCAAGTATTGGTGCATAACAATGGTTCAGGATGCAGGACATCATCATTGCAGTCAGAGGATGCCAGGACATACCATTCTTTTTATGGTCTTTCTAACTGTTTCTGTCCTTGCCATCTGTCCATCACTGTACCTACTCTGCCCTGCTTCCAGATGAGCATCAGCAGCAGTGACCAAAATCATAAGCAGAGTTCAGATACACTTTTCTTTTCTGTATTTCTGCCTATTTCTCTAAGCCTGCGTGGAAGCTGGGAAGATAACACGGAATAATAACTGTGGTCTAATGCATAATTCTTAACATGCTTTACAACAGCATCCCCTGGCAGACACACCATTAGAGGCAGACAGCTGCACATCGGAGCTTTGTTTAGCCTTCAGAATGTAATATTTGAGTAACTTTCTTGGTTTTCCATAACTTATTCCACCTGATACTTTATAACTTGCATAGATTTAATGTAAATTGAACATGTCCAAAGACAACTAATGAAAAAATTATTAGAAAAGAGCTACTCCTGATTGACTGGTATTTGTGAAAGTCAGCTGGTTCCAGACTTTTTAATTGGAAAATGATTCTTGCTATTATTTATGACCATTCATGCAGAATTTCCTCTGTAAATTCCTTAGTTAACTGAAGAGAGATAATATAAAGAATTAGATTTTAAGAGTTTAAATGATGAGCTGTTAATTGACATACCACAGGTAGGTTCACATAATTAATATACCAATCAGCCACCTCATCATTGTTACTCAAAATACCATTGGGAGGATTTTTTTCTGTGCTGAATATGAAGATACTATTTGGCTTATGAGCCTGCTTAAATGTGTAAGTGTGGACACATTTCTAATTTTTGTAAAAGATACAGACAACTGACATCATTCCACAGGGAACACTGACCATATAATTTTAAGAATTGACATAGCCTGTGCAAATACAGAGAAATTTCTATCACATTCAGATATTCTTAAATTAAAGAAATATATAGGCCAATGATAGATAACAATTGAGGCTGTTAAAATATGTAAGGTCTATTACCAAAAGATATCAATTAATTACTATGTAGAAATTCAGTGAATGCGTCATATTATCCTGAACTAAGTTTTTATTAATATATCCATTAGTCTTGATTTATACTGGATGATGGAAATGACAGATCAATAAAGCAGAAGCCTGTGGGATGCTTTTGCAAATACTATACAAACCAATATGTTGATTAACATTTCATCACAGTAGCCTGTCAGGAAATTTTCTTGTACATATAAGCTGAATATGCTCCTGTCATCCAAAATGACTTAAGTTTATTATGCAAGCTGGGTGCCACTTCTTCATCATTTTTGTGTTTTAACTGAACTACTGCAGCCACTGAGCAGGGCTCTGAGGTACCAAATACTGCAAATGCAGATAACAGGAGTTGCTCTTGAGAGCTTATGATTTATTCCTTCATCTCAGTGAAGGCATGCTCTGCTTCAGCAGGGGAAGAGGTGCAGCCTCCTTCCTTAGCCAAATTTCTTTGAACAACAAGGGCCTGAATATTCCCATTTATCACATCTGTAATTTGTTTTTCCAGTGCTGACAGTGGACATCATACGTTGGCACCCTAGAACACATGAGGGCCTTGCGAGAGCAAACCTGTGGAAGTTCCCTTGTCCCTGGTACATTCTGTGAACTTGAGATAGGGACGATGGTGAGGTGGGGGGTAAGTGGGGCCTGAGGACCCTCCTAAGGAGTTTGAGTGTCCCAGTAGCTGGGAAGATGATCGTCTCCTGTGCAAGGCTGTGAGATTTGCAGCTGCACCTCTACCCTACTCCAAGCCACCTTGCTTTCAATAGCTGGCTGCACTGGCCTCAGGGGCTTGTTGTTTTTCGTTTTTTTTAGCTGTAGTCTCTGAACATCAGAATATCTATGAGCAGTTATTAAGGCATTTACAAAAAGTAACTATGAAAGCAGAAATATTGTCCATGACTTCCATCCTTTATATAGCTCTCTGTAAAAATGGTAAGGCTCTGCAGGCCAGAGAAACCCCCATCTTTGGGACTGACAGCGTCTTCTCCTCTAAACACAGTCCCCTCCCTCACAGTTCTCCATATCCATGATTGACAAAACACCTTGAGCATACCCTATGCTCTACCCAGAAGTGTCTTTAGCAATGACACCTGTACCTTTTAGATGATGAATAATTGATAAACCAGACTACTACCTCTCGATTAATTTACTTGCAGAACAGATTTAGAGCCTAGAAACTGAAAACAACTTGTACATCCAGAGATGGTTATAGGGTATCCAGAATCAATACCAATTCACAAAGGATGCTACCCAGGACCTGCTGTTAGGAGTTTCATTTCTAGTCTTAATGAAACCTATATTCTACATTCGGTCAACAAGATTTCTTGCAGCAATAAACTGCACTTTTTACAGCATGCCTCTGCTCTGGGAGCAATAATGTACCAAGTTCCATAGTTTGCTCCTTCATAAGAGAAGTCCCAGGCTATTAAAGTAACTATCTCTACCTATCAGCAATACAAACAATTGTTCAGTAGTTATTTAACAATTATTAAATATCATTACTAGAAATATGTATATTGATATAAATATTTCATAAATAAAATAATATTATTAAATATTAAGTAATTTTAAGACTATCTCAGGAACTTAATTAGTCTGGATAAAAAACTAGGATTTTTTTTTCCTGTATAGCATAGGGCATGCTCGGCTCTTTGATATTCAAGAACTCTAGTTTTGGTGAACTTTAAAAATCCAACTTGTTATATCACGTTTTACACTCTCATCTTATTCCTTATGCTCAGGTATAAGTACAGATATAAAATTTGTTATTGACTGCATTTTATTAGGAAAGTCTGAAGTCCTACAGCAGGCTAGCAGAGAATATGTTGAGTGATGTCTCCATTTCTTATCCTTTCTTCTGGTCTTAATCAGTGCAAAAGTTCATGTTTCTACTTGACACATGAGTAACAGAAATGCATTCAGATCATACATAGAGAAACAACAAACACTTCCCTGATGTATTGGTCAGGCTGCTCACTCAATGACCACCATTGTAAATCAGCAGAAAATGAGTCAGAGAGCTTGCAGTGCTACCAGGACACACAAATTTTTTCAATTTTAGATTGAGACATCACACTCTAAAGTAACAACCTCATACCGCTTCCCTAGGTAGTTCTAATTTTTTCACATCCAAAGTACAGTGATTGCACCCACCTTTACCAGGAATCCGTACGAAAATTAGGGATTATTTAGAGTCAAGTAGCAAAATGTTTCCAGCAGCTGAGAGGTTAAATTCTAACAGAAAGGTTTAAAGTTAAAAACATGAATAATGTGAGTTAAAAAATGTGTTGGCAGTAATGCGTAAAATTAATTGGCTTATAAAGTCACAATGATGTTGAATATTTATTTAGTTAGATTCACAAAACAGTAATTAGGAGTAATGGGTTATAAAGAGGAAAGATGATGTGTTGGACAGTTATCAGGATATGTGTCAAAGCATAATTCATTAGGTAGTGACAAACAATAAAGCTGAACATGGTGGAATATTAACATTTTGCAAATTGAAGATAAGCAAAGCACAAAAAGCAGTTTCAGGAAAAATCAGGCTGCTCTGACACCATTTTTCTGGGGAGGAGGGGCAAGGGTGGGGGATTGCTGAAGCTGTGTAAACTATCACTCAAAAAAACAATAAATGAAAATGATACCACCAGCTAGTTCTGTAACTAGAAAAGACCTAATGTTATTATGACTTAGCACTGTTGTTGTACTCTTATAGCTAGGTTTAATCAGAAGTGCTTATATATTTGAGCTTAAAATTCTGGTCCTCTGATCCAAGTTATAAGCCAGTCTTCAGTTCCCACATGAGTTTCCTGTATTGAACTATACTTTGAAAACCAGTTCCAGCCCTGCCAAAGGCCGTTCATGAAGCTGCTCCAGGAAAATGTAACAGTGATGCAGTCTGAGAGTTAGGATGGGCTCAGGCACCCGTGTTGTGCCACGCAGTCATAATCCAAGTGAACTGAGCCAGTTTAAGCAATCATAGATCTGCGAAAGCTAAACATGAGGAAGAAAAAAATAAACATTGTGATCTTAGCTTGTCTGCCTGTGTAGGCTTTTTGACAGAAATTAATAAAAAAAAAGTTTTCCTCCTCCAAATAATGCATTCAACAGAAATGGTACTTTGGAACCCTCGGTAGAGAGATTTTATATAAATAGTGGAAAATGAATGATATTTAAATGAATTTTCATGTAAGTAGTTTTTACTTTTTTTAAATGATGAACTTCTGTTTACCTAAACATCATTTTTCAATTTTAAATTGACAGCAATCACAGAAAAAAAGGTTTATGAGAAAGGTTAAATAAGCAATAAATGAAGCATTTCATCCTTTATTCCGAAGTCAAGCAAAACAATCTCATTTATTCCACAATGAACTCTATTATTTATGCAGCTTTAATTCTGAATCATTGCCTCCAACTAGGATATGTGGAGTTTTGTGAACAGAACTCCTCCTGTCATGCAGGCAAGAGCTGATTTTCTGTCTGGTAGAACAATCCCTTAAGTAGCTTTGCCCTTTATCGCCTTGAAAAGGGATCAGTGCCAAGCATAAGCCAAGCATTTATTTTCCATAAGTAATAAATCTGTGATTACGGTGATTGTACAAAACATGTTTTGTCTTTTTACATTTATCAAGGGGAGAAGCAATCCTGATTTATATTTTGTTAAACAATGCTTCTAACTGCTTTGTAGACACACGTGTTCAGATCTGAACACACCTTGGGATATATTCATTACCAGACTTGTATCATTTTACCATTTCCAGGTCTATTTTAAGTTATAAGCATATGCAGAATCTGGAATATGGCTTCAGTGGGAAAGTAAGCACAGCAGATTGAGGAGAGATTTGCAATTTTCTAGACACTCCTTTAGCATTCTGTTGAGTCTAAATTGGCATCCTTAGACTCCTGACTGGAAGTGCTATTCAGAGATGAGTTACAGGGAATGGTTACAACAAATCTGTGGTACTTAACATTTTGTCTCAAACCATTTTTTTCCCTCAAATTCAGTGTTGTTGGCTTTAGGAAGCCTAATATATAATGCAAGGTACTATCTCACAGACATCCAGAATTAGATACAGAAGGTTTCTAAGGTTTCCTACAAATACTGTTACCGACCTGTAGGTGGTCATCAGTTTTATAGTACTTAATGCAATCACTGAAGAATATAAGGTCAATGTAACATTGCAAAGGTTCTCATGGTGAAATTGTGATTTGATTGAATTTCCAAGTTGAATTGTTTCAGTGTTTGCACAAAGCACAAAGCAAACCAACCGTTCTTTGGCATCTGCTAATAAAAATCTATGACAGAGTAAATAAAAAGTAATTTGCCTACTGCAAATTAAACACAGCACAGTACCTTTAGGATGATGTATACAGGAAAAAAAAATCAGCACTCCACATATAACGACTTGAATTAATCAGCATTTTGACTGATACACAATGGCCAATTCAGCACTATTACAAGAGCTTCCTTTTGATTCTGCAATGAAGCATTAGAAAAAAAAATTAAATCAGAGCAACTGTAAGGCTAAATGATCTGTATTTTTGACTTATCATGTTCTCAGACCTTGATATTAATTCAGGTAGTTAAAAAAACACAGGAGAGGAGCATGACCCATGTCTCAGCCTGCATGTACTGCCTTTCTGTCAACATCTCAGAGAAATGCCAGGGCGTGCTTATTTTATCTCTGTGTGTGTGTGCATATGTGTGCTAGCAAATAATCTAGTAACAACAGATGTACCATAATTATGACTGAGATTTTTTCCAGGAAGAAATTACTACTTTTGCTGTAATGGTTATTTTCATTACAATTCAGAACTCAGTACCAGATTTAGTAGGAGCCTTGCAGTTTAACAGAAAAAGGATTGCACTTTCAAGTAGACAACATACTTTGCTAACTGCTGCTTAATGTTCTGTGGTTTAGAGATTGCATGTGCTGGCATGGTATGACGGCACTCAGTGGCACTGAAGGTGATGGGGGCTGTGGAGTTAGGTACTCTTACTAGGCTTCAAAAGAGACTGTAGCCTTTGATGTCTAAGAGTAGTCCTACACTTGCCAGTGTTCCTGCTACACAATTTTAAAGTGTGATTTGACAGCTCCAGCTAGACCTCTCTATTCTCTCTGCTTCTATGAGACTTCCCCATGAAAGCAAAATTTTCTCAGCACCAGTTTCCACCCATACAGGTTCAAAAAGATGCTCAGCAAGAGATCAGGCTGTACCTTCCTCAGGCCATGCCATAACATGTCACACTTCAAAGAAACAAAGCAGAAGGGAATAAAACCTTAGCAGTGAAGTCAAAAGGGGACCAGCCTCTTCCGGAACCTCTTTAGCACATTCTCCAGTCGTACATCAAATGGGGCAGAAATCATTCTCAGATTTTTATGTAAAAAAGAGTGCAGAAGTAGCTTCATACTTAGACTGGGTCTATACCATAGACCTCAAACCACGGGAGAATCCTCACTGCTCAGTGAAGGAATATTTCTGCAGAACATTTTTGCAACGAAATACTTTTGATTTGTCAGCCTTTTCCCATAATATAACTGGCACACAAAGCTAACAATCTTCTTTATAGTTTGCATACTTTTACAGCATAACAGTAGCTTGTACCTATACAGTTGATGCTGTATTTTGCTGGCAACCTTAAAATATATTGCTGAAGTGGACCACTGATCTGCAGGAATAGAGGGAAAAACGAATGATAACGTTTCTGTGCTGCTGAACTCAGAGCAGAGTTCACTCCTAGGCTGATGTTTTGTCCTTTGCCCGGATTTTTTGATTCCTCCCTTGAATTCTGTTGTGAATGCTAGAGGGAGTTGAGAGTGATGTGGGCAGAATGATCTTGTGCTTATAAATATTGCTTTTCAAAAAACTAGAGCTTATAAACCATATTTCTGAAGTATATTACATGCCTTGAAGTTTTATGAATCCCCCATGTGCTTTATTTTAAGATTAGTAGGATTCTTTCAGGCAGGGACAATAAGAACTGTGAAGAGAGTGCACTTTCTTTTGAGAGAAAATAACTTTTTTTTTTCTTGCTTAAAGTGAGCATCTAGAAGGAGAAACATTTTAGAAGAAGCTTAGACTTTATTTTAATCAAGATTTATGAAATTATTTTTGTTTCAAAGGGCTTGAATGAGATAGAATAGGAAAGATGGGAGAAATAATAAGCATTTTCCATTTAAATATCCACTTTCTCCCCTGAAGGGATTCCAGAGCATTTTAGAAGCCATGAGGCTTAGTGTGCCATGGGGACTGCTTGTTTGAAATGCTGTCTCCTCTGGGGTGGAGCCGAGCAGGCACTTTCCTGCACGTGGTAGCAACATGTAATGCATTATCACAGAAACAGAAATATCTTCTCTGTCTAAGACTGATTAAGACAAGCTGTAACACAGCATTCCTGCTATCTCATCAATCTGTACAACAGGCTTAATGACCTACAGTTAGACTGTCCTTGAGCCCAAGTACAGCCCTCCTACCCAGATGTGTACCTGCCTGCTGCAGCGAGGTTTGCTCCCGTGTAATGGTGCTTGGGGCCATAACGCTGTCTGTTCCACTCATCTTCTGAGATGAGTAGTAACAGTTCCTATTACTGAAAGAAACCTCAAATACAACTTCTACCTCCCTGTGTCTCAAACTCCCGTCCCAAAAGTATCCCTTTTTGTGTTCTATATAAACAACTCATGAAACCTAGGAGACGATTTCAATCATAATAAGGTACATCATCACAGAGATGAATATCCTCCAAAAACTCTCTAGCATTTAACTGTTTTGCTTGTGTTTCCAAGATGCTTCCTATTTCTACAGCTAAGGGAAGAGTTTCTTACTCATAGCTTACATATGAACCTCACCTCCTTTCAGTATTTCTGATCTGATAACTGCCAAAGAAGATACCGTATCCTTTAGTTACCGTATATCAAACCTCTTTCTGGTTATAGATATGCAGTAAGTGACCAGAATGTGCACTGGGTATATTGGATACTGGTACATTGGTATATTGGACAACTCTGATTTCAACAAGGCAACTGAATTCTCCTCTGCCTAAGGCTGGGGTGCATTGCCCTCTGCAAAGTAACAGACTCCCAGCAGCTGGTGCACAGATATTGGACTGCTTATTAAAATCACAGATCCCAGAATCTTAAGGGTTGGAAGGGACTTCGAGAGATCATCTAGTTCAAACCCCTGCCAGAGCAGGACCACCTAGAGTAGGTCACACAGGAACTCGTCCAGGTGGGTTTTGAATGTCCCCAGAGGAGGAGACTCAACAACCCATCTGTTCCAGTGCTCCCGCACCCTCACAGTAAAGAAATTCTTCCTTGTATTTCTTTGGAACCTCATATGTTCCAGCTTGTACCCATTGCCCCTTGTCCTGTCATTGGATAATTGTCAAGATAATTGTCAAGATAATTATTAACATTTTCTCCTCCACTGAAAGAGTCTGACATTTTCATATTTCTCCTAAAACCCAATGCAGTATATTCATTTCTAAATTTATGAGGAAGAATTTGAAAATATTTTGAGTTTGATTTATGAAATATTGATTTTGAAAATTAGGCCATTCATCAGAATGTTTTCACAGAATCACAGAATGGTAAGGTCCCTTAGAGATGATCTAGTCACACTCTCCTGCCAAAGCAGGTCCACCTACATCAGGTCACACAAGAACATATCCAGGCAGGTTTTGTAAACCTCCAGAGAAGGCAACTCCATACCACTCCACACCTGGGCAGCCTGTGCCAGGGCTCCCTCACCCTCACAGTGAAATAGTTTTTCCTTATGTTTAAATGGAAGATTTTGTGTTCCAGCTTCTTTCTGTTACCCCTTGTTCTGTCACTAGATACAACAGAAAACAGTGATGGCCCAACCTCCTGACACCCACTATTGAGATATTTGTAAATATTAATGAGATTCCCCCTCAATCTCCTCTTTTCTAGACTAAACAACCTCAGTTCCCTCAGCTTTTCCTCGTATGAAAGATGTTCCAGTCCCCTGATCGTCTTAGTGGCCCTGTGCTGGAATCTCTCCAGGAGTTCCCTGTCCCTCTTGAGTAGAAGGGGAGGAGAACATCCCTCAGCCTGTTGGCCACTCTCTTCTTGATGCATCCCAGGATGCCATTGGCCTTCTTGGCCACGAAGGCACATTTCTGACTCATGTTTAGATTACTGTCAACCAGGACTCCCAAGTCATTCTCCACAGAGCTGCTCTCCAGCAGGTCAAGCCCCAGCCTGTACTGGTGTGTGGGGTTGTTCCTTCCCAGATGCAGGACTCTGCACTTGTCCTTGTTGAACCTCATGAGATTCCTCTCTGCCCAACTCTCAATATAGTCGAGATCCTGATGAATGGCAGCACAGCCTTCTGGTGAGTCAGCCAGTTTTATCTTCCTGGTGCCAAGATAGTTGAAGTACTATTGCATGTTACTGTTAAAGTAACATGCAATGATACAGTTTAAAAGAAATCTTTTAAACAATTCAAATAATAGGAGTTTCAGTGAAATACAAACAAATGTGGGAAAGAAAGCAAACTAAAAATAATATTGAAACAAAAATAAAGAAAATCATTGAAATTAAATGTGTTATTCAAAACATATCATTGTTTTGAAACATCATTTTCAGTAAAAAAAAAAAAACAAAAACAAAAAAACCCTACAACAACAACCAAATCTCATTGGTCAGAGTTTTTCTTCAACCATAGCTCCTCAATTCCAGATCGTAGGTGCTTTCTGCCACATCCTGGTATGGATGAGAGAATAGCATCCAAAAGGAACTTATTTTAAGGAGTTTTCTTCCAGATCTTCTCCAAGACACTGTGGGAATTATCATAAACAGTAAGAAATTCAGAACTGATTAGTTAGCATAATTAAATAAATGGAAAAGAGAATTATTTTTGCTTTTGTGAAGCAGTACTTTCTTATCATCCCTGCCTAAAAGTCCTATATGCTATTGATTTGAATCTGAAGAGGATTCTAACTGCCAAAGTGAGACTTTGATAGAAAGTGAACATCATTAGTTGTTGAATCCTGGAGCCTTTTTATGTAGTTAAAGGGTAAAAATAATACCACTGAGCAGCATAGTGTAAAGAACTGAAGATGGGTCTGTCTGCCTGCCCCTCTGGACACTGAGTATACACTACACACAAACCATGTGCAGGGTTTAATGTGCTTAGGTTGGGTTTAATGTGCTTAGATTGCATCTTGGCTGCTAAATGTATCCAATCCAAGGAGTCAGACATAGCCTTAAGTGAACTGATGAAGAGTGGAAAACATTTTTGCTGATCAGGGCTTATTTCTTCTAAGTGGGCTCAGGGATAGCTTTGTTTAGGTAGTAAACTTGTTGCCTTGAGTCACAATGTTTTTTTGTTTTTCTGTGAGTTTTTTTAAAGTGAAATTTATGGATTGAGCTATGTCACGGGCCACTTAACTGATTTTGTTACAGGCTGGAACTCAGGGTGGACAGTGGAACTCCTGGTATATTTAAGACTTCCTGTCACTACAGACCAGTGAGGGTAGATCTGCAGCCCTGTAGGTGTGAGACGGTCCCTGACATGGACTGCATACAAGTTTTGTGTCAGTGGCTCTGGTTGGTTTACTCTAAGAGAAGTCCCACAAGCAAACTAACAACCAGGACACAGAATCCAATGCATAGAGTGAACTCAGAAACTAAATTATGTGATGGCATAGACAAATCCTAAAAAGAAATAAATTACACAATTAAGGGTACATGTTACATGATCACCAGAATGGAAAGGAATTGCAGTTATGAGCTAATAACATAGTTACCAAGGAGTGCATTTTAGTTACCATTCGTGTGTTTTTTCTGATTTCCATAATAAAATTATTTCACATATAGACCCAGTTTTTATGAATGGGGAAATGCTGCTTATTGAGAATTACTGAGGGAAATAACTTTTGATTCCGGAAACTCAGACAGTTGTATTTGTTAGGTTCAAGAGAAATGTTTGTCATATGAACTAGTTCCTTGTGGCTACTGTTATGCTATAGCAGAAGGCTTCCCGCTCTTCAACCAGATACAAAACTTTTCCATCACATTAGTAACTGGGGATGATATTCATTTATATTTAGGTATGTGAGAGTTAGGTACCAGTGTAAGCTGTCCATCTAAAACACTTTCTGTAACTAGTAGAGAAACTTGCTCTAATTAATCGCTATCCCTTAGCTACAATGGAGGGCCAGATCACAGATTTAAGCTGCATGCCTAAACTATCTAAAGCTAAGTGAAATGAATCATGATTTGATAGGATAGTTCATGCTCTTGGGAAAAGTGACTAAACTTCTGCAAGTATTTATTTAAGTAAAATGCTTAAGTAAATATATAGCCATGAGGATTTAAAGACAAAATATAACTCTGATTATGAAAAGTGTGACATTTTCCAATTTATACATTAGTCTGATACAGTGGATTAACTAACTCCTTGTTATAAATATAATACAGAAACTTCAAAGTGTAATTTTATTAATAATTTCCTCTAATGTGCTAAGAATATTTTGGTATTGGAGATATGGCAAAATCATATACTTCCCCGTGGTATCACCAAGGTCACATCTGCATAGCAAATAGGAAAACAGTTATAATGATAAAGGAGAGTTTCTGTGGGAGTTTAGATATCTTCTGCTATGTTTCCAGAGAATGATTAAAAAAAAAATCTATTCTGCTCCCAGTTTGCTGCTTATCTTAAACTGTAGGGATTTTTTTTTTCAGATTAGGAATGTATTTCATTGCCTTTGCACGGCATCTGACACATTGAGGAACCCAACGTAATGCAAGTGGTAAAAACGATGGTAATGTTAAGACATTGATTTCTTGTTTTCTTAAATGATTGGAGAGTTACAGACTGTTTTCTAATGGAGTGAGAAAATACTGAGGACAACAGAAACATCATCATTACCTTCATTGGGGTTAGGTGATGTTTTTGTAACTGACTGCATTTTAAAATGCAATTCAATATGAAATACCAAATATTGCCTTAACATGTTCTTAGTTTAGCTAAGAAGGCTGATTTTTCTTCTAGTTTGCTATATTCTACTGAAAATTTACTGCCAATAAAATACAGCATTACAACTGCATTCATTTTTTCTTATATTAATATTTTCTTTAGATAATGTGGTTCAATTATTTTGGTCGACTTTCTCTGTTCTTAAAACATTTGTGTAAATCATAGCAATCCTCTATGGTTTCCATCAACTTTTAAAATGGTTTCTTTCAATATAGGGCATTAGCTCATGTTTCAAGCATCCAAAAACACACTTTCAGTCTGGATCAGCCAGGCATGAGGTGAAATTCCTACCTATCCCATCTGAAGATACCCCTGTGTCACCTACAGTGTTACAGAGTGTATTAATGTGACAATTTTCTCTACTGTGTTGTTTCTAACCTTCACAGCATTACCTTGAACTGGTGTTGGCCTCAAGCTAGACAAAGGCCATGACCAAATTCAAGTGCCGTGGTTTGGTTTATTTACATGAGAGGCAAGGAATGTGACTTTTCAATTAAAGCCATTCCCTACAGAGCTGCAGGATCTCATTTACTTGGAATGCAAAGACTTTTTCTTGTGAACTAAACTCCTCCAGCTTTAGAGAATGCATTAGCAGCCTGTAATACTGTAACTCTGGTTTTATCACATAGCTATGCTTCTTCCTGAAGAGTTTGATAACATATGTGGATTTTTAGTAAGGTATAAGTCTACATTGGCCTGATCCAAAACTCCTCAGCAAAATGCTAGTCTCTTGCTTTGAAGCTAGATTCAAATCTCACTTAAACTTTTGGCATCATGAAGTTAGTCTTAATATGTTCTCATATCTGTGATTAGTCTCTCTCAGCTATCTGCTCCCAAGACTGCAGACTCCTGTAAAAGTCCTGAATTCATCTTTGCATAGGTCTTCAGTCACTCATTGACTTTCTACAAGGTAAGATTTTGCAGGAACAATATTCCTTTCTCATATATTTCCAACTAACTGTAAATACATTTATGCCAGTATGGAATAACTAAAGATTAATTTCCTTTCTGGAATTAAATTTTTTCAATCACATTAAAAAGAGACTGATGTGTACTTTCATGCAGGATAAGAGTCAACTAAACCAGTGGCTTTGGTATAAAGTCAAAATTTGGCTTGAAAATCCCTCTCTTGAATTAACTCTTTTCCCCTGCTCCCTTATCTCTTCACCTTCTTCAGAGCCTTTAAAAGCAGGTTAGGACATATGAGAGAAGGAAAACCAAAGGTTTTAGGTTTGGGGTTGATTTGGACTTTTTTTCCCCTTGCCAGCTGAAATGAAAACTATTAGGTGGAAAGGATATTGCTGGCTAAGTGAGAGAAGGAGCTGGACATAAATCACAGAACTGTCTGTAAGTTCAGAAAAGCAGGCTGAAAGAATACCTTAAAATATGAGAGAGGAGTTTGCAGAAGCACAGAGTGTTGTCTAAGTATTTAGATTCAGCTGTGAAAAGATCATTTAAGCACATAATAGTATTGAAATATCAGATGCTTACTGTATATTGTTTTGAATCACATTCCCCTCTGCAGTGGGTAGATGTAGCAGTGGTTTGTTGGTTTGCATGAATGTGACTATATAAAGAATGCACAGAGAGTGAGACATTTTGATATAGAGCTGGGGATCCAAGGACTTTGGGGATTATTATAAAAAGTAGTAAGTAATATTTTTAAAGTGAAAATTGTCTCTGTATCAGGAGGTTAAACAGTCTGAGCAGAGAGCCCACCCTGAGCTTCCACAAAGAACAGACACAGAGCTTCTGTTTTTTGCACTGTCTTGCATTGGTTTTGGACCATTTTCTCACAACTAAAACAGTGTTCTAGGGAGGTTCTAGAGACACTGCAGGAGTGGGTCAGCAGTGTTAGAGATGCAGATCCCACCCCAGACCAAACAGAGAGGGTCAGGTTGACACTGCTTTAACTCTGCTTTCAAATAAATTCGGCTCTGTGTCAGCATCACATCTTGAGTACAAGCCTGAATGCAACATTTCAAAGGACAAACTAGAGCAATTTTTTTTCTCTTCATGCTCCTTTCTTAGGAAATAAACAAAGAGTTATGTAGGTTATGTTGAAGAATTAGAGAGTTTAAGCTAGTGTTACTCCCAGCAATAAGTGAAAGCTTCTTGCTTTCAGACTATGTCATGATTTTCACCTGACAGGCAGAGAGGTTCAGGGTGCAACTATTTATAAAAACAAAACAAATCAAAACAACGGGGAAGCTTTTCTGTTGCTCATAACACGGAAGAACCATTCTGCTACATGTAGCTCTACAAATGGTCTTATAATCAGGTTAGAAAAGCACTTTTCATAGACTAGAACACAGTTTTAACCTTCCTCAGTGTTAACCGGATGACAACAGATGGAGCAGATGGAATAGTGTCAGAAGGTACAGAAGCAATTGGCATGTTGAGTTGAAGAGTCAGTCCCTCAGGCAAGAAAATTCTCTCTAAGTGGAGTTAATGTCTTGGGATTTCATTTAAGCTTAGTTGGACTTTTAAAACTGGTGGTCCTTTTTGAACTCTTTATAAAAAATATCAACAGGTTTGCAACAACTACTGCATTACTTCAGCATGCAGCCAAATCATTCCTGCTGCTTTGGTGACAGACAGTCCAGGCAGATGATTTATTTGCTTTTGTGATTTTTCACTGCAGATTTTAACCATTCATTAAAAAAAACCCCATGTTCCTCATAATGCAGAATGTATGAAATTTGCTATCTGCGTCACTCTGAGTATCTATAGGGATTTGGTTCACAACTGCAGCCCATCTCTTCTGCCATCGGCTAATCTGCAGCCCCATGCTTTTGACTCTCCTTTTCCTATACTTGTCATTGTTCTACACAGGCTTGAAACAAAACCTCCACACGTCCTCACAATTGTTTTTAATCTTTGGGACATCACTAGTAACAAGAATGTGCTTCTGGAGTGTGAAACTAGATTAACAAGAGCACAAATCTTTTCTTCACACCACACAGAGGAGCAGGAATGCTAGCAGATGAATCCTCTATGCCAGAAATGTTGGCAATTGATACAAAATATCACGAAGTGGGTAAGAAATATATATGCTGGGATGTTACTGGCTGTTGCACCCAGTCCAGCTGTCACATACTGCACTTGATGCACCAGCTGGCAGGAGATCAGTATCTACCGTAGAAACATTTAAGATGTCTATTAAGCTTTTGGCATAGGCAACAGATTGTTCTCATCTCTCTCCTGCTCTATGGGATCTCTTTGCAGTTTCAATCCATTTTCTTGGAGAAAAACATCCACATGACAAAACTGTGGGTGCAGTAGCACCCAGAGGAAGCATCTGGATAAAGTCCAAGGACTGAATAGCATCTTTAACTACTGTACTGCCCCTACCTCTTCCAGTCCCTTTTGGTAACCATTCTGCTGGATTCCCAGATGCCCAGCAGCCTGCCTGCCGTTCTGCTTATCCAGAGATCCCAGCTCCAGGATCCTTGTTCAAGGCCCTATATCACACTCAACTGCCAGCATCCTCTCACTGCCCATGGGTTGGGCAACCGACTTATGTCTGCTCAGCACCTTCCCCAGAACATTAGTTTTTTTGTATGGTTCAGTGCTGGAAGACATGGAATAGCTACAGAAACCAGAGAGATTTTCTTTGTTAATGTTGCTTTCCATGTTCCTTTGATATGTAATGGTACTTAGTGCAGAGAGGCTTATACTCCTTGAATTATTGTTGTCAATCAAAGGCAAATCATGCAGTAAATTCAACAGTGACATAAATGACAAATAATTTTAAAGGAGAAGAGAATCAGGACTTTGCTGCCTACTCAGTACTTTTCCAAGAGACAGACAAAGGACTTCATGTTCTTCTACTGTCAGTCTTGCACCTTCTGTAAGCACTGACTTAACTAAGAATTCTTAAAACACTAGAGAATGCTGATAAATATAGCTGCTATTTTCTCTTAAGAAGAGGAACATATATATTTCATGTAGCCTGTAAAATGATGTTTTATCTATATTAACAATATCTTCCAGGCAGCAACGTGTCTTTTGTGTGTCTCTCCCTTTTTCTTCCTTTCTCTCACCCAGAGAGCTAAAATGTGTACTGGGGGAAAATGTGATACAAAGAGAAATACTTGATTGTCACATGACATCACCTCATTATAAGCAACCCTTAATCCTATGGCTCATTAGACTTTCCTGCTGCTTGCATATTTCTAAAGGAAAAAAAAAATCTATCACTTATCTTTGCAACTGAATATTAAAAGTTCTGTAGTAAGAAACTGATTTATGCTGAAATCTTTTCCACTTAGATCTTTTAAAAAACAAGGTAAAACTTTTCACATCTAAGCAACCAGAAAGTATTAGTCATGCTCAGCTTAATAAGACAAAAGTGGTCAGGGGTATAATTTATAATTTTACATAGTTTTATTTTATTGATAGGGTATGTCCTTTCATTTTTCTCCCATTTCTCAGTCACATTATGTTACTCAATTGATCCAATACATATCTAGTACAAGCTATGACAAAAATAGTTTACTATCTCCATCTCAGTCTATGATTGATAATATTTTCCAGATGAACCTGTTAAGTTTCTTTTCCATTTTAACATAGCCAAATCTTTCAAGTGTTCCGTTTTAAGATGTGAACAACAACTGCATTTTACAAAACAGTGCACAAATCCTTTGTAAAATGTATTCTATGGTTCCATTTAAGAAGAACATACCTTTAAAGTAAAATTAATGCATTTCATATAGTTGTGAAAACCCCTTAATTTAGAAATATCTTATAAACATAGAGGTCTTTATGCTGAATGTTATCTAAACTACTAGTGTCTGAAAGTAATTACTGCTAAGCCCAGGATGTTCCTTACCTAATAACCTTAATCTGTTTTCCTAGTGAAAACTGCCCCGTTCATAAAGGGCACAGTCACAACAATGTGGTCTTCTAGCCTTGGCAAGCTATGAAAGAAGGTCAGGGAGTCAAGGAATAAAGAGACGTGTATTTCATGCAGGCATCTTCCTGCTGGGTTTGAGGTGCCCCGGTATCATTAATGTGACAAATTACACTGCTTCGGACCATACTCATAATTTCAGAACTTTTTTTTTCAGATTAAGCAATCTTAATTAAATGAATTACAATAAGGGTAAATGGAAATTCATCTACAACTCTGTGATAATGCAAATGACTATGCAAAGAAATACATGAGAGCTGTGTTTTCATGTAATGTGTGGCATATACACAGAAGATCACATTCAAATAAAACTTGTCTGTAATAGGAAATTTTGTTGTTTTAAGTCTGTGATCTAAGTGTAAGATTCACCACATTTACTAGCAGGACTAGTAAAAATAACATACATGGACTAATACATCATACATGAACAGACATAGTTTTACAGCTTTTGCCTTATAAGTCAGGCCTGAAACACTGCTTGTATCTGATGAACTCATCAGCAATCAAAAGGAGGGCTTCACTGAAGGGAAAAAAAATGGTTAGGATAGCTTTTTAGAAAATCACATTCTAGTTACTGCTTTCTGCTATGTCACACCTGCTTATGCTGTTTATGACACGTTACACTGCATGACCATAATGCAAAGTGACTTATCTGGTGTAACACAAAGTGAGGCATTAACAAATGTATAAATAGCTTCAGGAGGGAATCAGATTTAGCAAGGAAATTTTGATTACATCAGACACTTCAGATTTTGATAGACTTTTAGCCAGTTTGCAACAGAAGTCTATGTATTTGCATTATTCAGTGTAATTTGATATGAGTTACAACATGAAATATGTCAAGAGACATTTTGGTAAAATTCATGTGCTAAAGAAACATGGAAGTATTATTTATGGTGGAGACTCCTTCCTTAGAGGTCTTCAAGACCTGCCAGGATATGTTCCTATGCAACCTGATCTAGGTGAACCTGCTTCTGCAGGGGGCTTGGACTGGATGATCTCTGGAGGTGCCTTCCAACCCTACTATTCTATGAGTCTATGATTACATATCAAATTTCAAGAACAAAAATCCCTCAAATATCTAGAGACCCATGTCATTTAACAGATCACTGTCCAGTCGTGAAAATACTTAAGCCTATGAGTAATTTAACATGTTAATAGTTAAGATTACATACATCAGTTATTCTGTTGCTGGCGACTCAGTAGGTACATGCATTTAAGCTTGTGTGGACAGTGCATAGTTAGTCTCCTCGGTTTTGTATTGCCTAACAATTTTCCCCTTTACTTTATTACTCTAACTATTAAACAGGACTACAGTTTGGCTCAATCAAATGAATAGTCATAATTACAAAGTTATCTCCATTTTTATTTGTATTAAGTAATAGCCAGAAAATGAAAGACCTGCTTCTCCACATTTCTGAAGCAACAGATTTTTAAAAAGATTTGCACTGAAAGTTTAACTCAGTATGTTCTCTGCAAAAAAATCACCTCATTGACAAAAAAAAACCCAAGAGAACAAATTCCTATGAAAAATACTGTAGAAAAATAGCTAAATTTAAGCAGAATTAAACCTCGATGACAAATTTCCATTACAATATGGTAAATGAAGAAATACTGCATCTTATTAGTTCTGTGATATAATTGGAAACTATCTGGGAAACACGTACATAAGGATAAAGTATTAATATAAACGACCTTTACATCGCTACCATGTGATTTAAGACTTTTTTATTGTGTTACACTATTACTTTCTTTCAATCGTTTTGGATGGAAATGCCTGATACTTTTATAGCTCTTCCTTGATTGCTCCAATATGCTTTACAGGGAAACATAAATTCCATCAGTAAATGTATGGAAAACCAGCATAGCCTGTTCAGATCTGAATTATGAAATATTTTTAATTTATGTAACATGGCAGTGGTATTTCCATCTACTGAAAATTACACATATATTTCTGCAATGAACCACTCAAAAGTGACTCACAACAGCTAAGAAGTGGTAGAATATGTGCACCGAGCACGATTCTGGCATTGTAATTTTTCAGATGCATTACATTTCAAATAGGGGAACATTTCTGCACTCATCAGAGCTTGTTTTTTGCAATAAGACTACACATCTAAATTCCAGCATAGACTGGCATACAGATTAACACTGGAATGTAGATTAGCAGCAACAGATTAAAAAAAAGAAGAAATAAATAATAAGTTTAAATATTCTTTGCATCTAGAAATATTTCAGGTTTGGCAGCATGTTTATGGTTTAGCAAACAGAAATTAATTCCAGAAAACCTAACATCCCTCTTGGAATCAGGGGATTACCTTTTTTACTGCAGAGTATTTTATCTGATATCAACAGTTAGTGCATATGGAATACAACAAAGAATCAGACTTCATGAAAGTAAAACATAGCTTTTTTAATAACAAAACAATAATGATAAATTAATTTCCATGTATTCTAATGTGTTTTCCTCTTTTTGTGTCCATGGGATTTGTTGACTGTCTCTATCGTACATAACACAGCTGAAATATATAAGACAATCACTTACAAGAGTAAGAACAACAGAGTTAACAGATCCGAATGTGAAATGGCTTTCCCATTGATTAAAATTCTCAAAATGATAGAAAACAATTATTGCAAAAAGAGACTAAACCAAAAATTTCATTCATACATCTTTATTAGTCAAACCCTCAAGGAGAATTGACTGCAGAGAAGTTAAAACATTAGATTGGTTTATAAATATATAAATGTTGATATTTTTTATTTTTTTGTCTCTCCACCACATAGAACATAAATTTACCTTTAAAATCTTAAAATAGGAACTTTAGTCATCTTTGAAATATTGCTGAAACAATTTGGTAAAATTTTGAGAGCAGAATGCATCATGCTTTAAGCTTTCCATAAATTTGAAAATGTTTCAGTTTTGACAAATAAATATCGTGGAATCAAACCAAACCAAACTGATGAACAAAGCAATACCCTTGTAGCACTTCTGTTTTATCTCCTTTCTGCTGGAGAATTTTTTTCATACTCAAATACCTCCTACATTCTTCTGCACTGCAGTCCTTGTAAAAAAAGTCATTCTTTGAAAAATTTTCTTAGGGAGTTTGTGAAATATATTTTTCCTGTTTTTCAGGCTTCCAAATCATTCTAACGGAAAAAAAACATTGTCATATGCTCAGGCTTTTGAGGGCAGAGCTGAAGAGTTCCTGCAATGCAACTGTAAACATTAAAAAGCTCATTCTGTAGCAGTTAGATCCCATCTTATCTGTACAACATGATCCTGTGCATTTCAAACAAGGGCTTTTAATTCCAAGAAGTGGCTCCAGGTGACCCAGTCACAGCATTGATTGACCTGAAACTCCATAATTTGCTAAATCCATTCCCTGCCCAGTTCTGTAAGCCTGCAGCAGAAGTAAGGCCCTGCAGCTCAGAGCCACTAAGATGATCAGGGGACTGGAACATCTTCCTTATGAGGAAAGGCTGCAGGAACTGGAGCTGTTTAGTCTGCAGAAGAAGACACTGAGGGGGGTTCTCATTAATAATTACAAATATCTCAATGGTGGATGTCAGGAGGTTGGGGCATCACTGTTTTCTTTTGTATCCAGTGACAGGACAAGGGGTAATGGAAAGAAACTGGAGCACAAAAAGTTCCATTTAAACATTAGGAAAAACTGCTTTCCCTGTGAGGGTGACAGAGCCCTGGCACAGGCTGCTCATGGAGGTTTTGGAGTCTCCTTCTCTGGAGGTTTTCAAGACCCACCTGGACACGTTCCTGTGTGACCTGACGTAGCTGGACCTACTTTGGCAGGAGGGTTGGACTGGATGATCTCTAAAGGTACCTCCCAACCCCTACCATTCTATGATTCTATGAAATAAAATTGAAATGCACAGCCAAATTTTGCCTATTTAAGAATGATTTCCTTGAAATTAAGCAAGGAGGAGGGGAAAAAAAAAAAGTTATACCTATCCAGAATACCTGAAACAAAGGTTAAGGCAGCAATATAAGATTCCCAACTGCATTTATTGTCTTGGATTCCACTGTTGTCAACTTGGAGTCATTCTTCTATATCTTAGGCAGTGACCTGAGAGATATACACTGGGAAAGAAAGGATACAGTTTTTCAATTCTTGGGAGAGTAAGAGGTTTTTCAGAGGGTTGTTCAGATTTCAGATGTCCTTCAAAGTGCACAGATGACAATATGACAAGTATGATCTTGGATAAAGTCGAGCAAAACCTACTTCCTATAGTACGGTTCAGTGTTGAGCTTCACTGGCAGGATGGTGACAACAATAGACTTTTCTTCTGGCTATGAAGATGGGGCTGCACTAGCAAAATGTTAGGAGTTGATTCATTCAAAACCACCAGAAATGTGAACAAAACAAAATGTGGCACAATTAACACAGGAATCCTAATCTATAGTTTTGCTGAAGCATTTTTTATTTCATTCTGGAAAGGAATATTCAAGTGTCCTCATGGTTTGTGCTAATGGAGAGGGTTGATTAGATTATGACTCTGTATTTCTGTTAGAGGCAGAGGCACAAAGCCAGTAGGCACATTATAAACCCAAAATACAACAAATCTGAAAAGCTATGATACTACTGTATAAGCATTCCTGGCACAGAAAGAATGAAGAGAGCATCCTTGGCACTGCCTGGAAAGAGCCTAAGAAGCACATGGAGGGGAGAGGCTCCTTGGTTTTGTTCCTGCTACATTGGCAGAAATAGAGTTTTGTCTGGAATTTCTAAATATAGACAGGATTTCGTTTAACAGCAGCTACTTCTGATCATCATTTTTTCATCCTCAAGGAAATAGTCCTGGAGACCCTGAATTCTGTTAGAACTGCAGAGTCAAAGGCAGTAAAGTGTCTTCCCATGCATGGGTGTATAACTATAGAGACTTTCATATACTTTGCATTTTATTGAAACTGCTACATTGTCACTGTAATATATTTTTATCTGTAATTGAAGAAATACAACAAAAATGAGATCACTGAATCATTTCCTCTGTAAAATTTAAAACTCTTTTACTGATACTTTTTAAAGCCTAGGGAGGCCCAGAGCGATGTACTGTAACCTTTAGATTTCTTTAACGCATTCAAATGGGAATTGGAAACACTTTCATAGCTATGCATGCTATTAAGCAGTAACCTAATATCACAGTTGAATATACAAGTAGAAACAGTAGAGGGAATAAACTTTGATGTGGTTTTTCTTTTTTTCTAAGAGGATGAGAGTAAGAAACAATTAGTTGTTTAGGCACTGACTCCATAGTTTCTAAAGCATATTTGGTCACATTTATTTAAATATCTCAAACAATAAAATATAATGCTCTATTATTCCCACTTCCCTGTTTCCATAATGACACGATTTTTCTCAGTATTTCTTTAAAATATTCTAAAGTAAACAGATTCACAAAGAGATACAAACATATGCAGCAACATCTGGGTAGTTACTGCTCTTCTTTGATCTGGTACAGGTAATAGGGCAAGATGAATGACTTTTTAAGCAGTCTAGTACAATTACACTGCCAAAAGCATCATGTGCTACATTAAGGTGAAAAGTGAGGAAAAATTATGCTAAAGCTCCATAAATGTAGTTCTTTAAAGCTAAATGTGTTACATTTCTAATTTTGAAACATGCTGGAAAAGTGCAAGACTAATTTTATTTCTTATCTCAACATATTCCCTTGAAATAGTGAAATCACTTGGAGCACTGTCCAAAACTTTGGACATCTATACCTTTCTTTGCTAAGAACATGAAAAGATAGTGCAGGCCACAAAATAAGCTCTTTATTCCTCATGAAATCTTTGGCTATTCGGGGAAAACACAATATCATCTTCCTCCCAGTCTCTCAAAAGATCACTTCAAATTGGAAATACTCCAAGGTGTTTTACAACAGAGCAGCTAGAAGTTAAGTGCTGCACAACTCAGCTATGCCCTGTGTGCTTTACTGTCTTGTAGGAATTCCTAAGCAAAGATAATCTGTCTGATGCTGCCTCACACTACCAAATGTGAAGCCTGGTATGGACAATTGCCATGTGCCACTTCAGACAAATGCTACTCATCTAAGGCTTAGCTCCATACCTCCAGTGACAGTTATATATCATGATTAATATTGCTGACTGTAAATATAGTAATTTAGTCTAGATAAGGTCAAAAAGTACAAAGCTCTGTATCAGTCCACTGGTATGGTTGAGCAAAAACAGTCTCTGGCAGAATGTACCCTTCCTCATGCTGGAAGCATTCTGGTGGTGCTGTTGCACTTTGCTGGAAATGCTCTGATTTCTGACTAAATGAGATTGCTTTACAAGGCATTTCTCATTCATGGCAGCAGTAGGAGAGAAATCAATAGCACATTCACAGCTGATCCCCAGCAGCTCTCATTCTTCCTATTCTAAAAAAAAAAATAAAATAAAATGTGCTGAGAAGTTCCTCAGTCTGGATAACTTCATTATCTAAGACTAGTTCCAATTACAGAAGATTTAAAAGATGAACAGAGAGAGCCTAGTCTCCCGAGCTGCAGAAATTCTGTATTCCAGGTTATGATAGCAATGGTGAACACCTTACATTGTTGCAATTTTAAGCCACATGTACTTTGAGAAAGTTAGTTATGTTAGTTAACAGTACGTGTTGGTTATACTGCTGGTGAACTGATGTTAGAATAAGACAAAATCACTGCCCCAGTTTTAAGCTTGTAAGTGATATATGTAGATATCACACATTGCCATGTGTGTACTAGGATGTGAACTGTTAGCTAACATGTATTGTCTTGGTAAGGGCAGAATTTGTTCTTCCTATTTCTTGGTTATTTCTGCTTTCCCGAGAGTGATTCTCTTATATCTCATCTCCATCTTTAGGTATTTTGGAGCACATTACCACAGATCTCACTGGAGCACCATTGAAAGAGAAATGTTACCACTTTCCTGTTTTGTACTGAAAAAGAGTTCTGCTAATTATCAGTCTGTCCTTATTCCTATTGAGTTTATTTTCTTTTTTTAACAAAGAAAACATAGATAACCCTGCTCACCTTGGAGAATGATTCATAGTTTTCTCCTCTTTCAGAGCATAGTCAGATGTGAACTACTACAGCAGAAGGATTATGCAACAATTGTTCTCTTTCATATAATTTGATCCCAGAGTACAGTGTACTGCTATTCTTTATATCCACTGCAGCACCTAGGCATTCTAATTGATTATGAACTTTCATTCTATAGGGTTTTTTACAAACCCCTACTAAGAGATCCCAGTCATCTGAAAGTGAAAATCTTAATGGTCAAGAGAAAGCCTTATTTCCTAATTCATAAAATAACTACATCAAAGAGCATTTAGATGACTTTGTAATATCACCCCCAAGGACCATCATAGGCAGGAAGCTCTTCTTAATCAAGAAATGTCTTTGACTTTTTAAGAAAAATAATCTTGTGTGGTCTGGCAACTTGAGGAGTCTGAATCTAAAGAAAATCCAAATGATGGTTCTGAGTGTGAGAAATGAAATTCATTCCTTTCCAGTGGCAAAATATACAATGCATGTATACAGGGATGTATAATGCATCATCTCTTCTCTTTACCTGGAATAAAGCCAGTTGTGCAGTAGGTGAAAGAAAGAAGTTGAGAAGGCTTCAAAGGAACTGAAACACATGAAGGAAAGGGGTGGAAACGGGAGAGTGAATGGAGAGGCCCACAAAATATGGTGTCAGATGGTCAGGCACAGACTCCAGGATTGAACGTGCCTGGGGGACCCAGTACCAGCTAGCAGCATACCCTGTGCTCCAATGGGAAAAGAGGAAGATGTGTTATTGCAGCTATGGGAGAAGGGTGTTTTCCTCTCAGTGGGAGGACACAGTTGAAATGCTGAAGGCAGCAGGGTAGACACAGCATTTGGTGATGAATTATCTTGTCTAAATTTAGGGGTGGTTCGGATTGTTTTTTTAAAAAAGAATGAAGTCAGTGCTTAAGCCCATTATAAGAAATTGTTCCCAACATAAATTGCTAAAGAAGAAAATTCAGTTATAATCATCTTGGAAATAGTTTGATCTTTGATGCTTTCCATCTTGAGTATAAAGGAATCTAAAAAAACAATTTAACTCATGCACAGTGATGCAAGAGAGTGGTTGGAAGTGCATACTAGAAGTACATGCAATATGTCTCATCTAACATAAACCCACACATGCCCTTTATGACATAACTCGTGTTCTGATATTGTTCTGGGATTTGCTAGTTGATATTTTTGGTGACTGACAAACCCACATGATCAAAGAGCATCCTCTCATTGACTGCTCCCTCCTTTGCATTGAGAAATTCTCCCATCTAAAGATATCACATACCCATTTATTTGTCTTCGTCTACAGAAATACAGAAAAAAGTATACAAAGCTAGATACATGTATATTGGTACACGCTATATATATTTCTTATATATATTTATTATAGCATATATGGGAGAGACCACAAAGAGGACTCTACTAGGGCAGCCTTGGGGCTCTGATGGGGACTGCTCTGCATGGGCAACACAGCCTAAACCAAGTGGAAATCCAGGACAAAATGACAACAGCAGCAGAACACGTGTGGGGTCAATAAGGACATAAAGAACTTTGAGTTAGTCTCGTCACATTGGTGCCTCGGGACAGTATTTTCCTTTAGCTGTGTACCTGATCTGTGAAATTGTATTGAAGTGTCATGGTCCTGCAAAATGGAATTTTCTTAATGGTCTGTCAAATATTGCTGCTCTGAAGCTTTCTTCCAATGTGTCAGGGTGCAAGAGATGTGGGAGGAACATGTAGCATCATATGGAACACATTTAACCATTTATTTATTTTTATTTTGTGTGGACTCTAGTATCTGTATCTGGGTCTGGTTGCCCTGCCAGGGCTGTTATAAAGGGCAACAACCCTAACTAATACAAAAATCTGCTCTTTAATGAATGAATCAGTCTTGAATACTCTTTTATTAGCATATTTTCATGATAATTCTAATGATTCTGAAGCAGCTTTCCAAATTGTTTAATTAGTCTGATGATAAAGTATGGGAACAGTTTCTTTTTTAATATTATGAAATATCGCTTCTCCAGCTGTTACTAACAAAATGTGAGACTGAATATAAAACCGTGTATGGTTTGTATGAGACAAGCTCCAGGATGGAACACAGTGCAGGAAATAAGTTTCTTATTGCTAATATAAACTCATTAAAACTGTCTGCCTGATTCTTGCTGTTTTTCTTGACTTTCTGATAACAACAGATTTATGGAGCTGATTTTCCTATTATCTAACTGTTATTGCATACCATGTTGCTGATCTCAGGAGAGAGTCAGTTGAAGCTTCCAATTATAAATATGGCATTTGAACTTGGATCAACATCTATGTCTGATGTTAAATGACATCTCTATTACAACTAATACATTTCTGATTAGTCAGTGAGGTAGCCCTTGCTAATATGTAGCAGAAGAGTTGGCTTAAGAGTATTATAATTCAGGGAAAGATTATTTAGAATATATTTAAAAGTGAATTAAAAAAAATCCATTACTCAACAAATGTGTTTCTGTCTGGTTTATCCATGGTAAATGTCTCTTCCTCTCAAATATCTTTTCCAGTTTTTCTTGCATAAGAAGGGATCATGTGAGTAATGTACAATGAGAAAGCAGAAGGGCACACCATAAAGCTCATGAGAATCCAATGAAATAGATATTTGTGGATACAAGATCAGATAGAATTTATATACAAAATGATTGCATAGAAGGAAATTAACTTGAATATTCATTTGTAATTCTGGACCAGAAAAATGGAAAGTTTGCCATAGTATACTGCTGTATTTTGAGGTGCAACACCACAGTTCTGGTGATTTTTGAGAAGCAAATCTGTGAATCATTAAAGGCAGAAGTCATTTTTGACAATAGGCACCAAAGTGCCTACAATGTATTAAAAAATAGAAGCCTGGGAATCTTTTAGGGTTTTGGAAAACTGTAGGAAAAATGTTTATATTGATAGGAGAGAGAATGTGAATACATAGATGCAAGATAGCAGCAGGAGGACTATAAAAATTACATGTGTTGCTGAGGCTTCCAATAAATAGCAGGTTGTCAAGGCTCTAGTACACATCTACCTGCACTTTTTCTGAGCAAACATATATGAAGTAGAGACAGTCGCTAAATGCTAATGACTCACAGCAGTGGAACAAGGCAGAAAGATTAATCACTATCAGCTCCTGAAGGGCACAATGAGACGTATCCAAAACCATTACACTCCTGAGAACCTCGTAGAGGCTCAAAAATGGATGCTCTTGGCACAGTAAGGGGTTTTGGCAGAACTAAGACATAGTGTGGGGCAGACGGGGCTTGGCAAAGCTCCAGTAGGCTGGGGAGGCTCTGTGACTTCTGCAGATACATGACGACCTTTGTCAGCCTCTTCAGTGACTCCTGCCCAAAAGGTATCTGCTGTGACACCTCTTCATCTTCTGTCAGTCTGACCCAGAATTTCCAAGCTCTTTACAGGCTGAAGAGCTGCAACTCACAGTGGTCTCACAGGTGTTGTAAGTTCTCCACAGCCATGGGCAGAGGGATATCACTGCTTGCCTGTCATGTAAAACTGCCTTGGAAGTGCAGTTTCCAATTCATGGGTCCATTAGTTCTTCAGACTTAGAGAGTCTCTTCTGGGGAGCCTCTTTGGTCTTTTCCATACTGTCTCTGCACACATTCTTCTGCTGTTGTAATTTTGTCCTGGGTTTGCACTTTAGTTAACCATTTTGCTTGTACTGTGCAGCCCTCAGCAGAGCCTTGAGGCTGATCCAGGAGAATCCCAGGGTCCCGTGGGGCACAGGTGAGGAAGGTCCTCTCAGGGCTAGGCTCTTCTCTGCCCGGCCCCAGGGTAGCACAGGGCCTGTTGGTGGCCTCCTGGGACATGTTTGAAGACTAAGGTCATTTTTCATCATGTTCATGTCCATCACCACCCCTGCATCTGACACCCTGCCACCTTCAATACCTTCCGTCATGCCAGAGATATGAGGTATTCATCAGACTTTGGAGTTCATGCACCTGCCATTTGATTTTGTTTAATTACTTTTTATTCACATTAAAATTTAATTACTCATTTAATTTGTGCTTATTAAATTTTTTTTTCATTACTTACTTGTACTTTCAAGGATATTTATACTTAGTTTATATATATTCAAATATAGGTGTTATAAATATACATATCAAAGTATATTTATTTAATGTGCAGCTTTGTATAAATAAATAAAACATATTTATGCTGGTTTGTACACTTTTTTCTACAAAACATCGTATGTAGTATGTAATCATATATAAATATATGTTTATACATATAAAGAGAAATGTATTCATGTCTATGTACATACGTACTTTTTTCATAAGATCAATTCCTGGCAAAAAGGAAATAAGAAGACAATCAGCTGGTTTCAAAAAAATAGACCACAGCCAATCACTAAGCAATGAGATGAGCTTTTGAGTGTGAAGTAGTGTGTGTCGAGGATGGAGCTCCAGCAGTGCCTCTATCAACTCCACCTCCCCTTGCCCAGTTCTGCCTGGTGGCTCTTCCCAGGGAACAATCTCTGCTCCGGTAGAAGCCCTTAAACAGCTTTGATGTGCAAAATGAGCACTCCCATTGCTCAGCCATCTCATCAAAGTTTCCTAGAGCTTAAATTTGCTCAATTTTAATTTGCAGCTCTTACCCACCTGTCTCAATTAATTGCTCCAGCAACAAACCAGTTACTGAAATTGCTTCAGTCATCTGTATTGCTCTCTTCTGAAGCCCCAGTGCTTGTCTGTGGGCTATTTCAGGATGCCTCATGTCAATTAATGGAAGCATTTATTAATGCTCTGTAGTTGCTGTGTTATCATTTGCTTTCTAACTCTTGGCCAAGACAGGAAAATTAGGAAACATATTGTAGTCCCCAGTTTAAGTACCACACTGGACACATTTGAACTGCAGACCCTGCCTTAGCTGAATGTTGATGTGTTTTCTATAGACTACAACACTCCAAGAGGAAACAAAATTTTTGTATTCCAATAGTAAGGAAACTTTCCAGTTACATGAAGGAAGTGGATTCAGATCAAACAGAAGATTATATGAAGTTGTCTGTTTGAACTGTAGATGCATATGGCCACAGCAGGGATGCAGAGTACCAGGTCGATCTTCTCATGTTTGTTTTTCTTTCTTTCTTCTTTGTAGTAAAGAAAGAATTCACCTTGAATTTGCTGCTGAAGACCTAGAAAGTGGACTCAGCTGCAAATCCCCAAAGCAGATACCCACATTCACCTAGCCCAGATTTAGCAGCCTATGCAATTCATGAGTGTAGTAGTTCTACTGCTGCTGTATTACATTGAGACCTCTTTCTTCATGTAATGAACACGTTATTATGTTTTCTCCTAGAATATCATTGGCTACTAAATATTTTCACATGTTTAGAAAACTTAGGCAAAGGTAAAGAGGAAACCCTCTGAGAATTGTTAAGTTAAAAAGGCACTTGGAAATACCTAAGGTACAAATTACTAGTGCCTGGGAGCTATTTTCCCTATTTTTATGCATTTTATGACTGCTGCCATCCAGTATCAGGGAAAGGGCCCCAAGCCAGCCAAGTAGGTATTACAGTATGTACTATAGAAAAAATTCCACATTGTATTTCTTTGCTTTCTAGTGCTGCATTCACATGCAGTAGTACTGTTTCACCACAGCTATTTTAGCTTTCACTGTCATTGCAATTCAAAGAAGATGAGCTGTAACACCTGATTTGTCTTGATTTGCTGTGTTGAGCCATACATTGTTCCTACAAGATCACGAGAAAAAGCTTTTAAAAGTGAAGAGATGACACAAGGATGCATCAGGTACCAGGTAACCAACATCTGGGGATCACATTGACTACTTGAAACACAGCTAAGTACTTTCAATCCTTGTAGCATAGGGGGACCAGATTTATGTTGACATAAACTCCATGTGCAACTCATCAGACTCAAATGAGTTTCAAATATTGTGGCAGGGGGATTGTTAGAGTCTGAAATTCAGTACAAAATTCAACAAGATAAGCAGAAAACGAGAAATAATTGCATTAAATCCTCTGTCCCCAAGCACAAGATTTTTCTGTTGTGGGGTTGGTGTCCGTTCTTAACTGAAGATACATGTTTGCCTCATGAATTACATATAAGAATCTGAAATACTTTCTCATCTAGTTTTTCTGCACAGCCATCTTTTTGTTTTCAGTGGTTTACTCTGCTGTATCAGTTTGTGCTTCACTTAAAGTGCAATGTACTTCAAGCCCAGTGTACAGCTTATGTTCTTCAATAAAAACAAAATCTTTCATATATAACCAAAACCCCAGAATTATGACCTATCTAGAAGTTTCATTTTCCTTAGGAGTTTCTTCTTTTCTCTGCTAGCTCTGTGATACTCATTCATCCTCAAATTTTCCTAACAGAAATTCTTAACCATGACATCCACACGTTGCAATAACCATCATGTGTGTACCTGCTATGCATTTCCATTTATAAGCATGAGCTTGAAATGAGATCCAAATAAATGTAAGAGCAAGTAAAGCTCTATGAAAAGCAGAAGCACCTTTTGATAAATAGAGCTTTAAGTTCTCAATGTGCTTGAATATATCTATATTCTAAATCTTTTATTGCTTCACTGCTGCCTAGGTGGGAAGTGAAGGTTCTTTATGGCTCTGAAATAAAAAATCCTGAAAGCTTTCCAAGTCAGAATTTTGTTTTAAGTTTTTGTACAGAGAAAGTCTGTATACAAGGTTTCTAATATGAATGGACATTTCCAATGCTGCTTCAAAATACAAGAAACTAGGGAAGTCTGTAAGGCATGAGCAAAAAGAGTAGAATATTCTGAAAAATGGTTTCCATATTTATTAAGCAATATTAGTAACCATTGTCAAAATGTAAGTATTCAAGAGATGGAATATTTCCAACAAGATGCCGAGATACCATCAGAGTATCAAGGCAAATTGTTTCTGAAATACCTGTCAGGAGGATCAATGTCATACAGGTGCTGTCTCCTGCTGAGATGATTGGTAACAAAGTGATCTTAAAATAATTTGATGTCTTACATTGTCTCTATACCTTAAAGTTGCAAAATAGTTGCATCATCAACATGCCTGACCAATTAAATTAGCTAGATTTTTCCCACAGTATCTCAGATCTTTAAAATCCTAATTTAGGAAGTTATTTCCATTCAAATTATTCTATTTTCTCCTTAACATAGAATTTCCCTGTTATGTCCATTAAAAACTTACTAAATTATCCTATCCTTCCCTTGCAAGCTAATTCTTTCTGGACAAGAACAAGAAATATTATCTCAGAATTTGTCCATTAACTTATAGGACCTTATGGATAGTATAACCTTATTTTTTTTTCTTCGATAGCACATTGCAGACAATCAGTCTTAAATAGTTCAGCTATAGTGTGACTATCCAGCAAGTGTAAATGTCCCCAGTAAACAAGAGAGGATTTAAAAAAATGGTTCCACCACTTTACATAAAATTAATATAAATTTTGTTATATATATTCTAGCAGTGGTATTTTGGCCCTAGTCAAATGTATAATTAAAGAAAGATTTAAAATGTCATTCTGATTTTTCAGGTTCTGAAAACATGAACTGATCTACAAAGAAGCAAATGCCCAGACTACCTGCTATTCTTTCCCAAATTAATACTCACATAGTACAAACTGGATCTTCTAAGAAATCAGGCCATATTAGCAATACAACTTATCATGTATGTGCTTCTGTTTTGGCAAAATGAGTAAACCTCATGAATAAACTATTAAAAAGCAAATCAAGTGCCTGGAAACTTGTAAGAAAATGGGAAACAAGACTTGTTCAATAGCTGCACACAAATCATTCACTCAACTCTACAGATAAAATACAGAAAATTACTTTAAAAATTCCTCTGCCAATTTGTGTACAATTTATTCAAGCTTGTTCTTATTAATGATATATCAGACATATATCTTCCTTCAACAGGTAGTGGAGGCTGGTGCTCCTCTCTTGGCATCAGAAGTTCTACCAATTTGGTTTCTGTGTTTCATTTGTACAACAAAGAGTATGAATGTTAATAGCCCCACAAGAGCACCTGCTAGCTGGCATTCATAAAGTTCATCAGGATCACTTAAACTTTTTTATCTCATATGGGATGGTACAACATTCCTCTTAATTTACAAGAGCTACTCATCATAGACAACACCTGCTGCAATACAAATATCAGTCACCTGCTGCAACACAAATATCAGTCAAGGTCATTATTTGATGTAGTATACTGCCACATCCACTAATTTTATAGATTCTACCACCATTCCATAGCATCCTCTGGAAACAACCTGTTTCATTTTCCTTAAAAATGTTCATAGCCATATCTAATTCACATTTCCAGAAGCAGTAACATAGGAGGATCATTGACTTCCACCTGCTTTGCAAATGAACAGAAATTCTCCCACCAATGCCCAGGAAACAACTTCCATTAGCATTAACAGAAATTGCTAGCTTGGATCTCTGTGCATTTTATTGAGAGCAAACTTCAAATTAGACTCTGGATATTTTAATTCATTTGTAATTGCCTAAGTAAACACATCCAAAAATCCAATGGAAAATTTACTTCCTTTCTAAACTGTTTCTGGATGAAACATTAACCCCTTCCAAAGTGAATAAAAAATGAGTCAATATTTCTCATGAGAAGCCAGGTGCTTTCCAATAATAATAACTATAAAAGCACACTTCAATGCAAAAAGGAAAAAGAAGAAAAAAGAAAGAGAAAATGCTATTAGAGTCATAGCAAAGTCCTGCCATTAAATTAGGACATTAAATATTAAATATGGGTGGTGCATGTTTAATTTGCAGTACTGCACTTTTCAGCTTAAGCTGACCTTTAGTAGAGAATATGTTTTTCTGGCAATAAAAAATCTTCTTGCCAATAAACATGATGCTATCCTGACAATTAAAACATATCACCTCAGTTATACCTTCCAAACTGTATCTTTTTGACAGAGTGAAGTCATTGTTGCACTTCCCCATCATTTTAGTTCATTAGATGTCCCTCGCTGTACACTGGAAGTAGGCTGTCAACATGGTGAAATGGTTGATGTGGTACTGACGACTCGTCAGACAAAAACATTATGCAGACACAATAGGCAAGGAATCATGTTGTCATGGGTCATGGAAAACCTGATTTTTGTAGTCTTTTTACTGTCTGCTTTATGCAAGGCCTTCTATAAAGACCAAATTAATTGGCAGAACAAGAAATTACTTGAGTAATTTAGGACTGAAGATGCAGACTGTTATCTACATCTGAGAACCTCTTTGGAGATGAAAACCAGCAATACAAATAATGACATCAATGCATGTTAGCAAATCACCTACTGCTAGGATCCAAGATTTAGAAATTGATATAACAAATAATTTAAAGAATTTACGTTCTCTTTTGGTTATCAACATCACACCCACATCCCACCACCCCCAATCAGAAGGATATAAGCTGTTTTCAGATATGCTTTTGGAGAGGTAACCAAGAGTGATGTTTGTGCTGGCAGATCAGTTGTTGAAGACTTCGCAATAGGCTCAGAATGAAAAAGCAAGTTGAAAATTTAATCCAAATAAGAACAAGAAAACCCATTATAGTCAACCTAAAAATGCATGAAATGAAGATAGGTTTGGCCCAGTGCTCTATAATTAAAGAGTTGTGGGCTTTCAATCAGAAAAAAATGTCATCTTATTCACTTATTAGGTGCCAGAATAACTTAACTTAATTTCATGGTTCTTGCACATAAATTGCTCTTAGATTGATCGGTATGGAGAATTTCTTTAGTGTTGTACATAGCAATTTATGTCACAGTGATTCCTTTGGGTTCTAAGGAGAAACAGAGCCATCCTAGTGGAAATATAATCACTAGGTATACCATGGCTATACTATACCAGTCACCTTCATTTTCAGGTCCATGCTACATGGTTGAGAAGTGCCAGAGAACATAGGTAGGTGAAATATTCACAAAGTTTCTTCCCTTCTCAGTCTGTTCATTCTGAGCAGAGTCACACATTCATAGTTTGTATTGAGATGTAGAAGGAATGAAGATGTGCTATTTATCGTTTGTTTATTTATTGAGAAAAGTAAACAGTTGGATTTTGCTGTATTGGCGTGGAGTTAACTAGATCTGACAAAATTTTTCTGACTTAAGGAAGGCCTCTCTATGGTCAAAGTCAGTCTGCCAAAATGAGCTTTCATCAGAATTGTCAGAGATACATAAACATGTGTAACATAAACTCATTCTCAAAGGAAATTCCAAGGTTGTTGTATCAATTCCTTTGAAAATAAAGCTATGAACAATCAAGTGTGAAAATTATGTACAAAACCTCCAGTTCTCTCAAATCCTTTTGCATATATTTCCAATGCTATATTTTGCAATTAATGTAGAGTCAATATCAAAAAATAGTTATTCCCCAAAAGACTACTGAGTCTACCCAAATCCAACTCTTGAGTCAAAGATGGATCAATAGCTATGTATAATCTTTCAGCTCTCCAAGAGGTTAATGAGACATATTTGACGGTCTCAGGCTTACATATAGACAGTATTCCTTTAGACGCCCACAATATTCCAAATCAATTAAGAATAGTAATGTCTAAAGTCTATAGTGACTCCTGTGTAAGAATTCCTCAGTAATGCTGAAGACATGATTATGACATTTGATAGATCACTGGTGTATTTTTCAATAACATAGGTTCTGGAAGAATACACAAAGTAATGACATATTCCTTTAGTTAACATTCCAAAAAAGTAGATTTTAGGGTTCATTATAAATCATTAATTTCATCAGTATAGGTTTTAAATGACCAATATGTTCCGCTACTTGCTTAAACTCTATTTTTTTCTTTCACATGTTGATGTTGGGATTGATCAACTTTTCTTCAGAGCCAAAATACTGACTAAACAATAATTTATAAGAAAACTGTCATGATAATTTATTGATCCATATTTTCCAAAAAATACACAAATTGAGTTCAAATACTGTAACTTCTTTTTAAAATGAGATAATTTCATTTCTTCTGAAGCAGCTACTTACCAGATTAAGTATCACTATTGCAGTAAATGTGTCACTATCTAGATAATAATTTCCTGATTGTTTTGTGTAAAATCGATACTTGATATTATCTTTTATGAACAAGACAACTATATCCCATCATTTCCTCCTAGTTTCTTGTTAATGCCTCTTTGAATTATTTTGCAGGCTCCCAGGCTTTGACAAACTGTTGGAGTGTTTTATCCACTAAAACAAAAAATAACAATATCATTGTAGAGGTTGAACCTTGGCTAGGTGCCAGATGCCCACCAAGTCATTCTATCACTCCCCCTCCTAAAATGGATAGGAGAGAGTGAATCAAAACAAAGGGCTTGCAAGTCAAGAGGAGGACAGGGAGATCACTCAGCAATTATGGTCATGGGCAAAACAGACTCAACTTAAGGAGAAATGGTTTGATTTATTAATAAATGATCAAAACAGAGTAGGGAAATGAGAAATAAAAAAATGAGTCTTAAAATATCTCCCCTCAATGCTCTCCTCTTCCCAGGACTCTCCATCTTCCCTAACCTAGCAACGCAGGGGATGGGGGAAGGAGTTTGAGGTCAGGTTATTACAGATGGACTTTGCTGCTGCTTCTCAAGGGCAGGCCTCCTCATTCTCCCCTGGTAAGCATGGGGTCTCTCCCAAGGGAGATAGTCCTCCAACATGAGTCTGTCCCACTGGCTACGATTCTTCACAAACTGCTCCAGTGTGGGTATCATCCATGATGGAAACAGTCCTTTAGTTACCGACTGCTCCAGAGGGGGTCTCCCAAAAGGGTCACAAGACCTGACAGCAAACCTACTCTGATGTGGGCTTCTCTCTCCAGGGGTTCCCAGGTCCTGCCAGGAACTTGCTCCAGGGTGAGCTTCCCACAGAGTCACAGCCTCCTTCAGGCATTCACCCACTCTGGCGTGGGGTCCTGCATGAGCTGTGAGTGCATCTCTGCTTCCCGGTGGTCTCCATGGACTGCAGAGGCACAGCTGCCTCACCACGGTCTTCACCACAAGTCACAGGGGAATCTCTCTTCCAGTTCCTGGGTACCTCCTCCCCATCCTTCTCCACTGACCTTGGTGTCTGCAGAGATGTTTTCACATTCTCACTCCTTGTTGCTGCTGCAGTTTAGCAACTGCCCAGCAACTTCTTCGCCTTCTCAAACATGTTAATCACAGATGTGTTACCTCAGTCACTAATTGGCCAGGCCTGAGTCAGCTGTGAGTCCATCTGGCACTGGCCCTATCAGATACAGGGGAAGCTTCTAGCAAAAGCCACCCCTGTAGCATCCCTCTACCAAAAGCTGGCCACACAAAACCACTACAATAATTCCTGGTAATATTCACTTCAGAAATATGAGAAGTGTGATTATTCTGGTATTAAAATGCAGTCTAAGCATTGAAGTCCAGATTAAGGACTTTTACAGAAGAGTCAAACTGTGTAATCTGCTGAACCGTGGCCAGGTATTCCTGCCTCATTCATCATGTTGGAATAATCCTCAAAGACCTACCACGTTGCCAGGATGTCTATGAAAGGGAAAAGTATCTTTACTCCACATTCTGGAGGATGATCTCTGGAGGTTCCTTCCAACCCCTACCATTCTATGATTCTATGAAAGCAACCACTTGCTCCAACTTCCTCTTATGTTTATTTTTTCTTGTAAGCCTGCTCACACAATGCCTCTTCAAAAAGGGCTTAGTGAGATTATATTCCAGAGCTCTATCAGATCATATCTAAAACAAGCACATTAACACCAGTTTCCTGAAACGTTTCAGTCTTTAAAACAAATATTACCAGTATCACTTATCTGCTACAAGAAATAACACAAATACTTGTACATGCCTCCAGCAGCAGTGGAGAGGGAGTAAAATTGCAAAGCTTTACATACAGATAACTTCAACACAATCTTTGAATGGGTGTTAAGAGTTGCATAGAACAGTGTTTAGTGTAAATAATACCTGTGACATTATATCCAAAAGATGATACACATTAGGAGTTGGTAGGTAACTGGTAGATAGATCTGTATTCTATTTGCCCAATTCTAAAAATGCTACCTTGTGGGTACAAATGAATACAAGTCAACATTTACCAGTTGTCTCAAGAGTTTACAAGAAAAAGATATAACCATATCCTAAGCTGCACTTCATGACTATCAGTGATTACAGCTTCAGTTTGCATTTGGTAAATTTATAGTGGCCTGAGGTAAGACTTCATGCGTAAAGGGAAGTGATGTCTAAACTAGCAAATGCCATTTTATGATCTGGACTCCATGGTTTGGCAATGGTTTTTGCACAATCAGATGATTTCTTTAAGCCAGTATTTAATAGATTACAATAGTACAGTTGCAGAGCTGTTTATATAATTTTTCAAAATTTTTAAAAACAAATCACAAGAAAGAAGATAAACAGCTTTCACTATGTTCAAGGCAATGCTGAAAAAATGTATGTGGATAGGCTTCACAGAGACAACAAATATCTTTAGTGGTAGTTATGAAATACTTGGAGATGCAGGATTTACTGAAAAATGCAGTTTTTTTCCCCTTTGTCTTCTCTATGCTTGCTTCCAAACACAATTTTTTTGATAATGTTGATTGTTTTGAAGTGTCATTTGTTATGACATGCAACAGTTTACCCAATGTCTCCAGACAGGACAGAAAATAAAGCTTACTTATCATCAAAATGGGCAGAAAGACATGGAAAGAGTAAAAAATATCCTATATAAAATATAAAAATATTTTACAGTTTATGTTCTTGTTTCTTATCAGCAAGTTGTAAAGAAAAAGGCAGCCTTTGGAATAGTGTGACTGATTAGAGTAAATTAAATTAAAAATAACCATTTAGTGACTTTCACAGCAAACTGCTTAAGAACAATAATATTCCTCAGAGTATACATGCTTGGGGCAATTATATCTACTACAGTATTTCACCTATTAAAATTGAGCAATTTAATCAGCCTGTTTGATTGGATTGATGGCAACATCTGATATATAAACCTGCTTTAAGACTGTAAGTTTGTTCACCGTTCTACCTGCCTCTGCCTTTTGTCTGCCTTGGATGACTTTTGCTGTTATAATTAGACAGCTTTGGTAAGTGCTGAAGCATTTGGTTGTGTATGTAAATAAATTAAACACCTTGGCACAATGAAGTCTGCTTTTAAAGTCGTGTCAGGTAGTGAATGGTGAGTTTGTACAAAACTATTTAGTATTATTTCATGCTCCAGATTCAGGTTTCAAGAAGCCAGCTTTATAATAGCCTCAATACAATTTCTCTAGCCTGAAAGGATATACAACACCCATTACACCAGGAAGTGCACGGTTAACAAATCAGAGTTAGATTGAGAACTTGAAGAATTGTTCCTATGCTCCGCCCCAGGTCTCAGAAGAATAATTGGGCCAAGGAGTAGATTTCCAAGATTTCAAAGAGGAGGATGAAATTCAGCCTTGCTGAGATTTTCTTCTGTCTTCATATCTCTTGGAAAAAGTGGCTTGAGAATGGAAGTTGTAAGGCATAGGTAAACCTAGAAATTCATTCAGATTCAGGACACTTCCAACTAGAATCAAGAGTTCATCCAAAATCACACCCTGCATATTACTGCATTATTTAACTGCTTTCTGCAGCAATTTGTATGGATTGTTCATGATGATGATAAGCAGTCCAATTAGTTGTAAACTAAGCACTTACTCTCTTTACTCTGTAAGGTACAACCTTACAGGTTAGGTATGCTAACATAATATGAGAGCCAAACTGTATAGGGAAGTCTCACACATTTTTAATCAACAACAGTATGCTGAAAATTAATTATGAGCAAGGGGAAAAGTACAGTATCATAGAATCAGGGAATTGTTTAGGTTAGAAAAGGCCTTCAAGATCACCAAGCCCAACCATTAACCTAGTACTCCCACATCTAGCACTAAACCATGTCTCCAAGTACCACATCTATATGCATGAATGCAGATGCCCACCAGATTTCAGACAAAAGATATTATAATAAGCACTTTTCATTACAGGATTACTGATGATTAGAGAGTATTGCAGGCAGAAATCAACTCATCTGATTATTAAAGTATATCATAAAACAGGAGCTTGGTTCTATTAATAGAAAAATCAATGGGAAAGTAATATTTTACAGTTCACATTTCATGCTTCACATTTCATATTTAATCTTCCTCAATCTCATGGATAGATGTGATCTGATGGATTCCTAGAGTAACTCCATCAGCTTTGTGAGCATGCACAAAGCATAATACACTGAGATGGCAAAACTAAAAATGAGCTAGTGCTAAATGGAGAGTTCAATTTTCTGATCAATCGGGTTGAAAACAAATGGAATATAAGATTTACCTGTCTTTCATTCAGTGACCTTGTGTTAGCAAACCCTGCATGGACATGTCTCAGCTGCCACCTCAGCTTCTTCTTACCAGGAAACATCACCTTTCCATTTCATCTGTCATAAAGCAACTGGATTTGTTACATACTGAGATTAAAACCAGAGCCATCACTAGTTGACCTCTTTTAACTCCTGCAAATGGTTGTCATCAGTGTGTCTAACACAACACAGTAAGAACAAGTTATTCAGTTATTCAAATAATTTCCCTAGGGCCTAGTGCTCAGGTAAAGTGCAAGTGGCAAGTACTTAAAGACAGTGCATTGTCTGACATTACAATAATGGTGGATATTGAACGTGCTATTATATACATGTCCTTTCAGACTGCCAGCATATCAGTGCTTGCACTTTGCAGACTGGCAGCAATTTCTTTAGGTGACAGACATAGAACTGCAGCTCTAAGGCAGTTAATAAACTTGTCAGACTGTACTAGCTTTTGTCTTATACTATGTCTATCCTCTGTTGTCTAAAGCTGACAATATACTTTGATTTGCATGTAATTCATACTTTGCTGTAATATCTAATTTCACAGAACAAAAAAAAAGACTTGTTTCATTTATTTGTAAGCAGAGAATTGTCATCAACTCAATAGCCATTAAACAAAAATATTATTCTACCAAAACTCTAATAGATACAGTTTCACTTCACAGATCACATGTTTATTCAAGTGCATTTGGAGCATGTGGTTAAGGATAAGACATTTCTTACTAATGTGTTATATACAAATAAGTTTTAAAATATTTTTTTTATTCTTCTTGCATTTTTATGCATCTGCACATCCAAAATGAATTTCCCATAAAGTTTTAATACATTTTCAGCCTTTCTAAGTAGTTGTCAAATGTATTTAGTTACAAGAAATATTTGAAATTTTAATTTCTTTTCAATGACTAAAAACTTCCTTTTAAGGTGCATTGAAAAGCAAGATACAACTAACAAATGTTCAGACATTGAAAAAACAGCCTTTTTGGATACAGAAGAAAACTTTAATGTGAAATTCTTTTCATTGTATGGGGATTGAAATGAATGTTTTATTTAATCCTGAATTTTCTGTAACACATTTTAAAAATTATCTGGTTTTGGTAAAACATTAATTGAAATGAGGAAACTTTTGAGTATATCTTTTCTAGGTTTTCTAGGAAAAAAAAAATTTCACTTGGATTACTATTTTGATGAAGTTGTGTGCTTTTCCATAAAATATCATTTTTAAACAGAGCATATGGTTTCGATGCAATTTTCACTCATCTGTCACAAACATTTAGTATAAATAGCAGAAGGCAAATTATCCACTTCCAATTAGTTAGTTTTAGAGCTAAACAAATATTTGAATTTTTTATGTGAACAATCACAGAGATGCTTTTTTTTAAAATGTCAAATATTTGCATACTTTCATCACATTCATAAATTTAAATACTTAGATTTTGTAAAATAAAATACTTCTATCTCTTAAAATGTAGTCAGTAAGTTAATTAAAGGAAAAACAAAACAAACAAACAAAAAAAGCAGAGATCATGGAACCAGAGAATCACAGAATGATAGATTGGGATTAGAAGGGGCCTCTTAGAGATCATCCAGTCCAGTCTTCTCGAACGCAGGTTCGCCTCAATCAGGTTGTATGGGAACACGTCCAGACAGGTTTTGAATACCACCAGAAAAGGAGACTCAACAATCTCCCTGGGCAGACTGTGCCAGGGCTCTCCCACCCTCACAGTAAAGTTTTTCCTCGTGTTCAAGCAGAACTTCCTGTCCTCCAGCTTGTGCCTGTTACCTACCTGTGTCCTCTCACTGGATGCTATGGAAAAAAGACTCAGCCCGTCCTCCTGACACTCACCCTTCAGATATTAATCACCATTGATAAGGTGTGCCCTCAGTTTTTTCATCTCCAAGCTAAACAGCCCCCAGCCTTTACTCATAAGAGAGATATTTTGTTTGTCAGCAGAAGATCACATAGTTGGCAATCATAGATCACTCAGTTGGCAGGCTCACAGCTGCAGTAACAGTCAGTTCTTGTGGATGAGCTGAGGATCAAGGTGTACTGGGGGTTCCAGGAGCCAGGGACACCCAAGGAAGAGCAGAGAGCTCTGTCAGGAGCTGGCAGCTCTCCTGACAGGGGTTGGCATAGCTTGGGCCTTGCCTAAGGAGCAATTGTAGGAGATTTGGGTGACCCTAGGGAGCATCAGTGACCAGGAGTACTGTGGCCAGGGCACACAGATAGGGGTCAAGAGGGCACCACAGTTCTTATGAGTAGGGTTACACAGCCTGCTTGGCAGCCTACAGCCCAGCTAAGTGCTCTAGGCCTCTGCCATAATGGTGAACACTTGCCTCAGACTTAGAACCAGCATTTCTACAGAGGAAACTTCTGAGATGTCGGATGCTTCCACCCCGAGGGAACTGGTAAGGAAGGAGACTTCAGTACGGACAGTAGATTGCATTAAGTGTCCAGACTCTGCCTAGAGAAAAGGTAAGTATCCGGAAAAGATGTGCACAGGTTCATGACCTATTGTTTCAGGAGGCTCAGTTGCAGGAAGCAACCAAAAAGCTGAGCAGTACTAGAGAGGCTGAGATGGAGACAGAGACATGGTTTCGCAAATATGCTCCAGTGGCAGACACCATAGAGAATGAGGTACCTTGGACTCTGATGACTCACTCAGTCCTCACTTTCCAGCATTACAACCAAAACCTGATATGAAGCTTTAACAGATGTAGACTCCCATAAGCAAGGTTTGCAAGGAGAAACTCTACCAGTAACATACAATGGATACTGCAAAAAGAAGTGACAAGGGCTCATAGTGAGTGATTCTGCTAAGGGGAACTGAGGCACCCATCTGGTAGCTTGACAGGGTGTCATGACAGGTATGCTGCTTTCCAGGTCCAAGATGTTGCTGAGAGGATGCTACAACTTGTCGAAGGCACATACTACTATCTATTGCTACTCTTTCATGTGAGCATAGATGACACTGCAAGTCAGAACCTGAGTAGAATCAAGGAAGAATAAGAAATCTTGGGAATGCAAGTGAAAAGTACTTGTGCTCAAGTTATCTTTTCTACTCTTTTGCCAATTAGAGGGAAAGTTTCAGCCAGAAATAGAAATAGACATATCATGCAAATCTACTTCTGGCTTTGTAGCCGGTGCCATTGTGAGGGTTTTGGCTTTTATGACAATGGAACATCCTTCAATGACTATAGCCTGCTGGGGAATGATGGGATCCACCTAGCTAGAAGAGGCAAGGGAACCTTTGGCAGCAGGCTGACCAACTTGATGAACTTTAAACTGAAGGACTCAGGGTGAGGGGTTCAAAATGGGAATGTTCATGCCATTGGAACCAACTGGGAAATAAGCCAGACCAATCAGAGCAGTGACCAAAGTTCCTTAGCTGTCTAACAAGATGAGAACCAGAAGATCAACTATCTCAAGTATGTGAATAGCAATGCAGGCAGCCTGGGGAACAAATAGAATGAACAGGATCTCTGTGTCCAATCGGAAGGTTATGATATCATAGGAATAACTGAAACGTGGTGGGACAACTCATATGACTGGAGGATCATAACAGTTATAGGCTGTGTGAGATGTGATGGTTGGAGGCTGTCTTGGGCAAAGCAATCAGAAAATAATTGAGTTCCTGATTCTTGGGGATGTAAGCAGGAGGGTCAGCAGTATTGCTACCTTAGACTTCCTGAGGGCAGACTTTGACCCGCTTAGGAAGCTGCTTGCCAGAGTCCCTTGAAAGGGAGTCATGAATGGTAAAGGAGCCTAGGAAGGCTCAACATTCTTCAAGAAGGAAATCTTAAAGTCTCAGGATCAGGCTGTTCCCATGTGCTGAAAGATGAGCCAGCAGGGCAGAAGACTATTCTGGCTGAACAAGGAACTTCTGCTGGAGCTCAAGAGCAAAAAGAGAGTTTATGATCATTGGAAGAAGTGTCAGGCAACTCAGGAGGACTACAAGGAGATTCTGAGGTCATGCAGGGAGAAAATCAGAAAGGCCAAGGCACAACTAGAACTCAAGCTGGCTGTTGCTGTCAAAGACAATAGAAGTTTCTATAAATACATTAGTGACAAAAGACAGGATAAGGAGAATCTTCATCCTTTATTGGACACAGAGGGAAGATGATCCTTGAGATCCCTTCCAGCCTAGTATTCTATGATTCTATGGTAGTGTGATGGGTAAGTAGCAGTGCTCAAGGAGAATACATCAATATTTACGAGACAGTGCAGCACAGGTTTATTAAAGAATAAAGAAGCTAGAGTCAGTCTTCCCAATTCAGAGCTTCTATCAGCTTTTGTAGGCTGAGCAGAGACATGCCTGCTAAACAAATGGACATCAGACCTCCAATGAAAACCCCTCTGTTTCTGGAAATTATGTTAACGCTTGAAACCTCAGTCCAGCAATGTCCTTAATTACACTATATGGGAACCTGATAAATAATGTCAGGACAGTTCTGAAGAGCAAAGTTAACTCGTTTATAAGACATGTTCACCTGCAAATTCACATTTCAATCACACTTGCAGGAGAAAGGATTGAATTTTAGAAGGCAGTGAATCAGAAAAACATTTTGATTATCAAAAAGACATATGTTCCCAGTGTGCTGTAGCAGCTAATACAGACTTTGGATGCATAGACATGTAGGGCTGTCTAGCCAGTAAGGCATGCCTGAGTTATCCTTCAGAGCTGGGAGCAGTGTGTCTTTCTCAGGGCAGCACTCCACACAGACTAATCGGTCTTGCTGAGAAGTGACACAGCCCTCAGCTCCGCGGTCTTAAAGCCACAGGAAAACAAGTCCTCTTGAAAAAAAAAAACCCGACTCACTTCTCTTGTACACAGTATTAGCGAAATTTGATGAAATACCATACACGTTCTGTGGCTTTCATTTAACTTATCAAAGATTAAGATGAATGATTCAGTCATGGTGTACCAGCACAAACTCCCAGCCAGCATCACTCACTATTGCTGGGCAGCTGTCAGACTCAATAAGATTGCTGTGCTGTTTTGACTACAGAAGTAGTACATAAGAAACAACAATGGTAATCAGCTTCACTTTTATTTTTGAAGTGTCTACAGTATAGATGTTTACAGACCAGTCAAATTTATCAGTCCTCAGTACAACTAATGAAGATCTAGTCAGGACAGTCAATAAGAAAGAACTCCGTTACTTAAATATGGATATCTAATGCCATTTACAACAACCTGGAGGCCAAAAAAAACCCAACCCCAAAACAACCTGAAGTTGCACCAGGGGAAGTTTAGATTGGAGATGGGGAAGAATGTTTTCACCAAGAGGATTGTTAGTGGTACGGGCTGCCCAGGGAGGTGGTGGAGTCATCATCCCTGGAGATATTTAAAGGACAGATAGATGAGGTGCTGAGGGATGTGGTTTAGTTTAGTGATGGGCTTGTCAATGGGAGATTCGTTGGACTCAAAGGTATTTTCCAATCATAATGATTCTATGATTCTGTGTTATACAACTATGAAGAGCTGGGCTATATGACCTTCCAACCCTGAAGATTCTGTGATCCTATGAACCCAAAGAGAAACCAGTGCTTTGCTGCATCAGTAGGAAGATGAATAGATTGCTTCACAGCATCTCACTTAGAAGCTAGATGCTAGACATAGATGTTTCAGCAGATGAATATTGCCACTAGAGAGTTATTTTTCTTCTCTGAGAACAGACATCTACTTTGAGAAGCTGAAAATCTCTCTGGATTCCTTATGTTAATTAGATTTTTATTATCTATAGTTTTCTAAATCTATGACATACATAGGCATCAATTCTGTAACAGCTAAATTTGGTGTCTAAATCTGGAGCATCATTTCTGAAAATCAAAAAGAGATAGGATTATGTACTGGATGAGGCAGCCTAAATATTGCTGAGTCATAGTGCTTACTACTGTTTTCCAAAGGTCTACTTCATTTCCAGAAATTAATGTTTCAAACTTTTTTTCTTCTGACTTTTCAAAATACTGATTTTTAAAGAATGATCCCAGGGACTGAAAATTTCAGCACAAGGGTAGACAGAGAATTTGCAGGTATGTGAATGTAGGATATTAACATAGAGAGCACAGCTTTGCTGCAGTCTCCTTTTGAAACTCCTGATTTTACAGACATTTGCATTTCGACTCACACCTGCAAAGTAGATCTGTGTAATCCCAGTTCCAGGGGCAAATGACCATGACATGTCAAATGAAAGTTTATCAATCTAAGTCACTAAGGCTAAATCTGTTTTATGCAGTGGAGCAATGTACAGAGATTTAAGGTAACACAGGTCCAAGCTAGTAACTGAAAAAGTGTTCCATATCTTGTAAATATGACAACTTGGATCTGGAATTAATAGAGTTCATTTATATGTAGCCATTGTCAGTGTTTAGCTAAGGTAAAGCTGAGGAGCAGTACTGAGCAAGCCTTGCTGTACAGATTTAAACCTGTCTGCACTACTGAACTTCTGAATCCAGGGCTGATGTTCCCATCTCTCTTAACAGTGAGACAGCAGTAGAGCTAGTGAGGAAGCTCAAGCTGGAACTCCTACATCCCTCTCTCACGGAGTGCTATAAACTCCCATTAAAATGTAAGACAGGAAAATCTGATCACCTGTATACAGATAAATTTAAATGTCACTGTCATTAAAAAAATCACTGTAAGAAGAAATATATTATCAAGTATCTTGAGTTCCCTCTGGCAATGTGATGATAAAGAAATCATAGGATTCCAATTCCCTGTCATATAACTAGGGGTTTTTTTTTCCCATATATTTATCAGATAAGCAAGAGTAATATGATTTTCAATTTATAAAATGCTGTATTTGTGATTAAAAGTAATGAATCTAGAATCATAAGATTCCTGAGTGTGCCCTAAGATATTTTTTGTTATTTTTCATCTCATTTGAATGCTTTTTGCCCCCTATTTGGTCTTTTGGAAATTGGGGGGAAAAAAATACTTATTTTATTCAATGAGAACTTTAAAATGAAATGTTGCTATTTGCTGATACTTCAAATAGACACACTTGAAAAGAGATAAATTAACATTTTGAGGAATCCAATTTACATTTTCTATCAAAAATGAAGATTTGCTGTCAGGTGAAATGACACATTAACCAATCCAATCTATTAAATGCTAATATAATCAGCATAGAACACATTCATAATCCTCTTGCACTAATGCAAACTATTTTTACGTATTTCCCCTATTTACTTCCCTTATACTCTTGGTCTTGTCACCTAGAACTTCACTGGCAGTCTACAACATATGGTTAAAATGTCCTTTCATTTTTCACAAACCGTCTTATCTGTAGCAGATGCCTTAGGCAAGTCTTGATAGGTTATAAGGCTTTAACCAGACTTTAAATGGGTACCTGGCAAGCTTAGAGGAATCTGCCATTCACTGAGTCTGTTTTAGGCTAATAGCCAGGAGATCTCTTGGCCCAGGCATAAGGCAGAGATAACAAAGAAACTTCCCACAGCAAGCTCTCAGAAATGGCATGCAGGGGCTTACATGCCTTGGCAGGCTTTACAGTGGAATGTGGCGGGAGGAGATAAATTTTATGTTTCTGGATCTTTCGAATACTCTGAGAAAGAGTGATAAAAATTGTAAGCAGTTTATTATCACGTTGTCAGAATGTCCACTTCAATTATAAATCTTGGATGGATAATAAATATGTATACGTAGCCTTGGGCCCATATTCTGCAGCTTTTCCATGTATTAAAGCTTCCTTTGGCTACAATACAAGTTTCAGACAAGCAGCAAGTTTCAGGGCCAGAAGAATATGATGCTACAAAATGAAGCTTTCTGCCTGAGTGAATTTTGGCTTGACAGGGCAGAGAAGGACAAGCATCAGGGCACTACTCCATCTCCAATACAGGCCCCAGTCTTGTGCCACACAGAAAAGGCTCTGGGCTTCTTTCCACTTCATGACTGTTGTGTTACTGAGGAACATGGTGAGGAACTGGTTCTTGTTGGTCTTACACAAACTTTACAGACGCTCTTGACTATGCTAAGAGAAACTCCTGATGGTGGTCTTCCCCCTCCCCTTCCCCCACAATCTGACCTTTATTCTGTGTAACCCTGCTCAAGTGATAATCACCAGTGACAGTCATTGTAATGAATACATCTGCTCAATGTGGATTCAAAGCGGTTTTAAGGGAGACAGATAACAACATAACAGTAAAAGGCTGATTTTAACAATGGATTCCCCTAACCACAGGGCTGGTCAATGTCTTACTCAAGACAAATTTCAAAGAAACTAACATCTCTAGTCAGTATGCAAACATGACTGAGTCAATTATCTTACTCTCTAAACGATGGACAGCCTAGGGCCCATTGAGCTCTTCTGCATGGCAGCAACTGCACATCAGGATCTCCCCTTGAGTACTGAAGAGATTTCTTTCTGGAACAGATTCTTGGTATATGACTAATAATCACTTTGAAATCTTAATTAAGTGATATAAAGGACTTTTTGAACATATATAATCTTTAAGACCTCAGCTGTTAACCAGGTCTGGGACTAAAGTCTGGATTCAGCAACATCTAAACTTTCCTCTGAGAAGTTCAGAATACTAGGGGGTCCTTTGTAAACTTCATGACCCAGCGGGAGGGTCTCCCTAACAGTTTTGTCTAACCCTGTCTCATATGCAATACATAGTCAAGCATACCTTGCCATCAAATCTTGTTAATCCACTGTTGCATTTACTACCAAACTCCGTAAAATCACTGTTTCATATCAATAAACATATTGCTGCTTCTGTTTTATGAGCAAAGTGTATCACTCTATGCACTACACCTCTGAAACTGTATTTATCTGCATTGACACAGTTTCTGATAACTCTGGCCTCAGGTTTCACATAAGTCTTCAGACTTTGATGATCTAACAACCTATTCTTAAACCTGTGATCAGTCTTTACTCTGCAAGCAATGAAGCTGTACTCCAGATAAGGAAAATTGTACTTTGTCTACTGTTAAAGGCATTTTCACCTACAGGTTGTGCTTGGTCAAGCAACTCAGAGTTGCTTACACCTTTGCTGCTCTGGGTTGGCCCCTCCTGGATAGTCAAGGTATGTCACTCTGTTTGGCTGGGGCTCCACTGGGCACCACTGGGCAATATTGAGGTCCTAGTCTTTTGGGGTTTTAATTTCAAACATCTCAACGTAGTGCTGCAGCTGCCAAAGATGTCATATGGTTCTGTAGTATAAACCAGGGTTAAAAGTTGTTGAGCACAAGAGAGACTACCATGATGTGGTAGATTGTTTCAGTGGACAAGTCCTAGTGGAATAACACTAGGCAACTGCATAAAGCAGGAATCAAACATCAGTGGCATCGATGTATGAAAAGAACAAGAGGTTCAATGTAAAATCTGTTGCATTGATGAATTTTATCAAGCTTGCCAAGTTGTGTGTACACAACTTGTAGTAGTAAAAGCATAATCATCATAGGTAAACACAGGCCCATATTATACAAATTAATGACGGTCTGTTATCAGTTGCTGAAGCACAGCTTGATTTAAAATCTCATTCAGTCAATTGCTGAAAGTACCTTTACTAGCTCAATAGCTGTGAGAATCCTTTCCTCCAGCAGAGAGCAGCTGAATAAGCCTGTGTTTCTGTACTGGAAGAAGCTTTTCTGACTGGTTTGATTAGTGAGACAGAGTAATTTATTTGCAAGCAGAGAATCCATGGGAATGTCATTTTTCCTAGACAACCATAGAGATCAACTAGATATTTCCTCCAGAGTCCTCAGCATGCTAGCATGTTGAAATATTCAGTACATCACAAGATCAACCCCTTAGTTTATCTACCATCACTCTCTGACCTGAGCATCTTGTTTTGGAAGAAATTTAAGCTGCTCTAGTTCATGCTTTTGGACATTTTGCCCCTTTTTGTTGTCTTTTGGATCTAACTCCCACATGGATCTAATGTGGGAGTTCAGCAGGCAGCTCAGCCAATCTAATTGTACAGCTATAGATTTTTTTTTTCCCCTTATGTCTAATTAACCAAAGTATTTATTATTCCAAGGACTGATTTTTGTGAAGGAAAGTCTTCTCCAGCAGTGTATCAGTTCCCTAAGGATTATTAGCTGTACCACAGCTTTTTACTAGTTTATGGATGAAAATGTAATGGTGACCTATAAAAAGATAATTGTTTGATTCTTATTTGCTCTTATGTGATGAATAAAAAAAGACTAGAAAGCTTCTTTTAAAAATTATTTGCCCTACTGTGAGTACTAAGCAAAAATTCCTGTTTGCAGGAATGTCCTGGGATTAATCAGGGAATATTTAACTTAGATTTCACTGTTCAATGTGGGAAGGGGCTTTGGTCAAATTCTTTGCTTCATTAAAAACAACAGAAATTGTACTTTAGCAGTACTCTTGAAAAAAATTAGCTTTCAGAAAAATAAGGAAGTGGTAGCTCTACAGAGAAGAAAAATTCAAATCAATGCCTCCACAGTAGAAAAACTGGATTATTTGGTAGTGTTATAGACATCAGCATCAACTCATTGGTCAATACATCTGTAGCTTCAAGTCTGACTGCTGTTAAACAGAGCTCATGGGCAGAAGATGAGGGTACTTTATGGGACACACGGAAGGCAGACATAAGGGTTTTAGGGACCATGAGGCAAACTTAAATGTTGCACAGGTAATCCATTTTTTCTTGGAAAATTATCCTCGAAAGAGAAGGGTTTGAGCAAGATTCTTTCCTGATGTAAGTCATCATGTACTTAATTACAGTAGTTAATTATCTGGCCACAGCTGCAGTGTTTATGAGAAGAGAGACTTTGCTCATGGAGATTCTTGTCTCAGAGAATTGCTTATGTTCTTTGTATTTTCATGTATTTCTGTCAGAAGGTCAAATAAATGTTTAGTATTTAGATAACACTGAATGTTACCAGAGTTCTGTTCAAATATTAATTAATGATTTGACAAAGTATCTCAACTAAGATAATATTAATGATGTGGGGGAGACTGAAACACCAAGATTGCATTTCTTGCCCCAGAACATGCATTGAGTCAGAAGGACAGAAATTCAGAGTATCTCTGCACTGCTGAAGATGTAAACATTGAGAATCCCCACAAGCCCTATCCCAAGGTGAAAATAAGAGGTAAAGAATGACGACAGTGATCAGTTACCCTAGTAGAGCAACGTTGGCTATTTGTTGCCCCTTTTACCCTGCAATTCCTTTTCTGCAGGCCTCCATAAGAGAAGCTGTGCCTGTCACACTCACACTAGACCTACTAGGTTGCTGACTATGTGTTTTGTTGGCAATTGTTCAGCAATCTTCAGCTAGAGCATCTCTAACAGCTTTTACTTCATTAATCAAAATACCAGCATCTGCATCCTTTATTCCCTATCAGTTTTGCCATATTTTCCTTTCTTCATTCTGGGCTCTTCATCAGCTGCATCTTCTATCAGCCTCCCCCTCGTTCCCTCACAAGTTACCACTGCAGACAAAGATGCTGATTTCCATTGTGTGACAGCATCTCAAGAAACAAAACCTCAGTCGTTAACTCTAAGTTATTGGAGCAACATTGGAACAGCCATGACTGCCCCAGCAGTTACCTGAGTGCTGCTGCTCTGCTCTTAATTTTAATTCACACTGCAGAATTGCAAATGCAAATCACATACTGCAGTGACCAAGGCAGATAGCAGAGATGGCAACTGGCCAGCATATACTGTGCTGGGGAGGACTGAGAGTTAAAAATCCTTCAGAGGTGGGACATATCCATGAATGTGGACCCCCTAAATGAGACAGGGGTAGAAATATGTGAAAAGAGTTAAAGCAGAAAATCTTGAAGATAAGAAAGCCATTTCAAAGACACTGCTGGAATGAGAAAGGTTTTTTGGCTGCTTCTGCTGTGTGCTTAGCTCAGGCCAAGGGAGAGAAGATGAATTCTACGATCTGGCAATAAAACTGCATAGCAATACTTTGCTTCTCAGTAATAACTTTCAGGGAGTTTCTCATTAGAATTGCACTACTGCATTGCACACACACCGAGCTCAGCTTAACGGCATATCCGACAGCATAGCACTTCACTGTAACTCTCTCATACCCAGTTTGTGTGATGTGTGAAATGTACTTTATTTTTACTAACACCCTGATTCCAGAAGACAGAAGTTACAAGTTTAAACACATCCCTGTGAGAACTGTTGATATGACCAATGACTTTCCAATATCAGGCAACTATATCTCACTATAGGAGCTATCTGGCTAGAATTTTAACAGCAAGAACAGACTCCTAAAGAGCTGAACACATACCAATAGGGATACATTAGCATAAGTAGCCCTGGCAGCTCCTGAAAGGCAACTCTTGGAAATGTATCTAGTGATAGAGAAGACTGTAAGAACTTCCCGATGCTTTCAGAAATGGTCCCAGTAGCATTTTCAATATTTTCCCTGACAAATAGGACTAGAAAGAGGACGAGTAGTGGTAACAAGGAAATGAAACAGAGAAGGAAACAGAAAGTAGACCAAGAAGTTAGAACTTGATGTTAACACTAATTGAAAATAAAGGAGAAAGGTGTAAATCTTGGTCACTGGGACCAGCACCAGGCTTGTAAAGAAAGGTAGAAGAGGTTAATCTAATTGTGACTCTTATTTGTATGAGGCTTGGTTTTAGACTATAGCTATAGACTATGTAATTTACACTACTGAATATTTCCCTTTCAAGCAGGGAGCAGTAAGGCACTTTCTATGCAAGCTGTAGAAAAAACAGACAGGTGATAACTGAGATATTAGGAAAACACAGTCTTAGACAAAGAGATGGAAGTCAAGATATTTCAGTGTTTTTTATCCTAGTTAAGACATTGAATGAATGTAGCCATATCATTTACTTGCCTAAGCTTACATACTAGTAACATTTAATCACAAAACACATACATTTCATCCTGTACAATTCCAAGGTTACTTGGGCTGTCAGCACAGAGTTTGAAAGCATCTGATAAGATTTTCCTCAGTATTTCACTCTGTCTGAAATGAAAACTGCCTTGATGTCTTACACTTCTTTCTACTCCCTGAATGTCTCTCATGTTGTGACACATTATAGAAAATGATGACCAAGTAAATGAGTTTCTACTTTAAATGATGCCTACCCATTTAAATCAGCATGATGTTGTTAGAATATCATGTGACAGACTCACATTGAGTTGACCTTTTACTATTGCATATTCACTGCTTAATCAGATGAAAAAATGCCTTACTACCTCTTGAAAATATTGTACCATGAGCATTGGTTAATTATCATATATTTACATATATTCAGGCAGCTTCTGGCAGACTGCACAAGTATTTATGTGTTAGTATAGTACATGTCTTTTTATTTCATAATTAAAAAGTCTTACACATTTTCAATTTACTAAAAAACATCTCCTGGCATTAATCTGCTGATACACTCTAAAATATTCTCTGCTGTCTAGAATAAGCTGTATGTTTCAAATGATAACAAAGGTAACTTGGTTAAACTGGGTGGAATACTCTGAGTGATATTTGTGTGACGAGTTCTGGATGATAGCAGTCCGTATTTATAATGCATTCATAGACAAAGCATTCAAGTTTTACTACCTATTTTGCTTTCTTTGAGGCTTGAGCAAAATTAAAGCAATAACTAAAAGTTGCTAATTTTTTTGTCCTCTGAAAGGAGTTTTTCATTGAGGTTGCTGGCATTATCAACCATGAAAGTAAGCTCCTAAGGACTGATTCATTCATTCCTTTTGTGAAAGTTGAATCTTATGGGTTCTTTTCTTCTCATGTCCTTACATTGCTTGTCTTACTTAAGACAGAAATATTAATGCCATAGAGAGAGTAAAAATCTGTCTTAGCCATAACAGCAATAATCAGCAGCACAAGTTAGAAACCAGTCCACCCTACATGAAAACGTTCTGAGACAACAAAGATGATTTTTTTAAAAGTAGCCAAAATATGCTGATGAATGGATGGTACTGCTGACAGTGTAATTTTTCCAATTAGTTTATCTTAACACTTATCATTGCTTTGGTGGAAGTGCAGTTCTGGTATCACTATATATTACTAGCATAGATAAGTAGCTAACTCACAACGGAATCATATTCTGAACAGACACACTTATTTAATGCGTCACTAGTATTGTTAACAAAGAAAATCTTAGATATTTGTAATAGAAAGTCAATACACAGAATTTTTAACAGTTGGCAGACCCCCATGCACTAGTACAGGCTGAGGATTGACCTGCTGGAGAGCAGCTCTGTGGTGAGGGACATGGGAGTGCTTATTGATAATAAACTGATCATGAGCCAGAAATGTGCCCTTGTGGCCAAGTGGCATCCTAGGATGTATCAAGAAGAGTGTGGCCAGTAGGTCGAGGGAGGTTCTTCTCCTCCTCTATGCTGCCCTGGTGAGGCCTCATCTGGAGTCCTGTGTCCAGTTCTGGGCTCCTCAGCTCAAGAGGGACAGAGAACTGGAGAGAGCCCATTGCAGGGCCACCAAGATGATCAGGGGACTGGAACATCTTTCATACAAGGAAAGGCTGCAGGAACTGAGGCTGTTTAGTCTAGAAAAGAGGAGACTGAGAGGGGATTTCATTAATAGTTACAAGTATATAAATGGTGGATGTCAGGAGGTTGGGACATCCCTTTTTTCTATAGTAGCTAGCAATAGGACAAGGGGTAATGTGATGAAGCTGGAACACGAAAAGTTCCATTTAAACATAAGAAAAAACTATTTCACTGTGAGGGTGATGGAGTCCTGGCACAGGCTGCCCAGGTGTGGAGTGTTGTGGAGTCTCCTTCCTTGGAGATCTTCAAGACCTGCCTGAACATGTTCCTACGTGATCTGATCTAGGTGGACCTGTTTCTGCATGGGGGTTGGACTCTTATTCACCATCCTGATTAAAACATCAGTTTGTATGTTTCCAAAGAGTTGTTATAAATGTTTTATATCATGCTTATACATTTACGTATAAATTTTAGAGCAAAGGCCATAATTGACCTTTCTGGTACTTCAATAGGAAGATGTATTTTCCCATTAAGAAAACAGATACTTCAGTCACAGTTGTGTTTTCATTACCACACCAGAACACTAAAAGAAGACAAAATCAAAGTGATTTTTTTTTGCTCTATGCAGCTATATGAGCTGACTGCAAAATGGTTGCCTTTTCATACAGCAGAGTACAGAGATGTTAAAGTCTAGTAATAAAATGAAGGTTTGGAGTATAATAGTAGACTGTTTTGCAGTTATTGCATTATGTATTTGTATATGTCAAAGACACAACCACTATAATCTGCATGCCCCCATAAAACAAAGAATTTAATGAACCTGATTAATTTCTACTTATGGCAGAAACTAAAGGAGTAGCCAGTGATTTTTAAACATCCAGTGATGAAGACATTATCTACCACAGCTTTTGTTAAACTATTCTAATGATTAATGGCCTTTACTACTAATAGTGTGTGCTCTACTTATGGACTAGACTTCTTAGGTTTGGTTTCAAGCATTTGTATCTTCTTACACATGTCTGTGTAACAGAGATGCCTTCTCTGTTATCACATTTCTGTTGCACATGTAGACTTTTAAAGAGCCAATTGGATTACTGCTTGTAACTTTCTCTTTGATAAACTCCTGTGCACACAACAAAAATTTTGTTATCCCTTTGGCCAAATAACTGTACTGGAGTCAATGTTCAGCTGATTACCACTATAGTCTCAGTATGCTTTCTTGAAAGCCATTTTTAATGTGGCTAGAGCTCCCCATGCTGTAATCAGGTTCTGTATTCTTCCTTCCTAAATGAGTAATTTTACAGGTGATTTTATTGAAGGCCAAATTAATTTCTTGCAGTCTCATTTATCAAGTAGTGATTGTAATTGGTTTCTTTCTGTTACATATCCTCACCATTACTTATCATTCTCATTACTCGTTTCTTCTGTTAACTTTGTCAGCAGCAATTTTAGACTTTCTTCCAGATCAATAATACAGTGTAGAACACATGAAGTTGAGAATCAATCTCTAAAAGACCCTGATAAAGACCCAACCTACAGTGGCACATTGAGACACAGCAGTTGCTTTGCTCTTAAACTATTCTAGCTAGATTCTGGATTCTCAGTGGAAGGAGTTATCAACCTCAGTTTAAATACTTCATAGAAGTCTATTTTTTCAAACTCTTCCTTTTGTTAAACCTAACTTAAAAAGAAATAACAAATTCATTTTAAAAAAATTGTACATCACCTTCTTTTAAGTGGTTTTTTTTTAATTGTATTGGTGTCTGTGGAGTTGTTGATCTCATATCACTCCTGTCTCCCACTACAATTTGCTCCTGTCCAGTAATTCCTTTTTTTCCTTCTTAAATATGTTAATAATTAATCATTACCATCATTGCTAATTGGCTTAGCCTTGGCCAGTGACACATCCATCTTGGAGCTCTATTGGATATAGGTGAAGTTTCTAGCAGCTTCTCACAGAAGCCCTGTAGCCATTGCTACAAAAACCTTGTCAAGCAAATCCAATACAGTTATCACATTATTGTGTTTAGGACTGATGGGCTAGATCATGTTCCTAACTCCATGTTTACAGTGCTGCATCGTTTGCCTTCTTCCAGTGTTTCAAACTCTTGATGTTGCAAGATTTTTTGAAACTCGGTGTGAAGGAGCCAGAGAGCTCTTTGACCATCTCTTTTAAAGTTATTGGATAAGACTTATCTAAAGCCACTAACTGAAAAATAGAATCCTATAGCTGATGCCTAGCATCTTCCTCAGTGTCTGTTGAATTGGTTGTCATTTAGTCTGAACATATTCTAGTGTTTCAAAGATGAACTGTTTATTGAACATGCATTATATTACAAGTCACAATCACTGTGTCAGCACTAATCATTAAAGTAATGAGTGTAAAATTATACCTAGGAGAAAATCCCATGCTAATCTCTCCTTTGTTAGTCTATTCACATTTTTACTCTTCCCAAATCATTTCAGCTGTTGCAGAATTGTGGCAGATAATGTGCTAAAACTACATCCAACTCCATCCCCACCTGAACTGGGAGGAGTTGAAAAATTGGTTTTTTATTTTTAAAATTTTTTTTTTTTCTGTTGCTTTATTTATGCCAAAGGAATTTTGTGCTTTATTGGACAGTCACATTTCTAAAGCTCTCTTGAGCAAAACTAAAGTAAACACTACTACTGTCATTCAACTTTAGAATTAGAAGTATGCATGCCTGTCTAGTGGTATTTTTATTGCAGGAAAAGTTCAGAACAGTGTTTCAACATCCTACAACTTCCACTTGTACTTTTATTTGGTGTTTGTACATCTGCACTGCATGATGGATGATCTGAATTTCTGCCATTGGTTTTGTAACTTGGATCTCTTAACAGAATTCATTCGTAAAATAGGCCATCTGATCTTAATATGGCAAAAACAACATCACAAAAAGGAAGAGTGTTATTAAAGTGTCTCTGCACAGAATTATAAGCTATGAAGGTTTCTAATATTTCATTTTTTTTCTTTACTAGTTTTTTTTTTCTTTAGCTGGAAAAACTTATCTCTCTCATTAAAAACATTTGAGATTACAGAAGAAAACCTTCTTAAGGCTTCTTCATTTTTGCCAACACACAAGGATAAAAATTAAAATTAAAGACAATAATATTGTCTACAGAAATATAATTTTAATTGACATGCATATGAATATATAGACTTCTTTTCCTTGAACTAACTTACCCATGTTACACTGATTTTTTATTATTTTACTGACAATACTAGATTAATTCTCTATGAAAGGAATCACTAGGTCTTAGTGAAAGATACCTGCAGTGAAAGATAGTGAAAGATACCTGCATGATCTATCATCAGTGAAAGATACCTGCATGATCTAATGGCAGTAGCCATTTTCAGGTGTCTCTGTAGAGGCACAGATTCCTCTAGCGTGTAACATTCAAAAAATGCAAATTGTTCATGACTGATGAACACTGCAGAGCACAAAAGACCTGTGGTCCTGAAAAATATTTCAGCCAACCATCTGAGGGACGGAAGGAAAAGATGGGTTAACTGGCCCTGCCTTCTGCACAAAGGGCCTGGCTGCATTACTGCGCTTCCTTAGTGTTGCTTCGCTGACGATTCCAGCTCTTCCTTTGCTTTCTTTTCCACCATGTCATCCAGCAAAGGTTGTGTGGTTTCTGTATGGGCTCTGATGGAAGGAATGGGATCATCACTGTAGCAAGAAATGGTGTTTATTGTGTTGCAACAGAGCTGCTCTGTACTTACTATCTTGTTTATGTTGTGAAGTGTTTCATTGCAACATATGGGTCAGGGGACATAGGTCTTTAAAACCTTCCTGAGTTTTTTTTTCTCAAGCCACTGCCGTCATTCAGTCTTATAGAGGAGGACATGGACATACCACCATAACAGAACGATGTTGTAGGTGCTGCAGCTACCCTGACTATTTATTGAAACAGGTCATGCGTGTCTGCAGCACGTGTTAACCTCTGCCTGGGGCACAATACAGCCATTCTGATTAGCACATTTTCTTTCTGTGTTGCAGATCTTGGTTCAAAACTACAAATCCTTCAGGTGGAAAGGTCACTTGGATTAGATATATCAAGCAAACTTTTCTCAATTTGGGAGGACTAAAAGCCATTCAACAAGAACAGTTCATGTTTTATGTTTTCAAAGTTTTCTGCAGAAATGCAGTGTCTTCTATTCTTGGTATAGACATAAGCAAGTTCAAAAGAACCAGTGGGCCTTGGTTTGCTTTGGGGGATGATCAGTTTAAACATACTTTAATCCCTTTTAACAATAAGTCTGTTTGCTTCTGTAAAGTTTAAAAAAATAATAAAAAGGCACAGTGTATGCATATTTATTTTTTCATGGATTTCATTCTTAAGATTTGTCTTTGTCAGTGTAAAATGAAACCTATTTTGATTATTTTTTGTCTACTTTGAAAACACCATTATTCTGACTTTTTTACTCACTTTACACCCATTCACTAGTATTTGAATTCTTGGCATTTTTCTTCTAAATGAAAAAGGTGATCCTTTTAAAATCAACACATTTCTGACCAGATTAGGACAAATGAGTGCTGGATCCAATGGTCCTTCAAAATATCATAGAATAAATGCATTGCTTGAAAATGATTGGGTTTTTTTTTTCCTGGTATTGTAATTATTCTTGTGACTGAAGTAAGATAATTTCATTTTTATGCTCCATTATGAGATAATTTAAAATGTTACATTTGTTTAATGAGTAGAGCAATACAAGTGCTTTGGCAGGACAATATTTTTGCTGTACTGAAAATAGTTTTTTACTGTAAGCAGTAAGTCCCAGTATCAGAAATATTGTGCTCTTGCTCACAATACAGTAAATATTTAATCATTCATTGTCACTGCTAAGAAAAACTTTTCCTCTAGTTCTTTCTTTACTGTGTGACATGACTAACTACTCTTGCCATTATGTTCTCATTTAATAATGTCATCATGAAGCAGTAGTTTGTTGTCTTCATAATGAGATCAGTGCCTGGAAAAAACAAAGCAGAATAATCATACATCATATTTACCATAACAGATATATTATATAAGAGGAGACATTATTGCAGTCTTTCAGTACTTAAAGGAGTCCTGTAAAAAAGATAGGGAGAAACATTTTAGCAGGGCCTGTTGTGAGAGAACAAGAAGTAATGCTTTTTAACTAAAACAGAGTAGATTCAGACTAGGTATAAGGAAGAATTTTTTTACTAAGAAGGTCATGAAACACTGGAACATATTGCCCAGAGAGGTGGTAAATACCCCATCCCTGGAAACATTCAAGATCAGACTGAATGGGGCTCTGAGGAACCTGATCTAGTTGAAGACATCCCTGCTCATTGCAGGGAGGTTGAACTAGTCTTTTAATTGCTTCTTCCAACCAAACTATTCTCTTACATGTTCGGGCAAGAAAAAAGCTATATTGGATCAGCAGCATTTGGTACTGAACAAGAGAACTCCAGAAGCAAAAAACCCACAAATTAACAGTCTTGTGACACCAGAAAAAAGTTTTACACTGGGTCAGTAAATGTTAGCCTGTGTGCAGCTCTGTGGGGGTTGTAAATTAATGTAGCTGAGCTGAAATTGATGGAGTTTATCAAGACTGACTATTTATCTTATAACACAGAACATGACCAGTGAGGGGAAGAGAATATGAAATAGAAGAAAAGCTAATCATAACCATTGGAAGGTGCCTTCTGTAGAAGGTTGCTCAATACCATAGCAGAAACTTAGAGCTACTCACTGTTCTCATTCCACAAAACTCCAGCAAAGAGGGGGATGATGCTGATTAAAGGAACTTAGAAAATAAAGCAAAGATTAACTGTAAACATTATATTAGCTGGAAGATGGACAAAAAGGTATTAGTACCATTATGAATCCTCTTGATGTGAATGTTTCAGTAGCTGCTACTCCTTTGTACCTGGCAAAGTTGGGACACTTGCGCAATTGATACATAATATACATATTCTGCCCATTCTCCTTCATTATATGATACATCATTTTCTCAGTGTCTGGCTGCTAGCATTTAGTAGTGACTGTTTTCAAGAATTACTTTAACAACTCTATTTCTATAAGAATTTTAACACTATCAGGATTTTCTGAGGTTGAAAATGTTGGTTTATATTTTATACAGCCAAGGCTAGCCTGTGAGTGGTGAAAAAATTATCTATAATATTAATTCCAAAAATTCTGTGTCCAGTGAATCACTAGGGCCTCCTCATGCTGATTACATGGAGTCTTCTCTGCTTGAATTTTCTCAACAAATTGCTGTAAACCATTGCTTTCTGAATACATCACTGTCGTCTGCATTACATCTTCATTAAAAACTTTTGTTCAATCAAAAAAGAACTCCTATTCCCTTATATCTTAATTTTTTTCTCAATCTGGAGAACAAGAGATAGTAATGCAAAGATCTATATCTCTTCAGCTTTTCTGTCCAGCTTCCTGGCCAGAAGGATAGAGAGTTCACGTCTTTGTGAAGTAGCAATGTAGCCACACTGGAAGATGTTGCTGAAGTTACCATTCAATGTATAAACTGCCTTGCTGTTTTTTATGCAGATGATCTGGAAATGGAGAATATAATTGTCTTTCAGACTAGCAGGAAATAGAAAAAATATCCAGCTCTTCTGCAAAGATCATTTCACTGAGTTAGAGTAAGCATCACACAACAATTGGTGATTAAGCTAACAAGCTGGATGATGAGGGATGCAGCTCTTGAAAGTGGTCTCTTTTTTTTTTTTTTTTATGTAGGAATGTATGCAAAGAGAGTAAGTTTAACCAATCTAAACTTTTGATCTCCTTGAAGTTTCTCTATTCAAACCTCTTCTATTCTCTAAATGACACTAAGGACATGAGGAAGAGCTACACAGCAGTTGCATAGGCTATGGTTAGGTGCATAAATTTTATTCCCTACTTCCTTCAAGTGACACCTTCTTACAATCTTGATACCAGTTCTGTGAATTGAAGAAGTCCTTTACTGACTGAAAATCTGTATGTTGAAAGTACAAAAGTACCAACACATTATATACACACAGCTACTCAGTGGTATTGCTCAGTAGCTGAGCTGAAACATAAGAAAACCTCTCTCTCCCAGGTCTGGAAGTAGAAGGAAAATTGTTTTTCTCATTTTTTGTAAGTAATGGAAACTGGCATCATAACAGTGACATGAGAAAGAAATAGAGCTGACAAGCCCACTGTAAAATTGTATATGGCCTATGAAAAGCATAAATAAGCTTTTGCTGAACTCTATGGCAGAAGTAGCCAGGAAATTATTCTTTGCAGATCTAGAAGGAGAGAAAATATATTGTTAGGGCAATAGTTGAGGATTTTTCCCTTGTCTAAAGAATGCATCTGAAACAGGTTTCAGGCAGCTGGGAATTTTACAAGCTTTTCTGACCCATAAAAGTTATTGTGCACTAATATTTGCACAGTGTCCTGCACACCTTGGTATGTGTGAACTGATTACTAGTACCATTAAACAACAATTACAATGTTGTGAATAACAGCAGCAGTAAAACACTAACAAGTGAGAGCTTTAGTTTCCTGTTCAGGGAAGAAACAGCATCAGGAGTATATCATCTTGCACAAAATATAGTGAAATAAATGAACATGAAAGCAAAGTTTAACAAAGAATTAAATCATAAAGGAAGACTGGGTGAGATGCCTGGCCAGCTGGACAACATTTACATTCCAGGCAGCATTCCCATGATTTACTCTGAACACATGGTGAGGTCATGACTGTCAAATAACTCTACTCCAGATTTACATATCTTTGTGCCTGAAAAGAAAATTGAAGGACAAAAAGATTAAAACCTGGTCATTTAAAGAAGTGTTTTACTATATCACAAAAGTGCATAACTTCTTCCATCCATGGGGATTTTCAAAATCCTTCTGTAGAGAAATCATTTTCTCCTTCGTTGACTTTGCAAAGATATTTGATATGGTGGGATGAAACTGGAGATGAAGTTCTCATAATATCTAGTTCAATTTTTATGTAAGCTTTGTGGCAATAAAAATATTTGTCAAAGTTGAATGCACAATACTGGAGTACTTTGCCATTACAAAAGACATAAAACAAGGGCATATATTATGATGCTTGCTTTTTATCTATTTTCTGCCATTTTTCAAACAGATAGGAAAACAACTACAGCAGGTTAAATAAGAACAGATAGGAAATGCCAATACTTCTAAACTTGTACTTAGCAATTAATATGCAGATTGTACACTCTTGACTGAAGAGTGGATTCATTTCCATAGGTGCTCATTATCAACTTTCTAAAATTAATCCAAAATCTCCAACTACATTCACTCCTCTGTGTCCTTTCCCCAAGTTCTACTAAGAAGTGTCCCCTATTTTCCCTCTTATGCTTAAATAATTGACTTCTTCAGTCTCCTCCATAACTGACTACAGGTAAAAAACATACTAACTTCTTTTAGTTGCTTCAGTACTGGCACGTCAAATTTCTCTAGTCAATAGATTTTTTTCTGTCTATGTAATTCCAATAACTTTCAACAAGAATTTAAGCATTTTTAACTTTTACCTGAATCTTTAGAGTGAAGCTCTCACAACAAAATATAATTGGTGTCTACATAATTCCCTCCAGATTTCTAATTATAAGTTGATTTTTATATTTTTCCAGATCTTTTTTGTACACATGATGTGTCTAATCTCCTTCAAACAACCTGCTTGTATGAAATACCTAGATTCATTAACTTTGATCTTGCATAAAAGACATTACTTTGCCTGATATTCAGATTTGTCTTATTATTCTAGAACCATGAAAGTTTTCTGTCATTTCTTTTGGCTTTTATTCTTGTTTGGTTCTCTCAAGAGAAACTAACTGAAGAGTTTTTACTGTGACATGCCTTTTTTTGTTAGACACAGTCTGTTAAGCACATTCCTCAGGCAACAAGATGGCCAAACTCATGTCTTCTGCAAACTTCAGTCTTGTTCCTTCCTTAGGTCTCTCCTAAAATCTTCCAAGGTTTTGCTTGTTATCTCTGTAAAAATGCAAAGTTCTGATCACTGTAAATATTGGAAGTCAAGTAGGATTCACAATAGGTAGGAAATAACTCTAGCAAAAGCAAGAGGTCCAAGAAACAAGAAAAGATCCCATATTACTTGTTTAAATATATTAAGACAAACAGGAAGCCTAGGAGATGGACCTAGGTTGAATCACAAATCCAGAAGTTGAACTTGAAGAAAGTTTTGCAACCCATGAAAGAATTTTTTTCTCCTTATCAATCATAAAGTCAAGATTTACAGTTTGTGACAAAAGATGAAACTCCTACTACCATCATATACTATGTAGTGGTTTATTATTAATGTTACCTGAAAGCTAAAAATGCTATTCCCCTAATTACCGAAATGGTATATTACTGCATCAAGCCCTGTCTAGGGCAGCAGAAACATACAATAACTAGGAAGTACTACAAGATCACAGTTAATAAATTGTGCTACAGTCTTAAAATGGAACAAATAAAGCTATGTTTTACATAGATATTTAAAGTGTTAGATCTTGACTTTTGAAACAAGCTAGATATGAAAAAAACTTGGAGCAAAATGTTCATGGTTTTCATAGTTCTATTTTCTATTCCTATTATCTGCAGGCTCGCTGCCTGAGAGGTAATACAATTAAAGTGGACAATTAAGCCTCATTTAATTGATGTAGTCATTATAGATTTGGAGTACCATTCAACTTACATTCAGGTTTCATGAAATCAAATTTTCGTAATGGATGAGGTGAGGCTTTATTATTATTATTGCAAATGACCATATTCCTTATGCTTTCCAACCACATATAACATTTTATAGACAGATTGAAAGTTTTCCATTGAGCAGAGCGGCAAAGGGTGATATCGACACTGACGTTCAGCTGATCTTCAGACTGTTCTGCTCATAATCACACACCTTATTCTTCCAATCACAGACCCACCCTGAGGTCTAATTCCAGTGTCCTGTCATGGATATAGAGAAACACCGTATATCACATTCGGGCACTACTAATTTACATTATTCTAGTTTTGGGTTCTTGCATTAAAAAGAGGGGAAAATGTGGTCTGTGTAGAATCAGAGTCCCTTGCACTTCTGTAAGAGGCTGTTCTAGCAGGTGGTGGCCTAAGATATGCTGTTGAAAGCCTAGTACTTGACCACCAGCCTGCACCTCTAGGCTGTCTTCCTGAGCATTTACAGTAGACAGTCACATTGCCTTACTGGCACCTACTGGCATCCCAAGTCATACAGCATAGCCATCAAGATTCATTTTATTAATGGCACAGGCAGAAAAATTTTTAGCCACCACCAGCCTGGACTTGTCAGAATTTCTTCCTGACTTGTGGCTGTTGAGCACATTCTGGGCTCATGTACTCTATTATTTGTGTTGAAATAAGTCAAAGGGGAGCATATCAGCTTTCCTGGCTTCACACTAATGGCCAAAGTCCCAGGCTAAAATAAGCTAAATATAGACTATTCCTGGCATCTACATCACAGTATCTGCAATATAAAATGCTACCCCAAAGGTGTAAAGTATCACAGTGATTCACCTCAGGGACATTTTCATTTTCATTTTCATTTCTTCATTTGAGTCTAACCAAGCTTCCAGATGAAAATCCAGTGTCAGCATTGTGTCCATAATCATCTTTTTTATAATACTCTTCTCTGATTTAAGTGCACTTTCCATTTGCTAATTATATTTAATATTCTTCTGAAACTCTGTGATGAAACATGACAATGTTAGGATTAGTTTGTTACAATAATTACATCCTCTCCAATTTTTCTATCTTATTTCTTCTACAGATAATAAAATATCAAAAGTCCTTCCTCAAGTAAACACCAGAATATTAAGTTTTCCTAATATTCTGCAATACACAGGTGTGTGTTTTATTGAAAAACAGCAGCATTAATTCTAAATGCTTATATTGAATTTTCTATATTGAATTATTAAAACAAAATATTAATTATTCATGTGCAGCATTGATGTTCTCCCTAATAAGAAAACATATGAAATAGAGTTGTCAAGTATGAAAGAAAGAAAGAAAAAAAATGGTAATATTTGCAACAAAGGACTCCCTACTTGTTCCAGGCTGAAAAGTTCCTTATTACCTTATCCATCACAGCTTGCCATAAAGTGCTTTTCAGTGAGATACATCCAAAAGATTACTTCCTTTCCACACGCATGGTATTAGGCATCAAGAAAAATGTGCACTCTAGAATTAAAGGAGGCAGCTGATGGTTGCTATTCTGTTAGACAAGTGATGGAATACCTTAAATGTTGAAATGGCACGGATTTGAATGAATAGTCAAAACATAAAGTCTTTAACAAGAAGGATTTGTGTAGTGGATATTTTGGAAGCCTGGTTAATTATAACCCAATTTTTCTCTCTTTTTTAGTATTGTAGGTAATAGACAGCTAAAGGCAAAAAACAAAATCTTATAAAGGCAGATAGTTCTATGATGCACTTTGGCCACAATATTACAGTTGGCAACTTGAGCTAACAGTAAAAATCTAAAAACCCTCACAAATACAAAGTTGTTAATAGAGAGGACAGGCTGTACACAAAGTATGTAAGTATCTGAAGTACAGTATTAGTTGAACTTTACTTGAGATATCCCAGAAACTACATTTTATTGATACATCAACTGCAGAAGGAACTGCAATACAACCTTGAACTTGAATAAGTTCTTATAACAATATTTTACTGTGCTGAAAATAAGGCCTCATTAGGAATAGTTTCACAGAATAACATGTTTGCTATGATAGAGAATTCCAAAAGTGTTATGGAAATATACTTGAGAAAATCCTCATTACTAATTTTTTTGTTCTGTTAAGTGTCCCAGTGACACTTTTGAAAGCCATCTTTGAGGGAAAGATAGAGCCACATATAAGTGACGAGAAATAAATTTGTAATTTAGTAATGGAGGAGGCTATGATGATCCAAGTTTTCACAGAATCCTCCAAAATAACGTGAAAACTTACCAATAGCTCAAAAACTATAGAAAATCAGAAAATGAAATTTTTGTTCTATAGAAAAATGTATATTAAGTTTATATTTCAATATGTGTTTTTTTTAAAAAAAATAGAGCAAGCTAAACTAGTAAGAGAGCAGAATGATATACTCTGAAAAATTTTATTAAAAAAAACCCAGTAATAAGCTCTATCTCCTTTAAACCATAATATATCCTAATGTATGAGGTTCATGAAAATAATAATGATCTCCTTATATAATTAAGTATACCCCACTTTATATTGAGCATTGGTAATACTATAATTTACCAACAGTAATAATTATACATCCAAGTACTGCAAATTGAGTAAAGTTACAGGAGAAAAAATGGGCCCCTGTTATGACTATAAAGCATCTGAAAGCTGATCAGCTCCACTGAAGTCTCTAAAACTGCAATTATTTCAAGAAATTGGATATATTAAGAGCAGCCAATGCAGTCAACAGTTACACACCCTCTTAGGTCAGAGGTCAGCCCTAAAGAGAATTCTGCATTTGTTAGAGAGTGATATGTAATAAGTGTATATAATAAAGAACTATTTGTTGCTCCCTGAAGATTATTAAGATATCAATTTTTTTTAAGACATGTTCATTTTTTCTCTTTCATCTGGGATAATATTTATGCTTTGCTGCAGTTTTAAATAAAAGATTGTATCCCTGTTCCAGTTTAGTTTGTGATTTAAACAGGTTTCCCATGCACTATGTGACTGATTAGATGTTCCATCTTTTATTTGGAGTTACTGTAGCTTTAATGCACTTAGGTAGATCTTTCTCTTAGCTGATCTATTGTAAGTCTAATCTAATATGGAAACTGTAAGAGTTGGACTAAATTGTGCTATTACAAGAAGAGAATATAATGGAATGGGGAAAACATATTCTTTGCATTCAATATTCCTTTAACCAGAACTGCCATCCTATGAACCTTTAATGTGGAATATGCTTGTAGTATTGACTTGATCCTGATTTTCCAAAAAGCTTTACAAAACAATTTAAAACTTCTATATAGCCTTTATAGAGCTAAGGGTTGTTGGATTTTGCCCTGGAACTCTTCATCAGCCACAGGAAAAAAAAGCCTTGCCCTACAATATTTTTGTGGTTCAGACATCTCTAACAAGGGGAATGGGAAGGCAGGAATCTGAAATTTGAGACATCTGAGGCATGTCCAAGTAGGACAAGCTCCAAGTAGGAATCCTTTTTCCTGCTGCTCCAAAGTGAGTGGGTGTCAGACACTCTTTCTGGGCTTTTAGGCTGTTTTGTTTTATTTTGTCTATGAAACATCTTCAAAGACATTAGCTTTATCCAGATAGATCAGAGGAAATTAAATGAACAGTTTTTTCAGCCTCTTCTCTCACCTTTTGTCCTACTCAAAACTAATAATTTCAGAGAGTAAAGTTATATCTCATCAGTAGCATTGGGTGATGTCTTTTAAACAGAAATTTAATCCATAAACAATAATAACATATAACATAATAACCTATTATCGTCTTATACTGCAACTGCTACTAAATGCTGTAACAGTACTGTCTAGTTGGAAGTTTCACTTAATATTAGTATTATTTTGGGCTACACAAACACATTCAAAAGTGCATTCTCTGGGAAAAAATAAGAACCAAAACCTTGCTGTGTTTTATGGACATAAAATGACAGAAAAAAAATATCCTCTCAAGACAAACTTGGAGAATATTTCTGCAGTGTTAGATTTGTGCAGTAACAGAAAGGGCATTTCTTAAACTGGGTGGAAAAGTTTCGATTTGGTACATCATTACTGAACATTTTAGTGAGGCAGCTATACACTTACACTTTAGAATGGGAAAGGTCATTTTCCTGATGAACTGAGACCTCACTGTCTATTTTGTCATTTCATAACTTTGCTTTCAAATTGAGGAGTATTCTCTAAAACTTCAGATCACAAATGTTACAGGAATTGCTAGAAAGAGTAGATAAAGCAGGTAATATTAGGCAACCTCTCAGGCTCAGTGGATTCTGGATTCTTTGGATTCTTTTTTTTTATGGTCCTAGTTCTTTGGATTCTTTTTTTTTTATGGTCCTAGTTCTTATCCTCCTGCAGACTTATCATTTCATCCTGTCCTATTTTCCTTAGTTTTCCTTTAAAGTTACTAACTGAATTTCAAATAGAACCACATATAAATCACTTAAAATTCCAAGATGTCCATGAAAGTTCTGTGGACTAAGACACTGGAAACAGGCTTTATTAATAAGATGGAGAGCTGCTAGACCAAACCAGCTGTCTGCATGGCCCAAGAGTTGCAGTTAAAAAGGACAGAAAGTTGAAATATGCAATACAAGCTTTTCTTATTGTCTCGTGACAGTAAAATAAGAATGGCAATTTTCTCTTTTTCTTTTCTGTATCTCTCCAGTGTATTTGTTGGCTATGCAAAAAGCAACAATCATAGAATCATAGAAAGGTAGGGGTTGGAAGGGACTTTTAGAGATTGTCTAGTCCAACCCCCCAGCAGAAGCAGGTTCACCTAGATCAGGTCACATAGGAACATGTCCAGGTGGGTCTTGACCTCCAAGGAAGGAGACTCCACAACCCCTCTGGGCAGCCTGTTCCACTGCTCCCTCACCCTCACAGTAAAATTGGTTTTCCTTATATTTAAGTGGAACTTTTTGTGTTGTAGCTTCATCCCATTACCCCTTGTCCTCTCGCTAGCTACTATAGAAAAAAGGGATGTCCCAACCTCCTGACACCCACCATTTAGATATTTGTAAATGTTAATAAGATCTCCCCTCAATCTCCTCTTCTCTAGACTAAACAGCCCCACTTACTGCAGCCTTTCCTCATATGGAAGACATTCCATGGTGTTAAATAACCTATGCAAGTTGATTGTTTTTCTTTTTTTTTAAAAAAAAATTAACAAAATGCAGGAGAAAACGAGATGGAATTTCCAAATACATAGGTAGGATTTAGGCATAAAAATCCCATTGAGGAGAAAATTGGATAAGTCAATCAGTTTCAATGTTTTGTTCCAGGTGGCATAGGACTGAAAGATTAAATAGGGAACTAGCTGGTCTTAGGCATCTGTAAACAATACTTGTATTTGTGGTTTAAAATTCTTCTCTCATAGACAATCTCATTTCTTTCCTTAATTTTATCACCTTTGGAAAAGATATTCAGTAGTCATAGGAAAAGCACATGAAAATAAGAAAACAACCTTCTCCCTTGGGCATCAAAAAGAAGAGTTTCACACAATGTTCCCATTCTTTCTCAATGCCCATCAACAAACAGTCATTTGATCGCATAACTGTTCCAGAGAATTTTCACTTCTTGTTCTGTTTCTCTGTGATATCCTTAGTAAATGAATGCTTAAAACAATCATCATGGAGTTTTTACTATGGAGAAATAGGCCATTAAGTTTAAATTAATGTAGATGATTGTGGTGTGAAACTAATAATTTTCTTGGAATTAATACTGGAAGTGAAAAGCTGTGGCAAAGAAGTAAAATCAAGCTTCATTATTAGACATACTCCCACTATTTCCACAGAACTCAGATGATTAACTTATGCATGAAACTCACCACATTTCTGATTTCTCACTCAGTGCCCCTTTCCTAAAACCCACTAAATTCAATGAAAAGATTTTTGATAATTCCCATAAAACCTGAATTGAGCCTTTGTTTATTCATGTGTGTATTCAAATACTTTTTAATAGTCTCATTTCACACAATTTTATAGTACCCAAAGGTCCTAAGAAGCCACATGGAAAGAGGATGGTCTTTGATGAGGAATCAGAGTAGTATGAGTCCTGACAAAGAATACCTATGTCAATACATAACAGCAGCTCTTGAAGAGCTTACCATCTAAGCTGAAAAGACAGTGAATAGGCAGATATATACAGGTACAAAGCAGTCAAATGGCTTTGTCAAGATTAGTGACGGAGCTGGAATTAGAAACAAAGTACCTTAAATCACAGCCAAGGGATTTCAGATATATTGAAGGATGTGTGTTGCATGTGACTTTACTGAAGTTAGAAAAATTATCATAAAGGAGATATTTTTCCATGAACGATATCTCGTGTTGTAGCCTGGCTGCAATCAAATGTAGCTTTTTCATGGAGTGCCTATTTCTTTTCTTCCTCTTCCAAAATAAATTAAGAAAGAGGCAGAAATCAAAAGGAATTTTGATGAAAAACTGGAAATACTTGTCTCCTGTTCCAGCATGTTTTGCTGATGTAGATCAAATAAAAATAAAAAAACCCTGCAGAAAAATGAAATATACTGAGAGATTACCTAATTTGGATTTATTGCTCCTTACTTCTTTATAGCAACATAAAAAGACTGTCTTAATAGAGGAGAATGTGACAAAGATTCATAGAGAGTAATTTAATACTTTGATACAGCTTTTCTTTACAGATATGTTTGGACATGAACTTGCTTTCTCTGACAGAGCTTTGATGACCTTTTCTTAACCTTTACTGTCCCAAAGGCCTGATTAAATCAAACTATATCATATATACGCAAACACACAATATTCAGTTCTCCTAATTCCACTTCTAAACCATATTATTTCTTATAGATTATTTCTTAGAAAAATATTGTAGGCATTTTTGTGTGGGGAAGATTTGTTTGTTTGTTTGCTTGTTTGCAAATGCAACATAGAATTCAGGAAACTAAGCATTTTATATGAGCCCTGATCACCAAGAAATCACAGCTTCCTGCAGCAAGAAGCTATGAAACCAAAAGATTTGAGCTGCTACAAAGTGTTGTAATGGAAAGCAGCTAGTAAGATAGAGAGGGACAGAGTCACATGTCTGAGCTGAGAGTTCAGTGGCTGCCGGTACAAGAGACAGTTGATGCTGCTGCCAGCAGTTTCTCATGTGCACAGTATGAGTATGAGCACCTGTATGTGTGCATATGTGAGTAGGTCAAAAGGCTGTCAAAATTCAGTGCAGGAAGATACATCTGAATGACATTACAATGCCTTTTTCTACAATTATGTGTGCAATAAACAAAGAGAGGAAATTATTTGTCTGAACTTAGCTGTGACAGACTGATACAGTTTCAAAAACACATATGACTATTATCTCCTTTCAAGTCCTTTGGTTTTACTATCTTATAAGAAGAACAACTTCTATTAACTTAAAATATTATATTAAGTTATTATTTGGACAATAAGCCAATTTGCTAACTTAAATTTGGCACTAAAAATAGGAAAGGAGAAGAAAAATTATATATTTCTGGTATTAGCAGCTGCATCATTCTCCGAGGATCATTAGAAGGGTTGGAGTTATTAAAAATATAGGTGAAAGGTGAACAATGAGCACAATGGAGTCCTGAGTAACTCCAGATGAGACATTACATACAAAGTACAAACAATAGTTTAGGCATAAACACACTGTCCTGAGGGCAAACGTCAGTGAAATCTTTCCATTCACTCAATGATAATAAAGCTTCCTCTTGCTTGAACAATTATTTTTCAATTTAAAGAGGGAACTTGACATTCATCTAACTTATAGATTCAACAAGGGTGTCTTGAAAAGGGATAGGTACAGAAAGATGTATCTTTATCTAACTTAAAGTTAAATCAGCCCCACTTCCCAAGTCAATGGAGACAAATAGGTACTTTGTCTATCTTGGACAACTGTTTTAGGAAAAGATGAATCATGCCCTAGAATTTTCTTTTTTTTCTTGAACCTTCTAAACTTTAAAACTCTTGGGACTTTTATACAAGATTTTGACTCTTAATGACATATGATATTGACATACAACTCCTAGATTCAGTCCCAAGAAGTAACAGCCAGTGAACAGTATAAAAAAGAGGTAAAAGACAATCAGTTACAGTAATTCTGAGCACCACCAGAAGCCTGGAAATGAGTGAGTGATGCAAGTAGCACAAAGGTAGAAAGACAGCCATGTGGACCATTGACTTTTCTGACTTTGGTCCAGAAACACATGTGCTAAGGACTGATGGAATAAATCAACATAGCTAAGTACATTGCCTTTGTCATAGGATGAAATATTCCCTCAAATCTTCATCATGTTCTGCAAACTTTAAACATTATATCCCTGAAATAAATTATTAGCTTCCACTGTCAGTGTGTCCCAGATAAAGGGAAAATTTTAACCAATGTTTACCATTGTTGAATAATGAGTATACATTAGAAATGAGAAATAGTGTGTGTCTTCTTAACAGGTTTGATTTCAGATTACTGTGATTATCAGAGTAATTTTCCACTTAATTCATCTGATACACCTCAATCCTTAAATTTGAATTATTCGTGCATTCACAAAAATACTTTTCTTTGATTCATTGACTTGTTGCATTAAAGCAATGGGTAATTTTTTTTAAGAACATGCAGTAAAAGGAATTTGAACCATTTTATCTCTGATTCTTTCAAATGGACCGTATATACCACCTAACAGCCTGTTTCAGACTCCACTGAAGTTTGTAGAAAGACTTCCATTCATTTTAATGAGGACTGGTGCAGTCTTATGGTTCTACTAATTCAAGCCAACAATAAATGTGTCCCCTGTTTTTTTTAAATAGATGGCACAATATTAACAAGAATAAGCATGTGTTCAATATTTTTATTTTAGGACTGACTGGAAATATTTTCGTACTCCCACCAAATAGGTGGAAGAGGTGAAGAATAAAATGTATTCCCTAAGAAAAATATAAAATCCAATCTTCAGAGTCTTGACCATATCTTAAAACTTAAGTGATAGCTACTTGATTATCTCAACTCTCCTTCAGAGCTGATGAATTGCAGTGTTTTGCAGTGTCTTAGGTCAGCTGCTGCTCCTAGCTTAGACAGTTGGAGCAAGGATAAAAGGTGCCACTAGTCATCAGTCATATATCAGCCTCATCTGGAAGTGATAGCAAAGTGACTGTATTGCTGCCATGTGTGGCACAGAGTTCAGAGATAGAGTAGAAACAATACCATGGTTGATATCAGTTGCTGAAATAAAGAGTAATACTGAAAATGACCTCCTAGGTAATTCCTTAGCTGGTATAAAGTGGCCTAACTCTACTGAAGCCAAAAAAAGTCACACTTTTGGGTATCAGGTGCAGAACTGGCCCATTGTCACTACCTGCTGCATGGCCTCAGTTTCAGATGGGGCCCACTGGTAGACTCATGTAACCATGAGTAGCTTTACAGCTCCACTTTGCCCTCTGGGCTCCAACTAACATCACTACAAGAATGCAACAGCACGCTTACTGATTTCACTACAGACATGTTACCATATTCTCTTAGTAACTAAAAGATATTCTGTTATATACATCCATTCAGATGTAAGCTTACATAGGTGTCGGGGTTTTGCCCAGCCAGCAATGAAGCACCACGACAGTCTCTCATTTGGTGTCCCTCATCCCCAGCCTCATTAAGATGGCGGAGGCCCCAGTGAAATGAGAGGAAAAAAGATTACCAAGGTCGTTGTGGATTGAGACAAGGGCAGGGAGGGCTTGCTGCCAGTTACGGTTCCAGGCAAAACAGACTCCTCTACTCGACTTAGAGAGGAAAGTAGGAAAGTTTACTACTTACAAGAAACAGAACAGAACAAAAGCAAAAAATGAGTAGGATGATGAGAAAATTACAACCAGCACTTTAAGATCTCCCTCTCTCATCTCTCCTTTCTTCCTGAGCCCAGCTCAGTGCTCCTGATGTCTACCTACTCCTGTCTGAAGGGCTTGGGGAGGTAGGGAATGGGGGATGTGGTCAGTCTCTCACAGATGGGCTCTGCCACTTCTCTCTTCTCAGATGAGAAGAATTGCATTCTTACCCTGCTCCAATATGGGGTCCCTCCCACAGGACACAGTCCTTAATCAACTTCCCTGGTGTGGGTTCTTCCCACCAGCTGTGGCTTCTGCCAATACAGGGTCCCTCACATGGGACACAGGCCTTGGTGAATATCTCTGGAGTGGGTTCTTCCCCACAGCTGCAGCTTCTGCAGATAGAGGTTCCTTCCCTTGGGACATGGCCTCTTCTGGGCATAATTTTAACGAAATTCTTTGGCATGAGTTCTTCCTCACAGTTGCAGCTTCTGTGAATACTGGGTCCCTCCCACGGAACACAGCCTCTTCTGCCCACAGTCACTGTCCCTGGCATGGGGTCTTGAATGAAATAGAAATAAATCATTGCTTCAACAGTTCTCTCTGCAGGATACAGGGGAGTCTCTGCTCCAGCACATCTCTTCCTCTCTTCCCTCACTGACCTTGGAGGCCACATGGTCACTTCTCTCTCTCCCAGTTCCTTGCACCACCATCAGCTGGAAAAGAAGAAGGGACAGAAGAAAGAAAAAACAGGAAGAAGCCTCCTCTTCCGGCTTCTTAAAAAGTGATCATGGAGGTGCCCAATTGGCTCAGCCCCAGAAGTGGGTCTGGCTCAGAGCTGGGGAGAGCTTCAAGCAACTTCTTACAGGAGCCATCTTTACAGCCCTTTCCCCATTACCAGAAACAGCTCATGTCAAACCATGATAGTAGGCATACTTTTGGGGAGCATCAATCCATGTCTCATCAGCATTGAAGATACAAAAACAGGTACCTTGTGTGGAGTTTTAAACACCTACTTCAACTCCTCTTAACCCTTCAGTAGATTATTTGACCAAAAATAGGGAAAACAAGTGTTAAACAAGGACTCTAGAGCTGGCTAACAGTGTAGTTGCTACCTTGGCTGAGAAGTACTGCGGACACTGTGCAGCATTTTGGAAGGCTTTGCTCCCTCTCATCCCCAGAAAGGACATAGAAAGCAGAGGTCCTGGCAGCAGTGTGTAGGGTCAACCTCACATTTGTTTAATAGATGGCAAAATATGCAGAGCTTGGAAGAGTGACACCAATACTTTAGGCAACTTCTGATTTCAACTCTTTGTTATTTCTTTACAGCTAACTTGGATCAGTTGCTGAGCTCTGTTCACTTCTGAGAATTATTGCTTCCTCACTTTCTAGATTTCACTAAATGATGCAATACACTATATTAAACAACAAAGCAGCCCAGACATTCAGAAATTGTTGCTAGTAGTTGCTTTTCAGATTTTTTTTTTTACAGTTTATGTTTCAAGACAGGATTTCAGAGTTCATAAACTGTGCTGTTGTTGCAATCATTACTTCAGTAGGCAGCTCTATATCAGTGTATCTAGTTTGAAGCTGACTCAAAGGATGCAGAAGCAGTTACTTTCTTCTGCACTTCTTCAGTTCATTTCTTCTAGTATCTAGCAAAGCTAAGGCAAAGCCTTACATTACTGTCAAAAGCCCTGAGTTCGAGCTTACTGACCCAGTAAGAGAGCCATTAGACATGTCTTACCTGACAGTCATTCTGCAAACTTTTCAATGAGAATAATATTTTGATTGCTTATTAATAAATCCTATTTTATGGGAAACAAATAGAATGGAAACTGTGACAACTAGTGTAGGACACCACATCTTATGGGTTGAGCAATTTATTTGTCAAAACTTCTTGTCAATACTTGTCAATATACTGCGGATAACTAGTATTTCATGTCAGTAATACCCCCATGTTTTCATAATAATGCTGTTTTATTTTAATAGTTTGTACCCATAAGGCTGCTCATGTGGTTGTGACTCGTTATAGCCATAAAATCGTTTGCTTTTATCTGAAGAGTGAAGAAATCAAAACACTGCATGCAAACGTAAGATAAAAGTGGAGCACAAGGGACATAGGAGAGAGAAGTATTCATCTTGCATTAGTAAGACTCAAGCAGCATGAGTGGGACAGTTACACATCACTAAATGTCTCATCATCCTGCTGAGGTCTCTAGCACAAGTCCACATATTTACAACTTCTGCCCAGCCCCTTTTCTCAAGGTATGTCACATATGGAAGGAGTGGGCACAGATTTTGTGTTGTCTTAAGCATTTATCCCAACTTGTGCAGTCTGCCTCTGAATTAGTGATGAAGAAAAACCTTGGGGTTTTTGGTATATTTTGCAAAACCTTGCAGAATTAAGGTTGCAGCACTTAATATACACACATGGCAGAAGAAATTGGGGAATGGGTACACTGCAACACAGACCTCTGGGTACAGATAGCACTCAATGCACTGGCTCCACAATGCAATTCCCACTTCTGCTCATAAGTTTTGGACTGTTAGTCTTTAACCCCCAAAGAAACTATATCTGACAGGAAATTATGTGCTTAAATTGAGTTATGTGATATTAAGGCCAGATGTAATGGCAAAATTTAATGCTAAACAAAGCACTCATTGGTTAAGGAGATGGTGGAAGCTCTGCTGCTTCTCCTGAAGACAGATTAAATTAGTGAGACATAGATGATCTTTCTTAGAGCCAAAGACTCCATTGATAAGTTGGCCTGTTTCTCTTCACTATCTGTGAAAGAAACCTAGGTGAGTAGGTCTGCTTTAGAGATGCTGAAAATTGTTAAGGTGAAGATTGATGCTTCAGGTGCGTGAAGTGGTTTTGCCTGAGCCAAGTTTTTTTTTGGTAGCAGGGGGGGCTACAGGGGTGGCTTCTTTAAACAAAGAGCTGCCAGAAGCTTCCCCAGGAACTCATAGGGTTAGGGCCAGTCAATTCTAAGCTGGACCCTGCACCTGATCCAGGCCTGGCCAATTAGTGACTGAGGTAACACCTCTGTGAATAATATATTTGAGAAGTAAAAGAAGTTGTAGGGCAGTTGCCAAACTGCAGCAGTAATGGGGAGTGAGAATGTGAAAACATCTCTGCAGACACAAAGGTCAGTGGAGAAGGAAGAGGAGGAGGGTGCTTAGGCCCTGAAAGAAAGTATCCCCTCTGACTTGTGGTGAGGACTGTAGTGGAGCTGGATATTCCCCTGCAGTCCATGGACGACCACTAGGAAGCAGAGACCCACTCACAGCCCATGGAGGAGCCCACTTTGGAGCAAGTGAATGCCTGAAGGAGGCTGTGACTCTATGGGAAGCTCACCCTTGAGCAAGTTCCTGGCAGGACCTGGAAGGTCGTGGGGAGAGAGGAGCCCACACCAGAGCATGTTTGCTGTCAGGACTTGTGATTCTGTGAAGGATTCAGGCTGGAGCAGTCTGTCCCTGAAGAACTGTTCTCCCTGTGGATGACCCATGTTCGGGTTGAGTTTGAGGAGCTGCCCCCGTGGGAGGCCCCATGCTGGAACAGTGTGTGAGGAGCTGCAGCCCATAGGAAGGACCCATGCTGGAGAAGTTTGTGAGGGATTGTCTCCTGTGGGAGGGACCCCACAGTGTAGCAGTGGGAAATGTGAAGAGGCCTCCCCCTGAGAAGAAGCAGCAGCAAAGTCCATCTGTAATGAACTGACCGTAGCCCCCATCCCCTGTGCCTCTGTGGGGGAAGGAAGGAGAGTCCTGGGAAGAGGGAGGGGTGGGGAAGTGTTTTCAAGACAGTTCTATTTCTCATCTCCCTGATCTTATTGTTCCTTTAATAAATCAAACCATTTCTCCCCAAGTTGAATCTGGTTTTGCCCGTGATGCTAATTGCTGAGCTATCTCTCTGTTCTTATCTCAATTCACAAGCCATTCATTATAATGTTTTCTCTCTCCTGTCCAGTTTAGGAGGGGGAGTGATTTTTATGACTTGGTGGAACACGGTGCATTAAGGAGAGGAGATGAATCTCTAAGTGACCAATGTAGTAGTTTCTATGTAGAAATACATTTTCTGTATCACCTGTATAATAAGAATGGAGATGTCCAAGACACTGGAGGTGTTCATTCAGCTGCCAAATTCAAACATATTACAAGTTTGGAGTTAAATGTTGACTGTGTCTTAAAACATATATCTGCATGAAGTTTACACAGAAGCTTGTATATTTATTTGCTGCAGGAAAGCAATTCCACTGTTCCTTCCTTAGCAAATGTTCTAAATCACTATGAAATATTACTTTGTGTGACTTATGTTTTAGAATGGCATTTTTGAATGACTTCAAAAATGTCAATTCTGAACTGTCACAGCTCACCTGAAAAATTGGCAAGTCTTCCTTGCAGCATCTTGGGATGCTTCAAATCTCTAACTTCTGTGTGTTCAAAATTAAGAACTTTAAAAAATATCTTAGCTTTTCAGTCTCTGCTTTTTGAATTTTTAATCTGGAAATTAGCCTGAAAGGTTTCAGGTGATTTATGTCACTGTTATTCAAAATCTTGTCAGAACAGCAGCCGCAGTCACTGCCTTCTTTAATAAGTGGAAGAATAGCACTTGTTTAAACAATAACATTTTTACTGAAATATGCCTCACAACCATGACATAGGAAAAGATCTTCAGGATTGCTTCCTGCTTCTGACAACACTGCATTGAAAATTTTTATCAAGTAACATGATAACGAGACTGTTGTTACAAAAATCATCATCTTGGATATTAATAATAAATAAGATTGGACACTGATTAATTCATGACATACTATTAAAAGCGTTTTATGAATTAGAGTCAGAAAAAAAGGAACGTTTATGATTAATGAGTTCTTCTTCTGAACAATTTCCAAAATCAATAGATACGGCTTTAAACTTCCTGTGTCTAATGCAGAGCACAGCATGCTGGCCAATAGCATCTACTTCTCTCTTCATCCCGGGAGTGCTACCCAGAATCCCAGGTTGGTCTGACTGGAAAGTATCTGTCCTGTTGTCAAAGGTACCACTGAACTCTGATCTTACCTATTTCTCAAGAAAGCTGAGGCAGCAACAAAAGAAGCAGTAGAGCACGTTGTAGGACTAGAAAAAAGAAAAAGAACGATCAAAGGGAATGCATTTGATTTTAATCTATCCACTTGACCTTCACATTCATTCCAACTTTTCTTTTAGGTAGTGTTCACTGCTCATTGTAGTTCTAAGTTCAAAACTTGCTATCTCAGCTTTTGGCCCAAATCCCTCTGAAGAAACAAAAATCTTATTATCTTTTGTACAAAGAGGGCCATGACCCAGGTGGTTACTTGGAAGTGTTTCCTCTTTCCTCTAAAAAAAGAGAATAGCCAGAAGGCTAGTTAAAAGGTAAGAGTTTATTCTGGGTTTGTTAAGGGAAAAGTAAAAGAATTCACAGTACTTCCCCCAGACATAATGAAGGAAGGCTGCGGGGAAGCTTTAATGACTTTTGTATACAGAAGCCCAGAGACAGATCCTCAGGAGTGACTCTGTGTCCCCTCTGGCAACAGTGAGTCCAACATGCTCCCCAAAATATCTCAAATAGTAGAAAAGTATGAACCTCTGCAAGCAATGCATTTCAATCTTCTGCACTATTACCATGAAAACCTTCCCCTAACACCCAACCCTCATATTCTTATTCCTCAGACCCATAGAGAACAGTTTTCCTTTTTGCAGAATCTTTTCATATATTTAAAGAGTATTAGCAACACCTCTCCATTTTTTACTGTCTCCATTATGCTACATTGTCCTACTTTAATTAAGCATGTCCTTACAGGTTATGTGCCCTGTATCTATGATTGTTTACATTTCTATCTATACTTCTTCCACTTTTGCTACTTTCTGTAGCAGAGGTGAAGAGCTAAGTATGTTCAGCATATCCTAGACACTGGTTCATCTTTCTCACAGCCTAAGAGAAGCTGATAAACTATGTGAATGCCACAAAAAAAATATAGTACTAGTATTTCTTTAATGAGAAACAAATTAATAACATGTGAATAAAGTGTTGGATAAAGAGGAGTCAACAAGATAATGTATTTAAATCGTTAGAAAAATGTCTTTAGAATAAAGACAGAGAATTTTTCATGGGTGAAAAAGTGGACAGGAAACAGAAAATAATTTGTAACAATTTTAAAAATTCATAACAAAGTCCACAGTGACTCTGTATTGAGTTCAATATTGTACTTATCAGTGAACTAGAAGAAGGACACAGAAACTATTTAAAAAATACCATATCAAAGAGGATTATCTGAGATATCTAATCTTATACCAAGTACTTGTTTTGTAGTACATGACAAGAAATATAGCAACATGAATAACACCAATTTCTCAAATTTTTCTTCTTATGCAATTTTTTAAAGATCCCTGGTCATGTTTGTTTTTCACCTCTAGGCAGCTTTCCTTACTATTCATTATGTTCAGTAGTCATTGACAGGTAAATCCTCCATGAATTTAACCAATTCTGTTTGGTCTCCACAGTGCATTATGTCAATATGTTCCACAGTTCAGTGATGTACTCTCTGAAAAAGGATTTCCTTTTATTGTTTTAAACCTATTACAGGTTATTTTCTTGGCTGCCCTGCTGTTGTTTGATCTTGAGAACAATGAATAATCAATTCCTATTCACTTTCTTCAGGAACATATAGACTTTTATCCAAACTACCTGAATCACCTCTTTCCCAATCTAATTTTTCTGCTCTATCAATTATCTTCTTTCATAGAAGTTGTTTTGATGAGCTTTGTTCTACTAAATCCTCTCTTAGGTGGAGCAACCACAGTTCCACAAACCATTCATGGCTGCACATGACTTTTTCTCCATAAAGATATGCTTGGCTGCTGCTTTCCTTGCCATATTCTACAGAAAATATCTACCTTTTTTTATTTGATCCTGTATTTTTCCAAACGATGAAGTTAAACTGAAAACTAGTAGTGTTTTGGCTTTTCTTTTGCTGTGTTTGAAACAGAACTAAGACATGGTGTGTGAAACTTTACTGATTGTGAGATCTCCCATTTAATGTCTCATAGTTCTCCTAGTCAACACTTCCCAGTCTCTGCTAAATGTAAATACTCAGTTTACATTTTTTCTGTCCTGTGTCAGCTGACTGACCATAGTGGACTTTGTTTTGTGGACTGCTGTTTAAAAAGCCATTTTGATATATTGATGTCTTAATCTTCACCTCAATGGCCAATGAACTCTTCTGTGAGTTTTTCCTTTCTCTCTTAAGGCACTTGCAGAATGTTTTCCTGTCCATCTTAATGCCCCTTGCAAGCCATACTCCGTTTCATGTTTTTGTTATGCTTTCTGTTATTGTCCATGGATGCTTATCTCTACTTACCTGTCCCTGGCAACTTGGTTTAATTTGTCCAACTCAGTATACCTCCTTTTTGTTTTGCCAGCTCTTGAACCAGCCACAACAGTCTCTTACTGCTTTTTATCCTCTACACTTGCATAGTTTGTGGTTGTGCCCACACTATAATTTTCTTAAGAGAGTTAACTATTAGCTCACGTCCCTTTTCCATATATATTTGCTTTGAAAAGTAATGCCCTAGGATTAACGATGCCCTCAAAATGTAGGGACCACATAGACAGATTGTCTTGAGGATTTCCTTCCTCAACAGACTTGTGCTTTCTTCAAGGAACTCAATGTCTTAATAACTTGTGTTGTGTCTGATTTTACTGCCTACTCAGAAAATACTGCATCTACCTCTATGTTCACAGCAAATTTGTCCATAGAGGATTCCTGCTACAGCAATTACCTTTATTACTGGTAAAAGAATTCTTATAAGTACATCTGTGTGTTCAGGATCTAAGAGTTTGCATATAAATCTTTTATATATACGGCAATATATTTTTTCCCTTTAAAAGATGTACATTTTGCTACTAAAATTCTGATCATGTAAATCCTTTTTGAAAACATGAAAGTAAATAATCTGAACAATATAAAGACTTTGTAAAAAAACAAGAGTGTGGATGTATATACGAAATGTTTACAACACTATCTGCCTCCCCTGAAATACTATTGCAAAAATAATTCAAGAAAGAACAAGGGACATGAAGTTGTGCATCCGTATAGACAGGGACTCTAATTCCCAGATTTTGATAATAAAAATATCATTTGTGCATGTGGATGGTATTACAGAAGGGGTTTCTCACTGACTAAGATACCAGAGCTACACAAAGCTACTAAAAGGCTGCTAGCAGATGTTATAGCAGGCAAAGAACATTGACTCCTTCTAAACTATCACCTTAGAAGAAAATGTAGCACCTGTGACAGCTCAATTGCAGTCCAAGAGTCACGACATTTCTACATGAACTGCTTTCTTGAACCTTACAGCAAAACTTGGCTGATCAAGTCAATCACCTCATTAATTTTATTTCACATTATAACTATTGAGCTTCCTATATGTACCAGTCAGATTTGAGATAATCCTGCAATAAATTCAATTCAACTAATATCAACATATTCAACTTCAGACCATTCAGCTAAATTCATAAATCATATTACCTCTAAAAACCTCTGCTATTCTATTACTGTCCTGGCTTTGTTGAGAATATGTAGCCATTGCTGTTATTCAGACTCTCTCTCTCTATTCTTCCTGAGACTTCTATAACTGTAGTTAAAAGTTCTCTCATTTTTATGAGTGCATATCAACTATTCTAATTCACTGTCTTTATAGTATCTCGCATACAATAGTGTTGGGGCTTTTTGTCTCAGCATTTTGATGAACTGCCTGTAAAATTCTGAAGTTTTTCTTCTCATTATTTATGTACAGAAATATCTTGATTACATTTCAAAAATAATATAAGTGTTAAAATCTATCCTGAAGCAAGTGCTTTGTATGTTTTTTTCGTTCAATTCTTAGAATCGGAAATAAATCCTGAAATTATTTGACAGATATCTCTTTACCACAATATGCATATTTGATATAACTTCATCTTTTCTTATATAATTTAATAATCCTTTCTCTGCTGACATCTATATAACATTTTTTTCTCCATGAGAAAGTTTTCAAAAACAAAATAAATGTTTGTCTTTAAGTAGTTCACATTCCATCTCAGAATTAATGGAATAAAGCAGGAAAAAACCCTCAAAGTAAAGCACTTCATAGAAATGTAATAAAATTCAAAACATAAAGAGTATCAGGTGAAAAAGTAACTACAAAGATGACCAACAATTAAAACTCGTATTCTGTAAAAAAAGACTGAATGGTATTTTCTTACTTAATTAAGTTTCATTTGTGGATGAGATGTTCAGTGTCAGCATTTCACGAAAAGTCTCTTTTGAAGAGACTGAGCACAAAATATATCACAAAACCTTTTAGCTTCTAATGTGAAGATCTTTCTTTTTCAAAGGGAAAGTCCAATGTCTACGACTGTATGAGTTCAATTTCTAATAAGACCTTTGGCATTAGTGTAAAAGAGAATCATATTCCATATTAATGGATCCCAGAAGTGCTATTTGAAGACAAATGTACAGGTAGTTTTATCTTTGGGCATAGTAGCTGAGTTTATTTGACTTGGCATGTAAAGAACCACGATCTGCTGGTAGCCCGAGTGCATGAAATGACATCAGTACTAAAGGCAATAATCTGGGAACATCTAAAGAACAAATGCAGGGTTAACAACAGAAGCAGAAGTGGATAAAGGTTTTTTTTCTCCACACTCCATAGGTGGAGATGGCTTCCATATAAACATTTTTCCAGGACTTTCATAGCCCTGTTCAAAGGCATTAAACAGAAGAATCTTGGCAGTGGATCTTTCTAAGGGTGCATTTCAAGAAACAAGAAAAGGTATCTCAACCAGTAGGCACACAGTGCTTTCATGTCGTAAGACTTTCTAATCTCAAAGATAACCCAGGAAAAGTAAACAACAGTAATAACATAAACCAATCACACAAAATGGAAACCTTAATCTCTTTTTCTCAAGTCAACTTTGATACAGCTTCCTTAAAGTTTTATACCTTTAAAAGGATAAATTTTGCTGATTTCATGTTAGCAAGGTTGTCTATTCATTGTTATGACATTTTAAGTGTTCGAGACCTGTTTAATGGCAGCATTCTTTTAAATTAAGATTTTTTCCTAAATCACAGAATCATTAAATGCTACTTTGTATCAAAGGACCAATTCATAGATTGTTGCATTTATTCATCTAAAACATGGACTAAATTGCATTGATATTGGCATTGTGTTGAATTGGTTTGGGTTTTCATTTTTCCCCCGAGTGTCATGTTCTAGCTTATGTAGGTAACTATTTTAGGCAGTTTTCTCATTCAGATATGATGTTTTGCCTTAAAGTGTCACTGCAAGTACTGCAACTGCTGAGGTTTTATGCTCAGCCAACTACATTCAGTCACAGATTCTCATTTCTAGATGAAAGCATTTATACAGACTGTTGAAACTCTCTGTCCTGCAGCTCCTCATAGACCCATCTGTGTATTTAATGCATACAATCCTCAGTTTACCTCATTTAACTTTGGAAAAGCCCTTTTTTTTTTTCCATGTCAGATAATATATTTTACTTCTTTGTCACACATAATTCAACAAACAGAACTAATCTCTGGAGCAGGGCTGTGCATGGCCCTAACTCAGGAACACTATTGTACTTGGGGGATGTCTTTTTGCTGTAGCACTGAGTTTTCAAATGTAACAAGTGGGTTTGTTGTTGACTATGTCTTCTCTCTCTGAGCTAACAAAAACACAGTAAGACAAGGCTGTAAACCAAGAAAATCTAACTTAATAGAATCAAAGAATCATTTTGGTTTGAAAAGATCTTTAAGATTATCGAGTCCAACCAATAACACTGCCAAGCCCACCACTAAGCCGCATCCCTCAGCACCTCATCTGAGCATCCTTTAAATATCTTCAGGGATGCAGACTCCACCACCTCCCTGAGCAGCCTATTCCAGTGTCTGGCAACCTTCTCAGTGAAAAAGTTCTTCCTAAGAGGGTTGTTCAGAAAATAGAGTACTTGTTGACAAGGGTTCAAAAGGGCAATACTGTGACTTTTCCACATCTGTATTGGCAAAAGAGAAGTGAGAGACTGAAGCAGACACTAATGCTACCAGATAGTGTGTGGCAACACAGACTAGAAACCAAACTAGTCCAGAAACCATTTAGACATACAGCTGGACACTTGTGCAGCCTGTGGACAACAGATCAGAGCAGTCCTGCAGTCACCTGGCTCTGAGCACAGGAAAAATTAAGAGCTGCCTGTTTGTACTTGGCCATGACTCAATAAGAGTGTGAGAGCAACTAAATGCTTGGGCTGTGTTTCTCTGATGCTTTATTAATTAGAATTTCATATTGAAAGTATTGCACTGGGATATAGTTGCCCTGTGTAACCTCAAAGCATGGTGACTATGTACTGAAGTCTACTTCTACAGAAGTTTAGTCTATGTTACATTCCCTGTAGGATGCTCACCACACAGCATTTCCATCTCTTCTTTGTCTCGTCTTGGTTTGGTGACTTGCAGGGTCACAAACCTCTTTCCTGTCCTGAGACTTTTTGAACAGAGTAGAGAAGTAGAGGAAATTAGAAGAGTGGGAAGTGTTTGAATTGTGAATGTATTTCAGCTTTTGAATTGCCGAGCTTGCAGTTAAGAGTCTACACTGAGCTGAACCTTTGCTAAGTTTCATTATTTATTTCTGTATTTGGGGAGGTTTAGAGTGTTTATTTTGAACATATGTGCTTCTTCACGTGTATGTGAATTAATGGGAAAAAAAAAAGAATAATTCAGGCTCATATTATTATCTGGTTTATGCAAGTTTTGCCAGATGTTATACAGCATGAAGCATGTGAGTAAAGGATAGCAACACTTTTATCCCCATCCACTTTATACCATACACTTTTACATTTTTATTTCTTGAAATGCATTTGTTGTCATGCTACAACTAACACACAGTCCTGGGGAGGCAAAACAACGTTCATATACATTTAGTAGGCCTCATTTAAGTTAATACAAAATCACTGTTCCTTGAGATTACATTGGAAAGAAGTTTCACTGCAAATGTGAAGGAATGAAAGTACCATTGTGACGGGCAGAGAGCAGTATACACAGTTATGTTTGGGTAAGCAGATAACTATCCTAATATATAATATCATTAAAATATCACAGCAACTGAGGCTCATGAGAAGTAATATGGTGTCACGGGTGGAGTGACATACTTCACTTGTGAAGCAGCAAAATGCTTATTGATATAAAACAGTGGGTTTACAAAGTTTAATAGTAAATGCAACAGTGGTTTAACAAGATTTCATGGCAAGGTACATTTGATTACTTACTGCATAGATGACAGGGTCAGACAAAACTATCAGAGAGATGGTCCCTCTGAGTCATGAGGTTCAAAAAGGACTCTCTTGCATTTTGAACTCCTTCTCAGAGGGGGATTTTGATGCAACTGGATCCAGACTTAGTCACAGACTTGATCAACAGCCTATGTCTAAAGGATTGTATGTGCTCAATCAACCCTTTATACCACTTAGATAAGATTTCAAAGTATCAGTGTGCTTATTCCCAGCTTGTTTACTGAGTGTCTGACACAATAAGAATTCTCTAAGCCTCAAGGAGTGACCCTGAGAAATGTCCCTACTCAAGGGGAGATACTGGTGTGCAGCCACTGCCGTGAAGAAGAGTTCAATGGGCCTTGGGCTGTTCACTGTTTATGGTGTAAGATAATTGACTCAGTCTTATTTGCATACTGACTACAGATGTTAGTTTCTCTGAAATTTGTCTTGAGTCAGACATTGACCAGCCCTGTGGTTAGAGGAGTATACTGTTAAAATTAGACTTTTGCTATTGTGCTGTTATCTGTCTTTCCCAAATCCACTCAGCAGATGCATGGGTTATGAGCAGACACATCCCCTATGACCACCACTACTGGTGGTTATCACTTGGGCAGATTTATGGGAAATAAAGGTCAAGTTGAGGGAGGGGAAGAGGGTACAAACCCACACATTGTGATGCCATTAAAATGTGAGATTACAGAAAAAGTAGCACATCAACTTGCCACTGAGGCTCATTTCCACACACAATAGTGTGCAGCTGCCATGTCAAATGATGTGACTTGGAATTTTTTGGCCTTCCTGAACTTTAGCTGTACAGATACAGATTTCTGCCACCAGAAATTTTAATTGTAGGCAATACCATTTTTGACTATTTTTAAAAAATGCTTTGTGCAGTGCATGCTTTCCAGCTTCATTGTGCCTGAATGTTTTATTTGAACATTAACTCGGAACTTACTTGAGAATTACTGAGTAATAAATGCACTAGTGTGGGAATATAGATGCAATGTTTCTTTAATTTATTTTCCAAATAATGACCTATGATACAACTTACTATTATTTTGTCTAGTTATTTCTGTTTGAAGGCTATTAGTCATACTTTGCTACAGATTAACCTTGAAGATTTGAAGTGCTTATAAAAATAAACCTGTGATTTCAGAAGAGCACACACCTTTATGCATGTGCTTCATGGTAGAAATTATTTTCCTACATTCTCTGCTCAGGTTTTATTTCTAATTATTCATTTGAATGGATTTTGCTTAAAGTTGATCTCTCGGTTGTACTGAGCCATATTTGTCATTTGTTCTTGAGCCGTGGCAGCCTTTGTTAATAGTCCAGCTATATCTAGGGCTAAAGTGTCTGCAGCTGTTCACTGGCCACAACACTTCTGCCTTCACAGTAGCTCTGATTGTTTGAAATGAGAATTACAGTCTTAAAAACATCTTAGTTAAAACTCATGACTCGAGGTTTTTACCAGGTTCAGGACTTCAAAGATACTGAGTTACATGCCCATTGCTGATGCAGCGGCACATGGAGTCTGTGGTGTTCAAATTACTGTCTACAGATGTGTAAATGACACGTATTAGGTCCAAAAGACTGATTCATTGCATCTGCTGTAAATACTCCCTATCCAAACATAGGGAGATACTTCTTAGAAGGGGATTCCCAAAAGCTTTAAGATGGCACCTATCTCTCTAGCTTGTATAAGGCACATATTTTCTAACAGGGTAATTCAGTTTCCCACACCTCCAGAGAGGAGCTGCCTAGAACCAGAGCAAAAGGGAGCCCAGAAAGAGGGTGGTCTGAGCCATACTCAGACACAGTCCTGCACAGGACAACCCAAAGCTCAGATCTGTAAAATCAGATCATTCATATAAATTGGTTTTCTGGGAACATGGGAGACAGAGGTAGCAATGCTTACACATAAAAGATTATTGGATCTTCAATGAATTTTCAGCCATTGGGGGCTGGGAATAAGTATGCTGATACTTACAGATGTTGGCAAGCAACAGTTCTCTTATTCCCATGAAATTAATTACTTACAGACTTTCTAATGTCATTTCAGGTGATGTGAAAAAATAGTCTGATTATGGATCTAAGTTACTTAGACACTTTGGGAACCATTCCCATATAGCTACATGTATGCACAAGCAGTGAATATTAACTTATATTTTTTTTTCTTCCTTAATGTACCTAAATGGTTTTGTTTTCCTATTTTCTGAGCAGACTGGGAGCTATTTGCCACAATATCCAATTCTTCATTACATGATACTGCTGTTAATTCAGGGACCATCTGTGTGTACTTATAACTTAAATCATTCCTTTCAATGTGCATTATATTGCACTTGTCATATTTCAGTTTCATCTTCAGTAGTGTTGCCTGTTTACCTGGTTTTGGTCCTTCCCAGTGGAGCTTATCACATTCCTTTTACATTTGCACATAAAATAATCTTGAGACAGCCACATACTTTACAGCTTTCTGCATTTTGGCGAACCAGGCAAAACAGTTTATGCACACCTAAAGCGCAAAGGATGCTGCGCTGGAATTGGCACCCGTTCTACATTGTTCCCTCTCACAAGGCTGCAAGTGTGCAACAGTAAAGTGGAATTCCCATCCTAAATGCAGATAGAGGGTGGTGAAGAAGAATGTCCCACCTCAGCCTCTATCATGGTTTGACATGGAGCCATTTCTGGTAATGGGGAAGGGGCTGTAAAGATGGCTCCTGTAAGAAGTTGCTCAGAACTCTCCCCAGCAATAAGCCAGACCCACTTCTGGGGCTGAGCCAATTAGATGCCTCCACAATCACTTTTTAAGAAGAAGAAGCCAGAAGAGAAGGGTTCCTCCTGTTCCTTCTTGATGTTCTGTTCTTCCTTCTTTTCTGACTAATGATGGTGCAAGGAGTTGGAAGTGAGAGAAGCAACCATGCGAAGGAGGAGGAGATGTGCTGGAGCGGAGACTCCTCTGCATCCTGTGGAGAGGACCGATGAAGCAGTGATTTGGTTGCACTCTGTAAAAGACTCCGCACCAGGGGCAGCAACTGTGCCCAGAAGAGGCCGTGTCCCATGTGAGGGACCCTGTATTTGCAGAAGCTGTAACAGCTGGGAGTCATCAAGCAAGAGACTGTTGTGGTGCTTCATTGCTGGCTGGGAAAAACCACAACAGCCTCCCTGATGCACGAGTCCGAGTTCAGAGTAGTGAAGAGGAGCAGGTGTCTGGTAGAACAGTCGGTCACTGAAGTTACATGTGAGATATTGAGCATCTTTTGATGGATTACTTCTTTCAGCCAGATTGTGACTGTACAGAGAGAGATAATAAGCCCTAAGTTAGCTGTCTTAGGCATCAAGAGCAATAATGCCTGAGGCTTCAGTTAAGCTATGTAACCATTTGCCAAAGGCTGTGTTGCTGTGAGTATTCTGCTATTGATGTCTAAGCCAGCTGGACTTAAGGCAGTGCAGGTATATCAGCTGCAACCCTTGTGCACAGTCATGTAAGTGCTCTTTAACTTGCTTTTTGTATATTTTCTGTCTTTTCAGAGATGTCAATATCACTTATTAGTCTCAACTACTCACAGGAGGTATAATGGGCACGAGTTTCTCATGAGGGATTTATCTCCCTGAACTCCAGCCCTCAAGTGCATGCAGCTGGAGCTGCAGTGTTGACTGACAGTTATTCTGCACTCTACTCTCTGTTGCCAGCAACTTATGCTTTTTTATAGCCTTTGGTGATTTTTCTGAAGGCCTTAGTTCTTCCGTGACTTTAAATTTTTCATAATGTGAATACTTCTATGTCAGACGAAGACTTGAAAAATGTTAAAACTAAAGGTACAAGCACTGTAAGGAAAAGTCCAGCATTTATGATTACTAATGCCACATGATTTTAAAAAGCTTGAATTACAACTACTAAAAACTGATCATTGCTAAATGTAGCCCCAAATCAGAGCTGGGAACAACTTATGCAGACAGCATATGCGATGGTTGCTGCTGCTGCCAAACTGCATGGGTGCCTATGTCTTGTCACACTAAATCCTGGTCTCTTCTCAGAAAAGATGCTGCAGGATTCATTAGGAGCTTGCAACTAGAGAGCAGTAAGTAATGGATGAATGTGGTTACAAGGACAGCAAATGGTTAAGAGAGTATAGAAGACAAGGGTGGATAAGTCCCCACCTTTTAGGCAGATTCATTAGTATGCCAGTTCCCATCTGACTCTGTCCTCTCCTACTGTCTTGATGAACAAGAATCTGCCAGATGATGAGCTGAGGTGAAGAAAAGCAAAATATCCTTAAACATCTGTCAAGGGACATTTTTCATTTTGGAGAGAAGAGATAGTCAGGAGAAATCCTTTGGGAGAAGTAAGGAAATATTGACAAGGGTTTACCTGAAGTGTTGCTTTTCTCTCTCATCTGTTTAGACTGCACAAACATTGCAACAGAATCCATGCCTGTGTATCTGCACAGTGTTTAGCATATTTCAAGAGCTGCAGACAAATAAAAGAAAGGAAACAGTGAGAAAAGCAAAGCAAAAAGTACATTTCTCCAGTACCCAAGAAACTCAAGACAATTCTACTGAATGATAATGTATCTATATCCAAGAGTTTCATTCTTCCACTGTTTGATAGGTGTTTTCAGCTGTCTTAAAATCTGAATGATGATTTTATGGAAGACAGATTTTTAGGTTTGTTTTTTCCTTTTTTTTTTTTTTTAGAAATGCATGTAATTGTGTGATGAATACCACACCACCACCCTGTTTCATTTTAAACTCTTTGATTCTCTGTTGTGCAGATTTGCTTTCCTGGTTACTAGGAAGAACCATATAGAGGTAAGCCATGAAAGGCAGAAGGAAGGTGCTGGAAACAAATACACTTGGAAAGGACAGAAAAGATAACTGGAAAATTAGACACAGAAGAGAGAGAAGAAGGAGGTAAAACGTAAAGAAAAGGAAGAAGACAAAGCCCAACAACTACTTCCTGCACAAAGTTAAGCATGTGAATAATCACTTTTTTTCTAAGAAACTAATTCTTTAACATAACTTGCACATGTGCTATTTTCTGGTGATTCTCGTTGTCAAACATAGCAGCCCTGCCAGTCATTCTTTCTGCAACCACAGAGATCTACAGGATTATTAAGGTTTCTCAGATATGCTAAAAATTTTTAAGTATTATAGGATTTTACCAAATAAGTTTATGCTTATTATAGACATAATAATCTGCATAAAACTAAAGGTTACTTCAGTGTCAGTACAGGGACTTTTAACTCCAATTTCATGCATTTTTCAGCAATAGGAAACAACGAGGGAAAGGTATTTATAAGCTGTAAGTTGTAAGAGAAGTTTACAATATTCAGAGTTAATGTCTAACATAGTTCTGATTATGAAGTAAACCTTAATATCTTACAATGCACTCAAAATGCCGCTGTGTCACATTGCTTGTTCATCTGAGATAATTTTAAAAAATGAGGGTTTTTCAGGTGAAAAAGTTGTTCAGCCCATCTCCTCTTAGTGTATGGCTATAATTCTAAAGTCCATGTGTTGTGGTTTTATCTCATTAGGTAAATTAGTAATAAATGAACAAATAAATCCATCACTGCTTTGGATTGTAACCTTAGAAAAGCTGCTGCTGCTTTTACTTTTCTTCTCATTTTTTATCTACCTTATCAATCTCACCAGGTAGGGGTCAATCTCATGACATATTTTGCTCTCAGCTATGTCTCAGTAAAAAATACCCCTGATCTCATTTAGAATCTGCTCACTGCTGTACTATAATGTTAATAAAGAGTTCAAAAATAGTAGTATCCCTATCACTGTCATTGCACACCTTTTGAAAGACCAATACTTCTCACTAAATGGAAGTTTTCCTTTCCTTCTCTTTACAACTCTGTTTGCAGTTGTTCTGCTGAGCTCTGCTCTGAGCACTCATTCTGTACCTCAAAAGGCCTCTCATCAAAGATTAATAAAGTGAATTAATGTTTCATCACCTCTTAAGTTTAATACACAGATTTCACTTCTAAATCCTTATTCACATCTCTCCCAGCCCCTTGATTTCTTTTTGCGGTTTGCCTTTGGCTATCCAGTATTTCATGCAAAGCTACCCGTTTTTCTACAGAGAGCACAAACAAAATATCACCAAGGAACTTGACGGCCCTAAAAAAATTGCTTCACAAAGACCTGAAGTAGAAAGGATTCTTATTTATCCTGAACATACTGTACTACAGAAAAGTAACATGGTTCCCTAGTGACAGACTATAAACCACGCTTCTACCAGTTTTAATACCTTTCTCAGAAGAACAACTTCCATGTTTAAAGTTTAAAATAAATGTTTTATATTTAAAGCAAAATAATTGTTTTTGCCCTTCAAATGCTTTGCCAGTCATAAGGCACTCAGTGGGTGCCACTTTGCCAGCACTGACATCCGGCTCCCATTCTGCTGGTGCCACAACTGATTACAGAAACATGAGAACTGTTAGCAGCAGGTCCAGGAAGGCTCAGCATTCCCCCACCTTTTAAAAGCTTTGATTCAAAATCTGATTCACAGCTTCTACGTGTTTTTTTCCTTTGTGGATATGTATTTGAAACACTATGCCAAGCAAAAATTTTTGGCTTTTCTTTGAGGAGGATATGAATGCAGCAAATATTTTTCAAATAAAATATTCCAGAATGCTGTATTCAGTGGTGGACTTTTTCTCACACAGAACTATTTTCTCAAGGTCAAATCCTGTTTCCAATGAAATCCAGGGTAGATTCACAACTGACTGCAGTGGGATCAGGATATTGCATTTAAGGCCAGGTTCTCTCCCAGAAGCTTAGCTTTTGTGTATGCAACAAAATAAATGGTCAGGCATGAAGACAACAGAAATTGAGTTTCCTTGGAAAAAAACAGTCCTGATGGTCTACAACAGCATAGTATGTGTGATTACTTGCAAATTTTCGTATAGTTTCTAGTACTATTTTTGTACCTGCAAGATACAGCTGGAAGAACAGGGATAAACTAGAGAATCCATCTACCACAATCACAGCCTACCTAAAAAGAGAAGAAAAGTAGCTTCATTCTCCTGTAGAGTTATTTGAGTCATTCTTCATTACTTTTGTTTCCATTCTGTTTTTGTTTTTTCCTTCTTACTCCATCACCTCTATTCTATCTCTTCTCCAACTTTCATTTCTCCTGTATTAATCTGTATATAAGAAAGAACATAGCTATCCTTCTGCCCATAAGAAGATACAAGCACATATTTTCTTTTCCAAAGCATATTCCTGCTGAATAATATGGCATGTTCTGTTATTATCCTATAATTCCTTTTCATAGATACTATGTCTGAGAGTTCTAGAGACTTCAGCTTTGAATTGGACAATTTCTATGCTCACATTAACATTAGTGATCATGAAGTTTATAAAAGCAGACCAGGCGCTGTCAGTGTTATTCAACTGTCCAGCCTCAAAGTCTAATGATGAGATACCCTGAAGTATCTGAGACATCCACCCAAGCAGTAGCAGACATGATAGAGGAATCCAGCACCCTGCTGCCTGTATTTGGACAACAGAATTAAGCCTTAGGTACCACTGTCCATATAAGGTGAACTGCTGTATGGACTCTGTTACCAGAATTGCGTACATCTCTAAAGGTTACAAAGAGAGCTTAGATGTCATATAGGCACCTACATATATATGCTTAGATTTAAATGTCTTAGGGATGAATTTCATTCTTACAGTGTAGATTGGCACAAGTAGCAGTGTGATCATTGTCGTATGATACTATTCCCTGAAGATTTCTTCCTACTTGGTGGCAATTTTCATGCTAAATCGATGTAGGCACTTAAGAAGATCAAAAAACCCACCAAAATCAAACCAACCAAAATTCAACAATTAAACCATGAATCTGCTACTAAACAATGACTTCTAAAGGAAATGGGTGTCTACAGCCAGTTTATAGATACACAACCAAAATCATACCATACCAGGCAAGGTATGGGATTCAGCCAATATTTGGTCTGCCATACTGAAATCTATGAAGACGGCAATCCTTATCCAGAAGTCCAATGAAGCCTCTCTGTTTTTGCACAGCATGAACTGAGACTTTTGAGTATTACCAGAGATAATCTCATGTTAGTATAAAGTAATTACTATTAATCTGTTGCTCAATATGTGGAGGCTGCAACATGTAGAGGATTATTGCCCTACTGAGTTTGAAGCAGGAGTGTAAATAGTCTTTTAATAAATATACTTTCATTATCACAGTTCAGAAACAACTGACTGGCTTTAATGAACTCTAATGCAAAGATTTTGGTGCCATATACTAATTAGAGCATAGCTTGTTTGGAAACGTGTTTTATCAATACAGCACTGCTAGATGAACATCAATACTGTAACTGATGTTATTTTTCAAGAGGAGAGAGATGTAGTTTATCCATTAAATTCTGGACATCAGCTAGCTACAGACTTTAATAACAATTAGACCAGAAGTCCTTGACATGCAGCAAAACTAACTCACAATTCAAACTCACGCTGCTATACAAGATTCAAATGACTGCAGACTGCAGAAAGGTCTCAAGGCAGAAAATCCTTCCATGGTATCTTACATTTCTGACTCTTCAACCCAGCATCAATTTTGATGCTTTGTGTTCGTGATCCTACAAAGTGCTGAGAAATGTGAAATTATGTTTAATCAAAGGTAGCTAGAAGTTCTTAGAATTTAATCAGCTTTTGATTTACTTACACAAAGTGTTGGAAGAAATTCCATATTACAAAATATGGGCGATGTTGATGCGTGAGTATGGTCTTCTTCAGGGAGGTAGAAATACATAGTATTTATATACATCAAAAAAAAGGACTCTTCTATTGATGTAAAATACTGCCTCCAGTGTTTTACAAAACCAGCTACTCTACTTCAACCCACTGAATTCCTCGAGGTTTTATTAAAATTATTAAAAACTACTCAGTCTGGGGCACAGAAAGACAACTCAAATGTTTAGAATTTAGGATTTGTAGAACAACACTGGATTTCTATTTTCAAGATGATTTATAACTTTTCTTTTTTACTTTTCAGGGAGGCAACAAAAGGAAATGTATAATGAATATCATCCTGAAAATTTCACGAAATGTGTTTTCTGATGGAGAAAACTGGTTTATTTGTGACTCCGTCTGATCCAACAACGTGTGTCTAAAGCCATTTTAAATCAATCACTGAAGCTTTCAACTGTGTAAAACTAAGGCAGTGTTAAAATTGGACCCATCTGATTAAATAATCTTTAAAATCAGCTTTAATTTATTTTATCTATCTCTACGGTGCTTTTTTAGTCTTATTTCATCAATAAATTAGCACTGATCACAAGTCTATTTTGATTAAAACCAAAAATATATTCAGACACCAAGACTATGTGAGATGACACCGTGTACAAATTCTAATAATGGAAGCCAGTACAGCTGAATCCTCAGCTAAGACAACAATTGACATATAATGTGTTGTTCTTTTAGGCTTTCACACAATGGAGGTTGTTACCAGCACTCTTTCAGTTTTATCAGTTACTTTAGAGGAGAAAAAAATGGAAATTGAGAAACAGTTAATCATGTGGAAAATGAGATAATACACAGCACTGAAGTTTTCTGATATCTCTGTTTCTGTAAAAGCTCTTAATCACAGCATCACTCTTGTTCTCCATAAGCTAGCAGATAAACTAAGATTTCCAACAACAGTCTCACCAAGCAATCAGAAGTGAATGTAGGTTAACTCAGCTGCTGCTTTATTCACCGTGGCTATGGCAGCCATACAGCAGACCTAAGGTGCAGCATTTGCTATAAAGTCTACATTCAAGAAAATTGACTGTTCCATCTTATTTCATTGGTGTAAGTTAGGTCATATCTAACGTCTGGGCAAGAATTAGAGAACTGGCTGAGACTCACTTGAGTATATTGGGAGGAGTAGAAAAAATGGTGATGCAATCTCAGCCTCTTCAACCAGCTTGTGGCCCTTCTTAAACTCAGGAGGATTCCTACCAAGGGTGGATTTAAACACTGTCCCCTGGCACATGCTACTCATTCATCTGACTACAGAGTCCATTTTGCTATTTTGACACAGGTAACAGGCAAGTTACCTCATTTTAAATGTAACCTTGCTATCTACATACCTGCCATAGAAACCTTGAGATTAGACCAGCAAAGCATGAAGCTCCACCACAACACCGTGTCGCAGAAAAAAACAGATTGAGGCTTTCCCAGAGAGTCCTGAATCTTTGCCTGCAAAGCCAATGCTTGCAGCTTTATGGTCTCACAACTGTTTTCAGGGTGTGGATCTTAAGTCACGAATTTCTTGATAGCATAGAACAATCCTGTTTGAAGAGCACTTTATTCCCTTTAGATGTACTTACAGGGTTGAGATTAGCTGAGTGATTGATCAAACTGATTTTCAGAAGGGCATAATCAGAAGGACATTTCCCATGAAGCATGGAACTGATCTCACAGACCTGCTACAAGGTCTTCTCATGCATGCAGAAATTATTGATCTGACAGCTCTGGGGGGAAGCTTGCTGTTTTGGTCAGAAGGAGAGGCAAAGTAGAGTATTTTCTGTTGCTTTTGCTTATTGGCTACATGACTGAAGCCTTTACTTAGACCTAGGGATTTTTTTTGTTTCTTTAAGTCTGAATAAACAACAACTGTAATTACAGGTCTATTAAATTAAAATCCACTGAGGTTTTGCATTTATATTTTTATTGTAATTTAAATTTTAAACCTCTCTGCAGATCTATGCAGTATTCTCAACTACATAGTTTGGTGTGAAATCCAGATAAGTTCCAATATGACTTTATTTTACTTTGTGTAATGAAGTAGGATTACTGAGGTGCGAAACAGAGGAAGAAAAATGCAGATAATAACACTGAAAGTGTGGCTTTTTTCTTTCATAAAAACTTAGAGACTAATAAAAAGTTTTAAAGGTGGAATTTTTTATTAATCTTAGATTTCAATATTTACATAACAAACAGGGACATGAAAACCTCTTTCTACAAAGTTAAAGATACACACCATAGCTGACACTCTTGTTAACAGAAAAACACATCAATTTATTTATTAAATGTAGTCTTAACCTTCTGACTCTACAACTATCCACCTAATTATCACAGATTTCATGAAAAAATATTTATTTACTTGTACTGATGTATATTCAGAAAGTTAGTGTTAATTTTATAAGTGATTTTTGTGTTCTGATTTTTTAGCATCCAAAATATTATTACTGGAGGGAAATGAGTGTTACATGTTAATTGAATATGAATATCTAGCCTTTCACCATACCATTAATCAAATGATGGTTTCTACAGCTCAAATTTTTCTGTCTCTGGTTTCAGTATTGTCTGTTGTGACAGGTGAGCTTTGACTTTCAAACAGAAGTTGATAATGTGCTAGTCACATCATCCCATTTGGTTAGTTACTTCATAAAACTATTTTGATGAGTAATCACTTTTACTGTGTCAAAATGAATCCTACTCAGTTTGAAAAGTACCATACAGCCCTAGTAGTAATGGATTAAAATTACATTTGGATAATGACTTTAAATTTTTTTAAATGATGAAAGGAACTTTAGTGTTCAATGCAGTTTGTATACCATGCATATGCTTCTGCATAACAACAAGGCAACACAAGACTATCTCCTGAAGTCTAGTCATTAATAACACATATTGTATTACTCTTTCCATAAACCAACGGTGCTCTGTCTTAAACTCAATTAGATTTTATACCCTTACTCTTCTAACGGGAAGTCTGTTCCACAATTTTGTTTCTCTCATGGTTAAGAATCTCCTCATATCCAGCCTAATTGCATTCATAGCTAGTTTATATGCATTTATACTTGTGTCAGCACTGTCCTTTACCATAAATAAGTTTTCCCTTCCTGATGCTTACCCGTTAAGGATCTTTATAGAGCAGTCATATCCTTTCTAAGACTTCATATCACAGACAAGATAAGCAAAGCTTTTTTATATCATTCTATTGATCATCCCAGTAGCTGTAATTTTTCTGATGTGATTTTGAATTCTTTTTTTCTTTTTAAATAAAGAACCAGAAAAATCTGTCATATTTTAGATAGGCTTTCTCCAGAATCTTGAAAAAGTATTAATACTTCTATGATCCATCTGTCACATCTCACTATCACATTTTACTTCTTTTTTACTGCTAGTTATGAAGTTTTATGTATTGATTGGCACATGCCAGTCTTTACTGTTCCCAAGGCTTTCTCCATGTACTAGTTTGTATGTGTAAATCTGTGTACTTCCTAAAATCAATAGCACATTTGCTGTGATAAATCACAAAAATAAATCTGTTACCCTGCAGAGTAACTCTCTCTGCACCTGATTTAGAGATAATTCAACTCTATGTTCACATGAATTATGAGCCCAAAGCAATATTATTTCATATTTCTGTTCCACATATAGCACATTCAAAGTTCCTGAACTTCACCAAGCAGATTTCATAGTCTATTAGCAATAATTAAACCCATATAAAAGGTTTTGTCTTAAAGTCCTTATCATCATCAGTACTGCAGTTAAAGATATAACTACTGATCCTGTAGATGAGCTCCATTAAGTTCAGGTAGGTCACATACTGTGGGAACATGGAGTTCAAACTGCAAAATACACCTGGTATCTTGGGTAGAACAGGCAGATACTGCTGAATAACATAATGAGGCAAAGCTATTCCTCTCTGTCTTGGATAGAGTAAATGAAAAATTTGTTGTTGTCATGGTTTAGACCCATCCAGGGACAAAAGACCATGATTAGATTTAAGTACAATAGACTTAAGAATTCCCAAAAGACAGGGAGTGTTTAATTGCCACTTATGGTCCCAGACAAAACAGACGAGGCTACTCAGCTTGGGGAAGAAAATAAAACTTAAATTTAATTCACTTAACAAACAGAAATATCCAACGGAAAATGATAGGGAGTAGGGCGAATGAAGTGCAACAAACCCTTTAAGAACACATTTCCCCCATCCCTTCTGCCTTCCTGGGCTCAGAGCCCTGAGTCTGGTGTCATTACCTCCTCCCTGCCATAAGCAGTGCCAGGGGCAGGGAATGGGGGTGCAATCAGTCCTTTCTTGATGTTTCTAGCCACATCTCACTCCTGAGGAGAAGTACTCCTGGCCAGTCCTCCCTTGCTTCAGCTTGGACTCCCACACACCAGGCAGTGCTGCATGGGCTGCTCCAACAGGCTCCTGCAACTCTAGTTCATCTTCTTCAAACTGGGGTCTAAACTTCTAGCTCCCTCTGACCCAGAGCTTACCTCCTCTGTCATGGGGTCTCTGCTTCTCATTGCAGGCTGCAAGAGTGTCTCTGGTCCAGCATCACTGTTTCTGTCTTTTCCTGGCTGCAGTGTCTACGTGGTCACCTCCATCTTGCACTTCCCTTCCATCTCCTATGCACTTCAAATTCCTGTTGTTAAATAGTGATGGCAGAGGTGCCAGATTGTGTCAGTTGGGCTAGAGGTGGGTCTGAACTCCAGAGCTGGGGAAAGTCTGAGAATCTCTTTACTGAGCTTGCACTTCAGGCTCCTTCCCCTGTTACCAAGCAAAAGTAATTCCTCACAAACCCATGACGGTTAAACAAAAAGCAAAGTAGAAACACTTTTGAGTATCATACTTCCATTAAAATTCCATGACATGCATCTGGCCGTCTTAGATACATGTGAAAATTCCAGTATTAAAGCTTAGGCTAAAGGGCTGAGTATAAAGGATAGCTCAGAAACAAAGTAATTTATGATTTTTATATATATCTGTCCTAGATCTGGCTGGAATAGAATTAATTTTCTCCCTAGTAGCTGATCCAGAGCTATGTTTTGTGTTTACACTGAAAAGAATGTCAACAACAGAGCAATGTTTTGGTTATTGTTGAGGTGTGCTTGCACAGTGTCAAGGCCTTTTCTGCTTTTCACCCTGCCCTTCCAGTGAGTGGGTTGGGGGTGTACAAGAAGCTGGGAGAAAGTATGGTCAGGGCAGATGACCTGAACTAGCCACAGGGATGTTCCACACCATGGAATGACATGCCCAGGATATGAACTGGAGGCAGTTGGTGGGGAGAGACTGATGTCTGCATCCATCAGTGAGTAGTTAGCAATTGTATTGTGCATCAGTTGTCTTTACTTGGGTTTTGTTTCTCCGAATTATCTTATTCTATTTTATTATTGTTATTATATTTCTTTTAACTTGAGTTATCATTTTATTCTTATCTCGACATACAAATTTTGTCTTCTTTTCTGATTCTTCTTCCCATCATATGGGGGGCAAGGGAGAGTGAGTAAGCAAGCATCTGCATGATGCTTAGTTGCTGGTTGGAGTTAAACCATGACTATATCTTTTCTTACATTTTAGAAGAATATTGAAACTGGGAAAATAAGTTTTCTAGATGATATTTTGGCTGAAAATCTGAGATAGACTTGAAATACCTTTTGTAGCCCAAACTGTAATGGGATCTTGGTTTAAGAAAATGCGGCTCATTGCCATTGAAATTCTTACAATTAGAAGTGATTGCTTTCACAATGAATCAAAGAATCACAGCATCTTAAGGGTTGTAAGGGACCTCAAAAGATCATCCAGTCCAACCCACCTGCCAGAGAAGGACCTCCTAAAGTAGGTCTCACAGGAACTCATCCAGGTAGGTTTTGAATATTTCCACAGAGGAGACTCTACAACCCATCTGGGCAGCCTGATCCAGTGCTCCCTCATCCTCACAGTGAAGTTTTTCCTTATGTTTCTTTGGAACCTCTTATGTTCCAGCTTGTACTCCTTGTCCCTTGCCCTGTCATTGGACATCACTGAGAAGAGCCTGGCTCCATCCTCCTGACACCCACCCTTTACGTATTTGTAAACATTAATGAGGTCACCTCTCAGTCTCCTCCAAGCTAAAGAGCCCCAGCTCCCTCAGCCTTTCATCATAAGGGAAATGCTCCACTCCATCTTTGTGGCCCTGTGCTGAACTCTTCCAAGCAGCTCCCCATCCTGCTTGAACTGAGGGGCCTAGAACTGGACACAATATTCCAGATATGGTCTTATAAAGGTAGAGTAGAGGGGAAGGAGAACCTCTCTCGACCTACTAACCACATGCCTTCTAATGGCACCCCAGGATGCCATTGGCTTTCTTGGCCACAAAGGCACATTGCTGGCTCACGCTCATCCTGCTGTCTACCAGGACCTCTAGGTCTCTTTCCCCTATACTACTCTCTAACAGCTCATTCCCCAGCCTGTACTGCTACATGGGGTTATTCTTTCCCAGATGCAAGACTCTACACTTGCCCTTGTTGATTTTCACCATACTGTATGCAGGCAGTTACCTCAAATGTTTTGTCAGTTTAAATGAGTTTGCAAGCAGCTGTCACACATCTTTAGTCAATTTTCCCTTGTTGTATACAAAGAGCTCTGACACCAGAACTGGACTGATTATCATTAGCAGTCATGGAAACCAGATGGATTTCTTGAAATGTTACACAGTATTATTTCTATAATACAAGATGGCATCCTGGCACTGTAGAGTAGTCTGCTAAACCTCAAGACAGATACAGTGTAGACACATTTTACCACAGAATATGGCAAAGCAGCACAACTGTGTTTTATTGTACTGTGAGAGCCTCTGGGAGGAAGGATGGGCTTGGGACATACTTCTGCTGTATACTTTGTGTGTGACCATGATCAAAATTAGTCTGTCAGAGAGGGAGAGGTGATGATCCTTCAATGATGGGTGTCAATGCATTTTAATGAATGATGGTGAGATATTTTCATGGGGCATATACAGTGAAAGCTTTGCTCATGGCTAGATGCTAATCAGCTCTGATATAGAAGATATTTAGCCGTGGTAAAAAGGGGAACATACTGGTATTGAAACAGTAACGTAGCTCTTTTTCTTCATGAATAGTGACTGCTCTTGGTCCAGACAACTCAGAACACAGGCAATGAAGATTGTAACCATCCAAACTTATCTCTCAGGCAGAAAGTCACACATCTAAGAAGACAAATTCAGAGGTATTTCTGCCTACACTTCCATTATAAATCCAATTAATAATATTTGAGGGTTTTGAATTTGTCTAATATATTTTAAATGGTGAAACTGTCTTCTAGGATAGATAGGGTTATACCAAAACAAAAGTGTAGCTTTTTCTTGTTTGATGTAATAGTATAAGAGTGTCTACATTAACTCATTGGAGTACTGATGTTTCAAATTCATATTTTCTATGCTGTGGTCATAACAGTAAGACTTTATAGGCAGATGCATCAGACTGGTCCTTGTCATACTGATTTCCCATTCAGTTGTTCTAATAAACAAAAGAAATTAATGTCTAGAAAGTCAATTGGAACTGTTCTACAGATTAATGAATTTCCATTAGACAGAAGTAACTTTCAGTGATAGCTTCTAACACTGTTGTTTTCAAAGACATACTAAGGCATTCACTTCCCATGGACTGCAGAAATGATTGAGTCAGGAGAATTGTAGTCTAATCCTCTGACATCTCACCATCTCTCTTATTTCTCTGTGTTGTAAAAGAGGATTCCCTTAAGAGGACATACTCTTCCATTTTTCTTTCATTACTAGTTAGGAGTAGAACTACCGAAGAGGTAAATTCCATTTTTATAGCATTTCTAATGTCCTTTTACACCAGAGTGTCTAGATCAGTGGACAAGTGAAGAGCTATGGCTGTCTTCTATGAATTTTTCTAAGGCCTTTGATACAGTCCCCCAAAACATTATTGCTAGTAAATTGGAGAGGTATAAGTTTCATGAATGGATAAGGAATTGGCTGAATTGCTGCATCCAGAGTTACAGTCAGTGCCTCAATGTCCAATTGGAATCTAATAATAAGATGTATCTCTCAAGGGTCTGTACTAGGACTAAAACTATTTAATATCTTCATCAGTGGCATATGCAGTGGGATAGAACTCACCTTCAGCAAATTTACAGATGACCCGGAGTTGAGTGGGGCAGTTGATTAGCTTCAGGCATGCGATGCCATCCCAAGAGACTTCAGTAGGCCTGAAAAGTGGGACCATGAAACTCATGAGGTTTAACAAGGTCAGGTTCAAGGTCCTGCACCTGTGTCAGGGCAATCACCAGTATCAGTAGAGAATGGGAGGTAAATGGATAGAGAGCAGTGCTGCAGAGAAGGGCTTGGGAATTCTAGTGGATGAAAAATTTAATACAAGCCAGCAATGTGCACTCACAGGACAGGAAATCAATCATATCCCAGGTTGCATAAAAAGGACTGTGGTCAGCAGGTCAAGTGAAGTGATTTTCCCGCTCTGCTCCGATCAGATCCCACCTGGGGTACTGTGACCAGCCCTGGAGTCTCTGGTACAAGAAAGACATGGACCTGTTAGAGCAAGTCCAGAGGAGGGCCATGAATATAATCAAAGGGCTAGGGCACCTATCTGAGAGAGATGAGGTTATTCAGCCTGGAAAATGGAAGGCTCCAAGGAGACCTTATTGTGGGCTCTCAGTGTATAAAGAGGGCTTATAAGTAAGATGGAGGTTTTCAGCAAGGCCTGTAGTAACAGGACAAGGATCAACGTTTTAAAGTAAAAGAAGCTGAATTTAGATTGGATATAAGGAAGATTGGCACAGGTTGCCCAGAGAGGCTGTGGCAGCCTCATTCCTGGAAGTGGTCAAGGTAAGGCTTCGAGTGACCTGGAATAGTGGAAGGTATCTCTGGCCATGGCAGGCAGTTTGGACTAGATGATCTTTAAAAGTCCTTTCCAACCAGCACTATTTTATGATTCGATTATTTCAAAGCTTGTTCTATTCTGTTTCTGGAAACATAAATGAGGTATTTTTTGAGCTCCATAGTATGTTTGCACAGATGTTGTAATTATAGCAGGATAAACCAAACAATTCAGAATCAGATTGATCTTTGGCAAATTGTTTTCTTTGGCATGTCATAAAGTTCATCCTTCAAGCAAGGTAAAGCTCTAGGAATGAGTTTATCTAGGGGAAGCATTTCTTCTGTACTATAATTAAAAGCTAGTAATTAGGCTTATGATACATCATTATTTGTGCTGTGAATCCTGGTCACAGCAAAAAATTGTTCACTGATGTTTTCATCTTTTCCTTCCCTGTTGCAAGGAACACTAACTACACTAGGCAGGGGATAAAATCTCCTGATCATAGAAATTAAACACTGAATGGGAGATCTCCACATGGATTATCAGAAAGTAGTACAGTGATAGTAAAAAAAAAAAGGAGAAAAATAGGGTTCTACTTCCGTGTAGAACATGATTATGCAGCCCCACTAAGAGCAGAAGGGAAGCACTGAAGTACTTGGTCACTAATCATTCTTGTGGAAGAAGCAAACCTGTGGCACAGATCTTTAGTCTAGAAGTACCCTTTTCTTGCCTGTGCATAGCACCTTTGCTCTAATCCCAAATGTTTGCATAAAAGATTAAGAAAGAAGCCATACTGACAAGCTGTTAAGGTGTGAGATGCCACTTAAAAGCTATGGAGTTGTAGATGCAGACAGTTGATGGAGTTAAGCTGCCTTGTTAATTTCTATCTGTTTTTGTCATTGGTCCATTATGATAGGACAGTCACTTCATCATTTAATCTCATTTCATCTTTAGGTCATCAGGTCCAATGCTGTAATAATTCTTACTTTATAATGTACTATCACTCAAGTACAGGAGTACTGTATATTTCACTAAATTTTTTTTTAATATATAAATGGAAATGAACTTAGCTTCATCCTACCTCTTTTTTTGTTGTTTGGCTGATGTAGCTGAAGAGAATAAGCATGTAGATTCCCTTGATGTTCAGATAGGATCTGACACCATTTTTCTGCTGAGACCTGTGAAAATCTCATCTCTAATCACATTTTATAATTCATTACTTTTGGGTTATATGTCAAATAGTCCACATGACTATATTATGGTCAAAGAGTTACGAGCCTACAGAATTTTGAACTGAAGGACATGACAAAACTCACCTTTTTTTTTTTTTTTTTTTTTCTATATGCTTTCCCCGGTGAATTCCCACCATGCCAGCTTCTACTAAGGAAAAGGAAGATCAGCCACAGACACACAAGTTGCAGTGCTGAGCTTAGTCCACAATACATCCACATGCATGGTTAATGATGAATCTGAGCCCATCCCAAACATCTTCATGACTCTGCACTCCAAGGTTGACTGAGGCAAAGGAGTTCTGTGATCCTAATGATGCTCTATGGACAGATAAAGCATAGGCCACATCATCCACAAGAAGCCACCTGAAAGTGGTTATTAATAAGCATGTTATAGACTTTTGTTCATAAGCTACAGAAATCATAAAATATTTTATTTGAGAATACCAGCTAAAATACAGGGAAAGGAAACGCTTTGCAAAAGCTGCTCTTTGCTTCTGCTGATCTCCTCAGTGGAACTGAAATATGTGCCACACATACCAAACCAAGAAGTGATCAAAATAATACCCAGGGCAAGTATCTCTTTCACTGAAGAAAAAAAGTCATGAGTACAATTCAAGCAGTGGTCTCTCTCTCTCCAGGGCCTAAAGGGGTAGAGGTCTGAAGAGATCTGAAACTGAACCCTTTTGCTCAGACCCACAAAATCTTTCTCTCTACCTCATTGCTGACCTAATCATAAATTCATGACTGCTGTAAACCCCTCAGGTTGTGAGCTTTATTGACCCAAGCATGACACCCAGCAATTCAGGAGGGAACAATCTAAACATCATTTCATTTTCTTTCATGAAGCCAGGAGCCCATATCACTTTAAAGTTCATTTCAGCTTTCTTATCTGCTTTAGCAGAAAACAACCTCCCCCCCATGTATACTTTTGGATTGCTAAAATTATATTAAATTTATCTATGCTGAAGTTCATGGTGTTTCTAAGGGAAACATTATATAGTTTGCAATACAGATAAATGCATCATGCTGAGAAAAGAAACTGAGAAAAGAAAAAGAGTGAAATATAAATGTGCAATGCCTGAGTTATCATATCCTTTCAATAGGAATAGCTCTTGAAAGGTATAAAGAACAGCACAGAGCTTCTCAGAGGTAGCTCACTCTAAATAGCAGGGATTCAGCAAATACTCTTTCTTCCTGTCTGCTCATGTGACACAATAGGGAGTGAAACAAAATAAAAAGCTGAAGATATTAAAAATCAAGCTAAAACAAAGGATATAAAGACAAAGGTAGGAAGGGAAGTATATATATAAATATACATAAACTGGAATTTCCTTTCTTTTGTTTGGAAAATCTCAGATGTTCTTTCACTCAAGCATTCATTTAGCAAATCAATCTTGCTAGAAATGCATTAAATTTCCCAGAATGTTTAACTGTACATTTATTTTATGACTGAAGTACCAAAAATTGAACTAAGAATAACTTTTTCTGTCATATAGAGTAAAGTTATCTTGTTTCTATGAAAAATATTACTTGTATCCACAGTTTGTTGACACACAGAGACTAGAAGTTAAGATGAACTTGGGCAGAACATTTATAGTTAAATGGCGTTAAATCTACGTGAGTAGTTTAACTCACAAAATGAAATAGATGAAAGTAAATTGCAACCACTTGAATTCTCTACAAGGATGCCCAATTAGAGATTCAATAACATTCATCTTCTTTAAATCTATAATTTTAATTTGGATTAATGACCCAGTGAGTTCTCACACTAAGAAACCCTGAGTTTCCTTGGTTCACTGAAAATTCATCTTTTTCCAAAGTGGGCAGTTGTGGTAAGTGGATAGAAGTATTTTTAAAAGGTGATATTAAAAACTTCTAGAGTATTTGTCATATGCATATTGGACATGTAGCTAGAATAACAGATGAGGCTTGTTTTAGGAGATAATAATAAAGTAACAGTAGCTGAATTTAGCAGGAGCTTTGTCTGCCGAAGAATCATAAGATCAAGTCAATAAATTTTAATGCTTATGTTAGGAAAGTCACCTTCAAGTGAGCAATAGGGAAAACTCAAGGAGAGCTTGATCAGGTAATGGAGGACTGATAGTTTTCGGAAGTAGTATTTTTTTCAGTCAGCTGTATAGGAGAAATAGGAATGCATTTATTTCCTGCTGGTTTTGCTCCTATGTCAATGATGTTCTTCCTCAGAACATACCTCTAATTCCAGGTCATTCAAGAATCTGAGAAACTTCTTTTGTGTTGTCATGTGGTCCTGGATTTCCATAGAAAACAGACAGCAGATACTGCCCCAAAATGTCTGCCACGTTTTCCATTAGCGCCAGAATGCGTGCATGGGCCTCAGTGTCCCTGCCTGCCCCAAAGGCTCCCCACAATGTGCCCACAACCCAGTACCCATTTCCAGCCCCCAGGCCTGCCAGTTCCTGTCTCAATGAAGCTATAGGACACATCTCCAGCCCTATCTTGCCTGTCCATGAGCTATGCCCACCCACAGCCAACATCTCATCCCTGTTCCCAGGGAGGTGGATAATATATAGGGATGGGCTTGCCTTGGTGCCCTTCAGTCAGGGAGCTTGTACTCCTCAACCCCTGCACCACAGTGTAGGACACAGGTAGGATTCAGGCATCTGTGAATAACAAGCCAGCAGCAAGAGAAATCACAGTCTTTCAGGAGATTCAATACCTTTCTGAGCAAAAAGGTAGCAGGGATTCTCCTGGATTGCTTAATAGGACAGAGCAGTTACAAGCTCATCTTTATTTGGAGAACAGCAGCTGAAGCTGACTCATGGAAAATGTTAAATCATATACTGGGCTACTATACCCTCTATTATAATTACTGTCTTTCTACCTGGAAAGTTATGTTCCTCATACAATATGTTCAGCTTATCAAAGTGATGCATGCACACAAGCCTATACACTCATGCTGACTTTCAGGAACACATAGATATATCTAGAAATGGTCTCTTGAAAGTGTATAAATATCTCTTTAGATAGGACAAAAATCTCCATGAAATATTTGCATAAGAAGTCAGATTGTCTTTTAAGCATACAGTTCAAGCTCAGTAATTGCACAAACATGGAATGAAGTAGGAGTTTTAGCAAACATGCGGATGACCAGAGAACTAGATCTACACTTATAGTATACTTGTGGTGTAAAGAGGGAAATATTTCTTTGTGAAGATTTAAAGTAATTACTTGTAAAGGTCATCAATCATTCTTTAGTCAAGAAAGGTAAAAGTGAAAAGGCATTTTTACTTAATGTCTCTCACTGAAAAAGAATATTTAAAATAACATTAAAATAAATATGAAATTACCGATAACAATTTTTTATGTGAATTTTCAAATACATTTTTAGGTAGAATTCTTTATCTTTTCAGATTCATAAACAGTCCTAGGAAGAAACATTGGCCACATGTATATTTATTTGTAATCAATGAATGAAAGTCTTAAAGAATCAAACACCATGCTTTGATTCAGGACAGGCATTTAACCACTGTTCCCCGGCCAGCTCTGGAGTAAAGTGTTACAATTGTGTTTCGGAGAGCTCTCTGTGCTCCCTAGTAGAGCACAGTGCAAATATGCCCTTGGTGACCTTTCATATTCAAGGGATGTGTAATTTTTTCTTTTTTTGACCAAGCTATGTACATTCTTTTGCCAGTCAAAACCTGAATTGAAAAGTATGCATCATCAAATTGACAGATTGTCACATTTCTTGCTTGATTCTGCACATTCATGTTAAATTCATCTGTTTCAGCAAAAGGATTTGGACCATTGTTTTATCAAAAAATGTATCTAACTGATCAATAATCTAGTCTCATAGGGCCATGAAAAGCATTTAGTTGCTCTCAGTGAATGCCAAAATTCCCTGTCTAGTTCAATAATGACAACACATTAAATTACTTCCCTTCAGAAATATGTCTATTGACAAGAGATTTCAAGTTAATCTCCTTTATACCAGAGAACTATTTTAATGGGTGAATACTTCATCTTTTATCCCTGCTGGCAAGTAGAGCTTTCTGTTCATACTTTCTATCCTCCACCTGCATGTGTACACATTTTCTCTATAAGTTTAATGAAACAACCCTGGAATTTTGAAGAAATTTAATTTTTTATTAATTAACACAACGCTCTGTAAAGTTGGTTCTGATTTCTGCATTTCATCCAGCACCATCACATACTCTCTGATGTCAGGCCATAGTTTCCATACCCTACCCATCTGCTAAGCCTAACCTAAGGTATGCTTAATTGGCACAAGACCTTAGAGGATCTCCAAGTTTTATCTACATGACAGAAGGTTAAAGGCATTATTCTGACAACTATCAGATCTAGGCCATCAAAATTTTCAAAGGTGTAGGTACATGACTTCCGCTGTTCAGAACCTCTCAGGAATCTGAAGTTAATCCTTCTCCCAGACATCATGGCCTCCCAGATGTCAGGGTAGAACTTGGTCATAGAGTAGTTCACTATCACCCCAGCCCAAACAGATTGCATATGAAACAAATTATCCACACATACATGATTTCACTAGCATGGAAACATGTTCTAGTCAAGTTTCATCCACTATGCCAATTTAGAGACAGCACTTTCTTTACAGATTTGATCAGTATTTCACCAGGTTGGTTTATAAGTTAAATCGAGCAAGACTATCTATGAAGCATATACCTACAACTTTATCAGCTATTATCATGGAATGGATTTTAGAAACATACAACATAATTTGGGTTTTTTTCATATTCTAAGAGATATAAATAAATAAACCTCACTGAATTAATCACAAAGCTTACCTAACTAAAGGCTTATGACCATTAAACTATCACTCTAGTATCTAATTCATTACAACATTCTACCAGAAAATAGAATCTTTGTTTTATTTTGTTTGCGGTTTTTTTCCACTGAGAAGTATTACCAACTGTATGTTAACAGGCTTAACAAGGTGGTTATCCTTTTTTTCTTAAAAAGGAATACTTCATGACTTTTGAAACACAGCCCTGCAATTCATCATGTAATTCAGACACTATCTCTGTGCTACCATGGCTATGCACAGGTTCCTATCCACATCATGTGTGCTGATAAGATAGTCAAATACTACAGGTCTATGATTTGTAAACATTCGAATCAAGGGCATTGCTATATTCCTTGATCATTCACGCAGTAGCGTGCAGTAAAATGGAACAAAAAAGCTCTGACTGCAATGCTCAGATTTTAATAAATTAGCTTAATCTGTGGGAAGGTTAAAAGAAGCAAGCTTATTTGATTCAAGTTATAATTACTTTGCTTGTATAATTTCTGGCATCCTCAAAGCTTGTTTATGTCCTAGAAAGGCATGTACTTCTTCCAGTTTCATGTAAATTATTACTCTATGACCTTGTCAGGCAGCCACACTGAGTATTTCTTTGTCTTTGGGAAAGCTCTGTTTTAGTTCATCCAAATAATTGTCACAAAAGTGGCACAGTGGAAAAATAAAATACAACTCTTTGATTTGGTGTGGCTTTACTCCATATTTTTTAGCGATTTGCATGACATGCAAAGTGGATAGTCATATCAAAATAGTAGTGATTTCCACTCAAGTAATTGACAAAACAAAAGCTCAAAGCAACAGAGCCATTCAAACTTCTCATTTAACCATGAGAAGATGTGCTACATCTCAAAAGAGATATCTAAACTGCCACCAAATATGAGATTGCAGTTTTGTTACCAAGTTATACTGCAAAGGAATTTGCCACTGTCTTCCCACTTCTGAACATCTGCCTGAAACATATAGAATCACATGCATCAAGAAGAGCTTTTTTATTCTTCCTTCTCATTTGACAGTTCTCTCTTCCATTGTGAGAGAGTCATAGTCAAGGATTCCAAACTTCTTTGGCCACAAGGGCACATTGCTGGCTCATATTTAGTTTATTATCAATCAGGACTCCCAGGTCTCTCTCTGCAGAGCTGCTCTTCAGCAGTTCAACTCCCAGCCTGTACTGGTGCATGGGGTTGTTCCCTGCCAGGTGCAGGACTCTGCACTTGTCCCTGTTGAACCTCATGAGGTTCCTCTCTGCCCAACTCTCAAGCCGGTCGAGATCCCGCTGAATGGCAGCACAGCCTTCTGGGGAATCAGCCAGTCCTCCCAGTTTGGTGTCACTGGGGAACGTGCTGAGGGTACACTCTTCCCCTCATCCAGGTCATGGATGAAAATGTTGAACAAGACTGGCCCCAGAACCGACCCCTGTGGAACCCCACTGGCCACAGGCCTCCACCTTGACTTGACTCCGTTTATCATCATACAGAGGATTCTGTCATTCAGCCAGCGCTCGATTCACCTCACTGTCCACTCATCCAAGACACACTGTCTGAGCTTTCTAATGAGGATGTTATGGGAGACAGTGTCAAGAGCCTTGCTGAAGTCAACAGTCCTGTCTTAAGTACCCTAGATTTACCAAAGTAATTAAATAGGGTAGAAAACAGAGTAATCAATGTTCATTTTAAGTTTACTCCATTTCTATTTTGATTTCTGGGTTTCAAAAATGGATGAATTATCTTCTTTATGGACATTTATATTGCACTGAAAATCTGGTAATATATATCTTTACAGGAGTGATAAATGTATAATACTCAGTTTGACTCTACTGGTTTAGGACAAAATTTATATTCTTCCACACAGCTTGTCTAGGTTAGTTTTGATATATATTTCAGTCATTTACCCTCTTGTTATAGGGAAAAAAAATAGGGTGTAATTTTCAATCAATCCTAAATTACTAGTGTTAAGAAGCAAATTTTTTCTCTAATACAGTAAACCCTAAAGTTATATTTCTTCCCTTCAGGTTTAAGCCCTGTCAAGAAAGACAAGTGAGATGTTAGGAAGAAACTGTTAATTAAATATTCCTCATGAAAACTGCTGATTACCTCTTTAAGGTCCTATGACACATATTGATTGAAAATTCCCCCAAATCCAGTCTTTTCAAGGAAGCAAAAAATAAAATGGTAACTTTTCAGTCTTGCAGTCATGTATCCTTTACGTTTTCAAGTGATCAAACCTGTTTTTTGCTGTAAATCATCAAGGTCATCCTTTGTTTGGTTAAGTACACATAAAATTAACAGCTGTGTAATACCTGTTTGTACTCACATGAGAGATTCTGTGGCTTTTTAAACCATTAAATTAAGCCTCAAACAATGTTGTTACTGGCTAGAGTTTCAGAACAGAAATATTTTGCATTACCATATGCCTGAGCCTCTTTTCTCATTTAATACCCTCAGTGTGAATGAGCCTCTTTCAAGGGCTACATGCTGGTATTGCTTGTAGCATTACATGAGAAACACCAGGAATGTTCATTGTCCTCCATCATAGAAAAACAAAGCATAACATAGAGTTTATCCCTATACATCTGAAAGAAAAGATGAAAATATGATATTGTAAGTCCCTGTCTAAACAACAATATGCCAACAATAGGACCTGATGGTTTTTGTAGTGGTTTTGCCTGGGCCAGGTTTTTTGGTAGCAGGCGGCCTACAGGGGTGGCTCCTTTAAACATAGAACTGCCAGAAGCTTCCCATGTAGCTGATAAGGCTAAGACCAGTCAATTCTTAGATGGACCCCATAGCTGACCCAGGCCTGGCCAATTAGTGATGGAGGTAATGTCTCTGTGAACAACATATTGGAGAAGAAGAGGAAGTTGTAGCGCACTTGCAAAAACAGCAGCAGTGACAGGGAGTGAGAATGTGAAAACATCTCCATAGACACCAAGGTCAGTGGAGAAGGAGGGAGAGGAGGATGCTTAGGTGCTAGAAGAAAAATTCCCCTGTGACCTGTGGTGAGTGCCATGGTGAGGCAGCTGTGCCCCTGCAGCCCATGGAGGCCACCGGGAAGCAGAGATCTGCTCACAGCCCATGGAGGAGCCCATGCCGGAGTGGGTGGATGCCTGAAGGAGGCTGCGACTCCTTGGGAAGCTCACCCTGGAGCAAGTTCCTGGCAGGACCTGGAAGCTCACGGGAAGAGAGGAGCCCATGCCAGAGCAGGTTTTCTGTCAGGGCTTGTGATCCTGTGAGGGACTCAGGCTGGAGCAGTCGGTACCTGGAGGTCTGTTCTCATGGTGGATGACCCATGTTGGGGCAGGGTGTGAGGAGCTGCCCACGTGGGAGGCCCCATGCCAGAGCAGTTCGTGAGGAACTGTAGCCCATGGGAAGGACCCACGTTGGAGAAGTTCATGAGGGACTGTCTCCCATGGCAGGAACCCTACACTGTAGCAGTTGGAAGTGTGATGAGACCTCCCCCTAAGAAGAAGCAGCAGCAAAATCCATCTGTAATGAACTAACCATAACCCCCATCCCCTGTGCCACTGTGGGGGAAGAAAGAAGACTCCCACGAAGAGGAGGGGTGGCGGGAGGTGTTTTAAGATTCAATTTTATTTCTCATCTGTTTCTTCGTATTGTTCCTTTAACAAATCAAAGCTTTTTCTCCCCAGATTGCATCTGGTTTTGCCTGTGACGCTAATTTGCTGAGCAATCTCTATGTTCTTATCTCGACTCAAAAACCATTCATTATACTTCTCTCTCTCTCCTGGCCATTTCAGGAGGAGGAGTGATATTATGACTTGGTGGACACCTGGCTAAACCACCACAGTTTTACTGGAAACACAATGCAATAGAAGTCAGCAGTTAGATCTGCTTGCAAAAGTACATCTCACACTTGGTAATGACTGATCAGGAATTTGTGAGTGTAGCTCCAATTCAGTATCTAGCTTGTCATCTGCTTTTCAAGAAAAATAATAACTCAATGAAAGACTAGAAGACAACAAAGATAAAATGTTTATAAAATATACACTACTGTATGCAGATAAAATGGTAGGGAAGATGTCCTGCATAAAGGGGTTGATGATTTAGGATACAAGAAATTTGTTGTCTTCACACTTAGTGGTCCTCAGATGTGCAAGGGTTTGTGGACACATTCTCAGAGGTCAAAAGGTAGAAAAAAATATAACCTGCTAAACTCAGTGGTCAAGATACAATTCAAGTAAGTACATTCACAGTAAAATCATTAGGAGCTGCAAATTGAAAAAGAAAAAAAATCACCTGGAAAAGACTGAAATGAAACATGGTAACAGCTTTACAGTATACAGTAGAGTGTTAGAAATTGAAAGGTGATCCATCATCTGTTCTTTTTGCCCAGTGGGATGATGTCAGGAACAAACCAACTTAATTTGCAACAAACGATCTTTTTGACCACTTCACCAAAGAATGATCACACAGATGCAATATTAAGAAAACACTTTCAAACCACAAGAACAGTGAAGCAGATTCCTCAGCTCCTCCAGAGCTGAAATCAGCTGCAATGCATGGAAATGGTACTTTTGCACATAACCTTTAGATATCACAAGTACAGAGATACTCGTACATCACAGGATCCAGGCTGCTGTTCAGAGGTTCAATATAGTTTATCCATCCCCTAAGAAGTGGGATGAAGATTGATCCCATAGAAAAACTATCATGTACTTATTTAGACACACAATTTAAACACTGAAGTGAAATCATGACTTTTCAACTCCTATTCTGCCTGCAAGTAAGCTTCAAGGTAAAATGGTCTCAGACTGTCCTTCACAATGGGCAGATGATAATGCTTGATGACATTTTTTTAAATTCTTCCATCATTTTTTGCTTTCTTTCTTCCTTTTCTTCACTGTTAAAGTATACCTTGTTATAGGAACAATAGGAACCACAAGAACAGATGTAGAAAGGCACTACTATAGGAGGGTAATGATATGTTTTTCTGCGCTTACGAGAAAAGAAAAAAAACAAACATAGTGCCATTTTGGAGGATACCCAGCAGAGCATCAAAACGTGTACTGTTTCACTGCTTACTAAGCAGCAACAGAAAACATCTGACACCAAAGCTCATTTCTAGACTCAAAAGAAACCTCACATTTATTATTAGGGACACAGAAACAAATAATAACTGCAAAAGAGACTCAAAATGTTTGTGGAAAGAGACCAAGAATAGTGTTTGTAAAGATTATGTGCTCTTGTAAACTAAACAACAGGGTGAGATGAAAATGGAAGTGCAGATCTCAACAGTCTTTTTAAACCTACAGGAATACCAAATTTAATCTCCTCCTTTATGAACAGACAAACCTCCTGCAATTGTTCTCGAAGAAACTGCAGTCTCCCAGTAAGTCCCTGAGGTTCCATTTGCCACTTGAAATGCATTCCTTTCTTAACACACATTATTTATAAAATCATAACATTATCCTCTTATCAATTTAACAGCCAGGAAAAAACAGTCAGGAAAACACAGGCTGAACAGACTTCTAGATTGCCAAAATTAAAGGATTTATATTTTTGCACATTAACTCATACCTCTGCTAGCTTGGGTTAAAACTGGTAAGTCACTTCTTATCAATGAAGATAGGATTGTACTTTTAAAGTAAAACAAGACTAAAAGTTCATTTACTATGATTGTAAGACCAGGTATTGAATTTTAAAAATATGTTTCCGCAGAAGAAAGGTCAGAGTTTTGAAGCACTGGGGAAATGTAAAAATCACAGGGAATGAGCAATCTTAAGAAATCAGAAGAAAACATGCAGGAGAATTGCTTTCCTCTCTAGTCTTGATGGTGAACACTGGGCTAGGTGTGACTTCTGGCTGCTTAAGCTTTCGTTACACCATTTGCTGTTCTACTATTTCGCACACTAGTGCAGTTGTAGTCTTCCTGACTTGACACTGTGATAAAGAACAGCCTGTGCTGCAACTTCCATACCAAATTCCTTGGTCATCTAATTGTGCCATGCTTTGGAAGAAATCTTGATTGGCAACGTATTTGTCATAGCATCTATGCTGTAAGAGAAATCTGAGGTCTATCACCCTCTAGGTCGCCACATTCTGGATGACCTCACAGGAGGTTCTTCACCTGTGCAAAGACCTGAGGTCCACCATTATGCATCTCACAAACACATGGTCTCATGGCATGCTCAATGCCACTGTACCACATCAAATCACACCCATGACAATGCAAGTGCAAGATGATTGCAGAAGTCCTTGACAGACACTGATTGATACAAGGGACATCCAGGATATAAATACAAATGGCAGATAGTTGACCTGTGATCCCTAGAGAAATGTTTCCTGGACAGTTGGATAGTATCAGTTTGAGAGCATACCAAAGAGAATAGAGAACATTTCCAACAGGAAATACTTCTTATACAGGGTGAAGAGGCAAAGGCAGTAATGAGATGGTATAAACCACTCATGCCTTCTGCCAGAATGAGAGCAAGGTAAGTGCAGACACAGAGAAAATGCTTCAGGCCTGTATTGGCTGGTTAAAGGTGCTTCATCTGATCAACGCAACTGCAAATCCATTGCTGTCATCTAAGAAACACCACTTTTTAATTTGCCATTTGCCACATTCCTCCACTGCAACTCAGCAGCCACATGCAAAAGGTTATCTCATTGGATTAAGGAAATCAGTATTTTAAAGGGGTGTGTGTGTGTGTTTCCATCTTAGGGTAGGATCCAGAGAGTGGTGGTAAATAGAATTTAATCCAGTTGGTAGCTGGTCACCAATGGTGTTCCCCAGGACTTGGTGTTGGGGCCTGTTTTGATTGAGTGTATCCTCAGTGAGTTTACAGGTATCATCAAGCTGGGCCAGATTGTACATCTTCTAGAGGACAGGAAGGTTCTACAGAGGGACACAAACAGACTGGATTGATGTACTGAGGCCAATTGCATGAGATTTAAGTGCTGGGTCCTTCACTTGGGCCACAACAACTCCATGCAACATTGCAGGCTTGAGGAAAAGTGTCTGGAGAGATGTCCAGAGCAAAAGGATCTGAGGATCTTGGTCCACAGCTGCCTGAACATGAGCCAGCAGTGTGTCCAGGAGACCAAGGAAGTGATTTTCCCCTTGTACTTGGTGCTAGTGAGGCTGCATCTGGAGTACTGTGTTCAGTTTTGAGGCCCTCACTACAAGAGGGACACTAAGGTGCTGTAGCATGTCTAGAAGCTGATGAAGGATGTGGAGCACAAACTGATGAAGACTGGCTGAGGGAACTGGGACTGTTTAGCCTGGAGAAGACAAGGCTGAGGGGAGACAGGATCACTCTCTACAACTACCTGAAATGACATTGTAATGAAGTTGGGATTGGTCTCTTCTCCCAAGTAATGAGTGAAAGGACAAGAGGAAGTGGCCTCAAGTTATGCCAGAGGAGGTTTAACTTGGATGTTAGGAAAAACTTTTTCACTGAGAGAGTTTCTAGACACTGGTACAGGCTGCCCAGGGGAATGGTAGAGTCACGATCATTGTAAATATTTAAAAGTTGAATAGATGAGGTGCAGAGAGACATGGTTAAGTGATGGTATTGGCAGCGTTAGGTTAATGGATGAACTCCACAATCATAAGGGTCTTTTCCAACCAAAACAACTCTATAATTCTGTGATTTATTTACTAATCTGCACATAGTCTAGTCTGACACAAAAGTAGCTGGTAGAAAGTATAGAAGACTGAGGAAAGACTAGCTTTTTCCAAAGACAGTGTCAACCTCACCTTCTCAGTTATGCAGGCAGAACTGGAGAAGTGGTCTGGCACATGGCAGCCCCTATGTAACCCTTGTCTCTTTATTTTCCAGCAACAAGATACCACGTCTGCCATCCCCGCACATGCACACCTGCATGACCTGTTTTGCACTGCTGCCCAGACAACACAAATCTAGCAGGTATCTGACCAGTACATTTGGAAGTCCTTGCTGGTCTGAATGTGATGAGGATCAGAGGATCCTGAGTGATTTGGGAAAGCATTGGTTTTGTCTGGGATACAGTTAGTCATAGCAGCTTGTTTGGTGCTATGTCTTGGATCTGTAATGAGAACAGTGTTGACAATTGTTGATAAAATCTGGGAGTGTACAAGGAGTTGGGAGAGGACGCAGCTGGAACAGTTGACTACAAATGATAAGAGGAGTGTTCCAGACCATATGACATCATGTTAGCAGCTAAACCCAGGGGAAGAATAAAGGGGACATTTGTAGTAATGGTGTTTGTCTTTCCAAGTAACTGTTGTTACAGATGATGAATCTTTGCTTTCTTGGATGTGGCTGAACATCTGCCTGCCAATGGGAAGAACTAATTGCTTGTGCTACCTTTCTTGCACACATAGATTTTGCTTTACCTATTAAACTATTTCAACCCATAAGTCTTCTAACTTTTGCCTTTTGATTCTCAATTCTGTCCCATTGTAGGGGAGAAGAGTGACTGGAAGTGCACAGTTGAGCTGACTGTTGAGGTTAAACTATGACAAGGGATTAATCCTGTAATAATCCTAGATATAATCTCATTGCTTGTCCTGAATGTATAAAGCATTGTTAACATTGGCAGGGAACACAACAATATTTCTTACAGGTCACATCCTTTGACACTAACTGGATTTTTGGACACATCTGCACCTCCTAGCTTAGTAAGTGCTTGTAAAGTGGACTGAAAGGTCAGAACCCTTCAAATTCTGTGATATTTGTCGAGCTCTCTAGATCAAGAGAATATCAACGAGCTTTCAGTCAAAAAAATTCATTTTATGTGGATGAAATAATGCACAGTTTTACCTAGTGGATATTAGAACAGAACTCAGAACGTTTGGTTATTCAGTTTCTGCCTAGGTGTGCTTCATCACAGTCCAATCATTTCTGAAACTCCACAGGGATTATAAAATATAAGAGATAAAGGGCTTGTTAAAACACCATGGTTCTTGTAAATTCTTATCTTGCCAATTTGTCGATTTTTCAGATGGAAAGGATGATACATACATAAAAAACCTATCCTAACAGGGTACAGAGACCATCAGTGCCCTTAAAAGAGACATGAGCTTTGTAGCCATTTAGTATCGTTATCTTTGAAGGATGGGTAAGAAAGACCTAGAGGTTGCAACATACAATGAAGATTAAAACCACTTTTCCTGTAGAGAGGAGCACATTTGACATCCATTTAAAGATAATGATAGCAGTCTATTAAAGGCAAGTGAAACAAAGGGACAAGGAAAAATATGTCTAAATAGAAAATAATGATCATGGACTTAAAAGGACTTAAAAACATATCAGGTCACTAACTGATAAACAATAATGTCTTAAGTGCCATTTATCACAGACCTGAACAGTTATATGTTAAAAGAACAACGTCCTTCACCTCAAATGGTAAATCAAAACTGTGCTTTTACCAAGAACAGCACAACAGAGGGAAACAGAGAAACTCTTTTAATTCACTCTTGACATTATAGAGATAATGGCATCACCTCTCAAGAAAGTGAAGGCGAAGTCTGAAGTCCATTCTTGGGCCCTTTTTGATTTAATTAAAAATAAATGTAATTGAAAGGAAGACAGAGTTTGGGAAGTAACTTGTGCTTTATGCTGGGGGCTGAGTGACAGTTCCATCCGATTGAACTAATATGTCTTAAACGATCTATAAAACTATAAAAACCTATAAAACTCAAACAGCGTTCCCAACCAATCTGGTCACTAGGAAGTATAAGACTCGCTTCATGAGGTTTTTAGATTTTCCCTCATTCAGACTGTTCTAAGAAGATAAGATACAAATACACATTTCTGACAGACTGCAGTTCTCAGAACATATTCTCAGCTTTTATACATGGTTGCATCTTGTTAAACTCCACAGAGATGTGCAGATTCAGAGCAGCTGAGTATCTTGTCCATCAAGCAAGTAATGCTGTTGTATTTGTGGAAAGATACAGTTTATTTTAGGACTAGAAAAGGAAACTGTTTTATGCAAGATTGCATAGTCTTGCAGACCTTGTTTTGGAACAAAATTTACACAGAGAAACTGTATTTGGTTCACCTACCTGAAACTTGTAAATGAGATCCTGCTCAACAGGCATGACCAAATTTCCTCAAGAAGTCGTAGGACCGCTTTTCTGGCTCAAATATGTTCCAGAGTCTTAAAACCTGCTGGAACAGAAGTCAGTTATATATGTCAGATAGATGCTTCACACCAGAAGAATTGAGAAGTTCCACCTCTTTCCTTTTATGCTGAAGGAAAGTGATTATTTGCTTTGATATAATTTTTTTATATAAATGTAAGCAGTTTTCATTCCACCCAGCAGACAAAAATGGCATGCACTTAGAGCCACATGTATAAGTGTGCAACGTTGCATGTCAACCAATCCATTACAGTGCTTTGGAATAACATTTTCTGTTTGAACTTTCTAAAATCCCACATCTGTTTTGTATGTAACCCACTTGGAAAATTAAAATGAGAAGCAGGAAGATCAATGTTTCAGTTGGTTCTCTAATAGGCTTGGATTTCTGATACACACACTGCCAGTAAAACTGTTCAAGACCTCTCATGAGAACTTAAAATACAATTTCTGTACCTTTACTCATCTGATAATGTCTCTGGAAAGCTAGTCATAATCATCATCTTAATTAAAAGATGTCCAAAATTAGAGTGACAGAACCATGAGCCTACGTCTGTCTTCTGTCAGCCTTGCCGTAATATGTTCTGAAGCTATCCTATACCCCACATACTATCGTGCCAGTTTCTATGTAGCTGTTGCAGAAAAATGTTTTTCTTTGCAGTAGGAAGCACTGGGGAAGAATTTTTGTGCATGGTAAATGCTGCTTACAAAGAGATATTTTTCAGACCTCAGCGTTTAAAATAAATCGACAATTTCTACACAGGTAATGTATGTAAACCACTTAATGGAACAAGTCACAGTAATGCTTGCTTTAAAAGTGTCAGTTCCATTACTTTGCTCAGTGCCCCTTCAAAGTGGAAAAAAGCTGATGAAGAACCATTTAAAATGCTTTATACAGAGAAAAAAAAACTTAGAGAATTTTTTACTCCTGCTCCACAAAAATCATAGATGTGTTTGACTGAAAAGCTGAAATGAATTCAGAATTAAGACTGGAGAAGACATGGTAATGCCCACTTCTTCAAATTTTGATTCTGTAAATCATAACAAAATAAACTGATGTTAAAAATAATTTACTGCTAAGAAAAAAAAGAGGCAAGTAAGATTTGACTCAGGTCTCCTTGTTACCTGTTTGCCTGCCTTCAGATTCTGTTGATTTAATGTTGCTCCTATCTCCATTACATTCAAGCATTTTGCATTAATGAGCACATAGCACAAATCATTATGTTGGCTCTTAGATTCCTTTTGCTTCTTCCTACATCTGCCCAGGACACATCAGTGCAATTCTAGTCAATGCTTTTGTTATGAGCATCTCCTCTGGAAAAAAAAAAAAAGGCTTTATGGAAAGTTTTTACATGTCTGGAGCACACATTGATCTCCAGAAATTTATTGCTTGAATAGTCCTGAGCAAAAAGTATTCTTTTTCCTATATCAGTGTGGATGTACCAAAGTGGAATGCACATGTCTTGGTGACTCATGGATGTATACTCCAGGATTTAAATCTCCAGTTGCCCAGGTTCTCAAAAGTGCAGGATCCCCATCCTCCCTCCTTCCTTTTCCTCAGAGGAAGATAAAAGCTATAATGGGGGAAAGGTCTGTCTGGGAATAGAGCAGAGGATTTGGCAGCAGTAAGATTTTTTGAATGCTTCCAGCCAATCTGCTATTACTATCCCTCCTCCTTCCCCCAGTGAAGGAGGTGTAGAAAATGCCCATGGAAAAGCACAGAAGAAGAAAGCAGAGCATCGCAAAAGACTGAAAATCACTGTATCTTGGGCCACACTGATCAGGGACTAAGCCTGGTACCCTAGATCTACAGAATGACAGGTCTGATGTATTTCATACTTGCAGGCCACTGAACTCTGTCACAGCCTCTGGGATTTTTGGGGGCTGCACAGTGTTTAGTCCAGCACAAATCTGTTCTCTATCTATTTAAACTTTGGTCTCAGAAGCAAGCGATGGGTAGAAGAAATACTAATACTCTGTAAATTAACAACAAATGTTTATTCCCAAGTTCCTAATGAACCCTTCCATTCTCTATAAAAATGACTCATGTCCTTTCAGCCAGTTCTTTCTCTGGGTATATAGGAGATCTAAGTCAGTCAGGCTCCAAAACCACTTTGGTACTTCTGAAAAGGTTTCCCATTATGAACTGAGTCAGATTTTTTCTGAGCTTTATGAGGTCCTCTGAAATGGATGAACATTGAAATGCCTTTGATATTATCATTGTCTCTCAAAGTAATAATTATAATTAGCTCTTTTCCAATATCCTCTTTTGGCTTTAATACCGCTAAGGCTATAAAACAGACTTGAAATTTATCCCAGACACTGTTGGGAACTCTTTTGTATTTTAAGTCAATACCTAAATAAAATCAACTTTCTTAATGTGTATGAAGAGTTTGTACAAAGTCAAAGGACTTTTACAATGTTCTACAGATATTAGACTCCTGCTCCCGTGAAATAACCTTGACTAGATGCCCAGACACTCTGGTGAGGGTACAGTAATGTTTCCTGTTTTTCTTCCCTCCTCCCTACATTTCATAGAAACATAGAATCATATAATGGTAGGGGTTGGAAGGGACCTTTAGAGATCATCTAGTCCAACCCATCTGCAGAAGCAAGTCCACGTAGATCAGGTCTCTTTATCCATTTTTTAATCCTTCCCATTACACAGAATCTTCATTTCCAAGTGACCTCAGTCTCTCCCACACTCTTACCTCTCCATAAACTTATTCCCTCTTCTCCTTTCCATTTCTAAATATTTCACATGCATAATTTTTAGCCACTATGTTTCCTTCTGCAGAGAGAAGACATTTCAAAAGACATCTGTTTGTGACTCCCCCAAAAAACCAAGCTCATATCACATTTTCTGATAATTGCTTCCTAAAAAGCAAGTATTTTTTCTTCATTCCTTGCTGAGGACACTCGTATTTTTGAACTGTTGCTTTTTTCACCTTTTAGGATTCAGCCTTTTGGTTTTGATCCAGGTGTCTATAGATTTCCCAGAAGGTTCAGTCAGTTACTGCTGGTTCCTCCCTTCCACATACTGTCACTGAGAAACAGAAATGAGATTCTTTATTCTGGAGAGCCTCCATTTTACTTCTGTGTGGAGCTTTCACCTTTGATACCAATATATATCATATCTTCTGTTTCTGCCATACTCTTATCACAGAACTATACAAAAATTCAGATGGGAGGACATCAAGGCCAACCTTCTGCTCAAAGCAAGGTTAGCTCTGAAGTCAGATTAGAGTGCTCAGGGCTTTATCCAATTGCATCTTAAAAACCTTCCTGGAAAGAAGCTGTGCAGTCTCTCTGGGAAGCCTGATCTAAAGTGGACTTTTCTTGTGAATCTCAATCTCAACACCCTGAAGAGTACTGAGTTCTTTTCTTTACTACTCACTTATTATGAAAAAATATATGCTCTTTCTTATTATCTAGTTCATCACCTGGATACTGGTGTTACACAGACACTCAAAGACAGAATTCTCTGTATAGAAACGAATTTATTTAGATTGTGACATAGGGTCATTCACAGGCAAAGAGGACTGTGGCTGCCAGGTGGCAAGAGTCTCCATTGAAAGCATCCTCACAGCAGCATCTTCAACTGGATAGAGTGAGACTCCCTAATTTGCTGTTCTTCTTATTTCATATAATCTCACTGGCCTGTATGTGACTGCTTCAGCACATGTATAATAAATTGTTATTGGTTGTCTTAACTATATACAAAGCAATCCCAACATAACTTACCAAAAAGCTGTTCTACATGACTCTTTCTGCATCTGTAAGAACATTTTCTATTGACTATCTACACTTCTTATCCACATAAAATTTGACCAATTCTGCAGCATGAATCTCTGGGGAACTCTATACATGACAATCAATAAAATACTTGATTTTTCAGTGTGGCTGGGGGTTCAGACAATCATCTAGTTGGTTGGTTTTTTTAATTCTGTATTGAAAAAGTGACGATGATAGTGAGCATAATTCACAACTTTCATGAGATGCAGGAGTAATAAAGTCCTGGGAGTCTTTTGCTTTCACTGGTATGTACCTCAGTCATTTCAATAAACCATGTACTCCTCCAGGCAATAAGTGGAAGTCTCCAGCTGGGATTCAAATTAGCAAATTAGTTTAATATAACACTATCATCTTGACTCAAGCATAGAAATGGATTTTTGTTTGGTAAGTTTTGGTTATCATATTTGTGTATAAAGAAGGAGAACAGTGTACTAATCCATACAGGATAGGCAAGCTTGATTTGTTCTCAGCTTGCTTTTAACATATTTTTGTTTCTTGTTCCAGGTGCATTAGTTCTGTTTTATTTAACTCTGCTAAGACAGGGTTAGTATCTGAGATTGCTGTTATTTGGAGAAAAATCCAACCACAAACAAATAAAAAGCCTCTCCTTTTCTCTCTTGTTTCATATCAACACCTTGTTCAAGGAATGAAAGACAGAATGAAAAGATTCTGATATTACCTCATTAATGTGGATTCAGGGTTGATGCTTGTTAAGTCCTTCTTTCAGTTATTCTGGTATGATACAACAAAGCTATTAATTTGATCAAGTTCAGTATTCGCTAAAAACTCAGAATTTCTGAATTTGAGACTATGAAGACAGGGAAGGTATACAGCCCAAGGAATTAGAAAACTTCCACACAAAACTTGGAGTCCTCTGCAGCTCAGATGTCTGAGGTGAAATGACAATGAGTGAAAGAACATAATTTGCTTTTACATGTTACTTTATTCTTTATGATGAAAACCGCTGAAAAGGTCGTAGTCTTTCTTGAAGAGTGTATAGAAAAAAGTTCATTAAATTAATTTTCCAAGTCATTCAATCACTGTTTGGTCAAACAGTTCAGAAATTGTGGACATAATGCTAGATTTTTTTTTTTTTTTTTTCTATTTTGCATGTGTGTGTGATTTTTAATGAAGACAGTCCTTACACATTGAAAAATTGAAACACTCATATTTGACTTGACTGACTGGAGACATTCAAAACCCACCTGGAAGAGTTCCTGTGTGACCTAGTCTAGGTAGTCCTGCTCTGGTAGGGTGATTGAACTAAATGATCTTTTAAGGTCCCTTCCAATCCTTATGATTCTGCACAACAGCATCCAAGGTCAAGTCCACCCCTTGATCACAAGCTCATCTATAGGTGGCACCTAGGTGTCCCACCATCACAGAAAGCTTCTGCAGGTGGGCAGCAATATCTTGCCACAATGAGGCAGCCCAGATGGCTTTGCCCCAGCATTGTCAGTTATTCTGTTTCCACTGTTGTAGCCACCCCTACAAAGCATTTGCCACCATCCATGAGTCAGTATAGAAGTAAAATATTGGTCCTTTTTCTCATTCAACGATGTCTAAAGCCAGCTGGATGACTTTCACGTCTGCAGATTGACTTGATTCATCTTCTCCTTCTGCTGCTTCAGCAACTTGTCGTAGGGGACTCCACATAGCCGCTTTCCACCTTTGGTGTTTTCCCACAATACAGCAGGACCCATCGGTGAACAAAACATATTGCTTGTCATTTTCTGACAGCCTGTTGTATGGTGAGGCCTCTTCAGCATGTGTCACCTTTTCTGGCAATATTCCAAAGTCTTTGCCCTCTGGCCAATTGGTGATCGCTTCCAGGATGCCTGGGCAACTGGGATTTCCTATATGAGCTCATTGTGTAATCAACACAACCCACTTACTGGCATCAGTCACATGATGTGTGGAGGAGACCCTCCCTCTGAACATCCAGCCCAGCGCTGGCAGTCAGGGTGCTATGACGGGTTGTACTTCTGTCCCAATCACTCTGAGGCAGCTCAGACTCCTTCATATGCTGCCAATATCTCCTTCTCAATTGGAGTATATTGGGCCTCAGATCCTTTGTAGCCCCGACTCCAGAACCCGAAGGCCTGGCCTCGAGTCTCACCAGGTCCTTTTTGTCAGAGGCTCCAGGTATGGCCATTCTCTCCTGCTACAGTGTAAAGCACATTTTTCACATCTGGTTCTGTCTGGACTGGTCCAAGGGCTACTGCCTGAGCAATTTCTTGAAAGCTTTGTTGTTGTTTTGGTCCCCATTTGAAGCAATTTTTCTTCCAGGTGACTTGATAGAGAGGATTTACAATCATACTATAGCTGGAAATGTGCATCCTCCATGCACCTGAGTTTCTTCCTTACTGGTTGGGGGAAACATAGTAATTTTGTTGATGATATCCATCTGAGGAAAATTAACCCTACCCCTGTCAAGCCCAGGACAACATTCTATAAGAACAGAACAAAAACCCACCCAGCCTAGTGCCCTGTAGCTGACAGAAGCCAAAACAAATTTCCTGGGCTTATGGGGTAAGAACAATGATATTCTCACAATATATCATCACCTTCCCACAACTTGCAGTTCAGAAGTATCTTGGGAAAAAATGTGATATTTGTGTATTTGGGAGAACTGTAGTAAGTAAATCAACACCTGTACCACCAATACTCCAGTGCCTGATAAATAAAAAAGACAAGCGGGTAAAAATAAAATCAGATGATAAGTGGTGCTGGAGGGGGAAACAGTCTCTTCTTTTCCTTTCCCTTCCTCATAATTTATGTGATATTACAAGCACAATCTTGCCTACATAGCCCTGTTTCCTAACAGTAGGTAGGAAAAAAACAGATTTGGAGCTGGGGGAATTAATTTCTCTGTGCTTGGCAATACAACATTTGAATGTGTTTCATGCTTTTCTGCGAACATTCACATGTGTTTGGCAGGGAATGTGTGAAGATATTTAGGACAGCAAAGGTTCACAACCTCTTCCAGCAGAACACAGCTTGCTAGTAGCAGATCACTCTAATTTACAAACCTAACTTGGACTAGCAGTGGCATGAGTATTGCTTTCAAAATACCTTTAAATCTTCTGGAATGCAAAATATTCCATGGATCATTTCAAGATTTTCTGAGGTGGAGGCACTGCTAATACCCCTTTGGGCTCTGATTCCAAACAGTCTTGCATCCATAACAGTGTTTCTATCGCCTAAACAGGACTTCAGGAGATTTTCTTTCTCCTTATTACTTTTTATTCAACTAAAATATTTAGAAAAACTCTGATGTTTAACTATTTAAATGAAATAAGTCTGATCTTTTTGTGTGAAAAATATTATTTTAGATTAATTGAATCTAGTTTAAATATTCTGATCAATTCATACCAAAAAAGAAAGAAAATCAGTATTGGACTAAAGTGTTTGCTCTGATACAGATTTCAGTGTTCCTCATTTAACTCTACAGCTTAGGTTAAGCTAGTGTAATTTCAGACCTTGGACTACATATGATGCCACTTTACAGAGCATTCCATTTTAGAGATGTTTTCTGGGGTTGCATTTCCTTCATCATCTATTTCCCCTTAAAAATTCAGCACTGAACGTTTGCAAAATAAAAGATCTAGGAAACTATTTTTGTGATTAGCAATGGCAAAAAACATACTTGGAGTCTAGAAACATTCAAATCCACAAGCTGATGAAATCAGTGGGAAAATGCTTACTGACATTAAAATTTTGGATCACATCCAGCAGAACAAATCTTCAGAACTGATAACCAATTTTGAGGTGACTAACACATTTTTCTCCTGGTTGAAATAGTAAAAAGAGCAGTTCCTTTAGGCTATTTTACAGAGCTAAGTATCAAAAGGGTCTGTAATAGATTTAAGCTATTAAAAGGGAATATTTAAGGGCAATTAATGTGGGGTTTTTTGCAAGCCAGTGTCTTTTAATTTCCCATTTGGGACAATTTTATGACAGTCTAGTAAAGAAGTTTTTTTACACACAGACTGTCAGATGAAGCTTCTCTTCTTGCAAACATTATGTGTTTAAGCAACATAATCTTTTTTTTCCCTATTGGGAAATTATTTATCTTTAATTAATGTATGTCAAAATATTGTCCACCAATACACTGTTTTATGAGGGACTCTTAGATATTTTACTTAGACAAAGCACAGAGCTGGTGACTGCAAAAGATGTTTTTACCTAAATGCCAGTGGCACTCAGGTCCTTTGTCTGTACAGAAGTGTATAAAGTGGCTTTGTGAGCAAATGAGATGTGTGACTTTTGTTATTGACTTTAAAAGAAGCAGGTCTTGGTTCTGATGAAATGAGAGTGAAATGGCAGAAGTCTTCTACTCCTTATACATTAGCAGTGATGGAAGCAGAGAAAAGAACTGTATGGACAGCCTGGTCTACACCAGGAAGGCCAGTACCTTCCTGCAATTAACATTGCTCTCTGCACCTTCCTAAGTTCTTCTCCCTGGTATCCAGCTCTTAATAACATGCTTTAAACTTTTGGTCGCATAGTTGGACTAGATGATCATTGTAGGTCCCTTCCAACTGAAATAATTCTATTCTATTCTATTCTATTCTATTCTATTCTATTCTATTCTATTCTATTCTAGTCCAGTCCATTCCATTCCATTCCATTCCATTCCATTCCATTTCTTCAGAGATCTTCTGTTCCAAAGGGGTTTTTTTCCTTCCTGACAGCATGGAGAGTGATCCACAAGATAGTAAGATGAAAGGAAAGGAGGTGATTCTTCTTCACCAAGCTACTTTCCTTTCACCAAAATATCAAATTTCATCTATCCCTTGGTGTGTAATACAATCCTATTTATACTATGATTCTTTAGCATTTGATGAAAGAGCTAGAAATTTAGTTAGAAAGGAACTTAGAAACAAGACAAATCTCCATCCTTAAAATCTGGAAAAGAGGATATGAAGTGTTGTCTTGAATTCAGTCATAAATTCAGCAAATTTACTTTTAAAAATAAAATAGAAATATAAAATACTAAATTTATCAGAATATAACACATTCTTTCATCTTTGTCAGGAACAGGGATAACAGTAATATAGAAGATGAAAATAAACTATTCTGAATCTATTATTAGTTATTAGCCAGACAAGTAACTTCACTTTCCTGGTAGTCATGTTCTGAAGCCTCTTTACAAAGTTTTGGTTGTGCTCATCTTGTGTACATTAGACTCAGCTCCAGTTGGAAGAGCAGAATGGAGAGAATATTGCATGTATTCAGATAATTCACATGCTTGTTTAAAAAACTACTGTTTCACCAGGCAAGCCCATGAGAGCTCATTAATGCAAAAACTGATTCTCAGCTCTGCCAGCTTGATGCCACGGAGTCCATGGAATTGCTCCAGAGCAAAACTGATGTAACAGAGTGAAGAGAAAACACCTTTTCATCATCCACATCCTGTCTTTTTTAATAAAAAAGTGTACATTTCTTCTGTATTCTTGTAAGGAATTCATATTTGCTGTGAATGAGACATGGTTTATAATATGACTGCATTATTATTCTTTCTTCTGCTTGCTTTTTTCCTAACCAAAGTTATTCTAAATTGAATATTAAGCTGTTATGGTTCAGGCATGGAAGTCAGCTCTACTTTTCATCTTTCATACTTTCTGCAAAGGGTTTCAAGAATCAGTACCCTCTCCCGGTATTAGCAGAGACAGTCCAGAGCCATTTTTGCATATTGTGGCAGTGGTATGCTTTTTTGACCATTCATACCACATTATGTCAGCACCTGTCATAGTTCTGCTCCCACAGTGCAGTGGTCAACTGCTGTAAACTGAGTTTAAGTAGTACCTGATTTTTTTCCTGGCACAGGTAAGTTTTGGAAGCAGGATGCCTTTCTTTTTAAAGGGATCTCAGATATATCCTTACTACTTGCTCCACACTAGTGTCAGTTTGGTTGTATTTGTGTGCAGATAACAAAACAGTCTGGGAGAAAGCGGCAGGCTATAGTCTTTGTGCTTACCTTTTCCCAGTTCTCTGGGGCATCCACTGGAAAGAAACGGTAAAACATGGAGATCCCTTGGTTTTACTTATTGTCAATGTTCATGTTAATTCAGTTGTTTTAACAGAATGCAACAGCTGTGAAACCCCACCACAGAGATGTTCCTGGAATAATTATCTCCTGCTGCAGTCTGATCAGAGTACAGAATGTGACTGGGTCAAGGCTTTGGAGTTTGTTAAAATGAGATCCATGCAATGATAAATAATGTATGTATCTAATGTGTTGCAACAAGATGTAAAAGAAAATTAGTTCCAGAGGCAGTTTTTATTATTCTCAAGTCTGTAACATGTCATCTTCTCTGTGAATCAAATACCAAATTACAGCTGAAATCCTGGACTGCAAATGAAGTCCTTTAGTCATGCTAATTTTAATTGTTTGCATTTTACATTTCTTACTATTAGCCTGGAAGCCAATTCAGTCTCCTGAATTTTGACACACAAGAAGCTTTTTTCCTGTTCTAGTACTGCAGATGTAAATGATGATGCCATAACTTCACCTTAAGTGCTTCTCAGGAAGACAATGGGTAATGAACTGAGGAAGAAATTGGGGCTGTTGATAAGGCCTGAATGAAGCAGAGAACTTGGGCAAGAAGAATCTAGAAACCTCTGGTCGTTTTAGAAGAGCATGTACTGTAAAAAGGCTAAGGGGTCAAACTGAAAAGAGGTAGATTTAGAGGAGGTACTAGGAAGAAGTTCTTCTCTGTAAGAGTGGTGAGACACTGAGACAGGCTGGCCAGACAGGTTGCGGCTGCTTCATCAGTGGAAGCTTTCAAGGCCAGGCTGGACGACACTTTGAGCAGCCTGGTCTCCTGATAGGTGTAAATAAACAATTAATTCCAGCTGTTGCCTGGGTTCAAGAAATCATTAGTGGAGACTTATGCTGCTTTGAACTGGAAGCATGCACAGTTAGTGTCAGAGAACTGAGGACAGTAACTTCCTGCCAGCTTTAATACTATCTAACTCAAATGCTCCTTTTATACCTTAACTTTTGGATCTGGTCCTGAGCTCCTAATGCTTAAGCTTCAAAATGAGTTCAAGTCACTTCACCAGCCAAAAACACTAAAATACTCACTTTCCCCTTAAAGAAATGACTTTGGAATGAAATATGACTCTTTTCACAGCATGAATCAGTTCTAAACAGTATTTTATTAGAGGAAATGAAACATATCAGGTGGTGCTGCAACAGGAATCTTAAATTGGCAAAATTAATCAAATTCTAAATTTGACAGGTCAGAAGAATTAATATAACGAGACTTTCAGAAAGTGCCCACTAGTGAATATTGTGCAAGACTGTTACATTCCAAGTGGGAGAAAAATCCCAAATCATTTCGATACCATCTGCTACATGCTACATACCCTTGCCTCCAAAGAGGTTACAGTGGTTCCATAACAAGTGACTGGACATGTAGAAATGGCATAGATTAATCTTTTGCTCTAAAAACTCACTAGCTCCAGGCAGACCTCTGTCTGTAGCAACTGCAAAAGTGGGTTTAGATGACCTTGATGTGTATACCATCAAGTACAGAGATAATCATCTGAAAATATATATCTGAATGTAAACTACTGATGCTAAATGTTAGAGCTCTATGTTCAGCTGAATTTTGTTGAACATATTTACAAAAAAGACTGGCTAATTTCTAATTTTAACAGCCAAAGTTCTGCTAATTAATTCAACATTCATCAACTCAGCTTTCAGACATCTTTTTCCCAATGACATAGATGTATGATGCATAGACCAGCCTATAAGACAGCAAGTTATCTGGAAAGGAAAGAATAACTGATATTATAGCACACAGCATAACTATTGATCTAGCAGCTGATAGTTTTGGATCTCTAACAGGACATTTCTAATAATCTAAATCAGCAACAGCTGAAAATACTTATCAGAGAAATAAAAACAGAGGAAGAGAAGACAAGGACAGTACTCACTGAATCATTCAGAACATGAAGTGAATGAAAAGCTACAAGTGCACATAAAGATAAATGGGAGAGATGATAGGAATCTTTTATTGACATGAATGTAAATTATTTTTTTATATATCTACTGTACAGGTTTTTTTGAGATAATCCTCAACTTTCTAACTGACGTTAAGTTTTGCTGGTATTCAGTAGTTACTAAAATGATAAATTGAGCAGTAAAAATTTATTGCTTTAAAAAAATTGCTCCTTTGGCAAAGGACATTCCTGTCACAAAAACAGTGAAGGAGATTATACCATTTGCATATGTTAAAAAACATGCAAGATCGTGTTTTCCTGGACTGAATGAATTGCTGAAAGCTGGGTGGGATGGGGATATCTAAATAAAAAACTCTGACTGAAGGAAATCTTTCATGTTGATCACCTACTCTAGGAGCACTTAAGTCAACATATACATGTCTATCTTAATCTGAAGGTTACCAGGCACCTCATTTTCTGGTTCTATGTATGCCCATTGTCTTATCAGTCCCAGAATCTGGGTGTCAACTTCTCATGTAGCTGGGAACAGGACAGGAGACTCAACAGAGCATTACCCAAGTTCCCCCAAGGGCCTCTGCAAAGATTTTCTCTGAAATTGTAGCTCTAACTGCTTGCCTTTAAAAAAGACCCGGAAGAAGCATTTACCTCTAGAGCTCTGTTTTAGAATTGGGACACAAGAGTCTGCAGTCAGGGGTGGGAATGTTCCACATTCTTCCTGATGATGCTGTTCAGCAAATAATTTAAAACATTTGACTATAGGGGAGGAACAGGGAACAGCCCCAGATTACGCAGCCTTTCCTCATATGGAAGGTGCTCCAGTCGTCTGATCACCTTGGTGGCTCTGCATTGGACTCTGTCAAGCAGTTCCCTGTCCCTCTTGAGCTGAGGAGCCCAGAACTGGACACACTACTCCAGATGAGGCCTGACCAAGACAGAGTAGACGGGGAGGATCCTCTGCTATAAATCACAATGTCTAACAGGTCTGATACTTTCTGTGCAGGGACTCTGCATTCACTGTATAGTAGGCTGAAGGGCTCAAAACTTATTTGAGGGTGACATGCAGGCATATATTTCCCTTACAGATAATAATTACCTCAAGAATTGAGAGTAGGATGTTGAAATGACAATGTAGTCTGCAGCCAGAAGAAAAAATTAAAAAGAAACCCGTGTGTTGCTGTTCTCCATATCATGTGATTCTGTATCAATTCCTTAAAAAAGAAATTGCAACAAAACCTCTGGTGTTCTTATTGTAGCTGGCATGTGAGTAAACTCTATACAAGTCATAAAACAGTTCTTGATTCAATGGTCTAATATTTTGGTGTTTGGAAGGGGATATTTTCTGGGAGTAATGTTGCAGTACATTGCTACACTAAAATATGAATCACTTTTATGAGGTTGCACTACAGATCATTTGGATATTTTTGTAAAAGCTCTCCTGGCAAATGCTTCCTATCATATTGATTTTTGAAGAATACTTGAAATTCTCATGCTCTCATTATGGCTTATTAACATACAGTAATTAAAAAATACATCTATTTTTGGACATTTTTTCTATCAATATTAATTAATTCCCGACTATGCTGAATGATTGAGACAGAAGACAGTATTATTTTGCCTTTTGCTAGGAATCTTGCTCACAAACTTTGGTGTGTTTGGTGTGTTTCCATGAAGTGACAAAAAACATCCAAATTCTCTTGGGTTTCTAGGCTCAAAACTTCAGAAGAAAAATGAAGGTGTAGAACTCATATTTTTGAAAGAAAAAGTAGGAGAAATAGAATAACAGAAAAATCATGTGTGTATGTGTCATGGGTTTGTGAGGAGCTGCTTTTGCTTGCTAACAGGGGGAGGGAGTTGCAATGCAGACCTGGTAAAGAGTTCTCAGACTCTCCCCGAGCTCTGGAGTTAAGACCAACCTCCAGCCTGGCTGGGAAAATCTGGCACCTCTGCCATCACTATTTAAGGATGGGAATTTGAAGTGCTTTGAAGAAGATGGAAGGGAAGGGCAAGATGAAGGTGACCATGTGGACCCTGCAGCCAGGAAAAGACAGAAGGAGTGATGCTGTACCAGAGACATCCTTGCAGCCTGCAATGAGAAGTAAAGACCCTGTGAGAGAGGGGGTGAGAGCTGGAGACTCTGGGTCAGAGGGACCAAGCAGTTTAGCTCCTAAATCAGAGAAGGTGAACTGAGGTTGCATCAGCCTGTCAGAGTGGCCCATGCAGGGCTGCCCGGTGTGTGGGAGTCCAGGCTAGAACAAGGGAGGACTGACCAGGAGCACTTCTCCTCAGGAGTAAGATAAGTGGCAACCGATATCAAGAAAGGACTGACTGCATCCTTCATTCCCTGCCCCCAGCACTGCTTATGGCAGAAAGGAGGTAATGATACCAGGCTCAGGGCTCTGAGACTGGGAACAAGGGCACGGAAAAATGATTGTAAAGGCCTGGTTGCACTTCCATCATTTGCCTTACCCTGTATTGGTTTTTTTCTGTTGGATATTTCTGTTTGTTATGTTTTGGTTAGAGGTGGATTAAATTAAGTTTCGTTTTCTTCCCCAAGCTAAGTAGCCTTGTCTGTTTTGTCCAGGACCATGAATGGCAATTAAGCCCTCCCTGAGTCTATGGTACTTAAGTCTAATCGTGGTCTTTTGTCCCTAGATGGACCTAAACCAGGACAGTATGTAAATACTTTTATGTATATCAATAAAGAGTTCAAATAGACAAAGTGAATGAAAGTTTAGGATTTTACTGACTGACTTGCTCATTTCTTTCTGTGTCCTTAAATGCTGTTTTTCACAAGGCACTATAATATTCAGTCCTCATTAGAAGCCTACTGCCAGCAGAAGCCTGAAGGCTTTTGCCCCTCAAGTTGTTGAAATGGAAAGTACAGCACATATAATGCAGCCAGACCTCTCACATTTGACAATCTGGAGGATACTGGATGCATATAACATTTAATAACCAATACAGACAAACAGTAAAATCTAAAAATTCACTCATGCACAGTGTATTCACTGATCACAACTGCTACGTTCATGATGAAGGAAAGACTCTTTTAAGGAATAATTTTGAAGGTTAAGACAGAGGTTATAAAAGGATCCACTAGAGATGATCTTATCTGGTACCTTGTGGTTCATGAATGACTCTTTGTTTGACATGTTTTTAAGAGCCTATAAAGAGATTTTGCAGCCTTCTTCTATGACCTTAAATAGATCTCTTTCATAATGATTAGAAAGTCTTTCCTAATATTAAATTTAAATTATTCTGTCCCAAAAGTTAATTAACTTTCCTACTTCAAGCGTGTAGAAAAGTAGCTTGTTCTCCTGTATTGTAACCTGTGACAAATCACAAGCCCATTATTAAGATTTCTTTTTTATATCTTGCTTTCTTAGACCAAACAAAGCTAATTCCATTATGAGTTTGATTTTGATATCTCTAATATTACTTTAATTACTGCTCTGGAAAATAATCAGTCTCCTTATCAAATGCTATCACTAGTAATGGTGAGACTATTATTTTTGTCTCACACTCCCTTTAATAATGCTTGGAAGATACAAGTTTATTTGATGTCTAAATATTGAAAGAAGTAAAGTGTTTCCAGGTGGTCACAATAAAACTGTTCAACTACCAGAAAAACTTTCTATTACAATTTCAGTAGAACTGCTGGTTATTGCAATGGATTTCTAAGAGGTCTCTTGGCATTTGCATTGCTGATCTTGACATTTGAAGATGGTTTGGTTTGCAGATGACCTGCAGCACAGATGATGTGTTGGAGTGCCATGTTTAGAAAAGATTTTGTTTCTTTTGTGGTGTGAAAACCAAAGGACTTATTCACCAGTATCATCAATCTAAATACTTCTTAAAATTAGACATATTGAATACCAATAAATTGTTCATTTTAGTGCAGAGGTCAAGCCCTTTGAGGTGACACATTTCACTCTTTATTATTCTTTATTAACACAAGTAATAACAAAAAAAATCCCTGGAATATATGCTTTTATATGCCAGCTTTTTTAATTGTGACTTAGCCTGAAGAAATTTTGCCTGTCATCTCATATGCTGGGAGGGTGGAAGGTCCAGGGACATAAGTGCAATTCTAAAATTTGACTTCAGCATCAATAAGTCACTTGAGACCTTGATAGTTCTGCTACCATGTTGTGCTTTAAAGCCACACTAAAGCTCACTGTAAGAAAATTGCTACACAAATGAGCCCAGAGTTGAAAGGCAAGCACTTCAAAAACATCAAACAAAGCAAGGGAATGAGACCAGAAGTAATGCCCAGCCAAATGAGGTCTTTAAAAACTTGACAGTAAAAGAAATTATCTTTTACATTCATCACTAAATTATCTAGAAATCACCAATGATGTTATTTAACATCAAATAAAATGCAAGAAATAACCTTCACAGAATGTATATGACAGAGGGTAATATTTGCAAACAAAGATTTACACACATAAGAATAATCAATTTATTTTAACAAGTGTACAAGGAAATGAATGGCTTTGCTTCTCCTGCTGTGTTTTCTCATCTTTAGCTGATGTTCACTCTTTTTCTGGAGTTCTTGTAATATAACTTACCTTTGTTTTACTAGAATTTATGAATCCTGTGATGCTGTGAAAAAAAAGAGTCCTGGATAATTTTGTAGGGGAATGCATAGTAGAAGCACAAACAATTGTCGTTCCATAGAAAATTATTTTGATGTCAAAATAAACAATTTTAAAAGAAAAAAAAATAAACCCAAAAGGTAGTTGTATGGAAGGAAATCAGATCATTCAGCCTGGGACTGTTCAAAGTTGAAAGCGTTAAAACTATCAAAGAGAATGATTCTGTAGGAAAGGATTCCAGAACCTACAAATATAGAAAAAATGTTTTATTGAAACAAATGATTGACAGAGTAGTTATCAAAGGTTCACTGTGAAAATGAAAGGGTTTATTACATGGCATTCTGAAAAAGTCTATTGTGGATTGAAACTAATTGATATTTTCAAGAATTATGTGAATAATAGAATGAAGTATATTTCTTACATTTGCTAATGACACTATCCTGGATAGAACTGCAAGTGCATTCACCTAGAATTCAAACAGCCTTGATAATTCAGGAGAATAGCTGAAGAAGGTAGCATACCAAAAGGCTGCAAAAAGGCTGTCCTACAGAGCACGAACATGAGCAAGACACTGAATATAAGGCAGGAGTAATCACTTGCAAAAATACAGCAAGAGCACAACTGAGTAGGGAATAGTTCTGAGAGAGTACATGACTTAGAGAGGATTACAAACTGAACCTGAATTGATCAAGTGTTGTTGCTGGAAAAAAAACAAACAAAAAAAATACCATCTAGAATCTACAAGCAGGGATACCATTTCCAAAGTGTTTAAAGCAATATCTTAGAAGCCTCAGCTGATGGATATTCTTAGGCTCAAGCATGGTAAGAATCAGTTGAAATGAGTCTTAAGAAGAATAGTGAGGTAGTCACACGCACAGATTAACCCTGGGAAAAAAACATGGGACTGTGGCCAGAGGAAGAGGCAGCTGAGGGACACCTCAATAATTGCTCAAAATTGAAAAGGGTTGATACAAAGAAGGAAATAATCTGTTATTCATATTATTGGTCAAAAATGCAGAAGTAGTTTCAATTCAAACAAGAAAACTTAAAATTAAACAGTAAAAAACATTTGATAGAAATAATAGTGAAATACTGGAGGAAGAAGGATAAACCCCTGTAACTGGAGATCTCAAAGAACAGATTAAGCAGCCTTGGTTTGGGACAGCAAGATGAACTGAATGACCTCTTGAGGCTCCTTTTAACACTGTGATTTTATATTTAAGATTTTGGAAATAAAGTGATACAGTGATGAAGTGAGACTTCTCTAAGGGAATATTCAAGGAATTCTTGAAAAAGATTATGGGAAATAAGAACTATTAAAAAAATAGAGTGGGTTTTAATCATACAGATACAAAGACACAGGAAAAAAGAGTAAGGTGTAATATAAAATAATATATTTTAAAAATATTGAACCAGAATAGGTGTCAAATAAATGCTGAAAAATCATTGGAAATGTAAATAAGAGCAGGATGCAAAATTTTCATCTGAGGGGGAAGTAAAAACTTTCAGCATTGTAGGAGGACTGGGCGATTGCTGCCACACAATAAATGCATAAGAATTTGGGCAAAATTAATGATAAAGTATAACATTTTTTTTTAGAAAGTGTGAATGCCAGAAGTGCATTTTTATGAATAATGAAAACAGAAACCATATGTCACAGGAAAAATAAGTATCAATAGCTACAAAATCACTTTTTCTGACCTTAATATTATGCAAGACTTTAGAACAAATTTTTAGAAGAATAACTAATGGAAAACATGCAGATAAATAAAAAGTTAGGTAAAACACAATCCATGTTAACCAAACAACAGATCATCTAAGGCTTGTCCAATACCTAACTAAAAAACTATTTTTATAAGAATATTTTTATATAGTAGGGTTTTTTCCTATCTGGTCTTCAAATATGGTGCTTTATGGAAAACAGTTGGTGACATCTGACTGTGTGGAAATTAGTAAATGAATTCTCATGGGAAGACTAAATGACTTATGAAAAATGACACCTGGTCATGGTAGAGGGGGAAATAACAATCTGAATAGAAGATATCATTCTCTACCACTGATCTTTTAAAATGTTTTTGAACAACCTAGGTACTAAGGATAGTGGTATATTGCTGAAATGTGACACGGTCAGCATAGAAAAGGACTAGAATATCATGGGGAAAAACAAGACAGCCATGGTTCATGAATGGTAGAAATAGGATGAAATTCAAGTGTGCAACATACAGCACAATTCATGCATTTAGGGACAATAAACAGAATTTTGCAATGTAAATTGGATTCTAAAAACTGATTCTGCCACCCTCTGCCCTTTTACTTTTTTCTCATCAGACAAAGATTCTGGCCTCATAGTTCATAAGTTATGTTCAGAACTGCCACTTGGTTTTCATTTTTTTAGGAAGTCTGGCAAAAAGCCTCACACTAACACACTGCTGGCCAAGCAGCTAGAGGAACTCAACTCAGAGGCTGCAGAAAGACCTAGGACACAGAGTACTGGCTCCTGTTGAGTGTGAGATACCAGACATGGCACAATATTACATACCAATGGCTTGGCTACGTAGCTCTCCCATGCCCTTGCCATGTCCTAAGGTTTGTGACATGTCATCTACCTTGACTTCAGCAAGGATTTTGACACTGTCTCCCACAACATCCTCATCAGAAAGCTCAGGCAGTGTGGCTTGGATGAGTGGACAGTGAGGTGGATCAAGAGCTGGCTGAATGACAGAGCCCAGAGGGTGGTGATCAATGGCACACAATTGTGTTGGAGGCCTGTGGCCAGTGGAGTTACACAGGGATTGATTCTGGGGCCAGTCTTGTACAACATCTTCGTAAACAACCTGGATGAGGGGACAGAGTGTACCCTCAGCAAGTTCCCCAGTGACACCAAACTGGGAGGACTGGCTGATTCCCCAGAGGCTGTGCTGCCATTCAGCAGGATCTCAACCAGCTTGAGAGTTGGGCAGAGAGGAACCTCCTGAGGCTCAACAAGGACAAGTGCAGAGTCCTGCACCTGGGAAGGAACAGCCCCATGCACCAGTACAGGCTGGGGGTCGAACTGCTGAAGAGCAGCTCTGCAGAGAGAGACCTGGGAGTCCTGATTGATAATAAACTGAATATGAGCCAGCAATGTGCCCTTGTGGCCAAGAAGGCCAATGGCATCCTGGGATGCATCAAGAAGAGTGTGGCCAGCAGGTCAAGGGAGGTTCTTCTCCCCCTCTACTCTGCCCTGGCGAGGCCTGATCTGGAGTCCTGTGTCCAGTTCTGGGCTCCTCAGCTCAAGAGGGACAAGGAAGTGCTGGAGAGTACAGCACAGGACCACCAAGATGATCAAGGGTATAGAACATCTTTCATACAAGGAAAGACTGCGAGAACTGGGGCTGTTTAGTCTGGAGAAGAGGAGATTGAGGGGTGACTTAAGTCTTAACATTTGATGTGGTACTCAGTTTTGTCTGTTTAGGCCCATGTCTAGGATGAGGAGAAGCATCTGAGCAATCCAACCAATTGTAAGGACACCATGCTTTGTGACCACAAGAGTGGTTCCAGTCTTGGGACATAAGTGCTATCTTTTGGGGAAAAATAATAAAACCCAGATGCCATTGTAAGGTAAGGAAGAAATCAAGTGAAATTCTATATGGAGTTCTCATTGCTCATATTTAGGAAAGATCAGTTGCAGAGTTATGAATCTTATATGTTATTATGATGTGAGTGTGTTAGTTGTCATTATGATGCTAATGCCTGCATTAGCATTTGTTCAGGTTAGTAGTGCACCTCTCTAGCTAATCTTGTCACACTCACTTATCTTGCTTGGGTTAACTTCTCAGAGGCTCTCAGAGCACACAAACAAGAATATTTTTGAACAAGTGTGAGTCATACCCAACTAATGGCTGTTCAGTTTATGGGACTAGAGCAGACGTTGCATGAAGTGAAGACAGAGCAGACAGGTCTAGCATGCAGTGGTACTATAATAAGAGTAGAAATGCCCTTCTACGTACACACTGCTTTGCCTCTGAAAGTTCATGTTGGTTCTGACAATGGTGAAAAGTCATGCCACAGCCCAGCACACCCTGCACAGGTCAACTCCCTTGGAACTGAGTACCTGCCAAAACTTGTGCTGCCTATGTCAGACATGCCACAGGAGGTCTGCTTTGGCTCCATGGTACAGAGATGGAGGTAGACATGTCCTTGAGACATGACCTGCAAGCAGAGGTAGAGGCAGGTGGCTGGGATGCTGGATAAGTGCTGGCCTGAGGTTAAGCTATCTGAATGGGAGATAGGAAACTGCTGAATGAGACATGAGGAAAATATTTGGTTTAACAAATAACAATGTGAAAAGTTGACAAAAGTAACATCACTATGAGGAATAGCTAGATTTTAACAAGCAATAGGGAGGAGGTAAGTGAGAAACAGACTAACTTCACAGGTTAGGAATCAGCAAGATCAACAAGACACAGCACAAGAATGAGCTGTGCAGGTGCACCAAAGTATGTCTCTAACCTGTGAACTTCACAGGTGGAGGAATAAGAGGGACTCTTAGGAAACTCACAAGACCACTAGTGCCCAAGAAATATGGTAATACCCAGGTATACTTGTGTAACTATCAAAAATAATAAATATGGGTATTGATGCAGCAAAATTGGAAGCAGTGGGGAAAAAAGTAACTAGAGGCGAATTGTTCACATGAGATAGGATAAGGGTGGTAAACAGGAAGAACAATGAGCCAAAATTTACAAGAATTTATCTAAAATATTGACAACAACTTTTATTTTGAAGAAGAAACGTAAGAAGGAGATTTGTTGACTGCTTTCTGATAGAAGCAGAGGAAAAACTTTGAATTTGCAAAACTTTGGTTCCATCTTTTCAAGAGCCCAGGTGAAACCTATCTGTATAGTTCTGGTACAACATAGTGACATGAACATTAGTGAAGGGAAAGGCTGAGCCAGTGAGAATAAGTGGCAGAAAGAGCTGTAGAACTGAGAGTAAATAAAAGAAAATTGCTTTCCTTTCCCAAAGGATTCCAACAGACCTGAAGCTATGCAAATCAGTGTCTTCCTAACCTCAAGTAATCTAAAGCAGTCCTGCACCTGCCCTTGCTTAGACTGTAAAATCAATATAACCTTGCAAGAAGACACTGCATTCTATAATAAGCAAGATCATTCAACTGCAGCCCAGTAACTAAAGTAATTAAAGATTTAGGTATTCAAAAAAGACCTGTCTTCCAACTTAATAAAATCTGGGAGAAGTGGATGATTTGGATCCCACCTTTATACACATTGTAGACAACTTGTCTCTCAGACTTAGGAACATCTGTTTTGGCTGAGCATGACAAGAGCTCTCTCTCTGTTTAATAGTGGTTATTTACAGAAGCTAACATGAAAGAGGAAAAAGTGTTACTAATATATCTCCGTACTGTTTCAAGAAACTGATAAGGAAAGAACATGTATCAGGGCAGGATCCTAATCCAAATGGATCCATTCCTCAGCCAATTGATTCACTCAATTCTGGCAATCCAAATAAAAAGTAAAAAATTAAATTTAATAAAAATAATTTTATATTAATTAAATGAATCAAATAATGTTTTCCAGCCTAGGACAATCTAAATTTCCCAAATGATCTGCAATAACACATTTTAAATGCCTAAATTTTTATCACTAAACAATTTCCAATTATTCAGGAGCAATCTGTTCAAGGAAGAACCAAGCCCAACAGTCCAATAGAGAAAACAGCAAAGAAAAAAATTCTTTTGTTTCTTCTTTTAGCATTTCCAGATTAAGGCATCCATGAATGATGATGATGAGGATAAAGTATAGTAGAGTAGGGCAGAATAGAGTGGGATAGAATAGCATAGAACAGAATAGAAAGAACATATGCTCTTGTCAAAATATTCAGGTTGCACAAATGATGCCAATTAGGAACTCAGATGAAAAGATCTCCTTTCCCAGGCAAGGGGAAATATTTCTACACATATAGCTTTATGTTTTCAACAGCTGGAGAAAATGAATACATACTTCTGAAGAAAGTGATAGCAAAGATTGCAGCTACGTATGAAAGGTCTCTTGTTTGGTGAATCATCCATATTTTTAAGTACTTGCAATTATATGCTGAAAACCCTGTTTTCTGAAATTGTGCCCTAATTTCTTCTCAACCCAAAGTGAAGTGTTTTTAGATCCTTAAGCAAAATTGGTTGAGCTTACTATAAACATTTTGAATATGTAGGCTCAACTTGCTGATGTAATTTAGTAGAATAAACATAAAGTTTCAGTCTTGGCTTTTCTGTAGCTTTTGCTGAGATACTTGAAAAAAGCATAGAAACAACTTGAAAAGTTATGAAATTTTAAACATGCAATTTCAAATAGTCTTCCTGGATTGCTGAAAAGAACTTGTATATCTAGAAGTAGATATATACACATTAGGGGTTTGCCATAGGTTGTGAAGGCATCAACATTGGTAGTAACTCCCAGTTACCATCTATGAAGCACACAGATTTTTTGAGCAACATTTATATAACACTTGTTGAAAACTAATGGTGACATTTGAAGCACCATTGATACAGCTGCAAGGCATAAAAGGAGAAAGATGAGTCAGTTCTTTTAAAAGATGCAGAAAGAATCTAGAAGTGAATTTTTAAATCTACTGAAATCACCAGTATAACTTGTATTCTCTTTAGTGGCTCAGGCTCATGCACTTATTTTTCTGCAGCTCTCTCCTCAATCTACCTCACCCCAAAGTGATACAAGTTTAGAAGACAATCATGATTTACTGAAAGCTGAAAAAAAGAAGCAGCATTATATTTTTTGCAGTAACACCTCTAGGTGGATTTGGTTTTAAGTAGTTGAGTAGAAGAGGAAGAATGACAGTAAATTGATCTTCCACTGCTCACCTCAATGATGGGAATTGCTGTGAATGTCAGAACTCCAGTCATATACTGAGAATAGTCATGCAACCGACATTATGCAGAAAGCAGCACTGAATAATAATGTTGCAGATACTTTTATATAAACCCCTCTATGTTTAACAACTACAAGAGTGAATGCAGTCTCACCTACAGACAGCCTCACTCTAACAGCAGACAGGATAACAGACCACTTAACAAGACACAGCACAAGAATGAGCTGTGCAGGTGCACCAAAGTATGTCTGTAACCCGTACAACATGCAAATATCTTTTGATGGTTTTTACAGGTAGATCTTTTTTCTTGCATAGGAGAATGTCTGTTTAACATGATTTTCAGATGAACGTTGTCATTGACACAATTGGGGTCTCAAAAATGCTCCAGAGCATGCACATATGCAGATACAAACTCAAATAGAAAAGTCATGGCAAAGCAGAACATTTGCAACAAGCCCATGAAATTAAAGAATGAGGAGGTGTATCTCGTGTCTCCTGTTATCACTGAAGGATAAGATGGTTATCAGGGGGACTCAACATGAATTCACCAACGGGAAATCCTGTTTGACCAACCTGATAGCCTTCTATGAGTGTATAACCAGCTGGCTAGATGAGGGGAGAGCAGTGGATGTCATCTACCTTGACTTCAATAAGGCTTTTGACACTGTCTCCCACAACATCCTCATCAGAAAGCTCAGGCAGTGTGGCTTGGATGAGTGGACAGTGAGGTGGATCAAGAGCTGGCTGAATGACAGAGCCCAGAGGGTGGTGATCAATGGCACACAATTGTGTTGGAGGCCTGTGGCCAGTGGAGTTACACAGGGATTGATTCTGGGGCCAGTCTTGTACAACATCTTCGTAAACAACCTGGATGAGGGGACAGAGTGTACCCTCAGCAAGTTCCCCAGTGACACCAAACTGGGAGGACTGGCTGATTCCCCAGAAGGCTGTGCTGCCATTCAGCAGGATCTCGACCGGCCTGAGAGTTGGGCAGAGAGGAACCTCATGAGGTTCAACAAGGACAAGTGCAGAGTCCTGCACCTGGGAAGGAACAACCCCATGCACCAGTACAGCCTGGGGGTGGAACTGCTGAAGAGCAGCTCTGCAGAGAGACACCTTGGAATTCTGATTGATAATAAACTAAATGTGAGCCAGCAATGTGCCCTCGTGGCCAAGGAGGCCAATGGCATCCTGGGATTCATCAAGAAGAGTGTGGCCAGCAGGTCGAGGGAGGTTCTTCTCCCCTTCTATTCTGCCCTGGTAGGGCCTCATCTGGAGTCCTGTGTCCAGTTCTGGGCTCCTCAGCTCAAGAGAGACAGGGAACTGCTGGAGAGAGTCCAGTGCAGGGCCACCAAGATGATCAGGAGAATGGAACATCTTTCGTATGAGGAAAGGCTGCAGGAACTGGGGCTGTTTAGTCTGCAGAAGAGGAGACTGAGGGGAGATCTTATTAACATTTATAAATATCTAAAGGATATGCGTCAGAAGTTTGGGACATCCCTTTTTTCTATAGTAGCTAGCAACAGGACAAGGGGTAATGGAATGAAGCTGCAACACAAAAAGTTCCATTTAAATATAAGAAAAAACCATTTCACTGTGAGGGTGAGGGAGCCCTGGCACAGGCTGTCCAGAGGGGTTGTGGAGTCTCCTTCCTTGGAGGTCTTCAAGACCCCCCTGGACATGTTCCTATGCTACCTGATCTAGGTGAATCTGCTTCTGCAGGGGGGTTGGACTGGAAGATCTCCAAAGGTCCCTTCCAACCCCTACCATTCTATGATTCTATGTAGTAGGCATGACACAAAGGAAGGGTGTTGCTGAAAAATTAGGGAAATGGCATTGACCAGAAAAGATGGCTAATGATAGGAAAAAGGATGAAGACAGTGGAGAAACAGAACTAGGAAGTAAGTCTGCCTTTATAATCAAGAGGTGCAATTTCTAGTAGCTGCTGGACACTTTCACTCCCTTTGAAACTGGTAGGAGTTTCAGATGGTTTGCTTTATCTGGAAACAGCACTCATGGATATTGCCATGGTGTTTGCAATAAGATGATCGTCAGACTCATGGAGGCAATAGACTTCCATATAGAGCTGACAAGACCCCAACAACATTTCCAGCAATCCTCCCCACCTAGAGAGATATGTCTGGCTCAGGTAAGGACATTACAGTGCAGTTGTCTTCTCAGTGACTGTTAAGTCAGCTCAGTTGCTCAGTGACTCCACTAATATAAGGGCCTCCAGCCAAGCATTTGTTACCAAAGTTGTTCCACAAGTCCAAATGCCAAAACAGCCTCAACCAGAGCCCCTAAACACAGGCAGCATCATTTGTCAAACAGAACAGAAACTCATCAGTTACTCATGCAGGAAACTGAGGGTCTCTCTTTAGTCTCTGCAGCATAACTAATATTGGTGATGAGTTTCTGGTAGCTGTAAAAGGAGAACTCCTCTGGAGCTTTTGTGTCCTAGTGTGCATCCTCATTTGATAATTTAAACTGCAGGCTCTTTTAAACACAGAGGGGCTCATTTTATTACCACTGGGATTATTTTGTCTCATAGGTAGCTCAGAGCATTTCAACTGCTTTCATTTAACTGCAGGAAGAATTTTACTTCAGAAGGTAGAAAGCAGGATAAAATCTTACTGCAATGCTGCTTTTCCCTGCAGAATTACAGACTCAGCCTAAAAGATGTATCGCTGGTAGGGAAAAAGCAGTCTGCAATGAACACAGATTCATAAATTTGAAGGCCAAAAAAAAGATTATTATGATCATTTATGCCTTCCTGCATAGTTCAGGTTACAGAATTTCCCACAAGTGATGCCAGTGTCAAATCCAATAATTTACAGCTGAACTAGAGTACATACCCTGAAAACAATGGGAGTTTTTCCATAATGATGATGCCATGTAGCCCATGCAGTAGCTCCCTTGCTAAAAAAAAAAGAGCATTGAGAAAACTCCAATAACCTCACACTTCTGAAAACTTCAGTTTAAAACATTTTTCAGCATTTTTAATATTTTTAAACTGAACTTGTTTTTCAAAAGGAAATGCATTGTTACAGGATTCACTGTGCTCTGCCACATGAGATGTTCATTGACAATCTGTGAAAGTATCAACTCGGACAAACAGTAGCCCTAACACATAGCTGGCACACCACAGATGCACTTCTGAAGTGAGAGGATGTTTATATTGAACAGTGTATGTGACCTGATCCTTTCTTTGGCTTCTGCTCTGTATTCCACATTTACTTTATACGCATGACTGCTGCGTATCTAGGTGCAGGAATGTTTGAACACGCAAGGTGGATCTCAGGCAGCTTTCTGTGAGGGTTCAGTGTGTTTGCCTTTATCTATCACAGTTAATATGGCATCAAAAAAAATTTTGTTTGGTCCAAGGAGCTTACTGTCATTCAGCTAACACTCTTATTAAGAAATCTGCCCAAATGGATTCTGCAAAAGAGAATTTTGTCTTAATGTTATTTCAAGACAATGAGTCAGTTCTCAGCTGATGCAGAATTGAGTTAATTTACTGAAGTCAAGGAAGCTGCAAGAAAATCCATTGTAACCAGATGTGGATAAAGTCACTTACAAAAACTCCTGAAATGGCAATGCTACCTGTAAAAAGCTTATTGCCCAGCTTCTGTGGTGACAACATTTCTCATATGAGTTCTAATAAGATGTTTCCATACAAGTGAGGTTGTTTAGTCTGGAGAAAAGGAGGCTAAGGGAAGACATGATCACTCTTTGCAACTACCTGAAAGGAGGTTGTAGTGAGGTAGATGTTGGTCTCTTCTCCCAAGTTACAAGAATTAGGACAAGAGGAAATGGCCTCAAGTTTCACCAGGGGATGTGTAGATTGGAGATTAGGAAAAAAAATTGTTGTCAAAAAAAAAAAAAGTGTTGTCAAGCATTGGAATAGACTGCCCAGGGAGGTGGTGGAGTCACCATCCTTGGAGAGATTTAAAAGACACATAGATGTGGTGCTGAAGCAAATGGTTTAGTGGTGGACATGGCAGTGTTAAATGAACGGTTGGACTCAAAGATCTTAAAAGTCTTTGCCAATTTAAACAATTCTGTGATTCTAGAATAATATGCAGGTACAAGAAGCCTATGGTTAGTTCAGAACATAATTGTTATTACATTTCTTTTGGAAATTACTGATTTTTATCAGCCTTGATAGCTCCTCCCCTTGAAAAGGTCAGTGTCTCCCCAGGGAGGTATGGCTCACAGCCTGTGAGAGACTGCCTGGGAGTCATACCCTTTTGTCAGCTGACCTTTAAATACAATAATGTCAGTTTGTTAACAAGAAAGTTTCATTTATTAAAGTCCTTGATGTCAGTCTGACATGACTTGCCATTTAAAACATTTATCTGATTTTATTTCCTACTCTGTGATCTTATGATAATGCTGTAGTGTTAATCTGTGAGGTCACATACTAGACAGATTCCCTTTCTAGCCCATATTTGCAAGCTAAATATAAATACTTTCTTCTGTCACTAAACTACGTTTAAGGAAGTTCAGACATAAGTTCAAAGAAGTATCATTTCCAAAAGCTTTTGCACTGGGGGCTCCTTCAGGGAATGCTCCTTCAATTTCTCTCCGTCCCTGATTGACAACCTTGGGAAACGTTTTTGATTGATTTCATGGGTCTCATTAAACCAGTGCTCTGTTCTCCAAACGAATACTATACTCACCCTTTCTGTACTAAAAGGGGCAAATATTGAGCATTTAATTAAAGACAAACATTCAAAACTATTTTCCATCAGAGCTTAGCTAGAATATAGTTGGATGAATGTAATCCATCCAACATTGCAGTATAAATTCAAACAGTTTTCTGAACTCTTAGGCTTCTTCTGGTGCTGCCTGAACTCAGAATAACAGGCATAATATTAGGTCTTTTGGTGAGCACATGTATTAGTGGCAGAAAGTGAAGAATTTTCCATTGGAAAACTCAGGGACATCATTTTATGTGCCATACTCTTACACAAACAGAAGTTCAGGCTCTTACAGATCCTCTCCTAGGAGTTACTCAAGTAGTTTACAGTCTACATATAGCAGGCTAAATGTAAATCTTCTCTAGAAGCTAGCTGAGTCCCTGCTGCACAGTATTTCTTCCCAGGTTGTTTATATAGACAATCTATCAAAATGCACAGGATGCCCTTTTGTCTGCCCAACAGAATTGTTTACAAAGAAAATTGAGGAAAAATGTATGCACTGGTAACCTCCATGTGGTGGCTAAGGCTATGGGACATGATGCAGAGCATATCTGCCTCCAGCATGGACATGTCTATGGAGGAGAAACCATGAGCCCATCTAGGCTGCCTGCTATCACTTGAAACTCAGCTTTATCCCAACACACCGTATGGATTGTAAAATCCCAGCCCTTAAGTCTTGCAAGTGAGAACAAGGAGAGAAGAATAGAGTCATCAAGACTCTGAGAACTGTTTAGAGTCAGGACACTGAGTACATGAAGTTCAATTGAACATATCTTATACCATAAAAGCCAAATTAAATGAATAAACAAATCACCTCCCCCCAATCTAAACTAATCTGTCCATCCAAAGGAAAATATTCTTCGTAATTTTGATAATTACCTTGATCATGAATATGTGATTGCTTTAGACTCCTAGCACATCTAAGGATGTGGATTCTCTGCAACTCACTAGAGCACTGACAGAGGTGTGTTGATGATCTGCCCCCAGCTAAGTTCCATAAGCAAGGCTTCAGGACACACACATACAAACTTCACATTATTTTCCTACTTCTGCTTGATGCATCTTCCCCTTAATGTAATTCTGAAGTTCACATTATCCCTTTTAGTCACAGCATTGCATACAGTTCATGTTAAGGTAATTATCTGTGATGACCCTGAAGTCCTTTCTAGAGTCTAATGCACTTATGTTCATTACCATAATATCTCAGTCTCCATAGTATCAAGGCATCTGAGTCAGTCATGTTGATCTGCAGAGCACAGGATGGAGAACAGTGGAGAAGGAAAGTAGGTGAAGATAGAGATTCAAGAGCAAAAGCATATGATTTTTAAATTTTAGAAGATATTTAGGAGATCAAAAGGAGAATGTAAATTTTCAGTAATAAATTGAAGTGTTAGTGACATTTCATTGGAAATACTAATGCAGACATCACTTTGCAGAACACAGCATAAAGCTGCATTGCAAGAACTGACAGGAAATCTTTTTCCCTAAGAACAAATAAGTTGAACAGAAGCAAATTGCAATAGAAGACTAATGCCACTGCCATATACACTGCCTAAACCAGGAGTGATTTCATTGAAAACCATGCAGTTGCATGTGTAAGAGTGCTATAAAGAACAGAATAAAGCTCAAAATAAGGGAAATTCAGTTCTGTTAGTATTCCTGTGTTGCACTGGACTGTCATGTGAAAATAATGTACATTATCCAGCATGGCTTCTGTCAAATTATGTATTCACCATAGTCTTACAGATCTTTCCTTGGTTATTTGTTTCTTGCAAGTTAGTCATTAACTGACCTCCTTTAACAAATGACACATGCTTCCTAACATCTATAGCTTTGCAGCACTAACAGAGAAAGTACCAATTGCACATTTTCTCTGTTGAATTACGTATCTCCCGTTTGTATTGTGGGAATAGTCGTGCTGGAAGAACAGTTCCTCGGTGGGAATCATCTCACCTCACTTTACATCTCTACATCTATGGCAGTCAAACTTGACTCTTCTTGTAGCCAATTACAGACATCTCTGTATTAGGGCAGAAATGGCATCTACTTTAAGCATAGATGAATCATGATCTAAAAGTGTCTATTTCTCTTTATTGGCTGCAAAGGGAGCCAGGAGCAACTAGATCAAATATAGCCTTCTACAATAGACAGCTACACACAGTCAGCTGCGTATCACCCCCACAGTTTATAATTTTGACAAATCACACACACATTTTAAACCCAATTTGTTCAGTGGGGCATTCTTTTAACAAGCTTTTGACAGGTAACATGCAGTCTAGAAAATAGATCTTTCTGTATGAAACTTCTCTGCCAATATACTTGCAGGGATGACCATGTCACTGTGTCAGACTATTTTACTTAGACAAGCACTTTGCCCCTTAGCAAAGGACAGCACTCCGACAGCTGCCTCCTAATTGAATATTAATCCTCTGTGGCCTGGCCTATAGTAAAGTATTTTAACAAAGTATTTTAATGAAGAGATGGAAAGTAAAAAAGTATTAATGAACATCATTTGAAAATCAGATACTGCTTGCTGCAGATATCGGGTTATTCCAGAAAGCTCATGTGCTCTGTGGGATGTGATGTCATCTACTGCTCGAGACATACAGATCAGCAGTGTCCTCGTTGACCTCGTGCTCTTTTATTTCCAGTTGTCACTGCAGGTACCAAAACATGGGTGGTGAGCTAAAGGCAAAGTAGTGCAGGTGCCCAGAGTTGTAGATCTGCTTCAGTCCAATATAATACAAGGTATTTCTGGTCTACAAACCAGCTAATCATGCTAAGGTATGAAGAGCACTGGCTAGAACCTTCCTCCTCCATTTTAGTTCCCATGATAACAGTAACACAATGACATCTCAGGAGATACACTTTGCTTACAAATAAAAAGAAAGTAAATTTATATCCTAGATGATCAAGAGACAACTGCAGGTCACCTAGAACAGGTCACCTAGAGAGGCTGTTGAATCTTCATCCTTGGCAATATTCAAAAGCTGCCTGGATAAGGTCCTGGGCAGCAGGATCTAGGTGATCTTGCTTGAGCAGGGGTTTGGACAAGATGACCTCAGAGGTCTCTTCCAACCTCAGATATTCTGTGATTCTGTGAAATCTGCTACAAACCATCTGTTAGGAAGCTTGGTCAACTGAAAAGAGAGTTAATGTGTTTGTACCTGTGCTTGTAAAAGCAATTTGTGCAACAGCCTTTAAATATGCAGTGAGGAAGTATATCACTGCTATGGCTGTAAGAGATTGTTGTTCAGGTGTCCAGAGTTATAGATTTAATCTCTGCCATATGAAGTAATTGGAATATCATATGTTCTTCTCTATTCATGGCTCCCTTCAGCAGTTATTTCATAGCAAGGTGACAGCTTCTACTGAACAGTTTCAACTACAACAGGTATATCTATTCCTTTTAAAAAAAGAAATTAAATTGATTCTTATGTAGCAGCTGTTGGAGTTACTCTTGCAAACAGTTGTAGAAAATCACACAGGCATTTTCAAATTAGTCAGTCTAGAGAAAAATTATGTGAATATTTAAATCCTTAAGATTCCAGCATACAGCAGAATGCTATCTCCAAGGTGCAGAAACTGTACCAAAAAAAAGAGGATTGTTTTTTCCTTCATAAATACTGTACATACAACCTAAATTGACTTTTTTCACGTTTTAAAAATATGTGCTTCACCATATTTTGGATGTTTGCCCATAATTCAGATTGGCTTAGATTTCAAAATCAAGATCTGCAAATAAAATCCAAGATCTGAATGCCAAGCAAGGCATCTTGATGACAAATAATGTTCTTTAAATTTCAATTACTTTATAAATAAAAGCACCAAGTCCCACTTGTGATTCATCAGCTCACGTGAAACACTGAGTTTCCAAACAGAAAAAAACAATTCTGGGGTTTAGTCCTCGACTACATCTTTAGTCTACAGTCCTAGAGGCCCACAGTTGGATTGCTTATACTCTCTTACATTGATTTTATTTAGTAGCTTCTAGAGGTACTGTAGTTTCAGTATCGAACAACATTGTCTTGCACTCTTGGTAGTATTTATTTATTGTTCCTGTGGACTGTCTTAGGAAAGACAGTCCACAGCTGCAGATGCAGAGATTTCAAGATAGTCTTATCTTCCTTTAGTCCTTTGTTAGTTTTTACAAATTGAGGGAAACACTGAGGGAATTTGTGTCTAATATCAATACCAGAGAATGACATACAAAAGAGCCTCATTCTATTTCCTGCATACAGATTGTCTGGAACATTTTAAATATTTCCTTTTGGGGGAATAGATATGGAAAGTCCTTATGTGACACTGAATTTTCTTGGAATTTAAGAATTTATATGAGATGAGAAGTTGCCTTTTTGATTTTTTTTTTTTTTTTACAGAAAGTGACTTTAAGGACATCTTTTCAAATTCAGAGGATGTAAGACTGTGATTCTTTTTTTCCCCCTCATTCCCAAAAAGGTATAAATGTCCTTCTGGTCATTAAAGACAGGCATATAAAGCCAAACACATTATTTTCCTTGTTTTCCTGTATGTAAACAGAAAACTCATGTTTTCTTCAGCAGTTGCTGGTATAATGCTTGTGCATGCTTTGCAGTTTTTGCATTTAGGAAATACAATAGGAAATGGAGTGAATTAGATCACATGGACAAACAGAACACCTTTTGAAGTCACCTTTGCATTCCTACGGAGAAGAAATGAAGGGGAAGCTCAGCGAAAAGGGAAAGAGTTTCCCAGTTTAGTCTATGATGTGTCAAACGATGAGTACCTTCTCTGTGGGAAAGTGGCACACAAGAATAGTATCAGCAACAGGAAAGCATCAGAGAGAGAATTTTAGCCCTGGAAGGTTGAATTAAAGGAACTGATAGAGATGGGAAAATTAATTAACAGCACTTTCAGAGACATGTCAAATATTCAAACAGGCATAAGTCCTACCTAAAAAGCAAATGAAGAGATGGAGCTGTTCATTAAGACGTGGTTCAGAAATACCATTAGACACTGGAAAAGGTTAAAAAAAGAGATCCCAGTGAAAGGTTTTCTCCTTTGGATAATATCAATGTAAAATCCATCACTAAGGAGGGTCCTTTGAAGTCAAGAACCCAAACCAGAAGGAGTTGAATGATTGGTAGGAATAGAAGATGTAATCATCAGGGAAAAAAAGATACGATGTGTTTACTACCTTGAGATAATTGTATAATGATTTGTTTTCAGTCATCACCAACTGGTAGGCATAATAAGGAACCTGATACACCTGCAACTCCAGCAGGAGAAGGAAAACAGAAACAAAATTCTAGGAAAGAGGAAATTACTGCAGGTTTGTTGGGAGCAGAAACGACCTGAACAGGAGACATGAGCTATAGGGAACAAACCAGCTGGCACTTAAAATCAAGAAAGTTGTGAGGGAGCTTTTAAATACAAGGGTGGGGGAGATCCAGTGTTTGGGATGATACTTCAAAGAAAAAGCCTGTTGAAGACCAAACTAGGAAAGAAACTTCAAGAAAGACAAGTCTGTTGAAGAAGGCAAATTAATTCTTTGCATGGGCATTCACTTTAGAAGAAACTGAAGGCATTCCTATGTGATGAGAAATTATTTGATTGATCTAATCTATCCCGATTTCTAAATAGGTTTTGAAGGAAGATGACAAGCAATGTGTTAAGAGAGAAGGTTCCAGAATGTCTAAAATATTTGATAAAATACAGAAAAGTGATAAAAGAAGTAAACAAATAGTTCTTACAGATCAGGAATGTCAGCAGTGGATTCTGTAAGGATCTGTCCTGGGACCTATATTAATATATTCATAATTTACCTACAAAAGAAAATAATCCATGATAAGGTTTGCTGATGGTGCAAAGTTATTAAAGGGGATAAGTGCAGAAGGATTGACAAGACTGATTGGGCAATAAAATTTCAGATGAATTTTTGTAGACAAATATAAAGTGATACTTATGTGGAAAACCATTGTAGCTTCAGACAAATTGTTTTATTCTCACTTGGCTTTTACCTCTTGGAAGTGGGAAGTTGGGATATGATAGATAGTTCTGCAAAAATACCATCTCTGGCCTCAGCAAGGATCTTAAAATAGATATATAAATAAAGGAAATTAAGCACGTGTTAGGAGGAACATATTGGACCATCAATAGAGAGCAAAGAGGAACGAATGCACCTCTTTGCGGCTGTATAAGTTTACAACTCACACATGTCATGCCCTTCAGTTTGAAAAATATATGGTGTGAGTGGTGTGATAGACGTATAAAATTATGATTATGGAGAAGAAGGAGAGAGATAGACTGCTCAACAACAATTCAGTCAATAAAAACTAATCATTCTTCACCAATGCTCAACATCAATAACAAAACTAGAGGCCATAAAAGGAAGATAGTAGGAGCTTTTTAAAAACAAGAGGAGGTAGTTCTTTGCATAATGGACAGTAGATCTATGTTATTACTTGCCAAAGGTGGTTCTGCATACAGAATGTTTAGATGTCCAAGGAGAAATTGGATGAAATTCTTGAGAAGACATTCGATATAGGGTTAGCAAACAGACCAACTTTAACAGGCTTAGGAAGTCCACTAAGAGGAAAACATTAGTAAGAACCTTGACCTCATACAACTGATTCTTCACCTACTCTTCCCTAGAGGTCTGTTTATGGCCATTGTTGGAATCACTGGTCTAGCAATACCATTTGCCAGGACAAAAATGATTGAACTTATGTTCTTATGTGCTTATGGTTTGCAAAACACCATGCCTATTTTGTCATCAATGAGATCACAAGACTACTCATGACAGAATTAAGCTGTTGATCCAATTGCAAGTGGTTCTTTAAGATATCCCATAAACTGTATACTGCCACAAAACCCTGCTTGCACGTTATCAGAGTTTGCACTCCTAGATTGTAAAATATTACACAGAGCTATCTACAGTGTCTGGAGACAAGGATGTTTCATTTGGCAGTGAATAAATTAATTATTATTTCAACCAAACCAGTGATGTCAAGATGGAAATATAACATGGTTCAGTGCAAAGAATATGATAGGATTCTAGAATCAGAAGGAAACACACTTGATTCTGTATTGTAGCAAGGAGGTAGCCAGTGACAAAAGGTTTCCGAACTTGTGTACTTGAAATTAAGCACCTGAGAATTCAGCAGATGTTGAAGATATCCTTCAGTACAATCGTGCTTCATATGTGTCACAGACATTTAGAAAATGATACAAGAGATTGGTCTCCAGCTGAAAAGATTTTTTTAGGGAATCAATCTCTCAACTGGAAGTCTTATCAACAGGATATGAGATTCATTTTGTTTAATGCTAGATGTTTACAGCGTGTTTGTACCTAAGTTATTCGGTTGGACTTCTTTTGCAGTCAACAAAAAAGTATTTTCAATATATTACACAGATGATAATTTTAGACATGTACTAAATGAGTTATAACCAAAGTGCCTGGTTGCTTCCAGTGACCATAAAAGGAGTCTAGATAATTATATCAGATACAGAAAACTACACTGCAGTCTTCTCAAGTTTAGGTGAGATGTCTCCTATTACAGATGCCCATGTTTTGAACTGAAGAACTATTTATCTTACCCAAACATATCTATAATTTTGCAACTGTTGCATACTCAATTGATTCCACGAATGAAGCCTACTGTCTATCACAGGAACTAACCCCCAGCATACATTTTCCCTTTCTACTCCTTCCTGTTGTTGTTGTTCCTTTTGTCCCTTTGATTGTGCATTTCAATTTATTTTCCTAACTACAGTTCTATCTCCTATGACTGTCCACTCTTCCACTAAGTAGCTGTCTTAGCCTCCCGTTTACTACAAATGATCTCTTCCTTTGCTTAGATCTTCTTTAGGGTAAGGTCCCATGTACCCTTTGCAATGGCTTCTGTGGGTAAGGTAGGCTGTATAATGTAAAATGAACATCACAGGTTTTCTTTGATCATCTGGCATTCTCATAAAATTCTGAAAATGTTGTCAGTTGATTATGCAAATGCAGTAAAGAGGCTGCTTTTCAAAGAAAGTAGTAGCTGTTGAGTAGAGCAACTTATAAATTGTACCATAAAAGCATAAATAGCCAGTTGTTATTTACACAGGTACCTACATCCACTGTGTGCACCTGTTTTTGAATAGTAGATCACTACAGATACAGACATTTCATAAGATATATATTCCCAAATGTGACTGAAGTATTTTTTTTTCCTTTAAAAGAAATTGTAATTTACATTCTGATCCACTAATGGCCCTTTAATGCCTTTTACATTCGATGAACCAGTGCAAGTCTTCCATCACAGTTTAAAATCAATCAGAGGATGAAGAGTTAGGATTTATTGGTTAAAAAACTAAAATCACAGACTATTGAAGTTGTTAAGCTAATTTTGACAACAGTTGTGTTTTGTGAATAAGCATAAGAGTATTTTTCATCTCAGTTTATGTGACTGATTTAGTTTAATGCTGATCTGAAGCAAAGCTGTGAGATCTAGAACATGTTGAAAAAAGCAGTAATCTCATTTTCCAGTTTCAATTAGTTTGTAAGTAACAATGAGGTGTGAAACAATGAGACTCTACTCATTTTAAAAACCCAAAAAATGTGGTAAGCAAAACTAATCAATTGACTAGTGATGATTAATGCTCTCTTTGTTTAATATATTAATTAATTTTGAATTAAAATTTGTTTTGAGAAACATTTTTTTCAACTTCTAGAGTTTCTTTTCCCCAATAAACTGTATCAAAATATGATTTTGGTTCATTTTTAAGTGAGTGTCAATTAAACTGAATTTCCATTCAAATGTAATTCCACATACACAATTAAAAAGATAAATTATCGACTAATTAATGAGTTCACTATTCATTGATTCCAGTATAATAAAACTGTGAGTACCAAGAACCACAATAAATGTATGTAGTTTTATAACAGCTTAGACAAATGTGTAGCAGACACGCATCTCTTACTGAGCAAATAGCTTAATTAAATTTATCAAATTACCAGCGAACTAGAACAGACTTTATTCTTAGGAAAAAGGATAAACATTACTTAAATTAATGCTTGTCTGTTTAAATGATACTCAAAATCACTACCATTTAAATCACCCATCTTGATGCATGTATTGTATATACTTGGTTTTTACATGCAGGAAATGACATTGCATCTGGAAGAGGTTGAAATCTACTCTGGTTCCATTATTAGCTGTTGAAGATTACATTTGCAAGTCAGACATTTTTCTAGCATCTGTGTTTTGGAGATGTCTGTTCTATATTAACATAAATTACAGGCACTGCCTGCTTGATCTGTTGGTGAAAGAACTTTGTTAAGAAATCTGAGTACAAATAGCATTTCCACAGTTCTTAGATGTGCCTAAAGCACCTAGATATGAGACACACAGGAGTAGGTACATTTGCATTTTTGAACACTCTCAAGTTACATCGTGATTTGCAAATAATGTAAAAATAGAAGTATAACTACAGGTTATAAAATGATGGAAAATTATGAACTACTGAACTACAACAGTCGGCTGCAGAAATTTAACACTTTATATGATTGCACAATGCCTCCAAACTCTTCATGATTGTCACTTAGGATAAATCGAGATCTACAGTACTGAAATTTAGCACAGGAGTGAAAGCCAAAGTTAATTTCTAACAGGCATTATGCACAGAAATAGTGCACCTGAAGATTCACAAAATAAAGCAGGAAAGCTTACAATATAAACCCCAGGAAAAGAAATTGAGTTGGTACTCATTTATTAAGAGAATTGTGTTTAGAAAATCTTTCCTAATGTAATTTACTTTAGCATCAGTAATCAGTACTCGTGGAGCTGGCTACAATAGCAAAATGCAAATTTGTATAGAGTAGGTAACCAGTTCACACCACATCAGAGGATGGTAGAGCGGGGGAAACTGACGTAGCAATCAAAAATGCTGCACTACCTGCCAAACAAATCCAAAGAAACTGTGACACTGAAAAAGCAACAAACACAAGCCAAATAATTTCGTCCTGCATGTTCATATTCATCCCAAAGAAAATATTTATTTTTCTGAAATATTTCTTAAGTTCCAAGGCAAATATCCACATATTACTTGACAGGTAGCATAACTGTAGAACAAAGTGACTAATTTGAGGAAATAAAAACAATAGTCACATATAAGGCTACGTTTTCAGAGGACATAGAATCATAGAATGGTAGGGGTTGGAAGGGACCTTTAGAGAATATCTAGTACAATCCCCCTGCAGAAGCAGGTTCACCTAGATCAGGTCTCATAGGAACATGTCCACATCATTTGTTGTAACTATTGAAACCTTTTGAGAGCCACAGAAAAGGATAGCAGTTGCTTTTAAAGCTAGATCATGAAGGATATATATGGCAAATTATACACAAAATTGCACCTTACATTGAACTTACACATTAAATTGGAAGAATGATGACAATTGAAAGAAGAGTAAAACTTCAGTATTTTCTCTGCTTTGGCCCTTACCAAAAAAGTTAATTTTTAACAAATGTTTTTTCAAGGAAACCAGGATATAAGTCAGAATAAGAAACACAGCTTATAGAATATTTGATTGACGTAGATGTTTTCACATATGTGTGCCCAGACATACTTTATCCTTCAGTGATTAAGGAAATATACAAAAGAAGCTTTAATTACCATCTTTAAGAACTCATGACGAACAAACAGTATTTTGAGGACTGGGAAAGGACTACAAAACTGTCTCCAAACTAATAGGACGGATTCAGTGAAATACAGATCTAATCAGTCTAGCTTCAAATCTTGAAGTATACTGGAAAACTTATTAAAGGTTTGATTTGTGAGTGTTCAAAAGATAATTACATTATAAACAACAACCAACATGACTTTTTTTCAAGAAAATTAATATGAAACCACTCTAGTTTCATTAAATATCTTATTAAATAAGAACAGAAGAAAAATGTGATACAGCTTGATTTTTAAAAAGGTTTATGACATTATCTAGCATGATGTTTCTTAATGTAATGAAATAAGAGGTAATAACTCCAAGATGAGTGAATAATTGTTTAAAAATTGGATTTCAAATTGCTTTTTACCTATGGTCAAATCTTAAAATGTCATGTACAGTCCTGAACAAGTTTGATCTATGTTTCATTCTACTCAGAAACACGTATTTAAATAGGAGCACGGGTATGTAATGTGCTGTCCTAGAAATTTCAAACACTCTACTGAAACCCCAGCAGATGATCAGCACTCTTATTTTGTCTTTCTAGAAAATTAGTCACCTTTTAGATGAAATATGGCAAATTAGTCGGAAGTAATCCGATTTCATAAAACAATATTGCATTTATTCCCATTTTCCATTTATCTCTAAGTCTTAATTATTCTTCTCTTTCAAGGTTATTCAAAAGATTTTCATTATACTTAGATCAAACTGATAGATCTCTAGCTTTTAAGAGAAGATTTTTTCCTTCTCTCAGATATCATTACTGTAATGCTGGTTTTGTTGCTGTACCATCTTGACTTTGACAGATTCAATAAAATTTCATGCTACCAACTTTGAATCTTTATGTACTAGTTCTTTCCAGTATTATGCAATGGACATTATTCTTTCACTCCAGACTGATCAAAGGAACTTTGCTTCCACCTAAAATGAACAGGCACTTGTTTTCTAAAACCTACAAGGCAGATGACATGCTGGTGCCAACCTATCCTTTGAGGCCATGCTTCTCCTACTTCTCCTACATGTCATGACTTCTCAAGACATGAACTCAGCCCATACTCAGTAGGTTTCCTTTCATACAGTTTGTCAAGAACCATGCCAACGTTTTTTTGCAGGCTGAACTGCTGACATGGAGCTCTTCAGAAAGTGAAAGTTCAGTTAGAGGCTATAGCCTCCAGCTGCACTTAGATCCCTTTGATTATTTTTCTTAATCAGGCATCTCATTATGTTCTGTTTCAGTACAGTTTCTCATATCTAGTCTCTTTATCAGAAATGATCCTTCTCTGCTTTATGAGCGGCCATAAGTTACTACACTGACAGTCACTTACAGTTAGTTAGAGGCAAACTTACACCTGCTATTTCTTTCTTCTACAGAAATTTTATCTTAATGGATCTTATCCTGGAGGCTTATTGCAAACTCTCAGTATTGCCATCCCCAAAGCAACCTGGACCAAAGAAATTCTGGTTTACCTGTGATATCACATCACTCTAGCTTGTTGTATTGTTAGTATGCAAAACTACCTGTCATGTGCATCTTTACTCCTACCTCTCCCAAACAGTTCCTATCCCATGTCTTAGTCAAACTTATTTTCTGATGTATTTTTTATATACTCAGAATCTCCCATTTCACTTTGCTCACCAGTATTGTTTTTGTTTGTTGTATTGTGTTAGTGGGTGCAAGTGTTTCTTTTCCTTTTTTTCTGTATGTCCAGTCAGGTAGCTACATAACCTTTCACTGTTTATGTTCCTCAGCACTCAACAACAGTGCTTTCACTTTTGTTTTCTGTTGTCCTACTTTCCTGTTTGGTTTTTTTTTTGGTAGGACCACTCCTTTTCCCTTCCTCAGCACTATCTGATCCCAGTCTTCATTCATGAAAATTCTTCACTTTTATTTTTTTCTTTCTTCACCTATTCCATGATGACATGTTCCATATGTACCCTTCTTGGGATAGTCTTCACCCTGATATGTACCTGGTCAGCTCCTATTCTTGGTGGTGTTTATCTGATTGACATTCAGTGGTAACACACCTGTGGGTTTTTTCATTCGTTCATCTTTCCTTCTTCTCCCTGCCTTATCTTCATTTATGATAGACACTACTGCACTAATCTCTTTTAACACTTCAAAATATTTTAACTTCCCTCACTTAAAATACAACTTATTGGAGATTTCCTGCAAAAACACAGTTCATACATAATATTGAGAATATTCTCCCTTCTAAAACCTCTGTTAGCATCTTGGTGGAAGTTTCCTTCAAAAAAAAATCATGCTGACTATGCAATCCTTACCATTCTCTGCTGCTTAAGCTCTGCAATCCTGGAATTAACTTTTTCTGTAATTCCCAGCTTTTGTTTAATCATGCACAAATTTTATTCTACTGAATAAATCAAGTTGAAATTCTCCCAGTTTCTGCTATGTCTGATTTACTGTTACGTCCCATTCCATGCACACTAGATCACGGATTGTACTAATTCTAATGCCTAATTGTAATAAAGCACATAACTAGTAATTTTTACATGTAATTCTACAGCACTGATAGCATATCTTTTCCACTGTTAGAGCTAGACAGATATCTAAACCTTGTGCATATTTTTAACAGAAATTTATTGAAAAGTTGAAATACTCTTGTTTTATACATACAGGTATAATAATTGGTTTGTTGTCTGTTTTCAAAAGAGTAGTCATAGAGAAGAATAGATCCTGGTTTCAAAGACGATCTATGCTTTTTGACTCATACCAAAGACCAAGTAAATTTCTGTGAGGCTTTAACAGCTAAGGTCTTGCTCCCACAATGGATATAGGAATAGGGATTTTAGATTTTTTTTTTTTAATTTTGAATTCTGCACTGAACTGCTGCCCAAGTCTGCAATTGTCAAAGCTCCATAATGTCTCAGGTGTTAATTTTAAGTTCCCAGGCACATGAAGATCTGGCACTGTTCATTTCCAGGATGACATCTTTCTTGACTAATTTGACCTCTTTGTTGCCTAATATATGCCAATATGCCAGATAGAGCACAAGACTGATAATATTGCTCTCTGCTTGTGACCTCCGTACTAAAAGGGATTTGTGAGAACACATATAAAGCATAAACATGAACAGATAAAAGGCCAGGTTATCACAGCACATTGCATCTCAGTTGACAGGTGCACAGTCTTGGAATCCGTATAATACAAATTAACATTTCCTAATCCATAGCTTGTTAAATCCAAAATTGGAGCTTCTTCTTGCTGCTCTTTATTCTGGCAGAGAGAAATAACTGAACATCTAGGTAAAAAACTGCTGAAAACAGGATATTGTTCTGTCATATTTTGTGCAAACCACTGAAATCTGACCAAGTAACCTGAGCTAATATAAACATTAAAAACTTATTCTAGTGAGTGAAATAAAATTTTACCGTATTTTAAGCCTCAATTTGCCTTACCAAGCTGCTTGTATTGTGACAAGATATAGTCTATTCCGTTGAAACTAGGATGTTCTTCAGTCAGGGTTATATCTAAAGAAGGTAGATTCATATCTAGGGCTTTCACCTGGAAAGGAAAGAGCCTATGAATCTGCTAGTTTTTAATCTAGTGAATGTATAATATCAAGTACAGAAACAGTCCAAGGAGTAGAGCCCAGATTGGGCATGGAACAACTTGTAACTGCACTAAATAATACAACACAATGCCACTAACAAAACAAAGAAGAAAAAATAGTCTTCAGAATGGAAAATGCACGTCTTTCATAGCCTCTTCAGTTGTATGTGTCTGTCACTTTTATTTCAAAACCAAGGCCAAGCTCCTTTGCAATGCAAGGCACCAGAACAGATCAGCCAGCACTTGATGTCAGTGGCTGAAGCAGGCTACTCATATGCAATGGCAGTTTTAGGCTCAGAAAATAGAAATGCTAATTGATTTTTTATAATTACAAAATACATTTCTTCTACTCTGCATTCAACTGTTGAGATCTATTTATTCCACCCTGTGCTGGAAGAGTAGAAAAGAGTACAAGCAAGTAGTAACTTCTGTTGCTACTATATGTGAGATGGACTGATACATAAAGAGAAAATACTGCATTTGTGATGAGATTATATCAGTGGTTTAGCAGCAGTTCTGCTGTTGCTAGACTATTACATCTATTATTGTCATATAGGATTAAAAAAGTATTAAGGAATGGAGAGCGTTCAGGATAATTGAAGGATTGTAAAGCTGCCTGCAATGAAATCTTCAAAGGTCTGAATCCATTTAATTTTTTTTTTACAAATAAATAAATAAATAAACCTTTGATTAGAGGCTGGAAATTCTAATTTGGATAACAAACAATCTGGTTGTAGCTGACTCATCAACCTTGTAGATAAAGATAAAAGAAGATCAAGTGTCTGCAAATTGAAGCAAGGAAAGTTCAGATTCAGAAATAAAAGAAGGTAAGAAATTTAAGGAGAGGGACAATTAACCACTGAGATAACCTAACAAGATTATTGTTAGGTATATTGTTAGGCTATTGGGTTTTGTTTGCTTTTTTCTTTCTTTCTTTTCTAAAAGGAATATTTAATTCAACAAAAAATTATTCAGGAAAGCTTTATGACATGTATTATTTAAGAGTTTAGAATAGATGATGGTGATGATGATAATAATAATATAGAGTTGACACCTCTTCTGAGTAGAAGCCCGAGCTCATTATATCCAAGAGTATTTTGCCACTGGCTTGATTTCATTGTTGCTTTTGATTATATTAAAAATTCTTTCACCACTCCAGATCTACCAGTGAAATAAACATATACAAACCCTAGCTGAAGCGAAATACATTATTTCTGAAATAATTAAGAGGAAAGGAGGAAGCATTTGCTGAATACAATTGAAGTCCCAACATTGGTTACTCTATTTTCAGAGCAGTGTAGCACAACAGTGTCAGGGCAACTGCCCATGGCTCAATCACATGAAAGGGATTGGGTCAAAGACAGCACTAAAAGAACAAAGGGTTTGTCGTGGGGTTATTTTAAGCCTCTTCTCCATGCGCTTTCACAAGTAGTTAAACTGGCAGGACTTAAAAAACTGATTGTTCCAGGACAGCATGGTAAGTAGTGAAATATGGCTTTCACAGAAAGTAAGAGGAACTTCTGAAGCCAGCTTCACCACCAAAACCTGCATATCATGTAACTGTCTCCTGAAGCAGGCTGTCAGACAGAAGAGTAAAATACTGATACGTTGATCCATCATTGCTATGGTGGTTAAGAATCACCTTGCTTAGAAATGTGCCTACCTCACACATTAGTCTTTTGTTTAGATTCTCTAGAATCATTTGAAGAATATTAGATTCTCTACATAGCAACATGATTTTTGAGTAATATTCCTGTAGCACTTACACTGATTCAAAATAGCATCTATATCTTAAAAAGAAAATGTATTTTTAGCTTACAGCCCAGAGCATTTTTTAATGTCTACATTTCATATTGCATTTGTCCTTCATTTATAGTATGGAGAAGCCCTAGTCAGTTAATGGAAAGTTCATCTAATATTTTTTTTTAGCATTTTTGAGCTGACATGCTATTTTTAGACAAGATTAGTTATTCCCTCGTCTAGCTACTCTATTTTGATCTGCTGTTAACAGGCCTCAAGCTAGCTTTAACATGTCGTGTCTGGAAATAAAAGAGGAGAGGAACAATGGACGGGAGACATTGCTGTGTATTATTTATTTCTGTGCAACACATACAGTGTAATGAAACTCAGCTGAAAATGCCCATAAGCTTCCAGGTAGATAACATGGTAGCCATAAAGCCTTCCTCAATAGCTTCTTGTTCAGCTTTAGGTGGAGTGCCACAGCATTTTAACAGCCTACCAGAACAAGTACTTTCAACATTGCCCCTGACCTGGTGAATTACTCCTACTGCCTTGTCACTCAAGCTTTTGTAAATCAACTGGAAGCAAGGTCAGGGACTCGACTGAGCTGGATTAGCTTCCTGGTTGGTTGGGTGACTGCTGGTGCTGTCACAAGAGAGAGTGGGAATATGCATCTCAGAGGGAGGGAGCTTTGAAAGAAACTCTTCAAGCTGCCCAGATAGTGAATTCACGCTCTTTCCATGTGTCTTAAATGCCTTTTTACTAAGAAATTAGAATGTATAAACTCTGCATGAGCTGATGCAGAATCACTATAATTATTACAGAGCACCTACTAGGTTTTATGAGTTAAAAACAAGCTGTTTTACAACAGATAGTCTTAGATTTAAAACCAAACTGTCATGGAAATTTTCTCTTTCACAGAACTGGCTTCAACATCCACCAACTCAGCAGCTTCTCCATTCACTCCCTCTTCACCACTGCAATTCTGTAGCCCTGCAGTACAGCACTGCTATTGTTAAATTAGAGTCCATAAGGATTGCGGTTTGCCAGGTCTGCTCTGCATGAACTTGTCTTGACATGCCTGTAGCTCTAAAGCGCCTATGGCTAATTTGTTCTACTTTTGCTTGTCTTTGTGTGGCATAACCATCATTTTATATAGATAGCTGTAACGAGCAGTTATCTTGTATAGAATGAGTTATTTACAACTCTAACACGATGATGTCATGTACAGAAATACAAGTCTGCTACAATAGCAGAGACCTTGAGAAGTGAAATTGCAGAATGCAACAGAGAAGGGATGATAAGAGATTGGGTACAGACTGGCATTGTGGTCCCCACAGCTATAAACCACTCACCCACCACCAGGCAAAACAATTCCAATCTGGAGCTGGACAAAGGTACTTTTAACAGTAACACAACAGTATTGTCTAACATAAAGATCACCATGAACAGTAAGTTTGGATGTAACATGGAGCTGCAGAGCAATGAACAAAATGGAAGGGATAAATGTGTATTATTAAATGTATAAAACTGGGTAGAGTAAGCAGGGAAAACCAGCAATATCAACATTGCATTCTTCCTAGCAAAGGAGTCCAGAGGCTGAGTGCTTATGGACTTATCCTCTCCAGCTGCACATAAATGGAGGAATGCATGGGATTTAACTGTTAAGATTTACATTATACTAACAATATATTTTTGGCTTTACATATAGGTAGTGTGCTTTCTTTAACCGTAAACAAACTTTGGAATGTAACACCACCTGCTCCTTAGTTGCACTTGTTTATCGGTTTGTGAACAACAACTGCACTGTGAACAGAGCAGTGACCCTGGTGATGGAGTGGAGCCACGGTTAAAATAGCTCCAAAATAAAACCTGGAAAATCATCCAACCAAAACCACTTATTTGTTTCTGGTTGTGGACTCTTGATCTAGTCTACCACATGATCTGCAAAAGTTAATGATGGTATAACAAAGGGTGGCACCAGAACTGAGCAAGCATGGATGGGCATTGCTTAAATAAATTCTGTTACCAATGGAACTGCAGCCAAAGGTGTTACTCTGGCTTCAGAAAATAGCCAAAAAGACTTAACAATCCCTGGCACTCCAGTAAAAGTTTAGAGAGAAAATGTATGTCATTTAGTTATGTTATTTTTTCAATAATATCTTTGAACTTCTTTTTAAATGAGAGACTACGCATAATGTAAGCCAAAATCATTCAATTAGATTTTACATATGCAAAACATCCTCAAGTGACAAAGATCAAACCTGGAGTCTCAAATATTGAAAACACCTATAAACCTACTTAATCAGCTTTCAATTCAGCAAACACATATTAAGCAATTAAACAACTAAAAGCAAGTAATTTAGAATTTCTCTCCAGAAATTTGTTTTGAATCAAAGGCAGCTCTCAGTTTCACAGTGTTACCTGTGAAACACCAGAGGGGCCACAAATAGTTGCAGTCTCTCAGGATGAAATGCGAACATTGTGCCATGAAACAAATTATGTTGTGTAGCTGAGATAGGGGCGTGACAGAGATACAAGGGTCATTAATGGTTTTTACATGTCTAGGGGGAGGAATATGCTGAAATGGATTTGATATTGAATAAACTCTTGTTAAAGGAGAAACATTTTAAATGGGAAAACATCATCAGAAAAAATATCAGTGTTTTAATGAACTTTAGATTTCAAAAATTAAAACCCAAGGAAAAGCTGCAGCAAAAGAAGAAGAAGAAGAAGGGAGATTGGAAGAGTATAAAATAGAAGAAAAAGAAGGAAAAAAAACCCTCACAAAGCATAATATAACCTAGTAAAGCAAAGGAAAGCTACATAAGGCAATGCAAGACCATGTCCCGGCAGTGGTTTCCCAGAGAGGCTTGGCTGACATGGCCAAATGAGGACCCTAGTGGGGTCTCCCATCATGAGATAGCCCAGGTGGCCAAAGACCATGCCAGCTAGGTGAGAAGACCGAGATAAAACTTGCCGGCCCAACACTCGGGGTACTTGGCTGGCGAGGGAGGATCTGGGCTCTGAACGCCCTCACGGTGATCAGAAGATGCAATGGAACCTCTGTGGCACAGAGGCTGAGAAGGGGTAAAAAACAGTGAAACCAAAATGAAAACCCAAGAAGATACAGCAACAAAAGAAGATGAAGAGAAAAAAGAAGAGAAGACCAGTAAGGAAAAAAAACCACACCGATCATAACATAACCTAGTGACGTGAAGCAAAACAAAGCAAGGTAAGGCAAGTCCTGGCAGTGGTCGGCCAGAGAAGTTTAGTCGAGTTGGATGAGGGAGGTCCACTGTGGGGTCTCCCATCATGAGACGGCCCAGGTAGCCAAAGACCATACAAGTTAGGTCAGAAGTCTGAGATGAATCTCACTGGGAGTCCGAAGGCCCTCAAGACAGTCAGAAGGTGTGATGGAACCTCTGTGGCAAGAAGGTTGGCAAAAATAAAAAAATTAAAACAAAAAATGAACAAAAAAAGCAACAGGAAAAGAAGATAAAGGGAGATGAGAACAGATACAAAACAAAATTAGAGATTTTTTCCTTTATGTTTTGGTTGAACCAGAATTTTTCCATATTGCTTTCTCAATTTTTTAAGACAAGAAATATTCTGAAGTTATATGTCACATATTTTTATTATCTTTCTGCATGAAATATTCATAACATTTTTCAATACCTTCTCTTTGGTAAACATACCAGAATCAGCTTTTTCAGGAAAGAAAAGATCTTTGAACTGCATAAGCTCTCTGAACAGCTTGATTAAGTCTATTGTGACTGAGATGAGCAAATCTTTATTTTACAAATTGATGTTTATTCATTCTGAAATATCTACAAATTTGTCTCAATTAAAAATAAACAAATTCCTTTCTCAAGTTCATATAATTCCTTCCAGACTGTAATTTGCATCACCTTTCCTTTGGACTTTAGGACGTCACATTGGCTTCAGCATCTCCTCAATATTCTCCTTGACTAGTAGAAAATATTTCTATGCTTCTCTTAAACTCTTCATTATGCTATTGATTGCAAAGCATTTTTTATTCCAGCTTAACTAGGTAATTAAAAAACTCTCAGTTTAAACATGTGAAATATCTCATTGAACGAAATACTTCAGTGTTGATCAGTATTTAAAAGTTTCAGTGAACTTGGCCTTAGAGAATGTTTCTTCTCTCAGAGAAGCTCAAATAATATTTCCTTGTGTGTAAATTATGTCCTCATCACTCTGGTGATCTATTTCTGGTCCCTTTGGAAGAGGTGAGGTTACCTTTTGATTCAGAACTGGAGGTCAGTCTCTGGATTTGAAAACCTGCTCATTTAAACAAGTAATTAATGTCTATGTCATAAACCAAGGGTTTTATTATCAAGTTTATAATTTTTCATTAAGGGTACAGCTTGTTCCAAGGAACAAGTGCTATAGCACTGAGCACTGTAAGGTCCTAAGGTTTTTGATCTTAAGCTTCTTATCCTTGGAGAAATTAAAAGTGGTACCAATAATAAGTGTCAGCAAAGAACCACCTAAACGTAACAGGATCCACGGGAGATAAGGGTATCTCATTAATCCTATCCAGTCAAGTACCTTACAAACTCCTTAACTAGACAGCTAACTCACCGCAACCAGAGGTACTTGCTACTTGGTTCTAACAGACATGTGCCAGGAGTTTCCCTGCAGTGTGGAGTCAATGAAGTATCTGAATCAAAAATTGCTAGAATTGAGAGATCTTATGCTGTCTTTGCATATGTGTGTCCAAGAAATTAACCATTGTCTACTGCTGCAAATACTGCACTGGGCTATGTGGCACTCAGGTCTGAGTTGTTACAGACATTCCTACCCTCTCTTAAACCATGAAGGGTGGAAGTGTCTTCTCATGCTTTGCCTTTCTGAAAAGGGCAAACCCACTCTTCCCCATTCCCTCACAACCACGTGTTCTCTCTTGCAACCTTGTCCCTGGGAAAAGATTCATGTATGTGCACTGAGCCCTGCAGCTAGGTGATAACCCAGAAGAAACAAAGTCTATTTTTAGGTTATGTGGTTTTATGATTGAACAAGAGCAAGGTCCAATTCCCCCCACATCACAAGAGGACTTATATTCACAAGCTCTGTCACTTAAGAAAACAACCAGAGTTCAAGACTGCAAATAGTATGAGGTGGGAAACAAGGTCTGCTCTACCTACTGAAATTGAAACATATTACATCTTTTCATTTGTGAAATTTACTAACTCAGACTTGCCTTTCAGGGACAAGGAAAGGAAAGCTTTGTCTTAAACCCCACCTTCACTTTTTAGCATAACCCTTCTTTCAGGATCTCAGACTGGAATAAATCTTAAATTTAATACATCTTAAATTTTGCACCAGGAGAGGTTCAGGCTGGATATGAGGAGGAATTTCTTTACTGAAAGGGTTGTCAGGCATTGGAAGAGGCTGCCCAGGGAGGTGCTGGAGTCACTGTCTCTAGAGGCGTTTAAGAGACAGGTGGATGTTGTACTTAGGGAAATGGTCTAGTGGTTGATAGGGCTGGTACAAAGGCTGGATTCAATGACCTTAAAGGCCTCTTCCAGCTGAAATGATTCTATGATTCTAAATCTCCACATGTATATTCTAGCTATGCATCCACCCTAGACATAGTTTCTGTCTTTTCTTCAAGAAGGAATGGACATTAGTGGTTGGACACAAAAGCAATTACTTTCCTGCATGTATCTGTTTACCTATATGAAACTGCAGCATAGAGATGTTCCTAGTACTTTCCCTAATCGCCGACCTGTGCTATCTTCAGAAGGTATGAGCATCCTTGTCATGTAATATAGCACATAACCATTTCTTAGATTATCATTTTAGCACACTTAAAACCAGCAAACACAGCCAAAACCAGAAATTTTATAAATCCTAAATTCTCTTTAATAATAATTTTATCATTTGGGGAAATAATGCTGTAGTATATTTCAGGTTTCATAACTGCACTGATAAGATATTAAAATGAGAATGGTTTAAGTATAAAACTACTCATTTGGCAATCCTGGTTCATGGAAAAGTAACATAGGTCCTCGTCTAGGACATTCAAATTCTGTACAGTCAGATGGCATGTAGTCTGGAAGTGACAGGTATTAAAATGATTAATGAGATATTTAAACATGATATATAATGTCTCAGTACCACACAAATAAGAATATTGACTTCCTTTTTTCACTGAAGACTAATAAACTGTAATCATTCTAAGAACTTTGCTAAACATTTGTAATGATCACATGTGAACACTGGTAACTGTAGTTTGTCTTTCAGTGAAAGGATAATCTTAGTTTTAAAAGATTTAAGACAAGATTATGAGTAGCTATCTATGAATATTTGAGGATCTATCCCCTTTAATCTGCTCAATATCATGCATTTCTCATTTCTACTGAAACAGTTTCAGCAGCTTTTAAACCAGTTCCTGATAATGGTCACTTTATATCACCACTGCAGTATGGGTTTAATATGGTACATTCTTCACAAGCTAAAATTTGTATTCAGGTATTTGCATCAGCCCTGTAATTGTTATGTATGGTCAGTAATACTTAAGGCTGTCATTAAAACCATTATTTTTAATGACACAGTTTATAGTTTATAAATCAGCTCTTCAAGTGTCTAATCAAACTGAATCTTTAGATTAGTGGAATCTACTTTTTATTATTATTTTTTAATGTTACATTAAAGTAATTTTAAATTATCATTATATCAAATTTGTACTCCTGTAACTCCTTGTATACAAGCACTATAGTGTTTTCATGCTTTTTAAGGCTTCTCATCTAAGAATATTTCTGATCTGAAACCATAACTGTTGCTAACTTGTGTGTGAATTTATTTTTTTCCCTTATTTTAAAATAGATTTTCAGATCTTCAGAATACATCTTTCCTCAACAAATTGCAAACATCAGTGAATATATAAAGTCAACTCTTTCCTTTGTAACTTTTCTTTTAGCACAAAAAAATGTAACATTTTAGCACAATGTTAATTGATATTAACATTGAATCATTCACCTGGAATCACTCCTTTTAAAAGCCCTGAAAGCCATATTGGTAACTTTGTGATCATTAACATCAATTACTGTTCAACTGACCACAAAAGGTAAGATTCTTGATACATCATTACGCAGAAGATTAATAGAAGCCTATCTCAGCATATTATTTATAGGTGTAGTGTCTATTTTTATTAGGATGCTTGGAATGTAACACAATCACACATAAAGAGTGGACCATTGATTGCAATAGTAACACTTTCTATGATGCTCATCATCAATTTGCCAAACAAAGGTAAATACTCTAAATTGGCATGGATTTATTTACAACAGCAGAAGATGAATTGTGTTTTGTCTTTTGAGCTGTTCTCAAGCAATGATATAAGAGCAACATTTTGCTGGTTTTGAGTATCTCCTTACTTGTGCAGATGAATTATTACTATTTTTTAACCTGACGTTTTGTTGTTGCACAGTGTAGATCAAAATCCAAAGCCTATGGGAGTTAATTTTTCCTATAACTTCCAATTATCAGTAGTGAACATTAACAGATCTCTTGTCTGGGTTATTAAAAGAAAGTAGGGAGCTACATAACCATGGAAACACAACTTCCAACCCCCTCAAGCATATGACTTCTCCAAGCCATGACAGGCAAAGGCCTGGCAGCAGAAGGGCCTGATTCAACGGATCTGATGACTATCTAGGCATTAAACTCTGTTCAAACATATTTAGTGGAGTTTCTACCATAGCTTTTCAAAGGAAACACCTAAAAGGACAAAGCAGTTTTTCCATTAACTTGAATGAGCTTTATAAGTTTTTACCACTATGTTATGATAGCACACAAGGCCCTGACCACAGACCTGTTTTGTTTCAGGCATTTGCACAAACACAAAGAAAGGGACAGTTCTGGTCTTGAGCTTACATAGCTTACAAATAACTTATGCAAAGTACATGGACAGAAAAAAGAATCTTGTTTAACCATGTCTTTAAATATGTACTATCGATGACACCATCAGAAAATCAAGTTGCTTCACTGAGCCAATGCCTAACCGATTCTAGGGATACTGAGAAAACCTATGTTGGAGTCAAAAGTTGCATCTACATTTCCCATGCACCACTGTTGCCTTCTTCCTAAAAGAAACGTGCACCTCTTGCTGAGCAGGTGCTTTTCACAAGAACCGATTTCACAACAAATTTAAAAACCGCTACCATCACTATCTTTTCTCGGTAAGGGAAAGTGCAGTCCAAGATCTTCACAAATGCCTCAGAAACATCTGTTATCTTCACATGCCAGGTATTCAGGCTGGTGACAGAAAAAGTGTTGAAACACTGTTATTTCAACACTTCCTCAGTTGTTAAACCTGCCAAATTTTGTTCCTTGGGAAGTTCAGCTTTCACCAGGCATTATTATTCCTGACAGACCACCTTGTGAAAGGTTGTTTCCAGAATGTAGGCATCTTCCATACATATGCCTAGAAACTGAATCTTGCTTCAAAGTATTTTGCTCCTGCTGAAGCTATTCCTAATATATTCAGCACAGCAAAATTAGCTTGACATTCAAAGAGCTCCCTAGTCTTAGCATGTTCCAAGTTTTGTGAGGGACTGCACCATGTAGCCCTGCTGCTGGGACACCGCCTGGAGCTCCTCAGTGCATGTTCACAGCTTTGGAAAACAGGACCTCCAGGACCGAGCTCAGATCACAGTGCAACCGTTCAATGGCACTATCAGAAACCCCACTCTTTCTTTTTTTCCTGCTAAACACACCTTAAGCATTGTTTCCAAGAACAGATTGCACAGCATGCATATTATTTACTAAATAATCTTCAAAGACACATGCACAGTTTGTCCTTTGGGGAAAGAAAATTGCTGTGCAAGGTGATAGATACTCCTGCTGCTTCCTGTACTTTCAAAAGGCTTTAGTGCTACAGTGATGAGAACTATATGCAAAACTGGAGCAAAACATTGACAGAATATTGTTTTAAACAGAAACATCCCAACACTATGCAATCATTGTTGCACGAGTGCTCCCAGTAGGTTTCAACAGAGGAGGACTGGAAGATACCATTTGCTTTCTGTACCATCAAGTAAGAAACACAGAGATCCAACTTGATGGCTGCATGACTGTCTCATTCTGAGGGTCGTGTATGGTGATGTCCTCCTTAAAATCAGGTTCAGACTTTGCTTCCTGGGAAGTACATATATGTAAGAGCTTGCTGGTCACATGCTTTCCCAGCAGAATCCCACTCACCCACAGAAGTTCCTAACATAAATATTATCTCACCAAAATGGTAAACACTTGACTCTGGGGGCAGCCCATGGTGCCTGAAATAACTGTCTCAGATTTCTATGCTCTGAATAGTGCTACTGAAAAGCCACAGAGGGAAAGTCACTTGGCCTGAAGTGAAGCACCCATGGGGAGTACAAGGAATTGGTAAGAAATATCGAAGTGGTTCGTCCACTTGTCATGCAAACTACTCAGCTTTCTTCTAAGGATGCACACCTAATAGATCAGGATGGCTGCTCTGTGTTTTTTGCATTTTAGTCCAGTAATTAAAGCAATGATCCAAGAAGTGAAAATCCTGAATCCACAGCACTGAATATTATTTCAGGAGTACAGATAGTCTCTTGCATCAGCTTGCTTTGTCCCCCTTCTTTTAAAGACAAACCACTACCAGTCAAGAAAGCAGGACCTAAATGTCTGTAAGGAGATCAGGCAATTGGCTCTTCCAGTTTGAATACATTTGCTGAAAACAGGAATTCTGTTTGTAAAACAAAACCTGAATTCAGTCCTGTAAGTGTAATGAAAGTGTTGTATCATAAACAACAATGCCATGACAGATCTGATGCAGCATGAGTCACTCAGCTCCCAAGTAATTGTGAGCTTACCCACTGCTACAGACAGGCCTGCTCCAGGGTCAGTGCTAGCAGAATATGCCCTTCCCACACTGGCCAGCTGAAGGACTGCCCTGGACACAGCGTGCTGCCAGTTGGAGTGCAGGAGCATTTTCCTTTCATAAAATTAAAGTGTCAGATATAAACAAATACATCCATAGCATTGTTAGGAACCCTGTCCAAAATGAGCAGATGTAATTACATCCACCTGCAAGAATACTGTGCCAGGCAGGTATGGAAAGCTTCCTGCTCACCACCACTACTGAGCAGGTCAGTGTAGCGAGAGGGAGAAGAGCAGGAGCATTGTGATCCCAGGTATTATTCAACGTGGAAACATGGCTTCAGATAGTAAGGCAAATTCATGAAGTGCCACTACCTCTGATAGCTATAACATATTCAGTGCTATTCTATTTTAAATTTTTTTAACCCATGAGTTGACTGATGCCATTTCAGCAATGGCTTATTATACTGCATCTTAAAATGTCTACTGGGTCTACATATGTTACATTTGTTGAACTATTTAGATACTAATGAAGGAAATTTGTATTCTCAATTCTTCAAAGCATCCATCTTTCTTTTTATCACACTGCAAAAGCCTTCTGTTGACTTTTGATGATAAGCCAAGTAAATACACGTTCTTTAATTAAGTTCATCCCAGCAAACAGGCACAGAATACTGTATTTTTACACAAGAGAAATGAAACGAAAAATCCTGTAATCTCGAGGCTCCTTGAAGCATAGGCAAAATATCCAAGTTGTTGCTGGGCAATGCTTAGTTATTAAACTGCTTTGAAAAAAAAAAATAAAAAGGAAGATAGAGGTGGGAGGGAAATACTATTTCTAGTTGCAGTGCTGCCCATTTGAATATTGCTACTTTCTCTGAGAATTTTGCCAGAGATGCATGCCCATCTAGCTACAGAGCAAGCAGGATACAGGAGCTCATCTCACTCCTACGACATGCAACTGAACAACTACATTTGGGCATCGAGGGAAAATTTAGGGTAAACAATAGGGCATGTTATGACTACAAGCACCTATGAGTGCAATAGTTTTGGAGAATAGACAGATTAGGTTGCCATTTACTCTTTAAGGGATTTTCTATGTCCTTAATCTAAATGTAGGCAAGAAGAAGTAGAATAAAATTCATTAAAAGTAAGGCTTAAAGGAGAAAAACACATTATAAAGGTTATTTCCTTTATACTCAAAGCTCTATTGTCTGGACAGGAACAATATATATCAGAGAATTTATCTTTGAAAAAGAGAACTGCAGGAAAACCTGTATCTCAGTTATGGTCTGCTATCTCCACAGCCATGTTACGCACATTTTCACTTGTGAACTCTTAACTACCTGTGTACTTTGGCATGAACCTTGAAATATCCTATTTTATTTGTTAGATCTTACATTTACATCACTTCAATATTAACCACACCATTAGGGTCACAGTGCTGTCAGAGCTTGACTTGGCCAATGTCGTTAACATTTGGCATTGACACAGTTTTAATTCACAAATGTCTTATGATCTCAAAAATAAATTATTTACATACATATTCGTATGTCCATCATACTAATTAATAGTGCTAGATGTCTCAGCAGACTAAATGATTACTATTTATAAAGCAATATTTGTGTGTCTTTAGATATAAATTAGCTTATCTATATATAACAAAATCTTTGTTTTTTCTTGAATCATCCTGTTGCAACCTGTTTAACTGTCTGTTTCTTCATCTTGAGTGCTGCTCACTCATGAAGGTGGTGCAAAAGCCACACAAAGACTGATGTTTATCTACTGCGTAGAAGTTAATAGTATAAGTTAAAATATCAGGTATCTGACCATCCCACAGGCAGTGATTCTAGTCCCAGAAAAGTTCTTTCTTCTCCGTTTTAGCTTCCGAACTATCACGGGAAAAGAAGTTAAAAGAAAGAGTGACAAACAGCAGGACACATATGAGTGCCTAAATGAAAACAGATGCAATCATTGCCATCCTTCTCTGTTTCTGTGCAGGCCAAATGATGTCCCTGTTATTCCCACTGGGAGTGCTGAGTTCTGTGGTTCATCGGCAATGTTTCTACCATTGCTGCACAGAGTGTCCCTCTAGAAGAACCAAGCAGACCTTACTGGCATTTCAGTGATGTACTCAAACCTCCACCTCCTCTAGTGGGTATGGCCATGTTTATGGCATGTTAAAAGCAGCCTGAAAGACCTTCCAAGAGGTAGAACTTTAAATTAATTTCTATTGATGAGCAGAAACTGGAAAGCAGATAATACATCCCTTTTATTCAAGTTATTAGTCTGAACAGTGTTTATATCATTCCCATTGAGAACCTCAGTGTCAAAGAGGAGGAAAAAAATACAATAATGAGTCTGAAGGAGAAAATGAAATAATGGATGTGAACAATTTTCTCTGTATCACAGTCCAGTGCTCCTCCACTTCTGAAGGTAGCCGGGCAGGTATTGCTCCACAGCTATCTCATACAAATTCAGCATAGCTGAGCTCAAGTGGGCTTCATGAGCCAGGACATCATAGTTCCTGGATACAAGTACAGGTATAGCAAGAGATGGCAGCTCAGTTCCCACTTCTTTTTATCTAGGACTATGGCATCATGTTACACAAGAAGGAGAAGAGAATGTGGCTATTAGCAGATGCTGAACTGTGTTATCTACTGATGCGGATCAATGCCCTTAGTGTGCTTGGTGTCTGATAAATATGGAAAGATTAAAAATAAGGAGAAAACACTTCCAGAAAGTCCTTAAGCTTTACAGATCTCCAGGCAGACAGACAAAGAATTACTTGTCCTCCTTTGGAATATTGGTAATGTGCTCATTTAATTATTACATAAACATTTTTTAATGGGAATTATATATTTGGGCTTGTTCCTAATTCTGTCACTACTGATCTAAACAGACAGAAGACAGAAAAGAATCAAATCCTAAAGACATACTAACAATTGGTGTCAATTTTTTAGCATATTTTCCACTCAAACATAGCTAGTGGCTCCATATATAAAAAATATTTACGACCGTGAGATAATTTTTATCATCGCTGCATCACTTCTTCGTTATGATATTCTTCATAGCGTTTAGTAACAAATAGTCAATTATCAGCCTCCAGAGATTTTTAAGGTATGTTCTGCCAATAACAATTAAGCTGATAGTGACTTCTGAGTAAGTGAATATCCAGATCTATTGACCCAAGTGTTAAATATTAACTGAGGAGACGCTCAGGTCAATAGTCTCCTAGAGTAACAGTAAATTCCTATGTTCTTCACAATAAAAAAGATGCACCCAATAACATGTCCACGGAGAGCTGTTGCCCAAACCCTCAGTCTCTCTCCTAGGCCAATATAGGATGCTCCTGACAGAGAAGAATCTTTGTTATAGGTGAAAATAAGGAGAGAAAGATACAGTCAGCCAGCCCAGAGCCCATTTATCATGATGTTCTTTAAAATAAATTGTCTGTTGTTCTAAAATATGCCAGGAAAATCTGTAATCTGTAATCAGCAAATGGAATGAACAGTTGGGTGCTTGCCTCGGCTGTAGAGGTTACTTTTCCAGATTCATATGCTTGACTACAACTTTTCACCTAAATTTAGGTGAAACCACAGAGAGAATTAGATTTCTATCTTGCATTAATGAGCTGGGTAACCCATCTCAGCCTCATTTGGGGATCATCTGAAATATTAGAAATTCCCTATTATGAGCATTTATAAGACTATATGAACATACATGAGAACAGGTGAACATGGAACTAGATAACAGAAAAAATTCCAATGCAACAATCCCCTACTTCTTCCCAATTAAAAATATCACAGGTAATGGCTTCAAGCAGTTCACTTACCAAAAACAAATTTCATACCTCATCCATATAGCATTTGCTTTATAGACAGTCAGAAAATGTTGAAGTTGACCCCAGTCAGGTACTAGCATTTATATTTCAATCATTTGAATTATCTTCACATGTAGTCTCAGTAGGAGATTATTATTGCCCAGCTGCACCTTTTCCAAACTCAATTGGATTTATTGTGTGGCAAAACAACATTCAAATCAGAAACAATAGATGCAATTTAGAGCCTGACTGACTCAGATGCAGCCACTTAGTAGATCAGAAGGCAGGGGAGGAACCAAATCAGCATGGTTTCTAGTCTTGTAGGTGGAATATTTACCCACCAAACTGTTTAAATTAAAGGTTAAAACATAATCTCTGAAATTATAAGGTGTCCAGAAAAAGACATTGAGTTTAATGCTTACTCAAGGTCAGAATTAGAAGGGAAAAAAAAATCTTTTATAAGCCAAAACATCACACAAGCTGTAGCTTGCTTAGTTACTATAATGAGATCTAAGTGACCAACAGTTCCACCATGAGAAGAAAAATTATTATAATATCTTGATTTGATTGATTAAACATGTTAAATAGATAGTTTCAGAGATAAAATGATTGTACCATGTCAGGCATCAGCTTCTAAGAGTGGTAAAATGATCTTACACATAATTTGTGCTCAAAGACAAAACAACCTATGGAAAATCATGACTCCATTAACTTTAGTGCATAGACAGAAAGCTCTGTGTTTGATACAGATGCAAGGATGAGTCATGTAAGGATAGTGCAAATTACAATGTCAGGGTGGGAAATCCCGTTCCAAGAACTGGAAATGTACATTCAAAAGGCTGTGTGTACATACTTCATCTAGTTATTGTGTGAGGCCTAATACTATACAATGCAAATTGTTCTAATTTTTCACACACACTTATCTTGTACATGGTAGGATTCAAGATTGCATCAAAAAGATATTTTGTGTGTGTGTGTGTGTGTGTGAATTCATCAATCCATTATTTCTGTATACAATTTCTTTGGAATAAAGATAATAGAATAAATTCAGATAAACAGAATATTTGACCAGAGGGGAGTTTATAATCTATATGTCAAAGTGCATGATACAATATCAATTAAAGGGATTTTTAAAGACATATTTGTACTACTACATTTCCTCCTATGTACATACAGTGTTAAGAATTCATCTCATCATTTATTCTTACACTGTTTGACACTAACCATGGGGAAAAGAATTGAGGATTTTTTTCTTATTGGCTCACTCAAGCTTCTGATATTTAAATGTAAATCACTTATGGTTAGCAGGATTGTTATTCTTATCTCCCTGAACCTCATCTTTCCTGTGTCCCTCATTTGTTCTGCTTTAATGTATGTGAACTGTCTTTTTTAATTCCTACAGAGAAAGTCTGTTCTAAGAGGCACAGTGGTAAATGTTCTCCTTTCACCTGGAAGAACCACTCATTTGCATTTCAATTCTCATGCTGCTGGAAATTGTGAAAAATAATCAGAATATTTGTTTATATATATCACTGTTTCTCTAAAGTTCAAACCATTATAATAAGAAAATCCTATCCAGTATTCATAGAGAAAAATGTCAAACAGAACATATGGACATATCAGGTATTCAGGTGACTGAATCTCAAACAAGATTGTACTAGGGGAAGAGGACAAAAGCAATTTTGTAGTTAAATATTTTGGATAATGTAGAAGATGAACAGCAGGCAAAGGTCTTTTATTCACAGCTTTTTCTTTCTATTTTTGTGTTAAAATCAAAAATTGTAAGACTGTGACTGAGCAGAAAGATAGCGCAGTGAAAATTGTTCGCTTCACTTTTTTACTTAGGAGTGTATTGCCATAACTAAATTCCAATTTGCAGCTAAGAAGATTTTATTGAAAACTGACATTTCTGAACATTTGCAAGATGAAAAATAAACTAGCAATAACATGCACAGGAGAATGAGCTTGATAATAGATTCTTATGACTATGCCCAGATTGCTTTAGAGAAAGTTTAAGAAAACTGTAGAGAAAAGTAAAAGGGTAGTTCTTCTTATTTCAGTCTACAAAAATTTAGGGAATAAATAAGGGCTTTTAATTATTTTAATTATGATTTTAATTACATTTAGTGTTTGGGGAAAATGTTAAATCAGCAAACATTTTCTACACCCAGAGAAATGAAATGAGAAATGTGTCAGAGAAATGTGTCTTTGGTCACAGCCCGATAATTGCCTTTCTACCAGACCTCAGAGAATCACCCTGACAGACCTTCCTGCCTAGGTTTTGAATAGTGTGATGTGCTTTTCCATAAGCTGGCCCTGCTTGAGCAGGATGACTGGACCAGGAGACCTCCAGAGGTCTCTTCCAACCTCAATTATTCTGTGTTTCTGTGAAGACAGCTAAACATGTTGGTAACTTTGTGAGAAGGACACCTGTCCACTTTAAGCTTCTCTGAGCCTATTAGGCTTTGTTCTTAAACATCACAAAATGGTCAAGCAACAGTAACAAATTTCACTTCCTCATGTGTCAGGTTCAGATCTCAGTAGTCATTTAAGCACATCAGTAGCTTAAGTATATAAGCAGTTGAATCAAGCCTACAAAGTTCTTACTTATTTCTTTAGTAGGCCTATCTATACACTTAAAAAGATGCACATGTTTGTGTTTTGCCCCAGACCTCAGCCTTTTCCTGAATTTCCTCCAAGCTGAGCTCCAGATGCAGTAGAAGCTACTGTAGCTCTGTACAGGCACTGGCTGTTTGGAGGGCAGTCAAATATAAGACTGTGCATCCCTCTCTTCTCCCAATTACATTTTTAGGCTGTTTCCTTTCTTTTGATATTTATCATTGCTTAAACTGCAATACCTTTCTGAGCAGATATTCTCTTCATTGTAATGCTCCCCACTGGAGAGCTTCATTCTCTGCCACTACTCCAGTCTTAGTGCACATAAAGCTACTGAAATCCTTGCAGCTAAGCAGAGTGGTGACCTCTGGACTCTGAATCGCAGGGTTTTTGTATCATCAGCTTGTATGAGGTAAGTCTTTGTAAGGCTAACAGCTCTGCATATGACCAGGATAAATCCTCAAATGCTGTTTAAAAATCTTCCATCAGCCTCTTTCTCCTGCAGGTTTAGGGATAAACATTTCAACCTGGCTCTTCTAACAAATATGACATTTTATTCAAATGTGAAAAAGGAAATTTGAGAGTATATTACCAATTCATCTTTATGCAGGGATTTATAACTCAGTACCAGGATTAACTAAAGACCAAAGAGAGATGTCAACTTCTTCCCAGTGGGAGCAGCACGTCCTTGCTGAGCATTTCTCTGTGACGCAGGGATGTCCCTCTACACAGATCTTTGCTTGGTTCAGCCTCGGACAAACAGTCTAGGAGCAGGCTGTGGTTCTTAGACATTAATTCTGCCTCCTATTTCAGCGGTAAGATCTGGAAATTCCTTTGTAGTCTGAAAATGTTAATATAAACTTTGTTCTGGAGCCCATTGTTTTTTCCTCCAGTTTTTGCTGTTTTAAATGTGCAGAATCTTCACTCATTGTATCTGATTTGCAAATTAATTCAGAAAAAATAGCCCTTTCTTTCAGTTACACTGGAAAAATTGACAGTTAATTCTTTTTTCACAGAATAAAGTTTTATTTTAAAATTTAGTTTTACTCTCAGTTAAATAAGCATGGTTTGAAGAAAATAAATATTAAACAACTCAAAATCCGATGTTTTCTAGTCATTGCCCAATTGCTAACTTGCTCTTTACAAAATGAAGAGCTAGGTAGTAGCAAAATTCATTATGATTATGAAGCATGCCGAAGCATTCTTTAGCTAGGAAAGAAATCCTCAGCTGAGCTTGGATAAAACTAGAATCTGACAATCAAAAGACAATGCTTCATAAAATTTTTACAATTTTTTTTTTCCTCAGAAAAAAATACTTTCAAGAAAGTTGTAACCTTCCCTTTCCTAAATTATCTCACATTCAACTACATGAAACATTTGTAATACTGTGGAGCAGGCAAAAATCCAGAAACTTAACACCTCCACCATAAATTTTGTTTTAGTGCCAATCTATTTTCTTGGGAATTTGTTCAGATGTAGCAATTGGCAACCATACAAAACATGTAAATGGACAGGTCAGAGTGCTTATCAGACGTGTTCAGGTTCCAGATGACCTTTTCTCAGTGCCAATGATGTCAGCTTTAATCCTATTAGATATTTCTGTTGTGCTGCAGTGTAATAGGTCACTGCTGAGCTGTACGGACAGTTTGTGTGGGAGAAAGGTTTCACGTCTGTTATCATTATACTTATTATAGATGGACGGGCAGTGATTGTGTTCAGATCAGATTTAAGTTTCACTTGAGGTTTCAAAGTTTAGATCTGAATTATATAGGTTTGATTTTGATGATGGTAAAATTCTGCAATCTAACCTTGGAAGACTACTGCCGTCCAAATTGATAAAATCTTGTTTTCATTATATTCCTCCTATATCTAAAGTAGAACCAGAAGAATCAGGATTTTAGTTTGGACTTGTCTTAAGTGTGGCTCCCTAGGAACAGATGGAAATTTGAATACATACATTTCATGCTTCTGGGAATTAAAATATCACTTCTTGCTTTTTAAACCATCTTTAAATCCTAAATGTTTGCTGTTCATTTCCAGTTTCTTCTTGGGCCACATAAATGTGGTTTTTTTTGAGCTCATTATCATTCAGGCACTTCACATTTACTTGTTTTCTTCAGTGATCTAAAATATGGATTAGTTTTCCATTCATATGTTAATGTTGTGCCAGTTTCTTTGAAGATCAGCTCTAATCTTTCATCCATTTTTGTCCCTATGTGAGCTTTCTGTGAGAAAGTAATGCCTGGATAGTCAAGTACTTTTTAAAGCACAATGCTAACAAAAGTGAACTATTGAACTGAAATTTGCAATATTAAAGTGTCTTGTTCTTTTAATTTTTTCTTCTGCAGTACCCTTTCCTGGTCACACACCATCAATTTAGCTGGTAGTCTCAAGACTAATAGGGTTCACTGACTGTCTATTACAAAATAAGCCATTTCTAAGAATACAAATGTGCTAGTCAATTTGATCAAAATGCAAGGAAGATTAGTGCCTCCCTTCCGAAAATTGACTTAAGAACATAACCTCATTTAGATTAAAAAAATACAGTATATTTAAACACAAGCTTTTCTCAACGATGTCCAATGATAGGACAGGGGACAATGGGTACAAGCTGGAATGTAAGAGGTTTCAAAGAAATAAAAGGGAAAATTTCTTCACAGTGAGGGAGCACTGGGACAGGCTGCCCAAGTGGGTTGTGGAGTCTCCTTCTCTGGAGCCATTCAAAACCCACCTGGACAAGTTCCTCTGTGACCTACTTGAGGTGGTCCTGCTCTGGCAGGGGGGTTGAACTAGATGATCTTTTGAGGTCCCTTCCAGTCAATGAGATTCTGTGATTCTGGGATTAATATACAACAAATATGAATCTATTAACCTATAAAGCACTTTCAGTGGAAATGATATTTCTGAGATCCCCAGAGCAAGATGACTTCAATGAATATTTTGCAACATCTAATCTTTCTATGAATGAAAAGAAGTGTAGTTATAGTCTAAAGAAATACTAACAGAGTTTTGGAGACCAAAATTCTTCATTGGAAACAATACTAAGTAAAGTTACCAGTGCTCTTACCATTATGTCAGAGTGATGCTGTATTCCCAGACCAGCAGAGCACACATTTTATGGCCACTATACTTTACAGAAACCTGCCAGAAGAAGAGAGGGCAAAACAGTAGCTCATTTCTGAAAGCAAATTCTACCTACATAGGAAGTAAAGGATATAATGAACAGAGGAAAGAGTGATCAAATTCCTACTTTGTTATGCTTTCAACTTTAACTAGAAGCCCAGATATCCAGAGATATTTTTACTATATCTTAACTAATTCCTGTCAAGAATATTCACAAACCAGCTCTTTCAAAATGAAGGCTTAAACTCCTCTCTCACTCTGGGTTAACTACTTCACAGAATCTTGGTTATTATTTCATGATACTCAGAAAATGTTACACTCTAACCTTGAAATGAAATGGTGAGGTGAAAGGAAAGTCAGGAAAGTATGTTATTAAAACTAACATTTTTAAAGTCACAAATAAAAGCAAAATAATCCATTGTGACAAATCTGGGTTAACTTGCCTTTGATATTTTTCATTTTTTTCTTCTAGCCTCCTTCCAGATGGAAATAGAAATCAGAAAGAAATGAAGAATGCTAGTATGTTGAAGTAGTAATCTTATTAAGTTTTGTCAGTCAGAGCTCATTTTTTCTTAACTTTCCATAATGCCATTCATCTGAACTAATCAACTCATACACAGATTGTGGGGTTTTTTTCCCCATGAGATAGAGTTAAGAAATTGGCAAATGAAAACAGATACAGAATGTCTTAGTGGAATGAAGTTCGCTGCCTCAACAAACAAGTCAGATTGACACAATTAGGCAAGACTCTCAAAGCAGTTGCTGTATCAGATACTTCCCCTATCAACCAAATTGCAAGATTTGATTTACATAATTAAACATAATTCTTCTTGCCACCTGCATAACATGACACACAAATGAAAATAATTTTTTAAAAGCTTTAAAAATATATTACCCTGACGTAGTGGCTCTCCACACTGGCACAGGTCTACTGAGATGAAGTAAAATACTGAAGGATGTTCCAGGTAAGCAGAAATTGGCAGGTGATTCTCATTGGCTTTATATGCACTTCTACCTTTTCTTGTCTAAACCCTCACAGAGATCATTCACAGCCTATAAAAGGTTTTGTGGAAGTTTTCTAAGGTTTTTGTAACAACTATAGAAAACCACATATTTTATTGACTGCTACAATACCCATCTCAGCTGAGGAATTTAGCTGCAGAACCTAATTGCTGTATTATGCTCTCCATCACTCCTATGATATTCCAGGGAAGAAAGAATGAAAAATTTATAACTGAGAAAGGAATCTTTTTGCCCACCCCTTTGGGCAGTTATGTCTTGAAATACTTTTAAATGGAACTTCAAGCATTATTACTTTAACAGATAGTCATCTTTATTATAACCACATTTGGTACTCACCTGTGACTTGCCAGTCCACCCAAGAACAGTAGCTCTTTTTCACTTTAAAACAATCCAAAATGAAATAGTTAAGAGTGGTGGCATTAGGTCTTTATTACATCTCAGGGCTAATGATTGAAAATTATATTAAGCTAACTGGAAACATTTTCATTCTCTCAGACTCGTGAGACCTGGCTTTGATCTCATATCAAATGTATCAGAATTAATTTGAGTCAACTGAGCAAGTCTATTGACTCCAGTTGTACTAGGAACTCAGAAACCTGGTGTTGTATTTCTGAAGACAATTCCAAATTGAGTTTCATTTTCTGCAAACTTCCATCATGTGCCACAGTTCTCTATGAATTGGCTTTTTGACATGCAAATGAAAGAGTCACTCTGGTTCTCAAGTCTTATAAGTGGAGTGGTTAGAACAAGACAAAAATATTTCCAGTCCAGCTCTTGTAAGATCATAAACACTCTGATTCAAAATGAGAAAGTGATAAATGCTAATCAATAAGCAGAGAAGAATACATGGTTGCATGCTATTGTAATTCTTTTGTGCTTCTTTGGTTCAAAACTTTGCCACATTTCCTATATGCAGAATATGCGTTCAGCCCTTGAACTCATAAGATCTTATTCGTATTCACTGGACTCCACAGGCTCCTTGAGCACATCCACTCTCCAAAATATTATCCATCATTCTTCAACAAACCTTTCAAAAAGCCTACAGATCATCTCAAGCTGAAAGGAGGCACTGATCTGTATTTCTACTAATTCTGACCATTTTGCTACCTCATCCTTTCAGATTGTCTGAGATGCTCATTTGGTTCTTTCATTCAGATTCATCTCACCTAATTTTAGAGACCAGTCATGTTTGGGTTTGGTTTTTCCCTTTCTCCCAGCTGGACAAAACCACAACATTAATAAACTCTATCCTAGCCCAGACCAGGACAAGACCTCATATAAGTAGGACTGCTTGTCCTTAGTTCATGTGAAATCAGTAGAGAAAGAGACAAGCAACTCCCATGAGCCATTCCTGGCTCAGGTGGGCTGAGTCCTCACTGGAGCTGCCCATCCTTCTCCTCTGGCTGAAGAAAGATGCTACAGCAACTGTATGTCTCATGAGGCTCCTGAGCAAGGTGTGTAAAGTTAGCTGCAACTGCTCCAGAAGTGCAGTCTCACACCCTTAGCTGACTTCAGTTCGCATGGGGACCATAAAATAGGGTCCTGGTCCTTGAGAGGATTTTGATATTATTGTAACATGCTTTGTGATTTCTCCTTTCAGCACATTTTTTCTGAATGCCATTTTTCCATTACTTCCAGCTTGTGGATTATAAGACAAGCAAGTCCAATGTGTGTTATTATATAATCAAAGCAGTGACTAGTCCCAGGAAAGCAGATGGGATTCTTTTATTTCATTTTCCTTCACGAGCCTGTTACTTCAATTTCCATATCAGTTTTGTCAAAAAAATTGACAAAGGCTAAGATCTGTTTTGTAATGACTTAGTGGAACAGGAATTCAAATAATATATAGTGCTCTTTCCCATCCCACCTATGATACAACCAAAATGCCCACATGAGGTGAGGAATACCTTGAAGTAAGTAAGCCATTCCATACACAGTGCCAGCAAAAATCTTTTTCTTTCATCCCTTTCAGACACATTAGAATGGACAAGGAAGGGCTGTATGTTGGTGGTAGCCAACCAATCTATCCTTATTGAATTGTGTTAATACATAACCAAGTCTGGGAAACAAGGATGAAAGTATAGGAGGAAATGTCTGCACCACAGAGCAGTGCTAGTGTAGTTTTGAAGCCTGAAGGAAGAGAAAAACTTGTTGCATATCCCCCAGAACCACTCGCTGCTCCATCCCTCAGCTGAGCTGAGCTGGAGAATGCAGGGCATGAATTCATACCAGAGATGGATGTTACTGTCATCACATCAAATGGAAACCAAACTCTGGAACTGATGTCTAAGCAACATATTCAGACTCTGGACATCCATCACAAGAGTCGCAGGACTGGCTCCAGGTGAAACCCGATTTCTCTTTATCTACATGTTTTTAATTTTCTGGACAGTTCCTCTCTCTTCTCGTTCCTGCAGGGCCTGAATCTGCTTAGCTAAATTTATCTGTTATTTCTGTCATTATCATTGGAAAAGATTATTTTTTTATTATCTTTCACTTGATATCACTGTATCCTCAATGAAAAATCCCACCTACATACATTCTGCGAAGCCTCACAATGCCTTCAGACACCAATGCTGTTTACATACACTACATCTTTTCTCTCCTACTTACTAAAGTGCTGGCACCCAACGGGTTTTTGTATACCATCTGGCATAAACATAACACACAAACTGCATAACTTGATTCTGCTGTTAACAGCTATTCTTCAGAATTATTTACAATGTTTTACATTGTGCTTTATACTAAAATGAGTAGAAACACACTCCTAGCAATACTTCATGGGGTAATATACACCTCTAGGGTTAGGACTGAGAGGCAAAATAAGAGGCCAAAGGACTTTAAATATTCTTAGAGTGCTCCTAGTATGTTAGAAACAGTGAGCTTAACATGTTGTACTGTGAGGAAATGAAAGGCAAATAATAAGATGAAAAGGCTCTGTATTGAAAATGCCAGAGGCATAACCTTTCTGACAACAAAGCAAACAGATTCTTGCTTAACACCACTTCCATAATCATAATTATTGTTAATATTAGCAAGATAATTAGCTTTCTGCTGTGCATAGTAGATTGTGGTCAGGATATGAATTAGAAATTGCAACACATCTGTGGAGGTTTCTCACAGTGTGAACTGCTTACCTGGATTTGGATCAGTGACATTTTGATGCTATAAGGTAGTCTTCTGCTGTGCTAATGTTTAGCATTTCCATAGGCCATCTTCAGAGAGAGCTCACTGCCATTAAGCTATATTTTACAGTACTCTAAGGAAAAAGCTGCACAAAAGGATGGATTTACAAAGGTAATTGAGCACCTTAAGATGATGAGAAGTAGATACTCATCAGGATTTACAGAGGTATCTAAGCCCAGTAGACTTTATCTAGGCAGTAGTCTTTGCCAGCCAAAAGCAGCTATGATCCCAGTACTTCTTTCCCACATGACTGAAACTCATTGTGTCCACACTGCTTGCAAGGTTGAAGTGCTAATTTGAACATACACCTCTGCATTGCTGAAGGAGTGTGCAAATTCTCTTCTCTCTGAGCCTGCAGGTCTCACCCAGAGGAAGGGTGGGTGATGGGCAGATTCTGGCTTCAGTGTAGAATCATAGAATTGTTTCAGCTGAAAGAGATTTTAAGATCATAGAGTCCAGCTTTTGTCCCAGTCCTATCAACCACTAGACCATTTCCCTAAGTGCAACATCTACCTGTCTCTTAAACACCTCCAGGGACTGTGACTCCAGCACCTCCCTGGGCAGTACCTGACAAACCTTTCAGTAAAAAAATTCCTCCTCATATTCAGCCTGAACCTCCCCTGGCTCAACTAGAGGCCATTTCCTCTTGTCCTCTTGATCACGTCTGCTTCACTTTGTCCTAGCCAGACAGCACAGCTTTCACATCAGGCAGTTGACATCCAATGATTCTACTCTGGCCCAAAGAGAGAAATTACACAAATGAGGAGCATAAATAAAGATGGGATTCCAATTTAAAATCTTGGGCCTCTGGAAATATGCCAGGAAGACCATTTATCACTATGTAAATTTGTAAGATAAGTACATATAATCTTCCATGGTCCATGTTTGAAAGAACAAGGAACAATGATTTCAGAAGTAGTTTTGAAAATTAGAGATTCCATTGTTAACTTCTCTTTCACATATACAAACATATGTGTGAATATTAATTTAAACATTTTGTGCTCCAGTCCCAAATTTGGCTGACTCAATTTGCCAAATAGTGCACAACCTGTGCCTATGAGAAAATATTTTTCTCCCCTGTGCCTCATCTTCCCTCAGTAGAAGCTTCTAACAAATAACTTTGAAATTTTCACACAGAACAATGTTTTCAGGCTTAATATTTTAAGATAAACAAATTGTATAAAGAAGTTTGAAAAAGAACACTGCATAAATGCTGAAAGAATGATCACAGAGAATAATTATAGTAAACACACTTGGAGTATTAAGTCTGAAATATTTATAAGTATATAAATCTTCAGAGCAAATTTGTTGAGCAAAGCTATTCCTTTCAAGAGAGAGTGCTATGCAAGAAAAATAATAAGATTAAATATTGTTTATGTATATATCACATCATAATAATGTAGCTGCATTGGCTAAAAGCACTAAAACATCACATTAATTACTTTAAAGTGCTAAATTGCCTCCCGTAACAGGTACCAGAGATCTCTTAAGTCTAGCTGAGCTAACATGATTCCTGTTCAGTATAAAATATGTTCTTTTACGATACACTTTTTGCACTTAATATATATCATGATCATATGTGTGTTAAATAAGAATCAAGAAAAGACATGGTAACTGTCTCTAGTTGAGGTGAATAAACATTGAGGACACAGATGTGTCACAAGGTAATAACAAAAAAATACACACAGAATAATTCAGATTGAATATGAGAATTAAAGGTCTTAATAATGATAAGGTCTATTGGACTGTGGAATATCCTTTAAAGGAAATATAGCAGTCTCATCTCCAGGGATAACTGTAAGCACAGTGGGAAAAACAACAATAACAAAAAACCGAAATAGAATGTTGCAAGGAACGATCCTGATGTGGCTTGAGATGAAGGAGATTATTGTAATAGTTTTCTTCATCTTTACTATCTGTGATTCACAATAGTCAAAGACAAAAAGAAAACAAACCACACAAACATTCCAGACATGTAGTGACAGAATCAGTTTGCCAGATTAATATTTGGAAGACAGTTTTGCAGACCCATTGACCACTCCATGAAAGCATTTTCTTATTCAGAATATATACTGATAATAACTGATTATTGATTTAAGTTTCCAAGGCTCTAATCCTTCCCTTCACTCCCTCTGGGTTTCATTTATCAAAAAATACAGTAAACAAAACAATGGAGTCTCTGATATCTCTGTATATCTTATCAGAGCATGATCTCCATGGAAATTAGGTTGTCAATGAAGTCCAACTTCCCTTGCACTTTTATTGTCATGGATACTTTTCCAATCTTATTAACACTAACACATAGAATTGATAGACAACTATGTTTGTGATATGATTCATGGAAAAGAATAATGAAATTGTAGTCTTCCTCTAAGTTGAGCCCTTGAGGTGAAGGAATACAGCAGTATTCTCCGTTGGCAGAAGAGGACATTCAACTCTAGGACAAAGAAAAACTTAGTGTTAGCCAGACTGAGGCTGATTATTAAGTTTAGTGTCTAGAAATGTTACCATCACAGATGCTAGAGGAATTTCAGTTCAAACAGTCTCTTCTAGTTTCTTTCCCAAATCTGTTATTCTAGTTATAAGACAAGTTCCTCCACCTTCTCAGGCTACAGTCACTTCAGCAGACAGGGATTTAAAGGACAAGTGAAACTTGAGAAATTTCAAAGCTTTTGCTCTAGAGAGAAGATGGTAAAGCACAACAAAGCATAGTGTGTGCAGATATGTTCAGAAGATCCTGTGATACACTTAAGAGCATAACAACTCCTGAGAGTTTCCAATCAATGCCTATGGCTCCAGCCCAGCTGAAACACTTTAGCTAACCTGACTACTGTCCAGAATAGGAAATGCACATATGGTTATGCATACTATTTTATCTTATCTTTGAATAACTATGTATACTCTTACCATTTCCAGGATTACAAAATCTCGCCAATATCTGAAATCAGAGCAAAAAAGATGTCATGGCTTTCAGTAATGAGTTTCTTTTTATACAAAAGGGGCAACCAGTCAAATACGAGGTTTGAGATCTCCTAACCTGTCTTGCTATAAAACTAAAATATGTGGCACAGGCAAGCCTGTCTTGTCTGATTTCTGCAGCTGAACTCTTGATCATGCCTGTAGCATAATGTTAGCTGCTTTTATTTATACTCTGCTGCCATAGCAATTTAGTTCTAAATTCTGATTTCCTTCAAAATGGTAAAGATAAACAGCATATAGACTTCTTAAATAAAAATTCCCACCTCATTTCTCTACTTAATACAATACATTGCCTTTAGTATCTAATACGTATTTCTACCTCCAGTTCCTGGTTCTTAGGCATACAATATTATGTGATTGTGTACACTCTCTATCACAATTTCAAGTACAGAACCAACAGTTGTAATTTCTGGCTGCTCTATTTCTCATCCCTCATTTTCACTAGAAAGAGAGAAACAATGTGAGCAGTAGAGGGCTAAAACTTGTAGGTAAGTATCTCATGTATCCCTTTTTCTCTGAATAAATGTGTTGTACCACAAGTTCCCACTCAGCATACCTACAGACTTTTCAGGATAGGTGGTCGCCCATGTGTTGTCTGCTCCTGAGTTTGGGACATGCTAATGGGCAGCCATACATGCTGATCAACCAACTTGCAGGTATATTTGCCTTTTCCATAGCAGAGAGCAGT